>NC_047049.1:21071506-22321506 GCF_011762595.2 Tursiops truncatus
CATAGGTACAAGAGTCGAGGGAGACTCAGGTATATCAAAATTCTGGAGATCTAATGTCCAGATTTCCACATTGACTGAGGCATGTACTATATAAAAATATCCAGAGCTATATAAAAGTGTTAGTTAAGCCATTATAGGTATTCTGAACCTATTGGTGGTCAATTTTCAAGAGAAAAAAATCATACCCTGAAAAATGGAATTTTACTACTGATACATAATACCTTACATAACAATTTTTTGTACATGCAGTATCATTTATTATTTGTTTGCATTATGGATAGTTAATTTCATTTTATACTTTGAAGACATTTGCCTTAATTATTTGGGTAAATTTGAACAGACAGTCAAATAATAGGTGTTACCTAGAAACAAGAATTAAAAGTCATTTGACATAAGCTTGTAACTTGGTTAATGTGGAGATTTTTCAACACAGTAATGTTTGGTCACTTCACTGATAATAAAAATATTGTTGTTTGCATTTTGAACTTCTCTTGTTTAAAATGAAATAGATTTTTGATAATCTAGATTTGGTATCTCTGGTTTTTTGATGAATATCTGTGCTTGTGATATTTAGGAAAAAGCATCCAGTTAAGGATAAGAATAGGGTGAGAAGGAGGAAACAGATATGCCTAATAACCTTTAGAGCACTTTAAACTTTTCAAAGACATTCACATGTTAATGTTTTTGAGTACACACACTCTGTAGGAATATAGGGCAGTCATTTTGAGTATAAGACAAAGATGTTTAGAGAAAGTAACAACTTGCCAAAGATCATGTTACGAGTAAATGAACAGAAACAGGAATTCACATTTTATTCACACATTACTACTCTTAGATAATTCTATAGAACTGCGTCCCATCAATATTAAAAATCACCTAGACCAGCCATTTATTACACAATTCTATGGAATGTGTAATATGTTCCATATAACACGACTAATGTGTGGCCGACTTAGAATTTCAAAAAAGGACTTAGACTGAAAGGCAGAAAATCTTCATTCATTACACTGAATTGCTATTGCAAAATTATTCCATATCATTACAGAAGGTTTTAAAAATTAAGCTCACAGGGCTTCCCTGGTGGCACAGTGGTTGAGGGTCCGCCTGCCGATGCAGGGGACACGGGTTTGTGCCCCGGTCTGGGAAGATCCCACATGCCTTGGAGCGGCTAGACCTGTGAGCCATGGCTGCTGAGCCTGCTTGTCTGGAGTCTGTGCTCTGCAACGGGAGAGGCCACAACAGTGAGAGGCCCGCGTACCGCAAAAAAAAAAAAAAATTAAACTCACAACTGATGTTGCCTTGAAAATCTGGCATTCATCAGTGCACAGACTTGCTATTAGCTCAGCTTTGGCTCGTTAAACATCTTGAATTTGAAACAAATTGTTTAAGATGCAAACGTGTGAAATCAGTGTATTGATTAAACATGACTCATGACATAAAACAAAACTTTATCTCTCACTGTTCCTTTAAAATGTTTAAGATCAGATATTTCTCTGGCCCTGAGTGAAAATTCCCCAGGTCCATGACTTTTTTCTTTTTTTTCGGTACGCGGGCCTCTCACTGTTGTGGCCCCTCCCGTTGCAGAGCACAGGCTCCGGACGCTCAGGTCCAGCGGCCATGGCTCACGGGCCCAGCCGCTCCGTGGCACGCGGGATCCTCCCGGACCAGGGCATGAACCCACATCCCCCGCATCGGCAGGCGGACTCCCAACCACTGCGCCACCAGGGAAGCCCAGGTCCATGACTTTTATGTTCACTTTTTGGTAAGGGAATCCTACTTTAAGTAACAAAGCAATCTCACATCAGAAATTAGGATGTCCAATCCAATTTTAATCAAAAGTTTGAACTTAATTTAGCATTGAAATATGTCTCTGCCCCCAGTTATAGACTATGTCAACTCAAAACCCACAGTGAGAAAGGGACTTCTATTCTGTCACTGTCATGACCACTATTCAACTTATACAGATATACTCTGTTGGAATAGAATGGCCCCAAATCTACTGCATCTGCCTTCAATTAACCTCATTCATCTTTGGATAAGTTCCTTGAAGTTAGATGGGTAGAACCCAGCTTAACCAAAGAAGGTTAGATACCTTCTTTGCTGACATGGCCTGTCACTATTCCTTAGAGAAACATTTGGAAGGATACCCATTTATCTTGCTGTGCTTCCTCAAGCTGATGATCCCAAATAACTTATAATGAACAATTTGGGTGTTCCAATTCATTCTTTTCATTTATACCTTTTAGAGTTGGCTTTTTGAATTCAATACATCGTGTTCTTTTTAACCTGGGCTAGTATGTCAGAGAACTGTATGGGTTGGTTGAGGATGGTCCATTTCAAGACCAATGTATGAAATGACAAGACTAAAAGTATGTTGAATGATTTCAAGACTATGTGATCTAATAATTTTAAGACTTTGCCATAAAAGGAATATTCTAGAAAATCTCATAAAGTTGAGTTTCCTGGATGTGTAAAGTTTTTCGATAAATTTAGAAAGTTTTCTGCCATAATTTCTTTGAATATTTCATTTGCTCCTCTCTCTGACTCTTCCTTCTAGTTCTCTTTTACATATATGTCCAGAGAGTTAGTTTCCCACATTTTTCTAAGGCTCTGTTCATTTTTCTTCATTCTTCTTTTTCTCTCTGTTCTTTGAATTGCATCATCTCCATAGGTCTATCTAAAGTTTTTTAATGCTTTCTTTTGTCAGTTCAAATCTACCATTGTGCCCTCTAGTGAATTTTTATTTTAATTATATGTACTTTCCAACTTCAAAATTCCCATTTGGGTCTTTTTTATAATTTCTCTCTTTTTTTATATTCACTATTTGATAAGATATTGTCATCATTCCATTTTTTAACTTTAATTACAGTTTCCTTTAATTCTTTGAGCATATTTATAATGACTACTTTTAAGTCTGTTAAATATGACATTTGATTGCTCCCACAGGCAGTTTCCATAATCTGTTGTTTTTGTTGCTCTTTGTTTGTTTGTTTGTTTCTGGTGTATGGATCATACTTTTCTGTCTCTTTGCTTGTCTCTCTCTTTTTTTTTTTGGAATTGGACATTTTGGATAATATATTGTAGCAATTCTATGCACTACTCATAGAATTTCCAGCAATTCTATGCACTACTGCTTATTATTATTTCCTTGTTTGTTTAGTGATGGTCTGAATTATTTTAGTGTAAACTATCAGCCCACCTCACCCCTGCTCATAAACACACACATACACCACACACACACACACACACACACACACACACACACACACACACACACACACACACACACACACACACACACACACACACACACACACACGGTGTGAAGCTCTGATTTTGCTCCTCAGGGACATAGACTTGGATATGACCACAGTCAGCCTAGGATGACAGTGATCATGGTAGATCTCTGGTTGGCTGTTTTCCTGATCACACACAGCTGTTAGCTCCATTAATTCTGGCCAATTGCTCTGTTGTTTTCAACAATGCCTTGGGTCATAAATTCCTTTACAGACTAATCCAATCAAATTGGGACTCCTTTGAAGGGACAGTTCCTGAGGTCAGGGTTTGATATTTGTCCCTCCCAAGAGAGATCTTCCCAGCTGACACTGTCCTTATTTCTCTCCACTGAAATGAGGACAATCACAAACTCCCATGCAGCCTTTATCACCAATGAATCTATTGATCTTTTCCCAATTACCTTTCATCATAATTTGTACTGATTTTCAGAGTGCCCTTAGACTTGAACTTCTCCATACTTCATTGCAATTGAAATCAGTTCCTTAGGGGTTGGAGATAGGATTGGAGCTCTCTGTTCTCTGGCCTGCCTCTCCCTGTGAGCAAAATATCTGAACCACTGGTCTAGTTCTGGAGGTGGGGACAATGGTTGGCTTTTTTATGAGTGAAATTCCACCTTGAGTTGCTGAATGCTCAGTTGATATGGGGTGGGGAACACTAGCCCCAGATCTCCTCAGATCACCATCTTCACTGAGGAACTCCCACCTTAAGAACCCATTCTTTCTAGTATCTTCACAATTTTTTCTGTAAATCTACAACTGTACTAAAGTAGTTTAATTTTTAAATGTGCTGAAAAAAAATTGCCCAGCCTCAGTGAATTCCCATAAATGAATCTCTTGGACCACCTCTTTAAGTGATCTAAGGAAATGTATTTGGAAGATAGGGAAAAGTAATGTTTATATGGAGGAAAAAAAACCCAAAGCATCTGTATCCTCACCAAGTTTCAGTCTGGATATCCATTCTTTTCTGCTAGGAGGATGACAAACATCTAGGGCTAGAATATTAAAAACACTATTTCAAAATCAACGTTAGTCCTTACCCTTCAAAGTTGTTTATGCCCTCTTTCCTCTTTCCTTTGCTTTATCCAGCTCTGTATTTTTATAGGGACCTACTTGCATTTTGACATTTTAATCTGGTTTTCCACCTGTGGAATAATTTTCGCACTCTTATCATGGCTAGAAAGGAGTTAGGAAGGTTTGTAGAAAAGATATTAAACAAATGCTTCTGCAAATTCTGAAACCAGAATTTGTGAGAGAAGAGAGAAACAGCTATTCTGGTCTTTAACAAATAGCATTTGTGGTTTGGGAAGGGAAGAGGACCACAGGTTCCTTTCTCCCATATACAAACCACAACTGGTGGGCATGTTGCTTTATTAGTAGGGTACAGGTCAGTTTTCCAAGAATAAGTCCTTACTTATGGGTTTTAAAGACATTTTTGGAAGAATATTCCAGGCTTTTTTAATGAGTGAACTAAGCTACCCCTTAGGACGCTCTCTTGTTCATGAAACACTGAAATTTAATGGCTGAGATGGCTGCTTTGCTTGATTTTGCACCTGTTTTAGATTGTTCTAAGGAATAACTCAGAAGATTCTTCTAAAAACATATCTCACAAAAGAGCTTGTGTACAAGAACCTTCCATTAAACATGTTAGAAAAGGTTTAATTATTAATGAGTAAGAGTTACATTGTTATCTTCAAAGTGGCCCCATCACAGATCCAGACATTATATTTTTCAATGAAGTTACCATGGAAGAAACAAAATTTATATTTAGAAGAGGAACTTTTACATTTTGTTATAATAGCTATTATCTTTCTGGCACTCATTTATTGAATGTTGAGTACCTACATGTGCATACAGGAGTATTACTAGTTTTGTGAAGACTGCAAAGGAATCTGAAGACATTTAACCCTTCTAGAAATAAACTGTCTACTTGAAAAGGTTTGGATTTTAAGAAGTACTTTGCAATTTTCAGTCATTTTTCCTCCCTAAAATCTCCGTTTGAACTTTATAATAGCAGCAGCAGGAGAGCTGGCTTGGTAGATATTATAGTCATACAATTGAAGAATTCTAGTCTCTCACAAGGTTGTAAAGGTCATTTAATCCAAACCTTTTATTATTTTATTTTATTTTTTTTAACATCTTTATTGGAGTATAATTGCTTTACAATGGTGTGTTAGTTTCTGCTTTATAACAAAGTGAGTCAGGTATACATATACCTATATCCCCATATCTCTTCCCTCTTGCATCTCCCTCCCTCCCTCCCTCCCTGTCCCACCCCTCTAGGTGGGCACAAGGCACTGAACTGATCTCCCTGCTGCTGCTGCTTCCCACTAGCTATCGGTTTTACATTTGGTGGTGTATATATGTCCATGCCACTGTTTCCCTTTGTCCCAGCTTCCCCTTCCCCCTCCCCACGTCCTCAAGTCCATTCTCTAGTAGGTCTGCGTCTTTATTCCCGTCCTGCACCTAGGTTCTTATCATACCAATTTTTTTTTTCATTTTAAAACAGTACCAGATGACAAAATGTTGCAAAAATGAAATTCTTCTATACCTTTTGTTTAGCTGCCACACATATAAACATCTTACATAACCTCAGTGGAATTTCAAAACTGGGAAATTAAATATGATATGGTACTGTCAACTGATTTTTAGAACTTACTTAAATTTTTCCAATTGATCCACTAATGTCCTTTTCCTAGGCTAGGATCCAATCCAGGATCACACCTTCTGTTTCCTTTTTTTTTAAAAAAAAAAAATAATAATAATTATTATCATTTTGGCTGCGTTGGGTCTTCGTTGCTGCGCATGGGCTTTCTCTAGTTGTGGCGAGCAGGGGCTACTCTCCTTTGCAGTGCGTGGGCTTCTCATTGATGTGGCTTCTCTTGTTGTGGAGCATGGGCTTTAGGCGCGCGGGCTTCAGTAGTTGTGGCATGTGGTCTCAGTAGTTGTGGCTCATGGGCTCTAGAGCGCAGGCTCAGTAGTTGTGGTGCATGGGCTTAGTTGCTCCACGGCATGTGGGAACTTCCCGGACCAGGGATCGAACCCGTGTCCCCTGCATTGGCAGGCAGATTCTTAACCACTTTGCCACCAGGGAAATCCCACTGTTTTCTTGTTTCTTAAACCTTCTCTAATTAAGGACAGTTCCTCAGTTTCTTTGTCCTTCACGATGCTGGTATTTTTTAATTGTACTGGTTCCTTATTTTGTAGAATGTTCTCATTCGTAACCTATTCATTTTCAAGCTTAAGCAACCAAATGTGGTTATTCCCTGAGATCTCACAGAAATTAGTGGCAGAGCACCTTGTACACAAATAAAAGACTGCTAATTTTATGGAGAGTTCATCCCAAGGTTTCAGAAAGCATGTCTTCCTGCCAGAAGGGTGACAGTTGATACAAGTAAATTGTATCAACAATTTGTATAATATATGTAAATTATATATATACTAGATTATTGATTTCCTATGGAGTCTTGGGTTTTATGCTAAGCCCTGGGACTATAATAGTGTGCAAAAACCAAAACGGTCTCAAGCCCACAGTTTTAGCTTCTTTTTGAGTCCCCCTTTGTAGTGTTTTGGAGGACATGGAAGTGTATGCCTATGTAAACACAAAGAACATTCAGAACATGGCTAGCAGCAAAGTGCTCTTTCAAATGAGATTATGCAAAAAGACTGGTTTTAGACAGAATGAGTTTTATAGAAGGTGAAGGGGAGTAAAGCATGGCGACTGATGGAGAAACCCCTAAATACAAATACCATCACCATCATCGGAGAGATGGAGGGACTGGTAGGTAAGTAGGTGGTCGGTGGGTGGGTAGGTAGGTAGATAGATAGGAAGAAGAACTAATATATCTATGTTTATCTGTATTTATAGATATATCTAAGGCAGATCAATCTGTTGATCTATCACACACACACACAACCCCACCGCATGTCCTCTAGTACCCTCCTGGCGTCTCTCCCAGGCCAAGACACATTGGCTGTGCTCTGGGTTAGATCGAGGTGCCAATTCACAGAGACAAAGGGGCAAAAGTAGGACTCCCTCAATCCCTCTCTTCCCAAAGACACTGGTGAGAGTTCTGACAGTTGAGGAAATCTGGGCAACTTGCAAAGAGAACAGAAGGAAGAGAACAAAAGAAGAGCAAAGCGAGAGGCAGCGTGCGGGAGAGCGTGCGGGAGAGGGAGGGTCGGCAGTTCTTGCCGGGGGTCTCCGCCAGCAGCCGTGCCCTCTCGGAGTGCGTGCCCCGCCCCTTGTGGCCCCACGCGTGTGCTCCGTAGGTGGCCGCGCCCGGGTCTCCGAGACTCCAGCCCGCGTGGTGGCGCCTTGCTCCACGTCGGGGCCGCCACCTGCTCGTCAACGCCTCCGCCAGCCCCCACCGCGGCCCAACTTGACTGAAGTTGGGGTCCTGAGCGCCTGCCCACTACAGCCGGCCGGCGGAGAGCCCCGCCCCGCCATCCCAGGTCCGAGACCCCTTTCCGTTCTCGCGATGGGAAAAGTTGGCGCCAGGGGCGGCTCCTCAGCCGGGCTGAGCGCGCTCCTCGCGGGCGCGGGGCTCGCGATTCTTCAGGTACCGGGTACCTGTGGCGGCGGCTCCTGCTGGTTCCTGTGGTACCAGAGTCCCGACCCCGGGGATCCCCTCACCCGTCGCCGCGAGGACGGGCTCCTACCATCCCGTTCCCTTCCCGAGCGGGGCGCCATGAGCAGGAGCAGATGGAGCGGCAGTAGCCGCCCCTGGGGACTTCGGGCAGCCGGAGCGTAGGCTCCGGAGCGAGGAGAAGAGAAGCCGCAGACGTCAGGGATGGAGGCGCGGAGGCTGACAGCCAGCCTGGGAGCGGTGGCAGGGGCTCCACCACACAAAGGCTGCTCCCTTGTCCTGACCGCCCCAGCCGGTGAGTAGAGAAGTGCTGAGGGGGCGGGTCGAAGAGGTGAAGGGCGAGGGGTGGTGGGCTTTAAAGGGGGCTGGAGAAGCCGGTGTGAGGCTTCTGACTGGGGGAGTGTGCAAAATGGAGCCTCTGCCCACCTTCCTGAGGAACTGTATCACCTCAGAACGTGCCAGCGTCCCTCCCTCAGGGACTTCCATCTTCTGCTCCCAGCACCAACCCTGAGAGAGACTGCCAAGTTAGCACCTAAATCCTACTTCCAGTCACAATGGCCGGTGGAGTCGAAGACCAGGCAAAGAGTAGGATATTATTAAGTATTTGGAGTGCGGGGGTCATAGGGTTAGCTTTTAGGGCAGTCCGACACTCCCTGGAGTGATTTCCCCTTTACTTGCCACAAGCTTACTTATGTCTCTAGTTAAAGATGTATTTATAGGCTCGATGAAAGGGGATGAGAACTGACATGGGCAATCATTGCCGTTTAGTGCCATTCTTATCTCTTGGCATTTAGGGGTTGCAAGTTACGGAGAGAACCTGTATCACCTTCTGAAGGCCCCAGCGTGTGTGTGTGTGTGTGTGTGTGTGTGTGTGTGTGTGTGTGTGTGTGTGTGTGTGTGTGTGTGTGTGTGTGTGTGTGTGTGTGTGTGTGTGTGTAGAGCCGGGGCTTTGTAATTTGTGCATTCTTGATTGTTCTCCAGTGTGATCCAGTCCTAGAAACATCAATACCCCAGTGATAACCCCTGATCTCCACCACTGCCTGACTTTCTGCAGTGAAGAGCGTGCACACACAAAAAATTGACCTTTTCTTATGAGGTGAAAGAGATTAATAGATTGCAGGAGGCTGACACTTAGGGACAGGGGGTATGTGATGGGCTTCTGCTGGACACAGAGAGGTCATTGAGGGTGAAAGTGGGTGATTTGGGGCCATGCCAGGAGAGGTTTTAGATTTGAGGTAATAAATGGGCACCTCTTCAATCTGTCAAAGCTGTCAACAGTGAACGGGGAAACTCTTATTGGCAGAAATAGTAAAACAATAGCTTTTCTGGTAATGATTAAAAAAGAGTGTTTAAAAAGTGTGTGAAAGTTCTCTAGGCTACCGTAAAGCAGGTATTGAGAAATTACGACCAACAATAGACAAAAAGTAAACACATATATAGATAAGTGGGGATTCAGTCAGGAAACTGAGCGTTTATTCTTTGGAATATGCACAGGTTATCCAGCCCAGCTACTTCTACCGTGCCTTCATTTATGAAGGAATCTCCAGAAACTGTCCCAGAGACATAGCATTGAGTTGTGCTCGTTGTTAGCTTTTGAAATAAATGTTTTGAACATTTTAGAATAAATATCTGCTCATTAGGAATTCTGTTGGTACATAGGTATAGATAGTATTGATGCAACTCATGATACCAGCACTCAGTACTGACAGCCCTATCCCAAGAGCAATCACCTGACCTAATGTCTGGCATTGAGGACACAGTTTCTGGTTCGTACGTTGTTCATATACAAGTTTACTAAAATAATTGCGGTAGATATTCTCTCCATCAAGCTGCTGGACACCTTTGCCCTCACTCCCTTCTTTAATAATCGCATCTTTAATATCATCACTAAAATTATTCATCCCATTTAAATTTGAATTTATAAAACTTTTGCACTTCTTCAGTTAGTTCCTTCAGAATTTCTGGCTTTAAAGGGAAGATTCAGACACATCAAAGGACTCTGAAAAAGAAACATGCTGCTATCTAAGCTGCAGAGTATCCCTTACCTAGTCCTGAAAGGTTCTGTATAGAATAAGACAGAGAAAAAATACATCTTTGTCAAACCAGATGCTTGTTCATTTAAGAAATGACTGAAATGTATTGACAGATTTTGTGTGTGTGTGTGTGTTACATGCATGCTTATATATATGTTTGTGCTTACAAGCCAAATAATGACAGTGTGGGTCAAATCATGGATGGGTGGCATGTAGTAGTCCAGTAAGGCTACTTATTGTAATAAATAATAGGAGTGGTGACTATTAATGTTTGAGCACCCAAAATTTGCTAATTAGTGAGCTTTCTTTCTTGTCTGAAGTCTTCCATTTCTTAATGCCAACCCCCAACACACACACTTTTTTAGTACGTATGTACATGTCCTCATAAACAGAGCTAATCAGTTTCATCTAGCCAAATTTATCTGTCTGAGCATGATGGAGAAAGTAACGTTTAAAGTTACTATTTTTGTCAGTTGGAGTATGGGGAATCAGAGGAAACAGATAGAGGTGACTTGAAATAGAAAGCAAGAATGGAGATTTGAATTCTAGTCCTATTTATCATGTACCATCAGCGAGTCGATATAATGATTTGAGTTTGAATTTCTTCATCTGTAAATTGGGGTCCATGCCAGTCGGGATTAGTTGACAGAATCACATATATTGATACAGATAAAAAGGGCATTGTTGGGCTTCCCTGGTGGCGCAGTGGTTGGGAGTCCGCCTGCCGATGCAGGGGACACGGGTTCGTGCCCCGGTCCGGGAAGATCCCACATGCCACGGAGCGGCTAGGCCTGTGAGCTATGGCCGCTGAGCCTGCGCGTCCGAAGCCTGTGCTCTGCAACGGGAGAGGCCACAACAGTGCAAGGCCCGTGTACTGCAAAAAAAAAAAAAAAAAAAAAAGACGTTGTTGTAAAGTCATATACACGTGTGTGTCACTGCCATTCCTAACACTTTTTTCTCTCCAGTCATTAAGAGGAACAGTTCATCAACCCTAAATCTGAAGACAAAGTCAGAAATTCATAATTTGCCACTTAGATTTCCTCCCCCAGAAAGAGATGGGATGCAGGCACCACACATCTTTTGGACCTGTCTGATCTTTAGCTAAAAGCCAAGGCTAAGAAAGACTAACGATTATACTAACACCTGAGTTAAAAATATTAATTTATGGTAATTATAGGCTACCCATATAACTTGTCGAGAATTCTGAGTGGCTTCTTTGCCTCCCTCTTTTTCCTTCCTGTCTCCTTCCTGCTTGGAGCAGCCATTGGTAGATGTAATTTTTGCTGTGCACATGATGAGATCTTTCCCTATTCTATGAGTGTGTGTTTGTGTGTTCAGAGGAATTCCCAAAATTTGAGAGCCATTATTTAAACCCAGGTACTGATATTTGCATCCTTGTCATACAGGACAGCCCTTCTTGATGGAAATGTGTACAAGATCTGGACCAAATGAGGGAATCCCATGGCATCAAGGATGCTGAGTGCAGATAATTTGTCAGGGGAAGAACATGCTGCTTCTGCACAACTTATTTTATACATGGTCTAATTTTATAGGATGATATTTACTGTCTTGTGTGTGTGTGTGTTATTTTTTCTTCAACTGAGTTCCAAAATGGTAACCAGCATTAGTTCATTAATCCCTATGAAATTCTTATTAGGTAGGTAGTAAGCATTAATATCTCTTTCTCACATTTTTACGCTGCATATGATTGAAATATTTTGTTTTCTCACCCCCGTCTCTTTCTTACTGGCAGTGTTTCTCAAAAACAGTCATCTGCAATATGCTATTTAACTTACATCATTATGATGGTATTAATGCTGCATGTATCAAATGCTGCATGACTGTCTGATTGTTGGACATTGCATGTCTTCTCCTTCTGATATTTTTAGACCTGAGATGTAACCACACAACCTTGGTAATTAAGCTAGGTCATTTTTTGTTTTGGGGGTTTTGGGAGTTTTTTTGGTAAAATACTTTATTGTCATCATTTATTTAATTGTCACAATAATCTTGTGAGGGACACATTCTCACACCCATTACACAGATCAGCAAACAGGTTAAGAAAGGGTAAGTAACTTGGCTAAGGTGTTAGGGAGGGTGAGGAACAGAGCATAATTTGGAACCTCCTTTGATCTGACTACAAAAATCTATCCTTGCCTTACAGATTTTAATGTAGAACTTAGAAATCAGGACCTTTTAAGATTGTAAAATTATTTATCTTGAGTGGATTTCAGAGGAGGCTGAGAAGAGGTAAATCCTGGTTAGGAAAGCTCTACCTCCTTGTGAAAAAGGAATGTTTTTAACATGTGCCTGTCACATTTCATTCCTTAGTTCCAAAAGTGACTGCATTGTTCCCCCACTTCATCTTTAGAGAGTCTTAAAATGAACAATTGGGTGATATATTGAGCATAGGGTCACAGGCAGATTTTGAGATCTGGTCTTGTTTAATACATTTCTGAGTTAACAACAAAATCTGATTTTATTTTGACATTGGCTGTGAAAACTGGGTTTAGTGATCATTTGTGTAAGATCTTTTCACCTGATCTTTTTTCTTTTTTAATAAATTTATTTTATTTATTTATTTTTGGCTGCGTTGGGTCCCTGTTGCTATCCGTGGGCTTTTCTCTAGTTGCAGAGAGCAGGGGCTACTCTTCTTTGCCGTGCGCAGGCTTCTCATTGAGGTGGCTTCTCTTGTTGTGGAGCATAGGCTCTAGGTGTGCGGGCTTCAGTAGTTGTGGCATGCAGGCTCAGTAGTTGTGGCTCACAGGCTCTAGAGTGCAGGCTCAGTAGTTGTGGCACATGGGCTTAGTTGCTCCACAGCATGTGGGATCTTCCTGGACCAGGGCTCGAACCCGTGTTCCCTGCATTGGCAGGCGGATTCTTAACCGCTGTACCACCAGGGAAGCCCTCACCTGACCTTTTAAATTTTAATAGAATTGGCTTTCTTTAGCAAAACTTTAGCAAACTTATATTTTCCTTTTCTGATCAAGGCTCTGGTCCTGATCAAGAATGTAAATGCAGTGTGGCATGGAAGGCAATTTGCTACTGAGGAAAAGAAGCATAAGATGTGGAGGCGTATGGACTTAGGTTTGAATCAGATCTCCTTACTAGCTGTCTTTAATATAGGGAGACTGTCTGCTGTCTGCTTTCTGATGACGCATAGATGGTTGTTTCTCTGACTGTCCATCCAGGTCTGACACAGTGTTTTAGTGTCTTCAACTTGAGAGGGTTGAACACTTTGTACTTATAAGTCAAGTTCTGGGGAAATAAAGGTGACACATTGATCTATGCCCTTGACTTGAGAGTGAGCAAATCTTATATTTCACATGATTAGGTGTGTCCCTATTGTTCATGTACATACGTATTTACAGAAATTCCTGAAATTTGAATGCCACTATTTAAATCAGGTACGGGTATTTGCAGTAAGATATAAAGGTGTAGTTGTTTGTTTTACATCATCTTTGTGTTGGCAAATGTGGAATCTCTAGCTACAAAATGCATAATTTAAGAATAGAAATTAACCCCTTTTTGAAATTGCTAGTACCATCTAGAAAAGATAATTAAATATTGACTCTGGGAATGATTCACATTTTTAGAGTTATGAATAGAGTATAACTGGGCACAAAATACATGGAGTGTCTTCTTTATTTATGATGTTAATAATTGCTAACATTCAGGGAGTACAAACTGTGTTCCAGGGACAAGCCAACAACCTTATATAAATTATCTTATCGACTTTTAATTCTACAGATACTTGCTGAGCACCTGATTTGTTCCAGGCACTGATCAAAAGGTGTGTGTGAAGTGGTACAAAAAGTTATGAACATTCCTATGAGGCAGTAGAAGATCCTTGTTGTCTGATGGCAAAACTGCTGAAGAAGTAAAGGTGAGATGGGAACCTTCTGGCTGGGATGGTTGTGAAGGCTCATGGCAAGGGTGATGCTTGCATTGGACCATGAATAGTAGTGAGAACTTTAAAAGGGGAGTTTTGGGGCTTCCCTGGTGGCACAGTGGTTGCGAGTCGGCCTGCCGATGCAGGGGACACGGGTTTGTGACCCGGTCTGGGAAGATCCCATATGCCGTGGAGCGGCTGGGCCCGTGAGCCATGGCCGCTGAGCCTGCGCGTCCGGAGCCTGTGTCCCGCAACGGGAGAGGCCACAGCAGTGAGAGGCCTGCGTACCGCAAAAATAAATAAATAAATAAATAAAAATAAAAGGGGAGTTTTGAGATGACTCTTAAGTACATGGTAGGCAAAAGGACCACAAGAGCAAGTGTGGAGAGGAAAGAGATTACAATTTCTTAATCTGTGACCTCAATTTTGAATGATTATAGATACATTGCATGCCCAATGAGAAACTGAAAATCTGTGCCAAGAAAAAAATCTGTGCCATCCCTTAAAGATTTGATTGCCCTTATTTGCACATTTAAATCTCATCTTGGATGTTGTAGCTTTTTTTCTATTATGACTTCTTTCTCAAACACAGTTTTCAAAAAAAAAAAAAAAATAGACTGTCATTTATTTAGTAAACTCTGTCAGAGACATCCTCAGCCAGGCTGCCCAGACTGCCATGTTGCTTTATGTCTTTAAATTTATATGCAAATTCTGTGACCTGCCTTTTTGTGTATCTTAATTATTGTCCTATACCTCTAGAAAGTATGGAGACTACACCTTTGTCTCCAGAGGGGAAAATGGACAAAGAGCATCCCTGCAGTGGCCAAAGGTGATGGCCTGAAAGAAGTGTGAGGAGGAGCCAGACTCCTCAGAATATACTGGTTTCTGCAGGGGGGCGGGCTCTACTCAGATCAGATGGATGCAATAGTTAAAACCTTGGCGAGAAACAGAGGTGAAATCCTGCTGTTCAAGGTTTACAGTGAAAGAACAGAGCTTATTTTAAAGTGTAGGTAGGGATAAAAGGACCTGAATGCTCTTACATGAACTTTTACATGTACGTAAAAGGTCTCATATCTGTCTGCTGAGATCTGCTGAATGTTTTTATACTACTTAAATCAGTAATGTACCTTTGCACTGTTCGAAATGACTCACTTTTGAAGAATTTGGTCATGTTACTTCAGTTTTATTTTTATCATAGTCCTAAGAGATTAGAAGGACAGATATGATTATTACCTACTTTTTGTGGGAGATGAGACAGGCACCACTGGATTACCTGTGTGATTTACACTTCAGTTGTTGGAGGAAGAGGGGCTAAACCTTAGGACACAGCATTCCACTGATCCCTGGACTTGCTCAGGCTTTTTCTGCCATTGGTTTGAGACAGAATTTATGTTTTGGCTGAAGCCTGCACTCCTGTCCATCAGGGACCTCGGTGGTTGGGGAGAAGCATGGAGATTGGGCACAGGAGAACCTATACAAATTACATGTGCTGAGCTTTAGAGTAAGTTGCTTGGTCCAGGTTGATTTGTGGGTCATTATTAGCCTTTAAAAAGGGCATATGCCCTGAGAAAATCATAATTCAAAAAGAGTCATGTACCACAATGTTCATTGCAGCTCTATTTACAGTAGCCAGGACATGGAAGCAGCCTAAGTGTCCATCGACAGATGAATGGATAAAAAAGATGTGGCACGTATATACAATGGAATATTACTCAGCCATAAAAAGGAATGAAATTGAGCTATTTGTAGTGAGGTGGATGGACCTAGAGTCTGTCATACAGAGTGAAGTAAGTGAGAAAGAGAAAAACAAATACCATATGCTAACACATATATATGGAATCTAAAAAAAAAAATGGTTCTGAAGAACCTAGGGGCAGGACAGGAATAAAGACGCAGAAGTAGAGAATGGACTTGAGGACACGGGGAGGGGGAAGGGGAAGCTGGGATGAAGTAAGAGAGTAGCATTGACACATATACACTACCAGATGTAAAATAGATAGCTAGTGGGAAGCAGCCACATGGCACAGGGAGATCAGCTCAGTGCTTTGTGATCACCTAGACCAGTGGGAAAAGGAGGGTGGAAGGGAGATGCAAGAGGGAGGAGTTATGGGAACATATGTATATGTATAGCTGATTCACTTTGTTATACAGCAGAAACTAACACAACATTGTAAAGCAATTATACTCCAATAAAGATGTTAAAAAAAAAAGTGACCATGCACAGCATTGCCAAGATTTACTGCAAGCGAGGTGCCATTGCCTGTTGATACAAAGGTTATTTTAAGTGCCCACCATTGTAAATGAGTCATAAGTGCCTTCTTTTGCACTTGTATCTAATTGAGACAGGGTGGGGGGGGTGGAGGGGGTTTTACAGACAAAGCATAGAGGAGTTTGCTGAACACTGACAACTCTGCTCCACCCAGATGTGCTATCTACATGATAACAGAAGCTGACTTTTAACAATAATGAAAATCTCCCGTATCTTTTGAGCAATTCTCTGCAAGCACATTGCAGAATATCACTACGTTATTTACCTCACAACAACCTTGTGAAGTAGGTATTATCTCTGTTCTAATACTGTGGAAACCCAAGGCCCAGAGGAGTTAAGAAAGCTGCCCTAAATTACCTGACCAGTGACACATCCGGGATTTGAGTTATATTCTAACTTTGACACTAAAGTTCTTTCTACTGGATCACGCCGCCCCTGTGTATGGGTTTATTTTGGGGTTCCTTAGAGAAATTTTTAAGTCAGTTCAGAGTGATGGTAGGGAGAAGTCTTGGCATGAGAGGAAAAATCTTAAGTGTGCCCCTTTTCAAGTCACCCTGTTCTCAGGTCCCTGGCCCGTTTTATTCCTTTCCAGTTATCCCTGTGAATGACTCGCATAGTGTCACTAATGTGTATTGTCTCCAGCTTGTTATCCTGGAAGATTTGTGGAAGCTGCCACTTGCTTTCTCCCTGCTGGCTGCTGACCCTAGAGAGGCAGCATGGACACCATGGACACTTGCCTTAAGATAGGGCTACTGAGACATATTATCAGGTATTTGGCGAACAATATTGGGTTGGCCAAAAAGTTCGTTCAGGTTTTTCCCAGAGCCAAAGGTTTGAGGGTTCTGGTCACCTTCCCTAACTAGAACGACGGAGGATGTGGAACCCAAACTCATGGTCCATCTGATTCAGGGCTTGCGTATTTGGAAAGCAAAAGGTCTTTGGTTTAGTCCTTCACTTCCTACCACTCTCAATTAGAATTATGAAAAGGGCATTTGTCACCCGGACTTGGAAATTCTGTCTCTAATCTCCACCTGGCATGCCCTGTAATTTGCCCAGTGGGTCGAGGGATTTTGAACTGGGCTCTCTTACAACAAAACTACCTTCAGGTAAGATCCTGAGGCCCCTGCTTTTAAGTGACTATCCTTTACCCCTTGAATTGTCTTTGTAACATTCTTGGTAAACAATTGACCATATAATTGTGGGTCTATTTATGAATTTCCTATATTGTTAAAATTATCATTGTTTTTCTTAGGGAAAAACACACCATCTTGAGTTCTATTGCTTTACAGGAAATCTTAGTTTTATATAATAAATAAACAAACATATAAAGTTTTATTGGAACACAATCCCATTCATTCATTTTTACGTATCATCTGTTTTTGTGATACATGATGCAACAGCAGAGTTGAGTAGCTGTATTGGGTTGGCCAAAAAGTTCGTTCGGGATTTTCCGTATGGAAAACAGAGACCATATCTTCTATCTGACCCTTTACAAGAAAAGTTTGTTGACCACTGGTCTAGATCATGGGGAGGAGATTTTTAACCATTCCTTTCATATTTGTCTATGCTGTTTTAAAATTTTTTGCCATGTGTATGTATTCCTTTTGTGATAAAGCTATTAAAACATTTTAAATGATTGTGCTACATACCAAAATGTAGCCTTTGCCCTTGAGGTTGCATATACTGGTGGGAATAGACAGCTATACAAACAGAAAAATTGCAGTTTAGAGTGATAAGTGCCTAATAAGCATAATAAGAATTGTGAAAAGTACTATGAGGACAAAAATGGGTGGGGAGCCAACTAATAATCCTCCTGGGAGAAGGAAGGAATGATTTTATAAGAAATTGGTATTTGAGCTGGCCTTTATTTATCCAGGATTAGGAATTTGCAAAGCAAGGGATGATTGGGAAGAGGAGAGGCTATCTATACCCAGTTTTCCCTCTTTTTTATGAGAATTAGGTCCACCTTAGTGGTTCTTAGGACATGTAACAATATGTGATCGATCATTCTTCCTTTAGACTCTCCTCCATCTCCATGCCATTTGGAACCCAGACTAACAGTCTTTAAATATCATGTTTGATTTCCTTTTTCCTTTTAAGCATCGTGTCTCTGAGTAGACCAAAGAATGAGCTCCCAAACAGATAAAGACTCGCCTTAAATCTTAAACATTTGCTCTCTTATCTCTTCACAGTAGAATGTCACTAGCATGGTGTGGCAGTTTCTGCTTGATATTTGTGATGTTGCTGCTTCTGCACAAGATGGAAATGGGTGATCCTGTCATCTTCTTGGGCCTGTGGCCTGAATCAGTGTGGCTGTTGGGGTGATCATGACAAGTCGGTTGTCATTTTCTATTAGTGCGATGTTGCTTCCCTAGGTGGTGTGACGGTATGTGATAGAGGGAATGACATCGCCGTATCCACAGTCACCTTGGTATATACGTGTAAATGTGAGGGATGGTGTACCTAAATTAGGTCAGTGCATAGCTCATGATTGTAACCTCAACAGCTTTCTCAAAGCTCCTCCCAGAGAAAAAAATTAACTCATAGAGGACTTTACATTTTTTTTCCACAAAGACTCCTGTCCATCTCTTCTTCCTACTATGGATATTTTAGTTTTTTAAAGGTAACTGTACATTAAAAAGTATCATCACTGCACTGCTTGTAGGATTTTCACAAATGAACACACACACAAGTGTAGCCAGCACTCATGTCACTGCAGCGTTCCAGAGACCCCGCTAATACCCTTCGTAGTCAGTTCCCTACCCTAGGATAACCTTTGATATGACTTCAAATAGCATAGGATGGTTTTAATTGCTTTTATACTTCATATACAGTTTATATAAGTGGAATTCAATTCTATGTCCTTTTTTATATCTGGCTTTTTTAAATTCAGCATTATGTTTTTTAATTTCTTCCAAATTGTATTTATTTGTGAATTACCTGAACTCTGTAATTTGAGATTTATACTCATATGTGTCTTTTTGATGAACATATAAAAAATAAAATGGGGGAGCCATTCAGAGTCCTCTACCCCCACCCTCCCACAGTAAACTATCAGTAAGTCCTCTCTACCAACAAGTGTCCTCGGGATACTATGAAGTGAGAGATTTGTTTATTTAATTTGTTATGAATTAATGAATGAGAAATGAAGCCTGCCCCTTCATTGCTGATTTTCTTCTCTCACGTCTTGCCTCCTCAGAGTTATCCTTCATTTAAGCATCTCAGGAGAGAACTTAAGATTGGAATGGGGTCTTGATATGGGAGACTGAGAGGGTATAAGAAATGGTGTATAAAGAGCATAGAGAATATGTGACTGTTTGTGATTTGACCAATGCCTCAGAGCACTGACTTTTTTTTTTTTTTTTTTTTGCGGTACGCGGGCCTCTCACCATGTGGCCTCTCCCGTTGCGGAGCACAGGCTCCGGACGTGCAGGCTCAGCAGCCATGGCTCACGGGCCCAGCCACTCTGCGGCACGTGTGATCTTCCTGGACTGGGGCACGAACCCATGTCCCCTGCATCGGCAGGCAGACTCTCAACCACTGCGCCACCAGGGAAGCCCAGAGCACTGACTTTTAATGCTCCATTCCCTCTGGAAGTTATGAATGTGGCTAGTGGAAAAACGTAATTAAGAAACCAGCCTGACTATAGAAAACACAACTTTTGATTGAATTTGGTGGGTTTCTATTAATAGCAATATTCAACTAAAAGTATCAGGGCTATTTAGGTAATGGCAGGGACTTTCTTTCACTGATGGATTATCTGAGGAGGTATTATTTTCTATTTCAGAATGTATGGTGAGGTTGTTCCAAGAGTTGGCACCTCTGTATCCCCAGCGTCTCTGTCTGCTGAGCCCCTTGCCAATCTAGTATGTGTAGTTGGCTTCCAGCTCAAGTTCATTTCTTCTGAAAAACTGCTGTTTTAGACTCTTGGTGTTACAGACTTCATGTTGCTGACTTCAGAGCTTCACTGAAAACATCTCTGTGGAATTGCTAATTCATAAGGGCTGGCTGAGTTCATTCCTTCCATAGTGGCTGCTTGTGTGATACATATTTATCCTCTGTATAGATGTAGATATAGCTCTATCTCTATCTCCAAAGGCTCTTTTTGGAAAGGCTTGGCTCTACCAGTTTTACCTCATCTCTAGGTTTTGGGTTCCTCATGGTCTATGAGAAGGTAACATGGAGACCAAACCTTAGAGATGTCAACTCGCTTCCTTGAGAAGGTCAGTTACTTTTGTGGAAAGTGATCATAGACATCAGTAAAATTATATGAGGGAGACTAAAACACCTCATTATAGTAGAGTCAGGATTATCCTATTTATGAGCTCTATTTAATTAATTATTAAAGGCTAAGACATTTAGAGAAAATTTTAACAGCATTCTATTAAGGTCAAAGTGGCTAAGATTCAAGTTTAAATGGTTTTAGCGATTGTGTTGTTTCAAGAAGTCTCTTCCATTTGGGGAGATAATCTAAGATGTGAAGTGGAGAGGCCTGGGCTAAGGGTCAAAAGACTTACGTCAGGTTCATCCTCTGCTATACACTGGCTCTGAGGTCTCAAATATGGCACTTACATTCCACAAATAAGGAGATAAAAATACCATTTCCCGAGTCAGCTTCCCATAAGCTATGAGAGCATCCGACGGTGTGAGGGCCTGATGCACTGTAGATGTCCAGTGAACTTTTGGTTCAATTATATATGCCCATCTTCTCAAAGAGAGTTTGTTCAAGAAGTTACTATGAGCCAGGAAGTTTCATGAGATGCTAATGGTCATGATTTGTGACCGTTGGTCCAGGATATTCTTTTTAGATAGGGGGAAGATCATCAGTCTTCTGATCTAGAAGATTGGAGTTTTAGTTCTGATTTGTCCTTCATTTGTTGTGAAATTTTGGGGCAAGTCACATAACCTTCCTTGAGTATTCAGTTTCCTCCCCTGGGCTATAAGAATAATATCTTGGACAGTTTACTGCAATTTCTCTGTGTATTTCCTTATCTGTAAAGTAAGCGCAGTGACAGTAGCCATCTCAGAAGATCTTCAAGAGACTAACATGATTCAACACCTGGAAATGCTCTAGCAGAGTGCCTGTTGCATGATGCGTGCTCAGTAAATGTTAACTGGAATGATTTTCACTTCTTCCTAGAACTCACTTGAATGAAATCACCAATCATGGAAATTGGAATGCTGAGTATGCTGTTAATACAGTGTTAATGCCATGATAGTTATCTGAAGAAAAAAAAAAGGAAAAGAAAAAAAAAGGAAAACCTGTCTACCTGTCTAATGCTCCCAGTTTTATTTTACTGGAATTTTCTCCTTCTCTTTCTCTCTCTCTCTCTCTGTCTCTTTTTTTTTCTCGCCATGATGTCCATTTGTGGTAGAGCGGCAACAACAGCAATAACAACTACAGTCGGGGGCCAAACTGCCAGAAACCAAGGATGAGAAAGACTACCCCCCTCCTTGCCCAGTCCTCTTCTGTGCCTCGGGGTTTTCTCTGGCAGGAATGCTTCACTTATTTCCTCAAGAGCTGCAGAGCTGGGAGCACAGCAGTTTTCCTAGAACCAGAGGCAGTAGGCGTCTGCTTCCCTTGCAGCTCATGTTTTCACTCAGCAACCAAGCATGTCTTTATCCCAGCGGAAGTTCAGACGGCCTTTCCCTTCCTGTCTCAGCAGCTCCTGCCCCAGCCTCAGACCCAGTCATGACAAGTATGGCTGCTGCGTGGAGCATGTCTTCTGAGCCCCTCAGAAAATTCAGAGAGCCTCTCAGAGAATAAAGCTTTGGATTGAACTGTGGCTTCGGCCATGACTCTTCTTCCTAGCAAACTGTGGTGCTGGATGAAACGAGATGCAAACTGTAATCCAGTCACAAAGGCCAAAGGTTGAGGAAGAAATTGCCGTTTCTCCTTCCTGCTTGCAACTCAAGAGTCTGTCTCCCGAATCCTTGTTAGAGTTATTGGTATCCTGGCTTTATACATATACCCTGGTATTTGAGTGCATATACTGGTGCTCACAGCATTGGTTTGAAGTTAGTGGTTCTGTCACCACTCTAGCTGTATGACTTGGACATTCAGTTAATCTCTGTGAGTCTCAGCCTTCTCACCGGTATGATGGGAGTAGTCATGTCTGTCCTGCTTACCTGGTCAAATAAAATCTCAACTTTGGAAGTTTGAAACCTTAGGGTCCCATACCTGGGTAGGAAGCTTGCCTGTTATTTAACACAGCTTTTGTCTGCTGCAGGTGACCATCCCCTCACCAGCCTCCTGCACAGATGATCCTCCAGCTTCAGACTGAGGTCTGACTGGTGGGGGAGCTGCCCTCCTCAGGAGCTCTGACTGTGAGAAAGTTGTGCCAGGCTGAAATATGAACCCTCCAATAACTTTTACCTGCTGGTTTCTGTTTCATCTCTGGATCCAACAGTACATTTAATCTCAAAGTCTTCTGTATATTGAAGACTACTGTAAAAAAATACAGTCAATTTTTTAAAACTGGGTATCAAGTCATTTTTTCAGTTCCTTTGCCTGCTCTGCCCTTGAGATTCTGATCTGGATTGACTACGTGGAACAGAACATGGTGCCCGGTGTTCCTGAACATTCTCAAGGGTCCTTGTGGCGTCGGTTATAAAATTTTTCCTGATGATCCCTAGAAGAAAGTGTGATTATTACTAATGATAGGTGTCCCCACACATAGTGGGTCTACTCAAATCCTAGAGCCATAATTGTAAAAGCAGGTTTCTTAACATGTTTTAAATTATTTTAACTTGGAAATAATTTCCCTCTCTATTACCTTGGATTATTTTTTATTCTGAAAAATAATAAAGATTAATTAAATTTAATAAAATACCTAGAAAAAATATCTAAAGAATAAAATGAAAGTTATTTGTAACCCATCTATTTGTAAAAAAAAATAAAATATTTTTATACCTTACACCTTGGTCATGTTTCCACATATATGATTGTATATTTATGTGTAATTGTTGAAATTATGTAACATGTGGTTATGTGGCTCTGCACTTTGTTTTGCTGTCTTATTGAACATTGTATTGTCTTTCCCCGTGTCATTATCAACTATTTATAAGTATCATCGTAATGGTTGCGTCATAATATTCTATTGAATGAATACGCTGTAATTTACTCAATGAACCCTCTGTTGTAATCCCTAATTTGTAGCCAATTTCCAGGAGCTTCAGGGCTATTCTTTGAGAAATGGAAATAAGGGAGAAGGCAACACCTCTGGATTCCCACAGCAGGATTTTATTTTCCAAGTGCTGGGGTAATCCCTCCACTCCTCTCTTCCTACGTAGGCAGAGTTAACAGGACATATAGATCAGATCCTGTCAGAGCTGGAAAGCTAAAAAAACAGGTTGATTTGTGCATATGTATTAGTGTGTTGTATCCTCACTTCACAAATTCAAGTTTAAAATGCTATACTGGTGATTTCGGTAATCAACAAGATGTTTGGATTTGTTTCATTTACTGATGCAAACGCGCCCACCAAGGGCTTGAACTGCCTCTTTCCTCTGATATCAAGGATTTTCCCTTGGTCAAGGAAATTGAAGAAATCCAAGTACAGTATCAGGGAATTGCTGTCCTTCAACGTCAGGAAGAAAACTTTTAATGCACTGGAACCCAGAGCTGGAAATCGAAGAAAAACAGATTTGTCTTCCATTAATATGATTTGGGACGATGTTAGAGCATAGCTCTGGCAGCAGGGAGGCTCCATTCTCATATAATCAGCTCAGTCATCTGGGGTCATTATTAAGGGGACAGTATCCCCACTCCTTTGTAAACTTGCAGAACCAATCACCAAGATAAGGGAATAGGAATCTCCATTGTCTACAAACTTCCCAAGTGAATTTTGTTAGGTAAATTTAAGAAATGGATTCTGACCCATACACAGAAAAAGGTTTCTAGGCCATCAACTTAGGCTGAAAGAGAATTGTCCTATCCCTACACCTGTATTTCCAACAAGTCGTAACACCTTAGATATTGAGTTTTACTTTGGATTTCATCTTTGGTGATTATCAAGATTACACAACTGGAAAATAGTAGCTGCATAAACCTATAGCAAGGGTGATGGAAGGGGTTTTTTCCAATTAAAATGTTATCATTTTTGAAAGAGGCATCCCACATCTCCCCAAAGGCCCTGCCACTAGTAGAAAACCAGCTGCATTCCTCCATTGGGGCCAATTCCACCCTTGTGGAATGGGTAAAAACTGTGTGTCTTCACCTCTGGGGACTGGCTGGCTTGAGGCAGTAGCATATGGTTGACTGTTGAAACAAATAAAAATAAAACCAAACAAATTTCTGGTTGTTTAGCCCCAGTAGAATTCTCAAAACCTAATACAAAAGGCTAAGCCCAGACAGCTTCACTCCATCCGTGCCTCGCCTCCAGGCCAGGGAAGCATTAACCTTATTGGGCCTGGTCGCTGGGGTGCTTCCAGCACTATTCAGATTTTTCTGATGTCACAGGTTTCTGTTTGTGCAAATGAGAAACTGCAAATTGTGTATCTCATGTGCTTATTAGGAAAGATGAAAAGTCAACTGACCAAGACGACCTCCTGGTGCCAGTAGTGAGGGCGCCCATATCTGATGGGCAGTTCCTCATGGTGCTGGGCTGTGGTGAAGAGGCATGAAAGTTCTATGTTATTCACTTTCCCGTGCTATGATTTCAACAGCCAGGGGAACCAGGTCTTAAAACCTCTAACTTGGGTCCTAACACAGACAAAGATAATAGATAGGAATTATCTTATGAAAAGCAGGGCAGGAAGAAGTTTATGGGAAGCGGAAGTGGGAGAGAGAGATGGCCAGTCTTTTCACATTAAAAAAAATGGGAAGTATGGGTATCCTGAGTCTGCAAGTTGTGGGCTGCTTGAAAATAAGAAAAGTTTCTCTTTTCCTTGTTGGGCCACCTGCAAGGGGCGTTCATGCTTCCTGTTTCCTGAGCACTGTGAGGCTGTTGGATTTCGTGGGTGGGAGATGTAGGCACCTGGTTCCAGCAGAGCAGGCACCACTGTAAACTAGGGTATCCCTTCGTTGAAATGTCTCCTTCAAAAATGCAGATGGACCTCAAGGCCATTTGTCCATTGTGTGTATTTCCTGGAGCATTAAGGAAATGAGAAGCAGGTTTCTTAAGCATCTGCCCATTTCTCCTGTGGAGGAGGAGAGAGGCGTAAATGGCCCCTGTGAGTTAACTCTGACTATGCTGGATCCATGAAAAGCCTTTACAAGAGCAGCTGGTCTCTCCCAGAGGCTGGGAGCCAGTCAAGCCCAGAGGGTTATAGGTCTTAAAGACCCTTTAGGTAAAGGGTATAAATGCTGAAGACATGGCAGGCTCAGTGCCCTGAAGCAGGGCCTGAGAGAACAGGTACATGTTCTAAGTAGGAGCAGAACCATGGGTCACAACTAGTGTGGGCACAGCCGGCACAGGACAGACTATACAGGGACCCAAAGAGGAGGACAGGAGCCAGTGGGACAAAAATTCCAGAGGCAGACCAAAATAGGTGCTCCTAAGTCTCATAAAAAGCAAATGACTGTTGGAAGTTGCAAGGGCAGGCCTAGCAAGGAGGGTGGGGCACAGAATAAGAGGTCTCTTTCGATCTGAGTAGCCATTTGTTTCATCCCAAGAGCCTTTGTGTACTTCATCAGGCAGGGATACCGTTTGGAGCTTAGGGCACCTTTGGGCCTTACATGTGGTATTAAATAAAAGCATCCATGAGGGATGGGGGCTTCCCTGTTCTGAAGGAAGCACAGCTTGGGATTCCCCTCCTGGAAGCCCCACAGATGGTGGCAGAGCAAAGACTGCTGTCTCCCTGGAGTCTGTTCTTAATGTTTGTGACCACAGTGTCCCACTGTGCCCCTCACACGCAGGAGTCTTTCAGGAAAGTTTTGCTCAGTGGATGCTGGGTCTGTCCCCTCTGCCCCTCTGAGCAAAGTGCTCAGAAAAGAATATGAGAAGTTGGGCATCAGGAAGCTCTTAACAAGGACCAGACCCACCTCCAAAGGGCATTGACATATTGCTACATTTTTTTTTTTTAATATGCCTTGGGGAAAAAAAGGAAGAAAGTTAGCATCTGACTCTTGATATCCTCTAATTTTTCTTTCCTTCCTCCTGAAAGTTTTGGGGAGTTTCATACTAAAAATGGCAACATAACAGCAACTATAAAATACTTATTTCATATTTTCTTGCAAACTTTTTGCTCCTATTTTTCTTTTATGATTGTTGAGTATGATCCAAGCATAAAATGACTGCACCAGTTGAATGCTCACTCAGGACTGAAAATTTGGATGGGGGCAGCCCCTTGGAAACCTTGTAACTCTGGCCAGTGACGGAAAAAGAGTCCGTGCTCCCATGTGATGGTGATTACTCACGATGGCCTGGATCTCATGACACTGTGTCTGATCAGTAAACACAAAAGAAGCGCTGTGCTTCCTCTCAGGCATCTCTCTGCCCACAGTGCCATCTCCCCCATTGTCAGACGAACTGGTCTCAAGCCCTGGAGGCTGTGCCTGTTGGAGAATTTGCCATTGATGGTGCTTTTGTGGCAGAAGTTTTGCAGGCGAAACACACCTCCCCAGTCTGCCCTAACTTGAGGAGAAAACTCTGGCATCATCTCCTCAATCTGCCTGGCTTAACTGATTGCAAACCTTGTTTTCCTTTCTTATAGCACTTTTTTTTTTTTGCTGATTATAAAAGCAATATGTACTTGATATAATAAATATTAAGCAACATAAATTATACAAATCTAACATGACGATTACCCATTAAGCTGCCACTTATGGATAATCACCATTAACTAGTACATGTTCTTCCAGTTATCTTTTGAGGCTTTCAGGAACATACAGAATGACTGCATGTGTATTTATAAAATAATGTTTAAACACACAAACATACAGAGATCATACAATGTATATTATACACTTTGCCTTTTTTTCATTGGCAATAGATTTGAGTCATTTTTTCTTATCCATCCATGCAAATCTACCTCATCCTTTCTTTTTAAGTAATAGATCTTATTTTTCAGTTTTAGAGTCATAGAAAAATTGAGCAGAAAGAACAGAGTACCCAGGTAACCACTCTGCTCCTCATGTACACAGCCTCCCCTGCATTCATCATCCCACAACATAGTGGTACATTTGTTAATAATCCATGAACAAACATTAACACACCATTATCAACCATAGTTTACACTAGGAATCATTCATTGTGTTGTACATTCTGTGGGTTTTGATAAATGTATAATGACATATACTCACTATTATAGCATCATACAGAGTAGTTTCTCTGCCCTAAAGATCCTCTATGCTCCACCTCTTCATCCCTTCTTATCATAAATTCATGACAACCACTGATCTTTTAATTTCTTCATTAGTTTTGCCCTTGCCAGAGTGTCATATAGTTGGAATTGTACATTATGTAGTCTTACCAGTTGGCATCTTACAGTTTGCAATATACATTTAAGGATCCTCCATGCCTTAATATGGCTTGATAGCTCATTTATTTTCAGTGCTGAATAATATTCCATTGTATAGATGTACCACAGTTTGTCTATTCACCTACTGAAGGACATCTCCCTTGCTTCCACATTTTGGAAATCATGGATAAGGGTGCTATAAACATTTGTGTGCAGGTTTTTGTGTGGACCTGATTTTTCAGCTTAGTTGGGTAACTACCAAGGAATGTGGGGGCTGAACTGTATTATAAAATACATACAGTTTTGTAAAAACACAAAATGCCAAACTTCCTTTCAAAGTGAATTGAGCCTTTTATGAATCTTCCTTTGTTGATGTATCTAAAAAGTCATTTCCAAACTCAGTCATTTAGATTTTCTCCTAGGAATTTTATAGTTTTGTGTTTTACATTTAGGTCTGTGATCCATTTTGAGTTAATTTTTATGAAAGGTGTAAGGTGTCATGTGGATTTGCAGTTGTCCCAGCCTCATTTGTTGGGAGACTCCTGTTTCCCTGGAATGGCCTTTGCTCCTTTGTCAAAGATCAGTTGACTCTTATGTGTGTGAATCTACTTCTGGACTCTGTATTTTTTCCCATTGATCTATTTGTTTAAACTTTTGCCAGTACCACACTGCCTTGATTATAGTAGCTTTGTATAACTCTTGAAGTCAAGTAGTGTCAATCCTCCAACTTTTTCTTTTCCTTCAATATTGTGTCAGCGATTCTGGTCTCTAGCCTCTCCACATAAACTTTAGGATCAATGCATTGATGTCCACAAAATAACGTGCTGGAATTTTGACTGGGATTGCGTTGAATCTATAGATCAAATCAGAAAGAACCGACATCTTAACACTGTTGAGTCCTCCTATTCATGAATGTGGATTATCTCTCTGTTGAGTTTTCCTTTGATTTCTTTCAACAGAGTTTTGTAATTTTCCTTATATAGCTCTTTAAACGTGTTTTGTTCAATTTATACCTATTTCTTTTTTTTTTTTGGATGCTAATGTTACCTCATCCTGTTTAATGGCTGCAAAATAGACTATTATATGGATGTGTTTAAGAACGCTCATTCATTCTTAAGTGCATCTTTACTTTTTTTTAATATTTATTTATTTATTTGGTCCTGCTGTGTCTTTGTTGCGGCATGTGGGGTCTTCAGTTGCGGCCTGCAAACTCTTAGTTGCGGTGTGTGGGATCTAGTTTCCTGATCAGGGATTGAACCCGGGCTCCCTGCATTGAGAGCACGAAGTCTTAGCCACTGGACCAGCAGGGAAGTCCCAAGTGCATCTTTAATTTGGATGATTTAAAAAAATGAACAAACAAAAGCATAGTTCATTCACCATCCACCACCAAATCAGGGATGGTGATACATTACTTTGTCAAGCTGGAGGCCCAGATAATAAAGGAAACCAATCTATATTTATCACGCAGGGTGACAGTTGTCAAGTATACCAGCATAAATAGCAGCGAACTAGATTGTATGAAGTGGGTAAGCCTACTCTAAAATAAGTACTTAAAAAAAACTTAACCTGGTATATAGATAGATAGACAGACAGATAGATGTGTGTGTATGTGTGTGTGTGTGTGTGTGTGTGTGTTTCTAAGAACCACTGATTCAAAATAGCATAGTGGAATCTTAACATTCTTCTACAATAATTCTCAGGTTACATTTGTAACCAAGACAGGGAAACCTAAAACTGTGTTTCACAATAGTAGTCTAAATTTTGACCCATTAGAGACCATTTCAGGATACCTTTGATTTATACTTGCTCAGATCTCTAATGTACTTCATAAGGTTAGACTGTAAAGGAGGCTTTTCCTTGAACATTTAGGAAGAGTTTTAATTTATTATTTGTCTGGTGTCCCCTTTAAAAGTCTGGAAACCTCCTCTTTAGGATTTAGGCAGTTGTCTCCATGATATCCTGAAGGCTTTTCTGTCCCACCTGCTCAGGAAATGTGAGCCCTGAGTTGTAGCTGATTTGAGGTTTAGACAGACTGTAACTCAAATGTGATGGCAACTCTACTGTTTGTTCACCAGACTGTTAAGCCTGTCATTTCCCAAGGCAGCCTACAGAGCAAAGTTTTATTTAATTGTTCAAGCACAGGAAATAAAAATATCCAAGTCCTCTGCTTGTCTGAAGCTTTTTTCCTGGACCTTGTCATCAGCTATTGTTTAAGTTAGAGAGAAATAAACTTGTTGAGATGGCCCCATGAAGACTGAAGACCACAATAAAATTGTAATACACAAGATCTCAAAAAAGATGGTTTGGAGATAAAAATGTGACATGTGAGAAATGTTCTTCCTCACTTTTATGTATATATTCGAAAAAAATATTTAGAGAAAACGATCAATAGGCTAAAATTACAAAATAAATCCAGATGAACAGACCCTATATCTTTGACTAGCTACTTTATCCTTAAAGATTTATGTACAAGACCAGCAATTAGTATGGGTCTAGCACTAACAGTACAGTCTTCTAACAACTGTCAGTCATTCTCATCAGATTGATTCAGAACGAGGAATTTAGACAGGCTGATTTAAAAGAAAGTGGATGAACCTAAAGTCTGTCATACAGAGTGAAGTAACCCAGAAAGAGAAAAACAAATACCATATATTAATGCATATATATGGAATATAGAAAGATGGTACAGATGAACGTATTTGTAGGGCAGGAATAGAGACGCAGACATAGAGAACAGATGTGTGGACATGGGGTTGGGGGAAGAGGGGGTGGGATGAATTGGGAGATCAGGATTGACATATATACACTACCATGTATAAAATAAATAGCTAGTGGGAACATGCTATAAAGCACAGGAAGCTCTGCTCGGTGCTCTCTGACAACCTAGATGGGGGGGATTGGGGGGCAGTGGGAAGGACGTCTAAGAAGGAGAGATAGAGGTATACATATAGCTGATTCACTTCATTGTACAGCAGAAGCTAACACAACATTGTAAAGGAATTATACTCCAATAAAAACGGGTAGTATGCAAAAAAATAAAGAAAGTGAGACTGTGATCACCAGTCTTAAACATGATCTTAGCCTTGGTGTTCAACAGTTGGTGAGTTTCCAGTTCTTTGGGGGGATCTAAAGGAACTCCCACAAGGATCCTATATGAGTGACTTTGATATATTTTTTAGCAATAGTGCTAGCACTTTGGACTTCGTGGATGATGGATGATGTGTTTGAGAGGAAGATGTGTTTTGCTATTTCCAAAGCTCTACTGTAGTTTGTAATTACAATGATAGTTAAAGGTGTAGATGTTAAGAATTAAATAGGGTGCATCATCTGTAAGGCCACAGATGTCAAGCAGATATGGCTTATGTGTTAGGTTGGCAGGATCAGGAGGTGGTAGGCTGAAAAGTGATCACCTAAAGGGAGCAGCAGATGTCTGTCTCCAGCTAAGTGTTACAATATGCTAAAGAGAGCTCAGGGGAAGAGCTGAACATCTTCAGGTTTGTTTTGGGGCTTAGGCAAATGACTTGGTTTGGCCAATAGAACATTAAAAAAGTATTTACTATTCATGCAGAATCTTGAAAAAACTGCTTGCATGAGTTCATCTCCTCTTTTGGAATCCTGCTGCCATGAATACAAGCTTAGGCTCACCTGCCTGAGGATGGAAGACCACAAGAGGAAGGAAATGTGTCCTAGACAACCAGCCTTGAGCCAGCTAATTTCTAAACATGAGAGAGCCCAACCAAGATCAGCAGAAACACACAACTGAAGCTGACTGCAGACATGGTGAGTCCAGCCGGGCCTGGCCTAGGTCAGCAGAATTGCTTAATCACCTCACAGATTCATGAAAAGTAATAAATGTTATTGTTGCACAACACTGAGGTTTTATGGTTGTTGGTTAGACAGCATTAATGTGGCCTCAGATAACTGGTACGCCGGCCCATGGAAGTGGTCAGTAAATGTTAGCTATATGTACTCATGTTTCATTGACTCTAAGGTGCTTAGATGATGGTGCCTTCTTAAGTTTTCCAGAAGCTGTCTATAGAAGGTTTTCGCTCAATAGCACTATAATTGCCACCTGGCTGACAGTGACTGTTATATCCATCGATTCTAAGATGCATCTGAATTTCAAAGATGTCAAAATGCAAAAATTCTGCTTATTGTAGAAAACGTGACCAAGACTCCTCAGGATAGTGATGATCTTGAGTGTAGCTGAAGCCCAGGTCCTCGGAGCCAGAGCATGTTGTAAAAATGGAGGTAGTCAGCATGATACAATATCGAATCAGAATTTCAGGTTCCTGGAGCACAGGGGGACCTGGGGAGCGTGTGGCAAAAGGCCATCTCCGTTAAAGCAGGTCAGTGCTGTCCTCTTTGACCTCCTAGGTGACCAGAGGAGGAGCAGATTGGGTGACTCATGAATATTCTCCAAGTTGCCTAAACATTACAGAGACAAAGGCTTCAGAAACAAAGCTTTCTTTCACGCTTGTAGTTTGAAGGTATAAATTATGTCCCCTTAGGTCTCCTAATGCTGAATTAGGATAGTGTTTAATTAAGCTGACTATAAATGAATTTGAACAGCCAGGGTGAGTTTAAATATTACAATTAAAGGCACTTATTTCATCTTTTGCTTTTTATGTTTCCTAAGGGCTTGTATGTTACACAGAGACAAATTAATATTTTATTCCATTATCTCAGTCTTCCTTAGTTTTTAGTAGATTCTGGTAAATGGGGTTAATATTGGACATTTACACCTTTAATGGATGTTTACAAGCATCACAAAAAATCTGTACTTTCATTTCATTGTTACATATCATTTTGGACCAAAACATTCCCTAGGTTCAGTCCCACCCTTGGCTCCAGGTAATCTTCACCTGCTGACAAAAAATCATATTCTCCTTCAAAAAAACCCAAGACTCTGTAAACACCTTCTCTGAGAGTTACTGCAACAGTCTCCCCAAACTGTTTGAAAAAATGGTGGTGCTACAGGGATCCTGATTGTCCCTTTCATAGCAAAAGCCCTGAAGAAAGCAGTTCTCAGTTGAGAGCAATTAGGATGCTGTAGCTGAGTGCTAAGCTTATTCTGAATGCTTGTTCTACCAAGGGATTCGTGTTCCTCCCTTGTGTCTGTGTCTAAGAGGGTACCTTTGGCATTATTAATTTTCGGGCTTGGGAATCAGGCTACTGAATTATTCTTCTTACCTAAAATACAGCTTTGGTTTCCTGCCCAGACCTCTTGTGATTTCCACAGAAGGCAAACCCAAGCCTGGCTCCACCATATACCAGGACTGTGACCTTTCCTAAGTTCGCTGGTTCTGAACCTCAGTTTCTTTCTTTTTTAAATGGTTGGCGGTGGTTAGTAATACTGTCTCATAATGTGTGGTGGAGTTTAGAAACAGTAAGATACAGCAAGCACCTGTACATAAAGACAAGACATAAATAGGTTACTTCCCATCTCCCATCTTTCTTTTCTTCTTTTCTGTTTTTTTTTTTTTTAAATCCCGAATTTCTCTCTCTGGGCCTGGCTACAGATGCCTGCCATCTGCCTGAATGTCCAGATTTGCTCCCTCTCAAATGACACAAGTCTCTGTTCCTCTCATTTGGTGGGAGCTTTCCTTTTTGATGAATTTCCTTGAAGGGACCACCAGCCTAGATTACCACTGCTCATCTTACTCTATGACATAGTTTCTCTATCTCTGAATGTTTGTGTTGCTGACCATTCCAGTGGGCATACTGTGATCTCTTTCCCTCCCCAGGGAAGTCCTGAGACACACTGCCCTCCCCCTTTGTAGCCCTGGACTCAGCAGCAACCAGGTAAGGGAGAGTGTGGATGAGTCGGTGCAGCCTGTCACTATCCCTGGGAATCTTGTTCAAAGAGAACTTGGTATAGAAATTGAGGCACCCGTATCATCTTTATAGAACAACAGTAGCAAAAAGGTGACACTGCTGAGATTGGGGACATTTGTATCCACTAGGATCACTGTAAACACTGACCTCAAGGTCTCTGAAAGGTCATGTGTCAAAACAGAATAAAAGTGAACATCTGTTGAACATTTTCTGTGCCAGACTTTCTTCTAAGTGCTATATATTTATCATTTCATTTAATATGCACAACAGACCCATGATATGGATGGTAAAATAGTTCTATTTTACATTTGTGGAAATTGAGGTTTAGAGAAACTAAGTAAATCACAAAAGGTTCTATAGCTACTGAGTGGCAGAGCCAGTATGTAACCTCAGGCAGTGAGACTCCACAGTTCTCTCTGCTTCCCTCCCTCCTGAAGCCATTCTCAGGTGGGCATTGGTCATTTTCAGATTCAAACAGACTCTCGGGAACTGGATGTGTTGGAGAAGTTCTGGGGAGCTGAGGGGAAAGGGATATCCATGGTTCTGTTATGAAGGGAACTACATTTGCAGCCACAAGTCATCAAATTCGGAACCTAGTTAAGGTTTTAGGTGTCAAGGATCAGTAGAGTTTCAGGTGTACTGTGTCAAGTGTCCAATGGCAGGGAGGGGACTAAATTCCTGTAGTCAAGTCTTTGGGCACCAATGAATGAAATATCTTCTGGGTATAAAGGAAAAGACAGGGCCACATTCCCTTCCCGCTCTTGGACTCTACCCTCTGCCCTACGGCATATGGAATTAGAGGACATGCATATATGAGCCAGATCTGATACTAATCACAAGAAACTTCCCTCCTTATTATGTGAACAAATGTATATTAATTTAAAGTGAATCCTCCCAGTGACTGTAAATTAAAGGGCATCAGGAATAGTATATCTTGAAGCAGAAACATAGTATATTTATTTCTATTCTTGCACTTCAATATCAAAACTACGTTATTTAAAAACATAACCATGCAAGTAGATTTTAAGATGCTTCTGTTTGCCTCTCTTCAGGAAACTTCATCTTTAGCTTTGAATTCTTCGTCTTTGAGGTCATCTAATAGTTTTTCCTTCCTTTTGGCAATGTCAGGGTGTGAAAACTATTTTTTTCAAACACCTGCTTTATTACATGTAAAAGAAAATGTGCTTTTTACCTTTGAAAAATGAAAATGTATTAGGATGCACATATGCTCAACAGCTCATGCCTCAGAAACTGTTCTTGCTTGAAAGCCCACAGAAGTAAACTGTACTCAAAAGGTGGGAGAGAGATTTATTGGAAAAATATCATTAGCTTGGGGATAAGGCAGCAAGAACCTCAACTAAGATTCTACCAAAGCGACAGTATGGTTTATGCATGTCTGAGCTTCAGGCATTCTCTTACTCTTAGTATCATTTAATCAAGGTTCAAAGTCCTAAAAAAGAAGATCCAATTGACCAAGATTGGGACACCAACCCACATCTTGGCTTTTCCAGGAGATGGAAGAGGAACAATATGGCCTCCTTTGCTCTCATCAGGGGGAGATGGCAGAGGGAGGTTGGGCTTAGGTACTGCCAAGATCCCACACTTTGAAGAATTGCCCAAATAGAAAATGGACATGCTATAGAAACAGAGGTGAAGTGTTGAGTGCTAACCAGCCAGAAACAAACAAATTTTTTTTCTAGAAAACAATGTAAAGATGATATATAATATGCGTGTATATGTTTGTATCTTGCCTTATATTACAGGTAGGTTTCTGAAAAGCTTTATTTCTTATTTCAGTTGTAAAAGGGTAACCATTTATTTGTAATAATTTGGGTACTGCATCTTTTCTCAGCTAGTACTGAAAAATGGAGCCTCAGATTGATTTTGTTTAAAAGTTGAATTGACCTGTAATGCCTTTCTCCAAGGGAAAGAGGCAGAATATGTAATTGAGATCCCTTGGGGAAGAGGATTCTGAATTCTGCCAACAGGAAGCTCCTCTTTTGAATAGATCTTGATGGAAGATTCCATCACGGATCTCATTACTTCAACCAGACAATTATCATTTAGGAACTGAATGTTCTGTAATCCCTTTCTCTTTTCTTTTTCTTTGTGTGTATGAGCATGTGAGTGATTTTTCTTTGCAAGATGCATGTGATTTCAACCCTGGCTAGAATGATTGATTTTATCCTCTTCTTTAAGGAATCATGTTTGTTAGTTGAGTGCCTGCTAAGAGCCTCTACATTTTCTTTACAGTCTACTTATGGTGATGAGGCTTTCCTTGAGGGCCACCAGCCCAGGGCACATTTTCTCTTCTGCATAAACCTGGGACACAGAAATCTCATCCTTGGTGTCTTGGTTCTCTTGTCCTTTCCTGCAAGTGGATCGTGCACCTCCTCCTAGTCCACTGTTTCTGGCAATTCTAGAGGCCTTCTGGTAGGACCTAATCTGACCTGGTACTTAGGGAAATTGATGTTGTTTTTGTTTTTTAGGCACGTAGATTACAAGCATGAAAAATAGCTTCCTTTATGGCTCTCAAGAAAAATCAATAACTGGTAACTGGGATTTTTGTGGGCAACTCTGAGAATCTGCCCTTACGAGCTGACCATTGAACGTGGCTGTAACCAAAGCCCAAAGCCTCCAGCTGGCCTGTAAATCAGAGCCAAGAGACTTAGGGGGCTTCTAGCCCTAGGGAACCCATGCTTAGGGATTTCAAGGCCCAGTCAAATTTTACAGAGTTATAAAACTTGGGGCTGAATTTGCTAAGTTAGCACATTAAAATAAAGACAAAAAATAAACAAAACACTAAAACCAGACTTCCAGCAGTTAACAATGGATTTCAAAAGGATGCAAGCACATAATCTCCAATGAAAGGATAATCATTTATTTTGGATAAATTTAGTTTTATGAAAAACATGCTCTATTTTCTTATTTTTTCTTATATCTAAAACATGCATCATTGAACCCTTCAATATTACACTCTACAACGAAGATAAATCACACACATTTAACAGTGAGTGAAAGAAGCCAGACATAATATTGCTCATGCTTCATAGCTTCATTTATAAAAATGATATAAACAAGTGACATTGACCTCTGCTGACCTGGGTCAAGACAGTGGGTTATCATCAAGGAGTAGATGGAGATTATCTGGAAGGGAATGAGGGTGGGCACATTTCTAGGATATTAGTAATGTTTTGTTTCTTAATCCAGGTGATGTTACATACATCAATTCATTTTGTGAAAATTCAGCAAGGTTTCCAGTATTTTATATGTATTTTGTGGTATATTCTACTTAAGTTAAAATAAAAAATAAAGGCTATGCCATCAAAGCCCTGTGTAGACCAACCTGGCATTTGGAAAGCACTGATCTGGTTTGGTTTCCTTTTTGACAGATGAGGAAACTGAGGACCTGAGAGGGAAACTATCTGATTCCAAGTCATGAAACAAATTAGTGACCCAAGTGGGCATGGAGTCCAGGCTTCCTCAGCTTAGTCCAGGGTCCTTGCCATGCTGCAGGCTCCTTCATCCTGAGATAATCATTATGCTTGAGGCATCTCTACCAGGCAGGGCCCAACATAGAGGAGGGTGCATGTTCAGGTGCCTGCACTTGGCAGACACTCATTCTATGCTTATTAACTGAGACCTAGAATGCATATTGCTGTCACTCATCTTCAGCCAGGGAGCTGGGTACTTCTTAATAGATAGCTGTCTCTGTCATACTTTTGGCCATTTTATTATCTAAGAAAAAATTTTCTTCCTTTTTCAAGAAAAACTTCCCTCCTTGAACACTCGAAGCTTTCCAACCATTCTTGTTTTATTTTCTCCTCTCACATTTGCATCATCTGTCTTTTTCTTTCTACTGGGTCCCCGCCACCCTTCTACCTATAGATATGCTCAGTATTCCCCTGTCTTAGAAAATGAGATAAACAAAAGCAAAGCAAAACAAACAAAAGTAGCCCCTTTCTTTGTCCCGCTTAGTGATTTATATATATTGGGTATCCATCCTATGTCCACCTGCCAGCCCAGCCCACAGTCAGGCAAGTCCAGCCTCCCTCTCGAATTATTTCTTTACATCTTCAGATTGTTTGAGGGAGATGAGTAATCATTAATTCTTCCTTCTCCTTATCTCCAAGTTTCCCCTCAATCCATGGTTGTCTGGCTTCCACTTGCACAGCTCTGTGGACACTGTTCTTTGGAGTGATGACCATGTCTCCTTGGTCAGGTGTCCCTATATCCTAATTTTCATCAGATAGTTATAGTGTGTGTCTGTGGTCCTGGAACTCATTTTAGTGGATCCCTGTTTTCAAATTCACAAAAATCTCACAGATTGGAGAATAAATTAAGTGGTCAAGACCACCTCTCCATCACCACATAAATGATCATTATTAAGTCCTCATTCTCACTGACACGTCACATTGGGTGCATGTGTCTAACACTTTTGAGCATAAGCTTTGACACAGCACTCTGGATCCGTTTCCAGCTCTCTTGTGTAGGAGCTGTGTGATCCTACACAACTTATTTAATCATTCTGGTTCTCAGTTTCTTCATCTGTAAAAAAGAAACTAGTAATAATGTACTTGCATGGGATCAACAAGAAAGGTATTGAAAATGTGTTGTACTGGCACGGTAGTTAGCAGCCAGTAAGTCAGACCAGTTCTCACTCTATCTTCCTTGTTGACTCTTCCTCAAGTTCCCCACAGTGTCTTCTTGTCTCAGGTGATGTTTCTTGAGATCATCTGTCCTCTCACCCTTTACTCACAGCACACTCACTATGGTTGCCATGTTTAGAGTTTCTGTGTTTGACACTACGCTAGTGCCTTATGGTTAATCTGTGGGCTGAGCAGCCTGACTTCATGGGTTTATAATGCCAACTCTGTCACTCAATAGCTGGATTTATTGGGCTGGCCAAAAAGTTCGTTAGAGTTTTTCCAAAAGATGTAACGGAAAAATCAGAATGAACTTTTTGGCCAGTCCAATACTTGGACAAATTATTTTACCTTTTGTTGTTTCGGCTACTATAATTATAAAATGAGGTTTATAGCCATTATCTAACTTCATAGCTGCTACCTACTTCAAAGCAGTTATTATAAAGATCAGTGAGCTAAGGTGTATATCAAATGCTTAGCACAGTACCTGGAACAGAGCAAGGAACCACAGAATGTTAGCTATTGTTATCCTCATACACCAGATTAACTATTTTGGCCCTGCATTCCATAGTTCAGATCTTTATTCCTTCATTCTGAACTAGAATAACTTCATAATTAGTTTTCCTGCCTACAACCTGCCCTCCTTCCATCTACTGTCCTTGGGAAATGAGTTGAATTTTCCTGAATCACATTTCTGATCGTGTGATTCTTTGATACTAAGAAATTCTGTGGTTCCCCATTGTGTACTGATTAAATTTCAAACTCTTAAGTCCTGCTATTCAAGCTCTCCCCTATCTAGACCCTACTTATCTTTCAAACATTATTTCTCCTTTGCATACATTGCTGTACCCAGTGGCGCACCCTAAAGGACCCTTTCTCTCCTCCTCATGTCTGACTGCAGGTACCTCATTGGGGACATTGTTTCCATTGTTCCATCCATCTCAGTATTCTCCCCTCTGTAAATACCCAATTACTACCATCATTTGAAGTTCAACTCAGATGTCATCTTCATTTTGACTGCCCTGATGTGTCCTCTACCCCTAAAATGGAAGGATTCTCTCCATCCCATGTACTCCTCTGAGGTATTGTCCGCCTCTTTCCAATAGGTGCAACACTTTCTGCTTTGTGTTCTGTCTGAAGACAATTACTTTTCCCCACAAGATCAGTTTGCATCCGTATGTCCAGGGAAGTAGGTGAAGGTGGCTTGATTTGATTAACCCCACTGTTTGCAGGAACTGAACCTTCTGTGGAGGTTACTGCAAAAACCATAAAGGGCTCTAATCCTGCCTTGCAAGAAGGAAATCTGAATTGAGGAGAAAGAGTGCACATACATGAAAATGACTTAAGAACATTCTCAGAGCAGCACATAAACAGGTGCAGATTACTGAAGTGCACATGGAGTTGATCATTGCTGAGGGGATGCAGAGCAGGGAGAGCTCATAAACCTTGTAGTAAAATGTGTGAAGGCTCTTCAAAGAAGGGGAGTTTTCTGGAGAGAATAGAAAGAAGAAAGGCAAAAGCATTGTCAGAAAAGAGAGGGATAGTTATCCTGGTGGGTAGGAGTGACTGAGCAGGGTGCAGGATGTCTATTTCTTCTACTGCCTGAGGGGCAAGGTGGGCTCTGTATTGGAGAATTTTAGGTCCCAATCAAGATATGCTCAGGCCCCAACTTAGAACATTGAGGAACTCAATCCTTCAGGCTTAGTGGTACCTTGGAGTCATATAGCTGGGTTATATCTTCTTTTACTTACCAAGCATATGATCCTTGGAGTCAGATATGCTGGGTTACATCTTCTTTTACTTACCAGACATAGGATCCTGGGCCCATCATTCCACCTCCTTAAGCTTCAGTTTGTCCATAAGTCTTCAGTACAGCTTGAAGTTCAGAACACAGGATCCGGCAGGAGATTAAATTCTACCTCTCCTAAGTACTGGCTGTGTGACCTTGGAAATGTCTCCTAACCTCTCTGAGCTTCTTCATCTTAATGGGATGGCCATGAGGGTAACTGAAATAGTGTACATAAGAGTCTGCCATATCATAAAGATCAATGCATTTTAGGTGATATTATAAACATTATTTGTTACATTCTTAGGGTCAGTATCTTTATCTATAAAATGGGAACACCAATAATCATTTGCTGTCTGAGACTGACCAGAAAGATGCATCATCACTGTATTTAATCAATTGTATAATTTTGTGATTAATATCTATCTTCAATGCTAGAATGAAATCCCAAGAATTCAGAGCTTTGTCTGTCTTACCTAACCACTGGGTGCCTGGTACTAAAGACTGTTTCTAATACATTGTGAACTAATATACAGACAAATAGGAGGGACTAGGGAGAAAAAGTTTTAGTGGTAATTATGGGACATGCACAGCTGGTAGATGGTAGATTTCTATGGACTGATGAATTGTGCAAATTATTTCCAGAATTGTTGGAATGAGGCCATTTGCATTAAATATGCAGAGTAGTAGTAATTAAGCTGTAGATTCAAACTTTCTTCGGTCTTTGTTCTTCTGTTTTATTTTTACCTTATTTGCAATAAATTCATGCTCTTGCCCCCATAATTCTCTAACTTTGTCCAATGATGCTTCTAATTTTCTCTTATGGATTTTATCACTTACTATACAAATTGAAAGATTTATGAGCAAAGAATCATCTTGGTTTTAGGAAAGTGCTTACTGTTAGAATTTAAGGCATGGTATGTCTTCTGACAACTATTATAATTATTGGAAAACCTCAATTAGATTGTGGGAGGGGGGGACATTTCCATAGGGTAGGTTCCACAGGCGAGAGAGAGAGAGAGAGAGAGAGAGAGAGAGAAAACGAATGAACGAGAAAATCAAAGGGACAGATGTTTAGTCATTAATCAGCTTAGTTAAACTTGAATTTGTCAGCTTGCCATCTTAAAAGTGGCTAATAACTTCATTTGCAAATATTATTTAGCATCTACTACATGCAATGTTGTGAAGTGCTGTACTGGGTAGTGTGGGGATTTAGAGAAAAGAATGGGACACAGTCTCTGCTTTCAGCGTTCTTCTGTCATAGTTGTGGAGGGAAATACGAATCAATAAAACTTGAGTAAGCCTCTGGAGTACCTTGATTTTAGTCCAGAGATGTAGGCCAGGATGTTGAAGGAGTTTAGAAACTAGTCATCTAAGCAATGATGAGAAAACCTCAGAGATACTGTCTTAGAAAGATTAAGTAGGAGCAGACCAGAAGTTTCAGGGACTAAATGGAAGTTACATAGAGGAGTGTCAGATTAATTTCATATGGCTCCAAGAGGAAGGAGTAAGATTGATCTATTTATTATCTCATTTATTCATTTATCTATTAAATAATACCAAACATCATCTAAATGCCAGGCATTTTTGTAAGTGCCATAGAGAAAAAAATGCACAAAAATCTGTACCCTAATGGAGAGGAATGCCCTAAACTAAGATACAGAGAAGACCAGCTTCAGGAGCTGGACTTCTTTAAGACCAGGGCTTTTAAAAAATGGGTCATCTATGGATAGGGTCGAAAATCTTTCATAGAACTTTCTAATTGTTAATACACAGAAAGCACTTGACACATCCATTTATTGATTTATTCAGCAAATATTGATATTACTATTTACTGTAATCCATGAAACATGCTACCTACGTGTTGTGAACACAAGGTTAAATAAAACAGACAAGGTCTCTGTCTTCATGGAGTTTATATTCTAGATGGAGGGAGAGACACAATTATACAAATAAACATGACAGTTTCAGGTGATGATACATGTAAAAATTGTGAAGCATAATTTATAATTGTGATTAGGAGAGTCTGAATGGGATATATTAAATTGTATAGTCACTTTGAAGTTGAGTTTCCCCCTTTAGTGATTGCCTTCAGCTGAAGAGAACTGCTTCACCCAAGGTCATGTTTCCTTCCAGGAGGCCATTGAGGGGGTTTACATGTAATGAATCATCAAGTTGTCCAGTTGGCTTCCCAGAATCTGCTTTCGTGTGACCTGTCACAGACGTAATTGATAAGGAGCTGACCGTGCAAAAATGCATTGCATCTACCCAGCCATTAGAATAAAATAATAAAATTGATGACAGTATGGTACCATTATTGATACAAGGCAGTTCAGAAAGATATGATTCCCAAACAAACATGATCCCAGCCAGCTGCCTTCTCGTGGATGTTCTCTCCTGACCCGATTGCCTTAATATTCCCTTCAGCTTGACTAATCTTCACACAAGTTTGCTTTTGAACATAGTCCCCTGACTTCCATTTTCTTGGAGCATTTACTTTAGAAAACTTGAAATTATAAATACTTTTTCTGCCCCTTTGAGATGTAAATCCTCCTAGCACTTGCCAGTTTTATAACCCAGGAATGTCTTTCTCAAGGATAGGAGCTATTCCTTTAATTATCAAGAAAGATAGCAGCCTAATTTCACCATCTCTGTGGAAGGGTAGGAGGCTGACTTTGTTAAGCACCAGTTAGCAAACAGAGCTGGTCTAATCACATTGAGTAAATTCCTCCCTCATGCCCTCCACTATTTTCCAATAGCTCACCAGGTACTTAAAAACTCTCCTGCCTTTTTTTTTTTTTTTTAACATCTTTATTGGGGTATAATTGCTTTACAATGGTGTGTTAGTTTCTGCTTTATAACAAAGTGAATCAGTCATACATAAACATATGTTCCCATATGTCTTCCCTGTTGCGTCTCCCTCCCTCCCACCCTCCCCATCCCACCGCTCCAGGCTGTCTCCTGCCTTTTATTTCAGCAGAGTTGAGCTCATTCTGTCTCCTCTTTTGCAATAGTCTTGAATAAAGTCTCCCTTGCCTGTTAAACTCTGTCTAGTGCAATTTTTTTTTTGACACCCCCTATCTCTATTAGACATTTTGACAAGCTGGGCAGCTGGCAGGGGAAAAGTGACTGGAGTTTACCAGAGCTTGATTCTGCCAGCAGTAAACTCATGTTCTGGATTATTCTTTTGAATTCCTCCTGGTTAGCACCACAGGAGACTATAAGAGTCCCCTTAGTTAGGCTTCTGGAAGGACAATAACATTATATCTGCTGATAACTCAGAAACCCAATTTGATAATGAGATGGCAGAGAGCTGGCCTGGGAGAGCCAAGCATGGGAACCAAGCCTGGGCTCTGGCATGGCCTGAATGAGCAATTGAGATTCAGGCCTTAAGATCTGCATTAGCAAGCTCTAAAATTGATACTGAGCATCTTAGAGTATGGTGAACTTGGCTATTTCTAAGGACTCTCTCCCTGCTATGATTTCATATCAACTTCTCTGAGAATCGACCTGGGCTTCAGAAAGCTTATTTGTTATGATTGTATAATGGTCTAGAGAGCTGACACACTGAAATTTACTTTACAAACTCCTGTTGTTACCTAGTTTTGCTATCTTTGTTTGCTTTACTATTATTTTTTCATTAGGATAAATTCCCAGCACTGAGATCACTGGGTCAAAGTGTGTATCATTTTTATGGCTCATGTTACCTGTTCAGAGTATTGCCCTTTTGAAAGATGGAAAAAATTTATTTTGCTGCCAGCACTGGCTGAGTGCACAAGTATTTCACAGTCTTGTCCAGTTCTTTTTACTAATTTAAGTTTGTTATTTGTTTGATGGGGCCTGGTAATTATTCTTATATAACTGCATGTATTTAATTGTGATCTAGTCTATTTGTTCCCTCTCAGTAGCATGACAAAGACTCTGGAGATATGTTTCAGGTGTCTGTCCCTGGGCCCAATCCTCCCTTTTAATCTTTTCATTGATTTCTCATAATCTTCTATAGGTTTAAGTAATTATTTCTGCAGTATTTAAGTACTGCAATGTGAAAAAAGGTAAAGGAGACATCTTAGTGGGATAAGTGCCAAGCATGGAGATGGTCTCTAAAGCAGGATTCATTCCTGGGCTGTGAGAAAATGTCCCTTTAGGCCTGGAGAGATGCATGTTGAGCCCGCTTCCTGTATTCCTTCCATCATAACCCAACCAACTATGAGACATTATATTAAAACCAACTAGGAGTAGCTCAAAAAGGTAAGAAGCTTTCTAGGGTTGCTTCAGGATAAGGAAGCCAGATAAGAATGAGAAAAAGTATCTTAACGGGTGGTTCACAGGCTAACTGTGCATATATGAGACTTAGGTTATTATATTTAAAAAAAAACTATTGAATTCAGCATTTTGCAAAAAGATTACACATATTTTGAAACAAATTGAAACAATATACAAAGGTGTAAATTTTTAAATGATTATTTTTCATTTTTAAGTCTGGAAAGCACATTGTGTTAAGGTTTTATGTATTTATATAGATTTTTAAATATTATTTGAAATATTATTATGAGATATTATAAGCATACAAGAAACAATAGAGAATAGTCTATTGAACACTTCTTTACCTATTACTAGCCAGCTTTATCAAATTTATCAAATTCCCATATTTCATATTTTCCCATGTCTGTTTTTTCTATGCTCATACACATTACTAGATTGGCAAATGTTTCATTCTTTGTTTTTAGTGTAATAATAGTCTGCATAAATTCTTCTCCCTACACTGACATTTTCCCAAGTCAATACTTCTAGGATAGTAGTTTGCAATACATTATAATCATATGGAGAACTTTCAAAAATATTCCCATATCTATGTCAAAATGTTTGAAAATGTCATTTAGGACTACTGTGTTGTTGCTTCTACTATGTCGTTGTTGGATATCTACATAATCTCAAATTATTTTCTCCAAATTACCTGATTATCACAAAGAGGAAAAGGGTGACTTCATAGTGAAGAAAACTGGACACAATCTTAATCATATTATGAAAGCTAGCATAACCAATATTGGGACAAAATGACATCAGTGTATCATCTGATATGATGCCCTGAAAGCACACAGCATCCGTTTTCTGGCATTCTTATAAAAAAATGCATAAACTGGGTCTAATCATGAGAAGAGCTAAGACAAACTTAGCTATTGAAGGGCATTTTACAAAATAACTGGCTTAATTTTCAGGGCCAAACTCTTTTTTGAAAAGTAAAATGAAAGAAATAAAAAATCTTTCTCCCATTTAGTGAGTTCTTATAAGGTATTTACCCAACTGAAGGTTCAGTAAGGTCGAAACTAGTCCCCAGTTGGTCTCTACCCAGAGCATATTTGAGGAACCTGTGAGATTTTGAATCTGATGCTACAGAGCAAGATGCTCTCCTTGAAACCACCTCATGGTGCAATATTCAGGGTTAGATCTCTCCATCAAAAGGATACAGGACTGACCTAGAGAGAGGGGCAGAAGCCTAGGACTCAAAGTCTGAGATCAATCCCAGATTTGTCATCAATTTACTGTGACCTCAGGCAAGTCACAGTACAACTCTTTATGCATTGTCTTCCCTTTCTAGAGGAAATAAAAATAGTTGCCTAATATAAGGAGGTTGAGTTGAAAATGTGATAAGGTTATAGCTGGGGAACCCTTTGGGGTAAAATGTTAAAGTTTCTACACGATCAAAAGAAAATAATGTCCTGTTATCAGGTGTGTTGCATTAAAAGATTAAAACTTTACATTGACTGAGAACAAAGTGTTCTCACCTTGTTCCTTACTGATAACCCCTCCTGAAGTCAGAATCTCAGATCCTACCACCTCTTTCTCCTCTTACTGTTCATACCCTTCTTCACCCTCCTCCTCTGCCTGAAGCCCCAGCTTTATTACTGGAAACACAATTATCTCTTTCATAAAAAGCCCCATAGTCTCCTGCAGATAAGTAAAGAGGTCTTGTCATCCTACAGCCATAGTATTGTCTCATCCTACAGCTTCACCCCCAACATATCTTCGTTGTTGATATGTGTTTTACTTACACAGTTTGAATGCTGCAGGTAGTATGTACAGTTGAGCTTCCAACAGAAGTAGTTGGTGGCATAAAATTTACTGAAAAACTTTCTTCAAGATCACATTGTCTTTGATTCAGTGTTTCTCTAGCTTATCACCAGCAGTCAGGATTTTTTTTACTCCTGGGCACAAAGAACGAGGTAGTTTCAACCAACTCCTTCCACCCCCAAACATTTTCAATTTACTCTTCATTGAAGTCCATTTGGGAGAAGACATATGACTCTGATCACGGGCTGATTATGGAAAGATTCTGGATTCCTCATCATTCTAACACTGGGCTCTTCACTCCCTAAAAGGGGAAGATGAAGCCAGTTCAAGATGAGAACAAAGAAGCTGCCAAAAACTAGCAGCATGGCTTTAGGCAAGCTGTTTGATCTGTCTGAGCCTCTGGTTCATTATCTAAAGCAAATGATAGTTTTGTATTGTGAAATTACCTTCAACTCTGGCACTTCTAATTCTGGCTTCAATGGGAAAGGAAGTAAAATTTCCTACAACCAATCTGCATGCACTCTGGTCACATTTCAGATTATCCGTATGCAAATGGAGAGGAAAGGAGTGCTGATGTGTCAAATCCAAACAGAGGGAGCCTGATAAACTCTAGGGAAAAAGTGTGATTGGTTGGCCTTGTTCTCTCTCACATCTCCTGACCTGGAGGACTAAATGGAAGGGGAGATACCAAGAGGCCATTACAGTGATCCAAGAGAATAAGGAGGAGGGCATAGACCAGAATAGGAGCAGCAGGCACCCCGGCCAGCACCTACCTCACCGTGGGAGTTGGATAAACGTTTACAAAAAGAATAAATGCCCCTTCCCTTCTCCCTCTAGTGGGAGGAATTCCAGCTTCCTTGTATAAAGTGTTGTAGTGAGCTGTTCCAGGCTGTTTGACATTTAGGGCTAGAGGGTATAGTATGGGCCTCAGACTGCAGGACCATATGCTGTCAGTCTATATTATTCATCCATCTTTTCCTTCATTCAGCATTTACTGAGCAACTTAATGTACCTCCTATTGCCGGACTTTTTTCATGTTAAAGATATAACAGTAAACAAGACAGTTACAGTCCTTGTTCTCATGTAATTTATTGTCTGGATGGCTCACCCCATCTGTACTCCTCAAATCATGCAATCTCTCTTAAAACCCTCCGGACCAGTTCATGTGAAAATTTTCCTCCCTGAACTGTTTATTTGCCCATTGCCTTCACCATAAGAATTCACAATGAGTCTGCTCAGGCTGCCATAACAAATACCGTAGCCTGGGTGGCTTAAATAACATAAATTTATTTCTCATAGTTCTGGAAGCTGAGAAATCCAAGATCAGGATGCCACCATGGTTAGGTTCTGGTGAGGGCTGTCTTTCTGGCTTGCAGACAATCATCTAATCACTGTGTCATCACGCAGCAGAAAGAGAGAGAATGAGAGCAGTTCTCTGGTTTATCTTCCTATAAGGGCACTAATTCTATCAAGAATGCCCCACCCTCATAACCTCATCTAAACCTAATTACTATCTCTCAAAGGCTCCATCTCAAATACCATCGCATTGGGGGTTAGGGCTTCAACATATGAATTTTGGAGAGACACAATTCAGCCAATAACAGGTATAAAGTGAACTATTTAATCTGCAAAATGGGCATACAAAGCTCTGCTCTACACAATACAAAGAATTATTGTAAAACAAAATTTCACTTGAATATTTTCAGATTAACCGACATATGTCAAGGTGGCATGAAACTTTAAAGCATTGTCATTAACTTTCATTTCTGCACCTGCTTTATTTGAGCAAATGGAATGCTTTTCCCCAAGAATATTAAAGTCTCCTTGAACACAAGGATAATTCTTTTCCCATAGTATCCTCAGTGACAGATAACACAGTGCAGGCACATAAGTCTGAAGAGTGTAGAAAGGAGGAATAGAGAGGCTTCCAATGTCCTTTATCAGCAGGTCTCACTGTGTTGGTAGAATCTAGCACTCTCCATCCTTCTTATCATTTGTCACTAGGATTTAATTTTTCTGAAGAATTAATACCAACATTTTAAAGAATCTCAAAGTTCAAAAATACCACCAGGGTAGAGCATGTTATTATTTCAGAAACATAGTAAATAGAAGATAAGCAAACTAAATTTTAAACAATGTAATATTCCTGTTGGATAGTCAGATACACTCAGTATCTAATACTAATCACTTTGAATCCACATTTCAAATGTGTGCCTTGGCAAAATGCTGTTTCTTCATAGTCTGAAGCTTCAAGAGTCATTCTCTAATGATCAAAGTTGGATGTGTGAGACCCCCTACTACCTGTAGTTTGTCTTAACCGATGGCTCGGAAATGCTAGGTTGCCTTTTCTGAGTTCCTATAATTACTAGCGAGAACTATTAAAATTGTAACATGAGGTACCACCTGGGTCAATCTCTTACGTGATGGAATATCTTCTACTATATTCTCTAATGATGATTTAGCCTCCAATTTGGAACTTCCTGCTTTATAAGGTACTACACCCCTTTGTTGGATGGTCTTATGCTTAGAAAGCTCTTTATCTTATTGAGATGAAAGTTTCTTCCCTCTGATCTTTGCCCTTTTATCCTAGTTCAGCCACACATAAGGTCACTTACAGTCAGTGATAAAAGTTTTATTTCTAAATCATGAGAAGTCTTTAAAAATTTTATATACACACATAAACAAATGTAAAAGAGGGAGATAGTGGAATATATTAGGCATAATCTTACTCTCCAAACATAATTACTCTTAACTTTTCAGTATATGTTCTTGCAAGTTTAAAAAAGCAATTTGGCCTTTTTAATGTTATTATACTGTAATATTCTTCTGCAGGTACCCCCATGCACACACAGAGTTATCAATACAGTATCATCATTTGGGGTATCAGTACATTTTCTTCTAAAAGTGATTATTAAATGTTTCATCGTATGGATGTATCATAATTACCTAAAATTACTCATGCAGGTCTTATTAAATAATAAAAAATATTTTATGAAATGCTATTCTATTTTGGGTAGCCTATATTCCAATGACATTTACTTAATTTTTGTTTTAGGATAAAATGCTGGAATTGGAATTACTGATCAAAAATTTTTTTTCTTGATTGTTATTCAATAGCTAGGGTATGTCACCTAAGTTTTATATTATCTATAAATGAGATAAATGATTCTTTTGTGTATTTATCTAAGTCTGTAAAAAATGTTGTTCTAGAAGGATCCAGGTAAAAATATTTCTGGCACAATTCTAGATACGAATATTTAGGTTGACCCATTGAACAATTGATGGCATCTGTCAAATGTGTATATATATCAAATAGTGTCCTTAACTGTCATTGATGTTCTTCCAAGGAGACTATTATTTTATAAAGAGTCACCATCAGACTCAACAACTAATAATTTCTATAATGGATTGTTGTCCTATTTTATAAAATTATAACAGCAACAGCATATTATTTTGAAATGCTAATGTAAGAATACATAGTTCATTTCCCTCCTTGGCTCTTCTTCCTTCCCTATTGGGTGCATTTCAAATCATGTGGTTGCACAGTATTGGGTGGCAAAGAAAGAGAAACATAACTTTTCATTTTAAGAGTGTAATTCATGCTGGCTCCTAAAGATCATATCTAATTTTTCTCCTTCCCTCCCTGAACTTCCTTATGTCTTTCCTTCCTTCTTTTCTTCCTTCCTTCTTTCCTTCCATGAACTTGCAAACTATCTTCTTAATAATTAGCTGTGGAGTTTTGAGAACTGTGTTTGGGCTGTACTAGGTGGAATAAGTCCATGTTTTGTTATTAGAATTGCCTGATAATGGTATGTATCCATTTACATTCATTATTATTAGACTTGTATTTGTTTACTTGTTTTGGTTCTTGTTTAATAAAACATTGGATATCTCCATTCTTTCGTTGGAGTAGAACCCAAGTCATAGAACATCAGGGTTGAAAGGGGTTATAAAGCATCCCATCGAGTGTTGGAATTTTTATTTAATATGGACCTCAGGGATGGATGTGGCTTGAGTAAGGTCACAGGTCAGCCAGTGGTAGAGCCTGGACCAGATTCCAGGTCATTTTGATGCTTAGCTTAATGCTCTTTCTCCACCCTTCCCCCTCCTTTTTTTTTTTTTCCTTAATTACTCTTGGTTAAGTCAATGATTATGAATCCTTTATTGCATCTTCTAAAGAGTCTGTCTTTTTCCTTTCTTTCTTTTAATTTCTCCTTTTCTCTTTCCTTCACTGCAAAAAAACTTAAAAGGATCCAAAGAAAACCTCAGATCCTTCCATAACAAAACCTGCCTCAATTCTTTCCTCTTTGGATTATACACAGACTACTGTGTATAATAACCAAGATGGCTCTTGCCTAATTTGGATCCTAGGAGTGTACATGATCTGCAGAGCATTCCGTCAGTGCTCACTGTGCATCAGGCCCTATGCTGTTATATCTGCACGCATTATATCCTTAAATGCAATTTTTATAACAATCCCATTAAAGAGATGGTATTATACCTAATTTATAGATTGTAGAAAACTGAATCTCAGAGAGGAAAGAAACATTTAAATTTTACAGATAATGCATGATGGAACTAGAATCTGAGGAGCAGTCTGTCAGACTCAGAGCCAGCTTGATTTCTTCTCTCTAGAGTTTGGTGTGTGTGTGTGTGTGTGTGTGTGTGTGTGTGTGTGTGTGTGTGTGTGTGTGTGTGTGTGTGTGTGTGTGTGTGTGTGTGTGTGTATGTACGTACCCCCAAGTATGTGTGTGAATGCATGTGTCTGAGTCCACATATATGTGATGTTTATGTCTGGAATGTGTGCATGTGTGCATCCATACACACACCTAAACAGGTGTGTTAGGACAACGGTGAGACAATCTTGTCATTTCAAGGGATGTGGCTACTGATAAGAAAAGGGAGTGCCCTTTAAATAATCTGAGCACCTCTCAACCCAAGTAGAGTAATGCTTATTCTCAGTCTTTTCCAGAGGGGGGATGGCCTCTCATTTCATTTTGTTATAGGAACATCTATCCCTAGCCTGCAGTTTATGAGAAACATTCTGTCAGTGGGCGGCAGCATGGGCTCACTATAATTAATCTCTTTCTCACCCCACACTTCTGAGAGTGAGAAACGAAAGGGCATTAAAGGGAGTGCAGTTACAACCCAAGAAGGGACCACATAAAATGTTACCTTTTGGCTCAACACGCTGCTCTATTCATGAGTCCTAGTCCTGCGTTCTTACCTCAGCAGGGCAAGCAGGGCGTGTTGCTGGCTGAGACCCAGTCTCTGTGATTTGGTTGGGGTATTAGCTAAAACTTGGCTGAAAGTTAAGATTTTGTGCCAGATGTTTGTTTGTTTGTTTGTTTTTTCCTTATCCCACGTGTGTTAAAGGTAAGATGAATAAAGGCAAAGAAAAGAGATGAATTATTGGTGGAATTTAAACTTTGGAGTCAGGGAGTGGAGTGTGAGTTCCCACATTTCCATGTAATAACCTAGAGTGAGGTTAAGTCCACTTAACCTTTCTGGACTCAGTTCCCCCATTTGTAGCATAAATATCATGACACGCGTCTCCTGAGGTTTGGGGGAATTTGCATGGGTTAAGTATATGTGCTGCTTAACAGAGTACTTGGCACAGTGAGGTAGGGACATTAAATGGTTATCAGTTATGGGGGATCAATGCCATGTAGACGTACAGGGTGACATGAGATTGAATCACAGAGACAACGAGCCTAATCTGGAGAGGCAAAGATATGTTCCCAGAAGAAGGAGATGTGATGGGTAAGTAGAGGATTGGCTAGGTGACGGATATCAGGGTAGCACTGGGGCACTTTGAGGGTTTGCATTTTCTCCAGGCAGAATGATTTTAAGTTTAATTTTACAATAAATATATGGGTTTCACTGTATCAAACATGAAAGACCAAAAATAATAAAACCAATCACCAGGATTCTTTTCATAGCTGTTTGTGGTGGTTCCTCAGTGAGGATCTAAGGTCCTTAGTCTTATAGCCTCTGAGGAACTTAAGGCTCACAACGACCGTATCAGTGAGATTGGAAGGAGACCTGCCCCTGGTGAACCTTAAGATGACCATAGCCCCAGCCCGCAGCTAGATTGCAGACTTAGGAAAGACCTTGAACCAGAGGGTCCCAGATAAACTACATCTAGATTCTTGTTCCATAGAAACTTTGAGAAAATTACTCACTGTTCATTCACGCTGCTCGCTAGGGGGAAATCTGTTATGCAGCTGTAGATACTTAATACACTGTTTGTTGCTGGAATCTACACATGCTCAGCCTCATTTTTTAAATATCTTCTCTTGAAGTTTTTGTGCAAAGTCCTGAAAAAGAGGGTCATGAAATTTCACCTCATAATTTTTCTTAGTAAAGAGACAGATATATATATATAAAGAAATCATTAACCACACAACTTGAGACTATTGGGCTTTTTCATAGTCATATATGTCTGAATGGAGTCATAGAAGTCTGCTGAAGGTGATGGACAAGGAAGCATCCAGTTATTGAGAAATTATGCCTTAACACTGATAAGGTCTCATGTTCAAACAAGGCACTTGGGGGTTCTCAGGCCTATGGTGCGCTGCCCCTTAGGCTAAAGAGTATGAGCAGAAGATGAGAAGCTACCTCCAGGAGAGCAGAAGATGCTGCTGTATTGATCTCAACACAGCCTTTTCAACCACTGTGGCTCCAGAAGGTGTTGGTGGATGCCACACATTGTTCCCCGTGAGTCTGTTTCCCTGGCTTCCTTTTGTTCTAGGGTCCCAAATGAACAGAGAGGAGATTTGTAATCTCCTGGAGGCCTGTGGATTAAAATAACATTATTTTAAATGCTTTAACATTGTTTTAAAAGAATAACATTATTTTATGTTAATAACTAAGGAGACCCTCCTTCCCTTGGGGATTTCTGATCCTTCTCATGCCCTGCACCTCCCACTTCTCTAAGGGGAAGATATACTGCCCTTAGAGTCCAGTTGTTTGGTTTTTTTAAAAAAAAACAAGAACAAAAAGATTTGTTTGCAGCACAGCCCAGTCCCCATCACTTCATTACTGCATAGGAGTAGAAAAGAGTGGTGTGGTTGGGAGTGGGAGTGAGTAAAGAGTATAGATTAAAATAAATGAGCTGATAATTGTTGAGGATGAGTTAAGGTACATAGAAGTTCATCATTATTCTCTTCTTTTCTGGATAACTTGGAAATATTCCATAATTAAAATATTAAAACAAAAAGAAAGAAAAAAACTCTTGGTATGTAGGCTTCAACAATTGTGGGAGAAGCAGGAAATTTGTATAGGCTTGATTTTTCTTCTCTGCATACATTTCATATATTTTTGTCTAGAAATAGCCTATCCTCATTCTTGCCTTTATTTCTGCCAGGACATGTTGCTGGATATGTGTTTTTTAAAGCAGCTCTAAGAATATGCTTGGCAGTAATATTTTTCCTTTAGAGAATATTTCCCATTAGAGCCAACAGTGGATGTTGGACTCTGGACTAGTTTTTATGCATTTCCAAGACAGTATACCACTCATCTGAAGGTATGTGTGTATGTGTGTGTGTATGCACACACACATATATTCTTATGGTATTTCTTCTTTTCTAGTACCATGGTCTGAGCTGAGTCCATAGGTACTAAGTTAATATGACTTTGCCTAGGTCTTATGTTTGTTAAGCATTGTCTTAGTGAATCCTCACAATAAGCTCTGAAGACTATACTACTGTTAATTCCATTATATAGTTGTAGGAGCTGGTCTGGTGAAATGAAGTCACTTGCCCATGATGTGAAAGGAGATCTACCAGAAAACTGATCGGTACACTTTAACAAATAATTATGTCGTTTCCTCAAAAGTTTTCCTTTTTCTTAAAATAGGTTTGTTGTTTGTTTTCCATGCAAAAGAAAGCAAGATGAGCTCTTCTTTTTTTACTCTTTTCTGAAATAGAAAAGAGTAAAATGCCCAAGGGTCTGACAGTGATTGTGCTGAAAGGATTTTGTGACCAAAAACTTTAGGTCGGCTCAGGATATCCATCTGAAATAATGGGGAATAAACATAGGGAAGGAGAAGTTTATTTCAGCTCTAATCAGAGTAAGAGCAAGTGGATCAATGTTTACCAAAAGAAACTTGTCTAGAATAGCACTTATTTCCTATGTCCCATAGGTATTACAAACTGAAACAGGAAATGGAAAGCTATTAAAATAAATGATCCAATAGTGTTCTTTAAACAACTGTCAGCACTTTGACAAAAAAGGAAACCCATACCCTCCTTTTCTTTTATATTCCCTAAGTTCAAACTCATGTAACTTTTTTGGTAGGTCAGCACTAAATTTGGGTAATGACTGCTAAGTCCTAGACACTATTTAAAAGAAAGTAGAAGTTAAAAAAAGAATTTTCAAAGTATATGGATGTTAAGCTTACAGGTAATCTGTAATTGGACCTAAGGGCAGTTGAAAATGTGGCTCTTAAAAAATATGGGTCAAGTATTGCATTTTAATTTAACGTGCTGGATAGAAATGATTAAGTGAGATTTCCAGAATTCCTCTTTCCCATTTCCCCACGAACTTTAAAGGAGGTATTGTGCTTCTCAGTGTTTTTTCTTGCCCATGCTTCATGGAAGTGTCTGTTACAAAGGGCAAGGGGAGGAGGACAATAGAGGTAAAGTCAAAAAAAGAAAAAAAAGAAGTGTTTTTTTCCACAATATTTAGTTTTCTAGGGCTGGGGGCTTTTTAAAGGGGTTTTAAGGAAGACAGAGTAAAGGTTACTGTAGTAGGTGTTTTAAAAGTATATGAATAGGGCTTCCCTGGTGGCGCAGTGGTTGAGAGTCCGCCTGCTGATGCAAGGGACATGGGTTCGTGCCCCGGTCCGGGAAGATCCCACGTGCCACAGAGTGGCTGGGCCCGTGAGCCATGGCCGCTGAGCCTGCGCATCCGGAGCCTGTGCTCCTCAACGGGAGAGGCCACAACAGTGAGAGGCCCGCGTACTGCAAAAAAAGAAAAAAAAAAGGTAAATCAAATAGTGTAGTAGTTAATCATATGAGTTCTGTAGTCAGTGACCTGATTTAGAATTCTAGATTCCCTCCTGCTAGTCCTGTGAGCTTAGGCAAGTAATTTAACCTCTTGAGACTTAAATTTTCTCACCTGTGTGAAATTATGATATACTAAACTGACCTACTGAACTAAATGAGAATATGAAATAAGGCCTTCTGTGTAGATCATGATGCTTGTACATAATGGAGAGTCAATAAAATTTAGCTATTATTTTTACTCATCCAACCACTTTTAACTGAGTTAGGAGCCATAAAGTAGTATTTAAAATATGACTGAAATTTTCAGATAGAGTGTGGTATTAAGGTATTTTTCCCACATTATTTGCCTTTTGTAAGAATAAACACTGACTCATATTCCATGAGTCAGTGTTTATTCTTTACCCTACTATGCCTTTATCCTATTATGTTTTGGGGTTTTTTTAAGGAATACTTTATTTCACATAATATTTCCCTTGTGAGAAATTTAGAGACCTAAAGGGAGTGTTCTTACTGATTATTTGCTTTCCATTCTGTTGAAGAGGGGACTTCTAGGTAGCCTATTCAGATCTATCAGATTGTTAAACCCAGACCTGTTGTGTATTTATTCTTCAAATGGTTATTGAGCACTTACTGTGTGTCATGTAAACTTCTAGTTGCAATAGTGAATGGTGAGAATAGTAGGGAATCTAACTTTTCTCTAGCCTCAGTGAATGAAAGTCTGCTACCTACCTCTATTCATCACTATGAATGCCAAAATTCAGATTCTTAGGACCTGAAAAAGCTCTCCATGAGCTTTTTTTCCTTCCCTCTTCTTGGATTCTCCTTCTCTTTTAATTTTAGATCTCTGATTTACACCACTCTTTGCATTTTCTTTTTCCTGACTCTCTTCATAGAAGGAATGTTGCAGAACATGCAATTTTTAAAAAATAAGGTACTGTCTATTATACTAATAAATTCTCTTTGGGTTTGACAGATACTGTCAGTGGGTCTGGAGAATTTATATGGAAATCAGCACAGCACTACATCTGTCTAATTAGATGAACTCATAAAAGAAGACAAGTGTCTCCTGGAATAGGGGCAGGATTGAGCAGGAGGGGAACTCCTCAGCTGTTTTCATAGGTTAATTTAGGGGCTGTTATTGCACAGACTCCAGTCTCTTGGGACACTTCCTTGCTCCACAGGAAAGGGGAGGATACATTCTTTATCACGTCCAATAAAGAACCCAAATTAACCTCCCCCCACCCCTCCCTGCGCTGTGACATAATTAATGTCAAATTTAAGAAAAGCAGGTTGCAGATTTCCCGAAGAATGGCAAAGACCTAACTACTTTACCATATAGAGGTTCTAAACCCTGGTTGCTTGTTAGAATCACCAGGGGAACCTTTACAAGTTCTTATGACTAGGGCCCTATCTAGGACGAATCACTGGTCATTCAGATCCTCTCAAATTCTATTTGAAGAATAGGGTATAGATCTCAGTGTTAAAAATATCAGAATTTAAAACCATTGGCCAGTGTTTCCTACCATGCCTGTTTGAACAATTTAGTAACATTAATGGACCAAATTAAAGTTCTTCCACCTTCTGTTTTGTAACATAAATACTCATACACATGCTTAAAACTGATATGGACTCACACAAACACATGGCATAGACCAGGCACAGAGACAAACACTAGCATGTTTAGCAACCTGCATGGCATAGGCACACTCAGGCATCCAGACTCATTCCTAAAACCTTACAAACAGGCTCATAGATATATATGTTCAGGTATAAACAGGCACTAAGATCCCATAGGAAAGAAATCCACAGACACATGTTCACACAGACCTAAGTATTGGTACACAGAGACACAAACATATACAACCACATACATATTTTCGATGCATTCATGAGGATGTGTGTATAAACTTAGTCCCATACACACAGAAAGACCATCAGAGATACTCAAAAGAGATGAAGAAAAATCACAGGATGAAACTCATGGTTTGTAAATTATGTCTCAATAAAGCTGTTGAAAAATTAAGAAAGAGAATCCACTGAAATGTACATAGACACCCAGCAAACAAAGATATAAGAGGAGACACACATATTCAGAAATTCTCCTTTAGTAGTTTTTGGGTCTTTTTTACTTGCCTGTGTTTGTTTGGGTTCTTGAAGTGCCATTGACATGTTATTTGCTGCCTCTGGGTGGATGGGCTTTTGCTGAGCTCACTTGCAAAATCCCTGGCCCCTTGCCCAGGTGGATCATGTAGAAGATATGATTGCAATTATAGCCTCCAATGAGAGAATTAGACATATTTTGCTGGAAAAGGAGATTTTACCGAAAATATTCCTTTCATGGGAACCTGAAAATTGGAGAAGCAAGTAAACTCAGGTTTGGATGCTGGCATAGTTCCAGAAGGCATAACAAACAGCCTGTAATAATGATAATTAATAAGTAATGTCTCTGTGGCCTTTTATAATATAAGAAGTTCTCTTGTTCTTACTAACTCAGTTGATCGTATCAGAGCTCTTCAGTGTGATCTCATTTGATCTTCAGAGCAACCAAGCAAATAAGAATTATTATTATAAACATTCTATAATTGTCAAAATTAATGCCAAGAAAGGCTGTGTAATATTTTCGAGGTCATCCACCAATAAGTTGCTTGTTTGAAAGTCAAATTCATGTCTGATGGACTCAGAGTCGGTGCTCTTGGCAATTGTGCAGCATGGCCTCTGCAAACACTGAGTTTGGGGTCCATCTTATGGCTATTCTGACTTTGCATATGAGAAAACTGAAGATCACGGTGGTTAAGTACTTTACATCAAGCTCCCAGGGGCACACACAAGACTTGAATCTAGTATTCTGAGGCCTGTTCCAGGGCTGATTTCACCAGAGAAATGAGCCTTTGGGCCATCCTATGAACTATATATGAGCTAGACTAGCTGAAGAGATTGAAGCTTAGGAAATATGACTGAACTGAAAGGGCAATGGCCGTGCCTTAAACATCCTTAGAAAGAGCCTGGATCCCCCTAGAAGACAATGAGGCCTCTGTCCTTCTCTCCGTGCTCCTGTGTTGCTGCTTTGAGGACTATGAAACTGCTCTCCCTGGTGTTCGGGCCAGTGACATCTCAATAATCCCTTGAAGGGGAGGGGCTTCCCTGGCGGTCCAGTGTTTAAGACTCCCTGCTTCTACTGCATGGGGCACAGTTTCAATCCCAGGTCTGGGAACTGGGATCCCGCATACTGCGTGGTGTGGCCAAAAAAACAAAACAAACAAACAAAATAATCTTTTGGAGGGGGTTGCATCCTAGTCTCAAGAACGGAGGTATGACCTTGACTTCAGGCAGAGGTTTTGCCTGTTTGCCATTTTCTCAGGGTCTGTATCTGGCTGGAATGAAAAGTGCTCAATAAGTGGGAAACCACTTTGATTACATTTTAGAATTTCCTCTAAATTCTCTTATCAGAATCTGAATGTGATTATGAAATTCCCTGTTATTCCATAATTATTGAGGATGTATCAAGTGTTTGACGCTATATTAGACTCTGGATACAGAGTAAGAGTTCCTATTCCCAACAAGCGTATGATTAATTGAGGGAAAAATAATGATTAGATGTTATGAATGATTAGAAACCATCACATCAGTCTTAACAAGGCAAGAGTTGGTTCTTGGGGGGCATAAAATTCTTAGATATTACAATGATTTGTGACCCTTTCTTCAGATCTCAACCTTATCTGATAAAATCATATTCCTTAGAATTTAATTCCATGGGTAAGTGATTAGGACAAAAAAATACCTAAGGCCCCTTAGGGAGGTGATAATGACAAAAAGGTTGAGAAACACAGCATTAGACCACACATCACAGATCTGCATGTTATTCACTTAAACATTTCAAATTGTTATTAACTTTAAATATCAAGAGATTTTATATAAAAATCTAAGTTCCTGGTTTTGTTTAAAAACAAAAATCAGAAGGTCTGGCAACTCTGGGTCCATAGTTCCCGTGGAATTAATTGGCCTGACTTGTGTAGGCGCTTCATCCGTTAGGTAGGCCATGTCCACCACAATCTCCAACATTCTCCCTTCATTATATTTATTCTCACCCATTTCACTTATTTATGTTACCTTTCTGGATATTGTAAGTATCTATTTACATTCCCAGTATTCAGATAAAATTAGTTACAATATCAGAGACAGGTATTTTAGCAGTCTAGGGAAGGAGAAGTTAGCAAAGGTTTGAGTGTTCATAGATGGCTTCATAAGTGTGAAATAAGCTTTTTATAACAAATTAGGATTTAGTGAAGGAATAAAGGTGGGAGGGTCCTTTAGTGGAGGGTCCATAAGAAGAAAAACGAGATTATGCAAAATTAAACTCTGATGGATGAAAGACCAATTGTGCAAGGTAATATTTTAAACATTGAGAATAAAATGTAATACATTATGTTTATAATCTTAAATTTGCAATGAATTTCCTTTTTAAATGACATAGAAAAAAAGACACACCATAAAGGAGAAAGTGGATAAGTTTGAATCAGTCAATGAAAAACATCTGTTCATCTAAGGTATCATAGGGTAAAAGGCAAGCAAAATATTTTGAGATGATATTTATGCATAAAACTGACGAAAGATAAGTATGTAAAATTTATAGAGCTCGTCTACAAGTTGAAATGAAACAAGATAACCCCCTGAAAAACTGAGCAAAATTTATGAAAATGTCATTCATAAAAGATAAAAGACAGATGACCAATACGTACATGAGAACATGCTCAATCTGACATGTCATCAGGGAAATGCAAACTAAAACCATAGTAAGGTATTATCCCATACTGAATGATTGTCACATAAATCTAAAGTCAGGTAACTCCAAAGGGCTGGGTAAGAATGTGGCAAATTTGGCAACTTCATATAGTGTGGGAGTGGGAGTTGGTACATTCTTTTGGGGGGCAATAGACGATATTTAATAAACTGTATTATTTATAGACTTTTTAACCCAGCAATTCTATGCTAGGTACATACCTTGAAGAAATTTTCACACATGTGCAAAAGAAGATGTATACTTAAATGCCCTTTATATTATTGTACATGGTTGGGAAAAAATGAAAACATCTTAAATGATCTCAGCAGCAAAAGTGATAAATATTGAGCATCTTTTCATGTGCCTCTTGGCCATCTGTATGTCTTCTTTGGTGAAATGTCTATTTAGGTCTTCCGCCCATTTTTTGATTGGGTTGTTTTTTTGATATTGAGCTGCATGAACTGTTCGTATACTTTGTAGATTAATCCTTTGTTGCTTCATTTGCAAGTATTTTCTCCCATTCTGAGGGTGGTCTTTTCGTCTTGTTTATGGTTTCCTTTGCTGTGTAAAAGCTTTAAGTTTAATTAGGTCCCATTTGCTTATTTTTGTTTTTATTTTCATTATTCTAGGAGGTGGGTCATAAAAGATCTTGCTGTGATTTATGTCAAAGAGTGTTTTTCCTGTGTTTTCCTCTAAGAGTTTTGTAGTGTCCAGTCTTACATACATTTAGGTCTTTAATACATTTTGAGTTTATTTTTGTGTATGGTGTTGGTAGTGTTCTAATTTCATTCTTTTACATATAGTTATCCAGTTTTCCCAGCACCACTTATTGAAGAGCCTCTCTTTTCTCCACTGTATATTCTTGCCTCCTTTGTCATAGGTTGGGTGACCATAGGTGTGTGGGTTTATCTCTGGGCTTTCTAACCTGTACCATTGATATATTTCTGTTTTTGTGCCAGTACCATACTGTCCTGATGTATCACCTCACACTGGTCAGAATGGCCATCATCAAAAAAATCTACAAACAGTAAATGCTGGAGAGTGTGTGGAGAAAAGAGAACCCTCTTGCACTGTTTGTGGGAATATAAATTGATACAGCCACTGTGGAGAACAGTATGGAGGTTCCTTAAAAAACTAAAAATAGAACTACTGTATGACCCAGCAATCCCACTACTGGGCATATACTCTGAGAAAACCATAATTCAAAAAGACACATGTACCCCAATGTTCATTGCAGCACTATTTACAATAGCCAGGACATGGAAGCAACCTAAGTGTCCATCGACAGATGAATGGATAAAGAAGATGTGGTACATATATATATAATGGAATATTACTCCGCCGTAAAAAGGAATGAAAATGGGTCTTTTGTAGAGATGTGGATGGACCTAGAGTCTGTCACAGAGAGTGAAGTAAGTCAGAAAGAGAAAAACAAATATTGTATATTGACACATATATGTGGAATCTAGAAAAATGGTACAGATGAACCTGTTTTCCAGGGCAAGAATAGAAAGGCAGACGTAGAGAACGGATGTGTGGGCACAGTGCGGGAAGGGGAGGGTGGGATGAATTATGAGATTAGGCTTGACATAAATACACTAGCATGAGTAAAATAGATAGCTGGGGGAACCTTCTGTATAGCACAGGGAGCTTAGCTTGGTGCTCTGTGATGACCTAGATGGGTAGGATGGGATGAGGAGGGAGGTCCACGAGGGAGGGGATATATGTATACATACAGCCGATTCATTTTATTGTACAGCAGAAACTAACACAACATTGTAAAGCAATTATACTCCAATTTAAAAAATTAAAAGTAAGTTAAAAAGAGGATAAAATAAAAAAGTGATAAATTGTGATAGACTCACAAAATGAAAAGCTGTAAAACTTAAAATAAATGTACTAATACAACACATATCAAATTAGCTCAGTCTCTAAAAACCTTATAAAATCAAAATGCAGAGAAATACACAATATTATAACTTTTACCAAATACAACAACATGCAAGATAAAAGAGTGAATAACATGACTGGTAAGGAACCTGTAGGAAAAACATATGTTTATGTGAAGGGAGATAAGGTTGCCAACATCTGGCCCAGGGTGCGCTGGGGCCTGGAGTAGGGAAGTACATATGTGAAAAGCTGAACTTTGCTGTAGAAGCTTTGAATGTTGCTGTACTTTCATTGTCTGATCAAGCAACTACTGGCAAGGTTTCTTTTCAAGGCCTGAGGGAAAATAGCCATCATAGATTCATATGGAAGATGGTAGTTTCTAGTTTCAAAAAATTTACCTGAAGAAACAAGGGTCTTTGCAGCCAGTACTGAGAGACAGAAAAATCAGCTGATGTTCTCTTTGGTGTGGACATCAGGTAGAGGAAAAGACTTGGGCTCCACAGATCATTCACTAAAGCAGATCAACTTTACTTCTTTCTTCAGATGCTTAAAATGACCTTCCCTTAGTGAGAACTAGCCACACCTGGCCGCTGCCTCGTGCATACATACACACCTTCCAAAAGCAGAGCTTTGAAAATTATACTTCCCTTTTCCAAGTATCCCAGATCTTTATTATTCTGTGAATAGAGTCCAGAACCTGCATCCTCTGACTTTTTTTCCCTATTAAATAGACTATATTTTAGAGCAGTTTTTGGTTCACAGCAAAACTGAGCAGAAAGTACAGAGTTCCCTTACACCCCCGCCCCACGAAAGCACAGCCAACCCCACTGTTAACATCCCACACCGGAGTGGCACGTTTATTACAAACGATGAACCCACATTGACACCTCATTAGCACTCAGAGTTCATAATCTGCATTAGGGTTAACTCTTGGTGTTGTATGTTCTATGGGTTTTGACAAATGTATATCACATTATTCACCATTATGGCATCATGCAATGTAGTTTCCCTGTCCTAAAAATTCTCTGTGTTCTGCCTATTCATCTCCCTTCTCCAACCCCTGGCAACCACAGGTATTTTTACTATTTTCATTTTTTTTCTTTTCCAGAAAGAGATATATTTGGAATTACACAGTGTGAAGACTGTTCAAATTGGCTTCTTTCACTTAGTAATACTTATTTAAGTTTCCTCCTTTTCTTTTCATGGCTTGATAGTTCATTTCTGTTATTACTGAATAATATTCCGTTGTCTGGATGTACTGTAGTTTATCCATTCACCTACTGAAGGGCATCTTGGTTGCTTCCAAGGTTTGACAGTTATGAATGAAGTTGCTATAAATATCCATGTCCAAGTTTTTGTGTGGCTATAAGTTTTCCACTCATTTGGGTAAATACCAAGGAGCACGAGTGCTGGATCATATGGTAGGAGTATGTTTCATTTTATAAGAAGCTGCCAAACTGGCTTCCAAAGTGGCTGTACCATTTTGCATTCCCACCAGCAGTGCATGAGAGGGTTCCTATTGCTCCACATTCTCGTCAGCTTTTGGTGCTGTAAATGTCCTGGATTTTGACCATTCTAACCAGTGTGTAGTAGTATCTTACTGTTGTTTTAATTTGCATTTCCCTAATGACAAATTATGTGAAGCATCCTTTCACATGCTTAATGCCATCTGTATATCTCCTTTGGTGAAGTGTCTGTTAAGATCTTTTGCCGATTTTTAATCAGGTTGTTCATTTTCTTATTTTTGAGTTTTAAGAGTTCTTTGTATATAGTCTAGATACAAGTCCTTTATCAGATATGTATTTTGCAAATATTTCCTACCAAGGAGAAAATGGTTCTTCTTCTCATTCTCTAGATGTTGTCTTTTGCAGAGCAGACATTTTTAATATTAATGAAATCCAGCCTCTTAATTATTTCTTTCATGGATCATGCTTTTGGTGTTATACAGCCTCTGACTTTTGACTCCAGCTTTACTTTCTTCCCTCCCTCACCTATTCACCTGTCATGTCAACAGATTTTTACTGTGAACTTTGTTGTGAACACTGGGAATTGAGAGAGAGCAATACAGACAAGGGTGGTGTTCTCATGGAGCTCATATACCAGGGTAGAGACAGACCATGAACACATTGACAAGCAAATGAGAGAATTTCAGAAAATATAAGTGCTATGAGACCTGTAAAACAAAAATACAGTTTAACTAGAGACATTAGGCAGTGTGCTCAGGCAAGGCCATATTGCAGAGATGAAATCTGAGCTGACAAAAGGTAGGGTATGAAAGTCATTTAAACTGTGGGAGGGATGGGTCAGTCTTCTCTCCTGTGCTCTGGTCCAACTGGCCTCCTTGCCCTGAATACATGCTATTCTTTCAGGTCACTGTGACTTTGTCCATGATTTCTTTTTCGGCATAGAGTGCTTCCCCACTGATACCTACATGTGACAGCCCCTCTACTTTAGATGTCACCTCCTCTGGGACATCATACCTGATTCACCTAATTCAATACTATTTACCTTGCTACTGCCGGTCGCCTCTGAGGAAGGTCAGCATATTCTCTCTGTTAGTCAAGGTTATTTTATGACAAACTGTTGGACCACTGAAATGGGAATAAGGGAAAAAATAGATGACATATGTTGGGTTAGTAAGATGCCATTTAAAACTGATGACTACAAAATGAGTGAATTTTGTTCCTTCTTATGAGTAATATTCCATTGTATATATGTACCACATTTTCTTTATCCATTCATCTGTCATTGGACATTTAGGTTGCTTCCATGTCCTGGCTATTGTAGGTCGTGCTATAATGTGGAATCTAGAAAAATGGTACAGATGAACCTATTTGCAGGGCAGGAATAGAGGCGCAGATGTAGAGAATGGTTGTGTGGACATGGGGTGCGGGTGGATGGGGAAGGGGGGTGGGATGAATTGGGAGACTGGGATTGATATATATACACTAGCATGTATAAAACAGATAGATAGTGGGAACCTGCTGTATAGCTCAGAGAGCTCAGCTCGGTGCTCTGTGGTGACCTAGATGGATGGGATTTGGGGGGCGGAGGAGGAGGTCCAAGAGGGAGGGGATATATGTATACATATGGCTGATTCACTTCGTTGTACAGCAGAAATTAACACAACATTGTAAAGCAACTATACCCCAATTAAAAAACAAAAACAAAAACCCAATGACTAGTAAGAGCTTCCTAACCCCATCTTCTAATTTTAGAACATATATTTTGAGGGCAGAAGTTCATTATCTCTGGCACAATCTGTCCCTGTGTCTTATACATATTAGGTGCTTATAAAATGTATGTTGAATAAATGTTTGTATTTCGTTAATCTTTTTTTTTTAAGATTTTTTTGATGTGGACCATTTTTAAAGTCTTTATTTAATTTGTTACAATATTGCTTCTGTTTTATGTTTTGGTTTCTTGGCCGTGAGGCATATGGGATCTCAGCTCCCCAACCCGGGATCAGACCCGCACCCCCTGCATTGGAAGGCGAAGTCTTAACCACTGGACCGCCAGGGAAATCCCTCATTGTTATTACTGACTAATATTTATCCAGAATTTATTATGTGTCAATGCGAAGAATTGCTTATGCATGGTCTTATTTAGTCCTGCATGTATCCTGTGAATTAGAGATTATGATTATTTCAACTTTATAGAAATGTTTTCAGTAAAAATAATCACTATAACAATAAGACCAGGTATTAGTCTTTGGATTAGAAAAATTTGGAGAAGCACTTGCCTTTTAAAAACTTTAACCTGCCATTTCCTGTTGATCTAATGAAACAAATCAATAGTGGCCAGGGCTAACCTGTTGGGTTATTTCAGTTGGTCCTCCCCAAGTCATCACAGCTCATGGGTTATGTTCAAGGTCATTTTATTGGCCTCTATTCTTTATCCCTTCTTTCATCTTTTTTTCTCCTTTTCTTTCTCACTCTCTCTTTTTTTTTTTTTTTTTTTTTTTTTTTTTTTTTTTTTGCATTGCACACTTCCACCCCTTTCCAAAAAATGGAGAATGGAGGGTGTATTTTTCCCTTCTGCTTGCCTTTATTCTTGGTGTTATGACCTGCTTTGGCCTGTGGAGCATGTGGGGAGGTGACAGGGCTCCATTTCTAAGTCTAGACCTTGAAAGACCTGATGTATTTCCACTTACCCTGTTGTACCCATGGCATCTCCCTGAGAAGGGTTTTCCCTGAGTATCTTTTACCCACTCCGTCTGGGCCCCAGAGTGATCTCGTGCAAATCAGGGCTGCCCCAAGTGACCACACACCTCAGGCTGCAGCGCAAGGTAGGGCAGCAGCAGCCCCGCAGCTGAAGCTGAGCCATCCTGTGAGAAATAATGCATATTTTTTCATGTCACTGTTGGTGCTTGTTGGTTATGCAGCAATAAAATTCAATATGCCTACCTAATTTTTTTTTATTAGGAGTGGAGGTAGAAGTGTGTGAGGGGAGTGACAGGAATTCATATTTTCTGTCATCACAGACTGTTTATCCCAAGGCACAGTGTCATTAGGTTTCCTTTTTATTAGGTTTCCTTTTTCTTTCTCTAGCCTTTTTCTTTTGCCTAAATCAGGTTTAATAGGGTTGTTAGTGTGAGCTAGCACGGTAAATTTTTTTGCAATAAAGCACATCACAGTGTGCTGAATTAAGCCACAGAAGGAACAACCAAGGCGACAAGACAGAAAGAGCTAAGAGGAAGCCAGTGTGGATGAAAAGGTTTGATTTGCTATCTGAGAATAGATAAGGTGTAGGTACAGGTTACTTTCATTCATTCTCCACATTGGCTGGCTCTTCTGCTGGTTCCAAGTATAGAGCTTCAGAAAGTATTTTTGGCAAAGAAAGACATTCTGAGGCACTTAGATATTATAACATCTAGAGCATGTCAAGATATTATTAGATGTTGGTCAAGTAAATGAACAAGAGAATAAATGGATGAATGAACAAATTAACTAACTAATCAATGAATGCATAGAAAATTGTCCAGAGAGAAGGTTATCAGTGGTAACAACAGTACCACCAACATTATGATTTATTACACGTTTGCAGTGTGACAGGACCCAAGCTCAGTGTTCTTCTTCCTTTTCCCATCAAATCCTCAGAATGCCCTGTTGATGTAGGTGAGATTGATCCTACAAATGAGAGCATTGAGGGTTGAGAATTAGGTTAAAATGAAATAGGTAGCAAATGCTAGGTTTGAGATGCAATTCCTAGTTTCTCTATTCCAAGTCTCAGGTTTACAGAAACCCACTCTTTGAATTGCTTTTATTGTTGTTGGCTTATTCCTGTGTTACAGAGGAGACAACTTAACGCTTAAAAAGTTATGGGAGCCTCACGTAAGCCACTTGAATGAATGACAGTGGAGAGTATGGAGGTGGGGAGGACCTAGGACTTGCTCCACAGAAATAGCAAAATTAGGGGAAAGAGATGTAATTCGAAGACCAGGGGTCCCAGGATTGGAAACAACACCAGTGCTACATTCTGAAACCAGATTTTGATAGCCACAGAAGGCTCAGCCACTGGAGATCTTTGCTCTGCCATGCTCACTCTCCCTTCCGAAGGGGAGAATCTATATTCTGCTGCTTACTTAGACTGCCTCTCTAGGAGAATGTCATTGCCTTTATACATCATGATTCTTGTGAAGAAGGGCTTTGATTTCTTGTCAACAAATATTTTCTTAACTCTCCTCAGTGCCAAGTATGCTGAGAATTATACTGCTTAGTGCTTTGTTCCCCTAGTCTGGGATTTCTCAACCTCATCTACCTCATCATTACTAACATTGGCACTCATATAATTCTTCTTCTTCTCTTTCCTCCTCCTCCTCCCCTCCTTCTTCTTCTCCTCCTTCTCCTCCTCCTTCTTCTTCAAGGTTGGGGGGCTGCCTTGTGAATTGTAGGATGTTTAACAGCTTCACTGGACTCTCCTCAATGTTGCAAGAACCTCCTATCCACCACTTCTCATTTGTGGGTTGTGACAACAAAAAGTATCTAGCTCAATTAAGAATTTAATTCTTAAGATTCCAAGGTGGTTATTAAGTCAGCTCATCAGTCAATTACATCTTTCTGTGCATGGGGCAGTTTCCTTCATCCATCAATCCGTTCAATCATTTGCATCCACCCAAGAGCAGGATGACTGGTTGGCCCCACTTTCACTGCCAGTTATTTTTCAGGACAGACTTTTTCACATTTCACAGGTTCTGTGGGGGGAAAAATGCCATTTTGACCATAGAGATATCATTCTTTGTCCATGTCACATTTCATTGATGGGTCCATTAGCCACTGGAAATGATACCCAGGAGGGAAATTCTCCTTAGGAAAAGTGTGGGTGATTTGCCATTGACAATGCTTTCCTCTGGATCAGAGAAGCTTACTTGTGATGAATATTCTAAGACATTCCAATAAATAAAAGAGCTTCTATATATTTACCATATTGTGCCCTATGTGCCTTATTCTTCATGTTCCTTTATATTTATCATCATATTTTCTTAAGCATTTTTACATTTTTCTCTTTCATGTAGAATCATGAGGCTTGTTTATCATGGGTTATCTCCATTTTATAGATGAGGAAACTGGAGCTCAAAAGGGTTAAGGGACTTGCCCTGCTTTAGTAACTCACTCCTCCCATTTATCAAATGATGGCCAGAAGGATTGTATTTGTTTCCTAGGGCTGCCCTAACGAAGTATCCAAAGTACCACTAACTAGGTAGCTTATAAAAACTGAAATTTATTGTCTTATAGTTCTAGAGGCTAGAGTCTGAAATCAAAGTATTGGCAGAGTTGGTTCCATCTGAGTGCTGTTGGGGAGGACCTGTTCCAGATCTTTGTCCTCGGCCTGTTCACATGATGTGTGCACATGATGTAATTCTTGTATATGAGTCTGTCTCCAAATATCCTCTTTTTATAAGGACATTAGTTGACATTGAATTACAACCCACCCTAATGACCTCATTTTAACATTAACTCTGTGAAGACACTATCTCCAAAATAAGGTTTCATTCTGAGGTACCAGGGATTAATGAAGACTCCAACACATGAATTTTTGGGGAAACAATTCAATCCATAATAGAGAAATTCATTGAAATAGATCTGATTAAACCACTCCTCACTGCCTATAGAATAATGTATGCATTTTTTACGATGAGCCACAAGCCCCTTCTTGATGTGGCCCTTGTCTCTAGCCTCAGCCTGATCTCTTTTTCTTTTTTTTCTGTGTGTAGATTTTTTTTTTAATTGAAGTATAGTTAATTTAAAATGTGTTAGTTTCAGGTGTACAGCAAAATGATTGTTATATATACATATGTATCTGTTTTTTTCAGATTCTTTTCCCTTATAGATTATTATAAAATATTGAGTATAGTTCCCTGTGCTATACAGTAGGTCCTTGTTGGTTATCTATTTTATATATAGTAGTGTGTATATGTTAATCCCAAACTCCTAATTTATCCCTCCCCCGCTTTTCCCTTTGATAACCATAACTTTGTTTTCTATGCCTGTTTCTGTTTTGTATATAAGTTCATTTGTATCATTTTTTTTTCGATTCCACAGATAAGGCATATCATATGATATTTGTTTTTCTCTGTCTGGCTTACTTCACTTAGTATGATAATCTGTAGGTCCATCCATGTTGCTGTAAATTCAGCCTAATCTCTTACTACTGCACAGCAGGAACTGTAGCAATGCTGAACTACTTGGTAAAAATAATTCATTCTTATCAAGTGCTTAAAGACACTCCGCTAAGTGCTCACATGCGTGCATAATGTACATATATTATGCTGATCCTGTTATTACCACCATATTATGGATTTATTTATTCATTAATTCATTCAATCATTCATTTATTTAAAATACTATTTGGATGCCTGTTATTAAGAAGCTTTATTCAAGATGCTAAGGGTGCCACTGCCAATAAAATGGAAAAAAAAATCCCTAGCCTCACAAACTTATATTCTAGTGAAAGAAAGCAGATAATAATAAATTAAAACATTATATATTAAACAACAGGAGGTGCTATAGAGAAAAATGGGACAGGGAAGAAGGTGCTTCAGGGGCAAGTTGCAAATTTTAAAAATTATGTGAAATAAATTTCTACTTATGGGAAGGTTGCATAAACTCTGCATCCAGAATCCACAAATGTTATTCTGAAATAATTTCAATTGTGTAAAGAAGTTGCAGGAAAAATACAAAAAGTCATGTACCCCCTTAATCCAGAATTCCCTGTTGTTCATTTGTCAGCATTTACTCAGTCTTTCCCTTCTCTCTCTCTCTCTTTCTCTCTCTGCAGTTCCATATTTCACACACATGTGATACCATAACATTCTTCTTGCCGGATTATACTACTGATAACCTTTAAATAATATACATTTATTACTTCAACAAATTAGTATTCTTAAGAGTTTTTATTAGGGTAATATTAATCTTATCTTAGCAAGAACTTGGCTATGCTTTTACCTTATACATCAACATAAAAGTTCAATTATTGTTCAAATTATTGAGCACTGCACTCCGCTCTTACAAATTAGATGCTAATTAATGCTCCTTCACTTGCTCACTTATTTGGAATCTTCTTTTTTTTCCTGTCAGGGCCAATGAAAGTATGTAACTTCCATTAATTGTTTTTACTAACTCACTAAATAGATTCTAGAACAAAATAGTAATTTTGAAAATTATAGCTATCCAACACCACATTTGAAAAAGTTGCAATATTCTAAAGGATATTGTTAACTAGACAGTAATGAAAAATTGCAAGGAGAATGCTTCACAGCAAGATTTGTGATAATTTTAATGAATTTCTGAAATAAGATAAACAGATTTTCTAAAGGACATACCTAGCCTTGAAATTCCATGAAATTACAACCAGTGAAATGGTGGAAAGGAATATATCATTAAGCATGTTTTCATATGAGGAGTATTAGAGGATATCTAAAATGTTTGAGCATATTTAGAGTAATTAAAATTTGAGTGTACAATACTTGTATTTCATAGTTTTAACAACTCGAACGTTGTTTTATTTCCATTTTAAACATGAGACAGCTGAGCCCTGTGGCTATTCAGTAATTTATGCTCCTCTAATGGGAGTATTCCAGGCAGAGAGACACATGTGAAAATGTGAAGCCAAAGGAACACGGGGTGTGGGTAACAAACCCCTGCCTGGTGTGTAAGGATGGGGGGAAAATGGTCTGAGCTGAAGCCCATGGGGTAGGAAGGATGGCATATGCAGGGTTTTCTAGGAAATGTTAAGGATCTGGGGCTTCAGCCATTGTGTTTTGAAAAATCACGCTTGCCACATTGAAGAATGGCTTGGATGGGATGAGTGCGTGACAAAATGCAAGGCAACTGCAAAAGTCCTGTGGAGATAGATGATGATGATGATGGTGGTGGTGGTGGTGATGTTGATGGTGATGATGATAGTGATGATGATGATGGTGATGATGATGGTGATGATGATAACAATGATGATGACAACGATGATGGTGATGATGATAGCATGGTCCCCGGAAAGGGGGAGCTCGTTTGTGAGCAATTTAATAGGAAAGAGTGGTAGGGATCACACATTGATTGCCAGGAAGGTTGATGATGAGGAAAAGAAAGATGTCAGGATGATCGCCCGGGTTTTCAGAACTGCTCAACTGTGTGGAAGATGGCAGAGGGCACTGGAGAAAGAGAAATGGGAAGATAATTTTCTAAATTTGTTCTAGGATGTGAAGCGTTGAACTGAGACAGATAGAAAAGGCATTTGAATGTACAGATGAGTTCACAAGAGATGTTTGGACTGAGGATGTAAGTGTGAAAGCAAAAGTAAGGAACCTTTAAAAAATTTAGTGTTTCTCAAGGAGTTCTTCAGACTACTCAGAAACCCTTGCATATTTATCTCATAACTCAGTGGTTTCCAAGCTTTAATATGCATTGGAGTCACCTAGATACAGTGTAGTAAGGAAGATGGAAGCTCTGAATTTCCACTACTTTAGTTTGAATCAGCTTGGACACTTTCTAGAATAAACTTGAGCAACTTAGCCATTGTGCTTCAGTTTTGTTTTGTTTTTTTCTCTGTAAAAATGGAGTTATGCTTACCTTATTGGGTTTCTTGAAGATTACATAAGAAAATAATAAGTTGGTTTATATAAGGTCCTTAGAACACTTAGTAGCAATTAGCAAATGGTCACAAAAGGCTAAGTTAGCCATTATTATGGTCCAGATAATTTATTAAAATGCAGATTCATGGACCCTTAACTCAGGATTTTGATGTAAATGTCAAGTTACTGGGTAGTGTGGATATTTCAGTGTGGATTTGGTTGTGCTTCGAGTTGGAGATAGAGGTTGAATTGGAATTCAGTGGTTCTGGCCAGGATAATTCTGAGCCCTAACACACTTATGAAATTACAGTGTCTTTGTTCACTGGCCAGGATCTGTATTTTTAAATAAACAGACAAAGTCTCAGTGATGCTGGTCTATAGGCATGCTTGAGAGGGATTATATTAGATACGGTCTTGTGGTTCTCATTATGTCAGGGCTGGATGTCTGCCACAATGTTCAGTCCCCCTTTTACAGCAGACATTGTTTTGCTGGGAAACAACTGGTCAGCCAGTGAGCACATTGCATGCCAGGTATGAATATATGACTAGTACTAACCAATAGATCGTAAATGGAAACGATGTTGTCATGGCTGGCCCAAGGCTTCTAAGAAGCAGTCTAGTCCTTACCCTTTGGCTCACCTATGCAGAGAACAGCAAGCCCTAGGTGATGCTAGAGCCCTAAGATGAAAGGAATCTAGGGCATTGAATTGATGACAGGTTGGTTTGTTGTTACATGAATAAGAAAAAAAGATTACACAAATGAGAAAAAAGTTTCTCATATGTTATGTTAGGGAAATGTTGGCAATTACTTCTTATAGTAGTTGGTGTTACCCTAGTAACTGCTCTTGAACGTGAGATTTCTCCTCGAAGACAGTATTTATCAAAAGCTCTTTGGTGAACAGTATCGCTCCTTCACAATCAATATGTTAGACTCTTAAGATACAAAGAGTAAAAATATCTCTTATTTGGTTCTTGGAACTCTATGTCTGAACAATCTCAGTGTTTCAGTTGTCACTGGTTGCTTGTATTTTTTTTTTGTTGAATTAGAGTATAGTTATTAGAAAAAAAGTGTGCATTCAGAAGAAACTTTTACGTTTTTCTTAGTAGAATTTGAATATAAATTACTAACAATTGGTAGCCTTCTGTTTAGTATCACCACTCTTCTCTGTGAGCTTGGGAAACATTCCAGTGGTTTTGTTTTCTGCCTAAAAGTAGGAGATGGATCTGCATCTCTTCAGACAACCAACTGCTTGTTTTTATATAAAAACAATGTGTTTGTGTGTGGATCATTACTTAAAGTAGTAAAAAAATTGCCAAGCAATGTAAAAATCAATACTCGTGAATTATTATTCTTTTAAGATTGTTGGCTAAATTTACATATAGATTAAACTTAGAATTTATGAAATGTGATTTTCTTTCAATCTGATGGTGTAATGCCACTGCTGTTTTATGGACAAGGTTCCTGCACAGAATGCTCTATGTTTTTCCATGGGACTGAGGACATGGAAGACGGCATCACTGGCAGACACCATGGCATTAAATTGCAAATTGAATTTGAGATGGCAGAAAAAGGACGTGTTGGAGAGTGACTGAGAGTTGGAAATTAGAACTATTGTACATGGAGCTAACACATGTTCCTGGGAAACATAATGAAGCGTCTTCCTCTCGAAAAGAGGTTTACAGGGAGCAGGTTTCATTATTGAGTCCGTATGTCTGCTGTCAGCTTGTGATCAGCGCCAACACAATTTGTTCTATGGAGAAGATGTCAGTCTGCTTTCCTGGAGGCTTATTACACACACACACACACACACACACACACACACACACACACTCTCTCTCTCTCTCTCTCTCTCTCTCTCTCTCTCTCTCTCTCTCTCTCTCTCTCTCTCTCTCTTGGGCTGGGTCCTCTCTCCCACATAGCCTGATTGTGGATAGAAACGGAATCAGACCCTCATGTTTCACCTTGATTTTTAGTGCTTCACACACTAATGACTTTTACTTGCAACTTTGGTGACAGAATCTAACTTCTTTGGCAGACCCTACAACATTAAATTGCAAATTGATTTTGAGACGCAGCAAAAAGATGTGGCAGAGTGACTGGGGACTGGAAATTAGAATGACATGGAGTTAATACATGTGACCTGAGAAACTCATAGTGATCCTTCTTGCTCTCTAATGTGGATTTATGAACAGCAGGTTTAATTATGGTTTTGATTTGATATCAACCCTTGATCAACACGGACTCAGCTTGTTCTCTGCATGGAGAAGTCGCTAATCTCCCTTCCCGATAGTCTATTACACACACACACACACACACACACACACACACACACACACACATCTTTCACACATAGCCTGTGGTAAAAGGGAAACCAAATCTTCATGTTTTCACCTTGATTCTTTCATGCTTTATATCCCAGTGGCTTTCTCATTGTGACTTTGGTGACAAAACCTAACTTTCTGCTGCTTTATTATATTTTTTCCCAGTTCTGTGTGATTTAACAGTCAGTTTCTGAATGATCATTTTTTTCTTGAAACAACCAGTGTCATAGAACCCCCACATTTTGCGCTCTTCCTTCTTCTCCCACTCCTCTCTGACATGGGCTTTGTGCATTTTTCTTTCCAAATAGTAGTTTCCTCAACTGTTAAAAGGGCATCTGTAATAAATTGGAAAACGGATCTTCTTGAATCGTTGGGATGATGAAACAATATCATTATGTCTCTTTTTCTAAGTCTGTGTCTGTTACTTTTACCATTGTCACTTAATTGCTGAGAGAAGTAGGGACGGATGGTGGGGACTTTTCTACCAGCCACCAGCTTAACCTCCCCAAATGGACAGTGGGAATAGGAGTTGGGGCCCGTGGGAGAAAAGAACAGGAATTGACCAGCAAGTCATACACAGAATATTAACAAATCAATCAGCGAGTTTTGATTACTATGTGATTTCTCAAAATGCAGGTCCCAGCCTAGCAGTCTCACCTTGTTAAATACTGAGATTCTTAGACCTGACTCCAGACTCATAGCAAAAGAAGGTCTGGAACTGGAGCCTGGGAAGCTGCTTTAAAAACAAGATTCCCAGGTGATCCTGGCAGTCATGTAAGTATGAGGACCACTGACCTAGTTTATACCTACTGCAGTGGTAGTTTTAAATGGGAACAAATAAATCAAATTTTCAAAATAAATGTATTTTTCATTATATTAATGAAAATCCCTTTCCTCTTCTGCTAACCACATCCATATCCAGAGCACTCTTTCGCTGGAACTAAACAGAAGCAGCTCTTACTCCTCCCTCAGAGCCATAACAGTGGTAAAACAGCTCTGCAAGGTATAGAAGGAAGTATGCTTTAAACCATTGCAAATTCCTCTTGTAAGTAGAAAGGCATAAGCTATGAATAAATAAATTACAAAATCAACAACATCTCAGTAAGCTCTAAAAGGAGCCTTGGGCCTCTATTCATTGGATCCAAGAGTAGCTATGAAATTGGCAAAGTAAGTCACAGTCCTTGCAACCTGCCTCAGAATTATTGCCAGCTCTGCAAAGTAGGTACGAAACCAAACCCTTTCCTTGTGGGAGAGTATTCTGTCTTATCAGTTCCAAGCTAAAAGCTACAGTTAAAACACCTTATTTATTATCCCCAATTTTATATGTGTTTTAACACCTGCATGTTGTGATTCTCTTTCATTCCAGGGTTCATGTTCATCAGTGCTGTATTACTGATTTTTGTTTTTCACTAAATTAGAAACAAGCATCACTATAGTCTATACATTTATTTTCTATCCCCAGAGTAAAGAGTAAAGTTGTTTGGGAGGTGAGGTGCAAAAAATGCCTTCAAATTTCTTGATTTTTCTGATGATTCTAGGCCTCTAGATGGACTGTAAGGAAACCAGAGATTAACTTGTGTGGCTAATATACTCAGGTACCTAAGTCATGTTGCCCATTCACTCTACATGCATAATATCTATTCTATGTGGTTTTTTTTTTTTTTTTCCTGCGGTACGCGGGCCTCTCACTGTTGTGGCCTCTCCTGTTGCAGAGCACAGGCTCCGGACGCGCAGGCTCAGCAGCCATGGCTCACGGGCCTAGCTGCTCCGCGGCATGTGGGATCCTCCCAGACTGGGCCATGAACCCATGTCCCCTGCATCGGCAGGCGGACTCTCAACCACTGCGCCACCAGGGAAGCCCTATTCTATGTGTTTTGGTGCACATATGTTTTTACATACATAGCACACGCAAACATACACACACCCTCACTCACTCCAAAAGATGTGGAAACTGGTAGATAATTGTGAGAAAACAAAATTTATGACTGGACTGTCTGATACTTGGTTCTATGAAATAAAAGTCTAAATTCTAATTGCACTCAGCATCAGCCTGAGTCTTATTATTTCATTATCTTTTACTGAGAGTCAGTCAGAAGTCTAAGATTTGTATTGTTGGTTTTGTTTTGTTTTGCTTCCTTTTGTTTGTCTAAAACAGGGAAGACACACTCACGAAAATGGAAATAAAGGATGGATAGTTTTGCTTTGTTTTGTCTTCTTATATTTAGTCCCCTCTGCCTTTTTCTTGATGCCTGTCTCCCTTTCTCTGAATTCTATGAGCTAATACTGATTGGACATTTAGTATATTGTAGTATATTCCCTAGACTATGTGGCTTTATGCACATTGTATTTCATCCACATGGCTACCCAGAAGCGGTACCTGAATTTAGAAAAGGAAATGATTTACTCAAGGTGATAAAGCTAGTAAATGAAAGCATTCATTCATTAATTCCACCAATATTTATGGCTCACTTACTATGTGCCACTGACCTTGGTCCAGAGATGCAGCAGTGAAATAAAGGACACAGACTCTGCCTCATAGAACTTTCATTCTAAGCGGGAGACGCACACACACAAATGCATATATATGGACTATAAATACTGTGGAGAAAAAATAAAACAACATAAAAATTACAAGCTGGTAAGGGTGGCCTGTTAGTTTATGAGACTGTGACAGTAACATTTGAATTAAGGGAACTGAATGGTATGAAGGAGTGAATTGTGGATGTTTGGAAGATTTGAAAATCTTAATGTGGCCAGTAAGTGGGTAGGATTACTTCCTTGCCCTTCCCTGTAATCTCATTTTTTCCTCTATTCTGTCCCTTATTCTAGGTATTCCATAATTTCTCTTTGTTTCCAAATGCATTATGCACTCTCTTAATTTAGAATTTTTACCTGTGCCATTCCTTTCTTTCCTACTAGAATTCTGTATGCCCAAGTTCTGTCTGGCTATTTTGTGCTTCTCTGTCACAGGATATATGTCCTGGTAACACAATATTCAACAGTTGTCACTTATCTGCTCTCTTTTTCCTGTTAGAGAGTAGGACCCATGAAGGAAATAGATTTGTACCCAAAAGAATGGAAAGCAGGGTTTCAAACAGATGCCCGTACACCAGCAATCATAGTAGCATTATTCACGAGAGCCCAAAGGTGAAAACAACTTGTGCCCCTCCTCTTCCTTTTTTTTTGATAACGTGAACAAGAAACTTGAAGCTTAGGGCCTCCTATGGGCAGCAACACTTAGCTGGAATGCCGTCATAAATTTTGTAGTGTTGTTGTTTTACTTTTTAAGTTTTAAAAGTGATACTGGCTTCTCATAGGTGGTTCTACTAAAATGTTTACATAAAAAGTATTTTAAATGATCTGATTTAAAGAAAATATTAATAACAATAATAATACAGATAGATCAAGGATATTGTAAACACCAGGAAGGTGTTCTAAGAATGACTGAGGTGAATGAAAAGTCAACCCTAACTCTGGGGCCTCTGAACATCCCTGAGCTTGGGTCTGCCTATCTCTTTGTCTGCAGCGGTGTGGTTGGTGTCTGCATCTCCCTCTCTGTGTCCGTGTCTGCCCCCGACTGTGTGCTGTGCCTGCCTCTCTCTCTTTCTTGCCCCTGCTTTCTGTTTGTGGCCCCATCTTGCAACTCCACACCTTGGTGCATCTCAGACTCTGTCTTCACGTAACTGTTGCCCCCATGATGCCTGGGGATAGGAAAAAATGTTGCTTTTTTCCTGTTCCAGATATATCCCCAATGAAAAGTTCATAGCTGCTTGCTTTATTTACCACCTCCAACTTTCCCCTGAAAACTTCTGAACTTCCTTCCTTCTTTAATTTGCAATGTGGATTCAGAGTGAGTGGATTCTGAAAGAGGTTATGAAAATACGAAGGGGTGACAACCTGTATCACAAAGGAAGTGCATTTACTGATTTTATCTCCCCCACTCCTCCCAACACACACACACACAGAGTCCCTCTTATGTTTTGGAATTTAGACCAAACCACAGTTACAGATACCACACCAGGGCGGATAAACTGTTGTAATTGGCTGGATGATTAACTGGGTCCTCCACTGCCAAAGAGCGTCAGGCCACTTCAGTTGAGGTGGGGACCTTGGGAATGGGACATGAGGGTTTTGTGTGTATACCATTTTGGAATGAAAAGACATTAATAATTTTTCCTTCTTTTTTAACCTTTGGAATCGTATTTCCAGAACAACTCCCCAACTCCCTTCCTTCCCTGTATTCAGCAACAGGGTGACAAAATGGATTGCAGGGGAATGAGAGGACTTTGGCTTATCTAAACTCTGTTTCTACTTCCATGTCACTTTTCATCCAAAGACATCATGATAAAATTATTTTTAAAAGTATAAACTGCACAGAGGTTTACAAACCCAGGGCAGAAATGCACAGGGGCAAGATGGGCGTCAGACACGGGGCACAAAAGGTCTAACCTCTGACTTTTCCCCCAAAAGACTCACTTTCATAGAGACAGAAACTAATGCACAGATGCATTCTGAACTAATCTCCAAGGAGAAGCTTTCAAGCCTCACTGCAGACAGCTCGATGCAACAGGCTTTTACACGTCACAGAAATCAAGACAGTCAGAAAAGCTCTGAATGGAATAAATGCCCCCCTCTTCTCCAGCAAGAATGTTGTGATGAATGATAGGAGAGTGGTCCAGGCTGCCAAATCTGCCCTGTGTTCAAGTTATCTTCTGGTCTGTATCCTTCTTAATCCTTTCCTTTGGCCCCGCCTTAGTGAGACGTATATTCCTTGGCTCTGCTGTTCCCTAAATCTTGGCCTTGCCACACTACACCTGACGTATGGTCCACTAATTCCAGTATTGTCTTTCTGTCGGAGATGATAAATGGAATGGCATATCTGTCACCCTTAAAGTGTTAGGGCTATGTCCCACTGATGTCTAATATCTTGTAATCTTGTGGCTCAGTGGTTCACTTATGCATTATTTAAAACAATCTTAAAACAGTCTTCAATCACTTTGTATTTTCAACCTGTTTAAGTCCTAGGTCAGTGTCTCTGTGGGTAAAGATGGCTTTCTTTTCCCGTCACTTGCCGTATAATCGTTTAGCTCTCGTGAATGGTCCTTGGAACATCCCCTTTATCAGGTGAGAGGCAGATGGGAAGAATACTGACCTCCGAGTCAGGAACCTAAGTTTTGTCCTCATCACCAGGTCCCTGAGTAATCTTGAGTAATCTTGGAGGATTTCCTCACTATTTTTGAATCTCAATTTTTTTTACTTGACAAATGGAGCAACAAACTTTGACCTCCCTATATTATTATTATTATGTCCCAGGTAGAAAATAAGTGTGAAAATTTATATTATTATTTAATTAACTTAGTTCACATTCTATACAAAATCATGTTTTATTTTATAGCCGTATTTTATAGTATCTTTAATAATTACATTTATCAAAGTAATACATGGCATAGTTAAAAGAAACTATTGATTTATTATGAAAAGCAACAATTTCTCACCCCACTGCTTCTTGCCTATACCCCCCACTCCCTGGAAAGATTTATTTGAATAATTTCTGGCTTTTAATTTTAATAATTTCTGTTTTTAAGTGTTTTGGTTGTTAATTCATGGGTCTTCAGCAATATTCTTAAAACTCTGTGTGTTAATTTGTTAAATTTAGACATATTTGTCTTTATTTTTTTATAGTTTTCCATCTCATCTTCACAGAGCCCTTCTAATTATTTTTCTATTCCAAACTTATGCCCAAAAGAGAAACCAAGTGAACGACAAAGATAATCTTTCCTGTTCCTTTCCTACATCCCGAGATCTATAGCATTTTTGTCCCTGGCTCTAGAGAGCCCTCACCTGAGAACAAAGGTCAACCTGGAGGAATCATAAATGGGTATCAAAGGAAATGTGTGGTCCGTGTATGACAGGTGTTAGTGGATTATTTATTTATTCAATGGTCATACATGGAAAATCATTAAGAATCCCCTTCATAGTCATTAATTTGCCAAGAACACAGAAAGTAGCTTGGTGTCCTACTCAGGCAAAATTTAGGTCCTTCAGCTGCAATGAGAGTTGCTTTGACAGTAACATGTCTTTTCGTTTTCGCCAGCCTCTGCCTGTAGTTTTAATAGCAACACGATGGGACCTGGATTATTGCACCTGTCAAAATGAATGAGATGAAGCATGAATTCCATTGCTTTATCCTGCTGCATTTTGGGTTGGTTTTCCAAAGTAATTATTCACAAGATGTAGCACTTTGCTTTGCTTCTCCACGGCAGTGGATGAAGACTCCCTATAAATCAGTATCCTGTTCTTATCTAGAATTACATAGGAAGAGAGCCCTGAAGATGATAGGAGTTGTTTGGGAGACCGAGATTTCTTAAAAGGAAAAGTGAAAAGAACTGCTTAGCTTATAGTGGAAAAGTTTCAGGAGAAACAATGCCAAGGAATATAAATGAAGGACAATATGAAGAAAGCCATTAGGATATCTCTGTTCGCTGATGAGTAATAGCTACAAAAAATAATGTTGATTAAAGCAGTTTTTTTGGCACAACATTTAATCTGTAAAAATCCTGTTCCATTTAGCTAGTTAACAAAAGTTATTGTACCAGAGTAAATAATAATAGTAGTGATAGGTAAGAAGAGAATGGAAATTGAAAGGTAAATTAGTTGGTTCAAAATGTTCATCACTGCACTCAAGTCAAAAGGATTCATCTGACACAAACCTTCAATACACATTGTTTGCCAGTCCAGCTAAGTAACCTTTTAATGCGTGGCAGGGCTACCTTCATGATAGAATTACTGTGCATGTTTTGGACTCTTTTGTGGCCTGCAAAAGTCTGTGATAAAAGATGTGTCCTTCTGCTTTTACTCTTGAGGGGAACATAATTGATTGTTTTTTCTTAGCAGCCCTCCTTCTCCCCCCTGCCCTGCCAGACTCTTTGCTGCTCTTCTTCCCCCCTGCCCCCCCACTGCCAGACTCTTTGCTGACTAAGAGGTAGTAAGGATAACGTTTGTTTCCTTTTGGATTAAAACCTAAAAGTTTGCTGCCAAGACTGAAATATTTTTGCAAAAGTTTCTGTGAAGCTTAAGAGGGGTGTGTGTATATGTTAAGATGAGAAGATGTTGCATTGTGTGCGTCGTATGTGTGCATTCCCTGTGGCACCTGAAAATTCATAAGCTTAGAAGCCCATGAGTACACCCCCAGTCAGTGCTAATGTCTGCAATCAGTGTGGTAGACAGACCTTAAGGTGGCTCCGTGTACCTCGTAGCTCAGCATTTACACCTTGTATGGTCCCCTTCCCTTGATTGTAGGAGGACCTGCTTCTTACCCATTGACCATAGCAAAAGTGGTGAGTGTTTACTTCTGTCATTCTGTTACATTATATAGGACTCCTCTTGCTAGCTGATTCACTCTTGCTCTCCTGCTGGCCAAAGGAAGCAAGCTGCCTTGTTGTGAACTGCCTGTAAAGAGGGCCACATGGGAGGGAACTGTGGGCAGCCTTTAGGAGCTGAGGGTGCCCTCCAGCTGATAGTCAGTAAGAAACTAAAGCTCTCAGCCCTACAACCACGTGGAAATGAAATATATCAACAACCCGAGTGATCATGGAAATGATTTCTTCTCCAGTCAAGAATTCAGATGAGAACACAGCCTGACCAACTCCTTGATGCAGTCAGATAAGACCCTAAAGCAGAGATGCTAGCAAAGTGGGTCTGAATTCTTAGCCCATTGAATTTATGAGACAATAAAGCTATATTTTCTTAAGCAACTAAGTTTTCAGTAATACATTATGCAGCAACAGATAACTATTACCACAGACATCAAATTATAAATAGGATGTTACAATTTATATAATTTGTATAAAAGGGTGGTTTGCAGTCAAATCTTCCTGGTTTTAAATATTAGTAACAGCCTTTACTAGCTGTGTATGTTGTTCAGAAACTTATTTGATATCTGCAAGCTTAGCTCAGATCTCCTAAACTTAAAAAAAAAAAATAAGAAAAAGAAGAAGAAAAAAGGCATACTGTGATATTGTGATTTATAATAAGAAATACATATTTGTTCTTTGTCCTCATTTCTGGCACATAGTTCCTAAAATCCTTGTCATTTCCTAAGTGATGTGAACCATAAAGGTGTCTTTTTTTTTAATGTTAATCAGGTGACTTTGGACCACACCTGAGGATGGGGGCTGGTTGCAAGGAGAACCAACCATGTGATTCAGGGGTTGGAATTTTTAGTCCCACCCCCAGCTTCCACCTTTGGGGAGGGTAGAGGGGCTGGAAACTGAATCAGTCACCAGTGGCCAATGATTTAATCAATTGAGTCTATGTAATGAAGCCTCCATAAAAATACAAAAGGATGGAGAGCTTCCCAGTTGGTGAACAAGTGGCAATCTGGGGAGAGTGGCAGCTTGGAGAGGAAGCTCTGTGCCCTTCTACCATACCTTGCGCTAGGTATCTCTTCCATTTGGCTGTTCCTGAGTTGTATCATTTTATAATAAACTGGTTATCTACCAAGTAAAATATTTCTCTGAGTTCTATGAGCTGCTCTAGCAAGTTAATTGAACCTGAAGAGGGGGGGATTGTCAGAGCCTCCAATATACAGGTGACAACGTGGACTTTCAACTGGCCTCTGAAGTGGTGGGGCACGGCGGTGGGGAAGAGTCTTCTAGGACTGAGCTCTTACCCTGTGGGATCTTTTGTTATCTCAAGGTAGAGTGTCACAATGTAGATGAATCACAGGACACCCAGCTGGTGCCCAAGATTTGAATGGTATATAAGGAAAACCACACACACACATTGGAATTGGGTGCTCAGAACCTGTATATAGCTATAGTTAGTCAACTCACACTATAAACTAAAAAATGAGCTAATTAATATAGTAAGCTCTTAAGGAATGTTGCCTACTTCTTATCTTTTGGATAATCTCTGGTTAATGGCTAACCTCACTTCCCACAGTATTTCACTAATACCTTTATATTCAGCCTCATAACTGGACTGTGAGATCAAGAACTAGAAAATCCTTTTCTTGTTTACCTTAAAATCGCTAGCAAAAGCATAGCCACCTTGGTTAACAAATAGCTTTAATAAATAATTCATGAATCTACATTAGGGGTTCTGAGTATATCAACATGGCGTTTGTTGAACTTGACAAAGTGATAATTTATGTTTGTGTTTACTCTTTCAATCCCGAGGCTAACTGATGTGCCAAGAATTTAAATTAAAATGGATAAAAATATTAAATTAAAAGTTGAGTTTTACAAATATAGTTTATTGCATTGCTGACCACTAGGAGACTCATTGATGGTCACTGACTGACCATCAGTGTTGTCTGATGAATAGAACATGGTGTTTATCTCAGAAAAGATCTATATTTAAAGATCTAGGAGAGATCTAAAATATAGTAAGTATTGACCAGGATGTCTTTTCTAAATCACTTTTTACCTGAATCTTGAAGTTTAGGGTATATGATAGATCACAAAATATGGCCACAGATTCTTCCCATCCCAGTGTGCACCCAAGTCTTCAGTGTGACATTGTCAGTCCTTTCATTAAGGCATAGAGTCTATTTACTCAACCTTGAAACAATACCGGCCTTATGACTTATGTTGACCGACAGACTTACCCTGATGTGACTTTAGGCGACTTCCAAAGCCAAGTCTTAAAAGGACTTGCAGTGTCCACCTTTACACTCTCGGACACTTCCCTGAGACCAGCACACAAAGAAGCTGGGATAGCTTCATGGAGGATGTGAGACCACGTGGAAAACTGAGCTTCCCAGCTAACTGCCTGCAACAATTCAGCCACGTAAGTCAGACCTGGAAAAACCAACTTTGAAATCACCCAGTCAACCCACATAATCATAAATGATGTTGATAAATCATTTTTTATTATTTATGTAAATAACAATAAATCATTGTAATTTAAACCATTGACTTTCAAGGTGATTTGTTACATAGTAAAAACTAACTTTGACCCCTCCTCCCTAAATTTGCACACACATGTAAAACACTCAGATTCATTGCTAGTTACTCAGTGACTCTGACAGATACGTTTTCCATCCTATAAACATATTTAAGTCAAGGAAAAATAAACAAAAAAAGAGTAAGAACCAAAAACATATTTTCTGAGGCTATTTTTTTTGTTTGTAAAATAAATGTCAGTGTTGACGTTTTAGTGATGAAAATTGTAGAGCCTGAAATACAGTAAGGGTTTACCTGGTTTCATTTGCATCTGTCAATACTTACGTTTCCTAGTTTCCTGCTTTAATCCTGCTATCACGCCATTATAAACATCTTCAGTTCCCAGTGTCTGCATTCTTTCTCCTTGTTTTTTTTGTTTTTGTTTTTGTTTTTAACTTAAAACTGTTCCCAGGAAGGGATCAGAACGTTACTCAAACCCTAGTCTGAATGTCAATCATTGCCAAAGACTTGTTACTCATTTAGTTTTTTCTGCATCCCTTCATTTGGGGTACTATGCCTCTCAGACACAATGTGATAAAGCAGGGGGGCAGCTCATCAAAGGGCCTTGCCTCCCAGTCAGGGCCATTAGAGTCCTCTTTTATGAGATAGGCTTAGATTCTGGGAAGGGTAGGAGCTCTGTTCTTCTGAGACTGCAAGCAGCCTGCGAACCTGGAAGGTTTATTGTCTTTCCCACCAAGAGAAGAGAAACTGCCAGAGAATGAAAGTGTCACAGAGAAAAGCAGGAGAGAGCGAGAGAGAAAGATAATGTGTTGAAATGTATTTCTACATTTCTTAACATAAGTTGAACCCCTAGATCCAGCTATTTCTGATTTTTTTAAGTTTTCAGTAACATAGTCAAATGATATTTTTTTCCTTTCAACAAGCTTGAAATTATGTTTCCATCACTCCAAGTAAGAAACCTTGTGGTTAATATACTGACATAGACTTTTCAGGTGGATTTGCCTTACATTTAAACCCTTGTCTATTATAATTGATGCAAATGCTATTTTAAATTAAAAGTCATTTCAAATATGAAACTAATAAGGATATTTATTTGGGGGTGCATCAAGGATTTTCACGGGATTCCTAAAATTACATCTGTAGAGGTATTAGCTCAGTAGAGGTATTTGCTGTTATTTAATCTAAGATTGCTAAGTACAAGATAAAACGGTTTGAACAGAGTGAGAAGGCTTACTTTCCCTCAAGTCAGAGGGAATTCCTCTGCCTGACTACTTTGAGTTGGGACACTGTTTGTTTTCCTGTCTTCAGACTGGAACTACACCATCAACTCTCCAGCTTGCTGTCTGCAGATCTTGGGAATTGTCAGCCTCCATAACCATATAAATTAGTTCCTTATAATAAATCTCTGTCTCTCTGTCTTCTGTGTCTGTCTGTCTGTCTCTCTCTCTCTATATATATATATACATAAAATATAACTCTATATATAACATAATATAATATAGATTATATACACACACACACACACACACACACATAAAATATTGATGCTCTGCACGTGGGCATACTCCCCCACCTGCAGTAGACCTTTTACCACTTCTGGATGTGGGCCAGGGGTATCATGGATCCATAAAACAAGCTTCATCTCAACATATTCAACTTAAAAAGAGGCTCAGAGTGTTGGTCTCTCCTCCACGTGAACATTTCTGTGACCTCCAACAGGAATTGAGACATTTAATGGCAGAGCTTCAGGGAAAAGTTCCCCTGTTTTTATTGCTGAGGTCCTTGGAAATGTCCGGGTTCTGATGCTTCCCAGAAATTTATTATCCAATTATTTATTAGATTCAAATGCCCTTCCCTATTTGCTTAGGATGGTTTCTTTTGTGACCAAAGGAATTTACTGTGTATTCTTCAGTCCTCACAGCTTTTGAGCAGCTGCTGGAGATTTGAATCCAGATCTAACTGACTCCAAAATCTGGAACTATTTTTTTTTGCTTCCCAAACATTATTAATGATACATAATTCCTCAGCAAAAACTAATACTCTGTTGATATTTGGTTTGAAGAATAATGCTGACACTTTGCTTATTTATTCTTTATTAATTTTGTTGATTTAAATCAGTATATTCAATTCATTTTTAAATTTAATTTTAAATGGAAAGGAAAGACATCATACTCACTTAAGAACTTTTTGTTCTCACTTTCTCCACTCCCTGATTACCAATAACCACATAACTAAGTTTAAAAGACTTTCTTGTGAGTTTGAAGACTGCAGGCTTTTCTTTCCTAAGGTTTTCTAGAAAACGTAAAATTATTCAAACAGCACCAGTAGGCAAATGTTGTGGTCCCTCCCTTCCACATCGTTCAGAATGGAGCCAGTTCTCACATACGATTAGTTACACAGTGTGTGGGAATTTCACAAAAGTGACTGATAACACTGGGCTTTTTTCTTTTTCAAAGATCATTTTACTCTTGTAATTAAAGTCACTGATCCCAGCTCACCAGCACACATCTGCTGTTCATTGATAGCACCACAGGCGAGCCTAACTCTGCTGTGAAAGCAGCTGTGTAGCCACCTCCCAAAAGATGTTTATCCTGAAATGACATTCTGGAAGTACAGACCTAATAGTGTAGGTTTGCTGAAACCGGCAAGCTAATTTGCTCTTTCCCTGTTCTTGAATGGACTGTTCTGATGCCTTCATCTGTTCGTGTTTGAAGTATATTTATTTATTATATTTGAGAAGATACATATTAATGTGCTTAGTGAGCGGCTTGAGAATAAATGTGCTTATCAGCATTTTACCTGAAGCTAATGGGCATGTAATTCCTAATCGGAATAATTTATTTAGAAGGATGATTATGACAAGGTGGGTTGAGCTGCAGCTATCACATGACCTTTGATAGTGCCTCTTAGAGAAGTGATACCTTTTAATGTATGCATAAATGTTGCCCATTCAATGAGTAGCTCCTTGAATTATTGATCACTTAAACTTAGTGAAGTGTCAGTCCTGTTGCAGGAGCCAAATTAGAGTGGTAGGATAATTAACTAGCTGTGTGACCTTTAATAAGGCACTTGACCACACTGAGCCTCACTTTTTTCACTGTTAAATAAAATACCTGCCCCATCCTGCCTCTAGATTATTGTGACACTTAAATAAGATAAGCTATATGAAAACATGTGATGATCAGCATGTATAATATGTGTTTGATATTATTCACGTATCTTTTATTTTAACATCAGAATTTGGTGAAATAGAGTGGGGTTCATTTTGTGATTTTGGAGAAAATTGATTATAGAGTTTGTAGTATGCATAACTACTATGTTATTATAGATATTTTATATCCACAGATATGCAGATATTTATAGATATTGAGTATTTTATGGACAAATTATCTCATTCCAGGTTATTCTCAGTAAATTACCACCTAAAGAGCAATATGTCTTCTGAAACTGTAAACCCTTTATAATTTGAGCCACATAAGTGCCCAAAGTGTTTCTTGGAAAGAGCACCATTATTTTAAGGTGTTGGTCTTGAGTCCTGCACTGTTTTATCATATCAAGGGTAGAAACTATGGTATGCTTTCCTTCTGCATTTCAAGCAAAGAAATAGAACCATAGCACATATTTTGATTATTTTATTGTCAAGGAAAAACAAAATTTAAAAACATCTTTAGTTTTGTTGACTGTATTTAAAACTACCAAAGTTGCAGTCATAGACTCATATCTGGTTTATATGGATACTACGAACATTGATCATTTACTTCTAGGACACACACATTAAAAAAAAAAAAATTAGGGGGAGCTTGTGGAGCCAAACAACGTAGACAGCTCATTTAAAAGATGAACATGTTTGAACTGAGACATTCCATTTGAGTCAAGACTCTAAGAATAAAGCTGTGTCCAGAAATCTGAGAGTGCCTGGGTCTCCTTTCTGTGAAGAAGTTCAGAACTAGAAAATGGGGTTTCATTAGAATGTAGGGGTGGGGGATATAACTGAAGAGCTTCAGTGCATGGGTCTTATGAGCAGAATAGAAAAGTCACAGAAGAGTGGCCTGGAACACTTTCAACAATGTGAGGAATCAGAAGCCATTCATCTCGGGGTCAAGGCAGCAGTGATGAGTGAGTCTGAGGAGAGCAGAAGTGCAAAGTACACCACTGAGACCACACCTATGATTAGTTTCACAGGGAAATAACCTTAATTAAGATGCACTGAATTAGGTGAGGGTGGTAATAGGAAAGCTGGATTAGTTATTTATTTATTTTAAAATTTATTTTATTGAAGTACAGTTGATTAACAATGTTTTGTTAATTTTTGCTATACAGCAAAGTGATTCAGTTATATATGCATATATAATGATGTATATATATTCTTTTTCGTATTTTTTTCCATTATGGTTTATCACAAGATATTGAATATAGTTCCCTGTGCTATATACAGTAGGACCTTGTTGTTTATCCATTCTATATATAATAGTTTGCATCTGCTAATTCCAAACTCCCAATCCATTCCTCCCCCACACCCTTCCCCCTTGCCAACCACAAGGCTCTTCTCTATGTCTGGGAGTCTGTTTCTGTTTCATAGATAAGTTTATTTGTGTCATATTTTAGATTCCACATATAAGTGATATCATATGGTATTTTTCTTTCTGACTTATTTCACTTAGTATGATAATCTCTAGTTGCATCCAAGTTGAGGTAAATGGCATTATGTGATTCTTCTTTTGTGGCTGAGTAGTATTCCATTGTATATATGTACTACATCTTCTTTATCCATTCAACTGTTGATGGACATTTAGGTTGTTTCCATGTCTTGCCTATTGTGAATAGTGCTACTATGAACCTAGGGGTGCATGTATCATTTTAAATTAATTAATTAATTTATTTATTTTTGGCTGCGTTGGGTCTTTGTTGCTGCACACAGGCTTTCTCTAGTTGCAGTGAGCAGGGCCTACTTTTTGTTGCAGTGCATGGGCTTCTCATTGCGGTGGCTTCTCTTGTGTGGAGCACAGGCTCTAGGAATGCGGGCTTCAGTAGTTGCAGCGCATGGGCTTAGTAGTTGTGACATGCGGGCTTCAGTAGTTGTGGCACACAGGCTTCAGTAGTTGTGGCTTGTGGGCTCTAGAGAGCAGGCTCAGTAGTTGTGGTGCATGGGCTTAGTTGCTCCATGGCATGGGGGATCTTCCCGGACCAGAGCTCAAACCCGTGTCACCTGCATTGGCAGGCAGATTCTTAACCACTGAGCCACCAGGGAAGGCCCATATATCTTTCTGAATTATAGTTTTGTCCGGATATATGCCCAGGAGTGGAATTGCTGGATCATATGGTAATTCTATTTTTAGATTTCCCAGTAACTTAGAAAAGAAAGAACAAATCAGAAAAATTATTTGAGGAAATAGATAAAATGTTCAAATTTTTTGAAAAATATCAAACTACATATCCAATGTACATATTCAAATCCTTGGAGTCAAAAAGGTCAAAATGAGTAAATACAAAGATAATTTTATATAAGCACATCGTAGTCTAACTGATGAAAATCAAAGATAAAGATAAAATCTTGAAAGCAATAAGATAACAATAGATACGTTACAGAGAAGGAAGAACAATCGGAAAGCTAGTAAACTTCCCCTTAGGAAAAAGAATATAGAGGTGAGTTCTATCAAATAGATTTAAGGGAGAAATAAAACCCATCTTACACAAAACCTTTTAGAAAATAGAGGAGAGAACACTTTGCAATTTGTTTTATGAGACCAGGACAGACTATTACCAAACCCTGACAAAAGTGGTTACAATAAAGAAAATAACAAATGTCTCTCATGAACATAGCTGCAAAAATACTAACAAAATATTAGCGAAATAAATCCAGCAACATATAAAAAATGTATTATTAAGTAGGGTTTATTCTAGGAATACAAAAATCAATCAGTGCAACTCACCATATTAAGAGAATTAGAAAAACAACAACTATACGATCATCTCAATACAAGTATCAAAAAATAAAATGTATCTATGATTGGATAAGTTGATGGATAGAGAAGGAGATCTGTGATAAAGTTCATATATTGAAGGTAGAAATTATTTACTGGTTATATAAGTATTTAAATATTCTGTAACTTTAGAAATGTTTACAATATATTGTTGAGAGGGGTCATTGTAAGCATTTTAGAACACAATTTTTCTTTCTATTTGAGAATTACTTTCTAAGAATAAATTCCATGAAATGGGATTACTAGGTTAAAGGATCTGAATAGTAAATAAGATTTTTAAGGTGATAGAATTTTTGCTGTAACATAAGGCTCTAGTTCTTATACATGCCTAGTGAACTGAGCATGTCAACACGACTTTCTTATTTTGTGATTGTAGAAACTGAACCTTCTAAGGGAGATTGACTGACTTGCCCAAGATCCAATGAACATTATGTATCGGGGCAGACCTCGAGGAAAATTCTTCTAGTCTCAGGATTTTTCTGTAAACTGGGATAGCAAAGGGGGAGAGTATATGTTTTCCTTTTGTTTTAAAAAAATATTATTGATTACTTCCAGTTTTTATAGTACTTTTATGGTTAATTTCAAGATTTGGGGAATATGTCAAGAGAGGAGAGAGAAGAAATTCATTCACTGCCTTAGATATATAATCATTGAATTAAAATAAATATAAAATGGAATAATAAAACTTTGCTTTTATTGAGCACTAAAATATTAGGTGAAGTGATTTCTGAATTACATCATTGAATTCTAACTAGAATCATATGATGTTTTCACTATAAGATTTGAGGAGAAAGAAGCCCAAAGAAGTAGTACAATTTCCCAATACAAGACAGTTAGTAGGTTGCGGAAATAGGATTTAAAACAGGATAGTTGAGACACCAAACAAAGCATTTAACTTAACCCCATATTTAACGTCTCCCCACTACCATAAACTAGCACTAATAGATTAAGAATATTCCAGGATTGTTAGTAATGCATTCTGAATTGTGGTTTAGCTTTCTCTTTGTTTTCTCAACTACATGTGAATAATAAAGTTCAATGTTAGAACAATTACAATGTTTTCTCCTGTAATTCACCTAAGTCTATAAGATGGGTTAATGGCAAAATTTCTCATTTTTAAAAGGAGTCTAGTACCCTGAGAGGTTAGATAACTTGCCCAAGATTGCTAAATATGTCCTTATTCATGCAGACAGTTGAGCTCTGCTTGTCCCATGATAAATGGGCTAAGGGCCCCATGCTTGTGGACAGGTAAGCAATAGACATAACTGCTCAGACTGTTTCAGGAGTGAATTACCGTGGAACTTCACCATAACTGATAATAAGCAATCAGTATTTCCTTTAAGTAAAACTTTCCTGTCTCCTTTACTGATAGTGGGGTTTGTAACAGCACTGTCTGTGACATACCATCTATTACAGTATCAGTTATTCAGAGAGCAGGATTATTATTTTTTTGTCATCTCTCTTCTGGTTCCAGATGACTTCCATAATTGGTTTATTAACTTTGCAGATGCTGTAGGAAAATTTTAGGATGTAAGCCAATAAGGGAAAATGAAAGAAAGCTTTTGAACATTATATTTACTGTGAGAAAACAACTATATTATGTATGTTGAAGCAGGAAGCATGGATGTTGAGCCCAGAGTATCTTATATTTTAAGAACAAGTTGATCACTAAGATAGTAAAAGTACTGTTATCTTTTGGAAGACTAGGACTTATAAGTAGTGAATTTACTAACCAAGAATCAGATCTTCCTCTCAGCAACCTTAGAGAAAAATTTGTAATTATAATCCCTTGTGGTGGGAGATTGATTCAAGCTGGTGGAGTAGAAGGACATGCGCTCACTCCCTCTTGCGAGAGCACCAGAATCACAACTAACAGCTGAGCAGTCATCGATGGGAAGACACTGCAACTCACCAAGAAAGGTACCCCACATCCAAAGACAAAGGAGAAGCTGCAATGAGACGGTAGGAGGGGTGCAATTACAATAAAATCAAATCCCATAACCACTGAGTGGGTGACTCACAAACTGGAGAACAATTACACCACAGAAGTCCACCCACTGGAGTGAAGGTTCTGAGCCCCACATCAGGCTTCCCAACCTTGGGGTCTGGCAACAGGAGGAGGAATTCACAGAGAATCAGAGTTTGAAGGCTAGTGGGATGCGATTGCAGGACTTCAACAGGACTGGGGGAAACAGAGACTCCATTCTTAGAGGACACACACAAAATAGTGTGCGCATGAGGACCCAGGGGGAAGATGCAGTGACCCCATATGAGGCTGAACCAGACGTACCTGCTAGGGTTGGAGGGTCTCCTGCAGAGGCAGGGGGCAGCTGTGGCTCACTGCAGGGACAAGGACACTGGGAGCAGAAGTTCTGGGAAGTACTCCTTGGCATGAGCCCTCCTGGAGTCCACCATTAGCCCCACCAAAGAGCCTGTAGGCTCCAGTGCTGGGTTGCCTCAGGCCAAACAACCAACAGGGAGGGAACTGAGCCCCACCCATCAGCAGACAAGAGGATTAAAGTTTCACTGAGTTCTCTGCTCACCAGAGCAACACCCAGCTCTACCCACCACTAGTCCCTCCCATGAGGAAGCTTGCACAAGCCTCTTAGATAGCTTCATTCACCAGAGGACAGACAGCAGAAGCAAGAAGAACTACAATCCTGCAGCCTGTGGAACAAAAACCACATTCACAGAAAGGTAAAATGAAAAGGCAGAGGACTATGTACCAGATGAACGAACAAGATAAAACCCCAGAATATCAACTAAGTGAAGTGGAGATAGTCAACTTTCCAGAAAAAGAATTCAGAGTAATGGTAGTGAAGATGATCTGGGACCTCGGAAAAAAGAATAGAGGGAAAGATCTAGAAGATGCAAGAAATGTTTAACAAAGACCCAGAAGAATTAAAGAACAAACACCTAGAAGACTTAAAGAACAAACAGACATGAACAATACAATAATTGAAATGAAAAATACACTAGACGGAATCAACAGCAGAATAATTGACTGGAAGAATGGATAAGTGACCTAGAAGAGAGAATGGTGGAATTCACTGTCACAGAACAGAATAAAGAAAAAAGAATGAAAAGAAATGAAGACAGACTAAGAGAGGTCTGGGACAACAAATAATGCATTAACATTCACATTTTGGGGGTCCCAGAAGGAGAAGAGAGAGAGAAAAACGACCCGAGAAAATATTTGAAGAGATTATAGATGAAAACTTCCCTAACATGGGAATGGAAATAGCTACCCAAGTGCAGGAAGCACAGAGAGTCCCAGGCAGGATAAACCCAAGGAGAAACACACTGAGACACACAGTAATCAAACTGACAAAAATTAAAGACAAAGAAAAATTACTAAAAGCAACAAGGAAAAAATGACATATAACATACAAGGGCACTCGCATAAGGTTAACAGCTGATTTCTCAGCAGAAACTCTACAAGCCAGAAGGGAGTGGCACGACATATTTAAAGTGATGAAAGGGAAGAACCTAATACCAAGATTACTTTACCCAGCAAGGATCTCATTTAGAGTCGACAGAGAAATCAAAAACTTTACAGACAAGCAGAAGCACAGAGAATTCAGCACCACCAAACCAGTTCTACAACAGATGCTAAAGGAACTTCTCTAAGTGGGAAACACAGAGAGGAAAAGGACCTACAAAAACAACCCAAAACAATTAAGAAAATGGTCATAGGAACATACATATTAAAATTACCTTAATGTGAATGGATTAAATGCTCCAACCAAAAGAAACATGCTTGCTGAGTGGATACATAAACAAGACCCATATATATGCTGTTTACAAGATACCCACTTCAGACCTAGGGACACATACAGACTGAAAGTGAGAGGGTGGAAAAAGATATTCCATGCAAATGGAAATCAAAAGAAAGCTGGAGTAGCAATATTCATATCAGATAAAATAGATTTTTAAATGAAGAATGTTACAAGAGACAGTGAAGGACACTACATAATGATCAAGGGATCAATCCAAGAAGATATAACAATTATAAAGATATATGCACCCAACATAGGAGCACCTCAAGAAATAAGGCAAATGCTAACAGCTATAGAAGAGGAAATTGACAGTAACACAATAATAATGGGGGACTTTTAACACTTCACTTACACCAATGGACAGATCATCCAGACAGAAAATTAATACGGAAACACAAGCTTTAAATGAAACAACAGACCAGATAGATTTAACTGATATTTATAGGACATTCCATCCAAAAACAGCAGATTACACTTTCTTCTCAAATGCACATGGAACATTCTCCAGGATATATCACATCTTGGGTCACAAATCAAGCCTCGGTAAATTTAAGAAAATTGAAATTATATCAAGCATCTTTTCCAACCACAATGCTATGAGACTACAAGTAAATTACAGGGGAAAAAGGTAAAAAACACAAACACATGGAGGCTAAACAATATGTTACTAAATAACCAAGAGATCACTGAAGAAATCAAAGAGGAAATCAAGAAATACCTAGAGACAAATGACAATGAAAACACGATGATCCAAAACCTATGGGATGCAGCAAAAGCAGTTCTAAGAGGGAAGTTTATAGTTATACAAGCCTACCTCAAGAAACAAAAAATATCTCAAATAAACAATCTAACCTTACACCTAAGGAATTAGAGAAAGAAGAACAAACAAAACCCGAAGTTAGTAGAAGAAAAGAAATCATAAATATCAGAGCAGAAATAAATGAAATAGAAACAAACAAAAAATAGCAAAGATCAATAAAACTAAAAGCTGGTTCTTTGAGGAGATAAACAAAATTGATAAATCTTTAGCCAGATTCATCAAGAAAAAGAGGGAGAGGACTCAAATCAATAAAATTAGAAACGAAAAAGGAGAAGTTACAACGGACAGCACAAAAAATACAAAGAATCCTAAGAGACTACTACAAACAACTCTATGCCAATAAAATGGACAATCTGGAAGAAATGGACAAATTCTTAGAAAGGTATAACCTTCCAAAACTGAACCAGGAAGAAATAGAAAATATGAACAGACCAACCACAAGTAATGAAATTGAAACTGTGATTAAAAATCTTCCAACAAACAAAAGCCCAGGACCAGATGGCTTCACAGGTGAATTCTATCAAACATTTAGAGAAGAGCTAACACCCATCCGTCTCAAACTCTTCCAAAAAATTGCAGAGGAAGGAACACTCCCAAACTCATTCTATGAGGCCACCATCATGCTAATACCAAGAAAAGACAAAGATAATACAAAAAAAGAAAATTATAGACCAATATTACTGATGAATATAGAAGCAAATATCCTCAACAAAATGCTAGCAAACAGAATCCAACAGCACATTAAAAGGATCATACACCATGATCAAGTGGGATTTATCCCAGGGATTCAAGGATTCTTCAATATATGCAAATCAATCAGTGTGATACACCATATTAACAAATTGAAGAATAAAAACCATATGATCTTCTCAATAGATGCAGAAAAAGCTTCTGACAAAATTCAACACCCATTTATGATAAAAACTCTCCAAAAGTGGGCATAGAGGGAACCTACCTCAACATAATAAAGGCCATATACAACACACCCACAGCAAACATCATTCTCAATGGTGAAAAACTATAGGCATTTCCTCTAAGATCAGGAACAAGGCAAGGATGTCCACTGTTGCCACTATTTTTCAACAAAGTTTTGGAAGTCCTAACCACGGCAATCAGAGAAGAAAAAGAAATAAAAGGGATATAAATTGGGAAAGAAGATGTAAAACTGTTACTGTTTGCAGATGACATGATACTATACATAAAGAATCTAAAGATGCCACCGGAAAACTACTAGAGCTAATCAATGAATTTGTTAAATTTGCAGGATACAAAATTAATGCACAGAAATCTCTTGCATTCCTACACACTAACAATGAAAGATCAGAAAGAGAAATTAGGGAAACAATCCTATTCACCATTGCAACAAAAAGAATAAAATACCTAGGAATAAAACTACCTAAGGAGGTAAAAGACCTGTACTCAGAAAACTATAAGACACTGATGAAAGAAATTAAAGATGACACAAACAGATGGAGAGATATACCATGTTCTTGGATTGGAAGAATCAATATTGTGAAAATGACTATACTACCCAAAGCAATCTACAGATTCAATGCAATCCTTGTCAAATTACCAATGGCATGTTTTACAGAACTAGAAAAATAAATCTTAAAATCTGTATGGAGACACCAAAGACCCTGAATAGCCAAAGTAATCTTGAGGGAAAAAAACGGAGCTGGAGGAATTAGACTCCCTGATTTCAGACTATACTACAAAGCTACATTAATCAAGGCAATATGGTACTGGCAAAAGGACAGAAATATAGATCAATGGAACAGGATAGAAAGCCCAGAGTTAAACCCACACACCTATGATCAACTAATCTATGAGAAAGGAGACAAGGATATACAATGGAGAAAATACAGCCTCTTCAATAAGTGGTGCTGGGAAAACTGGACAGCTAAATGTAAAAGAATGAAATTAGAACACTCCCTACACCATACACAAAAATAAACTCAAAATGGATTAAAGACCTAAATGTAAGGCCAGACAGTAACAAACTCTTAGAGGAAACCATAGGCAGAACACTCTATGACATAAATCACAGCAAGATCCTTTTTGACCCACCTCCTAGAGAAATGGAAATAAAAACAAAAATAAACAAATGGGACCTAATGAAACTTAAAAGCCTTTGCCCAGCAGAGAAAACTATAAACAAGATGAAAAGACAACCATCAGAATGGGAGAAAATATTTGCAAACGAATCAGCAAAGGATTAATCTCGAAAATATATAAAAAGCTCATGCAGCTCAACATTAAATAAACAAACAACACAATCAAAAATGGGCAGAAGATCTAAATAGACATTTCACCAAAGAAGACATACAGATGGCCAAGAGGCACATGAAAACCTGCTCAACATCACTAATTATTAGAGAAATGCAAATCAAAACTACAATGAGGTATCACCTCACACCAGTTAGAACAGGCATCATCAGAACATCTACAAACAACAAATGCTGGAGAGGGTGTGGAGAAAAGGGAACTGTCTTGCACTGTTGGTGGGAATGTAAATTGATACAGCCACTATGGAGAACAGTATGCAGGTTCTTTAAAAAAGTAAAAATAGAATTACCATATGACCCACCAATCCCACTACTGGGCATAATACCCAGAGAAAGCCATAATTGAAAAGGACACATGTACCCTAATGTTCATTGCAGCACTATTTACAATAGCCAGGTCATGGAAACAACCTAGATGCCCATCGACAGGCAAATGGATAAAGAAGATGTAGTACCTATATACAATGGAATATTGCTCAGCCATAGAAAGGAACGAAATTGAGTCATTTGTAGAGATGTGGATGGACCCAGAGTCTGTCACACAGTGTGAAGTAAGTCAGAAAGGGAAAAGCAAATATCGTATATTAACGCATATATGAATGTGGAATCTAGAAAAATGGTACAGATGAACTGGTTTGCAAGGGAGAAATAGAGACACACATGTAGAGAAGAAATGTATTGACGCCAAGGTGGGAAAGTGGGTGGGTGGAGTGGTGGTTGGATGAATTGGGAGATTGGCACTGACATATATATACTAATATGTATAAAATAGATAGCTAATAAGAACCTGCTGTATAAAAATAAATAAATAAATAAAATTATAAAAAATATATACAATCCCTTGTATTTTTAAACCAATTTTCCTTTTATAATTGTTTTGACCACATTCCTAAAGGCAATACAGCAACGTAATATTATCCTCATATCTGAAGAGTAAAGCTTAGGTGATGTGACAACTCAAGATCATACAGTTCTCTTGTGAAGGAAGAAATGAGGTCTGATGATCATAAATCTAGAAATGTTATTATATACATATATTCTATATATTTGTGTGTATATGTATACATACATATTTTATTATATATCATTACATCTCTTGGATGCAGAACCTCTGCTCAATGTACAGGAAATAGGTGTTTCTTTTCCTTCATAGGGCCCCTTTCTAACACAAGGTTTAACAGAAAATCAAAAGTGCTTATTTTTGTAGATTTCTTTTTCATATGACTCTACACCACTTGTAGAGGGAGGGCATTCAGTGGGAAAGATGGACTCCTATAAGTTAGGATAGGGACCCATTAGGAAGACCCTGATTTAGCTGGGACATTGAACACCTAAATTCTGATAAGTCTTCTTTGCTAGTGGAAGAGGACTTCCCGCCCCTAGTGGAAGCAGCTTCCCCACGACCAGCAGGGGAGGCTTCCTCACTCCCAGTGGTATCAGCCTCTTCACCTACAGTAGTATCAGTCTTTCCATGGCCATTTGAGGAAATTAACCCTGCATTCCTGAGGAATATGTATTCACTAGTGAGATGATGCTGGTTCTCCTCAGGACTCACTCCCAATTTCTCTTTGCCTCTAGACCTATATAACTAGACTAAAGTCCCAGCAGGCCCCTAAAGGTGAGGTACGATGTGAGGTAACATGCATGGGACACTCCAGAAGAACCACTTTAGTTTTCTAATTTATACAGACAAATCTGGAGAGCATGTTTAGGAACAAATACTAATAATGTGGGATAGTGATGGAAGGAACATAAAGTTGGATCAGGCCGCATTTATTGACATGAGTTCACTAAACAGAAATCCTGCATTTGATTGTAGGAGATGGCTCAGGTAGTTAGAAAGGCTCTAGCAGTCTGGTTGTTTAGCTGAAGCATGGATCAAAAAGTGGTCCCTGGTGAGCAAATTAAAAATGCTGGACATGTCTTGGTTGAATGAAGAGTAAAGGATTCAAAGATGTAGGGAGATGTGAATGTTTAAGACCTCACTCCCACTAGGAGGATCCAGAAGACACACCTTTTACTAATACCTTGAGAAATAAATTTGTGAGGGGAGCCCCAGCATCTTTGGAAAGCTTTGTGATCACTCTAGCCTTGATAATATTAGTATAATATAAAAGTCCACTTATCCATGGAAATTACGTATAAAAAATAATTAGGAATGATGCAATCTGAAATTTAGCTTGCTCAATGTAGAGGAAAGAGCTTAGGAAGAATTTGGAAAAACTCCTCAAAGCAAAGAAAAAAAAGAAGCCAAAACATCACCAAGTAATAAAAGATTTGTATGCATCTGTGTGCTAAGAAACTTCTTAAATTTTGTACACATGCTAAATCTCCCAATGACTTTAGTTATACTCAGATAGGTAGTACACTAAATGTTTTGTTCTTACATATTTCTTCACATCATCTGACTGATGGCATTACTGCCTGAAAGGAAATGCTAGAGAAAAGAGTTTTGTTAGTTTAAACTCCACGATTACAGGCATTTCCAAGAAACGTACTTTCTTTTTTCATGACTCAGTTTCGAGAACAATTGTGTTGAAATTTAGTTCAGAGCAGGTGGTTAGTAATAATTCTTGTCCCCACTCTCACTCCCCATGACTGTCAATGTTTTTTAGAAAATAAGAGTACCAAATAATTAAGTCAAAATGTTCTCATAATTCATGCCTCAGAATGAAAACTGATGATATTTTCTTGTTTATTCACCCAGTGATTTTTATGCGTACTTTACAAAATTGGGTCATACAGCATCTGCTGTTTAACCTGCTTTCTTCCTTAATGGTTTGTGACTGTTTTCTCTTGCAGTTAATTATTCTTTTAAAACTTGATTTTTATTGGCTCAGTATTTTTATCCATCATTCTTTTTTTTTTTTTTTTTTTTTTGCGGTACATGGGCCTCTCACTGTTGTGGCCTCTTCTGTTGCAGAGCACAGGCTCTGGATGCGCAGACTCAGTGGCCATGGCCCACGGGCCCAGCCGCTCCACGGCATGTGGGATCTTCCCAGACCGGGGCACAAACCTGTGTCCCCTGCCGATGCAGGCAATATGGTACTGCGCCACCAGGGAAGCCCTATCCATCATTCTTAATTACTGATGTTTAGTTAGCCAATACCCTCTTATTGGAATTTGAATTTTTTCAAGTTTTTCATAACTCATAATGTTTATAAATATTTTCTGTATTTGTAATTACATATACAAGATAATAAATTCCTATATGGAGAATTGTCAGGCTAAACTATATGAATAATTTTAACTTTTGATAAATATCGATTAATGCCTAAGTCTCTTCTCTATGGGAAAGAGCAGTTATTAGCAACCACAACATACACTCATACACATTTTAGAATTTGGATAGACCAAAAGTGACATTTAATCTTGTTTCTTATGACTACAAGTAGCCATAATATTTTCCCTTTTTTAAATTGAAGTATAGTTGATTTACAATATCATGTTTTAGGTGTACAGCACAGTGATTCAGTTATACATATACATTATATATAATATATAAAATATATTTTTATATACATATATATATATATATATATATATATATATATATATATAAAATTCCTTTCCAGATTCTTCTCCCATATAGGTTATTACAAAATATTGAGTGTAGTTCCCTGTGCTATACAGTAGGTCCTTGCTGGTTATCTGTTTTATACATAGTAGTATGTATATGTTGATCCCATCCTCCTAATTTATCCCTCCTCCCAGTTCTCCTTTGGTAACCATAAGTTTGTTTTCTATGTCTGTAGGACTATTTCTGTTTTGTAAATAAGTTCACTTGTATTTTTTTTTTCAGCTTCCACATATAAGCAATATCATATATTTGTCTTTCTTTGTCTGGCTTACTTCAATTAGTATAGTCAGGTCCATCCATGTTGCTGCAAATGGCATTATTTCATTCTTTTTTATGGCTGGGTAACATTCCATTATATATATGTGCCATATATTCTTTATCCATTCATCTCTTGATGTACATTTAGGTTGCTTCCATGTCTTGGCTATTATAAATAATGCAGAAGTGAACATTGGGTTGCATGCATCTTTTCTTTTATCACTTCTTTTGTCACTTAGATCCCTTCACTTAAGAAATATTGTATATTTATCCTTTATTTATATTTATAGCAAAAGAGCGAAAAATTGTGATTATGCTATAAACTTGTAAATGACCAACCCAGGATTCATCTTTAGTCAGTCATAATTGCAGTTGATATACCTCTGACTAGAGACTGGATTCAATTCTCACATAAATTATGTAATTGCTGTATAACTTGGGCCAAGTTTTCCCTTTATCTCTGTGCCTTAATTTTGCCATTGGGGGAAAAATAGGGACAAGAATTAATTGCATGCTTTGAATTTCATCAAGATGCCATGGAACGAGTAAGATCATAATCCACATGCTATCATGACTTCTTCGGCTACTTGTGAAAAGTGAATTTACACTTTTTCATTTTATCATGCTACCTAATAGTGATATGAGAACATTTTATTTTATGTATTAAAATAAGACCGTCACAGTTCTTAGCTACATTGCCTGTAGCTTCCAAGTTAGCAGGAAGGAAGTGGTTTTAGAAGTTATTAAGCACTTATTATACCATGTAATATGCTAAAAACTTCACACACATCATTTAATCTTAGCAAAAATCTTGCATGGTAGTTACTGTAATCATCCTATATGTTAGATGAGGAACTGAGGCTAGCACATTTTAAATAACCTGCCACGAACATGCAGTTAATAAGTATTAAAAATGGGAGTGAATTCCTGGAAGTCTGAATAACACTACTATGTGATTTGTACTTGTGAGTCTTAGAATAGAAGCATGATTTGAATTCAATGTACTGTCAACTCTCAAATACACACAGTAAAATTAATGGCAGATTAATCTCTTTACAACATCCAACGTAAAGGTCATCTTTCTCCACTCTCAGTGAGTTCTCAGGATACCTAAAATAAATTTAATATTAGCCTAAATCAACTGTAATTGGCTGTAAATCAATGATTGAGAAAATAAAATAACCAAAAATAAGTCCCCTGAAAATGTATTATAGTGACCAGGTGTCAACAAGATGGTGGACCAGGAAGTTACAACCCCTTCTTCTTCAACAGAGAGAGGGAGGTAACAAAATATAGAAAAGAATACCTCTGTGAGAACCCTAGAGACAGGTTGAAAAGCTACAGCACCCAAGCTATTGTAAAACTGAAAAGGGATTCCAGTGAAAGAGGTAGAAAAATGTGCAGTGTTTGGCAGGCCCTTCCATGCCTTTCTCCTTCTGCAGCCTAGTGCAGAGCAAATGGGAGGACCCCAGACCCCGAACTAGGGCACATCCTTCGAGATAGAAACAGAAGAGTGGACTGGACAGTGCATCCAAAGTTCTGGCTTGACTGGGGAATGCTTGACTAGGGACTGGTTTCTGTCTCACCTGAATCAGAGCACTGACTGGACTGACCCCAGAGTTTGCAAGCAGCTGAAAACAGAGGTGAGCAATACATTAGAGCTGCAGTCCTGAAAGCAGACACCAGGAGGAGCAAGAGATCAGATCAGGTCAAGTCACAGAAGCTCCAGCTAGGCTAGTTGGTGAACTTGGTCCCCTGCTGCAAAGCCACATCCAGGACTGCCCTTCATAAAAATTAGGGATGAAACAGATTTAGTGCCCAGCCTCCTGTCTCCATTCCCTATGCTGTGCCTCATCTTTCTCTCCATGTTGCCTCTCATCTTCTCTTAGGGTCTCAGGGTCCTGCTTCTCTCTTCTAAGAATTATTTTCTATGTATGTCATCAGCTTTGCCAGATGCAGTCAAAAAATCAAAAAGCAAAAATCAACCAAACAAAAACCCAACTTTTCACCCTTATAAAAATGTTTCAGGAAATTTTTAATCCTAGTAATGATGGCATAACTTGGATAGATTAAACCTCCTGTAGACACCGTTATAAAATTGAGAGGTGGGAGAAAAAGGAGTTTCTGGAGAACAGTCAAAGTAGGAATAAAGTGAAGGGATATCAACCCATGAAAAACAAAGTACAAAGGGTGAGATTGCATGTTTGAGGCTTTTTCCTGTGAGCTTTACTTGGAAATAAGTATACTGTTATGCAATTACTTTACCCATGACCACCCTTCTCTGCACTCCTCTACAGTTTGAAAGGACCCAGAGAAAGCATGGTGCTCCAGTACATTCCAGGAAGAGATTTAACTAATAAAGGAGACTGCATAAAAGAGAAAATGTCTCCATTTCTGTTCATTATAATTAGATTCATCTGCTCACAGAGACATTTTCATATACTCTTAAGCTTAATTTGATTTGCCTTAATGCTGTAGAGTGTGTGGTAGGTGGAGTTGATGGTCAAAAATAAAATAAAAATAAAGCTCAACTGCATACTTAAATGGATCCTCATGACCCAGAAAGATGCGATATATTTTTAACAGGACATGGCTAAAAGCCATGTGTCCATAAAAAGCAAAGTGGATTCAAAAATAATAATAACATACTGTTAAAGAGAAAACCACAGGCCCAAAATAGTGTCATTTTACTAAAGCCCCTTATACCAAAATTAGACTTAATTCTGACCTAATTGCAGTTTTGACCTTCCCCAGAAGTGTAACCTTAGTCAAGCAGTTTAGAATTTTCTTGTCAATACCAATGAGGTAATCTATCACATAGGCCCTCTACATCCCCCAGAGGAAGAAGAGAAAAATCTCTGGGATAAAGAACGATGCCATTCTCTTCCCCCAAAAAGAAGGCATCCGGGTTCCAAATAACCCTTTTGTTTCTTTGCTAATGACTTCCTTGCTCCACCCTCCTTTCTATAGAAGCCTTCCATTGTGCACACTTCCTGGGAAGACCCTTCCAATTGCTAGATGGGACGCTGCCAGATTCCAGAATCTTTGAATAAAACCTATTAGATCTTCACATTTACTCTGCTGAATTTTTTTTTTTAACGATATTAAACTTCTGTTTTCAGTTTGATAAGTGAGGCCACTCCTCCAAGGCATTAGAGCCCTCAATTTCTTCTCAGAGCAGTGCCCCTGCTAGAGGATTCAGTTACTATTTTGACAAGGGAGCAGTGATAACAAAAAATGGCTTTGTTAGAGAAGAGCAGAGTGGGTTAAACGCATGGACTTTGAGATAATGCAGATCTGGGTATAAATCCTGGTTATAGAAATAAGTAACAGGGTGACCATGACCCCATTACTTAATACTTTGCAGCTCAATTTCTTCATCTTTATAATGAGGATAGTAATTCTCTGATAGGGCTGTTGTGAGGATTAAATGGTAGAAGTTCTGCATAAAGTGCTAAATAGTGCCTATGTCTAATAAAATTTGGTAAACAGAAGGTACCTCTTCAGACTGGTGCTGAGGCCCTCAATCTTTCTGTCCTCTTTCTTCTTCAATTATATTTCCAGCCAACCTTCAAAAGTTATTTCTCTGTTGTGTATAACTCCAAAGTATTCCTATCACTTTTGAAAGGAGCCTGCGTTTACACTGTGTAGCAGGACAGATTCTGCATTCTTGTTCACTTGAATCTTCTTTTGATAGCTCAGCAGAGATGGGCACTTTACTCCAGCAGTGTTTTCAACTCCCCCAACCCCTAGAAATTATTATTCAAACTTTTTGTGTGTGTACAAACAGGACAGAGCTTCTGCCTTTCCCCAGATCTCGAGTCCATCTATTCTTACACTTCTATTCCAGGAAAGTGCTTCAGGCTCCCTGTTTACCCCCCTTTGTTTGTATTTTATGCAAGCCTACATCTGTGATCTTTACCATAACCACAACAGCACTAGACAGAGTTTTCTGAAGGCTTTGTCTCCTGATTTAAGTCTATTCTAAATTCTATTCTAAAGTCTATTCTAAATTCAGAAGCTCCCTCACCTCACTTTGAGTGAAAATGGAGGTGTCCATTATCCTCTCTTTAGAACACACACTTGTCTCCATGAATGACAAAGGATGGGAGGAAAATGTCTAATGGTCTGATGAAGAAGAAACAGCAAACGATGAATCAGGGATGACTCCTGAGGAAGGATTGATAACTTGGGGAAAAGGCAGATGAAAGCAAAAAAGAAAGATAAGACTCCAAATCTCTGAAGGTTTTAAATAGTTGAGGGGTATTTCTGGTTTATGGATTGGTATATAAGAAGCTTGGAAGTGGGCACTCCTATTTCTACAAGAAGAAAGCTGAACAAACTAAAACAAACTAAAAATCTTAGATTTATCAGAAAATTAAGGTCACAAGGGAAAATACTGCCCCCCAAATTGGAGAGACAAATAGGCAGATACATAGAATCACAACTTATTGGAACAGAGTTCCAGGATCACAAGCCCACCACTTGAGCCAGTAATGGTGTACAAAAACTTAAACTTTAATTAATGAACTACTGGGGGCCCAATAAGGATAAGCTTGAGAGTTAAAAACTCCTAGTTATAGAGAGACTCCACACTTTCCTGAGATTTACCTCCAGGAGTCCCATTGTTCTCAGGGTGATAATCAGAAAAAAAAGTCACCTGCTTCAGGCAAGAGGTGGAGGAAAGTAGCCGTTTGGAAGTATATCCAATACATTACCTTACCAAAAGCATGCCTTTAAGGGAAAACATTTCATTAGAGCCTGATCACCTTGAGTTTAACCAGAGACGAATTGACTGGGGGAAGGGAAATACTGAACTCCAGCCTCCGCTAGTACCCCTGTCTCATTTAAAAGTGTGTGAGTGAGTGAGTGTGTGTGTGTGTGTGTATGTGTGTGTGTGCTGAGAAGCACTTGAGAAAGACACAATCAAGGGGCACAGTGTCACAAAATGACAGAAATCTAATCAGAGGACTATAGACTGCTTCCCTCCCTCCCACATCTTACCTCTGTATCAACAGGGCTTCTGTATAGGGAGATTACAACGGAAAGAACTGCACATCTCAAAAATTATTTAAGAAGTCTCTAGAGAAATATAAAGATGACAGGGAAGACAAAGACAAGAGCAACAGAGGAAACTTGAGCCTCTGACACCTGCAGCTATGGCAATCAGTAGACATAGGCTAACCTATAGCCAGATAAATGTAAGACTTCTAGCTAAAGCCCTATTCAGCTAAGTTCATTTTACCCGTTATGTTCAGCTTCCATCCAAAAATTACAAAGCATACTAATAAACAGCACAGTTTGAAGAGTCAGAACAAGTATCAGACATACATATGTCAGAGATCTTGGAGTTATAGATTAGTAATTTCAGATTCCTGTGGTTAATAAGCGAAGGATTCAGTGGAAAATGTGGACCAACATAAGAGTGATGGGTAATGTAATCCGAGGGATGCGAATTCTAAAGAAGAATCAAAAGGAAATGCTATAAATAAAAACAGTCTAACAGAAATTAAGAATGCGTTTAATGGACATATCAGTAGACTGGACATGGCCAAGGAAAGGAACTTAAATATATGTCAATAGGAATATCCAAAACTGAAATGCAAACAGATAAAAGAATGACAAAGATGGAACAGAATATATAAGAACTCTGGGATAATTACAGTAGGTGTAGTATATGTGCAGTGGTAATACCAGAAGGAGAAGAAACAGAAAGAACAGAGGAAGAAGGAGCAAGGCAGCTAATACAGCAGTGTATAGAGCATGCTAGAGATAAGTCCTAACTCTGAAGCCAGAGAGACGTGGGTTCACATCTCAGTACTGCTGCTTCTCTCTTGATCTTTATTTCTCTCTCTATAAAATTGGGGAAAATAATACTATCTTATAGACTTGTATTGAGGAATAAAGGAGGTACTGCATATGAAAAATTTGGCATAATATTTGAAGTATAGAACTTGTTTAATAGAGTTTAGCTAATATCCATGTTTTGAGGGCATATTCTGTCATAGATACTAGACTAGGCCTGTTCATACGTTAATATATTTGGTCCAGATATCATAATTTTCTTACGCCCATATTACAGACAAGAACACTGAATAAACAGAGAATTAAACAACTTGGTCAGGTCATGTACTGAATAAAGAGCAGAACTTGGATTAAATTTTAGATCTGTCTTATTTCAGCATGCATTCATTCTCTCCCCCACTCCACCAATTTATGTCATTCTGCATGCAATTTAAAATACATACATCTACGTTATACAATAGTTACTCAAATTTGCCTGCTTCCAAATTAAAAGTGAATAAAAACAGGAAGAACGAGGCAGGGTTGTTAGGACTGGATTATTTAAATATGACCATCTTCAAATGCCATATATAGAATACTAAATTCAGGGTATGTAAACTCTTTAAAAGATTTGATTGGTAAAATGTGCCGTGTTCCACTCTTTAGCAATCAGAGAGATCCTGAGGATTCTCTGCTTAGTTTTTTACCTTTGGACAAATGCCCATCTAAATCATTTGGAACAGTTGCCCTGTCCTTTCCTTAGGACTGTATTTGTCCAGATCTGGACCTTTTGTCTTTTAATGCAAGTATTAGAGCCTGGACTGTACTTTTCCATCTTTGAGTTTCATAATTTAGCACAGTTTCTAGCATATAGAAGATTCCATTATGAATTTGCTGAATGTGTGCTAGAAAAAAGCTATATGTGGGTCTGAACATTTCTGCAGTCCCAGAAGATTTTTTCTGTCATTTTTATAATCAGGATGATTCTCTCCCTCCTTCTCTCTCTCTTTCTGTCTCCCTCCCTCCATCCCTTCCTCCCTCTCTTTCTGGCTTTTCCTCCTTTAATTTCTAAAAGGCCACTCATATGTTGGCTGATGTTAAAGATGGCTCACTACTTCATTCCTAGTGCTTCTTTTCTCTGATGTTAACTTCTTATAACTAGCTTGGCGGCTTTATGAAACCTCCTTGGAAAATCATTTCAGTATTTGTTTATTCTATATGTTGCTCTTTCTCATCTCTGTTTCACAACTCTGCTGCATTGTTTTGGTTCTAGGTAGTTTTCTTTTAACTCATGTATGTTTTATAATATTTTGTTTTATTGCAAAATTTATTTTCTTCCCTTCTACTTCTTTCCCAAGTTTGGAGGTTAATGCAGTCTCTTTCTTCCCAAGGCTTCTGTTATGTAGGTCTGCACCATCATGGGAACATTCTTAAAAAGTTAGGGAGGGAAAACTATGTTGGCCTCAAAACAACAAGTTGAAATATACAAAAGTGGTTGATTATCTTGGCTTTTGCCACACTTGTGGAATATTTTACTTACACATAAAAGATTCTCTCTCTCTTTAATACCTAAGATATGCTATGCTCCCTATTTTGTAGAAAATATCACATGAAGAACTTATATCTGAGAATAGAAAAAAATAGATCAAATTATCTTGGCCAAAATTCCCATTCTTTTTTTTTTTTGGTAGTAATATCATTTTAATTCAGAAATTTAAATATACACATTCATAGCCAACTATTTTGTTTTAAAGTGGCATTTCCAAAAAAGGAGGTAGCCAAAAGCAATAGCAAAATTACATGATTACAGTAGGCTGAATCTGCACATAGTATCCCTTAAACATCAGAAAGTAAAATAATTACACACACACACGTCGTCAATTTATTTCAAAAAATCTAATATTGGTACTCTAATGAACAAAAGTATAATCATCTCTTTGTGAACAACTGCTCAGAAAAGCATAAACACTGCTTTCATTTCCTCAGCATCCTTTCCCCGGCACTGTTCTTTAGCTCTTACAGCAATTACTTTGTTGGGTCACTTTAAGAAAAGTCTAAAAAGTAAGGCTTTATATGACTGGCCACTGGTTATTGATATAAGCTCTTTGTTGTACTAGATAAGCTTTTCTAATATTCAATGAAATGAGGTTTTTAAAAAAAAATGTATCATGTAATTCTTCCTCCTGTTTTCATTCATTTCTGTCATTCATCGTGTTCCTTATAGGAAATTTCTGTATGTGAACATGGGTTGCCCCTTTTCTCCAAATTGCCCAGAGGTAGACATGAATGAAAATATTGACAACAATATGGAAGTGACTTTGAAAAGCTGTTTTGACATTCGGAATACACAAGAGTTCATGTGAATTATAAAGATTTGCTAAAGTTCATGTATTTCTGCAATGGTTTCTGCCCATTTTTTAAAAATCAGAATATTTTAAGCTGGATAGAATGATACAAATATAAGGATCTTGAAAGGCCATGAAGATGAACCGCCTTTAAGGGAAATGAACAAATTCCTTTTGAGTTAATATTCAAAGACAAGTACATTAATAATATGTAAAGGTAACCCTTAATTTCACTCAAAGCTAGACTTTCGATGGTGGATTGTTAAAAAAATACAGGTCTTAATTTATAATGAAAACTACCATTAAAAGATTAGAGTTAGCAGATTGATATTGATCCATTTAATGGGTAGTAACAGACTTATTTATTTTCATCAGGTTTGCATTTGCACATTTATCTGTTTCAGAGACCAATCCAATAAAGCCTCTTATTTGACATTACTTTCCTGTATCCTGAAGTATTTGCTTTAGTTGAATTAAACCCTGATTGTTGCTACAGTTTCCTGAGGGCATATACTTGCCATTGCAGAATGATTTCTTTCACAAGACCTTTTTCTTTGTCCCTTGAGGCTGGTATCCTTTCCACTGTGAAATGACCTGGGTTTGCAAGCAGGGAGATAACCATGGTATCTGACTGTACCACCACCCGATAACACCTGCTATGCTTAAATAACTTTCCAATTATGTGACCCTATTCAATATTATGATGAGAGACCTGAATGACATTTTCTCAGTTATTTTATCCACTTCTAAGTAGAAGTTCTAATTTTGAATGAATAGCAAAATGAATCTTTTGCTAACACAAACACTGAAGCCCCAAATTTTGAAAAGGATGATACTGAGCTTTGGAAAGGACAAAGACTCCCAACTTCCAATTTTAGGTGATAAATCGTTAAAAATGAAACCATTATGTATAGGCCTGTGCATTTATAATTGCCTAGGCTTTAGTGAATTTGCAACCATAAATTTGCCTGTTTTCTAAAATAAACGTTTGGAAATCTTTTGCATAAGCAGAATGAAATAGAACAAACAGCTTAATGCGTCCATGTCTTGACTTTCCTTTGCTCCATTCTGCCTGGTCAGCTTCGACACTGTCGGACCTATAGTACACATTTGAGAGGCAGCATAGCATGGAAGTTCATAATATAGACCATTGATGCAGATAATCTGTATTCAGATCCCAAATCTGCCTCTAAGTACTCTCTGTGTCACACTGACCTTAAATGTAAAATATGCATAAAGGCAGTACTTGCTTATAAGATTATTGTTAGGGTTAAATGAAATAAAAATATGTGAAAGGCTTACTCAAACATGTGTCAGTTATTATTAATATCCTGCCATTACCATATTTGGTAGCCATCGGATGTTTTGCCCACAAACATCCCGCCTCCCTTCTTGGTGATAATTCTTTTAATTTCCTTGGGAAACTCCTCCTTAATGCGATTTTGTGAAATCTGTGCTCAAGGTACTCTGTCTTACCCAAGCCAAAGGATGAGCATGAGACCCTCCTAGGCCAATCAAATCTTCATTCCAAATAATTTAAAAGCAAACAGAGAAACATGTTCATTGATGACTTATTCATATGCAATAGAGGACACAAATATTAAGAGTCCAGACAGGTGAACTTTCACACTCTTATAAACCCATGAAACCACACAAAGATAAAGATAAAAAATATTTCCTATTCCACAGGAGCCTGCTTCATGCCCATTTCTAGTGACTGCTGATAAGGTCATCAGTATTCTGACTTCTATTAGCATAGGGTTTTGTATATTTTTGAAGTACTTTGAGTGTGATCATAAAATATGTGCTCTTTATGTTGTTTCGTTGTTGTTGGTTTTTTTTGGCAGCCATGTGTCTGAGGGACAACCATATTGTATGTAGTATTATTTTTCATTGCTGTGTACTACCTGATTTTAGGAATATACCATACTTTATCCATCCTGCTATTGGTGAACATTCAGATTTGCTAATTTTAAATAAAGCTGTGTGAGTGCTGTGGTACATATCTTTTGATGAGACAATGTATTCATCCCCACTAGTGTATAAGTAGGAGTTGAAGCACTAGATCGTAGACCATTGTGTGTAGAAAATTATCTTTAATAAATACTTCCAAAGAGTTTTCCAATTAAAATTGTTCCGTATCCCTGCCAATACTTGGTATCGTTAGTCTTTTTAATTGTTGCGTATGAGTGCAAATTAGTGATAGCTTATGATTTTACTTTGTTATTTTCCTGAAGACTTCTTATGTTGAGTTACTTTTCATAATATTATTTTTTTGCCATTTGGATATCTTCCTTTATGAAGTATCTGTTCAAGTATTTTCTGCAGTTTTTATTGCATTGTCAACCATTGTCAGTAATTTCTCGGAATTCTTTATATAGTCCAGAAGTGAATCCATTGCTGAAGCATTCATTGCAATTATTCTTCCCAAATTGTGGTTGCATTTTCACTCTTTCATTGATGTCTTTTGAAGAACAGAAGTTCTCAATTTTAATAACATCCATTTTATCTTTTTTCACTAATATTTTGTGTTCTGTATAAGAAATTCCCAAAGTCATGAAAGTAATTTATTATGCTGACTTCTAGAAGATTTATTGTTTTACTCTCACATTTATATCTATGATCAATCTCAAATTATATTTTTTGTATACTGTGTAACCCAGTATCTTTTATTAAAAAGATACCTTTTCCCTATTAAATTACAGTGGCACCTCTGTCACAAATCAAGTGATCTCATATATTGATTCTGTTTATCGACTTGCAAAATCAAGTGATCTCATATATTGATTCTGTTTATCAACTTGCAAAAATTATATTAAATTGGGCTACTCTTCTATCCTTAGTCCAACATTTACACCAACTTAATTATTGTAACTTTATAATTTATCTTATTATTCAATAGTTTAAAACCCATAATATTGATTTCTTTTTAAGAATGTCTTGGCTCTTCTAGTTTGTTTGTATTTTCATAGAGAATTTAATATCAATCTCTCAATTTCCATAAAAATAAAATGCTGGGACTTTGGAACATTTTTTAGAAAACTCTACAGACTAATAGAGAGGAATTGACGTAACAAAATATTGAGTCTTGCACACTGTAAACATGGTATATCCCTCTTCTTAGTTACCTCTTCTTTATTTTCTCTCTGTATTTTGTAGTTTTCAGTAAAGCAGTCTTGCATATATTTTTCTGGATTTATTAATAGTTATATGGTAGTATTTTAAATGGCAGTTTATCTTTAATTTTCTATGGTTTATTGCTGCTATATAAAATACTATTGATCTTTGTATAATGAGTTTATAGAGCAAATAAATCTTTTAGATTTTCTATGTGTATATTTTTTAAAATTTACAATATTCATACCATTCCCCCTTATATCACATTATAGTGGCTGGCATATTTAAGAAAATATCAATTAAAACAGGTGTGAGTAAATATACTTGCTGTGTTACTAACCTCAAGAAGAAAGTAAAAATTTCTTTTTATTTCTAATTTGCTGAAAAGTTTCATCACGTAGAGTATTAACTGTTAGTAAACGTTTTTTGGCAACTATTCAGATTGTCATATGTTTTTTCTTCTTCATTTCTTTAATGTGTTTTTCAATTAATTTACCTGGTTCACCTAAATTATCAAAATGATTAGAATAAAATTATTAATCATACATCTTCCTTGTATATTTTGATGTCTATAGATTTGAGACATATCTTCTTTTCTATTCCTGATATTAATAATTTGTATTTTTCCTCTTTTTTAAATTATTCCAACTGAGGGTTTAATAAGTAGAAGAACAAGAACAAATTTTGTCTGTGTTGATTTTCCTTATTTCATGTTTGTTTTCTCTTTCAATAATATTTTTAATCCTTTTATTATTATTTAATCCCTCTATTCCCTTGAGTTTAATTTATTGTTCTTTTTATATCTTCTTGAGATGGAATCTTAGATACTTAATTTTCAGGCTAATATAATTCTAAACATGTCCCTCTAAACACACCTTTAGCTATATCCAGTGGATTTTGATGGCATACTTTTATTTTTATTTTGTTAAGAATACTTTCTAATTTTCATTGTTTTGTCCTCTTTGACCCATGCATTATTTAGAAGCATGTTTCTTAATTTGCAAGCAGTGATTTGAGGAATTTTCATCTTGAAAAGAATACCACAGGAAAATGGTCAAAAGTGATCAGACTAAGTATTGTGGCCTGATGAGGCTGTTTTTGAGTCTCTGCCACCAATATCTTCACAGCTGCCTGACCCTGTTCATTTCTCCCTTGATTTAATGAATTACTCCTTATCCATCCAATCAATTTTTTTTTTGCTTGTTACCCAGAGTTGCTTTCTATTTCTTTTAATTAAGAACTTGACTGACACTCTGTTTACAAAATACTCAGTTCTGCAATTCTTTGTTACCCTTCTGTTCAAATTTTGCCCAATAGCCAAGGTCCAATTTAAGTTATACTTCATTTGAGAAAAGTATACAACCTCTATACTTTTGCAAACTAATAACACTGTTTTTTTCCAAATTTATTCATTATCAGCCAAAATTGAATTCAGAACAAAACATATCACCAGGGATTGAGGGGGGGTGTATCAAAAAAATAATAAAATGTTGAAGTCAACAAGAGGATATAGCAATCCTAAATGGGTATGCACCTAACACCAAAGCTTCAAAATGTATAAAGCAAAAGTAGATAAAATGGAAAGGAAAAAGAGGCAGATACAAAATTATAGTTGGAATCTTTTACACCCTTCAGCCCTACATATTCAGTAATTAATAGAACCAGTAAGTAGAAAATTAGTAGAATATAGAAGACTTAAATGTCACCATCAGTGCATGTGAACTAATTGATATTTATAAAACACTTCATCCAATAACAGAAAACTACCCATTTTTTTTTCAAGTGCACATGGAACATTCACCAAGATGCACCATATTCTGAGCCAGCAGTCAGCAACCTTTTCCTATAAAGAGCAAAATAATAAATATTTTAGGCTTTGTGAGCCATATAATCTCTCTCACCACAACTCATCTTTGCTGTTGTCATGTGAAAGCACCTCTAAACAATACAGAAAGAGCTTGATAATTTTTTATGAAGTCAAACATACACTTACTATTCATCGCAGTAATCTTGCTCCTCTCTAGATATTTACCCATGTGAAATAAAAATGTATGTTCATACACAAATCTGTACTCAGTTGTTTTACTGGCTTTATTTATAATCACCAAAACCTGGAAACAATCCAAATGTCCCACAACTAGAGAACAGGTTAACAAACTGTGGTACATCGCACAATGGAAGAGTACTCAGCTCCACAAAGGAATGAATGGCTGTTATGTGCAACTGCATGGATGCATCTCAAATGCTGTATGCTAAAATGAAGGATGCCAGTTTAAAAAATTCTATATACTGTATGATTCCATTTATATAACATCTTGAAAAGACAACACTCTAGGGACTGTTGGCATATCAATGATTGCCAAGGGCTGGGTTTTGGGGAAAGGTTAACTACAAAGTACTAAGGAGAACATTTGGGCAGTAGTGGAACTGTTCCATATCTTTATTGTGACAGTGATTATGTTGATTAATGGTTGTTTACAACTCATAAAAACTATTTATCAGTAAACTCTACTATCTGTCAATGCTATGTTGTATTCTAGAGAGTCCCTGCAAAGGACATAAGGGCTGACACTGTGAGTGAGGAAATTGTGAAGGGTCCCGCCATTCACCTTAAATACATCTTAATTCAACTTCAATTTCAAAGAGAAACTCCCTTTGCATCTGTTTTATGAATTAGAGTTCTTAAAAAATAGTTAACTTGAATGACAGAGTATACTCTGTTATGTACTAGATTCTTTTTTATAAGAAAGAAAACAGCTTACCGTATAGTTCCTGGATCTTACTACCCTTAAAGGTTCAGAGAGTTTTCAGATAATTTTCCCTAAGAAGCTGTTCCTGCTGGATCTTTGTCACTTCTTGGATGGACTATTACATGACCTCTTCCTTCCTTGCATCTCTCAATGCTAGCTCCTTTAAATCTATCCCACGTAAATGATAGTATAATATTTAAAATATTTAAAACAGTAAAATATTTAAAGCCTGGTCGTGTCATTGAAAGCACCTCACTAGCTCCCTGTATTCCAAAGTATGCATTTTGAGGATTTTCTCAAGGTGTCTTAGGGGCTGCCACTTGGAGTGAGCATAAGGGGAATAGTGGTCCCTCCCTTTTGCTAAATGCACTAATTTCAACAGAGAAACTCCTTTTATATTTGCTTTGTGAATTAAAATTCTTCCTCAGGTTATACAAATAAAATAGTCTACCTTTAGAAATAGTTTAAAACCACAAACTCTCCTGATAAAGGATGTTTTCTTAACATGACAAATACCTCTGCGGTGGTTTATTCTTTCCTCTCCAGCACATTTACCACTCCTGCTGTACTCTTCCTGTATCACCACTGAGTTTGCTCATTGTACTTCTGTCATCTGGGAATGACCTTCATCCTTTCCTTTCCTTGGTTAACTTTTAGGAATATATTTAGACTCACTTAAAGAGATATCTGTATGGAACTTCCTTGACACCTCAAACCGGGTTAGTTATTCCTTTTCATAATTCCATTTTATATATTGCTTTGAGCACATTTTCACATTTTATTGATTGCTTCTTAAGTGAGTCAGGTCTAAGCCTTTGGGTCTCTTTTGGTCTGTTCTCTTTCTATCTACACCCACTCCCTTGGTGATATCATTCACTTCCATGCCTTTTTATATCATCTATATGCTGATGATTCACCAAATTATCTCCAGTTTTGACATCTCCACTGAAATAAAGACTTGTATAATGAATTTCTTACTTAAAATTTCCAGTTGTATGCATAATAGGTATTTCAGTTTTGTTCAAACTGAACTCTTTACACCCGCACTATAAATCTTTTCTCTACAAAATATTTCATTTTTAATCTAATAGCAATAGTGTTAGCCCAGTTGTCAGGCCAAAATGCACACATTCATCTCTGACCCCTTTCTCTTTAACAATCAATATCTGGTATATAATGTAATCCCTTTACCTTTATTATCAAAATATACTAATACAGTTCCAGTTCTAATATTTCAGTGTAATCCCCTTAAAGACAAGCCCTCCAGCTAGTTACAAGTATAACTCTGGACAAAATTCAAAAGAAAAAGTAACTACCTGAAAACTAAGTACAGCAAACAAAACTAGGCAGATTGTTAGAGGGAATTTAAAATGTGGAGAAGTAATCAGCATGGTGTCAAATCGAGTTTATTACTTTCCCCTACTTGTAACTTCATTACAAGGGTATTCCCCAATAATGGAGCAGAGCAGTATGGCTAAAACTCCATTAGCAACCAAGCCATCTTTATGGCTAAAACAAGCATACAAAGAAGATGATGTAAGCCACAGGGTGAGGAGAAACTGCAGGTGGGGGGAGCCAGAGAAGATGACACCTAATTCTATGTGTGGATCTATACAATTTCAGTCTAATCACTGAAACTTGCAAATAAAGGTAGCCTCAAATCAGTGCGTCAAAGGCTTTGAAAACTGAAGTGAGATTTATACCACTCTGCCCTGTCTGAACCTAACTAATTTGATTGTCTTCTAAGACAAAAACATCAACATCCTCTAGAGGGTTATAATAAAATCCAGAGTTTGTACAATATATCGTTTACAACGTCTGACTTATTTCACTTAGGTTAATGCCCTAAAGGTACATCCATGTTGTGGCAGATGACCCAATTTCCTTTTTTATGGCTGAATTTTATGTATATCTGTATATATATATATATATCCCGTCGTATCTATCCACTCATCTATTGATGGACACTTAGGTTGTTTCCATGTCCTATCTATTATAAATAATGCTGCAATAAACATGAGAGTACAGATATTTCTTCGAGATAGTGATTTCATCTTTGGATATACATCCAGAAGTGGAGTTGCTGGATTATCTGATAGTTCTTTTTTTAATTTTTTTGGAGACATTCCAAACTACTTCCCATAGTTCTTGTACCAATTTACATTCCCACCAAAGTGCACAAGGATTCCCTTTTCTCCATATCCTAACCAACATTTGTTATTGCTTGTATTTTTGTTGATAACCTTTCTAAGAGCTGTAAGGTGATATTTCATTGTGGTTTTGATCTGCATTTCCCTAATAATTAGTGATGTTGAGTACAGTTTCATGTACCCATCTGATATTGATTTCACTTTTGTTGTTCATTTTATTCCTGATATTGTTGATTTTGTCTTCTCTCATTCTCTTTCCTTTGTTAAGTCTTCCTAGAAGTGTGTCACTTTTTTGAATTTTCCAAAAGAAGCTTATTGTTTCATGTCCATTTATTTGTTGATGGACACTTAGGTTCTTCCATATCTTGGCTGTTATGAGTAGTGCTGCTATGAACATTGGTGTGCATGTACCTTTTCATATTAGAGTTTTCATCTTTTCTGGGTATATGCCCAGGAGTGGGATTGCTGGATCATATGGTAACTCTATTTTTAGTGTTTTTTTTTTTTTTTTTGCGGTATGCGGGCCTTTCACTGCTGTGGCCTCTCCTGTTGCGGAGCACAGGCTCTGGACGCGGAGGCTCAGTGACCATGGCTCATGGGCCCAGCCGCTCTGCGGCATGTGGGATCCTCCTGGACCGGGGCACGAACCCATGTCCCCAGCACCGGCAGGCAGACCCCCAACCACTGCGCCACCAGGGAAGCCCTATTATTAGTTTTTTAAGGAAGCTCCTTATACTGTTTCCTATAGTATCTGCACCAATTTACATTACCACCAACACCGTGCAGGAGGATTCTCAACAGGTGATTCTTATATTAACTGAATGTACTTAAAGAAAAATTATTAACGTGTACTCTTTCATACATTTTACTTTGAAATTATCTCATAGGTTCTTGGTCATCATTTAGCACTTTATTCTCTCTGTGACTTAGTTTGGACATTTTCTCTTTCTGTGTCTTTAAGTTCACTAATCTGTTCTTACAGAAGTGCTGAATTTGCTTTAAAGCCCATCCTGTGTATGTTGGTATTTTTCAGCCTTCAAAATTTCATTTGTATATCTACCATGTCTTTCTTTATTTAATCATGTTTTCCTTTAATTTCTTGCACATATTAATAATGCCTCCTTTAAAGTTCTTTGTTTGCTAGCGCCATTATTTCTGTTCTTTGTGGTTCCTTTAAAACTTTTTTTCTACTAGTCATAGGGTTTTTTTTATTGCATGCTGGATATTGTGACTACTGTTTTTAAATGGATTTTATTGTCTTTCTTTAAAGAGTGTTAGTTCTTTTGGCTAGCAGTTAAATTTCATGCTAATCAGTGTGATTTTTAAAAGCTCTTAAAAGCTTTTTGTCTGGACTAACCTTTACTCTAAGGTTAATTTATCTACGCTAAAAATGTTCGAAACTTCTGGAGTCTCTTCTGAAACTCATGGGAGTTTTATGGGTTGTTTCCGACCTGGCAGGTAGGACCTTGAAGTTCTCCCAGATCCTTGTTATATCTTCTTAAGTGCACAGGTCCCTTGTTGTTCTTTTTCCAGAAATTGTCCTGTATGCAGTCAGAAAAGTAACTTCTAGAAAAACGTTAGGGATAATTGCAGGATTCAGCTCATTTGCCCCTCATTTATTACCCTCAGGGGATCGTTCCTGAGGTTCCTGTTGTGTGATAGCTATATGAGTTGTTTTGCATATTTTGTCCTGTTTTATTTATAACAAGAAAGCAAGTTCAGATTCAATTATTTTGACATCTCTGGAAATGGATTTTTCCTGTATCTGCACTTCAATATACTATGTATTTTTCTTATTTTATTTATTCGCTTTCCTATGACAATTTGAGCTCTATGAGGACAGGTATATTTTTGTTTTGTTTTCTCTTCTGCTAGAAAAGTTCTTAGCACAGAGGAGTCATACAATAAAATATTTGTTGTTGACTAAGCTGCTTACTCTTTGAGGGGACAGCACTGTCAGCTGTTTACCTAAAAATTCCCTATGATTACACTCAAACCTTATGGGCTAGTATCCTTTTTGAGTGAGTGGTGTCCAAACCCTTCGGCTGTTAAATACTTTAACTCTTATTCCTGATTATTTTCTCTGGAATGGGAAAAATAAAATTTTCAACATTCTGAAGATAAATCACAAATACTAATTACCATTTGGTACATTTTTCTTATATTTTAAACTCATTAAAAAAAAAAATCCTGCTGCTACCTCATCATCAGAATGACTCATTTTCCTGGGCCATGCTTAAATATAACTGAAACCCTCATCACTTGGTAAAGTCATCTGCAGCCTTTCAACTTCTAACAGCTATTTTCAGTTATACCTAACTGCCACCTTCATCCTCAACACACACACAAAATTCTCTGCTAAAACACTTCATCTGTCACTCTTGGTTATGAAGCAGCAGCTTCTACCAGCCTATATCCCTAAGCTTATTCCTTCCACAGATACAATAACAAAGGGAAATTAATGAATGTGTTTCTATATTTATCATTATTCTTTTCTTGATTGCCCTGGGAACAAAAGCAGAGAATACCAAGACTTATTTTGATTTGGGAACTTTTGTTGAAGAGAGAAGGAGGAGACAATGAAGCAGGCCTGGGCTGAACCAGGGAGTGGGTGTGTGGGAGGTGCGGGGGGCGGGAGGAGCTTCATTTTTACTAACTGTGCTTCAGATTAGAACCGCATAGCACAAGTCACCCATGATTACTTTTTTCAGGCTGTAAGTCTATCAGAATTTGTGACTGGGTGGCCATCAATTCATTCAGTAGCCTCATTCATTTAGCTATAATTTATGCACCTCTAGGCAAAGTAGAACTGAAATATATGGATCAGTAATTTGTGATATCACATTCTTCATGTGTCTGTTCAGCTACGTTTTATGGAGAGAGATGGGGTGCTGTGTGGGCAAGCATGTAGAATGAGGATGTAACCTAGGGATCAGCCACCCCTCTCCATTATTCTGAACAGTTCAGCTCTGTCCCAAATGTGCATTACCTTCTCAGTAAGAGAAAAAACAAACAAACAAAGAAACAACCACAACAGCAGTCCTGCAGACATACCCTCTGTAGATGGCAGTTGAGTGGCTCTCTGTTGTTAACATGAATAGGCTTCCTGGGAATCTCAGGCCTCACCTGAAAATTCAATAAACTTAAAAAAGGTCTCTACATATATTTTTTAAACTATTCCCAGTCCTCTCCTTGAGCTAAATAAATAAGTAAATAAATAAAATAAAATCAGTTTTATTTACTTTGTTGCCTTTTAATGATATTTTTAACACCCAGGTAATATAAAGGTCCTTACATACAAATACTTCGGAAAACTGCCTGGCTTTGTTTTCATGACTGACTTCAACCTCAGGGTATCTATATTGATGACAAATCACATTTATTGAATTATTATTTTGTTGTTCTTTTCTTTGATTTCAAGAGATTCTTCTGTTCTTTCAGATACGCAGTTTTTAGCCTGAATGCCATAAACATTACTGAGTTGGTGATTTTTACCCAAATAGCTGTTAGCAAATGGAAACAATTACTCTAGTTTCTGTGGCTGAATCTCATTGTAGGGATGTGTACACATCTGATATACATTTAACATTTAATCTCTCATTCATCCATTAATACCTAATGTAGAATTCTAACTTTGCACTAATTACTATGGTTGGTATGGGGATACTAAGAAAGATGGCAGGATCTTTGCTGTCAAAGAGCTTACTGTCTAGTAACAAAGATGTATATTTGTATGTTCCCAGTACGGCAAACTTCGAAGACAAAAAATATCATATTAATATTTTATCTTGAAATTTCAGTGATGGCCAGCCCCCACCAACTTTCTAGTCATACTAGAGGCTCTCTTGCTTAAAAATCACCTTCATTAATTTTAGAAACCCTTGTCGGTGTTCATCACATGTGCCATTAAAATATTTCTATATACACTCTCCACTACATCGTAGCACAATTCAAACACTTTAAAGGATGTATTCAGAGATTTTAAGTTCAGAATTTCAAAATGAAACTTGTAAATGGTGATTTCTTCTCATGGTGGATGTTGTCTACATTGCTTGTACGAGAAGATCAGTGATTCCTGATGCCTCTACACAGATTTCTCTCATCCCCTTTTTTCCTCCCTTCCTCTGTGTCCTCTTCCACACAGTGGAGGCCAAAGATCTCTCAGCTTATCTGGTGGTGTTCACTGGGGTTGTGAGAAAGTGGGAGTTTAAAATCAGCTGAAGTTTATGGAAACAATTGAACTAAGTTATTCTGTTCTGGAAGTAGTGCCAGCAAGTACTAAATGAGGTAAGGAAATACTCACAGAAGGTGCCGTGACCATGACTGGCATTTAAAAAGTCTTGCTAGAAGACATTATGTCAAGCTCTGATATTTTTCCATAGTACTTTCTGGGTTTTTATTTTCCCAATGATTTAATTTCCAAGGCAGAGTAATTATGACTAACTTATGGCAGTGAATCTAAGTCACAATATGTGGAAGCCACAGTGGAGAACTTGATAGCAATTCCATTTCCTTCTCAAAGAGAAGTGGTCTTTTCCACAGGTAAGCCTCATGGACAGGTACACATCACTTGGCATCACTTTAATGTCAAGGACCTTTCACACAGACCATACAAGCCACTTCTCAGGTTCCTCAGGTTTCCCCTTATTGTCTCACCTCCACTTTTAAATGCCTGTTCCACTGGACAGCACTAAGATGGAATAACAAAAGCATTTGTGCTACCTCAGGTATTGCCATACTATAGCTAGGACCTGCGCACCATTTTTCCTTCATTCTTAGTTTCCTAAAATACTGCTTTCCTTTCACTTTTTAGTGAGAGAGAAAGGTTTGGTACAGTAGTCATTATTACAGTAGTTCCCCCTTACCCATGGTTTTGCTTTCCACAGTTCGTTACCCACAGTCAACTGTGGTCCAAAAATATTAAATACAAAATTACAGAAACAAGCAAATAATACATTTTAAGCTGCCTGCTCTTCTGAGTATCATGACGAACTCTCTCACTGAACTTCTCCCTTCTGCCTTGGACAGCGGTGAAGGTGGTGGTTATTTGATCTACTGTCATGGTGTCACAGTCCTTGTGCTCAAGTAACACTTGTTTTACTTAATAAAGTACAAGAGTAGTAACACTGGCAATTCGGATATGCCAAAGAGAAGTCATAAAGTGCTTCCTTTAAGTGAAGAGGTGAAAGTTCTCCACTTAATAAGAGAGAAAAAATCACATGCTGAGGTTGCTAAGATCTACAGTTTAGAACAAATCTTTTATCCGTGAAATTGTGAAGAAGGAAAAATAAATCTGTGCTAGTTTTGCTATCACCCCTCAAACTGCAAAATTATGGCCACACTGTGGTAAGTGCTTAGTTAAGATGGAAAAGGCATTAAATTTGTACAATAAGATAATTTAATAGAGAGAGAAAGCACATTCACATAAATTTTATTACAGTATACTGTTATAAGTTTTCTATTTTATTTTGAGTTGTTTTTATCTCTTACTGTGCTGATTTATAAATTAAACTTTATCGTAGAGGTATACGTCTGTATATTAATAAAAACAGTATATATAAGGTTCAGTACTATCTATAGCTTCAGGCATCCACTGGGTGTCTTGGAACGTATCCCCCCATGAATTAAGGGGTAGGGGTGGGAGGCTATGGTACTATTAGGAAACAGATTTTCAAGTTAAAAATAATAAGGCCGTGAGATCTGGGAGTCTTACCAGTCGGGGCAATGTCTTACAGATATTACTGAAGAGAACAGTTCCACATTACGTCAAGGGCTGAATCAATCCTTTTTCCCCTGTGCTCACTCCTGAGATCCTATTATGACGGAAATGGGATGCGAATGAATTCCAGTTGCATTCAAACTTCAAAAGCTATTTCACAACTTCTTTTAATCTGACAATTTAAAAGTATTATAACCTCCAGATAAGATTCTCAATCTATCTTCCTTTTAGAAATAGAAATTATTAATAAGAAAAAGGCATTATTCCCACATTCCCCTTATCATATGGATTTATGAAATTATGCTTCTTTTGGGTGTTTAAGGTAGAGGGTGCATGTCACCATAATTAAAAACACACCCCTACCTCTCTTATTCATGCTGAAAAAATCAATCCAGAAGTTGCTTATTGATGGCTTACAATTAAATGTGCAAATAATATGCTTAGAGAACATTAAAACAGGTCTAATAGGGTGCTAATTCATTTATTTTTCAATATATATGAAAAGAAACCTTAATAGTGGCTGCCTTTAATGTATTCACCAAAGAATGAAAGTCCACACTAATGTAATTTTAAAATCTAGTGTTGCCTGCAGATTTCAGAGGAAGGATTAAAAAGAGCAAAGGCTTGTGTACCAGAGACCCAGGGCAGTGCTTTTCCCAAATATACAGACTAGATTATCAGCTCCTGCTATACATTTTTTTTTCTCTTGCCGGTAATGCATGCTTCTTCTCCTTTGTTGAATCCAATATAAAATATTGCTGTAAAACCAGTAAGGTTTGTGTTTGTTCTTGTGTGCTAGTTGTCAACCAGCTGAGACCATTGATGGGTTTGTGGGACCCAATTTTGAAGACAGCCTTCACTCTGCCTCTGTGGGTGACTGTTTCAAAGCTCCAGTGATGTAGTGATGTGTTAGGCTAAGTATTGGATTATCTGAGGTCCTCAAGGCAATAGACCTAGCTTTTTCTCTTTCTCACCTGAACTTGGTCTTGCAGAGTTTGCAACATCCAAATTGCCCCTAGTACTAAGCAACACAGAGTTCTCTCTCTTTGGAAGGAAATTAAGGGTTAATATTTTATAGCACAGTGAGGACAGGGAAAATTGGCAAAGAACCATTTATTGGGTAACAACAAAAAAGTAAATCTTGAAGAGGTCTACTCTTTAAAATGTAGCTTGAATACCTCCACCGGCTTTTTTTTTTTTTTTTTTTTTTTGGTCAAGTCTTGTTGCATTGCGGAATATTATTGCTATAATGGAAAAAATAAATTTTTTTATTTAAAAAATATTTCCCGGTTTTTAATATTTATTAATTTATTTTTAAAATTTGTAAATAAAAATAGTGTATATGGAGGTGTACAATATGGTGTTTTGATATACATACACGTGAAATGATTACTACAGTCAAGCTAATTAACATATACATCTCATCACGTACTTTTTTTGTGGGATAATGAGCTTTTAAAATGAAAAATGCTAAATTAGGAAATCATCCTACCTTTCATTAAAAAATCATCAATGCTCAGGCTTCTGGCATGGTAATTAAAGACTAATATGGAATATTCATGATAGTTATAATTCCTTCATTACCTTTGCCAATGAGTCTGTGAGTGGCTATTGATATCCAAGGATTGGCTTCCACTTAATTATTATCATCTTCCCATTAATACATTTTTTTATCCCAAAAGCCTGCACAATATAACTATTCATGAGTCATTTCCCCTCTATTTGAGATGTAGCCCAAGATGAATGACTTTCAGTTTCATTTTATCAAGGGCTTAATTTTAATGATCACCTGCTGTACAAATAAATAATGAAGCTCTTATTATTCATAAAAGTCACATGTGTTTTTGATACAAGTTATATTTAGCTACTCTCCTTGAAATTTTCTGTACATTTTGGATGAGCTAGCTAGCATGGGGTAGGACAAAATCACAAAGACTACGTAAGATGTAATTAAGAGCACACTGATATATTTGAATTGTAGTGTCTTGTTTTAAATTGTTTACAGTGGTTTTATTATTGCCCTTCTGTTATTTAATATTCATGTGCCTAGTTGTATAACTAGTTAGTAGTATTCTTGAAGGCATTTTGTGGGATGTCTCAGTGTCCAAAACCTAGTATGAACTCAAAACCAGCTCCTTCCTAACATAAAGTTTAGGGAATGGGCCAATAAAATGGGTTAAGACAGGTAGGCTGAGACAAAATGTTTTTCAAAAAAAGAGAATGTTCAGGAGTGTTTAAAGGATTAGACAGGAATTAAACATGAGGACCTACCAGAACATCCGATCTTAAACATTTTGGATTTCTGGTTAAATATAAAGGAGCATAAAGGGCCACACTTTGTAGCCCTGAGTAAATAATTTATTTCAAAGTTAAGTATGCATGTAGTGTTTACCTCACTTATTTCTACTGACTGCCTCATGTTCCAAAATCTATAGTAGTACTGGTAAGCATAATAAACGATGCTTAATGGATAAATGTCAGATGTTAGTTGGTAGCAAAAGGGGAGATTTTCCATTGCATGCAAAATAATATTGCTTTAAATAAAAACAGAGGAAACAGTGAGTCTTACAGGATGATATACAATTATTCTAGCAATATTAAAAGCAAAATTCTTTTGGAACCAATGCATGATGGATGAAGATGACGGTTTAAAGATTTGATTCTTCGTCATTTCTTGTTTCACAAATATTTTATGACACCTGAATTTCATGGCAGCAAGAATTAAGCCTCTTGTTGGACTTCCCAGAATTGGTGACCTGGGAATGCATGTCTGTCACCCTGTAAGATAAGAATAAAATTAATGAAAATAAGACATAGACTTTCAGATTCTGTAAGACTGTACTGTCACCTGAAGTTTCTTGCTAAGGATGGAATTGAATTTCCCTGATGATGCACAGGATGATAAGAGGAGAGAGTTCTGCTGACTTTGTGGTTCTTTCTAATTGTCTATGATAACGCTGAGATTAACCCTGAGGTTTCCAATTAGGATAGAGAAATTGGAGAATATGAAGTGCCCCATTAATTACTAATAAAATATGGAGATATAGTTCTAGGACACAGAATGGGTGGGGCACCTTTTGCCATCCTTCTTACTTGAACACATCATTGTAGGACTTTACCGCTGAGGCACCCTGAGACTTGTTATCTGGATTTCAATCTTTGTAAATAGGTAAGGAAAAGGGTGTGGTAAAAGAAGGAATGCTGTTGTAGTTGTAGCTCAAGAAAAGAAAACATCTCCATCTTTGCCATCATCATCTCTCAAATAAGACTGAGCCAAAACTCCCAAAGTAGTAGAAGCTAGATTCTGGTGGCTATATGCTTGGCTATAATTACAGTTTCTGACATCTGTTGTTTTGACCACTCTCCAAAAATTAATGAGACCTGATTTTGTGCCAGGAGTTGTGCTATGTCTTGGGATTATAGGAGAAAACAAATCAATCTAGTGTTTAAGAGCTCTGGAAACAGGCAAACCTTTTAAAACACCTAAGTCACTAAGAAGAGTAGTGAATATGAACAAATTATTGTATTTGCTGTATCTCATTTTTCTTACTTAAAAACGTGAGTAAGAATAGTATGTTAGCAGAATGCAGTGAGTATAAATAATGAACATAAAGCACTTAGAAAAGTATGATTAATGTTCATATGTTGTCCAATGTCATTATATTGATACTATTGTTTCAACAAGTGTTAACTCTGTGTCAGGCACTATACTAAGTGCTGGATTATAAAGTACATGCATCTGGTCTTTGTTTGTTATATGGGACAGAATCCAGGATCAAAAATGCTACTCTGTAGAATGAGCTCCTCCTTGCTAGGTCCCACCTGTAGGACCTTCCTCTGGTGACAAGCATCTGAGTCCTAAAGGGTCTCACTGGTGAGACCAGCACTGGGTATCTTGGGCCGAGAGATCCTCCTAGCTATCTAGGCACTTTCAGAATGCCTGCCTTCATGGAGAGCTTTGTCTGCTAAGTAAATGAAGGATTCTGCCACTTACCCAACAACTCCATTGGCCAGACAATCAGGAGAGTCCTATATCCATTGTGAGATTCCTTCCCTCTAAGATGTGGTATCTGATTTCAAGATGCTTCAAGTGGGTCAGGTAGACTCATAAATTAAAAGAACGCAATGAAGAAAGAGGGAAAAGCTAGATGAGGATAAATGTGTAGTATGAAATTATTTACCCTCCTCATGACTCAACTGTGAATTAGTGTTAAGGGATGGGGTTTAAAAATCCATCTGTTTTCTTAGATCCCTGCTCTGCCATTTATAAGCTGTTTGGTGTAGGTAATTTACTGCTCTTAACCTAGGTTTCCTCATCAGTGCAATGAAGATGATCATAGCACCTCCACCTAAGGTTATTATGAGGTGATGTACCACATCTAGTATCTAGCACAGTGCTGACAAATAATAGGCTCTCATAAATGAAAGCAATTAGAACACACACTGAATAGGTTAGGGACTTTTAAGGGTGTTTTTCCCCCTTCCCAAAGGGGATGTTAAAATCATACAGCACAGTGTCCAGGTACTTGTAGGATGAGTCTCATTAAGTGTCCAGATTGTTGGTGGTTCCCTATTTAACAAATTTCATGAAGCAACTACCTCTATTAAGGATCACTGGCTTTTACAGCTCAAATCTGTTTTCTTTCTTTCCTTTCCTTTCCTTTTGATTCTTTAATTGAAACAAATTCTAAAGATAAGGACTTTTTGTTTTTTCAATGATTCAATTTTTGTCATATAATAAATAATAAATATATAGATAAATACATATATAGATGATAGATAGATGTGACTTTATCATGGGAAGAGATTAAATTCTCCAATGCTTTATGCCATCTTCATCTTGTGATAAAACAGTGAGAGCACAAAATGGAATTAGTAATAAGAGCAAAACTGTACCAAAATTGTTTTAAGCTCAGGATGGCATATAGTGCACTTATTCAAAAGTTTATATTGTTTATAAAAGTAGAGACAATTAAATGAAAAAAATTGTTTGTTTCTCCACAGAAAGTCTCTTATGGTTGTTGAAATGTTAAATTCTCTCAAGCCTTATGAAGTGACTATTCTATGATAAAGAAGCCAGGATTACAGGAGACTAATTACATTGTTGGTTTCCGTCCAACAATGACTTATTTGTGCAAGTTACTAGTGTGTTTAAGGCTTGCTAAGTCAAGAATTTATTAAAATAATCTGTGTTTTCCTTAGTTTTGCCAAAACATCAGTGTTATAAAGGAAAGTACATAAGGGTATAAAATGTTAAATAGAAGATCATAAGCTTGTGTTTCTAGCTGAAGTCAAACTAATTTCATTTAATACTAGAAGTGCTTTAGCTTCACACTTGGCATTCTTAGCAAAATCATGCACTTTATGCCGGAAGTTCACACTTCGATAAGAAATTTTGTCTTGAACTGGGGTGAAAAGACAGGGAATTTAGGGAAATCATTTACTGCCAACATGGAATAGAAAGTGGTGAGTTTCTTTTATATACCCCTGGCTTCTAAATGGCAGGTAATGTTTGCATCATTTGCCTGGGAACCATTCTCTTAATTCTCATGGGATTCCCATTTAAAGCTGCTTTTCACATTAGATGAAATTTATCACTGGTGATGAGAACCCACCAGTAGAATCAGGATCAGTGAAAATTATTTGTAATATGGAACTGTCATTTCCTCCCTTGGAACAACCACCTCTCCCTCTAAGCAATTTCTGTTAGTATTTTAAGAGTCAGCTCTATTGCTTACCCTTGTGAATTTTTCCCATGGCTATTCTCATTCCCAGTGAATTTCTATGGTAAACTCTGTTCTAACAAATTAAGTCTTTGGTTTTGTGTTAACCACAGTTCTTGCTTGAAATCTCATGGTAACAAACTGAAAACTTTACTTTACAAAAGTAAACTGAAAACTGCTCAGCAGCAGAGTAAGCCATGTCACATGATGAGTAAACCTGGCCTCAATTGAAGATCAGGAATCATTGGAAGGTTTGAAGAACACTCTATTTTCTATAAATGGTATCTGAATAAGAAATGTGACCCAGTCTGTGGGCCATGGTCAGACCAGGCAGCTGAACTGAAGATGTTTGCTTCATTGGTGCCCCACATAGTAACCAAGTTAACTAGCCTTAGGTTTAAAATAACAAAGTTAGGGTTTACATAGGAAACAATGATAAGGGAAATGTAGCACTTGGTGAGTAGGTAGTAGGGAAGCAGGTGTGCTGGAAGATGGTGGGCGGTGGCGTGGGTGAGAGATTGGAGGGAAGAGCAAGTGAGAATTACCTCTGGGTTAGAGTCATATGTGCCTCCCAACCTATGGCAGGGACTGCCAACATCTGTTACCATGAAGGCTTCAGAGGTTCCTTGGAGAGATCTGCAGGAAAGGGGGGATAATTCTATGTAGAGTACGGTGCCCATCACTTGGCTGTGTTCCTGGTCTACCCCCCCCACAGCTTATCTCTAAATTGAATGTGAAACAAAGGTTTTCAAGTTAAAAACAACAATAGCAAAAACAAAATAAAACAAAGCAGAAGGCATTATTGTACTGAAATCTCTGAAACACTTTGGGGCATAAGCAGCATTTCTTGAGAGCCCGTCTCACAAAATATGGCCCAAGAGGAGAGAGGAAATATTTCCCTTCTCAGGGTAATACGCCCTACAGTTTCAGCTGTGCAAGAGACAGATTTGGGTCTTCTTAGGGGAAACAGCAGCACCTGGTGGGCAAGTGCTAACTCACCAGGGTCCTATAGGCACTTAGGAATTCCATGGAGCAGTAGCAGTGGGAGCCAGCAGAAAATGGCTTGTTTGTGAATACAAGTTTTTCATCTCCTTGGAGATACCAGATATGTTTGTCTGGGGAGGGGAAAGGACTTTCTGGAGGATTAGAAATCAGTCAATGAAAGTTGCTTTATTATTATTACTGTAATTCCACAGGTACCACAGTCTATTAAAGCATGAATAATTTTCAATTTCGGGCAAATCTTTCAAACTTTAGAAAAAGAATCAGAGTAAATGATATAAAACTCTTCTCTGAAGTATAGTTATTTATAACTTTTGAGTATGAAGTCAGTAAGAACTTGATTAACTCAGGCTCTTATTATAGAAATTAACAATCTTCCAGATATGCCAGCAGTCATTAAAATGACATAATAATTCTTAGACAGTTATTTTATTTCATTTTTAATTTTTATTGGAGTATAGTTGATTTACAATGTTGTGTTAGCTTCTGCTGTACAAAAAAATGAATCAGTTATACATATATCCACTCTTTTTTAGATTCTTTTCCCATATAGGTCATTACAGAGTATTGAGAAGAGTTCCCTGTGCTATACAGTAAGTCCTTATTAGTTATCTATTTTATATATATTAGTGTGTATATGTCAATCCTGATTATTTTAAACATTTATAGTACTCAGACAATCAGTTTGGGGTGTGTGATAAATATAGTGGGACTTTTTTTTTTTTTTTTTTTACATTTAGTAAGGCAAACATCTTTTGGACAAAGAAGGAGAGTGAAACTAAAGAATGTAAGTACTTATGGAAAATACTCTTGCTTTTTAAGTGTGAAATTTTAGACCAGATACAGAATTTTGGTAAATTTCCCATTATACTCGGAGATTAAACTCTAAGATTTTTAGGAGGAACAGAATTTATTTTGAGCAGACACTGGAAAGAAACGAACAGAGATATGAATGAACTCTTATAGATGCTCCTAGGAAGCCTGCATGATCATGACTTCTTAAAGGCAACCATCTCTTTCCATAATACCTCTGGGCAGAAAATGCCGACTGAGAGATCTAGAAGCCTGGCTTCTATTTAGCCAACCATAATCATAACCATAATCACAAAATATGGCCCAAGAGGAGAGAGGAAATATTTCCCTTCTCAGGGTAATACGCCCTACAGTTTCAGCTGTGCAAGAGACAGATGTTTGGCAAGGAAGTGCATGAAAAGGTACTCAACAGCGTTTTCATGATCATTAGTGTCATGAACATTTAATTGAGTACTTAGCATGTGCCAGGCACTATAATAACTGATCTATTTTTCATTTATTTGAGTCTCTAAACAACCCAGTGAATAAAGTATTTTTAATCCCACTTTTCAGATGAGAAAATTGCAAATAAGTAACATGTACAAGTTCACAGATATGATAAGTGGCAGAGCAAGGATCTGATCTCAGGTAGTCTGACCACAGAAACTACCTTATTAATGGTGGAATTCAGCATTCTTGTTCTATATTTGCCTAAATAAGGGATTCTGCTGTCTCTCAAAGAGAGTTGTAGCCGAGCTGTTCGTGGACTTGCTTCAAGTGAGAAAAAACAGTGATCAGTCAAAAACAGTTTGTCTCAATTTGCAAAATGATCAAACACATACTTCCGTATAACTGCAAAACTAGGATGCTTTCTGTTTGGGGCAAGATATCAACCCCTTTCATCTTCAGAATGAAGATCAGTATCCCGGTTTTTAAAAATGGTCTTTCCCATCCTGTTATTATTCACCAATTTGAAGGAAAATCTCTTACTTCCTCAATGACCATCATAATCTTCTCCCACCCTCACATTACCAGCCATCATTATTTTTGAGAATCTAGCAGCCATATTAGTTTGGTGAACTAAACTACAATTCTACCTTAGGAACAACTTACTTAAGTTTTTTCATCACAATCTCAAATGCAGACTCACCCATATGCAACTTTCTTCCCTTTCTGCCTCATTCCCTCTCCACATACTTCCTTTCATCCTTTCTTACTCCCTTCCTTCTGAAAGGAAAATATGTGCCAGAAACTGGGATTTTCATAAAAAGAAATACATATTTTGCATCTGACAACATAATAGGAGAAGATCAATGTGGAGATCCATTATTAGAGTAAAGCATAGAAACTGTGCAACGGAAGCTCAGAAAAGGTAGAAGCAGTGGAATCTTGGTGAACCAGATCTCAGAGGAAAAAAAAGAAAAACAATATGTGATGTTTACCAATTTCCAGGTTGTGAACACCCCCACTCTGGAAGACAGCAGGCTCCCAAAATCACATCACTGAATGTGAAGTTGGAAAGAGATATATATCTTTTGCTCTCATAAGTGGGTATAAGCCACCTACAGCACTGTATTCGCTATAAGTGATTAACCATGCACAGATTTGGAGGAAGTCGTCACGTTGGAATTGACATTTGATTTGTTTCTCGTGTCTTCTGAACTCTTAACTCCTTGATATGTGTCTTTACATCCTTTTATCCCCACCTCACTCATGTTTATTATAAACATATGATAAGTTCATTAGTTCAGTACAGACGGATAGATAATTACATATCACTAGGCTAAACTAGAAAACATACATAAATGTGGAAGGATAGAGAGATAGATATAGGGATTTGGATATAGATATGGATATTAATACAAATATATATTCCCAAGGGGCAAAATAACTAAAAGCATACCTAAACTACTATCTTGCTAATGAAATCATAAAACTTTTTTGATACCTACTTGTGAGTTCTTATTAATTCACTTTATTTGGCCTCTCATTGCTGCTCTGCCATCCTTTTGTTCATCCCTTCTTAACCTTCCGTTTCTTTATAATTGCTATTACAAATGTTTCCCACTATTCTGCAGTCATCAGTTCCACTTTTGAGCCCTTTATTCGCACAAAATAACCCCAATTCCTTCTCTTCTGGGATCAAGTTCAAACGACATGAAGCTCTTCTTCCTTTTCTTGTGCCTCAAAATGCTGCTTCTGCGTCATTAACTACCTGCTAAACTTTCTCATATATGATCCTAGTCTTGTTTATTTCTGACTTCTTTGAAACCTTTTTCCAGCATTTGTCAATATCATGTCCTATATCTTCATAGCTCCAATTTATTAGCTATTTCCCCACCACTAGAAACAAATTTGTCTTTTTTTCTCCTATAAGAGATTTTCTTCAATTTCGTATAATTTCAAGCTGTACTTTTAGCTTTCTTCTTTCCTGCAATGTATATTTTTCAGGAGAGTTTCTAAGCTATTTTCCTCTCATTGTCCTTTTAACATTAACATTAATCTCTTAGTTACTTTCACTTTAGCTTTTCTCCCCACTCCTCTGTGATAATTCATATCTTGAAGGTCACACTATGTGCCTAACGAGAAACTTCCAAGACTTTTTTTTTATCAGGGTACATATTGATTGGTCTCTTTGCCCCTGGTTTTCTTGAGATTTGCTCTATGCTACCATTTTGCTCTATGCTTCTCCTTCTCTGACCACTTTTCTGTCTCATTGTTGTGGCTTCCTTCCCAATGCCAACTCCAATAAGCCTTTTCTCCTTTGGCTCCTTTTTGTATCTACTCGATAATTCCAGCTAAGATAGCTAGATAATTTACATCCTTTTGAATACTTGGTATTAGACATTTAACTGTAATCATTCTAGTGTGTGTGCAGCAGAATCACGTTGTGTTTCCACTGATGACTAATGATGTTGAGTACCTTTTCATGCACTTCCTTGCCAATTTTATGTAGGAATATATAAATATTCCTCTTTAAATTGTCTTTTCGCGTTTTCTTCCATCTTTAATTCTGTGGTTTGTTTTTCTTTATTGATGTATAGAAGTGCTTTACATATGTCCTGGATGACAGCTTTTTGACAGATGTATATCTTCCTTTCTAGTGCCTTGCCTATTCATATTTAATAGTGTTATTTGAAAAGCTGATGTTTTAATTTTGAAGTCCAATTTTATTTAAATTTATGATGGTTCTGACAGTGTCTTATTAAACGTATCCCATCTCAGTGTTGTAAAATTAGCTTCCTATATTATTTTCTGGATGTTTGAAAACGTTAGTATTTATATTTACATCTATTATGCACCACATGTTTTTTAAAAATACATGCCAATGTTGTTTTTTTGTTTGTTTTTATTTTTGGCTGCGTTGGGTCTTCGTTGCTGCGTGTGGACATCCTCTAGTTACAGCAAGTGGGGGGCTACTCGTTGCGGTGCGTGGGCTTCTCATTGCAGTGGCTTCTCTTTGTTGCAGAGCATGGGCTCTAGGGCACGCGGGCTTCAGTAGTGGTGGCACGTGGGCTTCAGTAGTGGTGGCACGCAGGCTTCAGTAGTTGTGGCTCGTGGGCTCTAGAGCGCAGGCTCAGTGGTTGTGGTGCACGGGCTTAGCTGCTCTGTGGCATGTGGGATCTTCCCGGACCAGGGCTTGAACCCATGTCCCCTGCATTGGCAGGTGGATTCTTAACCACTGCGTCACCAGGGAAGTCCAGTGATGCACCACATGTTAATTTTGTATGAAATGTGAGGTAGTGGTTGAGGTTTACTCAGTTATTCTGGAACCACATGTTAAAAATACTTTCCTCTGAATTGTTGTTGGAAGAGATCGAAGTGACCACCGGTTGACCCAAGAGCTTGACCCAGGCAACTGGAGGCCCCTCACGCCCTCCCCTGTCCTTGTAATGTACATTCTGACTACTCTTCTCACAATGGGAGCCATTTTTAAGGACTTAGCCTTGAGAGAGTAAGGTGTTGTTGCAACCCTCTGAATACTTGACTGAACCCAGGTGAGGCCTCTGTAGCATCCTTGGATTCAACAAACTGCTGGTTGTAAACACTTTTTTTAACATTCCAGAAAGTTTCAGAAAGCAAAACTTCAGTTGCTGCGTGTTGATAACCATTTACACAGTATTTACATTGTATTTACAACTATTTACATAGTATTTACATTATATTACATGTTATAGGCAATGTAGAGATGATTCAAAGTATACAGAAGGTTATGCATAGGTTATGTGACAATACTGTGCCATTTTACGTAAGGGACTTAAGCATCCTCGGATTTTGGTGTCTGCAAGAGGTCCTGGAACCAATCCCCTGTGGATACCGAGGGACAAATGTATAAACTTTTAAGATTCTTGTGGGCAGGGGCAGAGATCTTCTCTTGCGACCACCCAAGACAAACCTTGCAAGTTAAGTTCCCTTGCTTATAAATCTGCCACCTACCAATCTGGAGTAGCCTGTCTCTTTCTGTGGTCTATCCTTGCCCTTGGTGTATGGGAGCCAGTTTGCCAACCGACAATTGTTTGGCATCTTTTTAAAAATCAGATGACAGTGGGTTTATTCCCAGTGTTCCACTGATCGATTTTTGCAATACTTGCAAAAATACTTGCAATACTAACAAATTTTTTTGATTACTGTAGCATTACAGGAATCTTAGATACTGTAACTTCTCCAACTTTGTGCTTCTTTTTCAAGGTTAATTTGGGAGTTCTAGGTCCTTTATATTTCTCTCTCTCTCTCTCTCTCTCTCTCTCTCTCTCTCTCTCTCTCTCTCTCTCTCTCTCTATATATATATATATATATATATATATATTAGAACAAACTTGTCAGTTTCTGACAAAAAAATGCCTGCTGGGGTCAAGATGGCAGAGTAGGAAGATTCTGAGCTCACATCCTCCCACAGACACACCAAAACTACAACTACATATAGAACAACTATCTCTGAGAACAAACTTGAAGACTAGTAAAACAGATTTTCTACAACTAAGGATATAAAGAAAAGGTCACATTGAGAGGGAATATAGGCAGAGATGCAGTCCAGTCAGACCCACACCCCCGAGTGGATGACCTAGAATGGAAGAGATACCACAACCACAGAGGAACCCCTCTGAGGAGCAAGGGGTCTGAACATTGGGACCCCCTGCCCAGGATACCTGCAGCAGGAAGATGAGTCCCCATAATGTGTGGCTTTGAAAACCATCAAGGCTTATATCTGGAGGACCATAGGAAGCAGAGACTCCACTCTTGAAAGACACACACACAAACTCACTTAATTCCAGTCCCAGCACAGAGATAGCAGCTTGAAAACAACTGGGTCATAGGAGGAAATTTACTGACATTTATTAGGGTGTGTTCTAGAGGAGCAGTGATCTGGTGAAACTTTCTTCAGGGACGAAAGCACTGGTGGGTGCCATTTGTTTTTTACTCTCCATCCACCCAGCTAGACTGGCAGTCATGGGCACCATTTCTTTCACTCTTAATCAACCTAGGTAACACTGTGCACCCCTCTAAAGTGGTCCCCACCCCACCCGACAGGAAGCCACAGCTGGTAGCAGTGCCCTTTCAAAGTGGCTCTTGCTTCAAGGGGTCAGTCCTGTACACCATCATTCCCATAATAGTCATGGCCATATCTCACAGCCAGATGCACCAGGGGCCAGCCCTGTACATCAGGGCACCCACAGCAGTTACAGCCAGGTCTTATAAACAGCCAGGCCAGGGACCAGCCCTACCCATCAGGATATCTGAAGCGATCGAGACCAAACTACAACAGGAAAGTGCTCACACAGGGGATACCCCTAGAGCACCTGGCTTTGGTAACCAGGGGAGATTGTGCCACTGGACCCCACAGGACACCTTCTACATAAGGCCACTCTTCTAGGACCAGGATATATAGCTGAATACCTAATACATAGAAACAAACACAGAGAGTTATGCAAAATGAGAAGAGAAAGAATACCTTCCATGAAAGGAACAAGAGAAAACCTCAGAAAAAGAACTGAAAAATTGGAGATAAGAAATTTACTAGAAAAAGAGTTCAAAGTAATAGTCATAAATATGGTCACCAAACTCAGGAGAAATATGAATGAACACAGTGAGAACTTCAATGAAAAGATAAAAAAGATGTTTAAAAAATATATCTGAAGAATAAAAAACTGAAATGAATCAACAGCAGATTAGAGGATACAAAATAATGGATCAGTGATCTGGAAGACACTGAGAAGTGGAAATAGAAGAGCAAAAAGAAAACAAATTAATTTTAAATTGAAGATAGTTTAAGGGACCTCTGGTACAAAATCAAGCATACTAATATTCACATTATAGGGGTCCCAGAAGGAGAAGAGAAAGAGAAAGGGAGAGAAAATGGATTTGAAGAAATAATGGCTGAAAACTTCCCTAACCTGGTGAAGGAAACAGCATCAAATCCAGGAATCACAGTATCTCAAACAAGATGAACCCAATGAGACCCACACCAAGAGACATTATAATTAAAATGTCAGAAGTTAGGGCTTCCCTGATGGCGCAGTGGTTGAGAGTCCGCCTTCCGATGCAGGGGACAAGGGTTTGTGCCCCGGTCCAGGAAGATCCCACATGCCGCGGAGCGGCTAGGCCCATGAGCCATGGCCGCTGAGCCTGCGCGTCCGGAGCCTGTGCTCCGCAATGGGAGAGGCCACAACAGTGAGAGGCCCGCGTACCGCAAAAAAAAAAAAAAAAAAAAAAAAAGTCAAAAGTTAAAGAGAGAATTTTAAAAGTGTCAAGAGACAAACAACTAGTTACATATAAGGGAGCCCCCATAAGACTATCATCTAATTTTCAACAGAAACTTTACAGGCTGGAAGGGACTGGCACCAAATATTCAAAGTGCTGAAAGGGGAAAAACAACAACAACAACAAGAAACAAACAAACCCAAACAACCTTACCACGAAGAATACACTGCCTAGTAAAGTTATCATTCATAATTGAAGGAGAGATAGACTAGCCTTAAAAGAAATGTTAAGGGAAAGAATTGATGTCTTAACAAATAGAATCTTCCATTGCATTAATATGGATTATCTTTCCTTTTATTCTGTCTACTTTAGTTTTGTTCATCAGTGTTTTCTTTTTTCTCCAGTGCATAATACCTGCACATTTTTACTACAATTATCCCTAAGTACTTAATTTTTTCTAAATGATGGCAAATCATGTATTTTGATTTAATATCCCAATTATTTACTAGTCTACTAATCTATAAACATAAATTTATATTGATTAATGATTTTGTTTCTTGTTCCTTTACTAAATTCACTTATTAAGTTGAGGATTTTTTTGTACTTTCCATAAGATTTTACACATACATAACTGTATTTGAAAAAAATACATTTTACTTGTGTTTTTGCAATCTGTATGCTTTATATTTACTTATCTTGTTATAGATAAACCTTTTGTACAGCATTCAAAGACACGATGAAAGTGAACATGCTTGCTGGGTCCCCAATCATTTTTTTTTACCATTAAGCATGATGGTGGCTTTAGGTCTTGCATATGTGTGCTTTATTATATGGAGGAAGTTTCTTTTTATTCCAGTTTGCAGATTTTTTTAAAATTAAAATACTATGTGTTGTTGAGAATGTAGAGAAACTGGAATCCTCAAGACAAAAAATAATATGTGTTGGTGAGGATGTAGAGAAATTGGAATCCTCAAAAAATGATCCAATTGCTTTGGAAAACAATCTAGCAGTTCTTCAAAAGATTAAACATAGGTGTTACCATATAAACCAGCAATTCCACTCCTAAATATATATCCAAGAGAAATGAAAACCTACATCCACACAAAACTTACAGACAAATGTTCATAGCAGCATTATTTGTAATAGCCCAAAGGGGAAATAACCCAAATTTATTTATTCATTCATCAGTCCATCAAATGATGAATGGGTAAATAAAGTGTTGTCTAGTCCATACAACAGAATATTATTTGTCAATAAGAAGGAAGGATGTACTGATACATACTTCAGTCTGAATGACCTTTGAAAACATGCTAAATGAAAGAAGCCAGTCACAAAAGACCACATATTATGAGATTCCATTTATATGAAATGTCTGAAATAGACAAATCTGTAGAGATAGGAAGTAGATTAGTGGTTGCCCAGGGCTGGTGGGAGGGATTGAGGGAAATGGGAAGTGACTGCTAATCTGTACACTGTTTCTTCTGGGGGCAGGGGTGATGAAAATGTTCTAAAATTGATTGTGGTAATGGCGTGCACAATTCAATGAATATATTAAAACCACTGAGTTGGATACTTTAAATGGGTGAATTTTGTGTTATATGAGTTATATTTCAATAAAGCGGTTATGTTTAAAAAAATAAATGAAATAAAATTATAAATGTGTGTTGACATTGTCAAGTCTTTTTCTGCTTCTACTGAGCTGGTTATATTTTTATGTAGCCTTTATTCTATTAATATGGTAAACTATATTTATCTAATTATAAATATTAACTCAACTTTGCATTCCTGGTTTGAACTTTCCCTGGTTTTTTTTTTTCATTTTTATATAATGTTAATTTGATTTGTTACTATTTTGTTAAGTATTCTTCATTTAAATTCACAATGAATATTGGTTTGTAATTTTATTTTTTGTAATGTTCTTGGTTCTGATTGTGTTATCAGAATTATTTGATTATTCTGGCCTCATAAAATAAGTTAGAAATGCTGCCTCTATCTTCTGAAATAGTTTATGTTTAATTGGTATTATTTCTTCTTTAAAAGTTTAATACAAAATTCTGGTGATGCCATCCAAGCAGGAAATTATAATTGTGGGAAGCTTTTGAATACAAACTCGATTTCTTTAATAAGTATTAAGCTATTCGGATTGTGTTTTTGTCAGTTTTGAAATTAAGGCATAGAGAGTATAACTGAGTTTTTCAAAACTTTACAATTAACAAAAAAAACCCCTCAATTTTGAGATGAACAAAATTTGTACATTTTGCAAATGAAGACAATTTTGAGATGTATTTAGAGAGTCTTTATTGTGCCAGATAGAGGTGAACACAGATAATGCCAAATTTCCCGAGGGTAGAGAAGTATATATAAAATGTAAAACTCCCCAGGGTTCCCAGAGGTAATCAGTCATTGACAGGCTGCCGACTTTGGACCGACCTCGATATGATTGTCAAGAAGCATCCAAGCTGTCTGTTGAGGCTTTAGCTGAGGCTGACAAACGCACATCCATATGGTTGAGACCCAGTCAAGTATCAGCATAGTTAAACAACAGAGAATGGAAAGGAAAATATGATGCACCTACTGCTTCTTTCAAAACCCAAATCACTGTACCAAATCATTGTAGCCTACTTGTGACTATTCACCTCAACATGAAGTCACTCTCCAACCACTAAGATCATCTGACAGCAGCACCTAAATATTTTTTTAACATCTTTATTGGAGTATAATTGCTTTAACCTAAATATTTTTTAAGTTTATTTACACACTTAAAAAAATTCAACTTTAATGCATACATGATTATTGGAAATAATTTGGAAGATGCAAAAAAGGAAAACAAAAACACCTCGGGAGCCTACTTTCAGAGTTAACCCCAGAATATTTACTTAATAAAAGTATGTTTTTATAATTCATAATTAGTATCATACTATATATTTATCATATAAAATATATATTTATATAAATCATATACAATGTAGTATTTATCAAATATAAATGTTATTTATTTGTATTAGTATGTTATCATGTTCCCATTCAAGTTATACTTTTAAAAATTTTTTTATAGTAAAGCCATCCTGTAGCTTCACTTGAATTTGTTTAGCCATTACTTGTTTTGATTTGCATAAAACCTATTTATTTCTTTGGTAGATTTTCTCATTGTTTGGGTACATTCTATAAGATGAAATAATGAGTCAAATGGTAGAGACTTTCATAAGGCTATTGATATTATATTCCTAATTTGTTTCTTATAGACCAATAGGAATATTTAAATTCACAGGATGGATGAATGAAAATGTCATTTGCTTGCATACTTGCAAACACCAGGTTTTTAAAAAATCTTTGAACATTTGCTAGATAAGTATTTTATTGTTTTGTTAATTTTAATTTCTTTAAAAATTCATAAAATTAAACATTTTAAATAAATTTTATTTGTAAATACCTTTTTCTATAAATCACATTATTCCCTTTTCCTACTTACCTTTTGGGATTTTAGTATAATTCCTGTTAACATGTAAGCTCTTCAGAGAATAATATTAATTTTTTTCTGTAATATTTCACAGATATTCTCCTTGGCTTTGTTTGCCTTTTAATTTGGTTTACATGTTTTGATATATAAAGAACTTGATTTGCATTTAAGTTTTTCAATTCCTTTCTGGTTTATTTAATTGCATGTATTTTTAGAAAATCTCTTTTCACATTTATGAAAACTATTCACTATATGTTTGTGAGTGTCTTACAGTTTTTTATGCTCAAAATTTAATCCATCTCAAATTTATTTTGGTGTCCTAAGCCTTACTGTGAAGGAATCTACCTTTTCATTCTCGTTATTAAGTTTAAAACTTGCTAGATAATGAAGCAGAACTTAATAGGTAATGAAGTTGGCCAGTGTATCTTATGTTCATACTTTCATTACTCCAAAAATATCATTTGTATTTTCCTGTATGTTAGAAAGGCACACATCTCCAGGCCTTCAACAGTGCATGGCAATTAGTGGCTATGCATATTTCTGTTGTACAAGATAAAGAAGACATGTTTCCACAGGGTGAGCTGAAGAATAATCATAGAAGAGGGAGAGAAAGAACAGTATTTGAGCTAATGAGGGAATAGTAGAAAGTTTATTTTCAGAAGTGGCCTTTGAACTGCTTTTCTAGAATGTTTAGAGCATTCCCCCAAACACATATAATGTGTGATTATCTGAATCTCAAAATTATGAAATTGTCAGCAAATCAAGTATGTGGAATAATTTTTAGGAGAACTGACCTGGAGTCACAAAGGATTCAATATTTTGAGAAATATAGGTTGGTGGAGGATCTAGTTTAAATTGTGAAGACTAAAAGGACATATCAGCCAAAATAATTGCATGAATTTTTACTAGATCCTGCCTTTAAAAGGAAATCATAAGTATGCTTTTCAGACAACTGGAGATTGAAAATGGAAGGAATATTGTAGGATATAGTTGAATTAATGTTGTATGATAGTAGTGTTGTGGTTGTGTAGGGGAACGTCTTTGACACTGAGAAATGGATTCTTCACTGTTCTTGTTCTTGAGATACACATGTGGAAGTATTGCTATGGATGCACCCTATCTTCAAATGGTTTGGCATCCTGAGCCTGTGTGTGGGGAGAGAATGAAGCAGTTAGTGAAGGTGGGAGTGTTTACTGTAATTATTTTCTAACTTTTTTTTTTAATTGGTCTGAAAAATTTCTGAATATATGCTTGCAAACATGCATATGACCATAAGGATAATAGTAGTTTCTACATCATAGGCTTTTTATTAGCACTAAATGTGCTAGTCAATGTAAAGGAGTTATTACTCTGTTTGATAAATTATTACTATTTAATCCATGTTAGTTAATATTAAGTCACAGAGAACTTTGGTACAAGAATACTGAGAATACACTTTCTAATGAATCATCATAATGATGGTATGATGATATTAATAATAATTTAGCCCAATCCTCCATGCAATGCCTATCTCTTTCTAAAGTAACCTTGTCACATGGTTTCTCCATTCATGCTTGAATACCTCAAATAAAAGTACCTTACTATTTAAAAAATTTTATTCTTGCACAAACCCATTCTTCATGTCATTTTAAATACCTTTTCTTTCATGTTTATCAAGAGCATTCTTTTCAGTTGTGATTATCTTTTTTTTTCTTAATTACAAATTAACTTATTGTTTATATTACTGCTCTGGGCATTTAGATGTGCACCTCTTGTTTTCCCTGCCTCTGACTACTCTAAAATACTTCACAGAATTCAGTATAGTACCAATTTGTAGTATGAATCCAAATACAGTTTTAGAGCATAAAAAATATAGTTTAAGATAAAAGGAATAATTTATCCTATGGCAGGAGTTGGTGTTTAAGATTATGCCCAATTTCCTAAAAAGTCTGAAATTTAAAGTGAGAAAAATCGTATTTCTTTAAAGATTCCCATGATTGCATTATACAAGCTGCAGTACAAAGAAGGACTAGATTATTCTATGGACTCGGAATTCTAGCATTCCCTTTTTATTTCCTAAATGCACAGATATTATCTGTAATAAAAATTGGCCCCCGAATAGGATTAATTTAGATGAGACTCCCTCAAGCACCATACCAACAGTGATCCCTTCAATTTCACTTTCTACTTCCATGGGCTTTGCAAGGAAAGAAATTTAATTATTCCTGAAGACAAATGTATTAATATTTAATAAAAACAAAGTCAGATGACAGTGTTAGCAAAAAATAAGAAATGCACATAAAGCTTTTCTATATCTGAATAAGATGACTGAATTAAGCAGCATTAACCCCTAGACATGAAATAAGATGTGAGTGAGAAGAAAAATTTCAGGCAGAAAGAAGTGTTTGGTTATCAAGCTAAAATGTTGAACAGATTATATATGGAAATAGACCACACAGCTTTATTCTCAGAAAGATTGTCCTTTCAGATACTGGTAGATATGGATGTGATTACTAATGGTCTAGTTAATTAGCAACTATGTTTATTATGAGTTACCTACCATAAGACAAAGACTGTAGAATACATAGTGGACATAGTTTTTTTCCCATCTCTGTTCCTTTGCATGACCATTTGGATTATTCTGAACTCTTGCATAGTACTTATTTCAGAGATTAGCATGTAAGACAATTTAGTCCACCAAGATTTATCTCTGAGACTTGCATAAATCAGGTATTGTATTAATCAGGATAGGTTAGGGTATGCTGCAGTAACAAATTAACCCTGGCATTTCAGCAACTTAACAAAATAAAAATCTATTTATAGGTCAAGGAAAATCCAGTTTGGTTTGGGCCATACTCTTGCTTGTGACTTCACCATATGAAACATGTGGCTGTCAAGGTCACTGCACCAGAGAAATGAGGCTGGACGACACAGAAAAAATATGTCTAAGAGCCAAACCTGAAAGGACTTAGACCTTTTCCTCCTACAACTCACTGGCAAGAGCTCAGTCACATGGCTCCAGCAATGTGGAGATGAGGCTAGACAATGGGTCCTCCTGTGTGCCTAGGAGGAAGAATTGGCATGGTAACTTGGTATCCATCTCAGTGCTCTTTTTGTAGAGGCTAATGAGTCCATAACATACAAGCCCTGAGTAATGGTGTCCACTTTTTTACCCAATATGGAAAAAAAATCTTCATAAGAATGAAAGTAGACAGGCGTTGTCCTGATTACATCTTTTGAGCGTTTGCATGTGACTTCATAAGTGTTCCCCTCCTTTTTTCTAAGTATACTTTAAGCTGGACTTCTCCTTCTTACAATCAATAGTCATCACTAATTAAAAGCTTTTAGACTGTCTAGCCCAATGCTTCCTAAAATTGGCCTCATTAATCAATTACTCAGTCAATCAAAATCCACAGTAAATAATTTATTAATTAAAAATTGTATCCTTAACACTATAGTGCACCTGGCAAACTTCTACTCATCTATCAAACTTTGTTCTAGTGTCACCTGCTCAATGAAGTGTCTTCATCACATTCTGTACACAGCTCCATCAATTCACATAATTCTCATTGGCAGCATAGCATGGAAGATAAAAGCACAGGCACTGAAGTTAGACTCCCTAACTTAGATGTAAATGCTGGCCCTTCCAGTTATCAGCTTTGCAGCATTGGGCACTGCGTTTCATCTCTTTGTGCCTCAGCTTCCACAACTGTAAAATGGGTTGATATAAAGTTATTTTAAAAAACAAAGGAATTAATATATAAAGATATCATACAACAGTGGCACACTTCAGGCAAAGTTCAATAGATGTTAGTTGTTTTATTACTATAATTATTATTTTATTTTTAATAGACTGTGAACTCTTCAAGAACAAAGGCAGTGCTTATTAACTGAATTTTTCTACAGTGCTCAAGAACATGCTTAGTACCTAGTGAGTACTCATTAAATTCTAGTTGAAAGGATTACATTAGTAGAAATATACTAGTAGTAGTAATTATAATGACAACTAGCATTATTAAGCATTTATTATGTGCCAAGCATGGTTCTAAGTGTTGAGCATGTATTAACTTGTATAATGAATAAATAGAGAAAGCAGTATATCACTCAGGGTAATTAACTTGCTATTGTAATAAAAAAACCAGTTATTTTAAAATGTGAGTTTATTTATTTTTTTAACATCTTTTTTGGAGTATAATTGCTTTACAACGTTGTGTTAGTTTCTGCTTTATAACAAAGTGAATCAGTTACACATATACATATGTTCCCATATCTCTTCCCTCTTGCGTCTCCTTCCCTCTCACCCTCCCTATCCCACCCCTCTAGGTGGTCACAAACCACTGAGCTGATCTCCCTGTGCTATGCGGCTGCTTCCCACTAGCTGTCTATTTTACGTTTGGTAGTGTATATATGTCCATGCCACTACACAGACCTACTAGAGAATGGACTTGAGGATATGGGGAGGGGAAGGGTAAGCTGTGACAAAGTGAGAGAGTTTATTTTTCATTGACACAAAATTTAACTTTGATGTTGCTGGTTGGAGAGGTCTCCTAGGCAGCACTTCTAAAAGTACTGATGAGGGCTCCAGTCTTTGAACTTGGTACTACATATTCTTTACAAGGGCTTCCAATGTCACCGTGGAATGGAATAGATAAAAGAATCATAAATAGGATTTTGTTTTATCTTTTAATTAGGAACATGTCTAGAAATGTGCCTATTACTTTCATGCCCATTCTGTCATTCTGTTGGCCAAACTTACAACATGATTATACTGTAATTAAAAAAAAAAAAAAAACTCCAGCTTCCTTTGTGATCATTAGTGTAATTAAAACACAAACAGGAAATTTTAAAAATCTGTTTGGGGGGAGGCAAGATTAACTCTCAAACACTTGACAAATAAAGATGCTTACCATTGGAGGAAACTCCACTAAAGAAGAACTTGAATGTGCCCTGAAGGATGAGAAAAAGTTGGATGGTTGGAAAAAAGGTTAAGTTATTCCAGGTGAGGTGACTGACACACCCAAAGGTGTGGAGGAAGACTCAACAGGAACAGTTCCTATTAGAGAGCTGTCAGGTGCGAAAGCCCCAGACTCAATGCAAATAAATCCAGCAACAGACACAGCACATGGTCACTACAATCATGTAGCAATTAATGCAGGCATCCTTCTTTCTAGAGAACCTTTTTGACATAGAACTAAGCATATTGCTGATTGCAGATTGAGATTGACTTTACTGAACCTGGTTGTCAGATAAATAGATTCTTTATATGTGAATTCACTCTTTTTTTTTCAAACTACTATATTCCACATAAGATGATCTTAAGATGATGGCAGTGTTTTCTGACAATTTCAACCTATTGCACCAGTTCTGACTCCCATTTGTTTTCATCCAGTCTAGTCTTGCCTCCTCAACCTGACTATACTCCACTTGAAAATAGAGTATTCCGTGTTCTAAGCACAGTGCAGAAAGCACAATAGTTGTTGTAAAAACACTTCTTTATCTCTCCTTCACTAGATATTTTTGTAGATATCTGGCACAACAATTCTTTTTTACTGTCTGTACACAGGCAACAACATAATCCCCAAATCCTATCTATCTATCTAGTTTTTCTTTTTTTTTTCTTTTTCTCTACTGGACAGTGAACGAACAAAAAGCTAAGTTGTGACATTTTGAGTCGTGGGCCCGTCTTGGTTCCTGCAATCCATCTTGTGAGATATGGGTCACAGCTGGCCATTAGTAAATGATGGATACTTCCTACCTTGCCTTGTTTACGCAACCACCAGTAACCCATATTCTGTTGAATACGGTGTTCTCTGATATATTATTCTTTCACTCTTCTGCCATATTTGAAGGTTGGGTACCATGTCAGCTTGTGTGGGTATCCAAGCTTGGCTTAAAACTCTAGTGCCTTCTCTCTTTCAAGTTCTAAGGCATTTGGGGGAAGTGTAAGTGCTTCCTGGGAATGCCTCTGCCAAGTGAGGAGATTAAATAAGCAAAGAAATAGAAATGACATATCGTGTAAAGCCCAATTCAGGTCCAACTGGGGTGTCTCCAAGAAGCAACCTTTAAAAATAAGTTTCTAATACATATTAAATTTGTATTTTAAAGTAAATGGTTATGGAGATAAATGGTTCTCTGTATGTGAGAAAATAATTTACATAAACTAACTGTTAATCTGAAACATGTTTTCTCTAAAGTTCAAAATACTTTGGTTCACAGTGTTCTACCCTTCAAAGAATTGCATATTTAGGCTTCTGGATAAAAAAAATATATATATATATGTAAAATATGTATGTTCTATGTTGAGTCAGTGAGGTCTGGCTCAAGATACCTGAATTGAATTTTGAGGCCAGGGGTTAAAAATTTGTGTTGTAACAGAGGCTGTGTTTTGTCTTCACTAATGCAGGAAATAAACTGTCCCAAGGAGGAGATAACAAATTGGCAAAATGAGACAGCTTTGTTGTTCCAAGAAATAAGATTTGACTACCACCCTAAGTAGGTGGGACTGAGAAGCCTAATAATGCAGGGCTTCTTGTAGGAGCCAAGAGATATGATTGTATTAATTGTCTTTATTACATCAGGGTTCAAAGATCTATGAGTTCAAAGATTCTAATCCTAACAAGAGCAGGATTAGAATAAAGTCTTGTTAAGGAAAAAGGGAAATGAAGTAAGGGGTTACTGAAGCTGGGCTTCTCTTTCTCTCTCTCTCTCTTTCTCTCTTTCTCTCACTGTGTGTATGTGTGTATATCTATTTACAGTATTTATGGTTTCTTTCAACCTTCAACTCAACCTAGTCCAGCTATTTGTGAATAGAGCAGGAGGGTTAGTTTCATTCACTCAGTACATGCAGAAATAATAAGTCTCAACCACCTAGTCAGGAATAAACATGTCAAGGATGCTTTTCTCATACAACAAGTCCTCCACTTTTGTATATAAACTGTATAAAACTCAGAACTGAAGACTGAGGATCAATGATGAGGGTGCTGACCAATCAGTCGATAGATAGATAATACTGCTGTGATGACTGTGATGGTAATCAGCATGATAATGGTAATGGGAGTGATCATTAATATTCAGATTTTATTTTCTCTCTCTCAGACTCTGTTTTAAGTAAATGGCATATAACTCATTTAATCGTCACAGTAACACTTTGAAATAAATACTGTTATTATCCCATATTTTACAGAAATAACAAGAAGCCAAATAAATGTTAAATATTTTTTCTTAATTCACAGAGCTGATAGATATCAAGGAAGACTTAGTAGTGATGAAACCAAAACACAGCTCTAAATTGAAATAGCTGAGATTCTGTGGAAGAAAATAGCACCAACAAACCTTGTGCATTTCTGTAGGGTTTTTTCCCCCCGGAGTAGCACAGATCTTCCCAGTGAATCTCTTTTAGAAGACATCCCTAACAAAGGGATGGAGTTTTCTGGAATCCCAGTATCTAAGATTATAATGCTAGAACCTGACTAATTCTGATTTTTCTTCTTGGTATCCTTTACCATTCAGTACAGAATGTAATTCTCACTAATTACAAAAGGATGTTGGTGGTTAAAGGATTCTGTTCTCTTTCAACTAGATTAGATATGTATCTAAATCCCAGTAATCAAGGTTGGATGGCTTAGACACTCTGCTGAACTACCTCGTTCCATTTTTTCACTCTCTCATTTGATAATCCTGCAGTAAAGACTGAGTGCAGGCACTGAGAGAAGTTATAAGTTTTACACCTTATTTGTGGTCGCTGTTCCTTCAAGACCACAGGGGATAAACTGCCAAGAAGCAGCACTCCTCAGGTTACTGATTCCTGCAAAGTGGGATTCCAAAATAATATGTAAATTACTGTTTTCAACATCTATCCTTTCCTGCTATTTTCTTGCTCCTGTAGATTGGCATGTTAGAGGTTAGGATTTATCTCAACTCTAAATATAACATCCTGACATTAATATAAATTATATGTCACTATGAAATCTGGCAAGAATGGTGCAATCCAATAAATCTGATGAGAAGAGTTAAATTTCTTTCCATGTAACAACATTGGCAATTAGGTTTGATTGAAAAATAAGTTGTTCTCACTTGCACTAGTAGCAGCAGATCTCAAGTATTCATACATTAATAAATAGCTAATAACAGGCATATATTAGCTATTATATTAGCTATTATATAAATAGCTAATAACACGCAATATATGATATTGCATATATCATTAAATTACCATAACAATTATTCTTCTTCAGTAGGACTGGAGTACCTTGTGTACTGCAGCTGAGTAAATCATTGCATTTGATGGTTTCCTATTTCACTGTAAAAAACAAAGACTGTAAATAATGTAAGCTGTTAGCTGTCACACAACTCATATCATTAGTAGAAGGAATATTTATAGAATGCTAAGCAAACCTAATATGACAGAAAAAGGAAGAAAGGAAGAGAGCAAAGGCACGGATAGAAATATTAGTAGAAGTAGCAAGTAATACAGTAGATGAAATATAATAATATTCAAACTGATTTTGCAAAAGCATTCTTCCAATCAACTAATGTGTTGATGCCTGGAAGTTCATTTATACTTGGTCAGATGTTTTGGTGGAAAAACGTGTCCTGAGTTTCAGTATTATCAGTTGTTGGCTGATGTACAAAAGTCTCTTTATATCAGAATAAGAATAACATGTTTAATTAAGTATTAATAGTTCTTTGAAATTGTATTCAGATATAACTTTCACTCAACTGTTCATAGCAGTGTATGGAAATAATAGTAACCTTAAGAGTATGGAAGAGAAGAGCCAGAAACATAGACTCACATTCATTGGAAATCCAGTCTTCTTATGATTTTCTTTCCTTCAATTCATATCACATATCATCTATCTTTAAGGTGCCTTATGTTTCAAAATGATTTCTTGAACTGTGGAAATCTTGCCTGTGTACTAGGCAGCATAAAGGAGTAGGGCAAAGGGGATGACTCATTATGTTTTGGGGGAACACTGTTCAACCTACTGCAATCATCAACCAGATTCAGGGAAAAACCTCACTTATATGTTGCTTACAGTAGATTCATCTTAAGTGTAAAGTTGACAGAAAAGGAATTTAAAATAATAATATCATACAAACACTAAGCAAAAAAAAGCTATAGCAAATTTATATCAGAGAATTCAGATTTTAAGATAAGAATTATTATTAAAGATAAACAGTGGTAATTTCATAATGATCAAAGAGTTCATTCACCAGGAAAATATAATAATTCTAAATACAAATGTATCTAATGATACTGTATAAAAATTTACAAAGCAAAAGTATACAGAAATGAATAGCAAAATAGATATCTCGATGATTCCGTTAGAAAACTTTAACATAGCTTTCTCTTTAAGTGATAGAACAGTCCAGTAAATTTAGTGAAATATGGAAAATGTGAAAAATGAATGAGTCTACTTGATATACCTGGACAAACTTGATGATACTGAACCCAAGAATTTAAAAACACATACTGTTTTCAAATGCACATAGTATTTTTAACAAAATGGACTGCGTTAAGCTATTGTTCAATTCTTAACAAATGTCAGATAGTTGAGATACAAAAGAGTAAGTTCTAGGACTATTTTAGAATTAAGCTAGAAGGCAATAACATGTAATTGCCAAAAATTTAGAAATTAAGCAATATGTGTCTAAATAACTCTTAGGTCAAACAAGATATCACAATCAAATTAAAAGTTACTTTTAATTGAAGACAATGAATATTATCATTAGAACCGAAAACACATTCAGTAATTAAGGAATGCAGGTAATGCTGTGAATAGAGGAAGTTTATAGTCTTAAACACCTACATTAGAAAGTAAATAAGCCTGAGAATAAATTAAGTATTCATTCTAAAAATTTTAGAAAGTGACATGAAATAAATGCTCCCAAAAGAGTAGAAGGAAGGAAATAATAATAATAGAAGCAGAAATTGACAAATGAAAGAATCAATAATTATCAAAAATCCCAAAGTTTGTTTCTTAACAAGGCTAATAATATGATGAATCCAAGGTAAAACTGAAAAGGAGACAGAGAGAGAGGTTATGAGAGGAGCCTCTTGGGTGCCAGGTGATGGGCAAGCAGGTAGGGATTAGCTCTGAGGTGTCCATTTCTGGACTCTTCCTTCCACTCCAGGCTGATTGCTTATATCCATAGATAGTTGTCGTTTTCTTGCTGTTGATATGCCTCTAAGAGTCAGACTGGTTTCATAATGTTGGCCCAAGCTGTTAATTTTTAATATTGAGATAAAAAAGCAAAAGTATCCAAAGCAAAAATAATCTAAGTGAAAATGATACTTCTTTTAGATTTCTCAGATCTGAATAAGTTTCAGTAGCAGAATCTGTGTTTCTGCTGCAGATACTTGGGACAATTATAGTTAGGAGGGGAAAATAAGGTTTATTAGAGATTTTTAGGACTGAATAGTCTAAATACAGGGGCAGAGGGAAAAAATGGGCTGAAAGAAACTGTTGGTATAGTGGATGTTGGGAATCCTGCAGGTCACATCTCCAGGTCAAATCTGTTAAACTACGTTTATCCAGAGCTTACATTCTTTCTCTCTCAACAATTTCCTGAGTTTTAATGGCCAAAGCAATCCTAACTAGATCATGAGGACCACGTGGAATATGGGATAAAATATTGGTTTCATTCTAAATGTCAGGGGAAGTCATTGGAAGGGATTTTTTGTAAAAGATCACTTTGGCTGTTGTGTGGAGAATGGATTTCATTAACATGAATGGAAGCACAGAGACTAGTCATGTAGCTGTAGCTACATGCACCCAGCCAACAACTGGGAGATAATTGTGGTTGGAACTAGTGGGTCTAAATGACTCTGATCCATGGGTATGTCAGATATGGGGTTACTTCCTCAAGCTGTGTTAATTAACCATCCTCTTGCCTAATTAAGTTGGGGCAATCATTTTTCCTTTAGCAGGGAGGAAGCTGAAAATCAAAAGTCTTCTGTTTATGGCCAAAAGTAATGTGAGAGACACTAGAAATCTTTCAGCTATAAAAATAATTACCCCAAATCAAAGACATGAAAGTGCCATCTGGCTTTTATAACTATGTTTTAGGTCATGTAAGTCATGTTAAAAGTTGCAATTTGGGCTTCCCTGGTGGCGCAGTGGTTGAGAGTCCGTCTGCCGATGCAGGGGACACGGGTTCGTGCCCCGGTCTGGGAAGATCCCACGTGCCGCGGAGCGGCTGGGCCCGTGAGCCATGGCCGCTGAGCTTGCGCGTCCGGAGCCTGTGCTGCGCAATGGGAGAGGCCACAACAGTGAGACGCCTGCATACCGAAAAAAAAAAAAAAAGTTACAATTAGAGATGGATTTTTCCCCCCATTTCACACAATTTTCAGCTGCAGAAATGTCCTTTCTCTTTTGAGGTCTAGGCACCCATCCTTGCAAACTGTAATTTGTTCTCCTGTACTACATGTGAGAATTGTTGACAAGGTCAATGTCTTAGAGATATAAAATGTAGGAAGAATCACCTCTTGTGCCTGATATGTATTTTTCTGTTAGGAATATTAGGCTGAAATAGTTGAACAGCAGATATTATGGAACTGATTCTGTATCTCCTTTCTGATTTCTAGAAAGTTGGTAACTCTCATCCATCAAAAATTATTTTCTAACAATTTTTTCTCCAATTCTGCTGTAGGGCTTTTAAGATTTTTTTAAGAAGCATCTTTCCTTCTACATTCATTATAGGATGTGAAAGAACAACCTACATTTTTTTGTCTGGAGTTCGTGGTCATTCTTTATTGTAAGCTTTTGGGTTATATTTTATTTGTGAAGTAAACTCTAAAGCAACTTTCAACAACCTCTAAGAAACATTCAGTTTTAGGACCTAGAAAGACCTTTTCCATATTCTTATTTTACAGACTTCTGATTTATCCATTATCAGTGCAATATTTTGTGAGCATGACTTTCATCCAGTCATTAATAAACACTGAACAACATTTATGCAGCAGGCACTGTGTTAAGTTCTAGGCATGCAATAGCCCACAAAACTGATGGGATTCTTGCTCCCAAGGAGCCTTCAGTCTAGTATGAACAAAAGTCCATTCATCCAAGTTCCCTCGCTCTGCTGAGCCTCCAGTAAGATGTAGAGAAAACACCAGGTTCTGCACTTAAGAGTTTCTACTTTATTTTGAAGATGAAAGTCTGATATTTTCCTCTGTGGCTTTAGACTTGCATGTGCATTGCTGGGTGTCAAGGTTGTGTCTATGAGACATTGGCATCTAAATGGTTTTAAAAGATTTTTAAAAGTAAGACCCACAGATTTTGACTTTCAGTTCCTGTTTTGCCAGTGTCAGGCATTTTAGCGTGTGTGTACCGATGCACATGTGTGTGTATATTTGATTACACCCTTTGTGCCTGTTCAGTGACCCCAAAAAGCAGATCAGCATGATCCGTTTACAAATGTGGGAGGTATTTTGAGTATACAAGACGTAACCTCAGAATGAATTTATTCTTTCTTAAAGCAGAACTCTCTGCTCATTTCCCTTCTCTGGGGACACCGTGAATAATGTGTGAAAGTGAAGGAGTAATTAGAATAATGGCAGTGTGAACCTTAGGACAAGTGGTAAATCTTAGTGTGTTTATGACTTAGAAACTTTATTAATGTTTAGTCAAAAGGCTACTTCTGAGTTGTAGCTAAAATATGCTAGAGTGATTCTTTAACTTCAGAAATGGAGAAAGACTTTCAAAATATGCTCAAAAATTTCCTCCCAGGAAGCATGAAGTAAACTTTGATATTCCACAAATTATTTTAGAGCATGTGCAATTTCTAGGCTTTTCTACAATATTTCACTTACATTTAAATATGCATATGTCCTGGGGGCCTACTGTCTGCACTGAAGTTGCAGTTCTTACTCTAGGTATCCATGGGGAGCTGGGGCAAAGACACTAAAACATAAATAATTACAAAAATGTGATCAGTACAAAAATAATAATGTTCTATACAAAGTGCTGTGGAGTTACAAAAGTTGTGATGCCAAATTGGTCCTTCCAAGAAAGGAAATGCGGTGCCCTCAGCCCTAGAGCATTTAATTTAACTGTCCTGTTGTGAGGCCCAGCTTAGGTATTTGTTTTGAAGTTTCAATGATTCTATGTGCAGCCAAGATTGGGAGCCACCACCCAACAGAATATGTCTTGCTGAGCTTCCTTGCTCTTGGCAGTAGGAGCTTTAAGATCTCTCCCAGAGAAAAGGCAATGGAAAAAAAAAATTTTTTTAACATCTTTATTGGAGTATAATTGCTTTACAATGGTGTGTTAGTTTCTGCTGTGTAACAAAGTGAATCAGCTATACATATACATAGATCCCCATATCCCCTCCCTCTTAACGTCTCCCTCCCACCCTCCCTATCCCACCCCTCTAGGTGGTCACAAAGCACCGAGCTGATCTCCCTGTGCTATGCGGCTGCTTCCCACTAGCTATCTATTTTACATTTGGTAGTGTATATATATTCTTTTTTATATTCAAACTTCGGGATTCATCATGATAGAACACTAGGTTCAGTACCCCCTTGTTCCTTGCATCTGCACAAAGCTACCCATTTGGCAGAAGGAGGGAAGGGGGCTAAAACTGGCCAAATATATTTAGAAACCAGGACTTTATCTTTCTGAATCTCAGTTCCTCACTCTAAGTTGAGAGAATTGAGCACTGCTTACCTATAAAATTAACAAGTACAGACAATGCTGGAGAGAAGAAGGCTGGACAATGGTTTTAAACTTAGATGGGTATAAGAATCATCTGGAGGGCTTGTTATAATGCGTAGTCCTGGGCACCTTCCCCAAGGACCTTGATCAGTATGTCTACAATGGGGCATAGAAATGTATATTTTTAATAAGCTATTTCTGTGATTTTTCTGTAGGGGATCTAAGAACATACTTTGAAAAAAAAATCTCAAATAGTGCCAATTAAAGAGTTTCCTGGATTTTAGGTATTTCTAAGAAGATAAAGAGGAGATGAACAGAAGAGGAGAAGTCTTTAGGAGTAATAGAAGAGAGATTTTGTACATGTGCTAAAGCACATCTTGGTTTCAAAACAGTGCTTTAGTGTTGGAAAAAGGATTCCAAGGTGATTTGGTCCAATTAAATATATTGATATCACTTATGATATCACAAGTGAATGGCCCTGTAACCTTGGCTGAAATTCTCTCTGGGAGTTTCTTATATCTCTGTCCATTTGAGGATAACACCAGCTGTTCACTTAAGCTGACTATATGTACCAGTATATACCTTCTGCCCTTTTGCTTTTAGCAATAGCAAACAAGCCAGCTTCTTCGTCCCTATGGCACCCTATATATATTTAATTACTGTCTTGTTAATGTCCTGTCATCCCTCTCTTGTCCCTGAAGAGCCCTCTTCCTCCAATACTCTTCTTTCAGCAGTTTCCAGACCACTCACGATCTTGGTCACAGTATTTTGAAATCTGTAAGCCTCAGGAAGTGTCTTCTTAAACGCTCCCAGGAGAGCAGGATTACTGATATTTTATGCCCACATCTGCTGCCCCCTTCCATGAGTACACTTCCTGAGAGCACTTCCTATTACTTACTTTAGTGTATTTACAGAATACTAGCAAATGAACCTGAATTAGAACTATGCTTTTTTCAGTTTCAGTTTGAGTGTTTTGGGATTTTTTTTGTTGATAATCCACTTAACTTCTCTCCACTTCAAAGATTTTCATATATGTTGTACCCTGACTTAAACACTTTTCTCTACCCTATATGGCATGTGGATAACTCCTACTTATTTTTTAGTTTTAAATGTAAATGTCACCTTCTTGGAAGAGCCTTTCATGAGTCTCCAGTCTAAGGTTAATATTTCTCTCTCATACATATTACACTCCCCTTTACTCCTCTATTGCACTATCAAGAAAGGGTTTCTTTTTTAAAAAAGGAAATTCCCAATATAAACAAAAGAGGAAATACTGTAGTATAATATACCCCCAAATACTCATCATCCAGATTCAAAAATTGCCAACTCATGGCCAATTTTGTTTCATCTATACCTATATCCCCCCTCCCTCACCTCACTTTGATTATTTTGAAATAAATTCTACAAACATTGCAATATGTATCTTTAAAAAATCCTTACCTTATGCTGTTGATCACATATAAAAATCTATAGTATTTCCCAGTATTTTCATAGCATTATGAAATACCTAGTCATTATTTCTATGTCTCTGGCCTCTCTCTCTCACTTATACCTGTTTGTTTATTTCAATCAGAATTCAAATCATGAACCAGAGAACAAGAACACATTACAACGGATTGGTGTCTCTCTTAAATATGTTTTTTTTTTTGCGGTACGCGGGCCTCTCACTGTTGTGGCCTCTCCCGCTGCGGAGCACAGGCTCCGGACGCGCAGGCTCAGCGGCCATGGCTCACGGGCCCAGCCGCTCCGCGACACGTGGGATCTTCCCGGACCGGGGCACGAACCCGTGTCCCCTGCATCGGCAGGCGGACCCTCAACCACTGCGTCACCAGGGAAGCCCTTAAATATGTTTTTATACATGATTCTTTTATTTTGTTATTTGTTTTGCCGTTTATTTTTTGAAAAATCATGAGTTATTTGCCCTGTTAATTTCTCTGCTCTGTGGATTTTTTTTTTTTTTGTACCCTTATGATGACACTTAACATATTTCTCTCTCTTTGTTTTTGATATTTTGGGAAAACTGTGGCCTAGGTGGTCTCATGTGCCTTCATCAGGAGGTACATTATTTTGTTTTACCTTTTTTGTGAGCTCAATTTTCATTGATTTCTGCAACCGTTACCCTAGGCTATTTTTCCATGTATTGTATATCCCACAGGGGCAGAAGATATTCCCATCCTGTGCCTGGTAGAATACCTGTCATTAATAATGTGTTCAGTGTATCCTTAATTGACTGAGTGAATGAGAATATATAGCCTGCTCTTTTAATTTATTGCGTTATCATGTAGTGTTTGCCTCCATATGGATTTTGGGTTGCTACAGTGACAGACCCTTTTAGGTTACTTCCTGGGCTGGACTGAAATTTTTGTCACATTATACATCAATGAACAATTGAACAGATGCTTTCAGTCAATCATACAATTTCAGATTCTATAGAGAACTGTCAGCTGATGAAGGATCTCAAAGCATATAAACCTCCACAATTTGATCACTGTAAATCTGAGAATGTTGGTCAAGAAAGTGACTGACTCCATACATTTTTCAGCTGTAGCATTTTTCATCCAAACTGCTCCTAGTTAAACCATGCTGCCGTTGTGGCCTCTGAATCTAAACTGACTAGAACCACTTGGAACTAAGTTTATGACGTGAGATGTCACTTTGTCAACCCTAGTGGTGCTTTTTTCTTTCTTCAGTAGACATAAAGAACTTCCATGATTGAAGATAAAGGTAAACTTTGTGTGTCTTTATTGCTTCTGTTGTCTGATCCATATGCTGCCAACTGAACACAAACATAATACTTTTTCAACCTCTTCTTAGGTATGTTTTATTTTCTACCTTTCTCCTCTTTGTCTACAAAGACAGGACCAAGTGCAAAAGAAGCCTACTACTCTGCTGTTTTAGTCCCATTTCACATTAAGTTGATAAATCATGTGAGCAGAATTCATTTGTCAAAAATACATTTATTGGAACCAGAATTACTTTATGTGCAGAGACTGCTGGATCATTTTGCCAAGTCTTACTAAATAATTCATCAAATCTTGATTTGCTAGAAATATAATGCAAAGGGAATACATTATAAAATTAAACAAAGTTCTTCTATCTTCATAGTACTTTGAAGGATATGTAATTACACCACATTGCCATACCAGAAATACCATTATGTTGAATTCAGTAGTCAAATATGCACAGACATATTTCAAAATAGACGTAATAATCAGTGGCTATATATATATTTTTAATTTTTTTTGATGTGGACCATTTTTAAAGGCTTTATTGAATTTGTTACAATATTGTTTTGGTTTTTTGGCCACGAGGCATGTGGGATCTTAGCTCCCTGACCAGGGATCAAACCTACACCCCCTGCATTGGAAGGCGAAGTCTTAACCGCTGGACCCCCAGGGAAGTCCCAATCAGTAGTTATATTTTATGACTACTCTTTATTTCAAAATAGTGAGTGTTTTCAATCAAACCCATAACCCCTTCCCGTGTCTCTCTCCTTCTGATGAAGACAAAATAATAAAAATAATCCTCTTTGATAAAGACAGAACCTTTGTTTGTCTCCTAATTGAACTCCAGGTATTGAGGAACCATGTTTTGCTTACCTCTGAAATGCTGCATTAAGCAATATTTTATTCTGTGTTTCTGTAAAAACCACTGGGATCTCCTTCTAACCCAACCCTTGAAATTAAAATTCATTAGTCTCCGTGAAAATTAAAGAAGAAAAAGTAAAGCGCTTTAAAAAATTATTATAATTCCTGCCACTGAGGAACATAATAACAAACCTTTCTGTTAATAAATTTGTTACATTAATTTAAGAAATAGTGATGAGCACATCCACTTTGTAAAAACTCATTGGGAAATTTTCTTGCAGCTTCCCTTATGAGACCTACTTCTAAATCTCTTAAATGTTGTTCAACTTGTGAATTCTATAATTCACAAGCTAATCATATTTTCTCTTTTCTTTGGTTATTAGGCAAATTTAAAGTCAAGTTGTAGCCCATCTAGTATTTGAGCATGATTTTTCACCTATCTTTTGAATATTTACCACCACCCTTAACTTGGACTTGGATTTAGTTTCCTATATTTATGTTTGTTTGTTTTAAACATCTAATATCCTTTAGTGTTACTTACGAAAATTAGAAATGTAAATCCCAAGATGTCTTATCTTATTGTACATAGTCACTGTCTTTGAACTAGTTATGAGTATTATATTTTTATTCTATGTTCCATTTCAATATATTCTATCAAGTCTCTTTTTGTAGAAATTTATTTTTCTATTTATCGAGTTTGATATTTCAGTTTTGCGATTTGTATTTTCCTTATTGCTTGGTAATTCTTAGTGCTTTTTGTTCGTTTGTTCATTTGTTTTGTTTTTAAAATCACTTCCAGAGTAGTCTCTTGCATAATTTCTTTAGTTGTTTTTCTGTAGATCTCATTTCTTATGCTGTCTTACTTTCAGAATTGCCTTAATTTTTTTACGCTTTTGGCAGCCATGATTTTCATTGTTTGTCTTGCATGTTTTCTATAATTGCATAAATTAATGTAATTTCATGGATGAGAAGGACATATCAGCTCAGTTTTCCATCTTAATTCAGTTTCTCTCAATCATCACTTTTTATTCTGTTGGAGGAGGGGGTTTTTCATTTGAGGATGTGTATGGATCTATCTCTAGACTATCTATTCTCTTCCATTAGTCTTTGTGTTTATTCTTTCACTAATACCACACTCTATGATTGCTTTAGGTTTATAGTAAATCTTGAAATTGAGTAATGTCTGTCCTTCAACATTGTTATTCTTCTTCCAGGTATTTTGTTTGTTAGTTTACTTTGTTTTTTTTCCTTTCCATACAAATTTTAGTAACAGTTTCTTGACATCTACAAAAGACCTTGATGGGATGTTCATTGTGATTGAATTGAAGCCATAGATCAAGGTGGGAATAATTGAAATCTTGACAACACTGAGTGTTACAATCAATGAATATGGAATATCTCTCCATTTATTTAGCTCTTCTTTGATTTCTTCACCAGAGTTTTATGGTTTCCTACATACTGATCCTAAACATAGGTGTGTTAAATTTATACCTAAATATTTCATTTTGGATACTAATGTAAATGATATTATGTGTTTTAATTTCAAGTTCCAATTAGTGTTTGCTGATAAAAAGCAATAGACTTTTTGATAGTAATTGTGTGTCCTGTAGCCTTGCTATAAACTTTTATTAATTTCAGGAATTATTCCTTGATTCTCTGGGATTTTCAACATAGACAATCATGCCATCTGCAAACAAAAAACAGTTGAATTTGTTCATTTGCAATTTGTATATTGTTTATTTCCTTTTCTTTTCTTAGTGAAATAGCTAGGACTTCCACCTACAATGTTCGTCACAAGTCATAAAAGAGTACATTCTTACCTTGTCCCTGGTCTTAGGGAGAAAGCATTCAGTTTATCACCATTAAGCATAATATTAGCTGAATGTTTCTATAGATGTTACTTAGAAATTGAGGAGATTCCCCTCTATTGCTACTTTGTTGAGAGTTTTTATCATGAATGGCTGTTGGACTTTGTCAAACTATTTTCCTGCATCACATAACATCAGGACCATTTTTTCTTCTTCAGCCTGTTGAAGTGTTGGATTTTGAACCAGTCTTGTATACCTGGAATAAATCACACTTGATCATAATGTGTAATTATTATAATACATTATTAGATGCAATTTAACAATATTTTGTTGAGATTTTGGCATCTATGTTTAAGAGATATTGGTATATAATTTTTTATTCTTATAATGCCTTTACCAGTTTTGGTATTAGAATAATGCTGGCATCATAGAATGAGTTAGGAAATATTCCTTTCTGCTTATATTTTTTGGAAGAAACTGTAGAGAATTTCTTTCTTTTTTTTTTTTCACACACACACTGTATTTTATTTTTACAAGAGATAGACTGACATCAAGCATTGTAAATGGATGACCACAACAAAAGCAACAATGATTGCAATTAAACACGAAACACACTCATACTATGTCATAATATTGACATTCAGTCCAGTAATCCTCCACTACAACAGCTCCTTTACTTTGCAGTGAAAATTGATTTGTATATTTTTTGCCTCTGAGTCCTTGTGGGATTTTTGTTTTTATACAAACAGAAAGTCACAAAAAATTATAATCATCCTCATCAGTTCACTCAGTCCCATGTAATTAATTTTTTTTTCATCTTGATCTTTTACTAGCACTTTTATGAGTTCATCAGTTTTCCATTAGAGTTCTGAAAAGGCTTATTCATTCAGTTCAGCAGTATAGTCAGTTACCAGAAACCTGTACTTGTCAGAGTCTTTTCCAAGAATTCCTTGAAGATGAAACCCTTTTATAGGAACATATTTTCAAAAGCATCAGAGTACACCCGGAACTGTCTGTAAATGACAAAAGACTTTAAAATGACCACGGCTAAAGGTTTGATGAAAGTTCATAATAATGCAATTGACAAGGGAAATTTAATTATTTCTGAGATATACATTTTAAATTAATAACTAGAATTATGATTTATAACATAATACCAGAACATATAAGATTTTTACAAATTTCATGTAATGTCTGAAACATTTATATTAACATATTTCCATACAAATAACCCAAAGAAAGTTTAGTATTAATTGTTTCATTTGTTTGTTTATATTGCAGGTTCTTAGTACTCATCAATTTTATACACATCAGTGTATACATGTCAATCCCAATCGCCCAATTCAGCACACCACCATCCCCACCCCACCGCGGTTTTCCCCCTTGGTGTCCATATGTCTAATCTCTACATCTGTGTCTTAAGTTCTGCCTTGCAAACCAGCTCATCTGTACCATTCTTCTAGGTTCCACATACATGCGTTAATATACGATATTTGTTTTTCTCTTTCCGACTTACTTCACTCTGTCTGACAGTCTCTAGATCTGTCCACGTCTCAACAAATGACTCAATTTCATTCCCTTTTATGGCTGAGTAATATTCCACTGTATATATGTACCACATCTTCTTTATCCATTCATCTGTCGATGGGCATTTAGGTTGCTTCCATGACCTGGCTATTGTAAATAGTGCTGCAATGAACATTGCGGGGGCATGTGTCTTTTTGAATTATGGTTTTCTCTGGGTATATTCCCAGTAGTGGGTGCTGGATCATATGGTAATTCGATTTTTAGATTTTAAGGAACCTCCATACTGTTCTCCATAGTGGCTGTATCAATTTACATTCCCACCAACAGTGCAAGAGGGTTCCCTTTTCTCTGCACCCTGTCCAGCATTTGTTGTTTGTAGATTTTCTGATGATGCCCGTTCTAACTGGTGTGAGGTGATACATCATTGTAGTTTTGATTTGCATTTCTCTAATAATTAGTGATGTTGAGCAGCTTTTCATGTGCTTCTTGGCCATCTGTATATCTTCTTTGGAGAAATGTCTATTTAGGTCTTCTGCCCATTTTTGGATTGGGTTGTTTGTTTCTTTAATATTGAGCTGCATGAGGTGTTTATATATTTTGCAGATTAATCCTTTGTCCATTGATTCGTTTGCAAGTATTTTCGCCCATTGTGAGGGTTGTCTTTTCGTCTTGTTTATGGTTTCCTTTGCTGTGCAAAAGCTTTGAACTTTCATTATGTCCCATTTGTTTATTTTTATTTTTATTTCCATTACTCTAGAAGGTGGATCAAAAAAGATCTTGGGGGCTTCCCTGGTGGCGCAAGTGGTTGGGGGTCCGCCTGCCGATGCAGGGGACACGGGTTTGTGCCCCGGTCTGGGAGGATCCCACGTGCCGCGGAGCGGCTGGGCCCGTGAGCCATGGCCGCTGGGCCTGCGCGTCCGGAGCTTGTGCTCCGCAACGGGAGAGGCCACAACAGTGAGAGGCCCGCATACCCCCCCAAAAAAAAAAAAAAAAAAGATCTTGCTGTGATTTATGTCAAAGAGTGTTCTTCCTATGTTTTCCTCTAAGAGTTTTATAGTGTCCAGTCTTACATTTAGGTCTCGAATCCATTTTCAGTTTATTTTTGTGTATGGTGTTAGGGAGTGTTCTAATTTCATTCTTTTATATGCAGCTGTACAGTTTTCCCAGCACTACTTTTCTTTTTTAACATCTTTATTGGAGTATAATTGCTTTACAATGGTGTGTTAGTTTCTGCTGTATAACAAAGTGAATCAGTTATACATATACATATGTTCCCACATCTCTTCCCTCTTGCGTCTCCCTCTCTCCCACCCTCCCTATCCCACCTCTCTAGGTGGTCATAAACCACCAAGCTGATCTCCCTGTGCTATGCAGCTACTTCCCACTAGCTATCTATTTTACGTTTGGTAGTGTATATATGTCCATGCCACTCTCTCACTTTGTCAGAGCTTACCCTTCCCCCTCCCCATATCCGCAAGTCCATGCTCTAGTAGGTCTGTGTCTTTATTCCTGTCTTACCCGTAGGTTCTTCATGACCTTTTTTTTTTCCCCTTAGATTCCATATATATGTGTTAGCATATGGTATTTGATTTTCTCTTTCTGACTTACTTCACTCTGTATGACAGACTCTAGGTCCATCAACCTCACTACAAATAACTCAATTTCGTTTCTTTTTATGGCTGAGTATATTCCATTGTATATATTCCATATGTATATATGTATATATATATATGTATATATATGGCTGAGTATATTCCATTGTATATATATGTATATTCCATTGTATATTCCAATATACTCAGCCATATATGTATATGGCTGAGTATATTCCATTGTATATATGAGTATATATATATATTCCATATATATATTCCATTGTATATATTTCTTTTTATGGCTGAGTATATTCCATTGTATATATGTGCAACATCTTCTTTATCCATTCATCTGTTGATGGATACTTAGGTTGGTTCCGTGTCCTGGCTATTGTAAATAGAGCTGCAGTGAACATTGTGGTACATGACTCTTTTTGAATTATGGTTTTCTCAGGGTATATGCCCAGTAGTGGGATTGCTGGGTCGTATGGTAGTTCTATTTTTAATTTTTTTCGGAACCACCATACTGTTCTCCATAGTGGCTGTATGAATTTACATTCCCACCAACAGTTCAAGAGTGTTCCCTTTTCTCCACACCCTCTCCAGCATTTATTGTTTCTAGATTCTTTGATGATGGTCATTCTGACCAGTGTGAGATGATATCTCATTGTAGTTTAGATTTGCATTTCTCTAATGATTAATGATGTTGAATATTCTTCCATGTGTTTGTTGGCAATCTGTATATCTTCTTTGGAGAAATGTCTATTTAGGTCTTCTGCCCATTTTTGGATTGGGTTGTTTGTTTTTTGGTTACTGAGCTGCATGAGCTGCTTGTAAATTTTGGAGATTAATCCTTTGTCCGTCGCTTCATTTGCAAATATTTTCTCCCATTATGAGGGTTGTCTTTGGTCTTGTTTATGGTTTACTTTGCTGTGCAAAAGCTTTTAAGTTTCATTAGGTCCCATTTGTTTATTTATTTTTTATTTCCATATCTCTAGGAGGTGGGTCAAAAAGGATCATGCTGTGATTTATGTCATAGAGTGTTCTGCCTGTGTTTTCCTCTAAGAGTTTGATAGTGTCTGGCCTTACATTTAGGTTTTTAATCCATTTTGAGATTATTATTGTGTATGGTGTTAGGGAGTGTTCTAATTTCATTCTTTTACATGTAGCTGTCCAGTTTTCCCAGAACCACTTATTGAAGAGGCTGTCTTTTCTCCACTGTATATTCTTGCCTACTTTATCAAAGATAAGGTGACCATATGTGCGTGGGTTTATCTTTGGGCTTTCTATCGTGTTCCATTGATCTGTATTTCTGTTTTTGTGCCAGTATCATACTGTCTTGATTACTGTACCTATGTAGTATAGTCTGAAGTCAGGGAGTCTGATTCCTCCAGCTCCATTTTTCGTTCTCAAGATTGCTTTGGCTATTCGGGGTCTTTTGTGTTTCCATACAAACTGTGAAATTTTTTGTTCTAGTTCTGTGAAAAATGCCAATGGTAGTTTGATAGGGATTGCATTGAATCTGTAGATTGCTTTGGGTAGTATAGTCATTTTCACAGTGTTGATTCTTCCAATCCAAGAACATGGTATATCTCTCCATCGATTTGTATCATCTTTAATTTCTTTCATCAGTGTCTTATAATTTTCTGCATACAGGTCTTTTGTCTCCTTAGGTAGGTTTATTCCTAGATATTTTATTCTTTTTGTTGCAATGGTAAATGGGAGTGTTTTCTTAATTTCACTTTCAGAGTTTTCATCACGAGTGTATATGAATGCCAGAGATTTCTGTGCATTAATTTTGTATCTTGCTACTTTACCAAATTCATTGATTAGCTCTAGTAGTTTTCTGGTAGCATCTTTAGGATTCTCTATGTATAGTATCATGTCATCTGCAAACAGTGACAGCTTTACTTCTTCTTTTCCAATTTGGGTTCCTTTTATTTCTTTTTCTTCTCTGATTGCTGTGGCTAAAACTTCCAAAACTATGTTGAATAATAGTGCTGAGAGTGGACAACCTTGTCTTGTTCCTGATCAGCACCACTTATTGAAGAGGCTGTCTTTTCTCCATTGTATGTCCTTGCCTCCTTTCTCATAGATTAGTTGACCATAGGTGCGTGGGTTTATCTCTGGGCTTTCAATGTTGTTCCATTGATCTATGTTTCTGTTTTTGTGCCAGTACCATATTGTCTTGATTACTGTAGCTTTGTAGTATAGTCTGAAGTCAGGGACTCTGATTCCTCCAGCTCTGTTTTTTTCCCTCAAGAGTGCTTTGGCTATTCGGGGTCTTTTGTGTCTCCATACAGATTTTAAGACGATTTGTTCTAGTTCTGTAAAAACTGCCATTGGTAATTTGATATGGATTGCATTGAATCTGTAGATTGCTTTTGGTAGTATAGTCATTTTCACAGTATTGATTCTTCCAATCCAATAACATGGTATATCTCTCCATTTGTTGGCATCATCTTTAATTTCTTTCATCTGTGTCTTGTAGTTTTCTGCATACAGGTCTTTTGTCTCCTTAGGTAGGTTTATTCCTAGATATTTTATTCTTTTTGTTGCAGTGGTAAATGGGAGTGTTTCCTTAATTTCTCTTTCAGATTTTTCATCATTAGTGTATAGGAATGCAAGAGATTTCTGTGCATTAATTTTGTATCCTGCAACTTTTCCAAATTCATTGATTAGCTCTAGTAGTTTTCTGGTGGCATTTTTAGGATTTTCTATGTATAGTATCATGTCATCTGCAAACAGTGACAGTTTTACTTCTTCTTTTCCAATGTGTATTCCTTTTATTTCTTTTTCTTCTCTGATTGCCATGGGTGGGACTTCCAAAACTATGTTGAATCATAGTGGTGAGAGTGGACATCCCTGTCTCGTTCCTGATCTTAGAGCAAATGCTTTCAGTTTTTCACCATTAAAAATGATGTTTGCTGTGGGTGTGTCGTATATGGCCTTTATTATGTTGAGGTAGGTTCCCTCTATGCCCACTTTCTGGGGAGTTTTTATTATAAATGGGTGTTGAATTTTGTCCTAAGCTTTTTCTTCATCTATTGAGATGATCATATGGTTTTTATTCTTCAATTTGTTACTATGGTATATCACATTGATAGATTTGCAAATATTGAAGAATCCTCACATCCCTGGGATATATCCCACTTGATCGTGGTATATGATCCTTTTAATGTGTTGTTGGATTGTTTGCTAGTATTTTGTTGAGGATTTTTGCATGTATATTTATCAGTGATATTGGTGTATAATTTTCTTTTTTTGTAGTATCTTTGTCTGGTTTTGGTATCTGGGTGATGGTGGCCTCATATATGGGTTTGGGAGTGTTCCTCCCTCTGCAATATTTTGGAAGAGTTTGAGAAGGATGGGTGTTAGCTCTTCTCTAAATGTTTGATAGAATTCACCTGTGAAGCCATCTGGTCCTGCACTTTTGTTTGTTGGAAGATTTTTAATCACAGTTTCAATTTCATTACTTGCGATTGGTCTATTCATATTTTCTGTTTCTTCCTGGTTCAGTCTTGGAAGGTTATACCTTTCTAAGAATTTGTCCATTTCTTCCAGGTTGTCCATTTTATTGCCATAGAGTTGCTTGTAGTAGTCTCTTACAATGCTTTGTATTTCTTCGGTGTCTGTTGTAACTTGGCCTTTTTCATTTCTAATTTTATTGATTTGAGTCCTCTCCCTCTTTTTCTTGATGAGTCTGGCTAATGGTTTATCAATTTTGTTTATCTTCTCAAAAACCAGCCTTTAGTTTTATTGATCTTTGCTATTGTTTTCTTTGTTTCTATTTCATTTATTTCTACTCTGATCTTTCTGATTTCTTTCCTTCTGCTAACTTTGGGTTTTCTTTGTTGTTCTTTCTGTAGTTCCTTTAGGTGTAAGTTTAGATTGTTTACTTGCGATTTTTCCTGTTTCTGGATCGTCGTGTTTTCCTTGTCATTTGTCTAGGTATTTTTTGATTTCCTCTTTGATTTCTTCAGTGATCTCTTGGTTATTTAGTAACGTATTGTTTAGCTTCCATGTGTTTGTGTTTTTTATGTTTTTTTTCCCTGTAATTCATTTCTAATCTCATAGCGTTGTGGTCAGAAAAGATGCTTGGTATGATTTCAATTTTGTTAAATTTACTGAGGCTTGATTTGTGACCCAACATGTGATCTATCCGGGAGAATGTTCCGTATGCACTTGAGAAGAAAGTGTAATCTGCTGTTTTTGGATGGAATGTCCTATAAATATCAATTAAATCTATCTGGTCTGTTGTGTCATTTAAAGCTTCTCTTTCCTTATTTATTTTCATTTTGGATGATCTGTCCATTGGTATAAGTGAGGTGTTAAAGTCCCCCATTATTATTGTGTTATTGTCGATTTCCTCTTTGATAGCTGTTAGCAGTTGCCTTATGTGTTGAGGTGCTCCTATGTTGGGTGCATATATATTTATAATTGTTATATCTTCTTCTTGGATTGATCCCTTGATCATTATGTAGTGTCCTTCCTTGTCTCTTGCAACATTCTTTATTTTAAAGTCTATTTTATCTGATATGAGTATAGCTACTCCAGCTTTCTTTTGATTTCCATTTGCATGGAATATCTTTTTCCATCCCCTCACTTTCAGTCTGTATGTGTCCCTAGGTCTGAAGTGGGTCTCTTGTAGACAGCATATATATGGGTCTTGTTTTTGTATCCATTTAGCAAGCCTGTCTTTTGGTTGGAACATTTAATCCATTCACGTTTAAGGTAATTATCGATATGTATGTCCCTATGACCATTTTCTGAATTGTTTTGGGTTTGTTTTTGTAGGTCCTTTTCTTCTCTTGTGTTTCCCACTTAGAGAAGATCCTTTAGCATTTGTTGTAGAGCTGGTTTGGTGGTGCTGAATTCTCATAGCTTTTTCCTGTCTGTAAAGCTTTTGATTTCTCTGTCGAATCTGAATGAGATCCTAGCCAGGTAGAGTAATCTTTGTTGTAGGTTCTTCCCTTTCATCACTTTAAGTATATCATGCCACTCCCTTCTGGCTTGTAGAGTTTCTGCTGAGAAATCAGCTGTTAACCTTATGGGAGTTCCCTTGTATGTTATTTGTCATTTTTCCCTTGCTGCTTTCAATAATTTTTCTTTGTCTTTAATTTTTGCCAATTTGATTACTATGTGTCTCGGCGTGTTTCTCCTTGGATTTATCCTGTATGGGACTTGCTGCATTTCCTGGACTTGGGTGGCTATTTCCTTTCCCATGTTAGGGAAGTTTTTGACTATAATCTCTTCAAATATTTTCTGTGGTCCTTTCTCTCTCTCTTCTCCTTCTGGGACCCCTATAATGAAAATATTGTTGCATTTAATATTGTCCCAGAGGACTCTTAGGCTGTCTTCATTTCTTTTCATTCTTTTTTCTTTAGTCTGTTCCTCAGCAGTGAATTCTACCATTCTGTCTTCCAGGTCACTTATCCGTTCTTCTGCCTCAGTTATTCTGCTATTGATTCCTTCTACTGTAGTTTTCATTTCAGTTATTTTATTGTTCATCTCTGATTGTTTGTTCTTTAATTCGTCTAAGTCTTTTTTAAACATTTCTTGCATCTTCTCGATCTTTGCCTCCATTCATTTTCCGAGGTCCTGGATCATCTTCACTATCATTATTCTGAATTCTTTTTCTGGAAGGTTGCCTATCTCCACTTCATTTAGTTGTTTTTCTGGGGTTTTATCTTGTTCCTCCATCTGGTACATAGCCCTTTGCCTTTTCATCTTGTCTGTGTTTCTGTGAATGTGGCTGTTGTTCCACAGGCTGCAGGACTGTAGTTCTTCTTGCTTCTGCTGTCTGCCCTCTGGTGGATGAGGCTATCTATGAGGCTTGATGGGAGGGACTGGTGGTGGGTAGAGCTGACTGTTGCTGTGGTGGGCAGAGCTCAGTAAAACTTTAATCCACTTGACTGTTGATGGTTGGGGCTGGGTTCCCTCCCTGTTGGTTGTTTGGCCTGAGGCTGCGTTCCCTCCCTGTTGGTTGTTTGGCCTGAGGCAACCCAACACTGGAGCCTACCTGGGCTCTTTGGTGGGGCCAGTGACAGACTCTGGGAGGGCTCATGCCAAGAAGCACCTCCTAGAACCTCCTCCGCCAGCATCCCTGTCCCCACGGTGAAACAGAGCCACCTCCTGCCTCCGCAGGAGACCCTCCAACACCAGCCGGTAGGTCTGGTTCAGTCTCCCCTGGGCTCACTGCTCCTTCCCCTGGGTTCCGATTCGCACACTACTTTGTGTGTGCCCTCCAAGAGTGGAGTCTCTGTTTCCCCCAGTCCTGTCGAAGTCCTGCAGTCAATTCCCACTAGGCTTCAAAGTCTGATTCTCTAGGAATTCCTCCTCCCATTGCCGGACCCCCAGGTTCGGAAGCCTGACGTGGGGCTCAGAACTTTCACTCCAGTGGGTAGACTTCTGTGATATAAGTGTTCGCCAATCTGTGAGTCACCCACCCACCAGTTAGGGGATTTGATTTTACTGTGATTGTGCCCCCCTACTGTCTCATTGTGGATTCTCCTTTGTCTTTGGATGTGGGGTATCTTTTTTGGTGAGTTCCAGTGTCTTCCTGTCGATGATTGTCCAGCAGCTAGTTGTGATTCTGGTGTTCTTGCAAGAGGGAGTGAGAGCATGTCCTTCTACTCCGCCATCTTGGTTCCTCCAATATTAGAATTTCTTAAATGTTTCTTATTTAACATTTGGTAGAATTCACCAGTGAAATCATTTGTGCCTGGTACTTTCTTTTATGAGAGATTATTATTTATCAATTAAGTTTATTTAATAGTTGGAGACTTATTCAGATTATCAGTTTTTCCTTTTGTTGAGTTTTATTTTTTTTCTTTCAAGGAACAAATTTATTTCATCTGTTATCAAATTTGTGGGCATTGAGTTGTTTGTATTCTTTTCATGGCCATGGGGTACATATTTTTATTTGGCATTCGATTATAAAGACACACTGTCCTTTCTCCATTATTTATTTTTTGTTTGTTTATTCTTGAAAATTCTTTTTCCCACTTGTGATCTTTCAACAACCAGTTTTTTTCCCAGAGGCAACCACTTTTATCGGTTTCTTTTGTATCTTTTCAGAAACATTTTGTAAATAAACCAAAACTAGACATATATTATTTTCTCTCTTTTGCACAAGTAAACATTGCTTTGCACTTCTTTTTCATTTAACAGTAAATCTTGGAGATTATTCCATATCAGTTCATGGAGTGATTACCCATTCTTCTTACGCCTTTTCTATTTTTAAATTTAACATCATTTGTTTAATCAGTCCACTATGGATTGACATTTGATTTTAGTCAAGCTTTTTTACAAATGGCAATACAGTAAATAGTCTTCCGCTGATATCATTTAGAAGGAGTCTCTAGGCTAAACTCACAGAAGTGAATTTGCTACCTAAAATAGTATGAGCATTTTAATTTTGTTGCATGTTTGGTTGTATAACATACTGTATAGAATTATACAGATATATACTTCTACCAGCAATGTAAAAGATTATCCATTTCACCTGAGCCTTGACAATACAGCATGACTTTTTTTTAAGTTTGACAATCTTATATGTGAACAATAGTTATAGTATAATTTTACTTTGCATGTATTTTATATTGTGTGAAATTAAGTATTTTTCACATGTTTAGTCTTTCCAATTCCTATTCTGATGAACTTTAATTATAATATTTAATTGAAATATTTTAAATATATTTTTTATTATTAATAAAATGTTTGGTATTTTTCTTATAAAGGTTCTTTCCATGTTGGGGAAATTGCCTGTTTGCTTGATATATGAGTTTTAATTTTGTTTCCAATTTGTCATTCATCCTTTTCTTTGTCTATGGTAGTTTCTGACATTCAAACTTATTATTATTTTTATGTTAGAATTAAACAGACTTTTCTAAATGTGACAGAAAATTCAGAAGTCCAAAATTTTTTTATAAATCTGAGATTAAAAAATAATTTTAATTATCCTCTCATCTTTTTTTTTTACTAGTAATAACTAGGCTTCATTGTTTATTTAAACCTTGGATCATTTGAAGATTCATTCTGGTATGACACATAAATCCAGATTTATTTGATTTTAAATAGGCATCCAGTTACTCCAACCCCAGTTCACTATTAAAAAAAAAAAATCCTCCCTACGCTACAGCTCACTCTTTACTTAAATATTATGATTGATTTGGATCCGTATAGAATTCTTCTTTCTGAAATTCTGGCCACTATACTTTCCTAATTTATAATTCTACCTAGAATCGGAGGGAATCTAGAACAAACTGGATATATTTAGAAGCCTTCTGAACTCTTGCTTCTTGCGCTTGTCATGTTGATTTTAATCCATCATTTAATAAAATTTAGTATTTATTGGACACTGGAACATATTGAATGTTATTGTACTTCAATGATTTCCGTATTCATTAAACTCTGTTTGGAATGCAGCTATTTATTCCTACTTTTAAATTCAGTCAATTCTACAAGAATATCTATATCTACTATGAGCAAGGCACTCTGCTTGACATTGTATGACATACAAAAATATTTAACACCAACCGCAGCCTTCAAGGAACTTAGAGACAAGCATAGAGATAAAATAGTATGTCAATACTTATAATAAAATCAAGAGAAAATATTTTTCTTAGTAATACACAGAGTGCTAATGTTATGGGAGTACAGAAGAAGGAATGATCTCATATGTTTGTGAGAGAGGCAGGAAAGGATTCATGAAAAGAGGAATATTTGAGGTGGTTCCTAGTAGGTTGGGCGGTCCTATATAAAGGTCATTCTAGGATACAAAAATCTGGGGAAAAAATAATAAAAAGGTGGAGTCGTCAGAGAACTGTTCCCACACAGGGTGAAGTCTAGTTTAACTGGGAGCAAGGGGAAGTGAATTTGGAAAGGTACATTGGCATCAAATTAACAATGGCATTTCCTCAGAATTTCCAGGTAGTAGGGAACCATTAAAAGTTTGAAGAGGTAGAAGGTAACATAATCTCTGCTTCAGAAAAATTAACCAAGTAGCCAGATAAGGGTATTAACACAGTTTTAGTTTATTCATGAAGCATTTAAGAAGCAGTCATTATTCCTGCTGTAGGAAATCAATTCCCTTGCCCTTAGGAGCTTCTAACCTTGAATTTTATCAGCGTGTGGTGAATGGAGGTGGGTTATGACGCTGAATATGGGGATCCCTCCTAAAACCTGGGAGATACTCGGAGTAAAATAATCAATAAATGGTAGCTTTGGCGTTTCCTCTTTGATTTCATACCTCACATAACAAGAAAAGACTTTGAAGTTTCTGTTACTCTATGGGGCAGTTTAGGCAAGTGAAGGTGCTTGAGGTGAAAGTCTTCATCTGTGTTGAATGTGCTTTAGGGACTGGCAGAAAATCATATAATGTCTTCAGGTGAAAACAGGAAGAGTATGCTGGGATACTTTGTATGTTTGCCTAGCTTTTTTCTGAAACTTCCTGGAAGATTTCTAGCCACTAATGCATTAAAAAAAATCTGTCATGTAAATTTAATTTGCTAAAAAGCTTATGAATAAATAATCAAACCACATTCTAATCAGTATTTTAAACTGGCATAATTATGTGATGCTAGCTTGAAGAGGAAGGTGGAGAGTTGGACCTGAATGTCTTTGACATCCTGCCCTGCACCCGTCCACACACCTTCCTCCATTCCGTGAGGCTTCAATTTATAAAAATGTTTTCTTTACCTGTGAGGACTGAAAGACCTTTGAAGGCTCTGACCTCCAAAGGTCAGGGTTGACATTTTAATTTAGCACCTGCATGTCCATATTCATTTCTTTTCGTTTGATATCACCAGAATAGCTTTCCTGGGGAAGCAGGATTTCTAATAGCTAAGCCCTTTGAGTAACAGATGGTATCTAGGGTTCTTTTAGAGTGATGTAGCTGGGGCTTCTATTTCTACCCCAGTCCATGAGGGAGAAAGCCATATTTCATATTTCACCCTGCTGGAGATTACAATAGACAAGTGAAAGAGAGAGAGAGAGAAGTAAGAGAGATCACTGAATAATGATAGATATGAAGGAAAGGGAGTTTGAAAGCAAATGCAGGAGTTGTAAAAAGAAGAGACACCAGGAATATAAGAAGTCAGATTGACAAGGAAATGGGGGAGGGTGCCCAAGATAGCAGCCCTTATCATATCTCAAACTGCAGAATTTCTTCTGCCATTGATTTGGTAACTGCCTTCAGTCAAAGACCAAAGACATTTACTTGTTCCCTCAGCAGTAACAGGTAGCTGTTCAACAAGAACATACATATCCACTGCCATTGTTTACTAAGTACATGGTAAGTGCCAGGATCTCAGGATTTCTATAAATTACTTTATAAGCACATGATTTAACCCTCACTATGATCCTATATATTGATAGGATCATGAACCTGTGATCCTATCATGATTACCATGGTACTATTATCAGTCTAGTTGAAAGAAAGGAAACTGAGCCTTAGAATTTAACCACAAATGTCTATTAGTGGCAGTGTTTGAATCCAGATCTATATTAACAGAACTGTCTTACTCCTTATTTTTATTGGAGTATAGTTGCTTTACAATGTCATGTTAGTTTCTGCTGTACAACAAAGTGAATAAGATATACATATACATATATACCCTCTTTTTTGGATATCTTTCCCATTTAGGTCACCACAGAACATTGAGTAGAGTTCCCTGTGCTATACAGTAGGTTCTCATTAGTTACCTGTTTTATACATAGTAGTGTATATATGTCAATCCCAATCTCCCAGTTCATCCCACCCCCCCTTCCCACCCTTGGTATCCATACATTTGTTCTCTACATCTGTATCTCTACTTCTTGGGCTGTATAAATAAGATCTTGTTATTATTGGGCTACTTTTGAGACAATTGGAACCAAAGAAGTACTTTCTCATAATTAGAGTGAGTGCCTTCTGTGGAAGAGAGAGGGGGCAAGCATTCCAGGGTTATATTTTATCCTGTCAAGGAGAGCCTTTGGCTTCCCATCAAGTGTAAGTACCCTACAATTAACTGAGCATTATTGAAGTCAACTCTGGCTTGGAAACTCAGAAATATGCTTTTGAAAGTAGTTGTAGGAAAGAAAGTTTAAAAAAAGTCAGCATTTTTGAAGCAGAAATAAAAAGGTTTATAAAGAAAACTCTATTAAAGTCATCAACTTTCCCTTGCTTAAGGTCAAAAATGTACTGTATGCTGGAATACTATAATATATCAGATGAGTTCCAACAATCATCTATTTTCTTGATCTTGTCAGATCTCTGCCTGGGGTCTTTCTATTTGATCACTGTTGTGTTAATAACTGTGAACCAATGAATAAGCTATGATACATACAAATAGTGAGGAGGGAGAGGAAATATGTGGTTGGATACTGTTTTACATCATGGAAATCAATCTGATATAGAAACTATTGATCTATAGTTGAAGGCAAAGAAACTTGTCAGGAAAGTAAACACAAGCACATTAACCCTTCTTGAAGGGCAAAAGACTCAAAGAAATGAGCATGTGGGACAAGCCCCTCTCCAGTATGTGTTTGGCCACATCACTGAGATCAGAGTTCTGTTTCCAGAAGATTATTCTTCAAGACAAATTAGCCTCTGTCATTTCCATTAATGCATCAAGGTCGGAAAATAACTTTTTAAACCACTTAGTGAAACAAACACATGGCTAGAATTTGAATCTCATCAAAAATAGAGACTTCAGCCAGAATATGGGTGCTTAATTCAAGACAGGTATGTATGGCATATTTTTGAACTTCCCTAGGGTGAGTACACACAGAGCAAGCATTTAATAACTGTATAAATACATGAAAGAATAGAAAGAAAAGAAGGGAAGGTGGTGGGAAATGAACAGTCAAGTGTCAGGATTTATAAGCATGTTCTATAACTCTAGAGCAATCATCATGTATCAGAATTTTGATCTGTGAAATGATAATAGCTTGGGGTGGCATCATCCTTGGGTCTGTGGGGTTAGTTCTATACAGGATTTCAGTAATCACCTACTCTGATATTTACAGTAAGAAATCTGAGGATCAGAGAAATGTAATAATTAACTAAAGTTTTAACTCTGGTCAATGCCCAAGCTAAAATTAAAATACAGATTTCCTGATATTCTCTTTGGTGAACATTTGGACTCTCTATTATTTTGAACCCAGGGTCAAGGTCAATAACGTTTTCATTTTATTTGCATTTTCTCCTGTTCTACTTGCATTATGTATTATCTGTTAGTGTTCACTTTTGTCATATATATATTGAGTACCTTTTGAATGCCAAGTACTCTGCTCCGGACTAGGATTCAGCAATGAATAAAGCAAGTGTAGTCTCTGATCTCATTGAGTGTCCAGTCTAATGGAAGCCAGATGTTAAACAAGTATTTATAAGTGTAAATGGTGTTGGAAACATGGCGCCTAGTAGGATCCTTGTCAGAGCAGCCTTCATTATTTCTACTTTGCAAATGGGGAAATAAAACTCTCCAGACTCTAATACACAGCTCAACCCAAAAGAAGACAAGATGGGGCTGAGGACAGTGAACTTTCGTGCATACTTGAGTCCACTTAAGGACATTAGTCCTTTCAATCACCTTCAGGAGAATTCCTCTGCTTCCTACTTTGTACTACCAGGCAGAGCTGATTGTTCTCCCATAGCAACCCCAGGCCTCCAATTAGGCTTTGACAGCAGTGAGATGGGAGAGCTCAAGACTAAAATGTCATTATGATGATGGACTGTTCCCCATGCCCAGCCCTCCTTGTGGAAAGGAGATGATCCACTGCCACCTAGTTCTCAGAGCTCAATGGTCACCTGACTACAGCCTCAAAACACTCCCCCTTCATTATGTTCTAACAAGATGTATATCCTCTGATACAGAATAATCAGGACAGTGTTGGGTAGCACTTTCAATGTGTTCTATTCAGGTGCAGTAAAGTGAGACAGTTCCATAGAAACGTCTTCCATTTGCTTGGGTGAGTCTACCCAAAACCCTGGGCGATAACTCTTTATCTATTTCCAGGTATTGTTCCAATTCTTTTAAAGTATTTTGCCAATCAATTTTAGTCACTTATTTAACAAATTCCCCAAATGTGATTTGGAGCCCAATACATGACTTAAGGGCTTTATTTTTCCAGATACCCAAAATTTATTCAGTCCCTAAAAGAGGCAGTATAATAAATACATTTTTTTAGATCTTTACATTTAATATTCCCAGAAACTCTATGATGGAAGTACTGTTATTATCCCTATTTTAAAGAAGAAGAAGTCATGGCTCAGAAAATGTAAATGCTCATCCCAAAGTCACACAGCGAATCATTGGGAGCAGTGGGATTCAGCCGTGGGCAGCATCCTTCCAGAGCCCAAGTTCTTATCCACTGATTCTTTGATGCCTCTATGAAAGTTCTAAGCATTTAGGGGCTTATATTAGTGTTTTTAAATTGCTGCTGTAAAAAATTACTAAAAACATAGTGGCTTTTAAAAACACAAATTTATTAGCTTGCAATTTTAAAGGTCAGAATCCAAAATTGGTCTTACTGGGCTAAAGTCAAGGTGTTGGCGGGACTGTGTTCCCTGTGGAGGCTTTGGTGGAGAGTTCATTTCTCTAAGTTTTCCAGTTTCTAGAGGCTGCTTACATTCCCTGGCTTGTGGCCCCTTTGATTTTCAAAGCCAGCAGTGGGCAGCCCATTCTTTGTCACATCACATCTTTCTGACACTTTTGCCTCCCTTTCCCACATTTTTTTCAACCTGTCAACCCATACAGTTATTGCTGTGCATGAGCATGTGAGTGGTGAGAATATTTAAGGAATCACCTGGGATGCTTATTTTTAAAAGAAGTTTCTGAGGCTCTAACTCAGACTGATCTTGAGCAGGAGAAGAAGAACAGGAATTAACCTTGAAAAAAATTCTCCAAGTGATTTTTATGCAGATGATCCACAGGACTCACTTTGAGAAACATAGAGAGACACTCTCAACCTTCTCCACATTTAAGGACCCTTGTGATTATGTTCAGTCCACATGGATACTCTGAGATAATGTCCCCATCTGAAATTCAGCTAATTAGTGACCTTAATCCATTTGCAACCTTAATTTCTCTTTGCCAGAGAATTTAACACGTTCACAGGTTGAAGGGACTATGACACGAACACCTTAGGCACGTTGTTATTCTGTCCACTTGTAGGCTCAAGACCTAGAGATACTGTAGTGATCAGTTCTGACCTTGTGGGAAACCCCTGGTTCTGAAGACACAGAACATAGAAAAGCTTTTCCTGGGGCAAGTGTTGGTGCCCTTTGAATTATTTAAAGTAACTGGCCCCTAAAATACAATGAGGTAGCACTCCTTTTTCCGTAAAGTGAAAATAGTTCAGGGAGAAACAAGTACAATGTAAGAATAAATAAAGAAAAATAAAGTGGAAGGTGGCAGAGGGGATTTATCCCTCTCCTCTTCATTCCTGAGGTTTGGATCATCTGAACTGAGAATTGAATACAAGAAGGCATGATGTATAGACATGTGTTACAACACAAGTGCCCTTCTCACAGCAGATGTCCTGCCCTAGGCACTGTTTGCTGCATATTCGTGGATGCAAATCAAGTCCCAGGGCTACAAGTTTTCTGCAAATTCTACGGATTATATTTACCTGGAGGAGGATGGCAAACAAACAGTGAGCCCTGGGGAAACCAATCTTCCTTCCTTTTAGAGAGATGGATATTTCTGTGTAGTACTTCCCACACTTAGACCTTTTTGACATGAGGCAGTATAAAGCTTGAAAAGTGCAAAAGCATCCTGCACCACAAACTCCTACAGAGTTGCTATCTCCACTAGACAATAAGAGCTGTGAGGATCAGAATGCCCATTTCGCTCTAAGATCGGCATAATGCCATCTTAGGGATGCCGTGTCCACTTAGCCCTGTTCATCACAGGAAGCATGCCAGTGCTTTTCATGACTTCCTCTAATCTTGAGAATTTACCATTTTGTATCTATATCTATGTCTATGTCTATATCTATATCTATATATATATGACTAGAGAGAGAGAGAGAGAAACAAAGAGACACAGAGCCAGAAAGTATCTTAAGATATGTCAGACTCTGTGCTACAGTCTTTTTCTAGGGAGTCTCACTTAATATTCATAATAATTCTATGAGGTGTGTTGTACTAGTATCCCCATTTTAAAGATATGGAAACTGAGGCTCCAGAAATACAGATAACTTGGCCAGTGTCACAGAGTTATGATGCATACAGCTGTGTCCATACATTTGCTTTTTTGTTCCTGCTGCCTAATTTGGGCAAAATACTTCAATACAGAAAGTGACTTAATGGTAGAGCTACCATAATTTATTACATTTGAAAGTTAAGTAGGTGACTTTTATTAATTATGCTTGGACAAGAGGAATAAACTGGAACTGTCCCAGGCAAAAGAGGACATGTTGTCATTGTACTTAGAGGTCACTCTTTTAACCATACTCTGCATTAATGTCAGGCTTTATGAGCTGTAAAACTTTTCTCATGTAGTCTCTCCTTTCACCTTCCCACCAACCTTCTGAGGAAGAAGCAGCACTAGGCTCAAAATGCTCAAGAGACGTTCAGGCTGTTGCAGGCCCAGACAAGGACTGAGTCCCTTACTCTGAGTGGAATGCTCTGCCAGCTGCATCAGACTACCTCTCTGAAGCAACATGCTTGGAGGGACATTTCCCCCATCAGTAACCAAAGGTGGAAAATCAGACCTTGAAGTAGCTTTGTATAGGAGACACTGGGGGCAAGGGAACATCTTTGGTACTCCTTCAGTGGCAGCACCAAGGCTACCTGCCTCCTTCTAGCTAAAGGGAGACCTCTCTTTAATCTAAGTCATAGTGAATGAACTGGAGTCATGTCAGAATGGGATTGGGTCTGCAGCATTGCAGGACCCTGGAGATTTGGGGAATAGGAGCTCATCTTACTGTGATGAAGAAATATTTATTTGAAATTTAAAATTTCCTTCAATTTCACAATAGTTTCTTTTTATCTGATAAGTAAAGCTTTATATACATACGTTATGTATATAAATATATATGCGTGTATATATAAATACGTCTTTGTGTATCGTTAATTATATATAATTAAAAATAACTGTGCTATGTGATCCTACTGTCATAAAATTATTCACTCTATGTACACATCCATTCATTCATCTATCCATTTATTCATTCTGAGCAAAGTGATGGCTAGAATAATTTTCATCAAACTAAAATACTAATATTTTCCCCCTGGTTGGGAAAACCTATTTTGAGTACATTTTTCTGTTTATTTTTTTACTTTTCTACGTAGCTTAAAAGTTCCTAATGAGCATATGAACTTTTGTTTCTTTTGGCCATGCTGTGTGGCTTGTGGGATCTTAGTCTCCCCAACCAGGGATTGAACCCCAGCCTTTGGCAGTGAAAGCACGGAGTCCTAAGCACTGGACTGCCAGGGAGTTCCCTTAACATTTTTAAAGATGTAAAATTTTTAAAAGACAAGACTTAAGGTTGTTTTCAAAGGCAAAAGGTTAATTAATGAAGGGTCCATACCCTGCTCCCTCTGTGGGTTTCCAGTATGAAACCTTAACCAAATTCATTCCCCGCTTCAGCCATGGTAAGTTGGGGTTACCATAAGTTTCTCTTTGCCAAGAGCAGTATTAGTTTGTCTGTTGTCACAGCAAAATTATTAACAGCATGCTTCCCCTCTAAAGTGTCCTTGTTTGGAAAATAAATATGTGGTTGCTGTAGTGGGTTGGGTTCTTCTGGAGATGAACTCTGATAAAAGGTTTAGTGTACGAGGTATTTATATGGAAGTGCCCTTGAAATCACCACCTGTGGAAAAAGAGAGAGAGGAAGCAGGACTAGGCAGAAACTGAGCTGGGATAGACTTGGCTGGTCCCACGGAGAGCTCTGGAGTTAGAATGACCTTTGGAGTCGTCCAAGGGGCTGAGATGCACTGACCAGTCCTCAGATATGAGCCATCTTGAAAGGGGCGTGACTTGAGTGGGGCAGCTATCTCCTGCTGAAGGAATTACTGAAGGGTCCCTCTGCTGACAGCGCTCATAGCAGTTGAGCAACACAATCTTAATTAAAGGGAGATCTGGGTGGCATCTTAGAGTTTTTCTACCCTCACTGAAATGTAGTTTTATGAGGTTCAAGCATCTCTCTGGGGACCAAACTAGTTGTCACCTTTCACTTCAATGGAGAGAAGAGCTGCTTCTAAAAGTAGCTACCTAATGAGAAGGAATCCCAGCAGACCAAGGTTGGAGTAAGATACTTTTCCTAATGGTTCTCAAGATATGCGTTCTCATAGTGGTTAATAAAGGTCACTTAAGTTGCATTAGGCTCCTTTGTTGTAAATTCCTCAGTAATTATGCCTTGCATAATTAATCTGCAAGTTACTTAATTAATATGCAGGTTACTTAACATATTAAATAACCTGCCCAAAGGTTATGCACCCTGAGATGAAGCTGTGTTCAAACCAGGGCTTTCTGGCTCCCGGGCTCATTGCCTTCACCATTAAGATACACTCTGTTCTGTGATGAAAGAGTCACAATTTTTTTTTTTTTTTACCATCTTTATTGGAGTATAATTGCTTTACAATGGTGTGTTACTTTCTGCTGTATAACACAGTGAATCAGCTATACATATACATATATCCCCATATCTCCTCCCTCTTGCATCTGCCTTCCACCCTCTGTATCCCACCCCTCTAGGTGGTCACAAAGCACCAAGCTGATCTCCCTATGCTATGCAGCTGCTTCCCAGTAGCTATCTGTTTTGCATTTGGTAGTGTATATATGTCAATGCCACTCTCTCACTTCATCCCAGCTTACCTTCCCCCTCCCCAAGTCACAATTTTAAAAATGGGCAACCTCGCAGAGTAGAAGCTCTCCCTCCTTATCTTGTTTCGTTGACACTTGGAAAATAGCTGATTCAGCTTGTAAAGAGTGATTGAAACGTGAATACTTTAGAGGAGGCTTTTGAAGGATCCAGGTTCATTCTGGGTAGTGGCAATGTGTGGGTCATCCAACTGAAAATAATTGATCGTCGTGGTAATAATCAGTTCTTTTCAGGGTGGATTGTGCAGTGGTTAAAATAGGGTTCAGGGAAATATGTGTTATTTAGCAAAAGATCATTAGAGCTTTAGAGAAAAATGAACCATCATTTGTCTTTAATTTCAGTTTTTTTCCTCTGGCTCCTAATTTGGACACAGGGTTTCCTCATTAATGGTACAAATGGGATTAATGACTTCATACCAGCAGAGAACATAAGGTACTTAAGAACTCCAGCCACATGACACATTATTGTAGTAGCAAATGGTGAGGTATTTAGCATTTATTTAGTACTTTATTTGCAGTGTGCCTATTCTGATCGCATATTCACACACATTATAACCCTAATGATCACTTTGTGCTTTTCTATTTGTTATACTTGTATGTATTTGCAGCCATTTAAAATGTGTAATATTAAGCAAAATTAATGCTCATGAAAGCCTGCAGCTGCCTGCCCTGTGTGGCCTGATGATTCATTTATCATAGAGCCTTTGCCTCCCCTGCTGAGGATTTTAACCCAAGTCTCCCAACTGGCTGGGTGGGCAGTTTGGGATCAGGGGCTCTATATCAGTCATATTCTGTTGATGGAGACTTGAATGATGCCCTAGGGTTATTTGGTTCACTGAGGGGTCTCTATGTTTGGCAGCAAATTCCATAGCCTGCAATCTCTTTAAATAGACTTTTCTTGGGTGCCCAAGTTCTAATTGACCAACTCCCAGATGACAGCTATCTAGGAAAATGCTTTATGGTGCTTTTTCACACCTTTCCATTGAAGACCATTCAGGGCTCTTCCAGTTTCTGCGTTTAAGTGGTGATGATGATGATATAATAATAATATTAACAGCAGTAATAGCAATAGAATAATAAATATGACTCAGGCAGCTGGGTGCGTACTCTAGATATACTGTCTTATTTACTCCTCAGAAAGCCTTTTGGGTTCATTACTAATATTATTTCAGTGTTAGCGAGGAGGAAGCAGAAACTTGGAGAGTTCAGTTGACTTGCCTGTGGTTCCATGTCTAGGAAGTCCTATTCTAGTATTCAGACCCAGGCAAAATGGACTCCAAAACAGCTAACTATGGACCTTTAATTCCACCTCAAATCACTTGAATCTCAATCAAGAAGAGGCTTTCATCGCCGGTCATTGAAAACAGGCAGTACCATCTCTGATGCACTTTGTGCACTCAAATTGTTCTGACGCTTACAGTAAAAAGTCAAGAAATTACACTTAGGGATACATTTCTCTCTGTCTCTGCATTTCTTCCCCCACCCCTCATTTTTTTCCTTTTAAGAGTGATTACCACTTTCTCATCATTGTGCTTTTCCTGCTCAGTTTAGAATTCAGAATTTATAATTCATCTCTTTCTACCCCATATTTTAATAGGATTTGTGTCTTGGGAGTGTTGCCGTGTAATAACATATTTGCGATAACGTACTATCTGACAAGCGCCCTCATATTTTTCTATAAAGAATGTGAATTTCATTGACATTTGGGAAATCGCCACCTCTTGTTTGTCTTTCCTCTACCTTCTTACCTCTGGCTATTCTAGCTCTCCTAAGAAACTCTTCTGTTGTCGGAAGGTGATCTGGGGTATAGATTCATACCTGGTGTGGTAACTTAGAGGGGTAACTCTCTCAGGGGAATTGGCACTGATATGACTGCATGTAGGTGGAGGGAGGATGGTGTTTGAATTAAAGACATGTTTCTCTAGCGGTAGAGTTTTAAGTAAAAGTAGTAATATCTTTTTTTTTTTAATGTGCTTACTCGTTTTCAGACAAGATAATAAACTCTCTCCACAGTATCTCAAACTCTGATCTGTTTGCTTCTACCTACTGCACCTAGGACCTAACCAGCGAAATCTACCTGTGTAGAAAGCCACGTTGACAGGAATGGCTCCCATGCCATGGTCAGCCAGAGGTACCACACCCTCTGCCTGCAGGCAAAGGTGACTCAGGGAGAATTGACCCCTCACTCTCAGGGTAACGTTTCCTCCCATTGAGGTGAGAATTTACCTGGCTTCTAGAGATGAGGTGGCAGAAGGGGAGGGAGATTCCTAAACCCTAGCTATTGCTGAGGGAGCAGTTTTCTGTCACAGACTCAGGGAATATGCTGGTGCAGCTTATCTTTGGGCAGAAGTAACTTTTTCCTTCTTCATTTCTAATAGAAGAGCAGTGTGTCCTTTGTGAGGAAGGAGGGAAGACCCCTTTGTGAGCACTTACTGTGTACTAGGCACTTTTAGACCTATGAAAAACCCATTACTTTTTTCTTGCGTAGTGGGTGCTGAAACACTGCTTTATGAGGCAGACAGATGGAAAGAAACCCTAGAGAACTGACTTTGCAGAAACATTGCCATTCTTGGCTTTCTCATGGCTTTCATTGCCCAAGGGCAGGTTTTAGATGGAAGCCTCCTGAACCTCTTCACTCTAGAATACTTCCACACACACAGCTGGGGGTTGCCAACTCTAGAATAAAGATGTTGCCCTGGCTTTTTCTCCCAAATGATATTTCTAAATTCTCACCATGGACTTGGAGCTCTCATTTTATTAATTACTGTCCCTTTTGACCTGGAGGTGAGAGGATCTCATGGCTCTGAATTCTTTTTACTATCACCCCCAGCCCATGAAAAAAGGGAACACAGTGTGGCTGAGCAATGTCCTCAGTGTCTGTGGTTTGTGTCATGCGCCTGTTTTATAGTGTTGACCCCTGTAAATGCCATATGGAAAAGTCTGTGTCACTTTTAGAGCTGCTGCAACTCAGTCTCAGACAGCTACCATTTGTAGCATCAAATCAGAGTGAATAAGTTCCTCAGATTTAAAGTCTGTTGAGACCCAGAGAAAGATCATCCAAAGGGCCTGAAGATTAACCAACCTTCCTGTCTCAATAGGAAATGAGTAAAAATGTCAGTGAGTGAAAGTTGTCAGCATGTTGAATTTCATAAATCTGTCAGCAACCTTAACTCTGCATGAACATAACAGAAAACAAACTGTTTTTTCCTCTGATTTTAATTTGAAGTATATACTCTGCACTATAGATAAACTACTTCCCAGCTGGTAGCCACACTGATAGAAGACATGGATGTGTTTTATTTTAATTTTAACCTGCTTCTGATTCAGTGGTTCAGGTGACAAGTGGCCAAGCATCAGGTTAGGAAAATAACCTGTAATAGGTGAGTGCAAACCACTTTTGATTATGCCCAATGAGACATAATTGGTGATATTGACACCTTGAATTGCACTGATTTTCCAATCCAGCTGAAAACCTTGATGACACTTTTATTTTCACCTGTGCTATTCCTCTTTTTTTTATGAAACAATTTGTACAGTGAAAAAAACACTAGTTACATACAAGTTCCACACATGTATCCATGCTGTTTTCCTGAAGGAAATACACTTGGATATATGCCATCTGCAAAGGCATCAGAATAGTGGTCAGCTAACGATTACTGGCTACACAGGGCCTCCATATACTGTTGTGCAGCTTGTGCATCACACAAGTGCACCCAGTCAAGGAGAAAAATAACATCTGGAATCCTGCCCATACTCTGTTCGCCAACTTGGCCACCCAAAGGAAGGGGCTTCTTTTTCTAGTTTACACAAAAATACCACTGTGTGAGCAAACAAAAGTCGGCTACCATGTGCCAGGAAGAGACTAGATGCTCCATAGACTGGCTGTATTATGTTTAATGTGTGCAAAGCTCATACAAGATAGTTACTCATTTACTCATACCAGCGATACGGGAAGTGAAGCTCAGAGAAGTGGAACAGCTACCTGGAGCCACATGGCTAGTAGGTGGACGTGTTGGACTTCACTTCCTGGTCTATTGCACTGCAGAGCTCTGGACTTATGCCAGTGGGTTCTGAGGCCTCCACTGACCTCAGAAATGGTTTCCTAGGGAAAGATGCTGTGTCATGCCTGAGATGAAGTGGATAAAAGGTAGTTTCTCTGTGACTGCCCCAGCCAGTTATAGATTTTGTTTTCTTATTTCTCCATATCCCTCTCATAGCATCAACCACTGTGCATTGGCTCTTCAAATTAAAAAAAAAAAAAAAAAAAGTTTACTGCTCAAACTCTGCTTTCAGAATGAACAAAGGGCTACTCTTCTAGTCAGGAATCATTTTGTGCCAAGAAAGACAAAGAAATTCAGATGCAGAGAAGGGACCACAATGATGTCTCAAGGTAACACAAGGAAAGCTGAATATCAAGCCTCAGGAAGATTAAGACTTGAATTTCTTTTCTTCTTATGACTTCTATGGATGTCTTCCTTCACATGTTCCATTCTGTTTTCCTCATCTGCTTCCTCTTGTCTCTAGTCCTTCATAAATATATGTGCACTTGTTCTGATACTGGGAGCCCGGTCTTGACTTTGCAGCCACCCTGCCATCCACCGTTTGAAACTTGAGTGCCCTGATTCAAATTCCCAACCTTGGGGATCCCCTTGACTTACTTTTCTTTCTATCTTTCCAACCTTCTAAGGTATCTTCTCCTATTATATTTGGATGGACCTGGTGTCTGTAGAGATATGGTTGGGGATGGGATTTAGGATTGGGGTTCATGATAAAACACACACTTCAAGGTGTCAAGAGTTGGGAGCCCACATTAGTGGGCATAGACTGGCAGTTTCCTAAAATAAACTTAATGTACTTTCCAGATTCTCAAGCTGATATTACTCTTAGGAAGGGTCATTAACAGATCCAATCCATGGCAAAGGCTACAACAGCTAAAGTCGTATTCCAGTGATAATGTTTGACAAGGTAAAAGAATAAATAAGTCTTAGGGTACAGAGGAAGAGAATGGAGAGGCTGTTAGATGTGGGGGGAGAATTTGGCTGTCTGTCTTTGTTTTTGGTGCCCATACTAATACCACCCTTTTAAATACGATCAGTGGCTGGGGACCAATAGTGCCTTCAGTCACCTGCATATCAGATCTTATATGATGCTAAACTCTGATTCCAACCCTCTGCTTAAAACCTCCCTTGATATCTGGTTCCCTTAGTTACAGATGTCTCCAGCTTCACTGGAGTAACCCGTTTAAATTTTACTTCTTGATTGGACATCAATTTTCAGATGATGTTCTTGGCACACCCTTAAGATGCAGCTTCTCATTTGGATCCTTGAGCTCCATCTAGTCATACCCAGGCTTACCATTTTACCTTTCTTTATCTAACATGTTATCCCACATTTACTTAATTCAGCCACTGTCTAGTTCTTCTCTTGTACTAGCTCATTTTATCTTTAAAAAGACCCCCTGTGGTGGCTAATATCATTATCCCTATTTTACAGAGAGTAAAATAAAGTTTTGGAGAGCTATAATATTCAAGATAACCCAGAAACTGGAAGGCTTACATGAGATTTAAATCCAAACTCTGGAACCTATACTCTGATGCACCACACTACCTTGGTCAGTGGCAAAATACCAGATGAGGGCCCCTAACACTGAATCTCCTGTATGTGAGGAACACACTTGTTCCTCCAGTTGTTACATGTCTAAGAGTTGTCTACCTTCTTAGACTTATTCCTTGTGAGCTTAGGCTATTTGGAGACACAAATCAAGTTTTCAAATTCTTGTCTGATGGGAGATGTCAGCTTTCATCACCATCAAAGGAAAGCTGTTACTGTAATGAGTGTGTGTGTGTGTGTGTGTGGTATATGTATATGTTCGTATATGTGTTTTCTGCTTAGCTTCAAGTCTCTTTTCCTAGGAGAAGGAGACTTGGAGTTGTTTCTCTGTGCTTTAGACTAACTGTAAATGATTGGACTCCCCCAAAGCCTAGCTTTTATTCTGAAGCAATTAGCACTTCTACAAGTTAAGTGTGATTGATTTCTTCTGATGATTTATCTAATGAAGGCATTTGATGCTGATGATCACGATAATGACAATTTGGTGTTGATAATACTACATTATTTTTATTATTTGACCCTGACAAAAATCTCTAAATTCCTGCTCCCATATAAATGGAGCTCTGTGTAGTGAAAAACCTGGCATCTGTCACTTGCATCATAAAAACTGATCATTTTAAGCCATTTAATTCAAAAGCAGATGTTAATAACATGGTTTTTTTTTTTGTCACTGATGGGTGATTTAAAACAAAAACAAAAAAGGAAGGCAAACTTCTTTGCTGCTGCCTAACCCCCTGAAAACTACTCAGGCCATTCTGGACTATATTGGCCAAGATGCATGAGAAGAGGAAACCAAGGAACGCTCTGTGCCACATTCTAAAAACAAAATGATGGCATATCCCCAGCTCCTTTAAGCCAGTTTCTGTGACTGAGATGAAAGCATCAGGATTACCTGTACCTCTGTATCCCAACACTCACACACGTGCACATGCACACATACACACACACACGTTCCAGGCATCTATTGCTGCTACTCAGAAATTGAGTAGCTTGAAATGACAACCACATAATTATAGGTCACACTTTTGTAGACCATGAAATCAGGCAGCACTTGGCTAGGTGATTCTTCTGTACCATCAGTGGAAATCACTTCTGGTATATAGCTGGCAGACAGTCTGGTCTAGTGAGTTCATAATGGTTTAACTCACATGTCTGGCACCTTAGAAAGGTGGCTGGAATGTTGAGCTTGGTGGAACTGCAGCCTGGAGAGCCCACATGTGGTTTTTCCAGATGGTGATGTCAGGGTAGTCAGATTTATGTATCTCAGGGTATCTCAGGGCTCTGAGAGGGATTTTGTCAATGAACAAGAAAGACATTGTACAGTCTTGTGTGACCTAGACATGGAAGTCATATAATGTCACTTCTGCCCACTCAATTGGTTGAAGCAGTTACAAGTCTATCCATATTTCAGGACATAGACCTCACCTCCTAATGGGAGGAATATCAAAGAATGTGTGGCTGTGTTTTGAAATTATCACAATTATATAGACACATTCTTTTATTTCCCCAATCGCAAGATCTAGATATAAACAGGAAAAGTGTCCAAGGCATAAAGGCATCAAAGTTCACATCTTTCTCCAATTTCTTGCTTTCAGAGTTGACTTCTATCTGCTACAAGTTAAAAAAAAACATTTATAGGTAAATATCCAGTCTGGACCTGGCTCTGCTAGTTTTGGATTATGCAACAAAATATGAGACATTTACTGTGCTCATAGAAAGGAAAGGAAAATACCCACCCTTCTTGTCTCACATGTTTTTCTAGGAACAGAATGGGATTACATATGTCAAAATGCTCAGCTCAGCAGCTACATGGATACTACTGTGTTTACTGTTGTTGTATTTATTAGTTATAAATTATATGAATAGTATGCATGGACTTTAAAAGCAATTTAAGGTGGAAGAGAGGTGGCTTTCACTTTAATCAACTAAGACAAATCTTGACTTTCTGGAAACTGAAGAAGTAACAAACCTGCCCTTTCCACATTTGCATTTCACTTAATGCTATGAGTTATGCACTTTCCCTTCCTCAGTGCTGTTTTGCCTATTTCAGACTTGTTAGGTAGTACGTGATATCAGGGAACAGTCCAAAGAAGCAGTTCACCTCTGTTGATGGTTAAATGAGTCATCTCTCTCTTTTTCTCACTATTTCTTCATGCCCATACTCATCACAGGTTGAATTTGAACACGGTCTTCCATGGCAACTCAAAGGGATCTTGGGCCTATAGAAAACATGTAGGATAGATTTAAGACCAAGGGAAATGTTGATATTTCTCCAAATCTTATTAGTAACTAGCTGCTGATTATTTTGTGTATGGGACAGGGTCCCAAACAGCAAAGAGACTGGTTTATCTGAAAATGGTTCAACTATATTCCATTAATGTGGGTTAGTAGATCAGGGAACTAGCAGGCTTTCACACAATGTTAAGATCATGGACTTTCGAATAAGAAAAACCTGGGCTTAAATTCGGGTCCCACCAATTACTAGTCATATTGCCCTGCATGGTCACTAATTTTCTAAGTTTCAATTTCTTTATCCAAACAAATGATATTGGAATAATATCCTTCTCACAAGACAGTTGTAGGATTAAGTGAAATCACTTAGTGCAGTGCCTGGCACTAAGGACTTACCCTCCAAATCACAGCTAATACAATAATATTACTCTCCTCAGAAGACAGAATTAGTAATATTGTTTACATTATAATAGTTAAAGATCTTTCTCTGTCCAAAACACCCAACTAACTCCCATCTTTCATTTAGCTCCATATGAGCTTTGTCTTATTTAGTTTCTGTCACCCAGTTTCCCCAGGGACTTCCTGAAGGTCATGACTGGACTTGTAGGGAGCTGTCCTCCTCAGTGAGTCAGGCTGAGCTGGGGATATTGTGATTGCATTAGATCGGTGCCTGGATCAGCAAAGTCAAATCTGATCATCGGCTAACTCAGAAAGTCTATTCCTCCAGAGGCATAACCTGGCTGATCTCTGCCACCACAGGACCCATCTTGTTTTTTCCAAACAACAGCTTATTCATAATTGATAAGATACAAGGACATCTCCATCATCTACCACCCTAATTTAACGAAATATATTGTTACCTAAAACAATAGTGCTTGAAATGGCTATTGATTCCAACTTTCATCTGGGGACAAACTAATTTCCTTTGAATGGGGATTTTACTGACAAAATGAGATGAACATCCAACTATCTGTCTTCCTGGTTCATCTGAAGCATGATGTCACAATTGCTTAAAGCAACCAGACATTGATAACTTAAGCACTAGCCAATCAAGAAAATATTCCTTATGAGACTTCTTTCTGCAAAGGGGAAAATGGGCAGATACTCAGTCCTGTGGTTCCTAGTTGGAACCAACATCCTCCTACCATTGTCAGACTTAATGTGTTGCTGAGGAAGAAAGGAGAGGGACTGAGTTTATCTAATTGCTTCTCAAGTATCATTAGAAAAAACATTTTTTTGGTAGACCTGGGGAGAAGCAAAATGTAACTTCAGTGGGCACTTAGCCAAGAAACCAGTGTGTTAATCTGTTGCTGTGTAACAAATTACCATAAATTTAGCAACTTAAAATAAGATTCATTTATTAGCTCACAGTTCTGAAGGTCAGACATTCAGACACAGTGTAACTAGTTTCTCTGTTCAGGCTGAAATCAAGGTGTCAGGCTGCGTTCTGATCTGGAGGCACTTCCCATTCACACAGGTTGTTGGCAGAATTCAGTTCTCTGCAGCTGTAAGACTGAGGTGCTGGTTTCCTTGTTGGCTGTCAGCAGGGATCCACTCTTAGCTCCTAGAGGTCACCCATATTCCTTGACACATAGCACTCTCCATCTTCAAAATCAGCAGAAGAATTTCTCATGTGTTAAAATCCCTCTTTACTTCTAATTTCTGACTTCTTTTGTCTCTGACTTCCAGACTTAGATTTAAGGGGCTCATGTGATTTTGTCAGGCTCACCTAGATAATTTTCCTATCTTGAAGTCAACTGATTGAGGGCCATAATTACATCTATCAAATCTCTTTATGTCATTCCCTATATTAGTGTTTGGCTGGATATCTGGGAAAAGATGTGTACACCAGGTATTGGGAATCTTAGAATCCTGCCTGCCACACCAGGACTAAGGGTTATATGAATGCCAGGGTTAGAAGGCCTCTTGTGTCATCTGAGCTAGGGAAAAGAACTTTTGAAGAAGGTTAGCAGACATTTGGTCTTGTTCAAAATGTCCATAAGACATTTGGTTCATGAGACATAAGATATTTAATCCATCCCAAAATGTCCTGGATATTTGAACCTGTCCAAAAGCATTTGTCATGGACCAAATATGCTTGTGGATGTTTTAGACAGGACTGGATTTCATGAACCTTTTGGTGTTTATTATGGATGTTTCCGACAGGACCAAATACCCTGTGAAGCTTGCAGAAGTATCAGCTGCAGACATTTGGCAAATGTTTCCAGTAACCACTACTTCAGAAGTTAAATGAATGCTTTTTAGTTCATTTGAATGGTCACGAAACACTCTGTATATTGAATATATGACTTAGACATTTTTGAACCAAAGGAAGGCAAGAGAATTTCCTTCAAAAGCATAATTACTTTGTGAGCTAGAATGTAAGCAGTATCACAGTTCAATGAACTAATAACAACAGTAGCTATAATAAATAACTATGTAATTATATATTTCATTTTCCATTACCTTATTAGGTCTTCCTTCAAAAAAAGATATCTGAAATCAGCAACATGAGGTGGTTTATGGTCTCTAAAAATGTGGTCCAAAAGCCAATAATAATAGATGACTCAAGGTTAGTGAGGGAGGTGAATGTTAAAAATATAAATTCATGAGCTATATCCCAGAATCTACTGAATGAGAATCTCCGTGGGTTTGGCTTACAAACCCTTTTAAACAAGCTTCAAAAGTGATTTTTTTGCGTTGAGGATGGCTGATATTTCTTTCCCTATGATAAGAACTCAGTGTAATTTTTGAACTCTATTTCCCTGCCCATTTACTCCCTCTATCACAAGGCATATATAATAATATGTCTTTCGGGTAAGTTGTAAAGTTACAGAGAATAAACTAGGCAGGCTTAGCTTACCTCATTTTCTTCTTTTTGGGAGAACCTGCCTGTAGGGAGGAGGTGTCTTCTGCTGTTCTGGTGCAGGCTCTTTCTCCATGCCCCATATAAACATTGAGGCCACCCTGTTCCAAAGTGACTGGATTATAAGTCTCCCTAATTCTTTTATTTATGTGGTTATTTGTCCTAATCGTTAGGTTCCTATATCAAGCTATATCCTCTTATTTAGCCTGTTTTATAATGAAGATAATATTTTGAGCTCTTATCTTCCTTGCTATTTTCCTTCATTGCTCAATTCTTTCAGAACCCAGGTAGGGCAGAAGGCCGTTTTTTATTGAACCTCCCGAAATCCCTAACACCTTTTATTGGCCCTTCCTACCATCACCAAGTTCACTCATCATAAAAAAGCATTCCTCAAAAACATGTTTTATTTGATGTATTTACCTCCACCCATTCACTCTGCTTGGAAAAAAACCCTACTTTATTAGATACTGATAACTTTCTTTTTCCCCCAGAGAAAGAGTAAACTGGCATATTTTCCTATAACTCATAAACTCTCTTTCCTCTGCCGAATCTCCCTTCCCAGCCTAGACCCCTCAAAATTCTTCTTTTTTTTGGATTCTAGTATAGAATGCGTTCTTCAAGCAAAAGATGATTTTTCTTCTCCTTCAGTCTTATTTTAAATCAGGAATGCCTTCATTTATTTATGTCAAAGTAGAAGACATAAACTTTCATAAAGTTTGTACACTATTCAAAGATCAGCTCCCCAGCTGACCCTACCATAGGGGACGTGGCAGCCAGGAGTTCATCCTTTAAGGCTCTGAACACATAGAATTTCTTCCATGGAGTATTACTGTTTCTTTGACCAGTCAACAGCTTCCACTCACCTCCCAGAACATGCTACATGAAAATTTTTTTGAAAATTAAGATTTTGTTTTTAATCATCAAATTGTGAATTCCTTAAAGGCAAGAAACATGTTTTTCCCTTTAATCTTTTGAGAATCTAGCAGAATGCCAGGGAAAGAGTAGTTGTGTAATAAATGTATATTTACCATGAAATCACTTGGGATCTCTTACTATTATTTGCAATAATTCAAACAATACATACGAGTGTAGAAAATATCGAAATATGAAAATAAAAATAATATACCATATTTGCTGTTGTATTTTAACACATTTAAAAATAAGTTAGATAACACTACTATATATAAAATAGATAACCAACAAGGACCTACTGTATAGCACAGAGAACTATACTCAATATTTTATAATAACCTATAAGGTAAAAGAATCTGAAAAAGAAAAAATTATATATATATATATATATATATATATATACATACACACACACACACACACACATATATATATATATAGAAACTGAATCACTTTGCTGTACACATGAAAGTAACACAACATTGTAAATCAGTTATACTTCAATTTTTTAAGTTATATAAGTACAATTTTATAGTTAAATAAAACATAATTTGAACATTTCTTAATGTTATTAAAAACAAAAAGTAAAAATGTTAATATTTGAATTACATTCCAGTAGATTTACTAATAAATATTTTATCACTTCCAATCTAACTATAGACTACCCTGAACATCTTTATGTATAATAGCTTTTTGAAGTTTACAGAAAACATTTCCGTAGGATTTACTCCCATACCAGAGTTACTGGTTTAACATTACTACTAACCTTATAATTATTTTTTATAAGCTTTTACCACAATGTTTGCGGCCACTTCCTTTCCTTGCTCTTTGATGAGGGTTTCATCACATTTGAGCATGGATATCTATCAGTAATCTTTGTAAGTGTATAGATTATATAAATCTTCGCAAATTTGTAGGACAGCTTTTATAAAGCTTTTCTTTGAGATCAGTGCTATTCTGCACAGTTTCATAAAGTTTGTACACTATTCAAAGGCTCCTGGGTGAGGGAGTAAGTAGGGTTTACCGTCTAGTGTTGCACTCACCAAGCTCTTCACTCTGGGCTGTTTCTGCTCAGTGGTGTTCCTTTTTCTAATTTGTACAGGGGCATCCCATCCTCGCCAAGCCATTTGCCCATCTGCAGATGGTAGTTTTTCTAATTAGCACCACACTTCTTGTAGGGCAGAGGGACCCTGACCTAGATTTTTAAGGCTAGTGGGTCCAATTTTGTACATTGGGTTTTGCTGGTAATGTTACTTTCTGAAAGAAAGGGTGATCAACCTGTGGAGTTTAGCCTTGGGCAGGGTGCCAGGTATACACTGTGAAGAGCTTGGATTACAAGAATATCTAAGTTTTGTCATTTTGTTTTTCAGCATGGCAGTTGAAGTATTCCACCGGAGATCTGTCCAGCTTTTTGTTTCATTCTGATACATAGGGGAATGTCACTCACACTAAATCATGTTGCTACTGTCTTTATGCTGATTTTTCTCACTCTGCTGTCCTCATTTCCTTCCCTTTGTTTATATAAGTCTGTCTCATCTTTTAAGACTCAGTTGACTCTATACCTGGCTTATTAGGAGGCAGTTCTCTGAAGGTCTCTTGTGTTTCTGCTTGCCTTGTGAGCAGAGTTATTGATTGCCTTTTTTTCCTGGACTATATTTTCAAAGATTCTTTATAATGAACAGTTTTGGAAAATACAAATAGCAGAGAAAGGTTTACTTACAGCTTTGGAAGACAAAGATACTATCTCCCACTGAAGCAAAAGGGCTGGTTTACTTACTACCCATTATAAAAGATTTGCATTCCCCAAACTTAAGGTTCCCCTTCTGTACTGTGCTTCTGTATGCCTATAAATATTGGGGATTGAAGAACCAATGTAAATGCTGATTGCTGTAATGAACTGTCCATTGTCTCTGACCCAGAAGTTTCATATCCTCTACCAGTGCCCATTAACTCTGGCTGGACACCTCATTAGCCTCCAAGTAGGGTAAAATCTCAGATCCTTTACGTTTTTTAACATTTCTGTTAAACTTTTTTAGTCACTACAATTCTTAAAGATCAGTGACCTTTTCCTCCTTTGAATCCAAAACATCTATGTTTTTGACAATTATATTATGTAGCAGTTAGTGTGCAGGCTCTGGAAGCAGATTACCTTATTTAGAAAACAGGCTCCATTGCTTATACTCTGAGAGGCCTTGGGGAAATTTCTTAAATTCTTCATACCTCAGTTTCATTATCTATAAAATGGTAATGACAATAGTACCTATTGCCTGGGTTTACAGTGAGGAGAAACACATTCATATGATTACCACCGCTGAGTGATTGGCAAGTAATTTTGCTGTTTTGTGTGTATAAACCTTGTTTTGTCCAACGAACTCTAAGTTATCAGGGGCAGAATTTTCTTTACCTCTCTTTCTCTCTTTCTCTCTCTCCCTCTCATGCACATGCACATGTGTGTTTTAACACTCTCTTTTAATTCTTATAGATCTCTGCACAGGCCAGACACTGTTTAAAAAAAATTTTTTTTAATACAAATGGACAAGAAGTGATTTGACAGAACTACAGGTTATATTCTGTTTCTTTCTTCCTCCCTCCCTCCCTCTCTCCTTCCTTCCCTTCCATTCTTCCTTCCTTCAATGAATTAAAGTTTATTGAACACCCAGTGTATTATTCCAACATCTGGGGATATAAGAGAATTATGATACAAACCACAGAAGCCCACATGACCAGACCCATGAGCAGATGATTGGGATGTGGTGAGAACAGTGCTATAAAGCTATACACAGAAGGATTTTTAGTGCATAGAAGGGAGACAACTGACCTGGATGAAACCAGGAGAGGTTTACACATAGCTAGAACCATGGGGCCAGTTGTATGTGATTCTTGACTGTAGAGTGACATTTACACTGTTAAGGAATAGATGATAGATGAAACTGAATAACTTGGAAGCAACCTCTTGGAGAGAGGTTGTCAGCATTGACAATGTTTCTTCCGTGAAAGAGGGCCCAGCCCAGGTTGACCAACTTGTTCTAATAATGCTTTCTCCAGGCAGATGCATATCCTAAAAGAAAAAAAAAAAAAGGTAATTCTTTTGCAAATAATTAATATTCCCACCAGTTTCCACCCTAATGAAAGAAAAAGTTTGGAGATATATTCACAAACATTTTAGCTGAGTCAAATACTTTTGTTTGGTTCCTTTTCAGACAAGAACCAGGCAGCAAGCTACTTGTGGCTTAATTACTAGATCATATGAAAACAAGGAGATTTAATTGCAATTAGTGTTAGAATAATTTATTTATAAAATGCCAGTATATGTATTTATTTCCTATAGTCCATTACTTTCAACGTGCTACTATGTGTACTCCATTAGATTATCAAGTACAAGGTCATTAACCTACAATTCTGCTTGCCATGATGTTTTTAGATTGCATTCCGTTTTCTCTTTGGTTGGGATTAAATTGTTAACCCTCCTAGGTTATTTATCTTTAGCTATTTAATTACTCTATGATCATCTAAAGGCTCTGATTATTGCTAATTAAACAATTAGCAATAGAAGGTGCGACCTTCTCAGAAAACAGTTGGCTTTCCTGGAACACCTGGTAGGGATCCAAAATCTAGTCAGCTCTCTTCAGCTTCCATTGTTCCTCATAATTTACTCCCATCGTTAGTGATTCTAAAATTGTAATACATGTCTGCATGTTCTAGATTAGTAAAGTTTTGGTGGCCTTAATGAAGATCATGTGGCACATGGAGAAGTGTAAACGTGTAGGCTCTTTTTTTTTTTTTTTTTTTTTCTGAGTCCAAGCTAGGACTTACCTTTGTTTGGTCAGGGGTGATCAGCTGAGCAGCCAGATGGTGAATCTGGAGTTGTGGAGGGAGGGTTCCCAGGCAAATAGTTTCACACAGAGAAAACAACAAACAAACAAACAAACTTATTTCACCAGCACAGGATGCTTGCACCCCTAGTCAAAACGAGTCTTCTACGTTCTTTCTGAGTATACTTGTTTGACAGGGAGTAGATAGTTCAATCCAAACCCACTCACGCTATTGGCAGATTGACTGCTTGTTGGTAGGAGCAGGGGGAGAAATCCAATTTATTAAGTCCCTCCTGCCGAAGTAGCAGGGAATGTGGAGATAGAGATTTTTCAGATCCACGGCCCCAGGCAAATTTTCTAACTCTCTAAGAGAAGTACTACTGCAAACACCATCTGGTATAGAGGGAGAAACTGATACCTAGAGATACGGTTACTTGCCCAATATATCTGGCATGGAATTCAAACCTAGGTTTCCAAGATTCCGAGGCTCAATATATAATAACATACCACATTCTATTTTTTCTTTAGCATTACCGTGTATAGAACAATCAGTATTTCAGGAACTAGTTAAACTGGTTAAGAATTAACCACATTTTGGATTTTTTTTTTTTTCTTTCTATTCCACATTCTTGCTGCCCTCTGCTAAGCATGAGATTTCCGGAGAAGTAGGGAAGAAAAATGTAAGGTGGTCTATTTTGCATACTGCTGGGGTGTCACTGAGGTCACCCCTTCAGGCCAAGGATATTCACTTTCCCAGCTTCAGGGAATGTTGCTGCTGATGTACCTCAGCCGAGTTTATCCCCAGAAAATGCTCTTGGCAAAAGGAAGCTGCTTCACCCAGGTTTAAACCCCCTTTCTACAGCACCCCTCATCTAAAAGCAGATTGATGTAGAGAAATAAAGGACTGGCCCTTGCCTCAATTAAGGATATCTCTAGCTATTCTAAATACAGAGCTTCCTGTGTAATTAGCTGAGGCTTCTATTGCAACTGAATCACAATTCAACTTCTTCCTTTGTCTCTGCATGCATCCCTCACTCCCATATAGGTGTTCTTGTTAAAATGCAATCCCAAATAAAACATCAGCATGCCAGTCTACATCTCAAACCCTATTTTCTTTTCTTTTTTTTTTTTTCAATCCACAAGCATTTATTTACAATTCTGAAAACTTCCACATAATTACAAATGGGACAATAGTAGTAAATTACTATTTGGATAAAGAAAAGATACAAGTTAGCACAACATAGTTTACAAACTTACAATTAGGCACATTCAATTTGGTGCTAAGTCATAAAATATTCTTTTGCAGTTTATGAAAAATATCCAATAGGCATGTAATGGCCAAAATGTACACAGGATACAAATATCTATAGACATGACAATGTACAAATTGTGACATAAATCTATCAGAAACTAGAAAATCTATGTTGGTCTTATAGTTCCAGCTTGCTAAAAGATACAGGCTTTGGGTGGGAACACAAAAAAATCCAGACCTGGCCATAACAGGGTTTCCAGAAAGTATGGGAACTAGCAAAGAGTAGGCCTCTGGATGAGAGTGGGTCCAACGTGAGATGAAACAATGCCTTAATGGGTATGTAGTATGCTGGGATGGAAAATATAGGAGCAAGGGATATTTGGAGAATCAGACAGCTAAGTATTTGACACTAACAAAATCTACCAGTATCCCATAGGGCCTCAGGTACCATGCAAGGGTTTGAGGGATTCCAGTTCAAACCCTATTTTCTGACTTTGATACTTGAAGTAAAAGGAGTCAGAAGTGATCCTAGGGAACATTCTAAAATGGTGTTTTGGGGGACTTCCCTGGTGGTCCAGTGGTTAAGACTTCACCTTCCAATGAAGGGGGTGCGGGTTTGATCCCTGGTCAGGGAGCTAGGATCCCACATACCTCAGGGCCAAAAAACCAAAACTTAAAACAGAAGCAACGTTGTAACAAATTCAATAAAGAGTTTAAAAATGGTCCACATAAAAAAAAAAAAATCTTAAAATAAATAAAATGGTGTTTTGGAACAGGTATACCACCAGCAGGCAGTGAGAACTCCATCACTGGTGGAAGGTGGAATGTTGATAGTCTCTTTGCTGCCTTTGCAGTGCATGTATTTAACATTCACCAGTGGTGAAATGGGATGGGGTAATTGTGACAGGGAATGCACTGGCAGGTTAAATACCTTTGGTGTTTGAGTAATACAAAGTAGTTACTATAGGAACAATGAGACAGGATGGTTATGGCTAGGGCTGATCAATGTATTGTAGAAAGACAGTGAAATGAAATGCCATGGGCAATTAATCACCGGTTTGAAGATAAGGATGATTGGTTTTTCAATTAGAGGACAGAAAAAAACTAAGGATCAAGTCTGCTACTCAATTATAAGGGAAGCAGAAGTTTCCAGAGAAGGTTGAATTCTCAAAAATATCAAGTCTGCTACGCTGGGGCAAAGCCCTGACTACAAAAGATTGGTGAGACTCTGAGTCTTAGGTTTGGGTTATCTGGATACGTAAACTCACAAACCTGGATCCACACAAGTACCTAAACTACAGAAGTAGAACACCTTTCTCTGGTAAAAGCCAGTGCACCCCATCATTTAAAAGCAAAGATGAGTCCTCTGCCTTAGAAGACAATATAAATACCCTCTGAGAACTGAACTTCACCACCCTTAATGGCCACAGGACCAATGTGTAGTGTTAATCACAACACACACTAGTCAGGGAAGTCTGAGCTAAAAGTAGGAAAAGTACTTTACCCCATTGAGCTTCAGGAGTTGCACAACCAAGTCAGCTCAAACTGGCAGTAGCCAGGAAATTATATGAGGGACTAGAACCTGAGGATTCTTCATCTAGGGACAGAAACACATAGTTGGACAGGAATGTTTTACTGAACAGTGAGCACCATCCCAGATACAGGATTTAACACCCTAACAAGGACTCTGGGAGACAGTGCTCATGTGCTGCTAGGATGGCTCTTGAAAGTTTTAAGAATGTAATAACTCATAATAATGGAAGTAGAAATGTCAGGGCTGCTGAGGTAGATGTTGGAAAAGAAGATTAAAAGGTTCAGAGATGTGGAAATACTAGAGTGTATATACTGTGAAAGGCCACCATAAAAAAAAAAAAAAAAGCAGCTGGCTTTGTTCTGTCAGAGGGCTAGAGGATGTTGTGTTCCAAAGAGATAAGGAAGGTGCTGGTGAAAGGAGCCCTGGCATCACTGAAAAGTTCATACCAGCTGTCATCTGTTGGTTGAAGCTACGATAGGAGACACTATTATAGAACTGACCTGCCTAATAGCAATGGAATTATAGTATATCAAAATCACAAGGGTCAGGTTGATGCAGTGCTGAAACATTAGAAAGGTAGATACAATGATCATAATGAGTTATAAGGTCTGAATGACAGCCAGCGCAGCCTAACTCATAGAGAGGTATGGAAGAAGTTAATAAAAAACAGTATTTTGGGGGTGAGAGGATTAGGCAGGATAAAAGAGTAATGCCCAACCTATACAATCGAGAGAGATCAAAGACAATCAAGGGGCTAAGGGAAGACACCCTAATAATAAAACCTCAATTATTTGCCCAGTTTATGAAACTGAGTCATTTTCAGTTATATTACACATTGGTGAAGAGGTTGAGGCCTCAGGAAGAAGGATCATGTAACATCACAAATATATACAGTAATGGGAGTCCCTTGTTCTCAAAGAGACTTAAGATCATAAATTTGGAAAACTTTTCATATGGAAATGGGAATTCTAAGGCTTTTTGAGGAGTGTTAGATGCAGGATCTGCTTTGACATTAAAGCCCAAGGATCAAAAATGTCATTATGGTACCCCTGGTAGAGTAGGGTATGACCCATTCCCACTGACCATTCCCCAATCCTCAAATATATGGATGGAATGAACAATGTGGTTGTTGGCAGGACCTTCTATTGGTTTATTAGCCTGTGGCGTAAGGCCAAGTAGACCAAGATTTTAAATTAAAAATAATATTGTGTTCCAAGTTGGGCCAGGACTAGGGTGAAGCAAATAAAGCACTTAGGGAACAAAATTTAGGAAAACACTCACTTTCAAGATTGTGCACCCTAGCCCTGACCATGATCGTGAGTAGCAAAGATTAGTGGCATAATTAAAGAACGAAAGAATGCAGGGGAGATGGTCCCAATGTTATCCATATTTAATGACCCCATCAAAAATCAGGTGGATAAGAAAAGATGGCAGTGAGTTATTCCAACTCCACAAAGTAATAGGTCCAATTGCAGATGCTATGCCAGAATAGGTACCTTTGCTGAAGCAGGTTGACAAAGTCTCAGATACATAGTATGAGGTCATTGATCTGGAAAATGCACTCTTCCCCATCCCTGCCAAGAAGCAGTGTCAGAAACATTTTGCATTCATGCAGGGTAAATAACAGTATACATTTACCTTTATCCCTTAGGGCTACATTCATTCTCTTGTCCTTTGGTATAAACGATCTTCACTGTCTGGATATTCTACAGAACATCATGTTGTTCTACTATATTAATAACATTATGCTAACCATATCAGATGAACAAGAGGTAGCAAAAATGTTGGAAACTTTGGTAGACACATGCACTCCAAACTAGGTAAGGTTTATAAGAGTTTACGGACCATGACACAAAATTAGAGTTTTTAGGGGTTTAGTGTTCTGGACATGACAGGATATCTGCTCCAAAATAAAGTACAAAAAATTGCTTCTTGCACCTCCCACCACTAAGAAAGACTCACAACCTGATAATACTCTTCAGGTACTGCAGGAAGCATATTTCACACTTAAAATTATTTCAGTGCATTTACCAAGTGACATAAAACTACAGTGGGTCCTAGAGTGTACAAAGGCTCTGAATAAAATTCAGGATGTGGTGTAAGTTCTACCATATGACCTATCCTATCTTTTGGTATTACATTTATCTGCGATAGGAAAAGATGCCGTGTGGATTTTATAGTCAGATTCAGTAAAAGAACCAGAATGTAGATCCCCTATGTTTCTTGAGTCCTCAGGCCATGACATTACATGACCATGTGGTCATAACTACTGGTCATTAGCTGATTTCCCTCCCATCCAGCAATTCACAAGCCTGGGCATCATTAGATAGAAGTGGTATATCCAAGATCAGGCAGGAGTAAGGCACAAGTAAGCAGATCAATCAGGTTTCCCAGACACCCATGTTATCTACCACTTTTGCTGTAGTATCTCACTCTCTGCTAATACCTATGGTGACCAGCCAACAAATAAAGTACTGAGCTTTATCCACAGTGAATTAACTCAGTATATTGAGGCATACTGAAATGCTTGGTAAATACATTACAGATTAACAACAGTGAACTTGAAAGACATAAGTGAGGGGGAATTATTCCTGCGGGCAAAGTTTCAAGAGGTATACCTTAGAATCAAGTTTTTTAAATTAAGACTTCATATTTTTTGGAGTAGTTTTAGGTTCCAGCAAAATCGAGAGGAAGGCACAGAGATTTTCCATATAGCCCTGCCCCCCACATACACAGCCTCCCTATCACAACATCCCCACCAGAGTAGTGTGTTTCTTAAAGTTGATGAACCCGCAGTGACACATTATAATCACCTGAAGTCTATAGTTTACATTATGGTTTACTCTTAGTGTTATACATTCTAAGAGTTTGTTCAAATGTATAATGACATTTATCCATTATTATGGTATCATATAGAGTATTTTCACTGCCCTAAAAATCCTCTGTGTTCTACCTATTTATCCCTCCCCATGCCCCCAACACCTAGCAACCACTGATCATTTTACTTTATCATTTGTCCATAGTTTTGCCTTGTCCAAAATGTCATTTAGTTGGAATTATGTAGTATGTAGCCATTTTGGATTGGCTCCTTTCACTTAGTAATAATGCGTTTAAAGGTTCATCCATGTCTTTTCATGGCTTGATAGTTCGTTTCTTTTTATCATGAATAACATTTCATTGTCTGGATGTACCAGTTATCCATTCACCTACTAAAGAACATCTTGGCTGTTTGCAAGTTTTGGAAATTATGAATAAAGTTACTATAAACATCCATGTGCAGGTTTTTGTGTGCACATATGTTTTTAACTCCTTTGGGTAAATTCCAAAGACCACAATTGCTAGATCATTTGGTAAGCGTATATTTTGTTCTGTAAGAAACCACCAAACTGTCTCTCAAAGTGGCTGCACCATTTTGAATTTCCACCAGCAATGAGGGAGTTTCCTGTTACTCCACATCTTTGCCAGCATTTGGTGTTAGCATTCCAGATTTTGGCCATTGTAATAGGTGTGTAGTGTCATAATACACCTTTGGTGAAAAGATGTGGCCTGAGATGTGGTTGTATGAACTCATGGACCAAATGGTTGGTCAGGGGCCTAGAAGGAGAAAGAGTGGAGAATTAGAGAGAAAGAAATCTGGGGAAGAGGTCTGTGGATAGACCTTGTAAGATGGAAAATAAATGTGCATCTGTTGCAATGCACCCATCATAGAAAACTCACTAAACAATCAAGTGGACAAAATAACTCAGCTGGTTGATCACACTGTTGCGGGCATAAAGGCTACATGAATTGAGTGGTTATAATGACAGAAATGAAGACTACACAGGCCCAACTGCATGGGCTTGTACTCACCAAATCCCATCTAGCTATTGCCACTGCAACAGATGTCCAGCTTGCAACAGAAACAAATGCCTAGCTCCAATATCATACCATCCCTCAAGGGTATAAGTCATTCAGTTGGTGGCAATTTGAATACATTGAGTTCCTTCCATCTTGGAGAGTGCATCAGTTCATTGTGATGAATTGAATACACAGTCTGGGTATGGTTTGTCGCTCCTTGCCTACAGAACCTTAGCAAGCACAGCTATCCAAAAGTCTTACAGAGCAATGACCATCATATGGTGCGATGTCTCCTAAATGCTGAACATAAAAATCTAGGAATCAAGGGGGATGTAAGAGTGGCCTCGTGATACATGAGTCCCAGTGGCCCACTTGGGGAATTTGCACTTCCCATCTCTGTAACACTATGTCTGTAGATCTAGATGTCCCTAATAATCCCACTAACCTTACATTGTTGCTGTGAGCACACAAATGACTGAGATAATTTCTAAAAAGTGATTTTCACGGTGTTCAAAATATAGTGAACACTTCATGCAATGTTATTTATCATTTAGACATTTGACTAAGCAGAAATAAAATTTCTATTTGTCACGGTCTTAGGTTAAGCAGAGATAAAATCTTTTTCACAGCTAAATGCAAATTATCATTTAAAAGGCAAAACTTCATTCACTTAAATTTGTATTTAAGAAAAACATTTATATTTAAGTACTTAAATTTATTTGAATAAAATTCACACTAAGATGAAGATGACTAAAAGCTGCATTTGATGACATCCTCATACTTCGTTAATGATCCAATGTAAAAGAAGAAAACTAGTATATGGGCTGAATTGTGCCCCCCTAAAAAGTTATGTTGAAGTCCTAACTCCCAGTAACTCACAATGTGACTTTATTTGGAGATGGGGTGTTTATAGAGGTTATTAGATTAAAGTGAGGTCATCAGGATGGCCCCTAATTCAAAATGATTTTTGTCCTTACAAGAAGAGAAAATTTGGGCACAGACATACACAGAGGGAAGATGATGTGAAGGCACAGGGAAAAGACACTTGTCTACATGCCAAGGAGAGAAGCCTGGAACAGGTCCTTCCTTCCCTCATGGCCTCAGAAAGAACCATCTTGATCATGGACTTTTAACCTCCGGAACCCTTAGGCAAATTTCTGTCTTTTAAGTCACCCAGTCTGGGATACTTTGTTATAGGAGCCCTAGCCAACTTAGACAATTAGGGAGGCATTTCATCTATTGGGCTTGCTCTTTCCTGCTTTTCTGATAAGAACCATTTTTCATTTTGCCTTGTGAAGGGAACTAGGGTCATTGGATTCCTATTAGCTGTACTTTAAGGAATTAAAGTCAGGACTCATAAGGATCACACTTTTGGAGGCACAACAAAGATCTCTCCTGGGATGGTCAGAATTAAGTATTGGACCAAGCAGGAAAATAAGGAAGAAAAAATGTTTCCTCAGCAGAGAAAGGCACTATCTTTCATCAAGTGACAGATCCATTGATCTTTATTTATTTATTTGTTGTTGTTGTTTTGTTTTTGCGGTACGCGGGCCTCTCACTGTTGTGGCCTGTCCCATTGCGGAGCACAGGCTCCGGACGCGCAGGCTCAGCGGCCATGGCTCACGAGCCCAGCCGCTCCGCGGCATGTGGGATCTTCCCGGACCAGGGCACGAACCCGTGTCCCCTGCATCGGCAGGCGGACTCTCAACCACTGCGCCACCAGAGAAGCCCGATCCATTGATCTTTTGATATATTTATGTTTCTGTTGATGTTTACACAATATTAAAGTGGTCTATTTTCAGTGTAAAATTCTGGTTTAAAAAATGTTTTCACTTGCTATTACTTATTTACCATAATCTTAGGTACTTTGGTGATATTTCAATTAAGCAACATAATCACAGAATGTAAAGGAACCAATCTGTTGTTTCGTTTTGCTTTGCTTTCTTCCAAATTGGCTTTGCTGTCTTTTGACTTAGGAGATGAGTAGGAAAACAAAAGATTTATCTGCCCCATGTGTCGAACTAGTCTGCTCACTTCACTTATAATTTAGACAAATGAAGCAGGTGTCATTATAACCATTTTAAAAATGAGAAAATAAAAGTTCAGAGATATTTGAAAGTTTCCAATGGCCTGTAGGTAGTAAATGATAGAGACCACTGGATTCCAAGTTGTGGTTTCCCTCCTGTCTGCTCTCAGTGTAAACTAGATGCTGTTGCTCCCGTTATAACAGCAGGAGGGCTTCAAGCTCCTACACTACCCAAACTTATTTCATTTATTTAGGCAAATAAGCAAATAAATTACTTGTTGCATTGGGAGGAAGCCATTTTTCTGCAAGTTTTTGCTTTTTTCTCAAGCAAGGGGAAAAAAAGTATCAATATTTTATATTTCTGCACAGGATCTTTTTCTTCTCATCATCAATAAGCAGACATAGTTTTTCTCATACATGCGAGTAATCCAGTTTTGTGTTTTGCTTTTTCCCATTAATATTGCATTATCAGTGTTTATTCTTTCTTTCGCCTGCTCATCCCTTTTGAGAACTTACTATAGGCCAGCTCTCTGCTAGTTCTTCGAGATGTAGAGGAAGATTAAACATACTCTTTGCCCTTGCAAATCTCACATTCTATATATAGGGTAAAGAGATATGGAGACCAAAAATGACAATATGGGGAGACAAATGTTACAAGTGATACCTCTGTCAGCTTAAGTCAAGGAGAATTAGGATACAATGAAGGAATGTCTCCTTCGCAAAAGTGGGAAGGAGTATGGGACAGCAATTCTAAGTGGCTGGAATATAATGTGGGGGAGGGATGCCAGGTGGCACAATTCGAGAGGAAAACAAGGATTAGATCATTAAGTTGAACATCAAGGAATTTGAATTTAAACAGTAAGCAAGAATTCTTGCTTAATATCTCCATAATGGGCAGTCAGTGAAAGTAGCCATCTTTCCACATTGCCCTGTTCTGACATGGGGAGGAAAGTCATACCACCACAGGGGGCAATAGAATGATTTACCAGATGTGTAGGAATTTGATGATCTGTTTTCAGAACAATTCTGGATTAATGTTTGACCACAAGCCAGCATATTTTAAATTAAAATAATTAGAGGAAATCTAGGATAATTTACTATCTCTTAATGTTTTCTAGGGAGAGTGAATTGGATTATTCTTTCCTTGTCTTTCTGTCCAGCAGATTCTGTTCCATTCAAGTAATTTGAATCTGCATTTATTTGGCCCTAAAGTCTGAGTGCTTCATAATATTGCTGCAATTCTGACATGGTTTCTAGGTCTAATATTATATGGTTCTGTAGGGTTATTCTTTCCTGGCCTCTCCATTCACAAAGTATGCGTTTTCATCACCACAGTGCTTGACAAATGACCTCCCTGGGGCTTGTCTACAATTTTGGCTGGACATCAGAATCACCTGGCAGTGCTTAAAAGCCCTGACACTCAAGCCAAAACCCATGACAAATTAAATCAGAATATCTGATATCTGGAGCTGTGATCAAGATGTGTGTGTGTGTGTGTGTGTGTGTGTGTGTGTGTGTGTAATTTTTCAGGTTATTCTAATGGATAGTTAAGGTTAAGAATGACTTCTGTGTGGTCATCAGCATGAATCATTTATATTGCTTTAAATTTACATGCTAGATATTCACTGTGTACCTGCTAGCAGAGTGTTAAGCAATGATTGGAACAACAAAAGGGATAATACAGGGTCTTTGTTCTCTAGGAGGTGACATTTTAGATTGAGGCCCAAGTCATGCATATGTGAAATGGTTAATCAAAAATCAAGAGATCATAGAAATAAGTTGGCACACATATATGTCCGTATATATGTGCTCTTTTCTATGGAAAGTGGTGACCATACATTTAAGTTTGTCCAGAGACAATAATGGTTTACCCTTGTTTCCATGGAGTAATTATTAATAACACCTCATGCACTGTCAAGCTTCCTAGTTTAGCTAATGAATTATATGATTACCCTAAATGTTAAATAATGAAGCTTTGGGAAATCATGGGATGGACCCATGGAAGAGGCAAACGTGATGGACAGATGTAGAGGAATTGGCCAGGAGAGAAAGAGAAAAAGATAGAGGGACTCACATGAGCAAGAAAATACTCAGATTAGAATCACTTTTTATATTCACAGCAATAAAAATTCATTTTGCACAAATGCAATGGCAGCTTTGGCCTCTGCTTTGATTTTTTTTCCTCTTCCTGCAATAACTGTCTTGTGATGAGACTGTCACTTCCCTCAGTGCCCACAGCCTACTCTGAATTTGTTTTGGTTTGCTCAGCATTGATTGGCCCACCAAGGCTTTTAGAGGATTTTTCTGTAATATGATTGTCAACCCCCAAATAATGTGATTTGTTGAGAGATTTTTCAGCTCTTACCACTGACGATAAAATGGCCACATTTGTAATATGGTGACATCAAGCAGTATTGTGGATAAAGTTGGTAGAGAGGAACAAAGTATCTACACATAACAATTTTTTCAGGGTCAGTACCTCTCCCTTATAGAGTCAAAGCCACCACAGGAAGTTAATACAACCTATAATTATTAAATACCAATAGAGTGCTCAGCTATGTGCTCAATCCTAAGCACCCAGCATGGACCCCTAATTCCTGTTGAACTTCGTGGTCTATCAGCCTCATAATCTGCACAGAGGCCTACATGGAGTTGTTAAATAAATTATGAAACTAAGATAAGTATTTCCTACTCCGTACCATAGCATACTGTCTTCACTGGCCCCAGGATCAGCACTCCATCTGATACGAAGCAGCTAAGAGATGCTACACCCATAGCGCTGGAGCTATATTCTATTTATAAACAGAAATCCATTCCTCCGTGACTTTTGCAGCCCATGAAAATGTGGAGCTCTGTGTTCAAGGACTAGCTCTATGTTAACATGTCCAAGGAAGCTTACTGAAATCATTGACTTCAATCTGAAATTTCCCTAGGAGTTTGAGAAGCTAGCTGGCTGAAAGACTCTGTAACTAGGTAAAAGAAAAATACTGGTTGTCTTACTTGTCACAGAACCTCTTACTTGTCACAGAACCTCTTCCTCAGGAAAGGATTGTCCCTGGGGTGGGCTAGGTGGGTGTCTTAGAAGATAATTTAGCTGAATTCCTCCAAGCCAGTGAGTAATTTATCACAAACATGTGTGTGCTCCAGTGTTACATTTAGATGGCAGAGTCAGCTCAATCTTTTAGCTTCTTTTTGAATTATTTTTCCTTCCTTCCTTCCTCCCTTCCTTTCTTTCTTTCTCTTTCTCCTTGTAAGCCTCTCGTCATCTCTCTAACTTTACTTTTGTTTGCATTTTTAACCAAACTATCAGCTGAACATATAATTGGTGGGCAAGCGATTATTGTGCATTGACGGTATAGATTCACTTGAAACCCAAGGCAGAGAAAAGCAGAAATAATATTAGGCAGAGCATGAAGTCGTTTACTTCTTGGATATTCTTCCCTACCACTAACTTTTTTTAAACCTTTTTGGTGTGGAGTGGGGCTTAATGGCCAGGCTTACACTCTACCTAACAATCACATCAATAGCAATTTCTTTTCTGTTAACACCTATTGAAATGAATAGCAGTATGGGATAGAGCGTGCGAAGAACCCCAGTCGATTAGAAATTACAGGAGCAATAAAGCAGTAAAAGCATAATTTATTCATATGCGTTGTGCCTTCTGTATTTTGGGCAGCTACCTAGACTGGGGGATACAAGGATGTGTGACACAGCATCCTGTGTACTCCAGGAGCTCACAGACCTCTGGTTTGTGTTCACCTCACAGACCAGAGGTGAGCACAAACACACCATTACAAAAGACATAAGTGGGAATGTGACCTCACCTAAGGAAATTAGAGAAGATTTCTAGGAAGAGGAGACCTTGGAGCTCAGATTGGAAGGAAGTATGATGAAGACTGAGAGGCACCAAGGGGTGAGTAAGAGAAAGTGTTCTTGGTAGAAGTGTAAAACACAATGGGAAGCTTTAAGTAGCTCAGTGTGGCAGGAGCACAGAGTTTAAGAGGGACAAGGGAGAGACATAGCTAGAGATGTCTGCAAGGGCAGATGATACAGACCACAAGAGGGGCCTCTCTACGCTTACTTATGGAGAGCCACAACACCTTCAGAGGCTCATGGCAGTCAATACGGACTTTCCCACAGAGAGAATTATCAGCATATATATTATAAACAGCAATACCCATTGTCCACTTTTCTCAGCCAGCAAGTATGCAGAAAAGGAGGTGAGGGTTGCAAAGGTCAAGGCTGAAGCAAGGGTGTCTTTTAGCCAAAGCTGTGCAGTTTCAGAGCATGTAAATAAACAAAAACTAAGCAGAGAGTGGATCAAGTCTGGCAAGAGAGGAGAGTCTGTATGAGTCATCAAAGTCAGATGGAAGTTAGAAGTACATATCATAAAATGAAATTCCTAAGCAGGGAATCATATAGAAAGAAGTAGTAGACAGAATCAATAGTTTAGAGGACACATCTGGGCAATTCCTGACTCATGGGTTAATGCCTGTGGTTGATAGCCATGTGCCTTCTGCTTTGGAATGCTTGCTAATGTCAAAAGTTCAAGAGTGGAGGTGACAATTGAACCCCTTGATATTACTTAGTTACATTCTAGGCCAGATTCTTCAATACTGTTTCACTTTGGACCCAGCCTGCTTTATGACTTGCAGAATTCCAGGAGCTCCAGGATTGCAGCATATCACATATCAGCTGCAGAGGCTGGCAGGAGAGGCCATGTGGTCTATGCCTTGAGCTACCAGGGGGACAGAATTATATTCTTTAAAGGTTCTGGAAGCTGTAGACCCAGTGCACAATATTGTCCTTGTGAGGAGAAGAGGTGTTTAGGTACTCAAGCACCTTCCTAGGTAGCAAAGAACGAAATGAAAGACCTGTTGTGGCAGAATTTGTTCAAGGGCCTGTGAGGCCCCTGCTGGGAATTTCAAGATACAAATGAATGAAACTTGGAGAGGAACTGACATTTTTGTCTATGTCAATGAGTGGGGACGAGAGCCAATGAAATCCTACTGATTGCTGTGTTTATCTTATTTTTAACCCCATCCTTGTATGATCTGGAGAAACACAGTTTGGATCAAAACTACTGAATCCCTAAAATAATCACAGACATTAAAAGAAAAGAAAGAATCTCATACAAGATCTTCAGATAGAATTTAAATTAGAAAAATGGTTCTGTTTCTCTATATCTATTTTGAAAGGATGAACTTGCTTCTGCAAGTCACATTTTTCTAAGGCCCATATGTAAACATATTCATTCATAAAAACACAAAAAGTGAGTTATATATGAAAAGTTTTCTTAGGTGTGGGGTATGGTTTTGGTGTTAGTACCCCACTAACCCCTTGGCTTGGGGATCCCTTAATTTGTGAAAGAATCAAATGTTCCTCCCTAAATATCTAGCACCTCAAGCTGTGGTAAACTGTTCATTCAAAATCACAAATAATATCAAAGCCATCTTCAAATTCTAGAAAGACAAATATATTCTTAATGATTGAGAAGTATCTGCTATGACACCATCAGGCTTAAAAATGCTTCTCCTTTTGTTCTTCTTCCTCAAATTCCTCCTATATCATACATTTGATGGTGCCCCCAGAACTACTGTCTCTCGAAGGTTTCTTTATGGCTCCCTCTTGAATGTCAAGAGATCTCTATCATGTATTGCATTTTATGATGCATTCAGAATTGATTTATGGGTTTAAATTTCTGATAAGTCTGTCTGTGTCTAGGGACATGAAAGTGGGTAATACTATGAAATTATGAAGTTTGTTTATTCCTTTATTAAGAAAGTACTATTGAGGGCTAAGTAGGGCCCACGTACTATGGTAGATACAAGGGATACGTAGGAGAATAAGCATGGTTTACATTCTTAATATCCTAAAATATAGGAGGATAAAGAGAGTTGTTACAATGGTGGTGGGGCATTGACCAAACTGTTATAATGTAGATTTAGTGACTTGATGGATTATAAATACAGCCAATTGTTTAGTGAACATAGTAATGCACTAAGTAGGGGAAATATCACAGTTTAGTGTAAAGAAAACCATTTGGGATACTGGATTTTTCCTATGCTTGGAGAATCTCATAGTATGTTAGGATTCAAAGGCATATAAAATGTTATCCAGCTTTACTCTATCTTGTCATTTGTTCTGGGACATGTTTAACAGTATTTTTTAATTTTTTTAGCTGTTATAGTTTCTGCTTGGGGAAGATTTCCATTTTTTTTTGTTTCTTTAGATTAAGATTAATTTTTATCTGAGAAATAGAGTCCTATGACATTAGTTAAATAGATTCAGGCATGCCTGACAAATCTACTTTCTGTCTAAGCATTGTAGATGAAAATTTGATCTGAAACAGAATGTCCTCATAGAATCAAAAATATCTTCCCACAAATTGTTTATTTTAAATAAAATGCAGGAAAATAAGACCTTTCAAATGGGAAAAAAAGTTGTGAAAACCATCTGAACCAATGTAATATCACCAAAAATCGTATCAGATACCTCCTGATATGGTGCACTGAAAAGGACAATCATTACCAACATGTTTTTTTTGTCAAAAATGCATAATAGGGATCTATTTGAGTGGAACATCAAACTCAAGTTAACAGATATTCTACAAAATAACTACACTATTCTCTTCAAATAAAAGTCAAGTTTGGGACTTCCCTGGTGGCACAGTGGTTAAGAATCCGCCTGCCAATACAGGGGACACGGGTTTAAGCCCGGTCCAGAAAGATCCCACATGCCACGGAGCAACTAAGCCCACGTGTGCCACACTACTGAGCCTGCATGCCACAACTACTGAAGCCCCTGCGCCTAGAGGCCATGCTCCGCAGCCAAGAGTAGCCCCTGCTGCCGCAACTAGAGAAAGCCTGTGCGCAGCAACAAAGACCCAACACAGCCCCCCCCCAAAAATAAGTCAAGTTTATGAAAGACAAGAGTAGAGTGAAGAATTTTGCAGAATGATGGAGACTGAAGAGCCATGTCAACTAAATGCTGTTTGTGATCATGGCTTATATGCTGGACCAGGAAACAAGCATATAGACAAAGTTACAAAGAAAATATTGTAAAAGTTGAAGATATTTGAATATGGACTGAATTTGCATAATATAATATTATATAATAATACATTTCATTATTGTGCTAATTGTGCTTTGGTTATGTGATAGAATGTCCCTCTTTTAAGAAATTGATATATTCTGATGCATTTAAAGGTAAAAGGAAATATCTCTGAATTCCTGTAAAGTACTTCAGAAAAAAAATTGTGCCTGTATGTGCATATGTGAGAGAGGGAAAGAGAGATTGAGAAAGACTGACAGACATTGCTCTCCTCTGATTTCTATGCCTTTGTTACGTTTATGATCCAAAAATAAGACTTGATAGTATGAAGAAACCCATATTTTGATGAGGATATGAAATTATAACTAAGCCACTGAAGGTCACGCCACTAGCAAGTATCAAAGTCAGGCTACAAATCCAGGTTATGTTATTCCCAAATCCACTCTCTTAATCACTAAACTATTTGATATTAAGATGTAGACCTTGATATTTTAACCTTAAAGACAGCTCCCAGCTTCTTTGGCCTGACAACGATGCCACATGGCAAACAGGGAAAAAGCACCAGTCTTTTGCATTGATTTTGGATATGAAATGATCCCACTGCCCTACTCTTCCATGTTGGTAGTATCAAGGGCTTTGAACCTCACAAGATGTTGGCCATAGACTCACACCATTTCACCATACACAGAGATGACTGGCCGTCCTGAATGCCCAAGTCCTGAGGTCCCTCCGAGTTGTAAGAACTGGAAGGTAACTTGATGCATCTCCCCTCCCAGGTCACCTGCCATGCACTTGAGTTAACAGGGAGGACACCTGCAATGTTATGGTCAGCTTTATTCTATGTCTTTTCCTAGGGATATGGTCTTTGTGTAAGTGGTTTCCTTTTCTAAACTCAAGAAATCTATTCTCATCTCTCTACCTTCTTGGTCTCACTTTTCATCAACTATTTAACTGACTATGTAGATCAGCTTCCTTCTTATGGTTGTTTGTGTTCGTGTTTTGTGACTAGAAGTGTTAGCTGCTGGCAAAATATGGTAAAGGGAAGCCAGGACACAGTAGAAGTGAGGTGAAACCCTGGTGAGGACCTCCAGAACCTGATTGGTCCTGACTCTGGCACCGATAATCCAGGCATCCCCAGGCCTCAGACTGCACATTAGTAATAAAGCAGGAGACCATACTCCTTGTTGGCTCAGGACAGTCCTTTTTATGCCTGTTTTCCCAGAATAGTTATTCATAGTGCTCAGTTTCACTCTCAAAAACTGTCCCCATTTGACTGACAAATTATACACTCAACCAAATATTAGAGAGAAAAAATGTGTTGATATGAGGCTCAAATGGAATAATGCAACATGGGGTGGAGATTACCAGCACAGACCCTGAACCCAGATTGTTGAGGTTTGAATACAGACTTGGCCACTTATTAGCTATGTGACCATGGACAAGTAACATGGTAAGTTTGGCCTCCCCATCCAGGAACTTCATGTGTATCATGAAGTGATACACATATATAAAGCAATGTACTTTCTGAGATGGTCCTTTTAATGAACATTCCTCTTGAACCTGTAGGAGTCAGGTATTAGGTTATCTTGACACTCATTAATACATAAACTCTTGGGATTAATACAGCTAAACCAATTCCTGGTGTTGACTGAAAAAAAAAAAAAGTACAACGTGAGAGTTGCAAGTTAAGTTTTATTTAGCGCAAAATGAGGACTATAGCCAGGGAGACAGAACTTCGGATATACCTCTGTGTAACTGCTCTGAAGAGGTAGGGGGAAAGGTCAGTATATATGTGATTTTGGTGAAGGGAGGTATGTGCAATTAAACACACATTTTGCAAAAGGTTACTGCTGGTCATGAGAAGAAGATGACTCCTTCTTCTAAGAATTGATTGTAGTGCTTTTCTAGATATGAGGAGATGCAAGAATCGGGCACATAAAATCTTCTCCTGAAAATATCTAGCTATCTGAAGACTTGTTCTGCCAGTTTTTCCCAGAGTACAGAGCACCTCATTCTTGATATCCACCCTGAATTCCTTTCAGGGTGTGTTGAAGGTCAGTAGCTGCAGTGGCTTAATCCTTGTAGAAGCAGATACAAGTGTCAATTTTTAGTTGGCATTGGAAAAGTTCATGTAACCACCATTTCTACTTTCAGGGCAGTACATATCAATACATACATAGTCTTGACGAGCTCTGGGGAAAACGCCTACCGACGTTTTGTTTATTAAAAAGAGGATGCCAGGCTTCCCTGGTGGCGCAGTGGTTGAGAGTCCGCCTGCCGCTGCAGGGGCCACGGGTTCGTGCCCCTGTCCGGGAGGTTCCCATATGCCGCGGAGCGGCCGGGCCCGTGAGCCATAGCTGCTGAGCCTGCGCATCTGGAACCTGTGCTCCGCAATGGGAGAGGCCACAACAGTGAGAGGCCTGCGTACCGTAAAAAAAAAAAAAAAAGAGGATGACAAGGTCCCACTGGCAGTAGAACTTTCCTTTGAAGATTTCCCCTAATAGTATGGATGGGATTTCTCTGAATAATCTGTACTGTCTAGACTATGTTTCTCTGTCAGAGAGCTGAGTAGGACACTAACTGTACAGACTGTGTTTATTCCCAAAACTGATCCCATTGCCCCAAGACTGACCCTGTTGATACCTCTTGTGGTCCTGAGAGATGTGGCATGTCCCCCTCTCTTGGAAACTGTGTGCAACAAACTTTCTTTCTTTCTTTTTTTTTCCGGTATGCGGGCCTCTCACTACTGTGGCCCCTCCCATTGCGGAGCACAGGCTCCGGGCGCGCAGGCTCAGCAGCCATGGCTCACTGGCCTAGCTGCTCCGCAGCATGTGGGATATTCCCAGACCGGGGCACGAACCAGTGTCCCCTGCATTGGCAGGCGGACTCTCAACCACTGTGCCACCAGGGAAGCCCTAGGTTACTTTCTTAATCATTCATTTCCATTTGTGTTTTCTCTTTAATTCCTTGAGTATATTATAATAGATAGGGCAAATCCTTCTTTACATGTCCCATTCATATATCTCATTCTCAGTTGATTTCTAATGATTGGTTTTTCTCCTTGTTATGAGTAACATTTTTTATTTCTTCTCATGTCTAGTCATTTTTAAATTAATTTCTTATTGAAGTATTGTTGATTTACAATATCATGTTAGTTTCAGGTATACAGCACTGCCCAACAATTCAATTATATATCTATAACTTCTTCAGATTCTTTTCCCCTATATGTTATTACAAAATAATGAGTATAGTTCCCTGTGCTATACAGTCAGTCCTTGTTGGTTATCTATTTTGTATATAGTAGTATATATATGTTAATAGAACATTGGGATGTCTAGTCATTTTTGATTAGTTGTTGTGTAGCATGAGTTTTCTGAAGTTTTGTGTTTGATTTTATTTTCTATCAATGTTTACATGTTTTTGGACTTTGACCTAGAAGCCAATTAAACTACTTGTGGTACAACAATATATTCAAGATTAATTTTTAAGTTTTATTAAGATAAGTTTAGGGTAACCTGTATTTTCGTGCTAGTTTGACACTTAATACGCTTCTTGGGTTTCTATTATAATGTGCTAGATATTTAACAATGACTTCTCTCTCTGGCTGATTAGAACTGGAAAGCATCCAGCCCTGTGTGCAAGCTAGGAATTGTTCAGGCTGTGGCTGTTTAATAGTTCTTTGCCCAGTATTATGGAGTTTCACATATGTTTCTTAGCATTTAATCCAAAGCTCAAAGGGACTTGAATGTAGATTTCTGATATTATTTGTCTAGAAAGAAATCTCTCAAGCATTCAACTCCTCAAATTCTATTTGCCTCAACTACCCTGAATTCTAAACTCTATCTCACAGTTCAACACTGCAACGCTGCCATGTATCATGCTCAAACGGTGATCCACAGAATATTTCTGGCCAGGACAATTGTAGAACTGACATTGTTATTTTCCCTTCTATCAGAGATCATAGTTTTGCACTGCCTGTTGGTCAATATCTGAAAACAGTTATTTCACAGGTTTTGTTCTGCTTTTTCATTAGTAAAAGTAAGAGTGTAAGTGCAGTTCCAGCTACAGAATCAAGGTTGGAATCAGAAGGTCCCATCCCTCCTAGCTGATTTTTAATTCCTTGGTATTTTTTTCCAAAAATACTTCATGTAATTAGCAATTTTAAAATACACTGAAAGATTTATTAACAGCAATAATAGCAAAAGCATCAGTATCTTGCTTAATCCTCCCCCCTCTCCTATCAAGCCTACCAAAAACAATTACTTTTCTCTCTTTTATCTGTTTCTTAAAACAGATTAGCTATCAGTTCCCTGGACTTTCCTTCCAGTGTAGACACTGATTTGTTACTTTCGGTTAAGAAAATTTCTTCTGTGCATTAATAAGCAAATCTTACTGTCTATACATTAATGCTATTATATTCAAGGAAAAAACATGAAGCTAATTAATCACTTTAGCATGTATGACGGAAGCCCTCTGCATCAAAGATTTCAGAAATTCTTTCAGATAAGCAGTGGCATAGAATAATGGTTAAAGATCCAGGCTCTAGATTTAGAAAGACAGCTCCATCTCTGGCATTTGCCAACATTTTAGCCTTCTGCAAGTTGCAGAGCTCTGTAATTTTCATTTGTATAATGGCTATAGTAGGCTGTAGTAATGCTTACTTCATTGTAATTTTTCTGAGACGTAAATGAGATAATATCAGTAAAGTGCTTAGCCTAGTATATGCTGTATCTAGTATATGGTGCACACTTACATTTTATCACTGTTAGAGAAGTAGAAGGAGGAGATGGGGGAAAGAGGAGTAGGAAGAGAAAGAATAGCAAGGAAAAGAAGGGGAAGGGAAGAAGACATGAAGTACTAAAAACTATCAAGAAGTATTATATGAAGCCTTAAGTGGGATCTTGAAAACTTAATTTTTAAAAAAAATTTATTTATTTTTGGCTGCGTTGGGTCTTCACCGCTGCCCGCGGGCTTTCTCTAGTTACAGCGAGTGGGAGCTACTCTTCGCTGCGGTGCATGGGCTTCTCATTGCGGTGGCTTCTCCCATTGCGGAGCACGGGATCTAGGCGCACGGGCTTCAGTAGTTGTGGCTCGCGGGCTCTAGATCGCAGGCTCAGCAGCTGTGGCACACAGGCCCAGCCGCTCCGTGGCATGTGGGATCTTCCCAGACCAGGGCTCAAACTCGTGTCCCCTGAATTGGTAGCCAGATTCCTAACCACTGCACCACCAAGAAAATACCCTTAATTTTTAATAAGAGAGTTACCCTCTGCCATTGCAATGGACATTTATTCAGCCCAATGCTATTGAGCTGTATAACTTCACTTCTCCACCAGAGGAAAAATTTAATCTGTTAATTACATTAGTTAAATACCTTGAAAGGTGGTACGAGTAACTCACTGGGGGTAGTATCAACCACACTATTCTGACATATTTGTGTGGATAGAGTTAATAATAGCTTCCTTAAAAATTTAGTCACATGTAAATATATACTGTGGCCTCTGGGACTCCAACCAAAATTAAACCACAGGAAAATGACAGTACAAAAAATAAAGGAGATGAATGCTTTCAGTAGCTCCTTTAAAAGTAATCTTCCGGGAGTACAATCAGAAAGTTTTCCAAACCAGACTGATTATGAGGGTAGATACATATCATTAACTTTAGATGCACTAGTGATATTCTTCCTCTATCTTCAGGCCCCTCTTCTTTCCTTAAGGGTGTTGTTACAGCCATAATGTATGACACAGAGTCACCTGCTCCCAGAGCTCAGATATTCTGTGGCCATGGTATGTGTACCCCACAACCCAGCTCACAGGTAAATTATAGCCAAAGATAGTTACGCAGCTACACTATTTCTGGGGCTCCCAGAAAATTTCCAGGTAATTCTTCAAACTTCTCCTGTCAAAGAGTCAGATACAGAACCTCTCCTGTTCCCAAAGACACCTTGGCCCCTGAGTATATGCTGTATTTAGTATACAATATACATACCGAGTAACAGAATCAAGGCATCAAACTGGAGGACAACTATAAAATAACTATAAGCATAGCAATTGCTGGCAACTCAGAGAAGCATTTCAGCTCTTAACACACAGTAGATATTCAACATATGAATGTTGAACTGAACTAAATAATCTGTAAAAAAATATAATGACCAGGCTTATTCCACCAACACCCAACATAGTCCTGGTCAAACACCATAGCACAATTTGATGTCCTAGAAATAGTGGTTCCTTTCACAATAGCTGGGATAAAATTTACTTAGGAAAACCACCTGCTATAAATAAAAATATAAAGCCATGTAGCGATGATATTATAATTTACCTATTGCTTTGTATTTCCTTCTGAGCAAAATTGGGCTGCTGCATTACACCTGTCCAATTTAGAGTTAATTACTTACACAAAATCAGCATGATACCTTTGGGGCCATTATCATAACCAAATAATTTACTTTGGTTTTGAAATCACACACATATATATGCATATATGTGTGCATGTGTATATACAACTATGTGTATGTGTTTATATATGTATATATTGTATATATGTGTATATAAATATATAATATTTAAACACACATATATATATGTATACACACTTAGGCAAAGGAAAATACAGCATAAACAAAACACTAGACAGAAGCCCAATTTTATTTGGAACAAGTGTGTTATTAACCACATGTGTATAACTTCTACATGATATTCAGATAAAAAGGCAATGCTTACTCCAGACAGTACAACTTTTTTTAAAAAAATAGATCTTTATTGGAGTATAATTGCTTCACAATACTGTGATAGTTTCTGTTGTACACCAAAGTGAATCAGCCATATGCATACATATGTCCCCATATCCCCTCCCTCTTAAGCCTCCCTCCCATCCTTCCTATCCCACCCCTCTAAGTGGTCACAAAGCACCGAGCTGATCTCCCCGTGTGATGCAGCTGCTTCCCACTAGCTAGCTATTTTACATTCAGTGGTGTATATATGTCGATGCTACTCTCACTTCGCCCCAGCCTCCCCCTCCTACCCCGTGTCCTCAAGTCCGTTCTCTAGGTCTACATCTTTATTCTGGCCCTACAACTAGGTTCATTAGTACCGGTTTTTTTTTTTTAGATTCCATATATATGCATTAGCATACAGTATTTGTTTTTCTCTTTCTGACTTACTTCACTCTGTTTGACAGACTCTAGGTCCATCCACCTCACTACAAATAACTCAATTTCGTTTCCTTTTATGACTGAGTAATAGTCCATTGTATATATGTGCCACATCTTTATCCATTCATATGTCGATGGACATTTAGTTTGGTTCCATGTCCTGGCTATTGTAAATAGTGCTGCAATGAACATTGGGGTGCATGTGTCTTTTGGAATTACGGTTTTCTCTAGGTATATGCCCAGTAGTGGGATTGCTGGGTCATATGGTAGCTCTATAGATTTTTAAGGAACCTCTATACTCTTCTCCATAATGCTGTATCAATTTACATTCCCACCAACAGTGCAGGAGGGTTCCCTTTTCACCACGCTCTTTCCAGCATTTATAGTTTCTAGATATTTTGATAATGGCCATTCTGACTGGCGTGAGGTGATACCTCATTGTAGTTTTGATTTGCATTTCTCTAATAATTAGTAATGTTGAGTATCTTTTCATGTGCCTCTTGGCCATCTCTATGTCTTTCTTGGTAAAATGCCTATTTGGGTCTTCTGCCCATTTTTTAATTGGATTGTTTGTTTTTTTGATATTGAGCAACATGAGCTGTTTGTGTATTTTGGAGATTAATCCTTTGTCTGTTGTTTCATTTGAAAATATTTTCTCGCATTCTGAGGGCTGCCTTTTTGTCTTGTTTATGGTTTCCTTTGCTGTGCAAAACCTTTTAAGTTTAATTAAGTCCCATTTGTTTATTTTTGTTTTTATTTCTGTTACTCTAGGAAGTGAGTCAAAAAAGATCTTGCTGTGGTTTATGTCAAAGAGTGTTTTTCCTATGTTCTCCTCTAAGAGTTTTATAGTGTCTGGTCTTACATTTAGGTCTTTAATCCATTTTGAGTTTATTATTGTGTATGGTGTTAGGGAGTGTTCTAATTTCATTCATTTACATGTAGCTGTCCAGTTTTCCCAGCACCACTTATTGAAGAGGCTGTCTTTTCTCCATTGTATGTTCTTACCTCCTTTGTCATATATTAGGTGACCATGTGTGCGTGGGTTTATCTCTGGGCATTCTATCCTGTACCATTGATCTATATTTCTGTTTTTGTGCCAGTACCATACTGTCTTGATTACTGTAGCTCTGTGGTATAGTTTGAAGTCAGGGAGCCTCATTCCTCCAACTCCGTTTTTCTTAAGGTTGCTTTGGCTATTTGAGGTCTTTTGTGTTTCCATAAGGATTGTAATTTTTTTTGTTCTAATTCTGTGAAGAATGCCACTGGTAGTTTGATAAGGATTGCATTGAATCTGTAGATTGCTTTGGGTAGTATAGTCATTTTCACAATATGGGTTCTTCCAATCCAGGAACATGGTATATTTCTCCATCTCTTTACGTCATCTTTGATTTCTTTCATCAGTATCTTATAGTTTTCTGCATACAGGTCTTTTGCCTCCTTAGGTAGGTTTATTTCTTGGTATTTTATTATTTTTTGCTGCAATGGTAAATGGGATTGTTTCTTTAATTTCTCTTTCTGATTTTTCATAGTTGGTGCATAGGAATGCCAGAGATTTCTGTGCATTAATTTTGAATCCTGCAACCTTAACAAATTCATTGATTAGTTCTAGTAGTTTTCTGGTGGCATCTTTAGGATTTTTTTTTTTTTGTGGTACGCGGGCCTCTCACTCTTTTGGCCTCTCCTGTTGAGGAGCAACAGGCTCTGGACGCGCAGGCTCAGCAGCCATAGCTCACAGGCCCAGCCGCTCCGCGGCATGTGGGATCCTCCCAGACCAGGGCACGAACCCGTGTCCCCTGCATCGGCAGGCGGACTCCCAACCACTGTGCCACCAGGGAAGCCCTAGGATTTTTTATGTATAGTATCATGTCATCTGCAAACAGTGACAGCTTTACTTCTTCTTTTCCAGTTTGTATTCCTTTTATTTCTTTTTCTTCTCTGATTGCTGTGGCTAGGACTTCCAAAACTATGTTGAATAAGAGTGGCAGGAGTGGACATCCTTGTCTTGTTCCTTGTCTAGTGGAAATGCTTTCAGTTTTTCACCATTGAGTATGATGCTTGCTGTGGGTTTGTTATATATGGCCTTTATTATGTTGAGGTATGTTCCCTCTATGCTCATTTTCTTGAGAGTTTTTATCATAAATGGGTGTTGAATTTTGTCAAAAGCTTTTTCTACATCTATTGAGATGATCATACAGTTTTTATTCCTTAACTTGTTAATGTGGTGTATCACATTGATTGATTTACATATATTGAAGAATTCTTGAATCCCTGGGATAAATCCCAGTTGATTATGGTGTATGATCCTTTTAACATGTTGTTGGATTCTGTTTGCTAGTATTTTGTTCAGGATTTTTGCATCTATGTTCATCAGTGTTATAATTTTCTTTTTTTGTAGTATCTTTGTCTGGTTTTGGTATCAGGGTGATGGTGGCTTCACAGTATGAGTTTGGGAGTGTTTCTCCCTCTGCAACTGTTTTGAAGAGTTTGAGAAGGATCAGTGTTAACTCTTCTCTAAATGTTTGATAGAATTTGCTTGTGAAGCCATCTGGTCTTGGACTTTTGTTTGTTGGAAGATTTTTAATTACAGTTTCAATTTCATTACTTGTGATAGGTCTGTTTATATTTTCTAATTCTTCCTTGTTCCGTTTTGGAAAATTGTACCTTTCCAAGAATTTGGCCATTTCTTCATGATTGTCCATTTCATTGGCATATAGTTGTTTGTAGTAGACTCTTACAATATTTTGTATTTCTGTGGTGTCTGTTGTGATTTCTCCTTTTTCATTTCTATTTTTATTGATTTGCATCCTCTCCCTTTTTTTCTTGATGAGTCTGGCTAAGGGTTTATCAATTTTGCTTTTCTTCCTAAAGAACCATCTTTTAGTTTTATTGATCTTCGCTATTGTTTTCTTCATTTCTATTTCATTTATTTCTGCTCTGATGTTTATGATTTCTTTCTTTCTACTGACTTTGGGTTTTCTTTGTTCTTCTTTCTCTAGTTGTTTTAAGTGTAGGGTTAGATTGTTTATTTGCTATTTTTCTTGTTTCTTGAGGTGAGATTGAATTGCTATAAAATTCTGCTTAGAACTGCTTTTGCTGCGTCCCGTAGGTTTTGGGTCATCATGTTTTCATTGTCTTTTGTTTCTATGTATTTTTTTTATTTCTTCCTTGATTTCTTTGGTGATCTCTTGGTTATTTAGTAGTGCACTGTTTAGCCTCCGTGTATTTGTGCTTTTTACTGTTGTTTTCCTGTAATTTATTTCCAGTCTCATAACATTGTGGTCAGAAAAGATGCTTGATACGATATCAATTTTTTAAAATTTTCCGAGGCTTGATTTGTGACTGAAGATGTGATCTCTCCTGGAGAATGTTCTGTGTGCACTTGAGAAGAAAGTGTATTCTGCCACTTTTGGGTGGAATGTTCTATAAATATCGATTAAATCTGTCTGGTCTATTGTGTCATTTAAAGCTTGTTTCCATATTTATTTTCTGTTTGGATTATCTGTCCATTGGTGTATGTGCAGTGTTAAAGTCCCCTACTATTATTGTGTTACTGTTGATTTTTCCTTTCATGGTTGTTAGCAGTTGCCTTATGTATTGAGGTGCTCCTATGTTGGGTGCATAAACAATTATAATTGTTATATCTTCTTCATGGATTGATCCTTTGATCATTATGTAGTCTCCCTCCTTATCTCTAGTAACATTCTTTATCTTAAAGTCTATTTTATTTGATATGAGTATTGCTACTCCAGCTTTCTTTTTATTTCCATTTGCATGGAATATCTTTTTCCATCCCCTCACTTTCAGTCTGTATGTGTCCCTGGGTCTGAAGTGGGTCTCATTTAGACAGCATATATATGGGTCTTGTTATTGTATCCATTCAGCCAGTCTTTGTCTTTTGGTTGGGGCATTTAATCCATTTAAATTCAAGGTTTTTATTGATATATATGTTCCTATTGCCATTTTATTAATTGTTTTGGGTTTGCTTTTTGTGGGTGTTTTTCTTCTCTTGTTTCCTGCCTAGAGAAGTTTCTTTAGCATCTGTGGTAAAGCTGGTTTGGTGGTGCTGAATTCTCTTAGTTTTTGCTTGTCTGAAAAGCTTTTGATTTCTCCATCTAATCTGTATGAGGGCTTCCCTGGTGGCGCAGTGGTTGAGAGTACACCTGCCGATACAGGGGACACGGGTTCGTGCCCCGATCCGGGAAGATCCCACATGCCGCGGAGCGGCTAGGCCCGTGAGCCATGGCCGCTGAGCCTGCGCGTCCGGAGCCTGTGCTCCGCAACGGGAGAGGCCACAACAGTGAGAGGCCTGCATACCACAACAAAAATAAATAAATAAAAATAAACCGTATGAGATGCTTGCTGGGTAGAGTAATCTTGGTTGTAGGTTTTTCCTCTTTCATCACTTTAAGTATATCCTGCCACTCCCTTCTGGCCTGCAGAGTTTCTGCTGAAAAATCATCTGATAACATTATAGGGATTCCTTTGTATATTATTTTTTGTTTTTCCCCTGCTGCTTTTTTTTTTTTTTTAACATCTTTACTGGGGTATAATTGCTTTACAATGGTGTGTTAGTTTCTGCTTTATAACAAAGTGAATCAGTCATACATAAACATATGTTCCCATATGTCTTCCCTGTTGCGTCTCCCTCCCTCCCACCCTCCCCATCCCACCCCTCCAGGCTGTCGCAAAGCACCGAGCCAATATCCCTGTGCCATGCGGCTGCTTCCCACTAGCTATCTACCTTACTGCGTTTGTTAGTGTGTATATGCCATGACTCTCTCTCGCCCTGTCACAGCTCACCCTTCCCCCTCCCCATAACCTCAAGTCCGTTCTCTAAGAGGTCTGTGTCTTTCCCCTGCTGCTTTTAATATTTTTTCTTTGAATTTAATTTTTGTTAGTTTGATTAATATGTGTCTTGGTGTGCTTTTCCTAGGGCTTATCCTGTATGGGACTGTCTGTGCTTCCTGGACTTGGGTGGCTATTTCCTTTCCCATGTTAGGGCAGTTTTCAACTATAATCTCTTCAAATATTTTCTCAGACCTTTCTTTTTCTCTTCTTCTCCTGGGACACCTGTAATTCGAATGTTGGTATGTTTAGTGTTGTCCTATAAGTCTCTGAGTTTGTCTTCAATTCTTTTCATTCTTTTTTCTTTATTCTGCTCTTTGGCAGTTATTTCCACCATTTTGTCTTTGAGCTCATTTGTTCTTCTGCCTCAGTTATTGTTATTGATTCCTTCTAGTGCATTTTTTATTTCAATCATTGTGTTGTTCATCTCTGTTTGTTCTTTAGTTCTTCTAGATATTTGTTAAACATTTCTTTTATTTTTCAATCCATGCCTCCAATCTATTTCCGAGATTCTGGATAACCTTTACTATCATTACTCTGAATTGTTTTTCAGGTAGATTGCCTATTTTCTCTTCATTTATTTGGTTTTGTAGGTTTTTACCTTGCTTCTTCATCTGTGACATAATTTTTGCCATCTCATTTTTTTTTTTTTTTTTTTTTTTATATGAGTGGGGATTGTGTTCCTGTCTTGCTGGTTGTTTGGCCTGAGGCTTCCAACACTGGACTTTGTAGGCTGTTGTGTAGATCTGGGTCTTTCTGCTGAGATGAGGACCTCCATGAGACCTCACTCTGATGAACATTCCCTGGGGTCTGAGGTTCTCTGTTAGTCCAGTGGTTCAGACTTGGACCTCCCACCGCAGGAGCTTTGGCCTGACCCCTGGCTCGTGAACCATGATCCTGCAAGCTGTGTGGGGTGGCAAAAAAAAAAAAAAAGAGAGAAAACAATAAAAAAGTAAAAAAATAAAATTAGACTAGGATATTAACAGATATGTTAGAAAGAATATAAAAATAAAAATATAGATGAATCAACAACCGGAAGGTACAACAGTACCACAATAGTAAAAAAGAGGAGGAGGGAAAAGAAAAAAAAAGGGGTGGGGGAAGGCCTTGCCTGAGGAGGGCGGGGCCTAAGCAAGGGCAAGATTTGAATGGTGGGTGGGGCCTATGCTCAGGACTCACAGGGCTGGAAAAGGGGGTGGAACTTAGGCTTAAAACAACAGAAGAGGCCTGCACGTGCCCCCACCCCTGGCCTCAGAGGTCGGGGTACCTCACCCGGGAGCCCAGCAGGCATCCTGGCCTCAGGTGGGTGGGGCAAATGCCTCCCTCTTATGCCCCCAGGACCCATGTGGCCTGGAGGGGGCTTCGGAGGGGGGGTACTGGCCTGGGAGCTCAGCAGGCTCCCTGTGCCCAAGTGGGTTTGACAAACGCCCTTTGCTCCTCTCCTGCTCCTTCCAGAGGGCGCCCCCCACCTGCCTCTCCTGATCTCCCCAACCTCATGGGCGCCGATCCTGTCTAGCTTCCACTTATTCTCCCCCTTCAGTCCCCCTATGTCCTACCGCTTCACTTGGGGGTTCCTCCTGTCTCCTTGGGCATCAGGGTTCCCCACCAGCAGCCAGCAGTTACCCTAATTGTGGGGAGATGCTAACTCAGCATCTTCCCACACCACCATCTTTGTAGCTTGCTTCAGACAGTACATCTTAAAACTGCATCTATTCTATAATTTTCTTTTTTTGTAGTATCTTTGTCTGGTTTTGGTATCAGGGTGATGGTGGCCTCATGAATGAGTTTGGGAGTGTTCCTTCCTCTTTAATTTTTTGGAAGAGTTTGAGAAGGATGGGTGTTAGCTCTTCTCTAAATGTTTGATGGAATTCACCTGTGAAGCCATCTGGTCCTGGACTTTTGTTCGTTGGAAGATTTTTAATCACAGTTTCAATTTCATTACTTGTGATTGGGCTGTTTATATTTTTTATTTCTTCTTGGTTCAGTCTTGGAAGGTTATACCTTTCTAAGAATTTGTCCATTTCTTCCAGGTTATCCATTTTATTGGCATAGAGTTGCTTGTAGTAGTCTCTTACGATGCTTTGTATTTCTGCAGTGTCTGTTGTAACTTCTCATTTTCATTTCTAATTTTATTGATTTGAGTCCTCTCCCTCTTTTTCTTGATGAGTCTTGCTAAAGGTTTATCAATTTTGTTTTTCTCAAAGAACCAGCTTTTAGTATTATTGATGTTTGCTATCATTTCCTTTATTTCTTTTTCATTTACTTATGATCTTTATGATTTCTTTCCTTCTGCTAACTTTGGGGTGTTTTTGTTCTTCTTCTCTAGTTTCTTTAGGTGTAAGGTTAGATTGTTTATTGAGATTTTTCTTGTTTCTTGAGGTAGGCTTGTATAGCTATAAACTTCCCTCTTAGAACTGCTTTTGCTGCATCCCATAGGTTTTGGATCGTCTTGTTTTCATTGTCATTTGTCTGTAGGTATTTTTTGATTTCCTCTTTGATTTCTTCAGTGATCTCTTGGTTATTTAGTAACGTACTGTTTAGCCTCCATGTGTTTGTGTTTTTTAGGTTTTTTCCTTGTAATTCATTTCTAATCTCATAGCGTTGTGGTCAGAAAAGATGCTTGATATGATTTCAATTTTCTTAAATTTACTGAGGCTTGATTTGTGATCCAAGATGTGATCTATCCTGGAGAATGTTCCGTGCACAATTGAGAAGAAAGTGTAATCTACTGTTTTTGGATGGAATGTCCTATAAATATCAAATAAATCTATCTGGTCTATTGTGTCATTTAAAGCTTCTGTTTCCTTATTTATTTTCATTTTGGATGATCTGTCTATTGGTGTGAGGTGTTAAAGTCCCCCACTATTATTGTGTTACTGTCGATTTCCTCTTTTATAGCTGTTAGCAGTTGCCCTATTGAGGTGCTCCTATGTTGGGTGCATATATATTTATAATTGTTATATCTTCTTCTTGGATTGATCCCTTGATCATTATGTAGTGTCCTTCCTTGTCTCTTGTAACATTCTTTATTTTAAAGTCTATTTTATCTGATATGAGTATTGCTACTCCAGCTTTCTTTTGATTTTCATTTGTATGGAATTCTTTATCCATCCCCTCACTTTCAGTCTGTATGTGTCCCTAGGTCTGAAGTGGGTCTTTTGTAGACAGCATGTATATGGGTCTTGTTTTTGTATCCATTCAGCAAGCCTGTGTGTTTTGGTTGGAGCATTTAATCCATTCATGTTTAAGGTAATTATCAATATGCATGTTCCTCTGACCATTTTCTTAATTGTTATGGGTTTGTTTTTGTAGGTCCTTTACTTCTCTTGTGTTTCCCATGTAGAGAAGTTCCTTTAGCATTTGTTGTAGAGCTGGTTTGGTGGTGCTGAATTCTCTTAGCTTTTGCTTGTCTGTAAAGCTTTTGATTTCTCCATCGAATATGAATGAGATCCTTGCCAGGTAGAGTAATCTTTGTTGTAGGTTATTCCCTTTCATCACTTTAAGTATATCATGCCACTCCCTTCTGTCTTTAGAGTTTCTGCTGAGAAATCAGCTGTTAACCTTATGGGACTTCCCTTGTGTGTTATTTGTCGTTTTTCCCTTGCTGCTTTCAATAATTTTTCTTTGTCTTTAATGTTTGCAATTTTATTACTATGTGTCTTATTACTATGTGTTTCTCCTTGGGTTTATCCTGCCTGGGACTCTCTGTGCTTCCTGGACTTGGATGGCTATTTCCTTTCCCATGTTAGGGAAGTTTTCAACTATAATCTCTTCAAATATTTTCTCTGGTCCTTTCTGTCTCTCTTCTCCTTCTGGGACCCCTATAATGCGAATGTTGTTGCATATAATGTTGTCCCAGAGGTCTCTTAGGCGCTCTTCATTTCTTTTCATTCTTTTTTCTTTATTCTATTCCACAGCAGTGAATTCCACCATTCTGTGTTCCAGGTCACTTATCCATTCTTCTGCCTCAGTTATTCTGCTATTGATTCCTTCTAGTGTAGTTTTCATTTCAGTTATTGTATTATTCATCTCTGTTTCTTTGTCCTTTAATTTTTCTAGGTCTTTGTTAAACATTTCTTGCATTTTCTCGGTCTTTGCCTCCATTCTTTTTCCGAGGTCCTGGATCATCTTCACTCTCATTATTCTGAATTCTTTTTCTTGAAAGTTGCCTACTTCCACTACATTTAGGTTTTTTTCTGGGGTTTTATCTTGTTCCTTCATCTGGTACATAGCCCTCTGCCTTTTCATCTTGTCTCCTGCATATATTCTAATACCATAAAAGACAACATCCCTTGAGGAATGTATATATTTTCTTTCAGTAAATCTCTGTTGTCAGCATATGCCTCACTGACATCACCAACAGTAAAAGATACTTATGAAGAATTACATTTAAAACATGTGCTTAGGCAGACTTCCCTGGTGGTCCAGTGGTATAAAGAACCTTCCTTCCAGTGCAGGGGACGTCAGTTCAATCTCTGGGCAGGGAACAAAGATCCCACATGCCACAGGGCAACTAGGCCTGTGTACCACAACTACTGAGCTCGTGTGCCTCAACTAGAGAGCCCACGTGCTGCAAACTAAAGAGCCCATTTGCCCTGGAGCCCTCGAACCACAACACAGAGAGAAAACCCGCATGCCACAACTAGAGAGAAGCCCGAGCACCACAGTGAAGAGACCGTGCTCTGTAATGGAAGATCCCATGCCTCAACAAAGATCCTGTGTGCCGCAACTAAGCCCTGACGCAGCGAAAAAAATAAGGAAAATTTAAAAATAAATAAATAAAAAGCTATGTGTATAAAAAAATATATGTGCTTGGAGCACAGTTGCTGAATTGAGAGAGAGCTGGGATCTGTTTATTGATTGTTTGTGCCTGGAATTTTACATTTATTTTTATTTATTTTTTTTTTTGCGGTACGCGGGCCTCTCACTGTTGTGGCCTCTCCCGTTACAGAGCACAGGCTCCGGATGCGCAGGCTCAGCAGCCACGGCTCATGGGTCCAGCTGCTCCACGGCACGTGGGATCTTCCTGGACCAGGGCACGAACCCGTGTCCCCTGCATCGGCAGGCGGACTCTCAACCACTGCACCACCAGGGAAGCCGTACATTTATTCTTATAAAAACACTGAAAGGTAGTTCATTTTATGAGTTAAGCGAGGAAATCTCAGACATCAGTCTAAGAATACACAGCTTATGTATTACACAGCAGAGATTCCCACCAGTTCAATATTCAATGTTCTTCCATTTTCTGTTGCATCAAGCTACAAATAGAAAGAAGAGAGGTATGCAGGCATATCTTTATTGTATAAATCAAAGCAAAACATGCACTTGACAATATTAAACAAGCAAGAAAGATTTTATTCAAGGCTATTGCAATAGAGAAAATGGCCAAAACTGAGTCAGAATTCAACTCCACTGAAACACAAAAACAGTGGGGCTTTAAGAGCTGAGCAGAGGAGGAGATCTCAGGTATCTGTGTTTGCTAGCTGCCTTTTACAAAGGAAAAGTAAGCTTTCTTATATTTTCATGACAAGAGGTGTTTACTGCTTAGGGCAAGGAGCCCCCAGGGGAAGTTAGGCTCCTACCTTCCCACAGAAACTGGGAGATAGGAACACTCCCTTCCTTGATGATGACATTTCAAAGGGATGGCTCCCAGGTCCTTGAAAAAGACATTCGTCGATTGTAAAATTGGCAAAATCATTTCTAAAATATTTACATCTCAAAGGGCCATAGAATGGATTTGTACTTACAGGTCTTCAGTAGGAAATGCTCTAAGGAAAGGGAAATTAAGAACCTATAGGCAGGAAAAAAATCCTGTGCAAAATATAGTCAGGCTGAGGGGAACTCTAAGGTACTCTTGGCCAATGTGAATATTTCTGCACCTAGTTTCTTGCCTCTTCTACTTTGCCTATTGTACCTTTGACTTTCTCCTTAGTTTCTGTCTTTGCATACCTCTCTATCGTCTCACCATTGGTAAAGGATACTATAAAAGATAAATATGGCTCTCATGCACATATGAACACTTGTAAGAGCTCACTGTTTTTGCCTACCAATGATGGCACTAGTGCCCATGAAGGCTTTCTCTCCAGGCATCTCCTCCTGTCTTACACCTCCTATAACTGTTCCTTTCAGTGGCTTCTCATGTCCTCCAAGGCATGAGTTGTCTAAAGAATATGTTGTTGTTGTCTTTGTTACTCTTCTTTTATCTTTAGATTTGCTATTGGTACATTTCATTGTCTTTTATTCCAGTGTTCACAGAGTTAGATTTTAAAACGTGTGCTGGGCCTGGATTTATTTTTAGGTATGCATCTTGTTTCCTTAACTGGACAGTTGTGGTAAAAATGAAACAGCAGCTTGGTAAAATGAAGGTCTTAAAGAGTGTTCTACAGGCATTCGTTTTCACCAGGGGAGCTTCTCTCGTTTTCCTCATCTCTCGCTCTTTTTCTTTATAGCTCCAAACTCTGGTACAGCTTGTCTGAGTTCTTTGTCAGGTCATAGTGAACTCACAGAGAGATCTTACATGAAAGAAGGTAAAATAGAAGCTGACTAAGGTGAGCCAGCTGTAGCATTTGAAACACCACACTGTTTCCACTAATCAAATAATTCCTCTGGGTAAATGCTATTCTCCTGGAAACATAATCTTAGAAGATGGATATTTGAAAAATGAGCATAGTCTAAGGATGTGATCAATGAAATGAACTTTAGATATAACAGAAAATTAGAAGGAAGAATAGATACGTCAGTAACAGAGGACCCTAGGTTGCTATCTATCAAGGGATAGTGTTTCTATCCTAGTACATTAATCAGGAATGTAAATACTGAAATATTCATGAAAAGGATGGAAACAGGGAAGCTGACTTACAACCTAGAGCTCCAGTTTGATGAATGCTGTGCTGCCAAGATAAAGCAAGAGGAAGAAATGGTCGTGAACAAAGACAGAGGTCCATCTTCACTTTTTTCCCTTTTACTTTGTATAGCACTAACAAAATGAGAATATCAGAAAATATAAATAAAAAACACATGCCATGTATTGTTAAAGACAAAAATTCAACCATGGAAATTTTAAACATCTAATTGGCTTTATTGAACTATTCATGAATCAGGCAGCATCCCAGAAAGTAGAGAGGAGCTCCAAAGGGCTACAGAAAGGGTGTGTGATGACATTGATTCTTCGTGCATACCTGGCAGCCAGGGTTCAATGATCAAACTGCACTTAGACAATATTTCCCCTGTGGAATGAAGGCAGATGAGACACTTAACTCACACAAGATGAGCCAACAAGACCAGGGCCAAAGACTGGTGCAGATTAGTTTATAGGGTCCACAGGAATGAGGCCTTTGCTTATCAATATCTCAGTGACCCTCTGCATTTTTACTACTGCTAACACTCAACTAAAAAGATTAACTCTTCTCCTTTCCCTTAAAATGCATTTCTAGAAAGCAAGCTGAGGAAATAGTGACTATATAGGAAATAATGAATACCCTGATTAAATTTCCGAGAAAACCAGCCAACAATACTGTTGAATGCTTTATTATAAAGATATATGTAAAAGGCAACAAGTTCTGCTTGAGAATATAAATTGCCTGGAGTGCTAAAAATGCTAGTTGAGCACTTATTTAATAAATGTATAGAAAACAGGCAAGCTGTTTTCCATTAGATATATTTTGTTTTTGTATTCTAATACAGGAAAATTTGAATAACCTTCAACAACTTTTATTCAATAATAGATAATCCAGTTCATATATATTTTGATGATACAAAGTATTGAAGCTTAAGATAAAACTCTGTCTAGTACTTATGGTCAAAAACAGTCAGTAAATAGATGAATTAGGGTAAAAAGGAACATTCAGCCAATTAATGAAGTAGGGGTCTGCTTATACTTCTAGTGTAAAAGGTAATTCATTTTTCATTTTCTCAGAGTTAATCATAAAAATAGAACTTAAGGGAAGTCCTAGAGTAAACTAGTAAAATATATGAAGTTAAAACAGAAGTGAGAAAAGAAAAACATCTTAATGTCCACTAATGACTTAATCAGGATAGACCATCACTCTGTTAACAAATTATTACCCTTGATGGATAGAAGTGTGCCTAATGGATTTGGCCATTATTTTTCTCAGTTCCATACTTGAGATAGTTATTGATCTCTGCCTATGACACATATTTACGATGCATTTGTCACCAGTCTTTATGTAGCTTAAGAGGCTGGTGGGTCTTGACTTACTCTTTCTATGCTGATCTTATGTAACTATCCTTCAGAAGTGCTATTTGGGAGTTTGTGGTTTTAGCTGACTTGATGCATGGGTTCCTGTTTGGCTGAAAGCACTTGCTCAGGATCAACTACCCTTTATCTCTTAATTTCATATTAAACTTGTCTGCCTATTGCTACATTTTCTCACTTGTCTCTTGCTCTGTTTCTACTTTGTCATGCAGACATCAGGATGTATGTAAAGTGTTCACTCTTTTTGCCCACACTGCAGCTCTTTGTCTCTAGATGGACTGAGACTTCAAAACATAGTACCTTATACTACTGGGAATTACGGAGATCACCAATTTTTCTCACTATACTTACTACAAGGAATATCAGAGAATAACTTGTATGCCACCACTTACAAGCATGCAGAACTTCAGTCCCTTCTGGGATAATATTTTTATTTAAGGAAAGCAAGAAAAGAAAAGAGATGAAGGATGAATGGAGGAAGGAGGAAGGAAGGAAAGAAGAGGTTTATGTTTTTCTATTCCTTATGCCTCCTAGCACAATTAATAAGCAATATGCCCTCCCCACATCACTCCCAACTCACCAACCAATCCAAAAAGGATAAAAAGGGTAAATATAACTCTTGTGATTTATTTACTCTGGAGAAAGTCCTTATTTTAAGGTTGAAATTAGAAAACAGATCATTTTAATGGTTGAGTACAGGTGTAATTGCTGCTTTTCAAGATTTCTGGGAAAGCTACTGATGTCCCAGCTGTGGCTGAGAAGCAAGAAATCTGCCCCTTCACTCTTTACCCACAATTCATAATAGCTGTGACTTCCCTTGATCATTTTCCTTGATTTTATGAGCTGTTGGTTTTCCGTGAGGACATGCATGATTCCCCTCAAGAGCTCTGTGTTCTGGCATTGTTTGCTGGCCTTGCTCCTAATAGTGTAGCCAAAAAAAGATTCAGCGTGAGAGGGTAGCATAGATAGAGTGACATATACAAAGGTAGCCGATATGATTTTTTATGGGGATTTAATGCTAATCACTATGGTATATCTGATTGCTGAACAAACTTTATAAAAGAGGTTCTCATCTATATTCTGTGCTTCTCATTGGTAGCCATAAGGAGCTATTATAAGCAAGGAAGTTACCTTCCCTTTGGAACAATAAAACAGTTGCCTCTGTTGACTAAAAACAAATAGAGTGCTAGATATTTCTCCAGAAAAATTGGGTTTACCTGGGATCAATAGAGAATTGCAATTCAGGGTCTGCAACCATGGTGAGCCATGTGCAAGTGTCCACACAGCAAGAGAAGGAGAATGCTTTTACAGAGGGGGAAAGAAAGTCAGGAGGGCTATAGTCAACAAAAAGTCCATGGCTTTTCACTGTCTGAGTCCTTGCCAGGAAAGAAGAGGTGTCTTTTTTCTTCCTGTTGGACTCTTCTATTGTCACAGGGTGTGAGAACTCCCCCTTCTTCTCTCTCAACTTTATTTTATTAGGATCCTTGTTATTAATTTGTTAATTTTCCCCCTTTTGATCAAGATCTTTCTCTGAAAACATCACTGATCAAGAGTCAGGTTTTCTAGTTTCAGGGGCTTTTTGTCCCTCAGTGCCAGAAAGGACCTTTCCCTGGTGTATGTCTCACTTCAAAGAGAAGTATACAGTTTAGAAATCTATTGAGGTCACATGCAAGGAAAAAGGAGAGGTAAGAGGGAGAACTCTCAGGCACCTTTTAATCTAAAGTCCATATGTTATCAAGATCACAGATATTGGATATCATCTGAAGCATTGTCATCATTAATGGTTTGGTAAAAATTTTCCAACAGGCCTGGTCCAGATACCTTGGGAAAGTTTTCTCATCTGGTATTAACTGCTTCAATGCAAGGGAATTTTTACTTTCAGGTCACCAGATAATGTGCGGGTCAAGTCAGGGTTCTGCACTTTATTTAGATGTGTCACATGAATCCAAGAGTCTCTTCCTTGGAGTTTAGTAGCACAAGAATTGGTTAGCAGTACCTGATAGGCACCTTTCCAGTGAGGTTGAAGAGAGCTCTTCTGGAGTAATCTTCCCCAATAGATGAAATCTCCATCTGATGTAAGTGAGAGAAACCAGGTTGATAAGTTTGAATGACTATATTAAATTCCTCAGCTAATCTGTGAGGATCTTCAGTTATTTTGGAAAAATCTTTGACTGTGGCTCACAGTTCAGCTTTAGTCCAGGGAGTATAAGATATTAAGGATTAAATCTTTGGATCCTAAGAAGGTTTAATTTTAAAGGGATAGATTCTGATAAGTTCAGTGGAAAAGGGAGTGGAGAGAGTTTCAGAGAAAAAAGGAAGTACCAAGAGAGAATTAGCATGGGGGAACTGTGGGTAAGTAGGAAGTGTAAGTATACAAAAGGGAAGGAGGAAGATGACACCAGAGGTAGAGTCTGACCACGAGGATCTGAAGGAGAAAAACAAGCTGATTCTAGAGGCAGTCTGAGACAGAGAAGCCAAGGAAGAAGAGCCTGAGACTCCCGGAGCCATTTTATCTATCTTTAATTTTTTATTTCTCTAGGTTAATCTTAAAATCTTACTTTGCAGAGAGGCGATTTTAGACTACTGGTAATGAAGAGAAGCCTCAAAATATCAATCAAAATAGGCATTCCATTCAGTTCTAGAATTTTTTGAGCTATTGTAATCCAATTTGGTTTTAAGAAAATTAAATTTGGGTATTTCAGGTTCCTCATAATGACCATTGATAATCTAAATTGCCTTTGGTCAGGTCAGTCCATTTAGTTAAAACTATAGGTGAGGAAGGACCACAGTTTTTAAACATAAAATAGGCTGGAGTCTCTATGCACAAGAAGGGGGCACCTTCAAAATATCTAGATAACTGCGATCTATTTCTCAAAGATTATTTTTCTAGAGTAAAGGAACAATTTTTAAACAGCTTACAGCTCAAACAGCTCAATTCAAACAACTTGCTACAGAAACAGTCTGAAGGTCTAACACCAGCCAGTTCTAAGGAAACAGCTTGGTCCCAGAGGGGCCAAGCCAAAGGCTTCTCACCTGGTTTCCATAGAACATCCCCTATTCCAGGGTAATGGGCTGACAGATGAATTGGCAGTTTCAGTGAAGCAGCCCCTGCTCCTGAAGGAATAGGCTGAAAGCATCTCAGCCAGTTTTGTTTGAAACAATCTGTTCTCAAAATCAGACCAAAGTGCCAAATGAGTACTTGCACAGAGAACAAGGCCTTGACCAGAAAGAACAAAACCTTAAAATAGATCCCAAATAAAGCCTGGAGAGTTTCAAATGCAAAGGGGTGTGAGTGCAAATGCAGGAGAAACACTCAAATTCCAAAGTCAGTGAGAAAAGCAGTGAGTTCAGTGGGCTCAATTGTGGGCACCACATCTGTTTGCTCATCAGCCCTGGAGGCTTTGGGCAGTCTTCTCTGGTCCCTGTACAAGCCATCAAAATGTCGATCTAAAACAAATAGACTATAATATATTTCTCTGGCAAAGATGGGTTTATTCAGCAGAGAATTGCAATTCAGGCTCGGAAACCATGGCAAACCACGTGGAAGTCCATGTACAGTGAGAGAAAGAACACTTTTATAGAGAAGAAAAGGAAATTGGGAAGGTTACAGTAAACAAAGAATCCACGGTTTTTCACTGGCTGAGTTCTTGAAGGAAAGAAGAGGGAGGAGGTGTCTTTCTTCTTCCTTTTGGGCTCTGCTATCAATTCAGCTTCCCCATCTGGTCTCCTGACTTTATGTAATTAAGCTTTCCGCTTATTAATTTTCTATAACCCAAACTCATTGCTCTCTTCTATAAATCATCATTAATCCAAAATCCAAGATTCTAAAGAAAGTGAGATTCCAATTAGAGGAGATTTCCTGATGTGAACAGGGCACTTATTAAAAATTGTTTTACAGCCTTCAAAACCTGATAGTTCAGAAAAATATAATTTCTTCATTTGTCTGTCATTTCTCCCATCTCTTCTCTGCACTGTGTCCCTCTTCTTCTTATTCTAAATCTCCTGTGATCTTTCCTAATTTCCTGTAATCAGCACCAGCCCTCTCCATGCTTTATCTCTGCTGTGAAGTATATACCACTGCTATTAGGAGAAGTTGACTGCTTTGGGTCTTAAAAGAGCATCTCTACTTGGTATTTCTAACAATCTCCTTTTCCTCTTCAGCAGACAGTTCATTCACTTCTGGAATCAACATGCCATATCCAGAACTCCTCTTCTTCAAACAGTCTCCTCCTTCAATATTCATCATCCCAGTAACTGGTATAACTATCTGATTTGCCATCCAAGCATAGATGTTTTTCCCATTTTTTTCCTTTCTCAAATCTCGCATCTAATTGTCACCAATAGTTGTTGACTTTGCATTCAGTGTTATTTCCCAAGCCTTCCAATGCCTTGTCAACAGAAGTTCCCCGTATATTTTTTCCAACTGAATTACTGCAAGGTTCACAAAGCTGTTAACTCTAGTCTTGTCCCTTATCATCCATATCCGCACTGTCGCTAGTACAATTTTACTAATATGCAAATGAGATGTTTCTTCCTTGTTTAAAATCCCATGGTGCCTTCCTACATCTCAGAGTACAAAGCTCAAACTCCTTAGAATTACATACCAGGCTCTTCATGACCTGTCAGCTTTCTCTTATTATATGCTAGTCTTTCCCCCTCATACCCTTTTGTTCTATGTACATTTAAAGTGTCATGCTTCCAAATGACTCTGTATTAGTGCACACACTCTGTCTTCTTAAAATACTTCACTCACCCTTCTTTCCTTAGAAAATCAATGCTGAGACCTCAAAACAAGGTTCAAATATCACCTTGTTCCCTTCCCAAGTTATGAACTAATATTTTAATTTTTACTCTTTAGTCTTACATTATTTTCTAATCCAGTATTTTCTGATATTTCTACAGAACTGTGACCTTAGAATGGCAGGTACTATATAGAATTGATGAAGTCAATTCAAAAATAAAAAGGCATACTTTCACTTCTAGCCAAGAAGATGTCACCAGGGCCAGATTTACCTTACTGCACAAAATAACTAAAAAACTGGAAAATAAAATATATGAAACAACTGTTTTCAAGACATTGGACACCAGAGGAGAGTGATCCCTGAAAATAAGAAAATGAACAAGGTTAACTATGATTGACAGCTTACTGCCTGGAGAGCACACCTGAGTCATGGCACGGTGAAGGGGACCCTCAGGGAGAGCCTGGTGGTCTCCTTGAGTTGAGGAGATAAGGGGGATTCAGGGGAGACTAAGGTAACTAGAGTTCATAGGGCAGAGCACAGAGAGGAGAAACTGGCACAGAGGAGAATGATCCATTAGGTTTGTTTTGTCTTTTAATGAGTTGTTATAAAATTGTTCTCTCTATCCCTGATAATATTATTTGTTCTGAAATTTAGTTTTATAATATTTATATAGCCTGTTCAGCTTCAGATTTTTTTAAAAAAATTGGTGTTAGGGTGATATATTGTTTTCCATCTTTCTGCTTTTAACCCATGTCCGGGTTAAACACTTTATATTTCAAGTGTTTTGTTTTTTTTTTCCAGCATTACTGAGATAACATTGACATATTACCTTGTGTAAGTTGAGTACAGAATAGGTTTTCAAGTTCCCATTCTTTTCTTTTCTTCTTCCCAGGTTATTAATCATTATCAGCTCTTGGGAATTGCTATTGCTTCTAAATCCTAGAACATATAGGATGATTTTCTGACATGTTTTCTACTGCAATTAGGGACCCTCTAGAGGAAGTTTTGTCCCAAACTCTTGATGGAGTTACATTGATTGACGTAAAGAGAAATGTGCTGAATGGCACCTAACAATTACTGAGCACTTACAGTGTGCAAGAACTGGTGTTTAGCGCTTCGCGTATCATGTCACTCTGGATTCTCACAACAACTTTTGAAATTGTGATAGATAGATATACACACACACATATATATACATATACATATATTTATATGCACACATATACACACATATATGCATATATATGCATATACATTTATGTGTACATATATACATATGCATACATATAAACCAATTATATAAAGATGCATTCCTAAAATTCTAGGACTTTCATTAGGTATTTTGCTCTTTATTTCCCATATGTACCCCTTAAATTTTACCCCCTTCAAGAGAATTTATCATTCTGGCAGCCTTACACACTGGAGACATATAATACAAATTCATTAAATTCACAGTACCCCCAATGTCTAAGTCAAAAGTGAAAAACAGGCATCTTCAGGACTCACACCTTATCTTATATCTCACACCTTATATAATAGATTCTTATGTCTATTTGCATCATGCTTACTAAAGCGTTTCTCAAAATGGGAGAGTGTATGTGTGGAGAGAGAGAGAGAGGAAGACTAATAATAAATAGATTACGGACTTTCATTACAAAATGAAAGGAGAGGGCCCATAAACTAAGTATTCAAGATATCCTCTAAAGTATGGACACATAGGCAGATACACATCATGTCATCGATTATACCTTCAATGTTAATAATTAATAATTATCATATTATTATCTATGTTTCCAGACTAAATGTATAACCGAAATGCTGGTGGGGAACTCAGCTTGCTCCCTTAATGAATTCCTATTATTTCTGCTTCTAAAGGTCACGTACAAGAGAATAATTTTTACAAGAATGTTTCATTGAGATTTTTTCTGGACACGCTTGACAACACTATATGTGCAACAATCAGTCAACAAAATGCAATCATTAGATCCAGAGTTTATGACTTTAAAAAACATCAACTAAGAGCCCTGGCCACTATGATTCATAAAATATGCAATAACATGTTTTGAGAAAAAATGAAAAACAGGAAAGAAACAATGTGTGCTCCCAGCAGGCAAAATATTGCTGGCATTGTAAAAAATAACAAAACCTGATAACTCAATCCATTTCACATGTCAAAGAATAGACAATTTGTTTAGGTTACTTGGTTAAGTTTTCTGTTTCTTATGGAGTAAGTTCAAGAGTATTAAGTAAAGTAAATGTCTAGTGATTGTGGAGAGGCAAGTGACTGATAGTTGACTTTTACAATCAGACTGAAAAGATATTTTTGCAACAAGTGACTTTTCCTTTGCTTCACCAATATAGTTTTGTTTTACTTTCAGAAGAAATAAAAGAAAATCAACTATTAGCCAACTTACATTAATACGATCTATGTCCCTATGGCTGGGGGAAAAAATATGATGATCCATAGCATCTGGTGGCAACAAAAAGTAAATTGGTGCTTTGGTTAAAAGAAAGGGTGGGTCTGTGTCAGAATGACAAAACTGCATCAATATGAATAAAATAAATTAAAGCAGTATTGGTATACAACACATGGATTAAATAAATACAAGTCCATGTTGATATAAATAAATGATTGAATATATAAATAATGGCAGAGAAGGGATAAATCTTCCTTATATAATAATTCCAAATAATAAATGTAGAAAAATGAGGGAAATAAAAAATCACCATTAGAGCACCTCAGTAATAACAGCTGCAGCTAAGATTCTCTGAAGAATGCTAAAATTAGTGGGCAAAGAAATAGGACATTTGCATAGTCTGAAAGTGTCTCTGATTAAACATTTATTAATTAATGTGGTGGCTTTAACTTATGTCCATAAATTATTTGATATTCCTCTCTCAAGAAAGTGGAGCTTAATTCCTTTCCCCTTGAGTGTGGGCCAGACTTAGTGACTGACTTCTGTCAAATATAATATGGAAATGGGAAAATATTATAAGGAAGTCTCTGAAGAAACTATGAAGAAATTGGGGGAATTCCCTGGTGGTTCAGTGGTTAGGACTTGGCGCTTTCACTGCCAAGGGCCCAGGGGTTCAATCCTGGTCAGGGAACTAAGCGGCCAAAAATAATAAAATAAAATAAAAAGAAATTGGCAGACATCACCTTAACCAAGCAATCAAATTTAATGGCACCAGTAATAAATCAGGCTCGTATAATGTCAGGACACAGAAGCCAACCAGAAATAACTTTCAATGGCCATAGTTAGAACAATATAAACAACAAAATTAATTATCTATCTATCTATCTGTATGATGCAATATGAAGAGCACTTCATTTCTGTGGTATTTTTTCCAAATATCTATAACTCCAATCTAATTATGAGATCTATTCAGCCAAACCTACATTGAGACACTCCACAAAATACCTGACCATCACTCTTACAAAGTGTGAAGGTCATGAAAGACAAGGAAAGCCTTAGAAATCATCACAGATTGTAGGAGATTATGTAGACATGATAACTAAATGCAATGAGGAATCTTGGATTGGATTTTAAAATAAAGAAAGGACATTAGTAAAGAAACTCTAGAAATCCAAATAGTCTGAAGTTAAATTAATAGTGTTGCATCAATGTTAATTTCTTCATTTTGGTACGTGTACTGTGGTTACAGAGGATGTCAACGGTAAGGGAAGCTGGGTGAAAGATACGTAGAAATTTTGTGTGCTGTCTGTGAAATATTCTGTAAGTCTAAAATGATTGAAATAAAGTTTAAAAATGAAAGCTAACCCCCCAAAAAACTCTTTCGTAAATGTTTAATCTTTCATGTGGGTCCTGGACTCTCAACACTCACTCTAAAGGAGTTTTATTTAACAAAAATGATCGACGTATATTTTTGAAAGTGTAACACTACTTCTTATGAAGTTAATTGAGGGTTTCTTCTGAAGTCTAAAACTCTGAATAAGGGGTATATTGTGGCTCAAATAAACTTGCCTGTACTTCCCCTCTACTAACAACATATATATATGTGTGTGCATTCATGCAGTTGTGTTGTGGCTGTGTGTTCACACAAATGTTAAGAATTCTACAGAAACGCAGGCACCCAAACTCCAGATTGTCATATTTAAAACAGAATGTGTTTAGTAATTAAGAGGTTAAATCTATTAATTAATTAATTGAAAGTAATTGAGTTCATGTCTCCATAGTTGTCAGAAATAAATCAGAGCCTGAGACAAGACTATATAAGGTACAAGTGAATTCTGAGAGTGAGCAACTTACCTAGGTTGATTGATACTTCTTTCTGAGATAAGTAAATTTTAAAGCAAATATATGTCAACCTTAAGCATATCTTCAACTGATGTTGACTATCTGATGATTGGTGTCAGCTGGGAATGCCTTGGTAAACAAAACCACCAGAGCCTGGCCTGCCCTTATAGAGCATATATTCTAGCTGGGTGTAGGGTTGAATGGAAATGAAATAATAAATTAAACAGTATACATGTATAAATTCATGTACTTGCTGGTTTCTGTTGTGAAAGAGGTGCATTTAATGCCAGGTCTTATCCCACATAAGCCTGAGGACATCCCTAGAAGAACATGCTAGAATCATTCCCACTGTGCAGGTGGGGAGACAGACAGGCCTTGAGAGATACAATGTCTTACCCAGGATGGAGAACAAGAAACCCTAGAGTAAGAGGCTTCTCACATGCTGTAGACATTGGTTCAACCCTTAACTCAGCACAACTGGTCATTTACCAGGAGGTTACTTAAGTAAAAACTGGTGTGAGGAAAATAAGACAAGATTATGTAAGAAAGAATTACCATGTATATCTTTTGAGATTAAGTGTCCAAAGAAGACCTCTCTGAGGAGGCTGCTGCTTTAAACTAGTGTCTTGCCGCTTTGAACCCACCCTTCCATACCCTTTTCATGATATTGAAGCTGGAACCCTGCCAAACATGTATTTACTTCGTCCACTGCTTCTTATCAAAATTTGCCAGTAAGGGGGACAAAAAGAAGTCTGAATATCTCCAGAATTGAAGAGACATACTTCTTTCTGTTGCTGTCAGCATAATCCCAGCCAAAGTTTTTGTTACCGCAGTAGTGGGAGTTCATCCTACCAGCAGCAGTTCATTCTAGAATACAACAATTTACCTTATTCCCAACTCTCCCTGATCACATCCCAATAAGAAGCCAGCACCAGCTGTCCAGAGCCCATTCTCCAGAGGATCATATTCTAGCTCCTCTGAACCCCACTTTTAAACCCTGAGACACTAGTACCAGCTAAGCAGCAAGCTCATCCCATATTTATAAATGCAAAATCTTCTAAGATCTTGCATTTTAATTATTCGAATTGATTTTCATTTCCCCCCAGCACCCCGAGTCGCTAGCTGCTTACTTCACTTAATGATATGAACTCTGCCCATTTGGCACCTTCAGTTCTCGGAGACCAGTTGACCAATTTTCTGTTAGACTACCCTGTGTGGTTTCATTGTCAACCAGAAGATTCCTAATCTCACACTCATCTAACTCCAACCCTGGTTTAAGAAACGGCAATGCGGAAACATTCAGGAAAGGAATAATGATGTACTTTAAAAAAATTATTACATGTTTTTTTTAAAAAAAAAAACAAACAGTAGCTGGACTACGATACTACGATACCCACTTGGAAGTAATGAGACACCTCTCTTATCCAAGCTAAGATGGGGTCAAGGAGACATAGTGGAGAGTCAGGACTTTGACCACCGGCCAGTAGGAAGGCAGATGAGATGTAAGAGGAGGCCACGTGTGGAGCAGTAACAAGGCACTCTTACCCATCCCAGGGAAGGTAGTATCAGCAGATACTACTGGCGGAAGTCAAACCTCCCACCCCCACCAGGCAGTAATGGGGACTCCACCACACTCAGGAATCCATGGACGCAGAGTAGAGAATGTGGACTTCTACCCCCACCTGGCAGTAATAAAGCTGTACACTCCTGTTCCCTTGCTGAAACATTGTCAGAGGAAGCCAGCTCATATAGAGGATGTAAATAAGATCTAGGTTCTTATAAAATAGTAACAAAAGGCTAAGTTTCAATTGAAAATCACTGATCATGCCAGAACCAGGAAGATCTTAAACCGAATGGAAAAAGTCAGTCAATTGGTCGATTGATGCCAATATCAGAATGACAGAGAGAGAAAGAAGAGAACTAAGGCAGAATATTCCCCCTGCCCTCTGGGTGTATTTTCAAAGATTTTTACAGTGTATGATACTCCGGGTAGAGAAGAGGCAGCGAAAATGCATTATGATTTTGGTTTCCTAACAGTTAGAGATGGAGACCTCTAAATCTAGGCTTGAATAACAAACCTGAGGTTCGGCCAGCATCAGAGAGGTGGGTAGGTAGCTTGATGAGGTCATTGTTGAGAGGGTTTTCCTCGTGCTTGCAAGCTTAATGTCTGCAATAGCATCTCAGGAAAATGAAGAGGTCTCGTACAGAATAAATTGCACCTTAACGCTTTATCTTCAAAAGAAGTAGGATAAAAAATAAAGTTCCAGGCTTCCCTGGTGGTGCAGTTGTTGAGAATCTGCCTGCTAATGCAGGGGATACGGGTTCGATCCCTGGTCTGGGAAGATCCCACATGCCGCGGAGCAACTAGGCCCGTGAGCCACAACTACTGAGCCTGCGTGTCTGGAACCTGTTCTCCGCAACAAGAGAGGCCGCGATAGTGACAGGCCCGCGCACCGCAATGAAGAGTGGCTCCCGCTTGCCACAACTAGAGAAAGCCCTCGCACAGAAACTAAGACCCAACACAGCCAAAAATAAATAAATAAATTAAGGAGCCAGATTAAAAAAAATAATAATAAAGTTCCATCAGTTTTTAGTAAAGTGGATAGGCTATATAAAGTGAGTGTTTGAAGGAAACATCCTTTTGACAGAGGCTACAGTAAATATTCATTATTGGACAAATGTGTTGCACCGTATTTTATCAATTAAACCTCATCACAAAGATATTTTTCCGTATTTTCAGGTATTATATGTAGTTCTGGTAAAGGAAGATATATAAACCTGGTGTATTTTATATAACTCATTATCTTAGTAGGTTAATGACAAGTGGAATAGATAGACATATGATTCCATACCCAGAATATAAATTCCTCAAAGAAGAGCTTATGCTACATACCTTTTAATGTGAATCAGGGTTTCTTAACTTTAGCACTATTGACATCTTAGGACTGGTAATTCTTGGTTGTGGGATGCTGTCCTATGCATTATAGTATGTTTAGCAGCATTCTTGGTTTCCTAACAGTAGATGCTAGTAGCATCTCTCCTCCACCGCTATGACAACCAAAAATTGTCTCCAGACATTGCCAAATACCCTGCGGGGGGGCAAAATTGTCCCTAGGCTAAGAAACACTAATGTAAATAAACTTTTAATATAGTGCTGTGGTCAGTATTTCAAACAGAAAATGGAGAGATATTTGGATGAGTGTTCTTCCACCTAGAGCAATGGTATATGCAAGAATGGTTGGCAGGACAGCTTGAAGGAGGAAATTGTGTCTATGTTCTGATGGAGTTCAGGATATGACATCTTGCCGTATTGAATATTTTAAACTGTAGTAGTTAGAGAAAACGGCAGAAGCAAGGAGGTCTTTCTGACCTTTCTCTCTGCCATTCTCCCCTGAAGCAGGTCATAAGACCCTCATGTGACAGGTGCCCTCCCCATACTAGGAGGAAAAAAACATCCTTATCTCCAAGACTGATGGACACTGAGAAGAACCCACAGAACAGACCTTGTTAAGTTCCTCCCACTGTACAATACTTAGTTCATACTCTTTGTCCTATCATATTTCTCCACAACTGTCCACTCTTCATCAAACTGAGCATAAAACCACTCCACTTTAACCATTTCTTCAGGTCTTTATTTCCTTATGAAGGCTCCCTTGTCACAGAAAATTTATATTACATAAATGTATATGCTTTTTTCCTATTAGTCTGTCTTCTTCAGTTTAATTTTCAGACACAGCCAGAAACCTTAAGAGGGTCAAGGAATATTTTTCACTCCCCTACATTTCTTATCTGTTGTATCCCCAGGGTCCAAAATGCCCACACACTAAAGATCAGAAATTGACTTATGGATTAATGAATAAAGAAGTGAATGTCAATGAAAAATTTTAACTTACAAGTGGGACTTACTAGTTGTCTTCAATTCCTTACTTATATGCTCAATGGGGGAAAAATTGTGTTTATTGTGTTTGATGTTAAGAGTGTTATCCCAGAGCAGTGAGTGTAATTTGAGTCAGGAGAGTACAGTTCCAAATAAGGAAACATGCTGTGTTATCTCTCAATATATTCCTGCTTCTCTAGGGTAGGAATTACATATCCCTTGATCACTATTATGTTTCCCTTGCTAGCTGAGTGACTGCTAAATAGTAGACATTTGTTTTTAAAATTACACACACTCATAAGTGGAAAAGTTTAGCACTTTTAAAATATAAAATCAGAGAGTTCCCCAATCATTGGAGTTATTTGGCACTCCCCAAATGATTACACAATGTGGATCTTATAACAAGAAGGCAGGCATCAGGTAGGGGTGGAACTACATGATAGATAAGACTATTTGCCTATTCTGACCATGATATTGTAGAGTTCCATTAAATTTATGCACATAATTTGACTACTTTTTACATGACTATTAGGAAAATCTGTCCCACCATCTGTAAAGCATTCCTCAAAAGATGAAACTCCTTGTTCGTGTGAGATGAGAGAGCTGGACCTCTTAACATGGGGTCATGAGATGGTTTAAAAACACTTAAAGCCCTTCTTTTTCTTATTCTTCCAGATCATCTCACCCTGTTACATATATTTCAGAATTTTTAGGTTTCCCAGAACTGTGGTAGGAGGCCCCCTTGCTAGAGGCTAACTAAATAAAATTTTCTTCCTAAATAGTGGCTGATTATGGGATTTCTGTCAGGGAATACACCATGGAAGCCAAGCTATAGTCAACAAAACTTATGTTGTTAAATGTTCTTGAAGTGCTGCTCCAAAGTGTCATACAAATATTACATATTGTGATGTGTATGCATTCCCTTCCTTGTGGATGCATTAACAGAGTTAAACAGAGAGCAGTAACTGCAGGGTCCTTACGGCCCCCTAGCTCCTGGAGTACCTTTTCTCTGGGGACAAAGTCACATTGGTTGAAATTCCTTTTCTGCTGGAAATATTCTTTATTGGAAGATATCCCCAGAGCAACACTGTCTGGTGCCACAGAAGAGCATCTTAGTTTTAAAAATAGCACCTGCTGAGGTTTTCTTAATCTGCCTGGAAATGATTGTGTGCCATTTGGGCATTTGCCTGCTTAGTTCATCTCTTGTGCACATATTGCCCAACAAAAACATAATTTAATGTTTTCATTTTTCCTTAATTTAAAAATAGCTTCAGCATTTGAGAGCCAATAGAAATAATAATTAGTAATAAATAGTGGTTTCAAAATGCTGAAAAATCTGCAAAAGAGACTGTAGTAGATTATAAAATGGTCACAATACTTTGCAGTACCTCTGAGTTAAAGATAGGGTTTGAATCCCCAACCCGGTCTGCTGTGCTGTGGTATTTTGACTTGCCTATGGCAAAGGTTACCTTGTGCAGGTTTCTGGCCAAGGCTTCAGGATGCCTTGCAGCTCCAGCTGTTGCTGCTTTTGGATTCCTGCACTCTTGTGTGAAGAAACTGAATTCAACCCTACCTCCCAATTCAACCCTACCCCCCTTTTCCCTTTTGGTAGCCATAACTTTGTTTTCTATGTCCGTGAATCTATTTCTGTATTGTAAATAGTTCATTAGTATCATTTTTCAAGATTCCACGTGTAAGTGATATCATATAATATTTGTCTTTCTCTGTCTGATTTACTTTACTTAGTATGATAACCTCTAGGTCCATCCATGTTGCTGCAAATGGCATTATTTCATTTTTTTTATGGTTGAGTAGTGTGCCATAGTGTGATATATATCACATCTTCTTTATCCATTCATCTGTCAATGGACATTTAGGTTGCTTCCATGTCTTGACTATTGTAAATAATGCTGCTGTGAACATTGGGGTGCCTGTATCTTTTTGAATTAGAGTTTTATCCAGATATATGCCCAAGAGTGGGATTGCTGGATCATATGGTAGCTCTGTTTTTAGTTTGTTAAGGACCCTCTATACTGTTATCCATAGTGGCTGTACCAATTTACATTCCCGCCAACAGTGTTGCAGGGTTCCCTTTTCTCCACACTCTCTCCAGCATTTGTTATTTGTAGACTTTTTGATGATGGCCATTCTAACCAGTATGAGGTGATACTTCATTGTAGTTTTGATTTGCATTTCTCTAATAATTAGTGATGTTGAGCATTTTTTCATGTGCCTGTTGGCCATTCGTATGTCATCTTTGGAGAAATGTCTATTTAGGTCTTCTGCCTATTTTTTGATTGAGTTTATACTGAGTTGTATGGGCTGTTTGTATATTTTGTAAATTAATCCATTGTCAGTAGCATTGTTGCAAATATTTTCTCCCATTCCACAGGTTGTCTTCTCATTTTGTTTATGGGTTCCTTTGCTATGCAAAAGTTTTTAAGTTTAATTAGGTCAAATTTGTTTGTTTTTATTTACATTACTCTAGGAGACAGGTCCAAAAAGATCTTGCTGCAATTTATTTCAGAGTGTTCTGCCTATGTCTTCCTCTAGGAGTTTTATAGTATCCAGTCTTACATTTAGGTGTTTAATCCATTTTTAGTTTATTTTTGTATATAGTGTTAGAGAATGTCCTAATTTCATTTTTTTGCATATAGCTGCCCAGTTTTCCCAGCACTTATTGAGAAGACTGTCTTTTCTTCATTGTATATTCTTGCCTCCTTTGTAGTACTTTAATTAACCATAAGTGCATAGGTTTATTTCTGGGCTTTCTATCCTGTTCCATTGATCTTTGTGTCTGTTTTTGTGTCAGTACCATACTGCTTTGATTACTGTAGCTTTTTAGTATAATCTGAAGTCAGGGAGCCTCATTCCTCCAGCTCTGTTCTTCTTTCTCAATATTGTTTTGGCTATTTAGGGACTTTTGTGTTTCCACACAAATTTAAAAATTTTTTGTTCCACTTCTGTGAAAAATGCCATTGGTAGTTTGATGGGGATTTCATTGAATCTGTAGATTGCCTTGGGTAGTATGGCCATTTTAACAATATTGATTCTTCTAATCCAAGAACATGGTATATCTTTCCATCTGTTTGTGTCATCTTCGACTTCTTTCATCAGTGTCTTATAGTTTTCAGAGTACAGCTCTTTTGCCTCCTTGCATGGGTTTATTCCTAGGTATTTTATTCGTTTTGATGAAATGGTAAATGTGATTGTTTTCTTAGACTACAAACTTATAGTAAGTCCAGCTGAAATCAACCAGAGAACTCCCAACTGACTCCCATTATTGTGAGCTAAAAAAAGGTCGTTGTTTTAAGCTAGCAAATTTTAGTATAGTTGGTTACATAGCAAAAAATAACTGATTCAGAAATTGCTTCATAAAAATGAGGTAATGTGGTAACAAATTTAGATCATGTGCCTGTTTTTAATTCTTCTTCTAGAATGCAAACTTATCAAAGCAGTAAGCTCATCTTTCTTGCTTGTGTCTGTATGGTCAGTAACTAGAACAATACATGAGGAAGAGTTAATGAATTCAATTTAGTGGCAAATACTTTCAGTGTGACACTGTCTTAATTTTATAAGATTCTGTCCTCCCTTTAAGTTCTAAGAAAACTTCTATCAAGGGGTAACGTCGGTCAAGATCAAACCAGAAGATCTCACTCATGGGTGTAGTTTGAATTTTCCTCTCATCCTGAAATACAACATCACACAAAGAATGGTAGCAAGCAGTCAGTCAGTCTCTCTCTCTCTCTCTCTCTCTCGCTCTCTCGCTCTCTCTTCCCATCCCTCCTCTTTGTCTATAAAGTAGAATTTAACATACAACATGCCTTGCCCCAGTAGTCCAATAGTTAATCAGCCACAGGCCACTGGTTACAGCTGGTTTTAGAGTTAGGTTGATGTCAACCATAATATCTAAAGATGCTTGTCTTTGGAGAAAATAGCTTTCCCTAAGACGAGACTGTGATAGTGATATAAGAGACACAGCTCTCAGGTGTGGTTTAAAATAACTCTGTTTGCAGACAAGAATAATATCATGCCCACTTCAGGGGATAAACTTCTCTTGACTGGACTGCGGTTTGGGAGAAGAGAAGAGCTAGGGATTATATTTCCCTAATTAGGTATGGAAGACAGCAAAATATTGTCCTGACACATTCACAGAAGGCAACAGCAATCTTATAAATTCTATAAACACAGACAAACCTGAAAAGTTGCAAGCTAACATCAGATGGCTAATGTCAATGTGTACTCAGGGCAAACAAATGAACAAACAAAATCGAAAACTACGTCTCAATCAGTAGGGGAAAGAGTCAAACGTTATAACTTAGATTGTAATAAAATGCTGAATTTCATATTTGATTGTTATTAATTGCAGGGCACAGTTCATTGCTTCATATTATAAATATGTTTATGTAAAAGAAATGAATACATATTTACATAAAAGAAAGGAACTATCATGTTTATGTTTTATTTAGTTAATAAATAAATTGATGTGGGGAAATAACTTGACGGGATTGATCAGTTAACTTCTATCAGTTTCCTACAAAACAATTTGAATTTCAAAATGTTACTAGTAATTGGTTAATATACTGATTAGTAAGTGCTACCCCTACACGCCACCCCCTGTAAAAGTGGATCCTTAGATCAGCAGCCACTAGGGAAGAAGGATTTAAAATCAAAACTTATTATTTTACTACTGCAGCAAAGGCATATATAGACAGGTTTAGAAACAGATAATCACTTTTTTAGCCTGTTCCTTTAGCACTCATTTAATGAGTGATGCCATTTAATCATGGTGAGGATGGCAGGAGTGAGGTAGAACAGCTAAGGAAGCAGAATAAGGAAGCTTAACTTAATTCCTCCTTCCCTTTTCTGTGTGTTGTTCAACCCTAGAAACACTAGCTGGCATTTAAGTATAGGTTTATATATATACACACACATATATATATAAATTCAGTTCTGTAGTTGCACTAGCCACATTTCAAGGGCTTGGTACCCACATGTGACTACTGCTTGCCATTTTAGACAAGAGAAGTATAGAACATTTTCATCATCTCACAAAATTCTATTGACCAGCACTGTTCTAGAGTATGGTTTCATCCTTCTAAAATCCCACTCAAAAACTATATACCATAGCCAAGTATGGGTGCAATTTTGTTTTAGATGAAAAGTTTTATTCATATTATTTTTTAAGTTGAAGTATAGTTGATTTACAATATTGTGTTAGTTTCAGGTGTACAGCAAAGTGATTCAGTTTTATATACATTTTTTTCAGATTCTTCTCCATTATAGATTATTATAAGATACTGAATATAGTTCCCCGTGCTAGACAGAAAATCCTTTTTGTTTATCTATTTTATATATAATGGTGTGTATCTGCTAAGCCCATACTCCTAATTTATCCCCGCCACCCCCCCACCTTGGGGAATCATGAATTTGTTTTTCATGTCTGTGAGTCTGCTTCTGTTTTGTAAATAAGTTCATTTGTGTTATTAATAGTTTCCAGGTTCCCTCTAAGTTAAAAATGCATGTAGCAAGACTTCTCATTGAATTTAAAGTGTTTGTGCTCATGATGGCTCTTCAAGAAGAAAGTGTAATATATGCATTGATTCCTAAAATTATTTAGCCTAAGAAACCTATTTTTAAAGTTTTTCACTGGGCTGTTCTTAATAAGAACTCATAGTTCTGTTGGCAACATTCAGTTTGCTTTATCAAAAAGTACCAGCTAGCAATACATAAATTCCAGCAACCCTCCTCAAAAGGCCACAGATTTTCTCTGCACCAAGGAAAGTTGCCCATCCAAGGAAAATTGTGTTTATATTAATGGCAGAGCCTGCATATTCTCTCAAATTCTCTCTTATCCTATAGATTTAGTAGGTTATTAAAACTAAACTTCATAGCAATAGGCTAGATTTCTTCAGTCATTCTAAAATAAGTAAGGGTAAGGTGAGTCACTAAGATTCACTATTGTGATTTATCAATCACCAAAGCATTTACATTGGTCCTTAAGTCTCATGAGGTAGAGAAAAAGTGATGGAAATTCAAATAACAAGATAGGACTCATCATTCCCCTTTCAGTAAGCAACTAATGCTCAAGTATTTTAAATGTTTCTCTAACTTATAGAACTGGTAAGTGGTGGAGTTGAGATAGAAGAACAGGGCTTCTGATTCCAAAAAACCTTTTTCCCCTTCTTCAGCCACAGCTCTGACCAATGCAACTGGCCCTTCTTGATGGGAGGAAAAAGAATTTTAGACTCATTCAAATAATAAGAGCTGAAATAGAGCATCCTGTTAAAAAAGAGTGCAATAAGAGGCAAAGAGCAGTCATTGGACCATAGTCCCTGCCTGAGCTGAGAACATGATGTTTGTTCCTTGATTAGGGTTCACTTCTGCCACCTGAGAATCATTCTCTGCAACGCTTGGGTCTACCTTCACACCCCCAGTTCCATTCTCTGAATCATTTTTTTTCTTAATTGCAATTCTCTTAAAATCTTCATGGGGTTCTTCTTAATGTTTTGGTGTTCAGTTTATTAGAAGAAGTCACACCTGCAAATCTTTTCAAGACGGGTTCCTTTCTGCTTGGGCTGAGAGCCAGAATGTGGAAGACAACACTCTTAAGATGCTTACAAGCCTCTTTATCTTGTTAAGAGGTCTATGAAGCATGGTTTTAAGTTCTTTTGAAATCTTAACAAAAGGCTTTGGTTTCAAACCTTTTAAATGTTATTTATCCTCATGACATTTTTTACTTTGAGAGAGGAATTTGGCTTTTGGATAGGCTGGTAATGAAAAATAGTTTTATTTGTGAATCCAGAAAATCCTGGCTCATTTATATTTCATATAAATGTTGCCTGCAATCAGAATAGTTCTTTGTCTATATTCAAGATCGAAAGATAGATAGATAGATAGATAGGTAGATAGATAGATAGATATACATATCTTATCATCGGTCACTGAAAGAGACCAGATGGCACTGTCAGTGATTTGCCTAGAGATCTTCTTAGCCAAACCACCAGTTCATTATGTACATTTTATATTTTCCATTTTACCCAGGTGACAATGTTTTTGCCAAACTTTCTGCCACCCCACCACATTACAGGGATGATTTTTATCCACACTCCAGTACTAATTTCTTCCCTGTCCTTCCAGCCTCCATCATCAGTCTGCCTGAGCTTTTTTCAACTTGTCTACCACCCAGTCCAGTATCATTGCCACATTACATAAAATTTTGTTACAGCAGCACCCCGATTCTAGGTACCAAATTCTATTCCAATAAGCTATTGCTGTGTAACAAACTACTCCAACACATAATTGCTTAAATTGTAAATATTGTAGTTCAGGGCTTTTGGCAAGGCTTGGGCTATGTAATACTTCTATTCTCATAGAATTAATGTAGTCAATGGATTGTATTCATCTGCAGAATGAGTTGTTCTGGAGGGTCGAAAATGGCTTCATTCACATCCTTTGTACCTGGATGTGGATGGCTGGAATTCTGGGCTCACATGGGAATCTCAAGCTAAGCATTTGTATGTTGCTTCCTCATTATGGAGGTTTCAGGTTTGAATTTCTTACTTGCTGGCTCAACACTCTTAGGAGTTTTTTAAGAGACATACATGGAAGGTACAAGGCTTCTAATGACCTAGCATCAGATACCTCAGACTATTACTTCTCCATATACATTTGGTCAAGCAAGTCACTAATACCAGATTCAACAGGATGGCATTAGAGTATACCTTGTAGGTAGTAGGAAAAGTAGCAAATTCTTTTTCATCTATCTCTAATCATCAAAGAGTTTTCTTCTAGATGGTTTTTCATAGGAATGTGAAGTGTGGGCTCACACTAGATAAAAATATAAATTGCAGATACCTTTTTGTTCTCCAGAGATTTTTTTCTTCTCTAACCAGTTTTCACTGAAACCTCAGTGTTTTCCCAGCTTTATACATTTGTTCAATAATCAATTAGATCCTTTGTTATAAATGACTTAAAATCTGACTAAAACCAGATTTTCAGATACAAAAATTTAAAAAAAATCTTGGTCCAAAGAACAATTTTTCTGACCCAAGTAATGGAAGAGACTATTGTGGCTAGCTTCAGATGATGTTTAAACTAGGGGATCAAAGGATGCCATCAGGTCTCAATTTCTCCATTTTATGACTCTAGATTGAGTCAAGTCTCAGGTTTATGCATGGCAGAAATTCTGTAAGATTTTTTAGGCCTCTGTATTTCCATGTTCAAATCCAGTGGCAAAGAAGCATACATTTTCAGGATTAGTTCTGATTGGACCTGAGCCAACCATTATGGAGAGGATAATATAAACTATGGGCCTAGATCACATGCCTGGGTTTGCATACACTCCTGGAGCAAGGCTGTGTGTGAAGTCATATGGATTTAAAAAGCATGAAAGTAGGACAGGTGCTTCCACAGAAAAAATTGGGTTATTTTTACTAAGGAAATAAAGACCTAGATTGGTTCCAGATGGCAGAGTACAAGGACCTGCACTCACTCCCTCTTGCAAGAGGACTGGAATCACAACTAACTGCTGAAGAATCATTGACAGGAAGACACTGGAACTCACCAAAAAAGATACCCCACATCCAAAGAAAAAGGAGAAGCCTCAGTGAGACAGTAGGAGGGGCGCAATCACAATAAAATCAAATCCCATAACCACTGGGTGGGTGACTCACAAACTGGAGAAAAATTATACCACAGAAGTCCACCCTCTGGAGTACAGGTTCTGAGCCCCACGTCAGGCTTCCCAACCTGGGGGTCTGGCAATGGGAGGAGGAATTCCCAGAGAATCAGACTTGGAAGGCTAGAGGGATTTGATTGCAGAACTTTGACAGGACTGGGGGAAACAGAGACTCCACTCTTGGAGGGCATACACATAGTGTGCATTAGGACCCAGAGGGAAGGAGCAGTGACCCCATAGGAGACTGAACCAGACCTACCGGCTAGTGTTGCAGGGTCTCTTGCAGAGGCAGGGAGTGGCTGTGGCTCACCACAGGGACAAGGATACTGGCAGCAGAAGTTCTGGGAAGTCCTCCTTGGCGTGAGCCCTCCCAGAGACTGTCATTAGCCCCACCAAGGAGCCTCTGGGCTCTGGTGCTGGGCTGCTTCAGGCCAAACAACCAAGAGGGAGGGAACTCAGCCCCACCCATCAGCAGACAAATGAATTAAAGTTTTACTGAGCTCTGCTCAACAGAGAAACACCCAACTCTACCCACAACCAGTCCCTCCCATCAGGAAGCTTGAAGAAGCCCCTTAGATAGCCTTATCCACCAGAGGACAGACAGCAGAAGCAAGAAGAACTACAATCCTGCAGACTCTGGAACGAAAACCACATTCAAAGAAAGACAAAATGAAAAGGCAGAGGACTATGTGCCAGATGAAGGAACAAGATAAAACCCCAGAAAAAACAAGTAAATGAAGTGGACATAGGCAACCTTCCAGAAAAAGAATTCAGAATAATGATAGTGAAGATAACCCAGGACCTCGGAAAAAGAATGGAGGCAAAGATCAAGGAGATGCAAGAAGTGTTTAACAAAGACCTAAGAGAATTAAAGAACACCTAGAAGACTTACAGAACAAACAAACAGAGATGAACAATACAATAACTGAAATGAAAAATACACTAGAAGGATTCAGTAGCAGAATAACTGAGGCAGAAGAACGGATAAGTGACCTGGAAGACAGAATGGTGGAATTCACTACCTCAGAACACAATAAAGAAAAAAGAATGAAAAGAAATGAAGACAGACTAAGAGACTTCTGAGACAACATTAAACACAACAATATTCTCATTATAGGGGTCCCAGAAGAAGAGAGAGAGAAAGGACCAGAGAAAATATTTGAAAAGATTATAGTCAAAAAGTTCCCTAACATGTGAAAGAAAATAGCCACCCAAGTCCAGGAAGTGCAGAGAGTCCAGGCAGGATAAACCCAAGGAGAAAGACGCTGAGACACATAGTAATCAAATTGACAAAAATTAAACACAAAGAAAAATTATTAAAAGCAACAAGGGAGAAACGACAAATAACATACAAGGGAACTCCCATAAGGTTAACAGCTGATTTCTCAGCAGAAACTCTACAAGCCAGAAGGGAGTGGCACGATATATTTGAAGTGATGAAAGGGAAGAACCTAATACCAAGATTACTCTACCCAGCAAGGATCTCATTCAGATTTGACAGAGACATCAAAAGCTTTACAGACAAGCAAAAGTTAACAGAACTTCTAAAAGTGGGAAACACAAGAGAAGAAAAGGACCTACGAAAACAAACCCAAAACAATTAAGAAAATGGTAATAGGAACATACATATTGATAATTACCTGAAAGGTGAATGCATTAAATGCTCCAAACAAAAGACATGGGCTTGCTGAATGGATACAAAAACAAGACCCATATATATGCTGTCTGAACGAGACCCACTTCAGACCTAGGGACACATACAGACTGAAAGAGAGGGGATGGAAAAAGATATTCCATGCAAATGGAAATCAAAAGAAAGCTGGAGTAGCAATACTCATATCAGATAAAATGGACTTTAAAATAAAGAATGTTACAAGAGACAAGGAGGACACCACATAATGATCAAGGGATCAGTCCAAGAAGAAAATATAACAATTATAAATATATACACACCCAACATAGGAGCACCTCAATACATAAGGCAAATGATAACAGCCATAAAGAGGAAATCAACAGTAACACAATAATAGTTGGGGATTTTAACACCCCACTTTCACCAATGGACAGATCACTCAGACAGAAAATAAATAAGGAAAGAGAAGCTTTAAATGACACAATAGACCAGATAGATTTAATTGATATTTATAGGACATTCCATCCGAAAACAGCAGAATACACTTTCTTCTCAAGTGCACATGGATCATTCTACAGGACAGATCACATCTTGGCCTCAGTAAATTTAAGAAAATTGAAATCATATCAAGCATCTTTTCCAACAACAACACTATGAAATTAGAAATAAATTACATGGAAAAAAACCATAAAATACACAAACACATGGAGGGTAAACAATACCTTACTAAATAACCAAGAGATCACTGAAGAAATCAAAGAGGAAATCAAAAAATACCTAGAGACAAATTACAACGAAAACACGATGATACAAAACCTATGGGATGCAGCAAAAGCAGTTCTAAGAGGGAGGTTTATAACAACACAATCCAACCTCAAGAAACAAGAAAAATCTCAAATAAACAATCTAACCTTATACCTAAAGGAACTAGAGAAAGAAGAACAAACAAAACCCAAATTTAGTAGAAGGAGAGAAATCATAAATATCAGAGCATAAATAAATGAAATAGAAACAAAGAAAACAATAGCAAAGGTCAATAAGACTAAAATCTGGTTCTTTGAGAAGATAAACAAAATTGATAAGCCTTTAGGCAGACTCATCAAGAAGAAGAGGGAGAGGACTCAAATCAATAAAATTAGAATTGAAAAAGGAGAAGTAACAACGGACACCACAGAAATACAAAGCATCATAAGAGACTACTACAAGCAACTCTATGCCAATAAAATGGACAATCTGGAAGAAGTGGACAAATTCTTAGAAAGGTATAACTTTCCAAGACCAAACCAGGAAGAAATAGAAAATATGTACAGACCAATCACAAGCACTGAATTTGAAACTGTGATTAAAAATCTTCCAACAAACAAAAATTCCAGGACCAGATGACTTCACAGGTGAATTCTATCAAACATTTAGAGAAGAGCTAACACCCATCCTTCTCAAACTCTTCCAAAAAATTGCAGAGGAAGGAACACCCCCAAACTCATTCTATGAGGCCCCCATCACCCTGATACCAAAAACAGACAAAGATGTCAAAAATAAGAAAACTACAGACTAACATAACTGATGAAACTAGGTGCAAAAATCCTCAACAAAATACTAGCAAACAGAATCCAACAACACATTAAAAGGATCATACAGCATTATCAAGTGGGGTTTATCCCAGGAATACAAGGATTCTTCAATATATGCAAATCAATCAATGTGATACACCATATTAACAAATTGAAGAAGAAAAACCACGTGATCCTCTCAATAGATGCAGATAAAGCTTTTGACAAAATTCAACACACATTTATGGTAAAAACTGTCCAAAAAGTAGGCATAGAGGGAACTTACCTCAACATAATAAAGGCCATATATGACAAACCCACAGTCAACATCGTTCTCAATGGTGAAAATCTGAAACCATTTCCTCTAAGATCAGAAACAAGACAAGGATGCCCACTCTCACCACTGTTATTCAATGTAGTTTGAGAGGTGTTAGCCACAGCAATCAGAGAAGAAAAAGAAATAAAAGGAACCCAAATTGGAAAAGAAGAAGTAAAGCTGTCACTGTTTGCAGATGACATGGTACTATACACAGAGAATCCTAAAGATGCTACCAGAAAACTACTAGAGCTAATCAATGAATTTGGTAAAGTAGCAGGATACAAAATTAATGCACAGAAATCTCTGGCATTCCTATACACTAATGATGAAAAATCTGAAAGAGAAATTAAGGAAACACTCCCATTTACCATTGCAAGAAAAAGAATAAAATACCTAAGAATAAACCTACCTAAGGAGATAAAAGACCTGTATGCAGAAAACTATAAGACACTGATGAAAAAAATTAAAGATGGTACAAACAGATGGGGAGATATACCATGTTCTTGGATTGGAAGAATCAACATTGTGAAAATGACTATACTACCCAAGCAATCTACAGATTCAGTGGAATCCCTATGAAACTACTAGTGACATTATTCACAGACCTAGAACAAAAAATTTCACAATTTGTATGGAAACACAGAAGACCCCAAATAGCCAAAGCAATCTTAAGAAAGAAAAACAGAGCTGGAGGAATCAGGCTTCCTGACTTCAGGCTATACTACAGAGCTACAGTAATCAAGACAGTATGGTACTGGCACAAAAACAGAAATATAGATCAATGGAACAGAATAGGAAGCCCAGAGATAAGCCCACACAGGTATGGTCACCTTATCTTTGATAACAGATGCAAAAGTATACAATGGAGAAAAGACAGCCTCTTCCATAAGTGATGCTGGGAGAACTGCAGGTACATGTAAAAGAACGAAATTAGAACACCTCCTAACACCATACACAAAAATAAACTCAAAATGGATTAAAGACATAAATGTAAGGCCAGACATTATCAAACTCTTAGAGGAAAACATAGGCAGAACACTATGACATAAATCACAGCAAGATCCTTTTTGACCCACCTCCTAGTGAAATGGAAATAAAAACAAATGGGACCTAATGAAACTTAAAAGGTTTTCACAGCAAAGGACATCATAAACAAGACAAAAAGACAACCCTCAAAATGGGAGAAAATATTTGCAAACGAAGCAACTGACAATGGATTAATCTCCAAAATATATAAGCAGCCCATGCAGCTCAATATCAAAAAAACAAACAACCCAATCCAAAAATGGGCAGATCTAAATAGACATTTCTTCAAAGAAGATATACAGATTGTCAACTAACATATGGAAGGATGCTCAACATCACTAATCATTAGAGAAATGCAAATCAAAACTGCCATGTGGTATCACCTCACACCAGTCATAATGGCTACCATCAAAAAATCTACAAACAATAAATTCTGGAGAGGGTGTGGAGAAAAGGAAATCCTCTTGCACTGTTGGTGGGAATGTGAATTGATGCAACCACTATGAAGAACAGTATGGAGGTTCCTTAAAAAGCTAAAAATAGAACTTCCATATGACCCAGGAATCCCACTACTGGCCATATACCCTGAGAAAACCATAATTCAAAAAGAGTCATGTACCCCAATGTTCATTGCAGCACTATTTACAATAGCCAGGACATGGAAGCAACTAAGTGTCCAATCGACAGATGAATGGATAAAGAAGATGTGGCACATATATGTAATGGAATATTACTCAGCCATAAAAAGAAATGAAATTGAGTTATTTGTAGTGAGGTGGATGGACCTAGAATCTGTCATACACGGTGAAGTAAGTCACAAAGAGAAAAACAAATACCATATGCTAACACATATATAGAATCAAAAAAAAAAAAAGTTCAGGTGAACCTAGGGAAAGGACAGGAATAAAGACACAGCCATAGAGAATGGACTTTAGGATATGGGGAAGGGGAAGGTTAAACTGGGACGAAGTGAGAGAGTAGCATTTACATGTGTACACTACCAAATGTAAAATTTATAGCTAGTGGGAAGCAGCTACATCACACAGGGTGATCAGCTCAGTACTTTATGACCACCTAGAGGGGTGGGATAGGGAGGGTGGAAGGGAGACGCAAGAGGGAGGGGATACACGGATATATGTATACATATAGCTGATTCACTTTGTTATACAGCAGAAATTAACACAACATTGTTAAGCAATTATACTGCAATAAAGATGTTAAAAAAATTGTATATTACTGCATATATGTCGAATCTATAAAAATGGTACAGCTGAACCGGTTTGCAGTGCAGAAATACATACACAGATGTAGAGAACAAACGTGTGGGCACCAAGCAGGGAAAGCGGAGAGGGGGTGATGGAGGCGGGATGAATTGGGAGGTTGGGATTGACATATGTAAATTAATATGTATAAAACAGATAAGTAATAAGAACCTGATGTATAAAAAATAGATAAATAAAATTAAAAAGAAAATAAAGACCTGATGCCATGAGGCAGATGCAGTAACTTTATATCACACTTACGCTCTTCATTCACATGAAGAACTGGCCCTCATCATCTCCAGCTATTGAATCCTACCCAAGCTTGCAGGTCTGTCTACAATGCCAGTTCTTCTATGAAATCTGCCTTGACTCATTCACACATTCTCTTACCTGCACTGGATATTCTCCACGATTTAGGTCAAATTAAATGTTAACTTTCTCATCTGGATTTATATAATGAACCTATCTTATAGCTGTTCTTGCACTTGTCTTAGATTCTCCACAATTGTGTACAATTCTTAGGATTAGAAACTGCATTTTAGTCATCTTTGATACTTTTGAAAATCTAGATCAATAACCTATACTTGGCAGATATATTGTACAGATTTGTTGAATTAGATGAGCTCAGTGACCCCATGATTGTAAGATAGAATTATGGTTTCATTATATATTTTTAAATTTTATAAAATACTTTTAATTTCTTTTTTCTCTTTTTTCTTTTATTTTCTCCTGTGATTAGTTTAAGGGTATCCTATTTTTATTTTGAAATATGATCAGGTCTAGTCTTAGAAATTGACATGACTTGAACTTAAGAGTTCAGAGTTTCCATGTGGATGAATGAGGAACATCTCATAAATTATAAAGCAGAAGCTGTTCCTTGTAACTCTTTCCAACTTGCCATCTTAGCATGGCGATTGTTTTGTGTGGGTATGCCCTGAACAGATATTTAAATCAGGAAGCAGAGAAGAGAGTGGGGAGAGACACATCATTGGACAACAATAACGTTTCTTTGTGCAAATTTTGGCTCCTTAGAGCTGAGGTGTGTTTCATAAACAGGGCACAGAAGCTATTGTCACATTTTCCTAGAGAGTTGTGGTACCATTAGAAGAAAACAAAATGAAAAACTAGTCAGTGTCTTCTCATCTGTCATGATTGATTTTTCCTGTTTTATAAATTAAGCACCACAGTAAAATCCACCCTGAACTCTAATTGATGGGCAGATGAAACTGAATTATAATTTAACTTCCACAGTTTTAAAATGTATTTTATTTCCTAGGGAGAAAATATAGCTCTGAAATTGGTATTTTCTTTTTTTCTTATGAACTGATTGATTAAGACCTTTTCAAATGACATGATTTAATAGATATCCTTTTATTGTTTGTGTTGTGTTTACAGTGAATTTATTCATTAAATATTTATTGAACACATATGATGTGCTAGTCATCCTACTGGATAGTGCATTAGTTTCCTATCACTACTGTAACAAATTGCCACAAACTTAAAACAGCACATTTTTCTTCTTACACTTCTGGAGGTCAAAAGTCTGAAATGAGTTTTACAGGACTAAAATCAAGGTGTCAACAGAGCTGGCTCTTCTGGAGGCTCCAAGAGAAAATCTGTGTCTTGCCTCTTCCCCTTCTAGAGGCTGCTGGCATTCCTTCATTCATTACTACATTACTCCAGTCTGTCATTTCTGTCATCAGTCTCCTATTACTCACTCTGACCTCCTGCATCCGATTTGTAAGGATTCTTGTGGTTAAATCAGACCCATATGGATAATCCAGTATAATCTCTGCATCTCAAGATCTTTAACTTAATTACATCTGCAAAATCCATTTTTCCATATAAGGTAACACCCATAGCTTTAGGAAGTCAAACTCTTTTTGGGGGGGGGGGGCGTGAGGGTACTTTTCAATAAGCCACAGATGGAAAAACGGAGATAGCTTGCTTCTTAAGAATGGTATAATCTAGCAAGGGAAAGTAATAATTTAATTACAATGCTTTATACAAATAAACACTAAGAGAAATCCTTGGGAAGTGTGAGGTCAGAAGAGAGAATATTTATATCCAGCTGAGGGCACAGGAAAGGTTTTCTAAAGGAGATGGGTAAGCTGGAATTTGAAGTATGGGGATATTTGGGGCTGGAATGATGATAACTGACATGTTTTGAATACTTTCTAAGAGAGAGGGCACTTTGGTAAGTGCTTTATGAATCCCTTCATTTGTTATAAGTGTCTCATAAGGTAGGGGCTACTATTATTCGATTATAACAAATGGCTAACAGGAGATAGGGAAAGGTTAAGCTATTTGCCCCAAGTCATACAGTTCATGAGTGGGAAAACTCTGCTGCAGGAGATCCAGGCTGAGGTTAAAGGAACTGTAAGGGCAAGGACATAGGGGCAAATGGAAAGTGGCTTTACTTCCTGCATCACCTACACCCACCACAATGGCCCCATGTCATAGACACACGTCTCAAGACCCTAGTTGGGCAGGGAAGTTGCCTTGTGCAACAACAAGAAATCTAGAGACTGGAGACATGGGAAAACTAATGTATCTCAAACTCTTAGAAAGAGCTCTGCTTTTAGGGTTTTTTTTTTCAGTTTAAAAAAATAGTATCTTCTAGAAGGTCTTCATCTTGCATAACAGAATCTTTGTACTGCAGTGTGACTTTAGTTGACAATATTGTATTACATATTTGAAATTTGATTAAGAGGGTAATGTGTTCTCATAAGAAAGGAAAGAAGGAAGGAAGGAAGGAAGAGAAAAAGAAAGAAAGGGAGGAAGGGAGGGAGGAAGGAAGGAAAGAAAGAAAGAAAGAAGAAAGAAAGAGAAAGGAAGAAAGAAGGAAAGAAAAAGAAAATGGTGACTATGATGTGATGGATATCTTAATTAGCTTGATTATGGTGATTATTTCACAATGTGTATATATATCAAAATCTAATTATATACCTCAAACATATATAATTTTTATTTGTCAATTATAACTCAGTAAAGCTGGGAAAAAGTGACTTCTAACATTGGGTAGGAGAATTCCTGTCTCTGAGCCATGAAGCCTCTAACACGTGGGTCAGAATTGTCCTCATTTTAGAGGGAAGTCCCATACCAGTGCTCCCACTAGATGATGGGAGAACAATCAGAAGAAAACTGACCCAAACACACTGGCTATACCCACAGAGCTATACAGCAATGGAAAGATGGCAACATAACTTGTATCTATGCAACGATTAAAATTATGATGTGAATCTATAGACCTGGAAAGATGCACTATCTTGTTAATTGGAAAAAAATAGGTTATAGTCTCACAGAACTTCAATTCTGTTTAAAAATATCGGTACAATGCATTGGATAAATTCTGAGAGAACAAACAAGGTATTAGCTGTGATTGTATTTGCTTGTTGAGAGTGTAGATGATTTCTATTTTGTTTTCTTTTGGTTTCCTTTGGTTCTATCCTTACCACACTCTTTTATAACACTGAACACGAATTTTATTCGTAGTAAAAAAAGAAAATGTTGTCAATAAAGAACTTTTGAAAGAGAACTTCATATTCCTATTCCCCTCTGTGTCACCCCACATGTTGCAAAAATTTTATAGGATTATCTCTGGGATGTCCCTGAGGCCTCAAGAAAACAAAGGTTCCAGAGCAGAGAAACATGAATATGAAAATGCTTGAGAAAAAAAGTAGGTTTTGCTGCTTTTCCCCCAATGACTTTTTTCTCAGTGGGATGACTACAACAACAGTAGGAAGAAAAATAATACAATTATACTTAATTATTTCCAGTGGCTGTTGGTTATTTTAGCCCTCAGTTATGAATATTATTAGCAGGCATATCGAATCTTGTGTTGTAACCTATATAAAACAGGTTTTTTGTTCACTTGCTTATTTTGTTTTTATTCCTTGTTTGTTTACTTTCCTTTTCCTTGGCAAGTACTACCAGAGTAATAGATTAAATTACTGTTAAACCTATTATATGAGATACTATTTTAGCAGTGCCTATAAGACAATAATAAAGAGAAAATTCAATAGTATTGGCATGATAAAGTGAAAACTATTAATAAGGAGAAAGAGTTCATCATAGTCATTAGATTCGAGTGTTGGAAAGAAGCTCGGTATGTTAGAGGTTGGCAAAATTGCATTACAAAGTCATTTAATTTCTATATGGATTTTTTTTAGTGAGTAATTAGTATAAATGGTTCTGACTGGTTTTAAAAACCATGGATACTGACAAAAATAAAGGAGTAGATAATGGGAAGCAGATGGATCATTTAATTTATTTCTCAATTACAGTTGACACATCAGGCATAGAAATCTGCAAGTCATCTATTTCTTTATGGTCCATTTTGCAGCTGTGTTTACTGTCATAACAAATAAATACATTATCTCATTAATGGAACACTGAATATTTTTTATTCCAAAAAACACATTCACATACAATGCTTCTTCTCCAAAGACAGCACAAAATAGGGAGAATATTTGTCTGACTGAATGCAGCAGAAGAGTATGGCCCGTGTGGAGTGAAGGCTTTAGAAAATAAGATGTGGTCACAGCAGAGTGTAACCTGTTATCTTTCAGACATGATCTACTAGTCATTGGGACAGTTTCCTTCTCAGAGAGCCATACTATCAAGTGGAGTCACACTTGTAAATCTTTATGCTTTTCCTAGTTAATGTGTATTGCATCTGAGATGCAGATGGATAATGAACTTTACTGCAGTCCATTTTAGGATCTCTTTTCAACTAGAAGTGCCAGAAAGACCGGAGGAAATATCAGAGCCTACCTCTGGTGCTGTATTTAAAGCTGTAAAAGCAACACACATTGGATTAGGAACAAATAGATGCTTTATTCTCAAGTGAACAGATGGATTGTTACATTCTAACAGCTTCTGCATTAGAGGAGTGCAGCTGGTGGTGGGGTTGTGTTTGGGGTGGTTGCTAAAGATTGGGTCTAAGGATCAAAAAGTATATAAATTTTGATTACTTAACTATTTTTTCACTTTGGATTAGGAACTCATCTGGTCTATGAGTATTCAATGTTGGTAAGGATTATAGAAATGGAAGTGCTATTATTGAAAACGTACTCCTTGGCTTTATTTGAACCTATAATCCATTTATTGACCCTGTTCATTAATTCTCTTGATTATTATTATATCCTTTGTTATCTGACCAAATGGGCCACCTTTATTCAATAGTTGTATGCATTAAAAATCCATGCAAACCAAATCTTAGGAATATTACGTTTAGTGTACATATTCATAGAGATATGTATACAAATCTCAGTTTTTCACATTTTACCTTTTTAACCTTAGATTATTGATCTAATATCTCTGGACCTCAGTTTCTTAATCTGAAACATAGGGGTGATAAGAGTACCTATTTCGGGCTTCCCTGGTGGCGCAGTGGTTGACAGTCCACCTGCCGATGCAGGGGACACGGGTTCATGCCCTGGTCCGGGAAGATCCCACGTGCCCCAGAGCAGCTGGGCTGGTGAGCCGTGGCCACTGAGCCTGCGTGTCCGGAGCCTGTGCTCCGCAACGGGAAAGGCCACAACAGTGAGAGGCCCACGTACCAAAAAAAAAAAAAAAAAGAGTACCTATTTCATTGGATTGTGACATTATATAATTCCTGTGAAAGATAAGAAAAATGCCTAGAACAGAGTAGGTGCTAAAATTACTGTTTTAATATAAGATTTATGACTACATTATTACATGTTCATATCACATATTGTTATAATCTTTAATATATAATGAAAAACATAAAATACTCCACTAAAGAGGAGAAATTTATTACATGTGTTATGTATCAGCTTCCTCAGGATGTAAGTTTGGAGACTTGAGTTGGATATATTCTTAAAGCAGTATAGCAGTTTAGGATATAGAAAAATGACTCATGTTCTAATAACGCATGCTAACCCAGTAAGACATAACTTCAAATACTTTGTATCTCCATATAATGCTAAGGTACAAGCATAATGTACAAACCCTTAAGCTTCAGAAGGATTGCTAGTGATTAGACTAGTGTTAAGACTTTGGTCTGATGATAGATTCGATGCCATTCAAGAGGTAAAAGTCAATCTAGGAAAAGTGGTTTGGATGCCAGCATAATAGAATAGCTGGTGCCTTTTTTTACTATATTTTCTAAGACTCACAGATTACCATGAATGGAAAGATCCTCACTAATACACCTATCATACACACACACACACACACACACACACACACACACACACACACACACACACACATCCAGGATTTTGGGGTCTGTGCATTTCTGGAGATCTGGTGATGCTTGGCTATAGTGTTCTCATCCCAAAATACTTCCTGGTGGCATATGTATCTCATGGTGAGTCTATAACAGAGAGAAAGGTTGATGAGAGAAGAGAAGGAGAAATTAGCAGAAGAGAGAGGGTTGGGTCTGACTCTGAGTTGCAGGGTGCTAAAAAGGACTTCAGGAGGAAAAATATCTCATGAACACTAACAGATCGGTTACTATATGGCTTGCAATGTGATTGATACCTTCTTCATGACCTCTAAGTCTTTTTTTTTCCTTAATAACCTCTAAGTCTTCGGTGAAGTAAAAGTTAGTGAATTAAGTGTGTGGTTATGGCACTGATGGGGAAAGCATTGAAAGATTAAGTGTTAAATCTGGATTAGGCTATACAAGAAGCAAATAAGTATACCAGCTCCAAGAAGCAGAAAAGGTCAAGGAAACTGAGGCCCAAATGAAATTCACAGAAATATTTTGGGGAGGTGTGGACTCCCACAAGCCATGGAATTGTGTGTATCCTATACTTCAAGCAATTTTGTCAAGATCTTTAGGGTCAGAAGCTCCAGCAACCATCTGAATTACAGTTATAATTTACAAGGCATTTACCACTGAGAGCTTGTCCCCTAGATATGCCACGTGAGTAAAAGCATAGGCTCTCTAGACAGTGATGGGGAGGAAGGATGGCCACTGCAGCTACTGCCTTTAAGGAGTCATCTTCACAGAGGATGTTTTTATCTTTCACCAAATGATGAGCAAAGAGAATGCAGTTCATTCCAATTTTTCTCAGAAGTACAGTCTGTAAAACTCTGGGCTGTCTCTCTTTGTGAAGCTCAATTTTCCTGAGTTTACAGCTCAACTTACTCATGAGCAAGCTCAGATAATCACTTTCTTGATCCCTGCCTAGTGGGGGTGTTGCGCGAATAATGGTGACAGCTAAAGACAAGCAGTCCTGGGGAACAATTGTGAGAAAGCAGGGGTGGTTGGCAGTGGTTTTCCGGAGTGTGAAAGGATGTGTGGGTTCCTTTAAGATGCCAATTCCATGAGTCTCAGTAGGCAGAAGTTGGAAGGATAAATGGGGAAACAGAGTGGTTTTAATTTCAGACTTAGGTCACAATTGCAGTAGAAAATAAGTGACAGGTGGGGGCTGCTTCCATACAGTGATTTTAAACTCATTTAAAAATTATATAACTTGGCCATCAAGTGGCAAAAAATTAAGGCTGGAACAGACTACTTCCAGTTTTCAGTCCAGTGTTGCTTCTTCCACACATCACCTCTGTCTCAAGTTAGAGCAAGGATTAGACATGAATGTGTGCATATTTAAAAGCAAAAATCTTGGAGAGAGTATTAGAAGTATCTGGCAGAGTAGTGCATAGGCGTGCCTGCATTTTAGAACTTCACACAAATGATAGTTTCATCCCAGCAAAGTGCACACAAAATTTATAATTTCTTCCTAGAAATGGATCCTGAGTCCTGTGGTAATTAAGCTTTGGAACCAAAATAGAAAACTTCTGTTCAAAATAGAACTTTCGGGCTTCCCTGGTGGCGCAGTGGTTGAGAGTCCACCTGCCGATGCAGGGGACACGGGTTTGTGCCCCGGTCCGGGAAGATCCCACATGCCGCGGAGCGGCTGGGCCTGTGAGCTATGGCCGCTGAGCCTGCGCGTCCGGAGCCTGTGCTCCGCAATGGGAGAGGCCACAACAGTGAGAGGCCTGCGTACCGCAAAAATAAATAAATAAATAAATTAAAAATATAACTTTCTGTTCACTACCATGGTTATACACCTATTCATTTGTTCTGTCTAAATCAATTAGTTCAAGTAATCTTTTGGATACTGTTAGTTATGGATTTTATTAGACTGTACATAACAGAAATCCTATTATAATGGCTTAGCCAAATGGAGATTATTGATTCTCATCATGTAACAGGAATTCAGGGTTGGGCAATCCTGGGCTTCTGCAGCTGCTCTAGAAACCAGGGTCCTTCTATTTTCCTGTACTTTCGCCTGTCGCTTTCTCTCTCAACTTGCAAAAAGCCTTCTCCTCCTCTTGCCTCAGTCAGTGTTCCAGGTAGAAGAAAAGAAAGAAGTAACAAGAAATGGTAATGCTTGCATTAGAAAAACAAAATCTTTCCAGAAATTACCAGTAGATGTTTGCTTACACTTTCTTGGAAACTACTATATCATTTGCCCTCTCTTACATTCAAGAAAAACTGGGAAATTTAATATTTTAGTTAGGCACATCACTAACCAAAAAAGTTTATATAAAAGAATAAAAGTAGAAGGGATATCAGGAAGACAATGAGCCATGTCTGTTCCTATGATGGTCACATTCAGATGAGCTTCGGCTGTGGAGGAATCTAAGCCATGAAGCAAATGTTATTAATTCATTAATATACTCATTTAGTTGTTAAGCAAATGTTGAGTGTGTTATTATAATAATGGAGCTGATGGTACAAAGATTAGATACAATTCATCCTTTGAAGCATATAATGGGCCAGTGCGGGAAACAGACCCCTGAATGATCGCACTGCAATGCGGTCCCTGCTGTGAGAGGAGAACCACAGTGCAGCCAAGGAAGCACAAGGCAAGGGTAGCTGAGCCCCCAGGAAGACAGTGAGTGAAAACTTTCCAGATGAGGTGCTCTCTAAAGAAACACTTAACTTTACATTTCAAAGGGACGGTGTTGAACATCATGTCAATTAAGAGGTAGAAAATTTCAGAGCAGATATGCTACATATTAACTATGTGATCTCGGTCAAATTGCTTAATCTTTCTGATCATCAGTTTTATGAAGATCATAGGGCTAATAGAAAGATTAGATGAGCTAATAGGAAATAAAATTAACTTGCACTGGTAACTACTAAATCAATGTTGATTGAACACAAGAGTGAGTGCAGATTCTACCACAATCTCCAATTCATAGCTAAGGACAATATGGTTCTGAAAAGTCATGTACCTTTTTAACAGTCTCACAACAAACAGGCAAAAGAGCTGAGGCCCCTAACCCAAAAAATTTGACTCTAAAACTCACCTGCTCCACAGCTTCCTCACCTCCACCTTGGCATTAAAAAACATCCAAAAGCATAATACAGATTATACTATGGATTGCATTTATGCAACGACCATGAAGAAAATGTGTTGGTTCTGTGAAGTCATCAAGTTAAGGCATTCTGGCCTTTCTCTCCCATCACTTCACATCTAAGCGGCCTGATTCAAACAACAGTAATAGAATATAGTTCCTTTGTTGAAAGCACTGTAAAAGACACAAAGAATGCATTACGTATGATAGCATATGTAACAGAACTCTTTAATGGAACTTTGATTTATACGTGAAAGTGTTCTTGCTTTCTGTGAATGTCTAGTGTATTTATACATATTAGCTCTTCTTTCCTCAAGAGCTTTCAAAAAATGCTTGAAGTAGTGTTTAATGAAATGTACAAATAGCAGGGCGTAACTCACTAACCCCAAATTCCAAAACAACAACAAAGCTCAAATAAACCTAAATATAACCACCAAAGGAAAGAGAAGAATTAAGAAATGAGTAATAATGACAAGGATGAAATCAGAAGATCTAAATTTAAGAACTGTTAAGTTCATGAGATATAAAACTCGGTAATAATCTTCCTGAGAACCAAAGGAAAACTGAAATAGGATGTATGACAGAGTTCTTATTGCATGATAAAAAGAAGTGCTTCTTCCTACATAATACAAGGAATGGAAGCCAAATTTTAATTTGTTTTTGAACAATTTTGAAATCACAGGAGTTTGTCATTTGACTCTTTATGAAAGAGGCACTTAATAGCCTAATTTATAAGATTGTTAGGTTCTGAGTATTTTATTTTATTTTATTTATTTTTTTGCGGTACACGGGCCCCTCACTGCTATGGCCTCTCCCGCTGCGAAGCACAAGCTCCGGAAGCGCAGGCTCATCGGCCATGGCCCAAGGGCCCAGTCGCTCCGCGGCACATGGGATCCTCACGGACTGGGGCACGAACCCGTGTCCCCTGCATCGGCAGGCAGACTCTCAACCACTGCGCCACCAGGGAAGCCCTCTGAGTATTTTAAAATACAGATGACCTATTTATCAATTTTCTCAAAGAACTATTTTAAAATAGGTAATATGTCCATAGACGTGCCTAAGACCTAAAGTGGTTTGATGCTAAGATACAGAGTAGACAGGGAGCTTTTTTTTTTGGTGGTACGCGGGCCTCTCAGTGTTGTGGCGTCTCCCGTTGCGGAGCACAGGCTTCGGACGCGCAGGCTCAGCGGCCATGGCTCATGGGCCCAGCCACTCCGCGGCATGTGAGATCTTCCCAGACCGGGGCACGAACCCGTGTCCCCTGCATAGGCAGGCGGACCCTCAACCACTGCGCCGCCAGGGAAACCCAGACAGGGAGCTTTTTGAGGAGCACATGTGTTCTGTTGCTCTGGACAAGTAGGGATCTGTGTAACTGGGTTAATTCTGTAACATCAACTAGGCTCTAACACTAGTTGAAACTTTGCAGACAGCTGTCTGCAGAGAATAAACCAATTACATCTCGGAGAAAGGGTCTGGACCCTTCAGCCTTGCTTTTAATTGGCATAATATTGTTTCCAAACATCTTTTCCCAACGTCCTCTAAGTATTTGAGAAACAAATCTTGTTTTATGCTAATTTCAGTGACATAAAGCAAGAAGAGAAATACAGATACCTCTGATATATAATCAGTTCAGAATTGTTTTCAAATGGTACTTAATTTTACTCTTTTCATCTGCACATTCCTATCATTTTAAAGTTCATTTTATTAATTTTATTCTAATCTGTATGTGGGTGACTGCCAAGTGCAATGTCTCCAAGGGAGAATTATTTTATAGGAAGAAAACCAGAGAATGCTGAGATGTGTTTGTAAGTATACAGCTTCTGTGTTTTCTTAATGAAGCATTGGAATATCATCCCAATAAAGCAGAAATGGAAATGGAATCCTTTTTTGTGTGCGTAATTGGAGAACTGGATATTGGAGAGACTTGGAAGGGATCACATTTGTCAATCAATGGCTGGGAGGGGTAGTTAAAGTCCATGCATTTGTTAAAATCACTGAACAAAAATCTCAGCTTCATATGAATAGACATAGTATTTTTCCTATTTCATTTTTAATATATTTATGAGGGAAAAATTTCACTTCATCACTGACAGTTCCATCAGAGCACTTTGACTTAAAATTGGCATGCAAGTGCCTGGTAAATTGTTCTGCAGATTCATCACTATTCAGAGCAGAGGGACATTCTCAAGGGAAACAGAGCAGAATCACTGACCTGCACCTTATTAAACCCACATAATCCAGAGCTAGAAAATGCCTTGAAATGAAAGATCAGGTGAGGAGGGTGGGGAGAGAGTATATTCTTTGCCGTTGATGTGGAAGTTATGACCCAGGGGCAAACCTTGGCTCTGTTTTTGGTTTCTACGTGTCCAGATCTGCCCCTCAGCCTCTTGTCAGCTCTACGTCTTACCCAAAAGTTTCTCTAACTCTATTTCAATTTTATAATAATGAATTATAGTCTCCTGAAGAATAAATTCTTGTTGTTTCATACCCATACCATTCCTTCTTTCACCACTGTACACATAGATCGGACAAGCAGATAGCTAGTCATACCAGTTACAGTAAATTCAGATTATACTACTCATATAAACTCAGCTCATATAAACTCAGGCAATCTCCACTACATTTATTTGAATGTGGCTATACCATATTGCATCTCCATCAGTTTTTAACATCCTGAGTGGAACCAGAACTCTATATAATGCTCATAAGCTTATTCTATGAGATATTTAAGGTTTATACATGTAACAACCATTCAAATGTCGATCAAGAAATACTAATGGTCTCTTCTAAGAGGAAGACATAGTGTTAATCTCCAAAAGACTTAAAAATAGCATCTCTGTCATCATGGAGCTTGCAGAATACAAGGGGTAACAGGACAGTCATAACAAACTAGTTCAACTAGATGGGGCATTAGGAAGTAAGAGCTCACAGTACCTATTCAAATACTGATTCAATCAACATGAATGATTACCCTGACCTGGCCGTTGTGCTAGGTTCTGCAACTACATTAATAAATAAAACCCACAAGTCTTTGCCTTCCTTAAACTGCCAGTGTAATGAAGGGACAAACATTAAATAAGCAATCAAAAATCATGCAGTATCAAATTATTTTGAAGGAATAGTCCAGACTACTATAAAAGAGAAAAACACGGAGACTTAATTTATACTGGACTCTCAAGACATCCTCTCTGAGAATGTGGATTTTATTCTGAACAGTGGAAATAAATGAAGCGAGGTGGAGAGAATGGAATTCAAGATACAGTTTGAACACAAGGAAGACGTGATCTTGTTCCATTTAAAAAACAGAAAGAAGACAGCTGTGGCTAGAGTATCCTCCAAAAGATGGTAAATACGGTTAGAATTAAGGAGGTAGGCAGGGGTGTTATGGAAGAGATGGAGCTTCAGTCTTGATGGACTACGATGGAAAGTATTCTTCCTGTGATGGGGTGAACAAGCTTGAGCTGCTTTATCCAACAGTGCTCTGTGGTCCCAACAAATTTCAGCAGTTATCATCCACACTGAAGAAATTTCCAAAGCCCCTTGGAAAAGCACAATGTGAAATAGATTAAATCAAAATATGTCTTGGAGAAGATCAGCTATTTGCTTCCAAATCTTCCTTTGCTTCCCACAGGAAAGGATGTGGTTTCCGAGGATCCTTTAACGCACAGTTTTCCAGATGATGCACCAAATGACACATTTTGGCATTTGGCCCCTGGCTAATTCATGGATGTTCATTGATAAAATTGGGTTATGGGAAAAGCCTTTTTACAAAAATCCCTCCATGTCTTCCCCATACTGCATTTCTATCTCTTCCCCAACCCATGTTCCATCCACTTCAGTATATGTATACCATCTTCTAGAGAGACTGCAGGTATTTGAGTGGTTAAAGTTCAGAGATGGTATCATTTGAACTGAACTGAGTCATGGCTTTTGATTCCCTCTGTGTTCTCTTTATTGCTTATAAAGGCTGAAAATTCAGATAATATACTTGATTTCCTAGCTTACTTTGAGATTAACTGGTACCTAAAGTAGGTCAGTGGGACATAGAAGAGGTAAGAGAGTATACACCAAGAGAGATCAAGTGTGGCAAAGGTAAGATGGGAGAGGTAGGCAATGAATTTATGGAAGAGGTGCATGAGAATGTATTTCCCTTGCTCCCACCAATCATGGACATGTGGGAGCATGCCTGTAGCAGAGACAACCAGCTTAGGTTCTAGAGGGCACAGACCTGAGGGCTGAAGCCAACAAGCTGAAGATGGCTAAGGAGAAAGATGGAAGCACTTGGGTTATTGATGATGCCAGTGTGACGCTTAATAAATAAACCCTAGGAGGACCCTCTATACCTTCTTAGTGACAAAATAAATATACATATTCTAAGCCGATTTTAATTGGATTGTTCCGTTAATTACAGCCGAAATCTTTGAGTCAAGTCCGTTATATACTTTGTGGGTTTCTTCACCCCACTGTCTTTTGTACCATGCTTTAATTCCCTGCCGTGCCAGAAGGAAGGCGATACATTCTCCTTAATTTCTAAGGGATAGAGGGAATTTTAGATGTAATAAATGAAGTTGAACTGTGAAAAGTACATGGAATGACTAAATTTTGAAGTGTGTAAGAATTATTTATTCTGAAATTGTATAAAACATGTAATTTTGATTAAGGTAGATATCAATGAAAATGTGAGCACTAGAAAGGGTTGGACAGGAAACTGCGTGCCCTCCAGGTTATAAGCATACTCTGTTACACAATAATAGTCTAGAACCAACCCAAGGCTCATTCAACTCTTGACATTTGAGAAAGGCAGGCTATAACACCTATAAAGTTGGTTCTCTGGGTGGGCTGAGGATAATATAAACATGGCTGAATCAGGAAGCACTATTCATTGTCTCCTGACTCTTGTCAGCCGCATTCAAAGGTCTAGGGAACATCATTAAAGCAATAATAACCACATATCTAAATTGTGGCTTTCGTCTTGGTTTAGTTACCTGTTTACCTCCAAGTCATCCCTTGCAAATAGTATTGAGATTCACTGAAAAATGATAGTTGCTTTCCCCAGTATCCTGTAATAAACAGATGTCTTCCTCAGGGTGAATTCATGCGCAGCTCCAGTAATACTTGAGAATCTGGGGAATTTAAAGATGGCACATCTGCTATCACTTGTTGATGCTTTGTTTACTAGAGAACATTTTTAACTTGTTTAATTATTTTTAAAGCTGGCTTTTGCCTCACACTTACTGACCTCTGGGAATCTTACTGTGATCTATCTATTGGCTGTGGCTGACCATGTTGAATATACTGCTTTAGATTATTAGTTTGATACTTTTAAAAAGTAGAGACAGTTTCATTATTGAAATAAAATTTAAAAGTGCATTTTATTTCTGAGGACACAGGCTGGTTAAATGGAAATTAGGGGAGTACAGTTAGTGAATTGGTCTCCGCAAGTGCCCTGTGTCCCCAGGGCTGGGCTGCTGTTCTTGGTGTCAGGCCTCATTGCTTAATTGCTTTCATCAGCATGTCAGGCTGAGGTGGAAAAACAAACAACATGTTTCACAGTGTCTTCTCTTTTAATTAATTATGACAGAGTAATTTGCTTCAATCTTAAACCAACTCAGAGCTTGACAATATTTTTTTCTTAAAATGTTAAGAACAAGTTAATAAAGGCATGGAATAAAAGTATGTGTCCCTGCAAATTTTTTTTAAATGAGATGGCCAAATGATTTTTGCAATTTTGCTGAACTCACTGTTATAAATACTAACTTTTTAAACTGACATAATCTTATACTCTCATTAGTGAACTAAAGAAAATGAGGTCTAGATGCTGAAATCATTTGGCAATTATTCAAATAGTTGGAGTGTCTTCTCCCAGGAAGAATTATGAAAAGTGAAGTGTCATTGTTGGATGGGAACATATTTTATACTTTCATCAGTAATTGGGTAATCAGTGGAGTTACTTCTGATATTGGGACTGCTGAGAATTCTTTACATAGAATATCAACTAAGACTTCAACTCAACAAATGTTTATTAGAACTTTACTGTGTTTTGGGGAATCATCCCTCCTACCTCACACACACCCAGCCAATCAGTTACAAAACTGAGATTACAGATAGTTTCCTACTCAAGAATAAAAACACCTGCAATTTACAGAGGAGAAATAGGTTCAGTGCTTAACATCTGTGATACTCAATGCACACGCCTCTGCGCATGTGTGGGCACCCACACGCACACACACACGTGCATATATGTAGGGCTGATGCTAACTGCAGTGAAGGAATGGAGAAAGAATTTACTAATTGGGTAAATTAATAACAGTCAAAGCCAATGGATCCATTAACCTTCTCCTACAGTACTGTGAAAGGATTTGGTGACTGTCACAAAGAACAATTGTAGGACATGACTGTAGGCTCCAACTTGAAAGCATGAAAGCAAAGTTTTGAAGGACTTCCTGTGCCCAGATCGAGATGCACTAGAAACTAACTGAAGAAATCCAGTACAGACAGGACCAGAGCATAATCCTATTAATATTTGTGTTGAAATACTTGCTTTGTAAATGTAGAAAATTATTTTAGATACAAACTTTATAGTATGCACTTATATACTTATATCCCAATGAATTTTTAGAATGAATATGGTTAGCAGGAAATACATCGTGCTTAACTTAAGAATTTTTAAAACTCAAACATCTAGAACAATAGAATCATATTTTCATTTTTAAAATAGTATTAAAAGATTCTATAAAGCCAGTTTGGGAGAGGAGTAAATTGAAAAGGACAATTGTGAAAGTAAACATGAGAGTAAAAATAAACAGCACCTAGCACATAGTAGGTGCTAACTAAATATTTGACAGCTAAATAAACGGCAATAGCAATGTAATAAACTATTGCTTTTGTAGTATGTAAATATTTACTATGATGCAAAATTTCACTGAGCATTGGCAAAATGTCAATATCTTGAAATTTTATTAAATAATATCTGAAAAGATGTTTCTTTCAGGTTAAATCAGAAAGAAAAACATCCTGAATTTGGATCATATACAAAAATAATAATTATTGTAAATAAGATAAAAATATTCCCAGTGGCTTGTATCGTTTTAGATTAAGACTTTGAACAAATAATCAACATGAAATTCTTAAAAAATAGTGAGCATTGCCTGTACCTCAAGGAGGATATACATGAGTACAGAGAAATGCTTCCCTTTTTTTCAAAATGATTTTTAATTTTATAAAATTATTTTTGAAAAAATTCCTTTCTTTTACTTCTATATTCCAAACATTAAGGTAGTTTTTTAGGCGTCTAAAGCTCTCTTGGTGAAAAGTAATATTAAATTAAATTTGCAAGACTGTGGGTTTTTTTGTGTTTTTTTTTCCGGTACGCGGGCCTCTCACTGTTGTGGCCTCTCCCGTTGCGGAGCACAGGCTCCGGACGCGCAGGCTCAGCGGCCATGGCTCACGGGCCCAGCCACTCCGCGGCATGTGGGATCCTCCCGGATCGGGGCACGAACCCGTGTCCCCTGCATCGGCAGGCAGACTCTCAACCACTGCGCCACCAGGGAAGACCCCTGTGTTTTTTTTAATACTGATTTTCAAAATATAAAAACAAGGAGAGGTAGCTTGAGACAGATTCAGAATCAATCTTATTTTAGTGATGACTGATCAGTGACTTGCCTAAAATAATTAGTCTTGTTTAGAACAACAGGAAGCACATAACAGAAAGTACAGTTAAGATTAATTTTAAAGTAAGACAACATGATTGCCTATCTGGCAGAATAACAGAAGAAAATATTCAGCTCATCTTTGTTAAATTATTAATCTGGTGCCTTTTTGCAACACCATCAAAAGTTTGAGGCAGAAAATGGAAATGGACATCCAAGTCTAACTTCTCTAGCAGCACCCTAGTCAAAGAATGAAATTACTTTGGTTTAAATGTATTATATATGCATTGGGCTTATTGTAGTCCAAATAAAAGATTTATTTCTCGCTGTTAAGAATAAAGTTTGGTATGAAATACATGACAAAAATTTACTTAACTTTTGCTTGATTTTGTACTATTCTCAAATCTGCAGGGTCTTGCTTTTTTTTTTTTTTGGATGATTCATAATAAGCTAATGAATCTAATCCATTCCATTTGCATCAATGTTAACAACAGATGTTTGATGGAGCACTGATTATATGCAAGGCACCATGTGTGTTAGGAATTGGAGCTAGGGGCTGCTGACCTACTGAACAAGAGTAATTTGAAAAGTACAGTTATTTTCCAAGTCAAGCAAAAACAAAACTCTTTGGCTTCTGCTCCAGGAAACTGGGGCTTGTTCACGGTGACAGAATTGGCACTCTTCTTAGACCCCCTTAGAAGCCTTTCACCCAAATTATTGTATTAGGGAAATTATTACACCCCTTGCCCTTGAGTATTTATTTTTCAAATTATTCTCTGAAGGTCATTTTGGTATCATAGACTATTTTTCTGTAATAGAACCTTGATATTTTTTCCTGGCTTTTTCCCTCAGGAGCACATAAGGCAGGTTTAGTGCACACCCCATATAGTGCATGTCTGTGTTAGTGTATGCCCCATGTCAGCACACATCTGATAACAGTCCATGTTATCATATATCAGCCCACCTCAGGGTAAGTCATGTTCCATTTTAGTGCATGTCCCATGATAGCCCATGTTAATGCATACCTCAAATTTGCACATGTACCATGTTACTGCATATCCATGTCAGTGCATGCCCCATGTTAGCTTACATATCAAGTTAGCACACACCCCACATAAACACACATCCTACGTTAGCACACTTCCCATATTAGTGCATGCCCAATATTAGCACATGTCCCATATCAGTGTACGTTCTTGTTAGTACACAGCTACATTAGTGCAAATCTCATATTAGCACACATCCTGTATTTCCACACATTTAAGAGTTGAGGTACAGGGAATCCAGAACTGGTGTAACTTCTAAGTGATGACATTTGAGGTATAGATTTCTTCTGTCTTTTCTCCTGCTTTCCTTGGTGAATTTTTCTTCGTGACTCTCGCCTCATGATCTGTCAAAGGCTTCTGTGCTCCAGACCTCAGATCAGCATTCTGGCAGAAAGGGAGATGATGGCGAAGGTGTGGAAACAATAAACTTCTTTGTGTCTTTTTGACTAGCATTGTGTTTTATGGCCTATCTCTAACTACAGGAGAGCCAAGGGATCTAACATTTTACAGACTCTACAATAGGAAGAGATAAGGGAAAAAGTGGATGAAAATGGAAATAGTGTCACCAATGTAGTGTCTGGTAGCAATGAGAATGTGTAAATAAAGTTGACCCTTGAGCACCAGGCATGCGGCGGATGGTTAGGGATGCCAGCACTCTGCAGAGTCTAAAATCCACGTTAAACAGGCAATCTGTATGTGTACCCCATTCCTCCCCATCCTCAGATCTGCATCTGATTCAACCAGTCATGGATCATGTAGTCTGCATTATTTACTATTGAAAAAAATCCACATATAAGTGGACCCATGTAGTTCTAACCCATGTTGTTCAAGGACCATCTGCACTCCCACATTTTATATGAACATTAGTAAGAGTTATCGCTAAAAGGTCTGTGAAAGTTCTTTACAAGTTGAGGATTTTTTTTTTTTTTTTTGCGGTACGTGGGCCTCTCACTGTTGTGGCCTCTCCCGCTGTGGAGCACAGGCTCCGGACGCGCAGGCTCAGTGGCCATGGCTCGCGGGCCCAGCCGCTCCGCAGCATGTGGGATCTTCCCGGACTGGGGCACGAACCCATGTCCCCTGTATCGGCAGGCGGACTCTCAACCACTGCGCCACCAGGGAAGCCCTCTCTCTCTCTTTTAATTTCTCTCTTTTAATTTCTCTCTTTACTTTGTTGTCGGAAGACTTCAGGTATATAAATTGCATAGTAACTAATGATGATAATGTTGATAATAATCATAATAGGTTAGAACTTTAGTTTTATAAAGAATCTAATATTGTTTCAATCACTTTCCCTTGATAGCTTCTTCTACCACTTCATCTCCCATTTCATCTCCCAAATAAACTATACAAGTTCTTTTCAATTTTCCCAAGGAAAAATGTTACACCATTGCAAATTACTAGGAGATTTCTTGGAGGAGAAGACAAAAGTTTTTTGAATGCTTTAAAAAAATTAAATTTAGGGTGCTTCCCAGGTGCCGCAGTGGTTGAGAGTCTGCCTGCTGATGCAGGGGACACGGATTCGTGACCTGGTCCGGGAGGATCCCACATGCCGCGGAGAGGCTGGGCCTGTGAGCCGTGGCCGCTGAGCCTGCACGTCCAGAGCCTGTGCTCCACGACAGGAGAGGCCACAGCAGTGAGAGGCCCATGTACCGCAAAAAAAAAAAAAATTAAATTTAGAAAATTAAGCCTTTACTTTCTCATGGTGTCTGAAGTAAAAGCAGGATCCAATGAAAAGGAGCATAAATCAATTTCAGTGTTCTCACTGAGCTGCACACTTTGTTTTTGTCCCTCTAGCACAATATAGATGCTACAAACCATATCTAAGTAGGCAGAAATAAAGCTACTTCCATTAGATATTTTCACTTGGATGAGACTTTTTAGGTTTCTCCGTTCTACCTTATAGGTGCATTTTAATTTAAATGTATTCTTAATCTAGCTTAAGAAAACTCATCTCACAAAATAACCAAAGTGCATTAATTTATATGTAATTTTAAAAATTCATCCAAATTATTCTTAGTCTAGGTCTTAAATATTCTACTTGTATTATTTTTAAATGTATTCAGTTGCACTGTAATTATTTAGAGCATTTTAGTAGTGGAACACATGATGTGATTGCAAAATTTCCAGCTTCCATTTCCAAGCACATTATCAGAAGAATCCATGAAATAACAGAGACTTTGCAAAAACAGAGACTTTCAGGAAGCCACCAGATAAAGATCTAGGAGGTAAGGCAATCAAAGGCAAATTTAATCAGATACAAGGAAGTGGGGTTGTGAGATTGGGAATAAAAGATATTCTAATTTACATACAGTGCTTTGGAGGATATATGATCTGCTAAGGTAAAATGCCAACTTCCTTATTTTCAAATTCATGGAAAATGTTCACTTTCAATGCTTTCATTTCAAAGGAGTCTGCCAGGGATGAGGAAGGGGGGTAATTTTGGTATATGAGTGATAAAAATGAAATGTCAGATTTCTGGACATATCCTACTAAGGGCAAACTGATTGATTCCCCCAAGACAGTGTGCTCACACCGTTTCACTGAGATGTCCACTCTCCTTTGAATCTAAGTGAACAGATGACTTGTGTGTAATCAGTAAAGTACAGCAGAAGGGACACTGCATGACTCTTAGGTCAAGTACAACTTCTACCTGATTCACTGGAACACCTGTTTTGGTACCTTGAGCTACCATGTAAAAAGTTTACCTACCCTGAAGCATCCATGCTTTGAAGAAGCCAAGCCAAATAAAATTATCACATGTAAACTTTAAGGTTGGCAGTACTAACCTTTGAGTCATTTCAGTCATTTCTGCCATGTGAATGCATGTGAATTATCCCTTTGATGATTCTAGCCTCCAGCTATAGGGTCACCTCCAGTCTCTGAGACTACCCACCTGAGGCCCCAGATATCGAGAAAAAGAGATAAGGTAGCCCACTGAACAATAACCAAATTCCCAACTTGCAGAATCCACAAGAATAATAAAATGGGTATTTTAAGCAAATGAGTTGAGGGGGTGTTAATTTGCTGCACCGCAATTTGAACCAAAAAAGAAATTTGTGATTTGCAATTTGGGACATATAAAAATATATATATGTACCACCAGTGGACAAAGAATACAATAATTTGAGTGAAACAGGTATGGTTTCTTATTTGCTTTCTAATTTAATGGGGGGGGTTGGTTGGAGATAGAGAATATAAGTAATAAACCTAGAAATATTTGTTCAAACCAATATGTACTTTGAGCAGAGTTTCACTTTATGTACTATTTCAAAAGAGGTTATGCAAATACCTTCCTTGATACCATTTCTCTTTATATTCATTCCTCTTAGCAGATTTTGCCATATTGAGCCTTAATTAAAAATCCAGTACTCAAGATTTTGTTCCACTTTCCAGAGTGTCACAAAGAATGCTAGGGTACAGAACTACTGTTAGACATTTTGAGCATCACAGGCTTACTACTAACAATGAATGCCACCCTTTGGAGATGTCCTCAGAAGAATTAAGTTTCCAAATTGTGGTGTTTATGAGTTTTATGTTGTCTTTTGTCAGGAGACAGGGGCTGTAATTAAACCTTGAACTTTTACAGTAATGTGTTCTGTACAGCCTGAACCTTGATCTGCCACTGATCTGCTCTATTCCATTTTACTCCGTGTCAGTGAACAGGTTGCAGAGTTCTTTTCTACTTTTTTAGAAGCATGTTCCTTTTGAATTTGGAATGGATGCTTCAAAGTAAGTGTGACACTGGCATTTTTCTTATTTTTCTGAAGCATTTAGCCTTGGAAATATAGCTGCTTTTCCAAGGTTTAACAGCTAGTTAGTAACTCATTCAGGACTAGAACCCACACAGAAGAATTTAAGAGTTAATTTAACAAACTTATTATTTATTGAGAACCTCTCCAGCGCCAAGTTTTGGGTTAATAAGACAAAACTCATAAGTCATTTTCCTTGTTCATGAGGACTGAAAGCTTGCTCCAGAAAAGAGACCTTGCAGTCAGCATGGTAAAAACTGAGGTCTGAACCAAGTACAATGAGATTACAGAGGAAGAAGAAAATAATTTTGAGCCAAAAGGAAAAGCTGGTGTGTTTCAAGCTAAGTCATTGAGGAGGAAAATAATAGTATTGGCTATGAGCCAGAGGGGAGCAGAGGGGCATTTAAATGTGTTCCAGTCTCAGGGAAGAGAATAGGCAAGTCGAAGTGCTGGCCTGTTGACGGGGCAGGAGGGCACTCAGTGTAACTGGAAAGGGGTCCAAAGAATGCAGGTAGGGATACGAGCAAGCCAATATCTAGCTGTCCCTTTAGACCATTATAAATAAATAGATATCGGTATAAATACACACATACACACACACATACACTAGCAAATATTCATTTATTTTTAAAAGTGTGCCTTGCCTCCTTTGTCATATGACAAAGACCTAAATAGACATTTCACCAAAGAAGACATACAGATGGCCAACAAACACATGAAAAGATGCTCAACATCACTAATTATTAGAGAAATGCAAATCAAAACTACAATAAGGTATCACCTCACACAAGTCAGAATGGCCATCATCAAAAAATCTACAAACAGTAAATGCTGGAGAGGGTGTAGAGAAAAGGGAATCCCCATGCACTGTTGGTGGGAATATAAATTACTCCCATACATACAGCCACTATGGAAAATACAGTCACTATGGAAAACAGTATGGAGGTTCCTTAAAAAACTAAAAGTAGAACTACCACGTGACCCAGCAATCCCACAACTGGGCATATACCCTGAGAAAACCATAATTCAAAAAGATACATGCATCCCCAATGTTCATAGCGGCACTATTTATAATAGCCAGGACATGGAAGCAACCTAAATGTCCATCAACAGAGGAATGGATAAAGAAGATGTGGTACATATATTCAATGGAATATTACTCAGCCATAAAAAGGAACGAAATTGGGTCATTTGGAAAGATGTGGATAAACCTAGAAATTGTCATACAGAGTGAAGTAAATCAGAAAGAGAAAAAAATATATCATATATTAACACATATATGTGGAAACTAGAAAAATGGTATAGATGATCCTATTTGCAAAGCAGAAATAGAGACACAGATGGAGAGAACAAATGTACGATACCACGGGGGAAAGGGGGGTGGTAGGAGGAATTGGGAGATTGGGATTGACACATATACACTATTGATACTATGTATAAAATAGATAACTAATGAGAACCTACTGTATAGCACAGGGAACTCTACTTAATGCACTGTGATGACCTGAATGGGAAGGAAGTCCATAAGGGAGGGGATATATGTATATGTATGGCTGATTCATTTTGCTGTACAGTCAAAACTAACACACAACATTGCGAAGCAATACTGCGATAAAAATTAATTTTTTAAAAAAAGTGTGGCTTACTGTCAGCTGGGATAAAGACTAAGGAAAAGGACTATTGAGAAACTGTCTGGTTTCTAGTATAGTGAGAAGCTCACCTCTACCCTAACTTCACCTCTAGCCAAACTTTCCTTCACTAAATTACACTTGTCTTAGATGGAATTGTAGTGACCAGATGATGAAATTCAGGCTTGCATTTCGGATGTCTCACTATGAGCCCAAAATAACCCAGCAAAATATTACTTATAACCATTGTAAAGTTATCCCCAAATGAAATGTAGTCAGTGAAATGTTTTCCTTATTGTAACAATTTGAGCCCTATCTTAGTGCTGTTTATAGATTAGTGTTCTGGGCAACTGGCTTCCCAGCAGGTAGGTCCCTTTGTGCTGAAGCATAGGGGGAAAAACAGAAGTGACAGAGGACGAGGCTGATGGTGAATGATCTTGCATGTCTGGTTACAACATTGGGACTAAATTCTTCAGCCCATTGAAAGGGAGAGGGGAGCTCTGAGTGAGTGTGTGTGTGTATGTGTGTGTGTGTGTGTGTGTGTGTGTGTGTGTACGTGTGTACGCGTGCGCGCGTGCACGTGCGTGCACGCGCGCACGCAGAGCTGGACCTCCTCTGGATCTGGAATTAGTTCTTAATGCCAGGTGAACGATCTCACTGGTTTTAGTTAGTCTTAACTTAAGAGATAGTTTTAGCCAGGAAATGGCTTTACAGCCTATTTAAAACGTTTATGCCATAAGTTAATTGGTTTCCATTTTCTTTCAGCTTCATTCTTAATTTTAGTTACATCTTAGTTCTTCCTTCCTATTTCTACCTCAAAAATCCTAGTCTCCCTATTCTAAACCCAACACTCTTTTTATAATACTCCACAGATTCTAACTTTATTTTGTAATATGAAGACAAAAGAGTCTTTCCCTCATTAAGTCAATAAGCAAGCCAAATATTGTACCGTCTCAAAACACTTCTTGTGGAAGGAATGACCTGAGCGACCTCAAGTCATCGTATCACAAGTTGCTGATGATCTCAGGAGATAAAGTACACAGAGAACCTAGCAGAGTCCACATGCAACGGATGTTCCATGATAGATGCTAATGATTAAGTCTCAGAGGATGAGACCAGGCAGCGGTGCATCTCAGTATAGTTCTGTTCCCATTGTGACTAAGGGGGCTTAAGTTCTTCATCAGCGGGAGACTTCAATGAACAATGTAGCCCTATTAGATTTATTGATTTGTTTTCTTCTGAAATTGTTTTCTCCTGTAAGAAAAATACGTAGTGTCATTTCATTCTAAAAAAAAACAAAACAAAAATTGGGGCACACAATTTCAGGAGTCATCTGTAAATCTGAGGACAGAGAATAACTCATGGATTTTGACCTCAGTTACTTCCTGAGCCTAGACCCCAACATGGTGCCCACCAATGGCATGGTGCATTTGAGCGATATAACGTGCATATGTGAAGGCCATGATTATGTGGAACTTGTTCCATGATTTTAACAAGGCCAGGTATTACCTTGGTGCCGAATATCATGTGTAGCCATTCCATTTAAGTCAGCTAAAAGGGTAATAAAGCTTCAGTGAACAAAACTATTGCTTTGGAGGATCAGAAAGTATTTTCTTCTCCCATGGTGCATTATTATGCAATTTTCTGAGATATTGTTCAGTCTGGGGACAAGATTGCAACATTACACAAGGCTGCTTTCAAATCCAAATAGGTCACACCTAAGACTTCAGGAAACCTGGGAAGTGTCTCTTTAGTCTCTCTAGTCGCTGTCTGGAAAAGAACTTTGAAATTACTTATTTTCATGACTGCCAACCTTATTTTAGCTGCTGACATTTTTTTCTCTCTAAATCAATCTTGGACAATTAATTCAACACAAATAGGACATAGAAGCCAAGTGCTCTGATTAGAGGTACAAACTTTCAGCTTAGCATCTCCAGTTCCTAAATATGTGAAATTTTTTAAATGTGAAAAATCACTTAACTTTTCTGTGCCTCACTTATTTTTAATCTTTGAATGGAAATAATAGTACCTGTGTTAGTTCACAGAGTGGTTGTAAAAATCAAAGAGGTAATTTGTGTGAAATACCTTTAAAATGTTATATGTATCTAAGATATTATTAGGGCATGAAAATGAAAACACACAAGTTAGCACACCTTAAAATTAATAAATTGTGTTGTAAACCAGGAGTATTCTAAAAATGGAAAGAATGAAATATTCTAAGTAATTTATGTAATGACCCTATTCTGGATGTTCCTTGCTAAATCCAGGAATTAGGATTTGTGTCTCTGGGGCTCGGAGACAAGAGTACGTACTTTTTGCCATGTGTGGGAGAGGGGAGTGCTGTGCATTTGCCACCTCTGTCTTAGATTTTATTCTTTCCTCTCACTTCTTTTTACTAAGTTCTCCATTCTTGTTTCTTGGTGTTAGGACCCATACTGTTTCTCAGAACACATAGGGCACATTGCTCACAATTGCCTGGTGCGGCTGAGAATCACACACTCAGGATTTCATTAGAACAATCTGTATCTCAGGAGTCATAGCCTTGCTGTTGTGAATTCTGACCCCTCTGGCTGCTGTTCAGTGTCTTTTCTCCATAGTACATTCTCTTTAAACTACACCACTGTAAATGATCACCTAAAGTGATGAAATTCCATTGGGATCCGTATCCCAGGAGACTGAAAATTTTACTAACATTGTAAATGCCTCTTCTCTCTTTCTTGCACGTCTTAAATGGAAACCGAGAGCTCTGTGTAGGGAGAGGGAGAGTATCCTGACTTTGTTCAGGGGACTGTGAAATAAGAACATAGGTGGGGCGTACCTGTGAACGGTGGCTGTAAATTCCTATGCTAAGACGTGTTTATCTGTTTTCAAACCCGGCGCACCTTCTTGGCCATTGAGAGATGGAACAGGAGGATGAGATGCACAACCCCACAGGCTTCTCGTAGATGTGATGAGAAAGCACATTCCTTGTGCTCCAGAAGCAGACCCGGTGCCTCCTGATGCCTCATATCTATGTACTGCCTCAAAACTCCAGGGTCTCTTATATGTGTGCAAACATCCTGCTGCTCACAGCAATAATCCACATTATATGCCAAGAAAGAGGTGGTGACAACAGCATTTCTATATCTCGGTCTTACCCCTCTAATTGTGATGGCTTATGAAGATACTGGCCTTCAGTCTATCTTTGGAATCAGCAGAAAACAACCGTTTTTCCATTCTGAAGCAGGCATGATGACTGACTGGAGTAGGTATAAAAATCACTTTCTGCTTTATGTTGTGTAGATTAATGAAAGTATTAAACCATTATAATGATAGATAAGGAACTTATTTCCACTCTAGCTGAAAGAAATAAAACTGTTCCAACTTAAATTAAGGAGGTCTAAAACTTTGCAATCTCATCAAAAGTGCATGGGCAACAAAGAGGTACAAGTTTATAACCCATTCTAGAGTACCTTAATTTCTTAACATCCATCATTTTTCTGCTTCATTACTGTTGGTGTGCTTCTCAAAAGCTTCTGGGAAAACTAACGTTTGCAGAAAAAATAAATACATATGGGTCAAGGTAATATCTTTTTTTAATAGGGAATACAGGGATTCTTCCCCCTTCCATTTTATTAGCATGATGCACTGTTAATTTTATTTCATTGACACTGTTGCCTTTGTAACAACTGGTTCCTAAGCTTGAATGGCATGATCTACTTACTACTCAAAGAATAAATCTGAACTTGGACAAAATCCAAGCAGTTTCATTCTTGAGAATGTCACAGTTTGCCTGCATACCCCTTCAAATTGGTGAGATTTGGTCAAGTTTTGTTTGTAGAGTCAGCATAGGCTTGTAGAAAATAGGGATATAAAAAGTGATGTCGGATATATGTATCAGGCATCTCCTGTGCAACACTTTTTCCTCCCAGTCCTTCATCAGATTTCAGGAAGAGTTTTGGTTCCCAGTTTACTACAGACTTTGACCTGCTTTGCTCAAATTCAGCTTCAGATCCTGGGCCACCTACACTTTGCTTAATGAAGTTGTGGCTTGGGAAACTGATAGGAAGTTATTTGACATTCATGCATGCACAGTGGGAAAATTCAGTCAATTAAGGACGATGGAGGTGGCTTAACCACTGGGCGAGGGGTTAGACATACATGCTTTCACCTTTTATTCCCTGGGCAAGAAATTTAGAGAGCCACTTCAGATCTTCTCAGAAGGCATCCTGGGATCAATCACCCTTAACTGTGGCCAAGTCAATAACTTGTCCTTGTACTGGCTTCACTTCATTCCCCCTGTACCTCATACCTGCTCTTTGAGGTTACGTGAAAAAATAAACTACCTTCTCAGAAGCTTTTATCTCATGCTCAGCTTTAAGGGGAACCCATACTAAGGCAACATTTCTCTGACTTTTCTTCAAAGACGTTAATTATAGGTCACACGTGCTGTTCTCTGTCTCCTCCCTTTCCACCACTAGTGAATCATGGAATTCTTCTGCACTCAGCCAAGGAAGGGCCTTACAAACCCTTTCAGCCTAAAGTCCAGATTTACCGCTTGTTTTAACATGGCACATAGTAACCTTCCTTACCTTATGTCCCCTTCCTTTATACCCCCTTCAGCCTATGTTCCCAGAGGCGATCCAGGGTCAACATTGCCTCTGCCTCTCTTTCTGTGATCAGTTGTCTTCTGTAAGTTCATGAGAAACTAAGTCCTCCATCTCTCTCTCTCGTGGTTGCTGGGCAGCAATCTAGGCTACTCTTTAGCTCAGTTCCCTTTCTTACATGTCACTTAGTGGAACTTAGGATTCAATTTTCTGTCTCACCAAGTATCAATCACTGTTGGAATTTCAGAGCCATTGATCATAGTCAAAACTTCAAATGTCAACTCTGAAAATAACATGTTTCTACCATTTAAAACCATTGCCCAAGACCATTTGTTCCCTGACCTAGAATAAGGTCGACCTCTGCACTTACATTCTCCCAAAGAAACTGAATATTTTAGTTCAAGACTCTTTTTATCTTCGAGACTTATAATTTTTCGCCAACTTACTAACTTAATATCCCAAAGTTTTCCATCCCTGTTTTACCAAATTAGACCTCTGAGATGCTAAACCATGTCTTGATTTCTTGACTCCAATTTTTTTTCTTATTTCATCTCTGAAACCCTGAAATAGTATCCTTTGAACTAAAGGATGTAAAACTTGCTTCCAGAACTAAGAATGAGAAAACATTATGGAGGTTCTGATACCTATTTTTTCCCAATTATTTCAAAGCAATGTGAAGGTGAAGTGTGTCTCTGGATAATTACTATGTCCTCCTCAACATCATTACACATTAAAGGTTTACCATATGTAATTGTTGAAAGAAATTATTAATGGATAAATTGATATTGGCTGGAGAAAAGCCAATAATCTTGAAGAATATCTTGACAAAGTGAAATGAAGAATTTCAGGCAATGGAGAAGAGAGTTGTTCCTTGATCTCGCATCCTGTAGGCAATTGTAAGTTTCTGAAACAGGCCCTGAAAGTTTCATTTAAAAAGAACTGAAAGGGAAAAGCATTTGTCCCAATGCTCTACACATGATACGTGCATGGGTGGGAATGCTTTATGGCAGTGGTCCTTTGGCACCAGAGACCGGTTTCGTGGAAGACAGTTTTTCCACGGACAGAGTTGGGGGGATGGTTCACGCGGTAATATGAGCGGTGGGGAGCGGCAGATGAAGCTTCACTCAGTCATCTGCCGCTCACCTCTTGCTGTGCAGCCTAGGGGTTGGGGATCCCTGCATCGGATATTACTTTTATCCAAACTCACCACTTCTCAGTCCATATTTTATTCTAGTTATTGCTGCATCCACAGGTGTAGACAGGTGTAAGCTGAGCTGCTTGTTGCTATCCCAAACATTTCCACTGACTCTGAGTTGGATACCTGTAGAAACCCACTCAGCCGTTTTGATGCATGTACGAACCCAGGCATGGAAGATATTTAACACCCCAGTGAAAATCCTGCCATCAATGGGGAAGGAAACTAGTAGGTAATACATAGTCCCTCTCTGTCCCTTTGATGGAAAATCCTTATCTTTATTCTACATGGTACCTCAGGAGATGCACAGTGAGGTTCAGTCAGAGTTATGATAAAATCAGTAAGTCGTCCTCGAATTAGTGTTCTTTCCTTCCATTGTTAACTCTTGGAAGACCCAATCTACCATTCCTTAGGGTCACTTCCAAAGACAACTAGACAGCATGCAAGTCTTTATCTTAGGCTTTCAGTGGGACATAATTTAAGATGGTTTGAATGAGAAGCGGCCTGGAAAGCAGACCTTCAAGACAGGATTCTGAAACTGGACCACTTACAGTTCAGTGACAAAAAGTTCCCAGTGCTGACGATAAGTGGATTGGTGACAACACCTTAGCATTTGAAAACATCATGATAACCAGGATTGTCATTAGTGATGGATTAGAATTAGATGACATAAGAAGGTAAAGTATTATCATATTGAAAGGTGATATTTAAACGATGTGTGAACCATTAAATTATAAATGTTTTAGAGTCCATTGGCAGCTTTAGAAACCTTGAAAAATGAATACAACATGCTCAGAGTTAACCAGCTATCAACTCAAGACATACTATGAGAGTTAGAGTGACTCTGTGGTACTGTTTAAATAGATCCCTAACTCTAGCAGTAGCTGGATGAGGGTGCTGGATATTAAGCTCAGGATTTAACTGTAAAACTAGAAGAGCTACAAAGTAGAGTGAGTGTAAAGCCTCAGTAAGTTTGATATGATACAAACAAGATTATGGGAGGAAACTGAGATCTGTGAAAAGGACATTTAATAGATCAGCATAAGTAACGTGAATGCCTATATTCCCCTAAATACGTATGGACAGAAGAAGCAGCAATATTCTCTAGTTAAGAAGTGGACTTGAGATATGGCCAGTAGCTCCCCTGAGTCAACTGCATAAAAAAAAAAATTGATGTCTGCTTTTCTTAATATAGGCCTCACCTTCCCCTACTGTATTCACACTAATAACTATGATTGCATTTCAACACAGTCCAAATAGAGAAATACAGTGAATATGGTAGGAAAACAATAGTTTATATCCCCCCCACTAATGCAATATCTGGCCATTGTTTACTGGAAGAAAACAAGAGGACCATGTGTTAGGATGAACCTTGAGGATGTTGGACCAGTGAGGCTGAAGAAAATGCTGGGCAGAAGACCTGGTGAAAAGGAGGCTAACTGCAGGCACCGCAATGAAAACTTATGCTGTCACTGAGCTTTCGAAAGAAAGACAGTTCCCACTGACTGAAAGGAATGCCGTGGCCCCTTTAGGAAGGACTGCAATGCCATTGCTTGTACATATGATATATAATAGTCTGTTATTTTCTCATAGGGACTTGTAGTCATCTACAGGAAACCTGTACTCTAAAGAAAGAGTCATGTCCATCATTACCAATGGCTGTTGGTAAAAGGTCTAAATTAATACTGAAATTAGTGCTCTGGTAAAACCACAGTAGAATCCAAGATAGAGTGTGGACTTGCAGAAGTCAGATCACAAATGTTATGATAGGTTTAGTGGATTTAACAACATGCCCTAGAACCTGCACACATAACTGGCAAGTAGCCCTTGTCACGACCCTGCCATTGGCTTGTTAGTAGAATAAGTCCCAGTCCCCCACACCTACTCCATGGGATGACTTCCCAAAGTAAACTACCCACATGAAAGCTCTCCTTTTAGGCTATGCTTTTCGAGGGGAATCTAGTCTATGACCAGTGCCTCAAGGCATAAGTCAGAACTCCTTTCTAGATCTTCTGTTGGAAACTGTGGGGACAGAGAACATCACTTACTGCTAAACTTGGCACTATTTGCTCTACCCCTGTAGCTGGAAAGGACCACCATGCAGGGGAACCTGCTCCAAAATGAAGCCATCACAGCATAAAAGCAGAACAGAAATATGGAAATAAACCAATTACTGATACAACTACTTGACCATGGGTCCAGACTTGTTTAGATATTGACTTGTGGTCTTAAGCCAATTTGAGTTATATTTCAGTCACTTACAAGCAACCCAGACATTTATTCCTGAGTGGTCTGGGCCCATGTTGACATGTACTTATCAAGCCATGGTTGCTGAAATTGCCTATTTACAGTTAAACCTGGGCGTGGAAGTAACAGTAGATGTCCCAGGATATTAATGAGAGTGTCAAACAGTCTTCCTGTCCGCTAATGAAGTAGCACTCTATCTTTTGATGATCAGGGTAAATTAATAATGCCTATAAGAAAATTTTTTCTCTTTTCCTGCTGAGGAGGCAGAAGTGACCAAGTGCAGCTTCAGCTTTTAACGTTAGTGGAACTCATATTATGTTACTTGGTTAGGGTGACCTACCGCCCCACTCTGTCTGTGACTGATGAGGATTTTGGGATGTGGGACTTTCAGCTTGAAACCTGGATAGTCCCAGGCAAGCAAGAACAAGTTGGTCACCCTACCCTAGGTCAAGGTATTCCCTGATTAGGAAATAAGAGCCTCTATATCCATAGGGACATTATGCAAAAATGCCCCAAGTGGTTCACTAGGAGGGTTGGAAGCAGGCCACTCTTATCTTTACCCCATAAATCCCAGACCTGTATATTCTACTTATATGGGTAACACCATGTAACGACTGTTGGTTTAAGTATAAAAGATATTGCCTAATACAGAATGTCAGCGCCATCTGGTGCCTCAGCTGTGCCTTCAAGGGGCAACTATTAGTTTGTTCCACTAACCCTGGTGTATTAGGTCTTTTGAAGAGATTAATGATTTGTCATAACTTAAGAGCCTTTTTATGAATTGGACTTAATGTAAATGCTAGCTGATCTGAGCAACCCAAAGGATGGACTATATCAGGAACTTCCTGTGCCCTGCTTAATGAAACACCTGCAGGACCAACTTAGCCATTTCTAATACTTGTGCAAGTCTGGAAATAGAAAGAAGTTAAAACCCCACGAGGCAATCTGCGATCCAGGAGGATAGAAGCCAAGGGTAAATATTCTCCTTTCTTATCCTTTCACATAAAATACTGAGGCTCAATCTACGTGCAGTCTCACAAAATCCCCTGTGGGATCCAGCCCCATTTGTTCCTAGTGGTGACACGCTTGACCACACTCTGTTGGATTTGCCTCTCCTCCTTCGCTGTTTCACCTCTGTTCCTTGGGTATAATTAGCAGAATAAACTAGCTGCACACAGCCTTGTTTCAGACTGATCTATAGGGTTTAGGGATGAGGTTCAGGGATTATTAGCCTAAAACAAATACGTTAATATTTTGTGTAAGGCAGAATTCTTGCTTGCAAGTGACAGAACTCTAACCCAAACTGGTTTAAACACACAACGTGACTCATTAGCCAAATGATTTGTTAACTCTAGCAAGTCTGGATCCAGGGGCTCAGATCATTTAATTAGTAGTTGACCCTTTTGCATTTTTCTGCTCTGCTTGTTTTCTCTGGTAGCTTCATTTTGAACCAGGTTCCCATGCATAGTGGCCCTATGTAGCTACAGACATAGAGCAAAATAGATTCAAGGTCGGCAGAAAGAGATGTTTTCTTTCCCATCAATTCCAACAAAAGCCTTGAAATTGAATCTCATATCATTGCCTTTGATAGGCTTGGGATTTATCATAACCTGAAATGATGTGATGCTCTGATTGACTGCTCTTGAGTTATATTTCAATCCTTGGGGCTTCAGGGAGCGAAGACACCGCATCTCTAGCTCAACAACATGGTTTGAGGATAGGAAAGGGGAAGTTTGCCAGAGACAATGAGGCAGCAATGACCACTAAAGGGGAAGTGGATGTTGGGCAGGCAAAGTCCACAAGGGTCCACTATACACTGCAACCCTCTCGTTCTGACTCCCCAGCTCCTTTTCACACGGGAAACTTGGGAGCTTGTGTTTTCCCTCCAACCGTAACCTCTATCCCTAGACAAAACACGCAGCCCCCCTGCTAGGACCCCCACTTCTCTTCCACTGCTCTTCCTGGTAAACATGCATCCCTTTATAAACCCTCCATTAGTTTTTATATTGGCCTCTGTGCTTGGGTGTGCTGAGCAGCTCCTCTAAGGTCTGCTGACACATCTCCAGTGCCCTCTGTGAGATTCTGCATTTCTTTACAGGACCATCACTCAGGGAAAGTCACTCACTCATCAGTATCCTTTAACACTGTTTGCTTTTGTGAGTGTGAGAGCATTCAAGCAGCAAGGGAGGCCTACGGCGGTCATCAGAACTTCACTGATGCATTTTGTCAAGTACCAGGGAGTCTCCATAATAAACAGAGAAAGAATCTGAGACATTTTGACTGCTCAATCCATCATGGAACTAACAGGACATATGAGGTGGGCCGATGGAGAAAATACCGAGGGGATAAGAGAGAGACATATTGCTAAAAAATGTCTAGCAGAGCCTCTTATTTTTTTATGTTTACTGCACAAGGTTAGCACTTGAAAATGGATCAGTTTTTCAAGAACTCATGCAACAGTTCTATCTTGAATCTCAAGGAAACGTGCTGTCTCTCCTCTCCCTGATACTTGTCAGCTGTATGGTGGGGAAAACAGAGCTATCCTTGATTGGATCAGGTACTTCTCCACCTACTCATGTCAAAGGGACTAAAAATTATTGCCTATTGCAACTATTAAGTTATCCATGGTTGGTGCCCAGTGCAGTCTATAGTGAAGGATTCAGTTCCCGGGTGTCCTAGTTAACTTTAATGCCGGTCCTTCAGTTGCAACTAAATCTTACTAGTCATTTCATAAAGTGGCATTATTTTGTCACAATATGAATGAAAGGAGAGAGTATGTTTAGATCAGTGCATGAAGCTTAACCCTACTGAAAAGGGGAATCAACGTGTATGACTTATTCATGATGAGTTCAGGAATGTCATCTTCAAGATAAAGAATACCTATAGCAATTAGAGCATGACTTGGGCTGGTGGATGAGGTGGTCTAGAGCCTTTGCCAGAACCCCCACCCCTTCTTAAAGCTACAGAAAGAAAATGGATTCCTAAAAGTCTTAAAATAGTATATCTTAGTTTTCTCTCTAGTTCGATTTAGGATCTTCATTAAGTGGCTCTATCAGAAGCATTATGCCACTATTTTTCAGAGTTCCAAAGAATTTCTGTATATCTGGGAACACTTACTCTTCCTAAACAAGATTATGTGCTCCCTGACATCACATTTAAATATCACACACGGTATCTCCACCATGATTCAACATTTAATCTTGGCTTTGCATTCCATATAAATTACATTCCAAATTCTTGCCACGTCATGTTAAAATTTTCAGCATTTTGTCCCAACCTGACATTCCAACCATAGCTACAATCACACTTTGGCCATTTCCTAAATATACCATGTTCATTGATGCCACACTGATGTTACAAATGTTTTTAGTTCAGTATGAAATAACTTTCTCTGACTGGTGATATCCTATATCCAACCAAGATATTACCTTTCTGAGAAACCTTTCCTAATCCTTCAGCAGATGTTAGCCCCTCCATCCTTTGTGCCTCTCAAGAAATGGGGCCTCTTTTTGATTCATTATTATTATTTTTTTTGCTACCAGACTTAGCTTTTGTCACTGTGCTTCATATAAATGATTTTCAATAAATTTGTCCTTCCTTCCTGTTTGTTTTTTTCCCTTCCTTTCTTCCTCCCTTCTTAAGCAATTATTTTTGATCTCTAATTTAATAGAAGTACACTCTTACTCTATGTAAAACTAACTATATGTGCAATACTGAAAAAAATAATGAAATCCCTGACCTCAAAGTATTTTCCTTTTAGTGGCATGAGACCCTGTGCCTCATGGTGTACGCTGATATAGACCATGGTATTTATGACAGGAGGTAGTTTCACAACTTGGAGGAAGGCCCTCATGGCCGTTAGGCTCCTACCCCCAGAGACTGTGAGATGGAGGACTCTCTCTTCCTTAGTGATTACATTTCAAAGAAATGGCTCCCAGATCCTTGAGAAAGACATATAAAACTAGCAAGAGGCTTTTAAAAAACCTTTGTGTCTCAAACAGACAGACTAGGAATTTGCAATTACAAATTTTCTAAAGAATATACTCTAAGAAAAGGGAGGTCAGGGGCCTTGAGTCAGGAAGAAGCCTGTCTAACGTTTAGGCTAGCTGAGGGTAATATTAAGGTCCTCTTGGTGTGGGACAGCTGGCTAGGATAGTCTTGGATGAGACAGCTTTGCTCTGCCCTAAGTAGTGCCTCATCCTCCAGCAAAGTAGCTCAGGCTTGTTCCCATGCCAGATTCAGAGGTCAGACAGTCAGAATAGAATCAAAAACACCCACTTGGGGCTTAGGCTCAGACCTGACACACTGTCACATACTGCATTCTTTGACCAAATTACAAAGGGATTTTATAATAAGGCCTAAAACTGTGGCGATAAATTCCACCTTTAAAGGTGTGGAAATATGCAAGTCACTTTGCAAAATGCTATAGGTTGGAAAATTGGGGCATTTGGGCACTGAATTAATCAATCAAGTGATTCTCCTTGCAGGACTCTTATCATTACCAGCAAAAATACATATATTATTTTCAATCTTGTCTGAAAACCAAGACTTACTTCTCTATAATCAGGAAGATGGATTCTTTTAAAGGCACATTCTGAAATTTTCTCATAACTGCTAGTGTAGAAAACACTTAGTAATCCATGAAATATATTTCAGCAGTCACATACTTATTAACTTAGCTTAAATTTCCAAGAATGAATGTATTCCTTATGCTCAGAGCCAGCATGTGCAGCTGAGTATGCAACTCGGTTTGCACAGTGCAGAGAGACTTTCTCCCTGCGGTTTCTGTCTGTACTGTCTCCACCTGTGTTGTCACAGGTTCAACACTATTGAATAGATCTCTTAGAGGGTTTGGGCTGAAGGTGGAAACTTGTGGAGATTTGTAATGTGATGCAATTCACAGGACTGATTGTCTAGGGTCATGCATGCTGTTAACTAAGTTATTGATAATCAATTTGAAAACCTGTAAAGACGTTGGATTTGGCTTTTTCCAGTTTTAGCATTGTTTTACCCCCTTGGGATTTAGTACCTATATGCAATTTGTCATGAAACTTTTTTGATGGAAAGTTTCAGAGAATTTTTTAAGTTCTTTAAAAAAATCTTTGTGGTGTGTGATATTGTAAGTGCAATATCTGGAATTATCATTGTCATTATTGCTGTCTTTAACTGAATGCTTTTGATGTGTCAGGCATACATTGCCTTATTTACTCCTCTCTTCAGATAATCCAGTAAGAGATATACTATTATTCTCATTTTACAACTGACATTAAAACAAAACAAAATAAAGAAAAAGCTCTGAAACTTGAAGGGAGCTTGCCCAAGTTCCCATAACTAGGAAATTACAAAATCTTTGTTAGGTTTGGGTCTGTGTGATTCAAAGATCATGTTCTCTTCCAGTCAGCTCTCTGTTCCTCCTCACGTGCCAAGTAACAGCAAGCAATGATTGGACCTTTTCAGGATTCTTTACAAGGTCCAGAAATATTAGAAGGGCAGGTTTTCCCATTCTTGATCACTCCTACCCCAACCAATATACACCCACTGTGTTTTCTTTAAAACCAATCTTCTATATCTTACCCCATCCAATGAAAATAGTCTCAGGGACCTGATAATATTAAGTTTTCAATATTTATAGTTTTAAAATATTACCTTTACATGTTTTTCAGTTTTAAATCTTTTTCACTAAGAAGCTATTGGCTGTGACCTTAATTTCTGTGCTAGAAATTTCCATATATATGTATTCTGAATTCTGAATATACCATATATTTATTCCGATTCTGGATTTTCTAAATATGAATACATTTAGTCACAGTAATCCATAAATTAAAAGCCAAAATTCAGAGTGACCAGTGTACTGATATTCTCAACCTCCAAACAGACAGTGGAATAAGACCCACAAACATTTTTTCCCTTGCACTGAACCATTGAAAGTGGACATTAGTCATACTTACTTCTTAGTTGCATTTTGCATTTCTTTACAAAAAATTGGAGCTGGTCATTTCCTTAGAGGCACCACTAAAAGATGAGGAAAGCAAATAGTTCCACAGACAACTGCATAGTAATCTTAAATTACTCTCCAAAGACTGGAACCAGAGGGAGAACTGCTGGAAAGAATTTGCATATATTGCTTGCCTATGTTTATTTAATGTACACCAAAATGTTTTCCTATGACCTTGACTTATATATTCAACAATCAAATAAAATTTGGATACTTCTGCTTGTTTTGAGGAATGAAATTCAGAAAAGCTATCATTATAGTGGCAATCATTCTGTATGTTATCACCATGAGGGATATGGTAAAAGCAGCAGAACCTATGTGTCAGAATCAAGCAGTCATATACATATACTGAGTGCCCAGTGGATGCCACCTCTTAAAAGCTGTTCTTGAGTAATTTGTCAAACAATTATGGATGCATATGTGTATGATTTATTAGTTGTATACATACTAAATAGTAAGTGTTTAGAGACATCATCACACCAGCCCTATCAGGTTAGTATTATTATCTCCATCTGGTGGGTAACTAAATGATTGATTCAAAATGTACAGCCTTTAAACATCTATGTATGCAGCGTGTTAGGTGCAGTGGATGATAAAGACAAAATTTTTGAGCTCTTTGGGAAACTAACTGTGACATGAAGTGTCGGTAAATAACACAAAATATCCTGTTTTAAGCACAAAGTTGGGTATTCACAGCTATAAAAGAGTTTCTAAACAAAGGGAGTTCTTTTAGGGGAGGTCTAGTGGAAATAGGGTAAGGGAAGAGCTTTTTCAGCAGAAGCAACAGCAAAAGCAAAGACATTCAGGTGGAGAAATTAATAACGGCATTGTGAGTTCAGTGTTTTACATTATCTATCACATACTAATATTAGGAAGGAGGGACTAGACTTAAGGGAAGGATGGTTAATCTGGAAGAATTCTCCAGAAAACAATGTGTCATGGACTGGTAGTCTTTTGTGACCTTTCCCCTCCCCTCCCTGTGATTCTTCTCTGGCTGCTAATCAAGGGGTGCTCCATATTTCTTCCCTAGGAAATGTTTGCCCCAGCTCAGCCAATCACATCCCTTTTGAAGAGTGAAGTGAATGGACCATCTCTGTGCTCATGAGCATTAAGGGCCACTTAGGAGTGCAGCTGCTGGACGTCAGGGTGCTGCCACCATGGGACAGAATCTGCCTACGTGAGAACCCAAGCAGCGGCCTCAGCGCCAAGAGCCAGAGACAGAATTCTGATGATGTAATGGAACCACCAAACACAGTCCTCCCCACAGGTATAATTTCAATTCCTTTTTTTGTTTTTTGTGTTTTTTTTTTTAACCATGAAGGAGAATCTGATAGCTTTAACCACAAGGAGCAAAAAGACTTCGGGATCTGTAAACGAAAGGTAAGTCAGGAGAATGCTAATGTTTACTGCAAAACATCCACGATCAGTGTTGTTCCACTTTGTCTTATTTAGAAATATTCAAGTATGTTAGAAACTGGAAAGAGATGCATTTTTCAATCACCAAACATCATTTATTTAACTTGTGTGCTGGCTTCTCATTTCTTTTATGGGAGTAACTTCACATACTGCTGCTTCGAGAGAGCGCTACCTCCCCTTTCTCCACTCCTCCCATACTTCTGTTCCTTCAACCGTCCATCAGTTTGTATATATGACTGTTGTTCTTTATTACTTCACTTCCTCATCACTTTGCATCTCAGAAAGAGGATCTTCTAACTCCAAACAGGGTAAGTGATAAGAAACCTAGAAAATTATCTTCTTAATGGGATTGAATTATTTTTATTTATCCACTGAAGGACATTTTCTATTCCTTGTCCCACACCAAAACAAAAAGTGGTGACTTGCCTGCCTTCACATCTTAAATGGAAGTAAGCTTTATTCATTATCTCTGGTTTCTTATGGTCATAACTTATACTAATGAAAGTTGATGTAATGGGTAGGAAAGATGTAAATTTGAGTTTATAATGAGGATATACCTTTATTGTTCCCAACAGATCTTGTGCTCTGGGTAGGCAGTAATTAAGTAAGCATCTCAGGATTCATAAAAACATAAATAAGTTTTCTAGTAACAGATTGAAGTTAGGTTTGGATTAAGCTTAGAATAACTATGTAGGCTTTCTTGACAAGGAGCTGTCTCATAAATCATCCAGGTGGGGAAGAGATTGTGTCAAGTATGTTGAGGTTCCAGTTGATGGCCAGCTCTGTCTCAAGTGTCCTCAGAAATGTAGCTTATGGGGGCTATCACAGCTATTAAAAAGGGCAAAATAGATCTCTGAGAAAAGCTTCAGATTCAATGTGAATGGCTCTTATGTAGGATAAAATGTTCAGTCCCTAAACTTAAAAAATACTGATCTCTAAGCAAGAGGGGATGAGCTGGCCTTGCATTTAGAAGAAGTTAGGCTAGGCAGTATTAAAATCTTCTGACCAGGGAGATGGAGAGAGCTTAGAATGGAGGCCAAAAGGTAGTGATTCAAGCTACATCTCTCCAGGTCTGGACAGGACATATTCTCACTTGTAGTAAAAAGCCCCACAATGTTCTCACAAGATTACTTCTTGTTACAGAAATAAATGTTTAGGCATGTGTTTGAGAAGAAGGCATAAGAAGAAATAGATTAGTTCCTCCTCTTCCTGTCTCTAATTCGTAGCACAGAGGAGGAGAGAGCACAGAGGAGAAAGAGAGAGCAGAGAAGAGAATGAGGGGGGTGGTGGAGAAAATGAGTGAAAATGAATGAACATGGAGGAGACATGACAAGAAGCAAAGAATAGGGAAGACAGGAAGCAAGCTTGCACTACATGCATCAGTCATTCAGCAACCTGCAGGACAGGTGTAATCAGGTTGAAATGAATATCAATGGTATCCAAGGAATAAGAATAGGAAACTGCGCTACAAGTGGAAGGTTTCAGCTTGGGAGCTGGAGTGTATGACAGCCAGGAGAGGGATGTTACTGCAAAGTCAGCCATCCTAGTTCTTTCTTGGTATCAGGGCATGGCTTAGACCTAGGAGTTTCTTGTTAACTGCATGAGTCCTTGATTCCTTTTGTAATCTGTTGATAGTAGCACCTTTCTCTTCCTCCCTCTCCCTCCATTCTCCTTTCTGTTTCTCTAAATTACTGCATTAAATCATCTGATCTTGAGACAAGCACGAGGTTGGTTCAAATGTCCCAGTTTGACACATGCTAATTATGACTGAAAATAAAGAAAGGAGGAAAGATCTGAAGTAAATGATATAAATTTGGAGAGCAGGCAGACAGACCTGGATGGGATGTCTTATATTATACTCTATAAATGCTACAGCTTTACCAAGTTTTTTAATCTTTCTGAGACTCAGTTTCTTCATCTTTAAAATACGAATAAATGCAGTCATCTTGTGATTGTAGTGAAGAATGAAATACAGAAGCGCTTAGCATGGTTCTTGGTGTTGAACACTACAAAATCCCATAGGAATGAGGTAAACAGTCCAAGATTAAATTCTTGATACTGAGGAAGAGCAAGAGGCTCCTAGGGTCCTAGAGGTCCTAGAAAAAGCTTTGGCTTAGGACATAGTTCTTTGATGTACCAGCGCTTTTCATTAGACAGGCCATTTTAGCTTTCTGAGCTTCAGTTTGCACATCTGCAAATGGAAATGATCTACCTTGTGGCTTTCGTGAGGATTATTCATAATGCTCGGGAAATAACAACTCAATCATAAAAAGGGATAATTTAGGGGAAGAGGATATGGAAAGTGTATGTGTCCTTCTTAGGCTACCTCTTGAATTAGGCTACAAGGATTGGAGTGATAATGAGTAGTTCAGGTAAAGATTATCAATTCCTGAATAGAAGATGCAGAAATTGCTTTGCCATGTTATTTGAAGCTTGAGGAACATCTCTCACTGGCAATGGAATTAGTGTCTAATGGTTGGAAATGGTGAAAAAAAGCAGGGTCAACTGGTGAGCATCCAAAGCTGACAACTACTGACATGATTGTCCTGTAAAAAAAAAAAGGCAAAGCAAACATAATAAATAAAGCTATCAAATAATCACCTTAAGAAGCAGTGTTTGCCTCTGTCAGATTCATTCTGACCTGTCTTCCTGACTAAACATGTAGCCAGATTTCCAGGAGTTTACAAATCCCAGAAAATTAACTTCTAGGAACCCAGGACATGGCTATTAACCTTCTCTATATTCCTCATAACTACTTCTCCCTGTTTCTTTCCCTCTCCTTCTCTCTCTCCTCTTTACAGAGCCCTTTTCTCTGCTCTGTAGAAGCCATATGCTGATAGAACATACCTTCCCTCAACTCTAAAATGTGCATATTGTAATTCCACACATGAGCAACAATTTGCTCTGTCCAAATCATCTCCAAGTCTGCATTTAAAACACCTATAGAGAGAAGGTAATATTTACTCAACTTGTATCAAAGATCAATGGGTTGTTCAGTCAACTGCTCCAGAGGGTCAAGATCATTCTGTGGTCAAGGAAAACAGTATGAGTTGGTGCAAAATGTAAATAAGTAAGAGTTGCCTAAAGGGATAGGGCCACAGTTTCCCACTTTACAAAGAGCACTTAGTGAGAGGTTGCTTTTCTCACTCACTGGCTTTGTTCAAGTGAAATGATGGGAGGCAGACATCAGGAAGAGAGGAAACACTCAACTGGACCAAGTCAGAAGGGAGAAATTTGGTGTTGTTTTCCTCTGCCAGTCAGAAGAATAGAACAAGCCAGACTTCTCTACCACTCTTTCCATATTTCAGTTTCCCATTAGAAAACATTTATTGCTTACTTCAGGCTAAGGATTTTCTTGGGGAGTCAGAGTGAGGGAAGTTTCTCATCACATCCTGTTCAAATAACGGAACCTAGCTAGAGAGAATGCAGCAAATCCCATTCACTTAAAGTGAGGTGGATGGACCTAGAGTCTATCATACAGAGTGAAGTAAGTCAGAAAGAGAAAAACAAATACCGTATGCTAACACACACACACACACACACACACACACATATATATGGAATCTAAAATAAAAAATGGTTCTGATGAACCTAGGGCAGGACAGGAATAATGGCACAGACATAGAGAATGGACTTGAGGACATGGGGAGGGGGAAGGGTAAGCTGGGAAGAAGTTAAGAGGGGCATGGACATATATACACTACCAAATGTAAAATAGATAGCTAGTGGGAAGCAGCTGCATAGCACAGGGAGATCAGCTCGGTCCTTTGTGACCGCCTTAGAGGGGTGGGATAAGGAGAGTGGGAGGGAGACACAAGAGGGAGGGGACATGGGGATATACATATGCATATAGCTGATTCACTTTGTTATACAGCAGAAACTAACACAACATTGTAAAGCAGTTATACTCCAATAAAGATGTTAAAAAAAAAGAATAAAAAAAGTAAACCCAGCATTTATCCAGTAATTATCTGCCTTGACGGTTAATCAACCTTCCAGTAAGTGAAAGAATAAATTTCATGGTATTTCCCCACTCATTAAGGATAACTGCCAGATGACATTATCTGCATTTTCCCTCCTCCACACCCCAACTTGCACAGATAAATTCTACTGTCATTTTTATGGAAGTCTCTGTATGAACCTGAAACTTTTATTATGTTAGTTTTTGCATTGATAAATTTCCCAAACTAGCTAATTTTAAGGTCTTGTAAATCACCATAGTGGGTTATTGAAGAATGACAAGGGAAGGAGTTGCGCAGAAGCTACAGGGGATATCAATCTTTGTCCTCTTTCTGACCACCTTAGCCAGTCCCCACTCCTTCCTGCAGCTCAACTCTCTATCTGAGCTGCAATTCAGAATGATTTCAGCATAAGATTGGAAAATTGGTTATATCTCAGGTACTGGGATGGATTGATAATGCTTTCTAGAATATATGTTGTAAAGGATTCTGTGGTTTTGTCTAGATATAATTTGGAGGGAAAGCAGGGATTGTTGCTGTTGACTCAGAGTAGAAGAGACTACCTACAGGTGTGCATTCAATACACACTGCCGCGTTTATCAAAAGGAGCCTGGAGTCTGGGAAAGTGCTGTTGTTGCCGTACTGACATTAAATCATTTAGAATATAATTGACACTTAACGTATGTAACTATGCTCAACACAATCTCTCTCTCTCTCTCTCTCTCTCTCTCTCTTTCTCTCTCTCTCTCTCTCTTTACTAACTACCATTTCAAGTAGGTACTATTATCCTTACAGACCAGGAATCTGAGGGAGTGGTGGAATTGAGAGTCTACGCCAGACAGTCTGAGCCCAGTACTCTTAAGCCCTGTGCTTATATGGGCTCCAGAGTGTAGAGAATTAACACTGACTGAGTGTGGGACAGTCAGGTAGAGATTGTGAGAGCTCGCTAATGTGCTCCTTCACACCCCCCAGCCTCATGACTCACTTGATTCAGATCCCTCCTTGTCTCTTTGACTTCCACAATATCCCTAGGGGATAGCTGTAATTACTCTTAAATATGCACCTTTAGAATGGTTTGCAAACACTCAAGACAGTGACCATTATAACCCTAAATAAGAAGGAGAGCTCCAAGTATATTTTGCTCACTAGTTAAGACATTGGGATTTGGAGAAGTGTTCAGTAGAACCATAAACGCAAACACATTTGCACGGCCCTATTAAGTCTCAACAATGATATATTTCAGTGAAAAAAAATTAAAGGGACAAGTTAAAAAAAGAATTCTAGTTGCAGTGGAGAGCTGTGTTTGTGTATATTTATTGTCAAATAGTATCAGATCCACTTCACTGAAGGTAAATATTTTGTGAACTCATTTGTGTTTATAATTCATTGTGAATCTCATTTCTCATCTGTCAATTATTTATGCTTTATTTTAAAAGACAACAATTTCATGAAAATTACAGTATTAGCAAAACCTTCCATCAGCCACTTATCCTTCCTCTAAATAATTTGTGTCTAGAGAATGTGTTTCAGGTTGATTTATTTTTATCAAACCTTTGCTTGGAAAAGTCTCTTTTCTGCTTATGACCAGTGCCGATAAACCTTATTCTCCTCTTTCCCAATCCATTGCCTAGGCAACACACACAGATGGTCAATAGTTCACAAAACTAGGCAACAGACCACGTAAATGGTCTTCACATTATTACCAGCACATCTTGGTAATAAAGCCAAAATTCTGCATAAGAGCTGATTGCATGTGCACACCTGCATATCAATGCCCTTGGGAAAGGCAACAGCTAGGCTTTCTAATACTATGTGATTTCAACCTATCATTAGCATGGCTGCTTCTCCACATAGTGAAATCAGAGAAAGAGCCTCAGTTGGTGAAAAGGCGTTCATTTTCTGTACCATTGTTTTAGAGTCAGGAAGAAATGAGAAATAAGAAATGAAAGAAAAGGGGATCTGTCAGTGTGCCAAATGGAAAGCTGGAACTGTGCTCACCAACCACACAGAAGACAGGGAACACGTCCCCCATGACACAGTGGAATAAGCAAGGGCTATTACACATACAGAGCCAGGATCAATCCTCTTTCGATCATTTACCTTCTATGAGATCCTCAATCAGGTTACTTAGCATTGTGAAGACTATTTCTTCATTTGTGAAGCAGAGATAATGATAGCCCAGATTGTCGTGCTGATTAAATGAGGTAGTGTCCACAGCTCTCTGGCTAAATGTCTTCATCAGTGTAGTTGTTCAGCAAAAGCTGGTTCCCTGACTAGTACTGTCCAGTGCCTCCCAACAGAAACTGAGATTTAATTTGAATCCCAAATCCATCATCTCAGCAAAGACCTTTGGTTAATTGCCAAATGAACACCTCTACAGGAGAAAGATGGCTTCTCTTTCGTTGAATTCTAATGATATCACGGCTGGTATTTCTCCTCCTTTTCGTGTGTGTGTGTGTGTGTGTGTGTGTGTGTGTGTGTGTGTGTGTGTGTGTTATGTTGTGTGTTTTGAGTAGGGTTGTCCGATAATTTCAAGGTCATTCTGCCTTCAATCCATTTAGCTCCCTCTAATTGTTTAACTTGCCCTTTCCTCTGGGTAATTGTACCCTGCACTCCCCTCCGACATACATTTGAGAAATCATCTCTTTCTCATTCTCTGTTCATTCAGGTTGGGTAAATAATACATCCTGGTTCTAGGGGTAAGCACATAACTCAGGCCCTGGCCAGTTAATGCTTTCATTGATCTTTTTGTTACAGCAAGTTCAAAGGAGGCCATCTTTTCCTTCAGAGATTGTGGGCCAAGATCAAATGTACAAAGAACGTTTCTCCAGAATGTGTCTGGAGACATTCTGGAAAATGGGGGGGAAAAAAAGATTTTGTTGGCATGATTTGAGACCTTAGATCCAGTTATGTATGAAGAATGAGGCTTCTGATATAAGCACAAGGTGCTAAAGGGTGAGAGACTTCTTTTCCAGACTGAGTTCAGAAAGCCAGAGATGTCTTCCCTGAGAGGAGTGTTTGGTCAGGGTTAGCCAAGAAAAGAATATAGGTAACGTGAGCCTTGAAAAAGAACCACAAGTGCACTGCTGTGTTAATATGGAAGAAGATAGAGGTCCTGGCAATGGGAAGAAATTAAGAAAGGCTGGAGGTGTGGTTTGATGGGGCAGGTATGTGGTGAAACATTTTTGTTGTTGGCTCTTTCATGTTTTTCTTCTTTTTTTTTAACATCTTTATTGGAGTATAATTGCTTTACAATGGTGTGTTAGTTTCTGCTTTATATCAAAGTGAATCAGCTATACATATACATATATCCCCATATGTCTTCCCTCTTGAGTCTCCCTCCATCCCACCCTCCCTATCCCACCCCTCTAGGTGATCACAAAGCACCGAGCTGATCTCCCTGTGCTATGCGGCTGCTTCCCACTAGCTATCGGTTTTACACTTGGCAGTGTAGAGAGTGGCATGTACATGTTTTTCTTTTTACCTCATCTCCCCTTAACTACAAAAATGAATGATGGAAAAACTCCCAATAATTAGTGCAAATAATCAAGACTACATGTTTCTGAGGAAGGAACACTGAATTACCTGGATGATAAGGCAGTTCAAAGAAATAGGCAGAACCAAATATCAATGGGAAACAAATGAGAATAGTATTTACTACCAGCAGAGTGGTTTGAAATTCCCAGTAGAGACAGAGAGGCATATTTTCCTTCATATAATCTGTGCTTAAACTGGATTTTCATGCGTTATGTAAAATATTTTCTCCTTCTATGCCATATCTGTTCTCCTTTTTTTTTTTTTTTTTGTGGTACGCGGGCCTCTCACTGCTGTGGCCTCTCCTGCTGCGGAGCGCAGGCTCAGCGGCCATGGCTCACAGACCCAGCCGCTCCGTGGCATGTGGGATCTTCCCAGACCGGGGCACAAACCCGTGTGCCCTGCATCGGCAGGCAGACTCTCAACCTCTGCGCCACCAGGGAAGCCCCTGTTCTCCTTTTAATTTGTTCCTTTCTACCTCTTCTGGAAAACCCCAGCAAATTCTTCCCATATAAGCCCAGACTGCAGCATAATCCTTGTCTTCAACAGTTATGATTTTGCCTTTATTTTTACCAAAGTTCAATAAATATTTGTTGAATGAATGAATAAATGAATATTAAATGAATGTGCTTTGAATGTTTTGATCATTTATTCAGTAAGCAATTATTGATCCTAGATTATTGGAAACTGAGGATATGGAAATAAAAGATTCATTCCTTGTCCACAAAGAGCTCACATGATTGTTTACCGATGGAGAGTTTTCTGAGAGCAGGATTTGTTTCTTCTTTCTTCTTCTTTCTGCTTTCTGTGTGTGTGTTTAGAGCCACAAGATGAAATATTTAGAACATGAATAAATTTTAATTGACTTATTCTATTTCATGCCTTGTGGAAAAGGGGCCAAGTCATTTTCATTGCAGGAGAGGTAGATTTTCCCAGGAGGTAGGGTGAAGCTATGTATTTAGTGGATTCCTCATATTTTCTATGAAAATGAGTCAAAAGCATTGTACGGACCCCAGTACTCTGATTTGTTCAAAGCTGAACACTCTGTCTCTTTGCACCGTGGAGCTAGGGAAACTCTCAGACCTAAACTCCTGGGGTTTAGTGCCAACATGCGAAGGGGTGCCGAGGATTGAGTAATATCATGCATAGTGTGAGCAAATATTGATATTCTTATAAAAGAGTTAATTGTCCCTTCTGATTGTAATGTGGGGTAATGTAAAACCTGGAAGGAGGGAAGGCGTTTTGCTTTCAGTGAAATAAATCTTTAATGCTAAAGTTTTATCCCAGCATTAATAGATTTGTCTGAGTCATAATTCATAAGTCACACTTGATCAACTTTGAATATTTTAACCAGATATGAGCTACCATTATATACTTATTGTTACATTATAAGATATTTGAACATTAGAATTTTTCTGTTTACGGTAGAATTTCTTGTTTCTATATTTTCTATTTTTTGAGAAAGAATATGTAGCAATAAACTGGAAGGCAGATGATTTTACTCCTTCTTTACCAGCTTTTGATTGGGAAAACGTTCTTAGTTGTTCTGTGACTCTATAACCTCATCTAGAAAATGGGGATAATATTCCTGGATGATTGAGCTGAAAGTTTATTCAGAATTTTGTGATGATACCATCTTGATCACTCCCTGCTCTTAACCTCCTTCTGAATCATTCTTTTCTTTATATGTTGTGTCCTGAGACAGTCCTTCACATTGTGTTTTCTCACTAGATTGTACAATCATTGAAGCCAAGGATAAGGTCTTATTTGTTATAGTCACAGCACAGCATAGGTACTAAGTTAACGTGCTTGAAAAGGGAGGGAGAGAAGGAGAGAAAATAATATTATTCATTTACTCATTCACTTATTCAACAAATATATATAGGATAAAGTGCCATAAGAATCCAGGTATCAGCAGGATTTACACCAGTAAGACAGTGTGGTTTCAACCTCAGCTCTCCTCATGCTTCTCTTCTGGGACAGCTGCTTATGGGTATTATATCCACTTTGTCATCTTACAAAACTCTTAGACACCTAAAGCAGTGGAGCACAGCTAAACATCTACTGAATAGATTGGGGAAAGGGAGGACCAAACTGGGAAAAAAGTGACTGGTATAAACTTTCCCTAGCTCATTTCTCTGAATACTAGTTTTCTCAAGCAAATGTGAGCAGAATTCCTTGATGTCTGGGAAAGAACTTTCCCTCAGGCTCCAGTCTGTCTTTTGTTCTGTAGAACAAGTGTTTTATATAACACATGTATTTTATATATTAACAAGTAAATATTTATAAACATAGAGCGCAGTGGAAAGAACATATGTTTTGGAAACAGTAGATCCTAAGTTCAAATCAGATCTCTACCACTGATAATCTATGACTTTTACTTCTCTAAACCTCACAATTCTCCTCTTAAATATGGGGTAACAATACGTACCTCATGGTGGGTATTGAAATAATGAATGCTGATAGCCTGTCTGTGTGTAAGTTAGGGGATAAGGAATAAAGACCTTAAAATGTTTAAGATTCTAAGACTCCAAGATTCAGAAATCAAATTTGAATAAAATTCACTGTTTAACAAAGATTGATCTGTTCTGTCATAATCCTAACTATGACTGTATCTGTCTTTATTTGGTTCTTTGTTAGTGAGAGAAGACTGTACTCGTTTCAGAATCAAGACCAAGACCTGACAACCTCCCCACCACCTAGAATCCAGTCCTTGGTCCAGGACCACCTGCTGCTTTGCACTGGATCACACAGTCATGGTGGAACTGTTCTCTATGGATGGATGACAGGATGTCTTAGGTATGCCCCAAATCAGAGAGCTGTTTCTGGAGTTAGGATGTTTTGTCCTGAGATTCTTTAATCATTCAGCATCCTCTCTTCACAGATTTAACTTTCTTCCAAGTGACCTAATGTTGCACATATATGCTTCCTGTAGTCTGGGAATTCATAATGGGCAGTAATTCATTACAGATAAAGAAAAGAAAATAGGAAATAAGGTAGCAGTTTTAAAGTTCTGAACAAAGAGAGTCAACGGTTGGACCTAAACTAATTGGCTTCCTGATGAAGTTTTCTTCCAGGAGCCCTGGGAGACCTTCTATTTTAATGAGTATTTGCCATGATTAGAGGCTTTTCTAAGCTACTGCCACCCAGTTATCATGGAAAAAAAAATGCTGAAGAGTCTAAACTCTGTAACAGAGTCCAAGATTTGCTGGATTCAAAAGGATATTATACCAAAAATTACACTGCAGTTTGGGATATTTAATTTGCCTTTCTCCAAGTTGCCACCCAGGGGATCTTATTTGAATGTTATGATTGTGTAGAGTTGTGACTTGGAGTGGATGAGATTTGCTCTGTCAAAAATTTCTAAATTAGGGGCTTCCCTGGTGGCGCAGTGGTTGAGAGTCCGCCTGCCGATGCAGAGGACACGGGTTCGTGCCCCGGTCTGGGAGGATCCCACATGCCGCGGAGCGGCTGGGCCCGTGAGCCATGGCCGCTGAGCCTGCGCGTCCGGAGCCTGTGCTCCGCAACGGGAGAGGCCACAACAGTGAGAGGCCCACGTACTGCAAAAAAAAAAAAAGTTTCTAAATTAAAGCTGAGGCTTCTGGATCCTCAAATCTGTTCCTCTACTACAGCCTGACTCAGCAAGGGAATTAAGAAATTTCTGTGTTTTTATCATTATGGAGAGACTTCTGTTTCTATTATTGGTATCATAAGTGACCCTTAGATATTCTGAATCACTGAATTAGCCATTCAAAGATGGTCTTCTCTGTTAAGGCCTCACTATATCTTTCTAGTTAAAGAGGAAAGACATGCACATGAAAGATGATACCTTGTACTGCATGCTGTATAAAGAATTGAAGAAAGTAGCTCTGATATCACCAGTGGCTACTGTGATAAGTGAAGATTTCCCAGAAGAAGTGGCAGTTAACCAATATTAAAATAAATAGAACTTAGATGGGTGGGAAAAAATTAGGTAGTCCTGGGAAATAATATCTCTATTAATGCAGAATAGAACATTAATAGAATATTAATGTCCTAATATTCTATTAAATATTTTGAAAGCACAAAATATTTGTTTGGTGGTATAACAATGTTACATGTCTACAATTAGGAGTTCGTGTCTAATTCTATACCCCTGGAGTATATCCTGGCCTTGGTGACTTGCTTATAGTAAATAGAATGTGGCAGAACAATGCCTCATGACTTCCTCCAAGGCTAGATCATAAAAGGTGTTAAAGCCTCAGCCTGGCTTTCTCTTTTGTAACCCAAAATTGCCATGTAAGAGATCTGGTTGCACTGAAGCTGCCATGCTGGGGAGACTGCATGGATAAACTACTAGAGAAAGATGGAGATGCCTGAGGAGATCCAGCTGATTCATCCCGCAGGTCTTTGAGTCTTCCCAGTTCATGCACCAGACTTGTGGAGAAAGAAGCCTTCGAGACAGCTTCAACCCCAGCTGCTGTCTGTCTTCAACTGCATGAGAAACCCAAGCAAAGAATGCCTAGCTTAGTTCAGACAACCCCAAGAGCCATGAGAGACAACAATAGTAAAGTCTTGTTGCTCTTATCTCTAAGTTTGGGGTTGATTATTACATAACAATAAATAACTGAAACAGGAAAATAGTGACAGGAGCAGTATGGCTGGAGAAAAACATATCACGCTGGGGATAAGAGTAAAATAAAACTGGAAAGCATGGTTAAACCAGACTAAGGGAACCTTGAATGTTGGACTGAAAAGTTCAACTTTTTCTCTTTAACAAAAGTAAAATGTTTGGCATCTTCAGAAGATAATTTTGGCAGGAGGGTACAGACCATCACTTGGAAAGAGGTGATCGAGTCTGGGCAAGATAATTATTGGAAAGCTCTAAGTAGCACCATGAAAGCCCTAAAAGAGGGAGGTGGTGGAAATGGAGATAAAGAGACTGATTCTAAATTTATTTTTTAAAAACTCCTATTTTAACTGGTGGCAGATCAAATGTTCCTGCCTTATTCTTGTTTTATTGTCACTCTAGTGCCCTAAACATGCTGAGCACATAGGCCCACAACACATATTCATGGGCAAGAAAGCAATCAAAGCTTAATAAAAATACTTTGGGATTAATAGAGGAAGAATGGGCTTCCCTGGTGGCGCAGTGGTTGAGAATCCGCCTGCCAACGCAGGAAACATGGGTTCAATCCCTGATCCAGGAAGATCCCACATGCCGCGGAGCAACTAAGCCCATGTGCCACACTACTGAGTCCACGTACTACAACTCCTGAAACCCACGTGCCTAGAGCCCGTGCTCCACAGCAAGAGAAGCCACTGCAATGAGAAGCCTGCACACTGCAACGAAGAGTAGCCCCTGCTTGCCGCAACTAGAGAAAGCCCGCGTGCAGCAACGAAGACCCAACACAGCCAAAAATAAATAAATAAAATAAATTTATTTTAAAAAATAGAGGAAGAACTTGGTTTGATTATTGGCTTCACAACTTACCTATCATGTAAAAATTAAGTAAACTCCATGGGACTAGTTTTCTTCTATTGAAAATGCAATAATATTATCTGCCTCATAGGCTTACTGCAAGCAACTACTCTCCCTTTTAAACCTCCCCTTGCCAATTATATTAATAGCTATAGCTTCTTCTATCTTGTATATACAGACCCTTCCAAACATAAATCTCTAACCCCATTCTATCCCCCTAATCCAGGCCAATATATCCACCTGACATCTTCATCTAGGGGCCTACAGATAATTCAGAATAAACATCAAAAATAAAATTGATCATCTCCTTATTTCAAATCCCGCACTACCACCACGGTCTAAAATATGCTCTTTCAAAGAAGCCATGACTTAATCAAAAAGTAAATTTCAATGACAAAATGTGACCCCAGTGAGAGACTATTAGGAGAAAAATGTTTGATTTGGGAAACTGTCTGGCACTACTTACATTTCTTACCTCATAACCAGCTATCTCTTCTAATCAAATTTAGGTATACCCAAGTTACTTCTTGTGCTTGCACTTATTGTTTATTAAATATGAATGAATTAATGAACGGGAAGTGTGATGTACAGTGTATACACAGGTAACTGATAGATTTAAAAGTCATATGCCCACATTCACATACTTCAGTTCACATACAACTAAATCAGCTATGGCCCAAAACAAACAACAAAAAGTTAAATTAAATAAATAACCAGGAAGCCTAATGATGCCATAGACTGTGTAGGTATCTGTGATTATATACTCAATTCCTATTGTCTCCAGAATATCTCAGTTACCTTTACTTAGAAAACTCGAAGCATCTACAGTGACTCTGAGGGTTCTCTGGAATCATAGGATGAAAACTCAAGTCATAGCTGACACATGGGATTCTGAACGATATTAATTTGGACTTCCAAATTTGAAAGGAATCAGGTGACACGGTTTAGTCCATATTTTGGAACCAAAGTGTATATGGATTCTAAACAAAAATAAGGAAATAAAGCTATGATTATTTCCCCCTGCTGATGAAATTTGGAAAGGGATTCTGGACCCCACCAAGTCCTTGTACCTCTGGACCTTACTCTGTGATATCTCTTGTCAAGGAAAACTCTTAGCTAGATTTCAAGTCAACCTTAATTAAGATTACAGCTGAGATAAGAACTTTCCTTCTAGTCTGAATAATTGAACTTTTACTCAGTGCAGGCTTGATGCATTCTTTTATGTAATAAGGGAGGTGGAAGAAATTATAGTTGCTCATCCTAGAAGCTTCTTATAAGTCAGTGGGATGGAGAGTTTTGAAGAGTTTCTTCTGCTCATTTTCATAGTGGCTGCTATTTCTTTCTTTTCTTCCTTTTCTTCCTTTCTTTGTTTCTTCCTTTTCTTTCTTTCTTTCTCTCTCTCTCTCTTTCTTTCTCTCTCTCTTTCTTTCTCTTTCTCTCTCTTTCTTTCTTTCTTTCTCTCTTCCTCTCTTCCTCTCTCTCTCTTTTCTTTCTTTCTTTCTTTCTTTCTTTCTTTCTTTCTTTCTTTTCTTTCTCTTTCTCTCTTCCTCTCTTCCTCTCTCTCTCTCTTTTCTTTCTTTCTTTCTTTCTTTCTCTCTTTCTCTCTTCCTCTCTTCCTCTCTCTCTCTCTCTTTTCTTTCTTTCTTTCTTTCTTTTTCTTTCTTTCTTTCTTTCTCTCTCTCTCTCTCTCTTTCTTTCCTTTCTTTCTTCAGCCGACTTACATTTGGCAGGTTTGGAGGCAGCTGGGGCAGAGCCCAGGTTTACTGAGGGTGACTGAAGAAGCACAAGATGAACTCTAATCTGTGTAAAAGGCGGCCAGGTTGACACTACCAAAGATGCCACCTGTTTTCTGGGCACCCAAGCTGGTTTCTGTCTTGCTTTTCAGATTATCATCTACATGCAGATTCAGCTGTCACTGATTCTGAGGAATAAGTCATGAATACAGGATAATGTCAGCTACTTCTGCACCCAGGATATACTACAAGTGAAGTCATTACTCCCCTCAAAATCCTTGAAGTCATTCTTCAGGAAATGGTTAAAAGGACCCTAGATCATAATAAAATATATGAATTTCTTTTTCTAGTGGTAGGTAGGAAAAACTGATACTTATATAAACTAAACTCATTATGACAAAAATATTTTAGTGCAATTAGAGGCAATGCTTACCAAAGAGCCATTTAATAACTATATTTGGAAAGTTTTATGCATCCAAAATACTAAGCATAAGCTATGGTCTCACCTACTCTAAATCACCAGAAATGCAAAAGATAATTTTTGGGGTTTTTTTCTGGTACGCGGGCCTCTCACTGTTGTGGCCTCTCCCGTTGTGGAGCACAGGCGCCGGACGCGCAGGCTCAGTGGCCATGGCTCACGGGCCCAGCCGCTCCGCGGCATGTGGGATCTTCCCGGACCGGGGCACAAACCTGTGTCCCCTGCATCGGCAGGCGGACTCTCAACCACTGCACCACCAGGGAAGCCCAAAAGATAATATTTTTAAAAGCATAATATTTCTTGAGTACAATAAAGAGAAAGCTCAGTAGATGAGAAACTTCCTAATAATGTTAGAAATTGAAAGGGAATGGGTTGATTCCAGTTTCAGTAACTCCAGAGTGTCTTGTATTATATTAACCCCCCTTAAATAAAAATTTAAAACTTTGGAAAAAAATCGTAAAAATACTGTTTGCAAGTACTATAAAATGGCAAAAAAGCAGGCAAAACCACGAGGCTAATTGAGCTTTGAATGAAGGAAAAGACTGTGACGTATTTGTTTTACAGATTTTATCCTTGGAGGGCACTCCACATTATTATGGTATACAACTGTTTTAGAAAACCGCAAGCTTGTAGGTGTGATGTGATAGAGGACAGAGACTGCAGCTGCCATAGGGGCTGGAAATTGAGACAAAAACTCAGAAAAAGAAAGAGCAGCCCCAGCATTTACATATGAACTACCCTCAAATCCATAGCTGCCCCCTGAATTTCACATTACAGGAGAACCTCCAGAAACCCAACAGAAAACAATCACTGCAAAACTGAAAGTGCTGAGTAGAAATTTTAGCTACTCACCACAACAGGGGAAAATGAATAAAGAGTTTGGAGTTTGAATCCTACAAAATTAAATAGGTGTGGTAAAAACCGTCGGGATTTCCATTGAAACACCAGAGGGGCTAAGCCTTAGAAATAAAGACTTGGTCCCAGGACTAAGAATTCACCAAAAGATTAAGGGCAAATCTAAAAAAAAAAAAAACTTACAAAGTATAAGCAATGTACAATTTCAATGTGATTAATAGTTTAATTGTTTACAAGAGTAAAAATGAACACTTTAGAGGAAGACAGCAGAAGCAAGAGTCTACAATGTACCATTTAAAATGTCCAATATACAGTCAAAACTTTCTAGAAATGTGAAGAAACAGAACAATTTTAGCTAGGGCTGAGAGAAAAAGCAGTCAATAGAAAAAGGTGTCACTATGACGCAGGTGTTAAGTTAGCAGAAAAGAAGAGATATCAAGGTGAAAATCAACACAGAAATTAATTACTTGAAAAAGAAGAAAATGGAAATTCTAGGATCTCAAAGTGAAATATATGAATTGGCAAATGCACTGATGGTCTTAATAGCCAATTGCAGCAGCAAAAGAAAATAGGGTCAGGGATAATGAAAACAGATCAATAGAAATTACTCAATCTGAAAAGAGTAAAAAATAGATGAACGAAGCCTCAGTAACCTATGAGACAATTACCAGTGACTTATATATAATAGGACTGCTAGCAGAAGAGGAGAGAAAAAGTAGTGGATTGCTTATTAAGAGTTATGATAATTATCATTTATTAAGCACTTACCATGTTCTAGGCATTATGCTAAGCCCTTTCACATAGAACATCACATTTAGTTCTCTTATCAACTCCATTATTAGATATTAGTACATTCCAATTTTATAGATGTGTAAAATGAGACTCAGAGAAGTTAAGCGGCTTTCCCAAGTTCCTACAGTGACAGAGAAGCCTAAATGCTTAAGAGCTTAAGTCTCTCTGACCCCATGCTTGTGCATCTAACACGTACTACCTTCCATTAATACAAGTTTTATGAAATATTTCAAGTATGCTAAATCTACTCCTACTACAGTTTTAGTGGGTATATTAGTTTTCATCCTCTACTGACAAGCGAAGGAGGAAGTGTTCCAGGAATCATCGTGTCATAGCAACATTTTACAGATTGAAAAAAGAGTGTAATATTTGAGAGCTGGTTCTTATGAGCTTGCAAGAGCCAATTATACATATCTCTTTCCAGGTCTATGTTCAGTCACATCAGGCTGGTAGCTTGAAACTGGCACGGTAGAACATTTACACTACAGAGGTTGGCAAACATTATAAACTGGAGATTTATTTCCACCCCAACTCCACTTCCTCTCCCTCCCTGCAGAGCCAGCTATAAACATTTGCCAGCATACCACTGACACTTAGCAATATACCTTTGAGTCCTATCTTAATGGCTTGAAATAAAACTGTTTTTTTCATAAACATACACATGCACACACACACAAAATCAAAGATAACATTTATCTTCATGTGTTGTATACATCGAGGCATATATTAGCAATTTATTTTCTCCCTATATGTGGGCCCCACTTTCTTCTTTGCATTGACCCCATTCTCAGACAGACTCTTACTTTGTGATGGGAGATGGCTAGAGAAATTCTAGGAGAAACAAACAAATATGTCCCTCTCTTGCTCATCCCAAATACATCCTAAGATTAGTTTTATCGGTTCTAAGTTGGTTCCCTAACTACCTGTGCATCAAATTTTGTTGCTAAGGGAGAGGTTTATCCTAACTCACATGCCTCTCTCTGGAGCTGGAAGTGGGGTCAGCTTCTCCCAAGCACAGCACTTGAGATAATAGGAGCTACAGTTCCTCAGAGGGGAGTGAGGGCATTTTTACAAAAGAAGGGGTATTTTAAGTTGCATGGCTAAAATAATAACAGACATCCACTACAGAGCACAGCAAGTGCGTGAATATTCTATTTTAAACTGCAGTGTAGAATAGGAATCACCCTGTCATTCCTAGGCCAAGGCATGAAATAAGGCTAATAGTACCTTTCTAAGATTATGGAGACTTTTGGCCTTTCTACAACACGTGGGTCTTTTATGCCCACTGGAGTCTTCTCTAACACAACATCTTCCTTGCCACTGAAGTATTTGAATCTCAACCAAATTTCTTAGCTGCTGAATTTTGTCCACGTCGTGCCTTATATGCTGTCTGGCCACCTAGCACAGTCGCAGAGCAGTGTGGATGAATGACACTGACCTGGGTAAAGGATGAAAAAAAAAAAAAAGGAAAGGCAAAAACTTTATTTTTCTAATGTTACAAGAGTATAAAAAAAGAACATGTGTTTAATCTTCTGTGGGTTTTTCAAGCAATCTGGGATTTAGCATAAGAAATATTAAATGCAATCTGAAACCTGGAAAAAGAATGTGAATCTATGTTTTAGTCTTATTTAAAATGAATGAGGCTGCCAGTTCCCATTTCAGCAACAATATTTTATAAAACTATTCTTTGTAGATTGATCCAGCTGCACACATGGATTACTAGAGAGGTACTGTCTGGGTTTGCAGAGCAAGGAGTGGTCCTTTGAGACACAGCTAAAGAGACAAGAAGAGGCAGGTAAATCTCTGGCTTTCAACTTATTTTTCCCTTTTTCACATCCCCTTGCTCTTTGAATAGGGTCACGTTGCTGTCACAAATGCTTCCTTCTGCCTTGGATATGTTTACCAACTCCTTTTGCCCAAAATGAAGCTGGTCCACCTATTTCCAGACCAGAGTCTTGGGTGGGGACAAGGGACTCTACTGGTCAAATGTGTGGTCAGATTTCACTATTACAGAAAGGTGTATACATTCTCTATGCTGGATCAAGAGACCACCTTTTCTCGAAAATACAGCAATGCCGTTTGAAATTGCTGGATCTCAGACCTTGTCATTATGACTTTTGGAAGCACTCACACAACTGTGTATAATCTTTATTGTCAATACATACTCTCAACTTTCCATTAATCTAAACTTTATATTGATTACAACTTCACATTTATCCTTACCATTCCTTCCCTCGCTACAGTATCTATTTTCTCTGTCATCCATCCAATCAAAATCCTGATCACATTTTAAGACCTGCCTCACATTAAATCCCCTCCTTCCCAAACCATGAGCATCTATGATGATGATGACTGATACCCCTATAGGACTTGTCATCAGTATAATTCATTTTAATACTTAACCATGAAATTTTTTCTTATGTATTTCTTATGCTTTTTTGTTTTGTTTTTTACAATTTTAGAGCCAAGGCCACCTCCACACACCTGAATAGCTTGGCCCCCAACTTTGTATTCCTTATTATAATAACATTTGTTGCTGTAGTGAACCCAATTATTTCCTCATACATTATCACATTTCTCTAACTACCAGTTTCTTAATTCTCAAATTTGGTGTATTTCAGTATTATCCAGGGGAATTGGAAAAAAAAGATAAAGACACATTCCTGAGATTTATTCCCGAGCTTTCAGTTCAGAAGATCTTGGATAGATTCAGGAACTGTGCTTTCCTTTTCATAAAATTAACTCAAATTATTCTGAGGCACGTGAGGCAACACTGAACTCTGAAACAATGTGTATGTGAAACTTTTAACTGATTCTTTCCAGAGCATCCCTGAGTCATTAGTAAATGTTGTCTTTAAAAAAAAAAAGAAAAAGGGAATATCCTGCTCTCTGCACAGCCACACAGCCGCCAGAATTCCAAGGCTTAAAAAAAAATCTAAGCCTGAAAGTAGAAGATCGCTGTTGTAAATGTGAAACTTATCTGGGCCTGGAGATGCTGAGTGGCCCAGGTTCCTCTCATGTGTGAATTTTCGTGATGGATGATTCCATAAACAAGAGCCATATACTTGGATGGCCAATCAGTTGCACAACACTATCAGAATTTGCAAAGATTATCAGCTGGAATACCAGGCTATCATTTGCCTAAGTAATCATGTAATTTGATTCTCTCATTTTTGATTCCCTATGAGTTGTTACTAAATGGTCATAAGAGAACCCAACCCTATTCACAATCAATTTGTTTTATATGATGAGGGGAGTGTCATCTCACAGGTAGAGGTTTCTTTATATTTACCTTATAAGAAGTGTTGGGGGTCAAGTAGGAAGTTGAGATGTTTCAGTGGCTCATCTAGTGCCGACTAACAGCTCCAGTGAGGTTTTCACTTGTGAAGCTCTAGAGGGTGTGGACCAGGAAGGCACAGCAGAAAGGTAGCAGAATGGTACAATAGCAATAGCCCCATGCTCATTCCAGGAGACATGGGTCCTAGTTCCCAGTCTGTATAAAATAATGATAGCTAACCGTATTAGACCCTTTGCTAAAAGTTTTCATTCATTTTCTCATTTGAGTTTCTCAACAAAATTACATGGTCCATTTTGCAGCAGAAGAAGCCATGTTACAGAAGATTAAATGATTTGCCTAATAGTGCAGAGCTTGTAAGTGGTAAACTGGAGATTTGAAGCAGGCAGGCTGATTCGGAAACTACTCCAAACTACTAAAATACTGTATCACTACTTCACATGTTAGGTACCTCAGATAACTTAATCTATATACGTCTATTATATATATGTACCTATGTGCCAGGTCTAGGTATTGCATAGGATTAACCTACTGTTCAAGTCAAAATAAGTGCATGCAAGAGAGGCATGATAAAATTGAATGTCGGCGAGGTCAGTTTGGTGCTTTGTGATCTTCTAGAGGGTTGGGATAGGGAGGGTGGGAGGAAGATGCAAGAGGGAGGAGATATGGGGATATATGTATATGTATAGCTGATTCACTTTGTTATAAAGCAGAAACTAACTCACCATTGTAAAGCAATTATACTCCAATAAAGATGTTAAAAAAAAATGTCTACAATGTCCTGACAGGTGGTGGAGGATATAATTCCAATTCAAATGGGTAAGAAGCACTTACCTCCAACACACTATGACTGTGTGGAAATGCTGATCTAAAATTGCAAGACGGCTCAACGTTTTTTTCTAGAGAAGTATGTGAAACATTTGACTTCAAAAAATTAGCTAAAAAGACTATGATAAGTTTTTAAAAAATTCCTCTAGAACGCTAGCCTGAGTTCTATGCATTATACAAATGCAGTCTTATTCATAGAAGTAGCTTTTTTACAGGAGGAAATCTCTTAGCCTACCAGGATCTCTGCTGTCTTATCCCTGCAATGGATCTGAGTGTGGGAATTTGCACCATATATTTTCTTAATGCCTTCAACTATAACCCATTCTAAATCTTCAGATTCTGTTTGATAAATCATATTCTTGATCTTGAGCAACTTATATTATGATTGAGGTATGGAAATCACATAGATAAAAGCTGATCTGAAATTTCTTTTGCAAAAGGTTACAGAAAAACATACTCTCCATCTGTTAGAAGAAGTAACTGGAAATAAGATATTAAAAAATAAAACCTTCAAAGGGATAAATTATAAGAGAACTGTAAGGATAAGGCCACTTAAACTCTAGTAGTGGGAATATATTTGGCAAAATTTGGTAAAAAAGAAGCTAGGATTCTGGGAAACGGGTTTTGTCAGGATGCATAGCCCTCTGGGAGAGAAGACTCAGGAAGTTAAATGTTTTCAAATAACTATAGAGTATTTAAATGGGAGGGAAAGGGTTAAATTTTGCCTTCATAGATCTAAGAGTTAGAGTCAGTATCAATTCAAAGGCACCTTTTGTTTTGGTAAAGGGTAGCACTTCTCAAAACAATCACAAGTAGATAAGTCTACGCCAAGAAATAGTGAGTTTCTTGTCACTGAAAACATCTAAAGCAAAGCTAGAGAAACAAATAGTGGGGCTTCTGAAAGAGGGATTTGAGCATTAAAAGGTGGAGTGAGGGCTTCCCTGGTGGGGCAGTGGTTGAGAATCCGCCTGCCGATGCAGGGGACACGGGTTCATGCCCCAGTCCCGGAAGATCCCACATGCCGCGGAGCGGCTGGGCTCGTGAGCCACGGCCGCTGAGCCTGTGCGTCCGGAGCCTGTGCTCCGCAACAGGACAGGCCACAACAGTGAGAGGCCCGCGTACCGCAAAAAAAAAAAAAAAAAAAAAAAAAAGGTGGGGTGAATGTAGTACCAGTTCACAAACCTGACTGCTCATCAAAATCATCATGATTTTGAAACATGCAAACATAAGGGAATCTTATTTAACATGCAAACATAGGGGAATCTGATTTAACAGGTCTAGGGGGAGCCCGAGAACTTGTGTTTAGGACAGGCAATGCTCAGTTAATCTGTTGTAACCACCTGCCATGGGAACCAATGGACTAAGTTCACCAAAAGACCTCCTTTAGATTTAGAATTCTCTAAAATAGCTTTAAAAATATTTACCTTTTGTGAGCCATGACTCCTGTAAAGTCTTCTACATCATACAGAGCAATTGTGATTGCCAGTCCCCCGACCCACCCTGGAGCACTAAGAGCCTTCTGTGTAAGAGCCTATGAATGAAAGTAATTCAAGGGACAAGAATTATGAAGAAGGAAGGTGCAAAAGGAGAATCTAGGGGGAAAAAAAGGATTTTCGAAATGCAATGATATTTATCTGACTAATGCCTTGGCTGCCTGCCCATATCTGCACTGAGAGGCACACAGAATTTTCTCAAAAGGAGCTGATTGAGCAGGAATGTGGTGAACAGGTAAAGCACACTCACTAACACAAAGACAGTCAGGGTGACCAGTTTCAGAGGAGGGGAAATGCCCATGGTATTACAAATTTCCATTTCTGATGCTCCTTAGCTGCAGAAAGGCAACAAGGGCACCTTATGTTGATCAGATGGCTCTGTGTACCTCTATTGTTTATTTTTCCCTCCATGATAGGACAATAGAAATAAAGTCAATTTTTTCAATCCAAAGCGAACAAATTTTGCTAAATTAAAATGATTCTGGATAAGTAGAGGTCAATCAGGTCTTGGGGATCTTTCTTCATTAGCAAAAATCAACATCCAGTGTTGTTGCTTTGAGCTCTTGTTTTATCAAATGGAGGTGCTGGCAGATGGCATCAGCAGGGCCCCGTGAGGCATGCGTTATATTACTGGAATCATAAGTGGCCAAGGCAAGAGCCAATTATTTTATATATATATATATATATATATATATGTTCATATAATAGCATTATAACTATATATTTCAATGTTTTAAATAATACTATTTACACTAGAGATAATGACCTTTCTGGAAACAACAGTGTGGCAATTGTACTGTATAATTCTTCTTACTTAGGTTCTATGTTCTTCAGAAATAAGACTGCAACAACAAAGGAAGTCAGATGGCCTCTGAGACATGGTGACAGTTCTCTTTAGCCATGAATTGGACTATGTTGGCATAATCTTTGTAGCACAGAATATCTGTGAGATATTAAGAGAAACTATCTTCAAATCTTGTCAATGAATACAATCTGGATGGTGTAGAAAAAGATTAGACAGAAGACCAAGTAGGAGGGTTTTTATAATGAGACAGTAACAGTATTGTTGAAAAACAAACTGAGGCATATTAAAATTTTTAAGAGTTTATTTGAGCAAAAATCAGTCTGGATTGGGCAGTCCCAAACCAGAGTGGTTAGAGGTGCCCCATTGACAGGAGCTAGGGGAAAGACCCTATATGTCCTAGAGAAGAGGCAGAAGCAAATCAAGGAAATTATTTTATTGGCTGTAGCTTAAGCAATTGCCTTTTTTGGGAAAGCCTAGTTGGCTGTTTGTGATTGGTTGTCCTTAGATTTTCATTTCTTCACCTTGAGGCATTACAGACAGGTTTTGGTTTGCTTATGTAGGCTGCCTAAGGCATCAAACAACCTCAGTCTGATGATCTCCTTGTTTAATTAATTTAACAGTATATAGTGGTAGGTACCTATGAAACTTGCTTCAGAGATAAGATTTGTGCCTTTTACCATGGCAGGTAAATAGCATGTATTCAATAAATGTTTGTTGGACTGATTTGAATTTGGAATTCGATTGGTCATAGACGTTAAAAATGATTATCAGATATAGTGCCTATATCAGGGGTAGGAAAACTACTTCCCAGGGGCCAGCTGCCTGTTTTTGTAAATTAAATTTTATTGGAACATAACCATGCCCCTTTGTTTAGATATTGTCCATAGCTGCTTTTGTGCTACAATGGCAGTTTGAGTAGTTGTAACAGAGACCACGTGGCCTTCAGGTCTACAAGTCTATTGAGTTTAATTTGATTAGTTGGCTTTGCAAGTAACTGCCATTGCTGCAAGAAAAAATATAGAAAAGAGAACATAAAAGAATATCATTAGTTGTCAGTATTATATCAAAAGATTGTCTTTATATTTAAGAAATATGACATTTTTATATTGTTTAACATACTAGACTCTTTAGTAAAGTGTGATCTGTAATGTGGTCTGGAAATAAGGGATAAATAATATCCAGACATTAGGAAGGAAATGAATAATTATTATTATCACTTTTTCTCACATCTTGATACTGTTTTATGAAGAATAAAAAAGGGATCTATCAGAATTGTGTATTAGTCAGCATGCTATCAGGAAATTAAAACTCCACTACCTGTTTCAACAGTGTGAATTTATTACAGTGTGTTCAGACAGAGAAAGAGCAGGTTAGCCTCCTTTGATATTGGAAGGCAGGATGTTTATGAAGAGACTCAGAGACTAAGAAAGACTCAAAGTTTCAAAATTCTTAGCCTCACCCAAATCCATCCACTATTCCCACCAATTTTCAGAACCCCATTTCATCTGTATCAATGCCTTGATTATCACATAACGGACTCATCAAATCTGTGAATTCAACTCACATTGTAATTCTGCAACTCAAATAAATGTATTTTCAGTGTAATTATCAGTAGGGTCATCCTTGTGTATATAAGGGATTAGAAAATCTTTCAGGAGCAACAAAGATGCACCCTAATCCCTTGTTAATAATTTAAGCTAGAGGTTTAAAAGTCAGAACTTGTTATTTTCTGTTTGTGATCTCTCCAGTACAGTCACAAATAGCCACACTGCTCCTACAGTCCTTATAGCTACTATTACAACCATAGCAGTGAAGTATTTTGCTGACTAGGTCCTTCAAAGCACCTACTTGGGAAGCACATCATTGCATTCAAGCTTACCCTGAACCTCAGTAGACCCAACTACATTCTGCCACAATTATTTTACTGTATATACTTTACCATTTATCATGCCAAAAATCCATAACTTTATCCATCTTATTGTTAATTCCCTGTTAATTGCATACATTATTACACTTCACCTTAAATATTTACTAACCACAGTGTTAAGTGGAGATGTACTGAATTTTTACTCAAACCTGTGTAAATATTTTGTTTGTTTCATTGTTTACATGCATGCTATAAAATACTATTGATTTTTACATATTAGTATTACCTTGTGGTCTTGCTAAATGAATTGTCTTGTTCTAGGAGTTGTTTTGCAGGTTTCATAAAACTGTTCATGAAAATTATTTTTATTCATTTTATTTCCTTTACTTCGATGATTTTCTTTGTGTCAGTGATTTTTATTTTTATTTCTTTGTGCCAATGATTAGGACTTCTAGTATAATGCTGAAAAGAAGAAGAGAGCAGGATCATATATGCTTGGTTCTCAATCTTAAAGAGAAAGTATTCAGTATTTCATAATTCAGTATATGATGTTACCTGTGGGTTTTTCATAGATGCTTTTTATTATGTTGAGGAAATTCCCTTCTATTCTCTAATAGTTTTTTATAATGGGTAAAAGTTGAGCCTTTCAAATGTACTTGTGCAAATACTGAAATGATCATATGGTTGAATAAATTCCTGCAGTATGTCTTATTGTTAAGTTATTCTGGCATTTAATTCTCTTATGTCTGTTTGTTTGAAAAAATCTTCACTTGACTTATTTTTGAACGATATTTTTTATAATTATAGAACTCCGACCGGGTAATTTTTTGTTCTTTGCTTTATCCCCCCTTTCAGTATTTTAAAACTTTAAAGATGTTTGTTTTTTACTAGTTTGCCCAGGCTCTGAAAAGAGATCTATGGCAATGCATATATTTTTTTCTTCTGTATTTTATGTTTCTTTTCTCTGGCTACATTCAACGTTATTCCTTTATCTTTATATTTCAGAAGTTTGACTATGATACGCCTATGTGTGTGTGTCTGTTTCTTTTAGTTTGGTCTGGTTTGTTTATTTCTTTTTCAAATTCTGAATAAGGATTTCTGAGCTTCATGGATCTATGGTTTGTTTTCATTTATTAATTTTGGAAAATTATTGACCATTAGCACATCAAATAGTTCTTGAGCAAACGTTTTTCCTTCCCCTCCATTTGGGATTCCGATTACATATATATTTGATGTAAAATATTGTCCCATGACTGTTTGCTACTTTCTTCACATTTTTTCTCCTTTTGTTTTATTTTGATAATTTATATTGACCTATTTTCAAATTTGCTGATTCTTCCTGTGTTATGATCATGTCATTGAAAAGATTTTTGAAAACACTATATGTATATATAATAACTATATTCATACAAGCACCCCTTAATTTACAAAGCTTCAATCATTCATACACATATTAGTGGAATCCACAGTGTTCAAGTACCTTAAATATAATGTATCATACTGACCAAAGTAAAGCAAGTACAAAAAATATGCATATGAAGTTGTTCACATGTAGGTCCTAGATAACCAGCTTCTGTGCTAAAAAAGAAAATAAAGAAAATAGGTTTATTAACTAGCATTTGAAACTAATCTTGTGCTTGGGTTAAAACCCCCCTCACACCTAAATTTAGTGTGTATATATATCATATTATAATATATACCATATTTTATATATATGGGGTGTTTTTGTGTGTATGTGTATGTGTGTATGATTTCTAGCATTTTTATTTCAGTCTTCTTTTGATTCCTTTTGTGGTAGGCGGAATAATAGCCCCCCCCCCAAGTATGTAAACAATCAGGCTGTCAGAACTGGTGAAAATGTTATATTTCATGGTGAAAGAAACCCTTGAAGATGTGATTGAAGTTAGGGCCTCAAGATAGAAGTATTCTAGATTACCTAGATAGGCCTAATCTAATCACACTAGGCCTTAAAAATCAGATAACTGTCTGGAGGCAGAAGAGGTGCAGCAGAGGTGAAGTCAAACAGGCTGGAAGCAAGAGAAAAGGGCTCGACATATCAAGGTTTGTTTGAAAGCAAGAGCAGGTAATGTGATGATGAATTCTGCCAACAAACTAAAATTGTATAGCCCTCTATTTATTTAAGCCTTCCTCATTTATTTTATTAGTATTTTGTTTTTCAGTATTCAGATTGCAGATATTTTACAAGATAATAATGAATCCTTTTTTAAACTATTTTAAATGGTATTTTTAAAATAATGAAGGTTCTTAAAAATGTATTTAGAGGTTGCTGTACAGTTAATGCATTGAACACATTTAATTTATAAGATTTTCAAGTACTCTTATACCACTTCACTTGTAGAGGACTGCCAAAAATGAATTTTCTCAGTGGTTGTATGTGTAAGAAAGTCATTTCTCCTTCATTTTTGAAACATACTTTCTTTAGGCATAGACTTCTGGATTGATATATTGTTGTTTGTGTTGTTTTTCAATTCATCACTTTAAAGATGACGTTTTCTTTCCTACTTTGCATTGTTTCATACAAGAAGTCTTCTGTCATTCTTATATTTGTTACTCTGTATGCTATGTGTCTTTTTTTCCCTTGGCTGCTTTCAAGCTTTCCTATTTGACTTTTGTTTCTAGCAGTTTGAACATGATATGCCTAGATGTACTGTTCTTGGTATTTATTCTGCTTGGAGTTCTCTGAGGTTCTCAGATCTATAGTTTGAGGTCTGTCATTAGTTTGGGAATGTTTTCAGCTATCATTTCTTCAAATATTCCTTCACTCCTATTTTTTTTCACTTTTCTTTCTGTGATTCTAATTACACATATGTTAGACCATTTGATATTGTTCAATACATGTCATGATGTTTTGTTTTGTTCCCCCTTTCTCGCTGCTTTTTTATTTCAGTTTGATCATTTCTATTGACAAATCTTCAAGTTTGTTGAATCTTTCCTCCTCTGTGTCCAGTCTACTGATGAGACAGCGAAAGGCACTGCTCATTTCTGTTTCTAGCACTGCCTTTTGATCACTTCTTATTAGTCCCCATCTCTCTGTTGAAACCTCCTATCTGATCTTATGTGTTTACAACATTTTCATCAGAATCTTTATAATATTAAGCATAGTTCTTATAAATTCTGTCAAATAATCATAACTTTTGTGCTATTCATGAGCCTGGTCCTGACGATTAGTTTGTTTCTTGATAGTGTTTGGTTTCTTCTTGCATTTTACATTCCTTAATATGTTTAGTTCTTAAAAGCTAGACATTTTGTGCAGGATAGTAAAGACTGAGATAAACAGCTTTTATAACTGGAAATGGGCACACCTTTCTTTTTTTCTATGTGGTCTTTAGTGATGAGTTTTGATTTAATGTAGTTAGAAATTCCACTGATATTGAGGGGGTTTTTTGTTGCTATGGTTACTGTCAGTGCATTACATTCTTCAGATCTCAATAGCTATACCTCTTATTTAAAGAGGTAGCTGATTTCCAGAGGTTTTGTTTTGTTTTGCCTTTTGCCTTCAGTTCTGTTCCACCTTTAGCTGCACTGGCACTGTGTCTTTGGGGCATATCCTGCACTATGGTCCTGCTTGTATCCTGGCTGTAGTTCTGAGCCTGGCACACATTTCTCCCTCCCTCCCCTCTAGGAGAGGAACTCTTTCTTTCTGTTCTCTTTCCTCAGTTGCAATGGGTTTTCACAAATGCCCTAAGCACAGCAGTGTTTTTTTCCCTTTCCCACAGATATTAAGACTTTTGTTCCCTAGAGGATAAAGAGGAAGGTGTTACTGAGTCCAAGCTCATACCGCTCACTGCACAACAGGCCAATAAATCAAGAGGAGGTGTTGGGGCAAGGAACAATGACTTTATTTGGAAAGTCAGCAGAACAAGATGGTGGACAAGTGTTCCAAAGAACCATCTTGCTCAGGTTTGGATGCTAGTTTCTTTTAGAGAGCAAAGAGTGGGAGGTAAGGAGGTAAAGTAAAAAAAGGCAAGAAGTTGTTGCAGATTTTTCCTGGTTCTGGCCAGACCCGAGAAGATGTGTTAATTTCTTCTTTCCTGCTGCCATTTACAGGTGGGCCTGGTCAGGGTGTTTCCTGTGAGATTAAACAAAGGTATTTTAGTTTAACACTCAGGCATGCGAGGCAGGGTTCCTGGAGATGGGCCATTATGTATACTTTAAGCTATAAGCAACACCCTTTTAGTGATTAACTTATAGCAAAATCAATAGAATGCAAAAATTAAAGTAAAAGAAACGGATCCAACATGGAGTCAGATTTGTTCTTCCCTGTTACAAAAGGAGTTTCTCCACTGCTTGGAATCCTATTCTCCACACACAGTTCTGTATCATAAAGAACACGTTCTCCAACTTTTTTCCATCTTTTATATAAGCACCCTGTGGAGTTCAAGGAGAAAAAACAATTCAAGAAAACCCATAAAATTTCATTTTTTCTGGGTTATATTTTGTTGTAAGAATAAGGATTCTGCTCTTTCTCTCCCTAAGGATCTCAATTAATTTTGGAGTATCAAACCCACATCAAATTCCTGGGATACACTATTAATAAATTGTAACAAAAATGCCTGTGAAGAATTACTAGTATCCAGTTTAACATTTGTAACAAATTCAATTCTTTGTTCAAGGGCAAGGTTATGGCCAAAATCATCCAGGATCCCTAACTTTGAGTATCTGTTCTCTAGGACCACTACTGATTTTATATATATATATATATATATATATATATATATATATATATATATATATATATATATATATATAACTAATAAGAAAAGTGAGAGTCACACTAGATAACTCAACAGTGAGCATTTAACTTAGAGTATTGTCACACAGGTATGGAATGATGAAAAAGCAGAAATGGGATTATGGTAACATAGAAGTAATAACTTCAAAAAGTAACTCTTACCCATAAGACTTGAAGGGAACAAATGGAAGAAGATAAAGTTATGAAAATCTAGAATTTCAGAGGAAGGGGTTTGCAGGGATGAAATCATACCAATGAGGAGGGTTGACCCTTGGTTGCTCCTGGTATTACAAGAGCTTAGAGAAGAGACCCCTTGAAAAGGGGGATGAGATTTCTGTGGAGTGAGTATTGCTCAGCTACTGCTCAAACACAAGCAATCATAAGAGGGGTCCTGTGGATCAGGGCTCAGATTACCAGGAGAGAGGACTGCTGAGCGTAGCTAGTGCTAGTGCCCGTGAGGGGAGGTGAACTAGTTCTAAGACTGCTGAAAGAAGTTGGAAGCTAGAGTCATTTGCTGCTACTGGGTTAAATTCCTTTGTCAGAGGGATACTGATAGGCATAGCAAATAAAAGAGTAACCATGTACTTTCTTTCCTCTCCCTTTGGAGTCTCACTTCTAATGGTGGCACCTAAAAGGAAGCCATCTAACAGTGGTGAAATATGCTTTTCTTAATTTATTTCTAACATAACACAGAGTAAATAAAAGTAGGAAATTAACAGCAATAATAGCATGATAATTTCCAATATACATGGGCTTTAAAAAAAGACTTAATGTCACATTTGACCATATTTTGTATAAAATTTGGGGGAAATATATAAATTCAAAGAAAAGGAAAGAGTCAATGGGGTGTAGTTTGTGGGAGAGGAGAGAGAATAAACATAAATATAGTCATATATTATGTTTATATGCAGTATGGAGGTAAAATATGTGTCAGTGTGGTTTCAGTATTCTGTGATCTTAGTTAAGAAAAACTCGATACATATGTGTGAGGGGAAGAGTCCAGGTATATACATGTATTTGTGTTTCCGTGTTTTCATCCATTTCATAGTATTTGAGCTTAAACAGCAAGTTTAATTTGTACAGGTATTTACTCCAAATAAAGTCAGTTCTTATTCATTTTGTAATAAAATTATTTTATTATGTATAACAAAGCAATACAATAAATAATTACATAAGAAGATCAAATAAGCATAAAACATAAAACTATTAGGTAACAAGAGCTTTTTGAAATTACCTTATAAGACATCTTCTTTTTCTAAATGGTTTGTCTTTCATGAAGAAACAGTATATGGGAACACAAATGCAATACAATTTGTCTGTTCAGTCATGAAAGAGTAGAACCATTCAAAATTTCTCACTCTAGTTCGCATTATTCTTCCTGTATAGCCCTCAGAAATATACTTAAGATGGTGAAATATTACTCCCTCTACAGGAGTCAGAAGTGTTTTCACAGTAGTTAAATATTAAATATAAACCATGTTCTTTGGAATAAAGACAAATAGAGGAAATGAGTTGGACTGGAAAGTTTTTAAGAGAGATAAATAAGAAGGAAAGCAAAGGGCTAGATTTAGAAAATCAAACTACAAATTGGCAGACAGAAATTCTGGACTTCTCTCAAGTTCCTTTGTCTACAAATAATTATACCATTAATTGCCAGATAACCCAGAGCAAACAGGAGGAAGAGTCACAGAAATAATTTGGACTCAAAAGCAAGGATTTATTTATGAAAATGAGACTTCTCAGGCTGAAAAATCCTGCTAGGAAATTTGGAGGTTGAACGTATTGTTAAAATTATGCCCCTCTAGTGCATTTCCTGATCGATGAGCAAGTTCAGGGGATTTGAATAAGAAATAAAAGATAGGGGGAAACAATCTCCTCTACAAATTGTAGATACTGTCTCAAGGTTAAAAAGCATATTGTTAACACCAAAAATAGTGATATTTCTAGAAAGAGCAAAGTAATCAAACTAATAAAGGGCTGCTTTGAAAGCCTGCATGATTAAAATGGGAAATGGACCTCATTCTCATGCTTATTGCTCTTGGAAATTTAGAAAAACTGGCAGATTCAACAAAATGTGTACATCACATTTCCATCAGATGTTGATGATGATTACTTCCCAAAATTTCAATTTCTCAATTTTGATATTTTTCATAATAAATCAACCTATACAGGATTCCTTGACTGACCCTGGGTTTGGAATCAACTGAATGATTTAGAATCAAAGTCAGCTGTCTTTGTCTTGAGCCATGGTTTTGCTGGTTCACAGTTGTTGTGATACAAGGTTCTTGAGGCATGACTGAGTTACGAGCTGTTACGCTGGTCAGTACTCAGCTGCCAGAATATGACCTAGAAGCTGACTGAGTAAATAACTCCACTGAACTAAAAAAAATTCTGTCCCTTAACGATCTCTTCATCTATGACTACACATACTTATTGCCACTAAAGCTGGACCCTGATGTTCTTTAACTTCACAAGGAAAGTTCATATTCATTGCAGTGAACCAGTCATTGGTATGAGGGACTCAAAGCTAAATGAGGCACCGTCCCTTCCCTCAGGATGTTTACAGTTTTCTGAGGGGTTAGAAAGTTCTATGCTGTGTAATAAATATTGTAATAAAGGTATGCCCAGCGTTTGATGGAAACCCACTGGAGGAATGAGAATGGGTTATGATAGTGTAATTCCAGTCCAAAATGGGTCCACAAAGATGTATGGATTTGGTCTGAAAACACGAATAAAGCCTTCAGAGATAGAAAAATGAGGAGATAGAAATATTAGTATCAACACTTAACATTGTGGAATGCTTGTGCCAGTAACTATGTTAACCTATTCGCATGAATTATTACATTTAATACCCTAAACAACCCTATGAAGTATATGTCATTACTGTTTTCATTTCATAAATAAGAAAAGGGTAGTTCAATGAGATTAAATGGGAACTCAACGTCCAGAATCAGGGTATCTAACTCTAAATACTTGCTCTTAAGTACCATAAGCTCTGCCTTCCATATTACAATAGAGGGAAGAGCACTGCGGGCAGATAGAAGCACCCATGATAATAGGGAGCTGGGCAAGAACACAGAAAAGAGGGAAAATGACAATATACTGGAGGGACAGGAAAGCATAAAATCAGAAAAGACATTGATGCCATAAGGAGCCTGAGTTTTCAAGTGGAAAGCAATTGAAGTCCATTGGTATCTAGCTAGAGGGATGCCATGGTCAGATTCGCATTTTAGTAAATGTATTCCAGGAGAATTGTGAATAATTGAATTAGAGACAGGTGAGACCAGGGCCAGGGAGACAAGTCCAAAAGTTGACGTATAATTTAGGTTAAAAATACATAGAACCTTAAATAAAGCAGGGAGAATGGAAAGTAGAGGTTAAACAAGAATTAAAGTCATTTTAAGGTAGAGCTATAGGACTTGTGGAACAATTGTGTACAGAAGGTAAATGAGAGTACGAATCTTAGATGCTTTCATGGTATTAGGATTAGGCAACTGGTTAACTGTGTCATTCACTGAAATATGGAGCATAGGAAGAAGAGGGACAGCTTTAGGAGGAAATAATGTTTACATTTTATCCAGGTCAATTGGAATTACTAGGTCATCTATGTAGAGATATTTATACGAATATATGGGTCTAGGATTCAGTTGAAAAAGGATTCAGGATATATTGAGATTCTTACCTTTGGAGAGATTGCCTTAGTGGAGATGTAGAGAAGGCATTTAATCATCAGATGGGTGTTTAGGTTTATTGCCACACATATTGACTGATTACGTTCTAGAAGCTAAGTTGCAGTACTGGAATATTTAGTAATATATCTGCTTACATGTATACCTAATAATGATGATAATATGCACTTACCTAATAATGGTGATAACATACACAGGATTTTAAAATATGGCTCCAACTGTCCCACTCCTCTCAGCATTCACATCTTTGATAGGTGTGAGTCCCTTTACATCTCCTCCCATCATCACAAACAGTAGGAGTATATTTCCCCAATCCTTAAGTCTGGGCTAACCTTTGACTTACTTTGGATAATAGAAGACATTAGAAGTTCTGAGCCGAAGTTTCAAGAGGTCTTGCATACTTCCACTCTCTGTCTCTTGGAACATGACCACTCTCTCTCATGATAAGAAGTCACAGTGAATCTGTTGGAGCATGAAAAGTGACATGAATTAAAGTCTCAATTGATCCAGCCAAGCCCATTCCAGAGCAACTAGCCAGCAGCTGACACACCAACTGCAGCACAACTGAGCCCTGTGGAACTTCCCACTGACCTGTAGACTCATCAGCAATAGCATATGCTTGTTGTTTCAATCCACTGATTTTTTAAATATTTTGCTGACTGCTAAAACGTCTTTGAATGTTTAAATCATCTATGGAGTTTTCTGTAGGAATTCAGAAAAAAAATAATGAGAAAATAAACTCTAAAAAGATTTCAGTGATATTAGACATTCAATTATATGAAAAATCGGCTTTTGTGTTCTGTGATGCATATAGATATGTATGCATGACATAGTCGTTTATTTATGTGGTTTGACCCATGTAGAACACAAATACCACTAACCTAAAGGGAACTTTTTCCTGGTATCTGAATCACCTGTCATTCAGAAAGAGATAATCATTCAGACCTTTGAAAGAAGTAGATCCAAGGCTAAATTCCATTCTACACACTCATTATTATCGTGGCCCAGAGCAGAACCCCTTTGCTCTGTATTTCTTGTGTATTTTTTTTCCTATTTTTTGTAAGCTCATGTGATGATTTCTTCTTATATTAGTGGGCAACTTACTCCTTAAATAAAAACAAATATATTCAGATGAATTTATATCCAAATAGTCATAAAAGGATACTGCTCTGCCACCTCTATCTCCAATACCTTCAACATTTCTTTTAAAAAAAATGATTTTTAATTAAAAAGGGATTCTGATAAAACTTGTTACATTGACCACATGTTAGTGACCAGGAGCCCATGAGAGTAGGACTATGGATTGTCCTTGTACAGCTTCCACATGCTCTGTTGTAGATCCATTTGAGCACATCTGGTTGACTGGATAGAAGATATTTTTCAGTAAAAGATTTTCAGTCCCAAATCAATCTACCAGCCCATTCTCTCTTGGCCCAGCCTTCTACTATGTGTTTGAACTGGACTGGGCCCTAAATATCACAACCCTCCTGCAAAACCTGCACTATTCTAAGGCACCAGGCAGCCGGAGGTTCAGAGAGTAGACCAGGTTCCTATAGCCACATAAGGCCTTCCCGCCTGAGGCCGGCTCTGATGGGCCCAGCTTGTAGTGTTGGTCAAGCCTCTTTACTGAGGACATAGGAATTTGCTTTGCTCTGACATGACTGTGTTTCTCTTGGGTTCCCAGATTCCACTGCCTCTTTTTGATTGTTTTGCTCTTTTTCCAAATCTTCCTTAACAGTCCCAGTTCTGTTCAACAGATGAATCCACAAAGATGAATGAAAATAGGCAGGGTCCCTAAAATGCATGGATCTTGTTCTTGTTTTTAAAGTGGGGTCAATTTTCAGTTGTGACTTCCTGTGTCCTGAAGGGGAGTGGAAGCCTTCCACAGATGCCAACCTAAAGGAGGGCATTTCTTCAAGCAAACGTGACCGCAAATTGAAACTATTACTTATTCCACCCCACCCTGTACATGAGCACGGCTGACCTGATAGAAAGTTCAGGAGGCACTCTGACTTCAATGTGAAAATCTAAACTTGCAGAAGCAAATCCACATATTTTTGATGTCATTCCTCATCAGAATACAAAAATATTAAAAAGACAGGTAGCAAGTGTTAGCAAGAATGTGGAGAAATTGGAAACCTCATACACTGCTGGTGGGAATGTAAAGTGGTGTAGCTGCTTTGGAAAATAGTCCATAACTTCCTCAAATAGTTAAACATAGAGTTATCATATAAATCAGCAATTTCTCTACAAGGTATATACCCAAGAGAATTAAGATCATATGTCCACCCAAAAACTTGTACATAAATGTTCATAGCATAATTTATAATAGCGAAAATCTTTTATACAGTTCAAATGTCCATCAATTGATGAATGGATAAATAAAATGTGGTATAACCACTGATGGAATATTATTTGGTAATAAAAAATGTATGAAGTGCTAATACATGCTACAACAAGGATGAACCTTGAAAACATGCTAAGTGAAAGAGGCCAGACACAGAAAAGCACATATTTTACAATCGCATTTATTTAAAATGTCCAGAACAGACAGATCTATAGACACAGAAATAGATGAGTAAGAAGGGCTGAGGAGATTTGATTGAAGGCTGAGCAGTGTAGCATTTCTTCTGGGGACAATGAAAATGTTCTAAAATTAATTGTGGTGATGGATGCTCATTTGTGTGATTATACTGAAAGCCATTGGATTATATACTTTAAAAGGGGAAGTATGGTATATGAATAATATCTCAGGAAACTGTTTAAAAATAAACAAAACAAGGCTTTAAATGTTCAGAATATTCACTGCAGTTTTCCCTCAAATATTGAATTGTGCTAGTGAATTACCATGTTGGATAAAATGCGATTCAGTTTTTAAAGCCTATTACTGTGGTATAAAGTAAGGCCCTGAGGTGTGAGAATTGAGAGGATATTGCCGCCTGTGGCCAAGTAAAGTCTCTTTTCTAAGCGGAGGAGCCTCATAAATCTGTCAGCCTGATTTTTCCCCTACAGGACTTATTGGTGTGAATCAAATGTACAGCCCCAGAAATGTTTCTTACAATTACCTCCCTGAGAGTCAGCTTTTTAGCTGTGGATCCAACTTTAATTGCGCTTGACATAGGTGAAATTAGGGAACCCAACGAAAATAATCAAGGATGATTCCCCACTCTAGGAAGGCCCCACCATCAGCAAGATTTTACTGTCTGAGGATTTTAGTGCTTTTTAAAAATATATGTATATTTGGTTGCTGTACCCTAAAGGATGGTGGCCCTCCCTTATCAAAAATTGTGCAACCTTAAAATCAAGCTATTACCCTCGGGAAAGACACTGTGTGATCCTCCTGGGGGAGCCAGAGTGAGACAAGAGGTTGGGGATAAGGGAGGTGTTATTACAATCCAGTCCACTCTGCTTATGGAGGGTTAAACCTGTACAACTGACAATCAATCATTTTTATCCCTATTACAGTGAATAGATCTTTTATTTTGTGTTTCCAAGGAAAGTTTGACTTCACTTAATATTGGGTTTAAAATAGCAAATCTTGGCTTTGGTGCTTTGTTGGAAATCTCTCCGATTTCTTTAATACCACCTTTATTTGGGGCTGCCATGTGCTGAGGATATAGAACCCTTGGTGTTCAGGAAACTCTGTTTTCATCCCAGCTACAGTTAAGTCTGTGGACCCAGATCTACCCGACCAGCTCTAAGTAGACCGTCTCTGCCCTAGAGTCGGAGCTAGGTAGAGCTTCTGTCTCTCAATGTCTCTTCTCTGATATTAGGCACTTGTCCCAGTTTTAAACCTGTCATTTACACTAGGCTAAGACCACCAGCCTTGTCCTAGAATCTGACCTGTTATGGAATCATTGGATACTATTCCTGTACCTTAGGAGGGTATATAGTCTGTGGAGAGAGAGAGAGAGAGAGAGGATATATTAGGGAGTTAGGAAAAACAAAGTTGTTTTAAAATGTAGTAATAAAACTCACTGGGTTTAGAATCAGAAACCTGACCTTATAATCGTCTTAGTCAGGGGTGATACAGAATAAGCCACTGGCTTCTCTAAATCTCATTTTCCTAATCTGAAAAATGGGCAGAAACAGGGAACCAATTACAGCCTTGTCCTGAAGATAAAATGTGATAAGATACATGAAATCACTGTTAATATAGGGCAGTCTTTGACAACAACAATTTATGTGACCCCCTGGTTCACATGGTAAGTACTATTAAAGGTTCAGAAGAGGGAGATAGTAGTGTTTAATATTGTGTGGGTCCTAACCAGAGGTTTGCTTCCTTGCTTATGAGTGTGGTGTCCTATCTTTTGATTATTTTCCTATGTGGAACTAAAGTCTCCCTTCCAGCTGTTTCAAATCATGGAGCAACCAGGGTAGGCTCTGAGCATCCCACAGTGTGAATTGGCCAAGCACTTTCTCTTCTTTCTGCATTCTCAATAGGATGCAGGCAGCTGACCCTCTCAGAACAGGCACCAGCTATAAAGCTCAGTTATGTGAAATATGCACCCTGGGGCACTTGCAGCTGCCAATTGAGGGAATTTGGGAAATTAGATTGAAGTAGTAAGGGCTTCCAATTTGCATTTTCCAAAGCTTCTAGAGACTAAGACTACCACTTAAAGGATTAATCGGTAAATGTGTTGGTTCCCTTGCAAGACTTGTGCTACTATTAAATAAATTACTTAACTAGGGACCAGTCCCTTTCATGAAAGTAGTATTGCACTGGCCTGAATGCATGTAAACAACCCATAGCCTTGCCCAAATATGACCCTAAATGAAGCAGAAGCAGAAACCCGTTACACATTGCTTTAAGGTTTTGCTACTTGAACAAAGTATCTACCTTTTGCCTGAGGCGAGAATATGCTACAAAGATGTGCCTTAGTCCAGGATCGTTATTGCTAAAGTGGATCTTAAGATGTGAATGGAGATTTCTACTATGGACACCCTGATATATTTTAAAACCAGCAGATGATTTGTTTGAGATCTTGAGGCACATTTTTCAGATTTCTTCTTCCTGACCATCAGTGATGGTCTTTCCATCAATCAAAAAACAATATCCTTCAACTGTTTTTCTTTTCTCACTTTAACTCTCCCATTCCCATCATCCTTACCCCTCCTCCTAATTGAAATAACACCACATATACATACAAGCCTACACACATATACATGTATACGAATATGCATACACAATCAAAACATCTATAACTATTTTTTATCTATTTATATTAAAATTGTAAGTTCATACTGATAACACCAATTCCAATCAAATACTGAAGAGTTCATAATGTCCTTCTACCTTTCAATATTTATAACTTCCTTTTATGACAATGAGAAACCTGGCTCCCATGTGCTACAATATTGTTGCTTATTTGCTTAGACTCAGAATACACAGTTGTTTTCAGAATTCTTAATCCATCATTTTGTGAAGAAGAAATTTAACCAGAGTCCAACATATTTTAAGATTAATTTTGTCTTTAGCCTGAGGCATATAATCTAAATACTGAAAAGTTACCTGATTTAGTTTTTTTTTTCACTGTCCAGTGTGGTTGCATTATTTCTCCAGTATAGCTTACAAAATGTGCTTCTAGTTGTACTGTGTTTTAGTAATCCCCTCATACACTTTTATTTTTTTGTTGTTTTTGAGAATTTGAAACATTAACATTGCTGTAAAATTCAGTGTTCAAAATGGTATGCTCAGAGAAGCATCATTCCCCATCCTATACTTCTGTACTTTCCATCTTTCTCACCCCTGCCATATAAGTGACCGATTTCATTAATCTATTGTTTATATGTCCTGTGTTTTTGATATGCATAATTAAAAGATACAGGCACATTTTCTCACTTCCCCATCTTTTTTACACAAAGAACAGCATACTTTATACAACTGTCTGTATTTTAGCTTTTTCACTTAATTATACATCCTGAAAATTACTCCATATCATAGAGATCTTTCTCATCCCCATTCTTTTACTCTGGCTATATTTTACTCCATTATGTGAATATACCACCATTTACTGAACTTATTTTCTCTGTATTAGCGTACAGGTTGTTGCCAATATTTTGCATTTTTAATCAACGTTGCAATGAATATCCCCTTACATATGAATCTTCCTATTTTGGGAGATATATCTTCAGGGTAAGTTCCTGGAAATTGGATTGTTAGGCTACAATGTGAACATACATGTATTTTTGTTGAAAATGAAAAATTCTCCTCCATAAGTTTATAATCAAAGTTTATTTCAAATAGCATCCCATGAGTAGTAGAGTGACTGTTTCTCTACATCTCCACCAACAAGGTATGGCACCATATTTTTTATTCTTGCCAATCTGATATATGAGAAAAAGTAACCCAGTATAGTTTTATTTTCTGTTTTGCCTTTATGAGAGATTAAATATATTTTCATATCTTTATCCATTTCCTGTGAATTATCTGTGACTGTCTTTTGCCCCTTTTCTGTCATACTTTTGGCAATTTTTCACTCATATTCAGAGTTCTTTGCATTTCAGAATATTAATTCTTCATTTATGATATATATTGCAAATATTGTGACTTTTCAGTTGAGTCTTGAATTTGGATATAGGAAAATTTTTGCCATGCAATTATTATCTTTCTGTCACATTTATTACTATTCTATGTACATCTAGACATGAAAAGACTTTAGATATTATGGCTAACCCTATTAAACAGATGAGAAAATTGAGCTTCAAATAGACTGAATTGTCCAAAGTCAATATATATATGTATATATACACATATTATATATTGAGTATATATTAGGTAAACTCAGCCATATATATAGCCATATATATATTTTTTTTTTAGCCATATAGTTTTAAAGTTGCTTTTATTTTTAACCCGCGGCCCACGCCCAGGCTCTGCCTGCACCCTGAGATACAGTGATGGGGTCTGGGGAGCCGGACCCCCTTTCCCCCTGCTCCTCCAGGCCACGGCCCCCCAGCGACTTCTGCTTCCACTTGCTGAGGAGCTGCTGGCAGCACGAGACACATCGTGGGTCACGTGGCCAGTCACGTGGTGGCGGCGGGGTCGCCCAGCGAGGGCCTGCCGACGCCCGGGCAGCGTGCGGCTGAACGTCGCCATATTCTCCTCCCTGGGGAGCTGCCAGGGGCCGGTAGGCCCACCTCCACACTGGTCTGCTTCAGGCTGCCCAGTGAGGTCTTGCCTTGGGCCACGGACCAGGGCACACCCTGCAGCCGCCTGGGCGGCCCAGCTCGTCCCTGGTCACGGGCTTGTTCTGCTGCTCCACAGGTCGTGGCCCCGCCGGTCGGTGCATGCAGCGTGTCCTTGGCAGGGCGGGGCCGCAGCTGTGTCTGCAGGCAGGGCCTGGAAGTCACCCACCCAGTGGCAGGCCAGGTTGGCAGCGATTAGATTATATATTAGATAATTGGAGCCATATATGTTCATATTTAAACTTATGAAGCTGGTTGCTTCTGAGGCTACAGTGCTGCGAATAATCAGATATTTTAACTCTAATGAACTTGTGCTCTGGGAAATGCATTTTAAAGAGGATTACAAATACTAATAAAATATAGATAAATATAGTTAATTATAATTTAATTTGGGTAATATTAGAGCATATAATAGAAATGATTGACCTTGTCAGGAAAGTTACTGTGACTGTTTCTAATGGAGTAAGAAATGAGCAGTGACTTAAAGTATGTGTTAATTAGGAGGTGATTGAAGGGGAGTAGAATTGTGGACCAAAAAGAAGACACTATCTGCAGGGAGGATGGTGATTGTGAGGAGCATAAAGCAAACTGGCGGTTGTCCCAGTGAGAAGAAGGGCAGAGTGGGGGTGTGTGATGGGCCTGCAGAGACACAGAGTGGTTAACTGATGTGGTTCCTAAAGCAAAAACGTTTAAATCATTTCAAGTAAGGAAAGGGAGATGACATGATCTCATTTTGCTCTGTAAGCATCCAGATTATTGGTAAAATAAAGAATTGTTAGAGTGGGGCTGATTTTTTAAAACTTTATTGAAGTATAGTTGATTTACAGTGTTGTTTTAATTTCTGCTGTACAGCAAAGTGATTCAGTTATACATGTGTTTATATTCTTTTTCATATTCTTTTCAATCATGGTTTATCATAGAATATTGAATATAATTCCCTGTGCTCTACAGTAGGACCTTGTTGTTTATCCATTCTATATAAAATAGTTTGTATCTGCTGTTGTTCTGGTCTGTTCTCCATGACTGTGAGCCTATTTTTGTTTCGTAGATAAGTTCATTTGTGTCATATTTTAGATTCTACATATAAGTGATATCATATGGAATTTGTCTTTCTCTTTCTGACCTACTTCACTTAGTATGATAATCTCTAGGTCCATCCATGTTACTGCAAATGGTATTACTTCATTCTTCTTTATGGCTGAGTAGTATTCCATTGTATATATGTACCACACCTTCTTTATCCATTCGTATTTCAATGGACATTTAGGTTGTTTCCATGTCTTGGCTATTGTCAGTAGTGCTGCTATGAGCATAGGGGTACATGTATCTTTTTGAATTACAGTTTTGTCCGATACATGTCCACGAGTGGAATTGCTGGATCACGTGGCAACTCTGTTTTTAGTTTTTTGAGGAAACTCCATATTGTTTTCCACAGTGGCTGCACCAATTTACATTCATAGTGGGGCAGATTTGAATTGAGGTGACCAATTCAGAAGCTCTTGCCCAAGGCCAGGCTTTTACTCGTGTAAAAGGCCTGGAAGTATAGAAAGACGTAGATAGCTATAAACAATATTTAAGAGCTGTAATATACAGTACATCTTCATAGATTGAATATGAAGTGTAAGGAGGCTATTTTTAGGATGACACTCAAGTTTCTGGCTTGTGAAAAACAAAACATATAGTGGTTTTGAAGGAAACGTATATTTGGGAAGGAAATTCAGGCATTTGGACTAGGCATTTTGAGAATTTGCAAAGATATTGAGACAGCTTTTGGGAGATGTCAAACATTCACCTGGTCAAATGAATCCAGAGCACAAGGAGATATATGTGTCAGAGATGCAGGCCAGTTTGTGAGTTGCCTACAAATAGATAGCACTGAAAGGTGTCGGCGGAGATGAGATCCTCTAGGAAGAGTGAATAGAAGGAGGAAAAGAGCTGAGCTTGTACTGAGCCTTGAGAGGCAGCATCATGTAATGACTGGGTGGAGGGGAATTAACTTGGCAAGAGATATAAGAGGGAAGCTAGAATAGCATGGTGCCATGGAAACTAATTGGCTGTAGTTTTGAAAGAAGCAGGAATGTATTGATAGTGTCAAATACTTCTCATAAATCAAGTAAAAGAGAACCAAAACTATTCATTTGATTTAGTGACACAGATCCCATTCTTGACCTCAGTGAAAGCTGGGGAGTGAGAGAGAGGTGAGGGAGTGGAAGAGAATGAGGATGTTTTTGGCTGAAAAGAGAAAAAATGGAGATTAAAAGCTGGATAACTTTTTCAATGAAACCATACAAGTTTTCTCTGGGTCTGAGATTCTAAATTTTTCTCTCCCTTTAGTTCTATACTTTATCAAACCAGCCAGATGCGGATCTTTGGTTTTCATAGGTGGTAACCCCAGAGATCATTTAAGAGAACCCATCCAGGTTCTGAAATACACATGAAGATCCCACACTAAGCAAATCATCTCAGAGAATAAATGCCTAGGTTGCTGTTGGAAGGGTTCCCAGGATGGGAAGATAACATGTAACAACCAACATAAGGGTTTTATCTTCATTAACCAAAGTGCAGCTCTGGGGAACATCTCAATTTGAATAAATGATGTGTTTGCTAATGCACCCAGCATTCAAAAGTAACAAATTTATAGCTTTGTATGGCAAGCAATAGTGACAGTTCTGTTTTCCTAAATAATCTATCTCATTAACTGAAGTTGTGTATTTTCTTAGCCTTAACTCACTCAGTGCTGCCACTTGTATAAACACAAACTGCTTGAAACTGATAGATATTCTTTATGATCCCTCAAACTCTGCATCTCTGTGACTCCTTTTGTTTTTATTGAGTGAGTTTTATTGTGGCAAAGATGTTGCTAACTAAGACTTGTCACTTTCTGGTGGCAGTAATTTAGCATCTAATGAGCAAAACTCATAAGCCCTAGAGAAGCGCAGTAGCTCAGGAGCTGATGCTGGGGACACCAATGGGTTTGACTTTAAAAGACGCAACAGGGAAGACATATGGGAACATATGTTTATGTATGACTGATTCACTTTGTTATAAAGCAGAAACTAACACACCATTGTGAAGCAATTGTACCCCAATAAAGATGTTAAAAAAAAAAAAAAAAAAAAAAAAGGCAGTGAATGTGACTCAGAAATGGAAATCAAACTGACAAAGCATTCTCCAGTGTGTATGTGAGAAGGAACAAAAAGGAAATGCTGAATTCTGATGATTGGGAGATGTTAAACCAGCTAAGGAAGGGCAGCTGATATCCTCTAGTAAAGTTAATAAAATAATAATCATAATATTGACAATAGCCCTCATTTATCAAGTGCTATAAACTAAGGTGTCGTACACTGCACCACAGGCTTTGCAAGCTCAACTTGTTTCATCATTCCCTTATGAATTGTGCAAATGTCTTAACTTCTTGAAAGTCCAGTTATAAATCTGAAAGACAAATAAACATAAGGACTGAAGTCACGAAGCAAGCTTCAAGTCATGGAGATAGATTTTAAATTTGGGTTCATTGTTCAAACTCTTAACCATCACGTCCATCATTAAACTTGTAATAAGGATCCTTCCACACACGGCTACAAATCAACTATGTGATTCAGTAAGGGAGAGGCTAAGTGAAAGGTTTACATATGAGTTTTGCCTGATATGTAAAATAAGGAGATTGAACTAGTAAATTCTCTGATCTTATTCAGAGTGAACTATCCTTCCTATTGCTAGAAATTTCTGCAGAAAGGCTGTGTCTTAAATCCCTACTATCACCACTAGAGAAAACAAAAAGAGTCCTTCACAGCCAAGGACCTGGATACATAAATAAAAGATTAAATAGGTGAATGAATGAATGATCAAAGATCTATGTTCATGGCACTATTTTAAGTGCTGTGGACATATAAAGCTATGTGAGGCTCAGAGTCAGCTCCAGCTCTCTCTAACATCCCTGGCATGGGATGTTTTCTTATGTAAGAACTCTTAGGCTGGGTGGAATACTCAGATGTCATCAACAGGATCTGTCCCTCATTCTTGGTGCAATGAATCTCTTTATTTTTTTTTCCGTTTTGGTTTTCCAATATGCAGTGTCCGTGGAGTGTACAATGTACTTTCCTATAGATATGGCAATAAAAATTTCTTTTGCTGGGAAGCTAGGTTTTCATTGGTCCTAGATGAGTTTTGTCTTAATACCTCAAACAGAAATTTCAAACTCATGCAGCTCTTTAAAATGTGAGTCACAAGCCATCTGTGGTTCAGGCCTAGGTAGTGATTTCTCAAAGTTTTTTTTTTTTAATTTTTTTTTTTATTTTAAATCTCCTTATGTCCAAATACTATCCCAAGTACCGGTTGTTTCAGCAGCTAGTAGGGCAGGGATTATCTCATCAATTTAGCAAAGAGAGATGAATGTCAGAAGTAATAACCAAGACTATTCATAATCTGAAAACAGAAATTAAAAGCTTAGTCTTATATTTATGGTTTTCAGTTACTTCATGTTTTTACGTATCTATATATGAACTCATGCCATAAGTTAAAGCTCTAAAATTAGCATATGGTAAAAAAAGGAAATAAAAAAGTATTAATTAGCTGAAATTTTAATTAAAATGTATGTTTTGTACTTTCTGATCCAATAATTCTACCTAGGAATTTATCCTAAGAGTATAATTGGAGAAGTGTGTAAAGAAATATATGAATATGAATATATATGTATATGAATGTTCATCACAGCATTGTTGTTTGTATTGGAAAATCTGCAGCAATGTACAGTCTAATTATAAGTAATTGGTTAAATTATGACATCAATACAATGGACTATGATCAAGCTATTAAAATGATGCTATATAAGTATATTTATTGAGGTAGAAATATGTTCATATTTAGTTGCTTTTAAAAGTTACAAGATATTAGAAGTCCATTTTTAAAAGAAAAATTAGAGAGAAAAATATGTAGAGGCTTACATACCAAAATTTACAGGGATTAATTTTAGATGGTGGGTTTAAGAATAATTTTTGTTTTCTTCTTCATGCTTCAGTATTTTAAAATTTTCATTCAATGCATACATAATTCTTATGCAAAGTACATATCGATGAAGATTTTGATCACTTAAATTATTTTTCTTTAGTTAGGTTTTGCTGGAATTATTGCTTGCAATTGGCTAATAAACATGAAACCTAGGATCTTGCAGTTCTTTTTTTTCCAGCTGAGAGCCAATTAGTCAAGCTAATTTTAGAATTAAAATGTGATCATCTGAATAATTCGTAAATTGGTTTTTCATGCTTCCTGCTGGAGTCATGGTACCCACCCATGGGCTGTCCAAAATTAGAGAGAAAACAATGCATTCTCTTGAATGGAAGCTGCAATAGAGATGCCACGTTCATTTTCATCATGAGTCATTCTGCACCCACTCACACCTCTTTCCTGATACAGTGCAAACGCTTAAGGATTCCTTCTGTGACATTCTGACTTCAAAAATTATTCTCCTTTACGTCTGTTCTTCTATCAAATAAGACCTGGTTACATGGAAGAAATATGACTCTCTAAGCATCTTATCTCCCAGAGAAAATTTCCTTGCCACAATGGAGGCAGTGTGGCCTCAGGGCCCTGTAGATAGCTCTGCTTCACTTTTGTCACTATGAATAAAGACCTAAGTGGGAGTCATAGCTCAGCTTATACTAACTGACCTGAGAATGCTAACTGTGAAATGCTGAATAGGTGATATAAATTATGCATCATGACAGCATTAATAGAAAATTATTTCATTTGATCAAATTGTACTAAATTGTTTGTATTGGATTGTGTTGAATTGAACTGATCTGAAAATGCTCAATGCCATGAATGCCAGTAGATTAACTGTAAAGTGAATTATTCTATAATGATGAGAAGACTGGAACCTTAATATTCTTTCTCCTTACTCCCAGTCTCCCTTTATTACTTTTTGTTTTATAATTTTCCCACATTCAAATTAAACAATATGTGTGTTAGGGCATTTATTTTTCCCTGTGTCTGCACTTTTACTTATGCCATTTATTCTACTTTGAATGCCTTCTCTTTCCATATTGCTTATGTAGATCGTATCCTATCAAATATTGCCTCCTAGAAAATTGATTACCTTGCCTTCAATATGTAAGCAAGAGTCTTTTTTTTTTCAGATGAGTAGTATGTCTTAGTGCATATCATATATATCCAATGTAAGGTGGGACCTAATTGTTGCTAGTTGCATTAATGAGTCAATGGTCAGAGTCTGATATATAACGCATAAGATACATCATATATCTACACATAGATATATAGATACAGCACATTTTTTATGTCTGTGTTTATTGGGGGCACACATTTTCTTCCTTTTTGGATGCTAAGTCATTTTAGACCAGGGATTATATCATTGGTATTTCTGTACTTTGCTTCCTTTATTGAAACCGTGACAGTCACACAGATTAGGAATTCAATACAAATTGATTAAATGCACGATTTTATATATAAATGAATAAACTTATTGCCATCATGCATGTTTTATACCATTCATAGTGCAATATTCTCATGTTACCGTGTATTATTTGTAAGCCTTTTCCTTTTTATTGAATGAATCAATTGAAGAAAGAACTTACATCTCATGAACATTTATATGTACTTTACCTTTTTCCACTTTCTGTGTCTGAAGCTGAAGAACTCACATCATCCACTCATTGTGTTTTTGTTGAATAAATGAATGTTTGCACAAAGGCACTTTCACATCCTTCCAGTCATTCCTTTATTCACTCCTTTATTCTTGTTATTTGAGGCACCTCATCTGTGCCAGACATTACCTTACTCACTGCATGTTCCAAGTACCCAGCACAGCCCTGCTCACAATCAACTGTGTGTGTGTGTGTGTGTGTGTGTGTGTGTGTGTCTGTCTGTCTGTACACTCATAGAAGAGCTCATTGTTTGGAGATGGGGTGGAAAAGGTAGGTGTCATGCTTAGATTTAAGAGGAAAGAGCACTAATAGTCTACCTTCCTACAGTGATGACAATAATGATTGAATGTGTACAGAGGGCATGACTAGAAGTTGAGTTTATAGCAGGAAGGGCTAGGGTGCTCTGAACATAGACCTATATTTTGGGTTCTGAGGACACACCCAGATGAAGGGATTGAGAGATCAGCCTTAAGGTCTCAAAAAAGCTAGAGAACTTGAAGACTATGGTCCAGGCAAGATGTCTATTTGGGAAGTTTTGTCAGCAGAAAGGAATCAAAGATTGGCACTACTCAGAAGTGAAAGGAGTCAGGCATTTGGCAAATGGAAAACTTTCTGGAACATGATTAATGCTTTCATTTTAAGGAGGTAGAGTAAAAGAACAGGAAATCACACTCAAAGAATATAAGAAGGAAATCATGGACCTATCATGTTATAAAACATTAACAATCAGTTGATAAAATAAATAATAAGAAGTAGATTCTTTGATAACAAGAATAATATAACAATCCACATCAACATCTAGACAAAAAAAATAGAAAAAAGCTATTAATATCAAGAATAAAAAATAGCAGATCATTTATATTTATCCAGATATTAAAAATAAGAGTAGATAATATGAGCAAAAATCATTATCAGTGGTGAAATATTAAATAATTTCCCACAGAGAAATGAAAAAATAAAAATATGCCCTCAGGAATCATTTTGATTTAACATCGTACATAGTGAAGATTTTAACTATTTCAATAGGTAAGCAAAAATAAATAAGAAGCATAAGTTTGGAAAAGTTTTTTTGAAAAGTACCCTGTCAATTTTATCAAATGGTGAATATGCCTTTGGAATAGCTAAAAGAAATCTACAGAAAAAGATTCAATTAATAAATAAATTTAGCAAGACAGGTCTAGATGTAGAAGTCAATTTTATTCCCATATGTCAGCAATAGAGAAATATAAGAAGAAGTTTTAAAAATAAATCCCATTTTAACTAGCAACAAATAACATCAAGATACTTGGGAATAAGTCTTTTTAAAATGTCCAAAGCTCTACACAGAAAACCACAAATGTTATTGATATAATATGTTTAAAGTTATATAAATGTACATATTTATCTTTTACATGAATTGGAAAAATTAATAATGTGAAGAAACCAGTTTTTCTCAAAATTTTCTGTAAATTCAATACAATCACATGATTAGTCCCATCAGGGTATTTTGAAATTATAACCTGATTCTATAATATATTTGGAAATTCAAAATGAAAGGAAAAAATAACAGCCAAGACAAACTTGAAGAAGAAACCTGAATAACTTACACTACCAGATCAAAATACTTGTCAATAAGCTACAATAATAGAGACAGTCTGGTTCTGGCACAAAGACTGATAAATCATCCATCGGAACACAGTAGAAAACTTAACAGACCCACAATTACATGGGCTTTTTATTATGTAAAAGATAATGCTGTAGTGTAAATGTAAAAGGATAAATATTTCAATAAATGATACTACTGAATGGAATATTCATATTGAAAAAAATACATATATATAGTACTCTACCTTCCAGAATTAAAAAAATCATTTCCAGATAGATTGCAAATTTAAGTTTCAAATAAAAAATAATTCATTTATATCATAGGAGAATATCTTTGTGACCTTGAGGTTGGCAAATACTTTTTCAAAAATAAAGAAACTATTGCTAAACTGAACTACATTAAAATTAATAATATTTTAACTTAAAGACATTTAACGAGTGAGTGAGAGTCTTTAATCAATGTCACTGGGTCAATTTTCCATATCTATATCTACATAACTATATTGACAGATGTATAGATATGGATAGATATAGACAAAACCTTGGCCACTCTTTTTACCATACATTAAAAAATTTATTTGAAATGGATTATAAATTAAATATTTAGAAAACATATCTTCTAAAATATAGAGAAATATGATCTTGGGGAAGGCAAAGATTCCCTAAATATAAAACAAGAAGGACAAACCACAAAATAAAATACTAATAATATAGGCATTGCAATTAAGAATTTTTATTCATTCAACATTATTAAGAGAATGTAAATGAAAACCACAGAGAGAAAAAAATTTTCAGTATATTTATTAAGAGACTCACTACCAGAATACACAAATAACTCCTTCAAAATAATGATTGAGAGGCTAATACCCAATAGAAAATGGATAAAATAATTGAAGCACCTCTTCACAGAATGAGATAAGGCAAATTACCACATAAAAGGGTGTTCAGATTCATAAGTCATTGTGACATGTAAATTAAAACTGTCATGAAATATCTGTACACGTACTAAACAAAATTACTAAAATGATAAGGACAGATGATAGTAAGCCTAGGTGATGATGAATCTTGAAATTCACTGCTGGTGTGAGTATAAATCAGTTAAAACACCATTTAAAACACTTTGCATCAAGCAAAGCTGGATATATGAATATTTTATAATGCAATGATCCTATTCCTAGGTATCTACCCATTAGAAATTCAGAATCTTCAAAAGGTCTGCTCAAGAATTTCCAGTAATAGTTAAATAAATAGTGGTATATTTTTACCTTGAGATGCTAAACATCAGTGAGAATGAGTGAACTATAACTGCACACAGCAATATGGGTGAATCTCACAGTCAATACTGAGCAAAAGAACACATACTATGTGATTACAGACAACAGTAATCTATAATGCTAGAAGTTAATGTAATAATTACTCTTCTTGGCTGTAGGGATGGGGCAGGCAGTGGATATATAGACAAAGAACATAAGACTTTTGTTATTATGAAAATTTTATAAATTTGATTTTGGTGCTGGATTCTTAGGTTTACTTTACAAAAATTCATTTTGCTCTATGTTATGATTTCCCTTTTTTTGTGTGAATATAAAAATTAACATCTGAAGCATCTAAAAGCTGATTTGTCATTTTCTTCATCCATGTCTTTTTCTTTTATTCTTTTTCCCCTCAATCTCTCTGTATTATTTTCTTATTCTCCTCTTCTATTTTTCTTTACTTTCATCTGTTCTCTCTGTTTTCTTGATCTGCTCCATCAAATACCTTTGTCAGTTGAAGCTCGTGGACTACATGGTTCCTGATTGAGCCCAGCCTTTAGGTGTCTCTATGCTTCTCTCCTTGCTGAGAGTGCCCTCTGCCCTTGTCTCTGTTTCTTTGGTGATACTCAGACTTCATGGATCAGCTGATCCCCATTTCCACCATGAATCCTTTCCTCAGATCTCCAGTTGACATAGACCCCTCCCTCTTCTGATAATCTGTTTTTACCCACTTGCCACTTACCCACCATTGCACAAATGGCATATGTACCTCAATTTGTGGAGACATATATGCCCAGCAAAGAGTAGGTGCTCGTACAATGCTTGCTGATCAACTCAATGATGGCTGGTGAGAAAGAGAAAATGGGAAAACAGAGACATGTACTTACACAGGCTTCTTATTTGATCCATCTCTTATTTCCTTCAATAATCTTTTCTCTGCACATTTTCTGTTATGACTTGTCCTTTATTGTTTCTTGGCTCTCTATTTTATTTTTTTACCTGTTTTATTCTCTCACTTCCCTTATCCTTTGACAGGAGGTCACATACTTTTTCTCCTATTCCTTCTTTGAAAGATTTCCAAGGCTGTGCAACTTCCCTTCCCCCATCCCCACTTCTTTCTCACCCTCGTCTTCTGTTCACCCATCCACAAACTCTAAGTAATTCAGGTTTTATTTAGAATGAGTAAAAATAAAATTGCTTCAGGGCTCAAACCATGTAGGCCAATATTTGTCTGGAGACAATATTTACAACTGAGTGATAAATTGGGATTGTTATCAAGGGGTTGACAGCCTGCTAACTAAAGCAAGGCTGGAAATATTGTCATAAGAATTGCTGAATATGAGAGAGTAAATACTTGGTGGCTCCTGCAATAAAAATAATTTCATAAACATCACCCAAGGCAATAAGAATTACCGTAGTCATAGTCAGTTTGGGGATAGAGTTGTGATAAGGGTGGGCCTGTCAGAACAGACTCATGTAGCCTGAAGACATGACCTCCAGGATAAGACAAGGGTTGGTTGGGAATCTAGGCTGACAGTTTGCAGTATGGGGGTCTAAGAGCTAGTCCCTGGACAAGTAGGAGCTGAGGGAATCTTTCTAAAACTACAGAGTTTTCTGTCTCAAAGTACTGGAACTATAATAAAGACTGTGACTCAGAAACAGAGAACAAGGCAAGAAGCTCTTTTTTCAGACTGGATCACAGTTGTTTTTTTTTTCTGGGAACCCAGAAGAAATAACTTGTTAGATTCAGTGAATGAAATCCAAGTTCCTTCTGTGCTCAGGAAGAACTATGTTTATCAGTTCCCCTTGCAGTTAGATTTAGCTATGTTCCTAAGTTGTGACCAGTAAACTGTGGGGGGAAGTCATATATGACCCTCCAGGCTTGCCCCCTGATACTGTCCCATGCACACTCACATCCTTCCTACCTTGCTCTAGCTGTGGCTGGTTGGAGAAAACTGAAATGGTGAGTCTCAAGATAGAAGAAGCCTGGAACCTTGAGTTACTCCTGAAGGAGAGTCATTCAGAAAAAAAAGAAGAAGGTTAAGCACAAACAGACACATGTCCAGTCACAAGCACCAAGAAAACCTTGGTAAGCCTGTAGATTGCATAAGAAATCAGCATTCATTTCATGAAGAAATTAAAAATGGACAGAAATTAGTCTACCATGACAAATACAGGATCATAGAAAAGTTGGTAATAAGGCTGAACAGGATGAACATGGGTTGATTGTGATCTTCCAGTTTTTGCCATTCCCCATTGCTTTTTGTTTGTTTTTGTTTTGCTGTTTTGTTTGTTGATTGGTTTCAAGCAATTCCTAATCTCAGTCCATGTGGTTTGGATTGATTGACCCTCCACCCCACATCCTCCATATTCAGAGGTGGTATATGACTCAGGCCTGAATAGCCAGCGTATTCAATCTCTCAGCCTCCTAGTTATATACGGATTCATAAAAAAAACCAAAAGGTCCAGGCAAAATGATTCTTGAGACTTGCAAGAGTCAACAGGAAAGAAGCCTCCCTTTCCGATGACTATGTAGTTACTAGAATGTCAGTCTGGATCTTCAGGGGGTCTCCATGAGGGAAAAGCCTCTTGAGAATGAAGCTAACATAATAGAAAGAAAAACTGAGATATAGAGATAGCTTCCTAATAACGTTGTTTGAACACACAAAGCCAACTATTCCTGAAGTGAGGTGGCTTTGAACTTTTTATTTATGTAGGCAGTAAATCCACTTTTCCTTCAAGAAAGTCCAAATGGACTTTCTGAGAATCAGAATAAAAATAATTGATTTGAACCCTTTTACCTGACTTCCTATCCAGGTTGGGTAAAGTAGTCCCAGATAAAGTTAAAAATGGAAAGAGAAAGTGTGTAGAGCAGGACATCTTCGTGTCGTTCAAAGGGACATATAATACTGAGCTTATTACATAGAGAACACTCAATAGATGTTTTTGATGAATCAGGTACATATCTCACACCATGTAAATAATATCTGACTGTAGTTATTTGATTTCTTCTACAATCTTAATGATAAACCTTCCTTGACTAGTATGACAATATGATTTATCATCAGAACTGAAATCCTTTTGAGAGTGAAAGAAAGTTATTAATAAACACACTGAGTAACATGCATAAACTGGGACTTTGCTGGGCAAAGTTGGGCATATATTTTCCCTACATGTAAGTAAAGGTTTTTGATATAAACTTAGGCAGAAACCTATTTATTCAAATCCCAGTGATAATACCCAATTCTGATTTTGTCTCTTTAGAATATAGACAACAATAAAGCGAAGTATGAGTACGAAAATAAAAACATATGTATTATCCAGTGTAAATACATGAGTATTTATCCTCCTATGACAAAAAAAATTTGTGAATATATATGTATATATAAAATGGTGAATTTTTATGAGGACAGCGACCATAAGAAGCTCTGCAGTCGCTGTGATCTTCTTCTAGGAAATAATTCTTGCTCAATTCACAAATTCTTAACAGGCTATTCTAAAACTCTTTCTTTCTTTTTTCTTTCTGTCTTTCTGTCTTTTGTTTTTTAATTCATCTATTGATTAAGGATATATTTATTAAATCTTAATGTTTCATTTACTGTGCTGAGACATAGACCAGTAATAGGCATTTAAAGAGAAAGGGGGAAAAACTGAGAAAACCAAGAAGGGGTTCATGTAAAGGAAACAAAAGGATGTGTCACATTTGAAGAAGAATTAAATGTTGCATGAAGGTAGAGAGGATTTAACAAAAAGAAGAATGAGTCCAGACATTGAAAGGCCAAAACTTTGGAATTTTGCCTTCATATTTGTAGTCAAGTCAGCAGGAAGGCTTTTAAGTATGTGAGTGATGTGGTTCTGAAGATTGTATGGTGGCTGGGATACCATAAGGCTGTAGTGCATGATGAAAATAATAATAATGATCTTGAACATTTACTGGGCTTCTACTATTGTCTGGGTACTTTTACAGGTGCTTCACATGTTTTAAGTCATATAATCATCATACAATCCTGTAAGTTAGTTATTCTTACTCCATTTTATATCAGAGGAAAACAAGATATTAAAATATCAAGACACTGTTCAAGGTCACAAAGATGGCAAGTGTTGCTGAGATTCAAATCCATACTCTTTTTCTTCAAACCCTACATGGAATCACTAAATTAGAAGACCTCCTGAAATGAATAGGCCTCAGCTGAGGAGAATAACCTTAGGAAGAATGTGAAGAAGCAAGATATAGGGTATAACTTCGGAGTGGCAAGTTTTGATTTTCTAATCATATGGCAAGATCCAGGAAGAGGAAAGAATTGGGGATCATTTTAAGTTTAGAACTTGGACTATTGAATGGATTGTATCAGAGAAGAACCCCAACCTCATAAAGCAAGAAGGAGTAAGAACATGGATAAGCCAGCAAACAGGCTGGCCTGCAATAGCTCCATGCGTACAAAAAAGTAGACAATGGGACTCAATGGATCAGAATATGACAGGTCTTTACTCACTGCACAGCACAGTAAATAGCCGGACTATGAGCATGGTAGCACCAGTCCCCTACCCTTAAGGCCCACAGAGTGATGTGATGGACCCAGATGACAGTTACATGCTCAGTGGGTTGCACTGCAGCTGGAGAACCCAGGGCCAAGGGCAAGCTGTAAATAGGACAGTCCCCAGTCTCCAGGGAGTAAGTGGTAGAACTGTAGTCATGCTGCCTCAGTCTTGGCCAACTTAATTGCCTGCACGACTAGCAGGAGAAATGGCTCAGGGTCAGAGGACAATTAGGCCTTGAGGTTTGTCATACCCAGCAAGAATGGGCAAGAACATCAGGGACATGACAGGCAGCCTCTCCAAACAGGTAGTGATGAACTTAGTCAAGATAAGAACTATACATAGTGCCCATTTTTAAGAAAAGATAATAATCTCAGTATGTATGAGAATGTGTTGAATTTGAGATACTGTTAGGATATCCAGAAAGAACTACTTTCCTAGAGCCAGTGAGAGGATTTCGGGGTGAAGGCAAACGTACAAGAATTATCAGTAAGTAGTTAAAGCCACAGCTAAGGAAAAATTAAATGAAATTATTTTTTTTCTCTTTACTTACTTAAAAACATGGAGAAATGAATCCCAATTTCTCTTCCTTCTCTGTATTTCCTATTTCTCCTTCAAAGCCCAACTCAAACACGACCTCTAGCACAGTTTTTAGGACAATATTGCCATTCACTAATATTAGGGATTGGCAGACTAACTGGCAGATTGATAGACTAAATAAAACAAAACATGATTTTTTGTGAAATGTTTTCCAAGATCATTCCTTTCCCTCATCCCTCATATGTAAGTTCCTATAGCACTTGCTATCTTGACCATTTATTAGGCCCCATGTGTATAAAACCTTTTGCAACTCATTTTTTCCTACTTTTGTTTCACTGGCTTGGAAGATATTTAAGGACAAGGGCTACTAAGTAAACATCTTTGTATTCCCCACAGCTTCCAGCAAACTGCCTTGTCCAAGATTAGCACTAAATAAAGGCCTTCATTTTGACCCAAGCAAGCAGAAGCACAACACATATTTTGTGTTTGTATCTGTGTTCCCCAAAGAGGAAAATGTCAAAGAAATAGCTTTCATACTTGAACATTAAGTATGTGTCCATCACAATACTCCTCTCGTTACCTACATTTTCTCATTTAATAACATTTAATCACAGCAGACCAGGAAGGCTAGCATTATTATCCCCTTTAAACAGATGATAAAATTGGGACTCAGAGACAATAAGTCATTTGTCTAGAAATGTAAAGACAATGAATAAGAACTGGGTTTTATGCCCCATATATCCAATTCTAGACCCCATGTTAAACACAAGTGTAACCTGTTTACCTTTTATGCTGCTCTTTCTTTTAGAAAGGCATAGCTCTTACCATCATTATTTCTAGAATCTGGATTTTAGGAATAAGCCTATCCCTTTGTAGACCAGCAGGTTTCCAGACCACAACCAATGAGTAAGCCTGGGGTGCAGCCAAAAATCAAGGAACTAGGCACTGCAGGTGTTGGAGAAGTTCCACATTCTTGGTCTGCCCAGCTCACCCTACACAGCAAGACACTGCTTCCTCTGCTCTCCCAAGGGTGAAGGGGCTCAGGCTGATGAAGGCAGACCCACTGTGCTCCCTCCTCTGGACAGTAGGAACAGCAGGGACCTGCCCAACTCATACTCCTATCAAGACAACATTATTTGTAGTAGTCAGTGGTCTTCTGTGCACCAAGTCTTCTTAAACCCCCATCATTCAATGGGAAGTTTTCATCTCAGGCAATTGACCTTTTTTTGTAGCCTGCTCAGACTGTGGAGCATAACCATTTAGGCCGGGTCACTCCATGTTTATACAGGCTTGTTTGGCAGCTTCCAAAAGGCGCCCAGTAGCCTGAAGTCCATTCAACAAATCTCACTCATCTCTAACCTTTGTGTATACTTACTTGCATTTTATACTTTATTTCCTACCAATAAGCAATTATGGTAAATATTAGAATGATTTATAAATAAGTTCTAAGCCAACACCCTAATTAACCTTCACAGAAATCCTGCGGGAAGCCCTTTGCCCCCATTTTTCAGATCAGAAAACTGAAGCTCAGGGACTTGAAATGACATGTGCAAACTCACTCTGACAGTAAGTGGCATCACTTAGGATGCGAATTCAGTTCCTGTTAATCTGATTGCTTCTCTGCAGCAAAGCTGCCTGTCAAATAACAGCACTTTCCATTTGCTTAGTGCTGTACAATTTAAAATTTCTCTCCATATAAATGATCTGACCTCAACTTCACAGTAGCCCTGATGAATAAGGAAGGCAGGCAATGTTCTCTTCTTTTATAGATGAAGAAACCGAGGCCCAAAGAGTTTAAGATATCTGTCTGAGGGAACTTAGCAAGTGAGTGCCTGACTCAAAACTGAAAGCTGCTCTCAAGAGAGTCCCATCATTGCTCCTTCCCGTGCCACACTACATGGCCATTTATTACAGAACGTTCCATTTTATAACAGTGTCTTTCCTGTCAATGGAAAGAGGACATGGTTAAGTTTCCAAAGGACCACACAGTTGACCGAGAAGAGAGAGAAAAGAATATTTGGGTGGCACAAAGATAAAGTAGGTGGAAGGAAGATAGCCACGGTAGAGAGGCCTGGGCACCCTGAAGCCAGGTCTCAAGGAGCAGCATGTGGGCAGCAGGCCGCTGGCTGCAAGGTCTCTTGGTGCAGCCATAGCAATCGTGTAGCAAAACTGTGTAGCCAGACTGGCATTCAACAGAGCTGGACTAGTTTCAAGGCCATCTCATCAAGGACTGAGACCTTGGGCTCTTTACATGCCTTACCTCAGTACCACTTTCTTCATCTGGGAAATGAGGTAAAAATAATGCCTACTTCATCGAGAATTTGGGGGGCGGAGGAGGTAAATATACATGTCCTTTACTTACATAGCATTTTGCCACTAAAGAGAAGGAGAATGAAGTGAGGGCTCACATACAAATGGAGGTGATGATGTGTGTGAGCTGGAATGGAAAGGAAGTATCAGTATATGGGAGGTTGAAGTCTGGCTTTGTCTACTGCCTTGTTCCCAGAACTTACTGTGAGTTTAAAATATCAGATTTATTCTCCTTCTCTCAATCTTACACTGACACTCTCCATGACAATTTGGAAGGCAATTTCATAGAAATTAATTTCTAGAAGTTAATCTTCACAGCCATCGAAGTGCGAGAGATACTAGAGGGGGAAAACTTCCCCTACACTGCCCATGTTGTATGCTCTGTGTATGCCCCACTAGACACGGAGGGGAACATACCCATGCAACGAATGAGAGGGAGAGCTCAGAAATTAATTTCTTTTAGACCTATATACCCATTTTGGTGAGACTTACACAGCAAAGCCACAGAATCTGAGCCTGAGAAAAGTGTTGGAAGTCATCCATCCATCTTCCATGCAACATCCATCTTCCATGCAACATAACAGGACTTCCCTGTTATGACTTTGGTGTTGTTGATCCCCCCATAATCTTAAGCAGCTCTTTCCTTTGATGAAATTCTTCTTTGCCTGTGCTCAAACATGCCTCCAGGCCCAAATTCCAGCATTTACCATAAGGCTGACTTATTCTCTCTTCTCTTCATCTAAGCAAGAGCAATCTCTACCCAATAGCATTTACTCGCTGACAGTTAAACAAACCTGCATTTCCAAATGCCATATCCTGCTTAATTCATTCCTGGGTGTGGAATGTCCTTTCCCTCCCTTTCATCCAGGCCAAATGTAGTCATCCTGTAAGGAGTAATTTACATTTTCCCCATATGTGATCCCTCCCTAGCTCACACCAATCTCTCCTTTGAATGTTAAGCCCAAATTTTTATGCAGTTTGTTTGGCGGTTGATCATAAATAGAGTTGCTTGTGATTCATTAACATATTCATGCCTTACTGTCCTAACCATATTGCCTCCTCCTTAAAATGAAGGTCATTTTTATTTTTTGTCACCCACATTGTATAGACTGCCACCTAGCACATATTAAGATTTTGATAAATATATGTTGAATAATATCTTTAAATTAAAAAGGAGAATAACCTTTCTTGGCACTGTGATTGACTTAGCACAGAATTAGTGTCTCATGTGCTTAATAATGATAGTGCCCATTTATTGGGCCTTCATTATGTGGCAATCACTGTTCTACATGTTCTGCAAAGATTATCTGGTCTTATAATTGCAATAACTCAACCTATGACAAAACAGAGGAAGAGAGAAGTTAAGGTGCCTGAAGTACTCATCTAGGAAGATGGCGGAATTGAGCGTTTCCCAGGCGGTCTGACTTCACAGCCCACATTTTTAACTACTTCTGTATATTTCTGCTTAGTCCTTGGTTGACCCTGGGATTCTTCTACATGCAGTAGGTACTTGTAAATGAATTTTGTTGCCGGTCATAGTGTTGACTGGCAAGATGCCATGGAGGAAAGCTATTCTTACCTCAGATCTCTGGAAAATAATTGTATCTGAATAGAGGATTTCTAATCCAGTTTGCTTCTGTCATACCTACAGTGAAAGGAAAAGTGAATCAGACACATCTACTTTTACATCTGCTCCCACCATTTCGCCCCAAATCCCCTTTCCATAATTATCCATATGTGTTCCTTGCAAAACGTGCAGTACCCAAATATCCTGAGTGGAATTTCATTTTCTATCAGAGTTCCCTTCTAGCCATAATAGGCCAACTGGCACATGTCTCCAGAACATGGCTAAAACATATATTGCTATCTGTACAGTTATAGAAATGTCACTTGTCCTATTATCCCCTTAAGCAGCAGGAGAGAAAAAGAGAAAGTGCACATGAGAGAGAGAAAGAGAGAGAGAGAGAGAGATCTGTTCAGTATGATTCTGCTTTTAAAATGCATGGTACTTCTCTCTCTTCAAATAAATGTTTCAATCTCTAAAAAGTTTTTGGGTTCTGTGCCCAAGATTTTTTTGTAATCACTTGCAAGTTTCTCTGTAGTCTTGGCTTATTTGGAATTCAGAGTCCTATTTTTAAAAATAAAGGAAAATAAAGAAATACACTTTTTTTAAAAAATGTTTTTCTCTGAAAGGTCAAAAGCCATTCCTCCCATTAATTAGCATAGGTCTGCAGGACCCCAGCGGAGCAGTCTCGTAATCCAGCTCCTCAGTGGATGCAGCCCTGGAAAGGAGAGGTCCACACACTTACTCAGGGCCCCCACAGCCAGACTCTAGGAAGAGCTGTCCCATGTCCATGTCCTCTGTGTCAGCCCAGTATGACAGCTCACAGCCTTGGAATCGAGAACTGAGGAAATCTTTTTGACTCTAACAGAGTGAGGGAAAAGGAAGGAGTAAAGAGAGCTGGACTTCTGTGCAGTCACTCTAGTACATGTCACTGCCTTGGCTGCTTTGTCCCCTGGTCTCTGAAACAGTCAATTTCCTGTGTCCTTCTCTTGGTCCTGATTCTCACTGAAAGTTGGTTTCAGAAAGGCCGCCTGTTACCATCCTTATTTCCTGGGAGACATCTCCTCACCCTCCATATCTCAGCCCATTCGTTCACTCATCCTAGCTTTTGCTACTTCTGAGTCAGTTACTATCCTAGACACGGTGGATAGAGCAGGGAACAGAACCAAGTGTCATCTCATGGAGCTTACATTGTATTCTAGGAGAAGGAAGTCAATATTCAAATATGCAAATGCATAGGTACTATTTCCAGGATTCAGAAGTGCCGCAGAAAAGAAGCAAGCACAAAAAGGCAACAGATAAGGACAGGAGAGGAGGGGTGCTCCTTTACTGAGGTTGCTCAGGAAACGTTTTTTTAATAAGGTGACATTAGAGCTGAGACCTGCAGAAAGTGAGGCATGAGACAGGCCAGTGTTTGAGAGAAAAGTGTTCTGGGCAGAGGGACAACAGCCTGTATGGTGGTCTTGAGACTACAGGGAGGAGAATGGAGCTGGTGGGGAGGGTGTGATGAAGAGATGTGTGAAATTAGTCGTCGGGCCAGATTATAAAGAGACCTGTAGGTCGTGATAAGGATTTTGGATTTTATTCTGAGAAGGGATGCCATTGCTAGTTTATGAGGAGAGATGTGATATAATGTGACCAATGGTTGAATGGGATACTGTGTGGCAAATAGGCTGACGATGGAGTGGGTAGGCAGAAGGAAATCAGTGTGACAGTAGTGCAATACTGTAAGGTGAGAGAGGATAATTTAATCAAGAGTAGTAGATGTTATGAAATAATTGCAATTTGTGATATATATTTTGAGACTGGTCTCTGTGATAATCATGATTTACACACGATGTGAGAAAAGGGGGAGCACTAAGAGTGACTTTAAAGTTTTGAGCCTGAGAAAATTAAAAATGGAAAACTGAAATTGCCATTCAGTGTATGAAAGAATATCAGCAGAGATGATTTGGGATAAAAAAATAAAATTTTTCCTTTTGAAAACTATTAAGTTTGAGATGCCTATAAAATACCAACTTGAGAATATCCCCTTGATTTCTCTACTATTAAGTATTTTCATGTAAAAACAAGTTTGGGGCAAATGATACCTCCTTGTGACTTTCAAACCCCATAGTCTTTTCTAGAGGTTTCCAAACCTGACTGCTCATAAGACACAGAAGGCATTTTTATATTTCTTTGTCAACAATTGTGTCACTCCTTGTGGAACCACTTCTGACACTTTCAGCAGCCTCATAGCCAAAAATACTGTGCTTCTCTATAAGGACTCAAAGGACTCAGCATATAGTTTACTCATGGCCAAGATTTATTGCATGACAGAATACACAACCAGATCAATAAGGGAAAGAAGACATATCAGTGTCTAGTGTCTAAATCCATGTGTAGACTTCTTTTGCTCTCCCTAAAGAGGCCACGTAAGCACCTCTCCCTCCAGCCCTGAAATGCAGTAACAAGTATGCACCAGCTCTTCTGCCCAGGGAAGCCCATTTGAAACTCAGAGCCCAGGATTTTTACTAGGGACTGGTCACGTAGGCACAATAGCCAGCCGTAACTGTCAGACTCCAGACTCCTAGAAGAAAATTGGGTGATGGTGACTGGGGCACCTGGTAGGCAAAATAGTCTTATCACATAGAGAACATTACAAAATCCAAGTAACCAGACAACTGTCAAAGGCCAGTCGTGCAAGCAGATCCTTCTAAAGATTAGGCTTGCTGTATTAACTCTTTCCTGCCTAATCACAGATTTCAGGACATGGACGCTAGCATAGATTGAGGTATCACAATGTATGGAATGGGATTTGGCAATCTGCAGGTTTGGTTTTTTTGAGCGTGTTTACATGCTGAGGGGAAATAGCCGGTATAGACGTAGAGTTTGTGAACACATGAGATAGTGACATAAGTGATAGTGGGGACCCATGAAAAAGCAGGAGAAGATGGGATCCAGAGCACAGGCAAGATTAGCCTTGGGCAGGAGGGTCTCCAGTTCCAACACTAGAGGGAAAGAGAATGGTAGCCAGAGTATGAGGAACAATTCTTTTCTCTGGGCAGGATGAGACGAACATTCAAGGCAAACAGATAAAGTTTAAAATCACCACCACGGAGAGAGGAGTGTGTTGAGAAAAGAAAACTTTAAACAGGAGGGGAGTGATGTTGAGAGCCCAGATGTGTTTTATAACCCTGAAATTTATGAAAGTGCCACATTTTATGGTTTTGAGTAATTTCGTATTCCCAGAAGCATTCCAGGCACATGAGGAAGGCAGAGTCACATCAACTCTTCTGCCATATTTTCAACTTCCCTTTGTTTTTTAAAGGTTTATAACGAAGTCTGATGATCACCCAGGTTTGGGAACCATTAATTTATGCCACTTGAATTTCATCACAGCCCAGTCACCTGAAGCAACATTTCCAATGAATAAACAGCAAGGTATTGGGGAAGGGGTTGGGACCTTCTCTGTCAACAACTAGCTGAGGTTCTAGGCAAATCACCTCACCACTCTGTTTCTTCATCGGTAAAAGAATGGAGGGTGGATTAGATGATCCCCAAAGTCCTTTCCCCTCTAATATTCTTCGATCGAGCTCAGAGAAAGCAGTATGAGATGAAAAGATAGCAGTATCTTGGCCAATACCCTTCCTCACTCCCTCCCCCACTCTCTTTGAAATCCAGAAAACAAAGCCCATACTCTCCCCCTTTATCTCTGTTTGCACTTGAGGGATGCCTGAGCAGAGGCATGCTGCAAGATCAAGAGAAGCAAAGACTGCCTTTAACAGATTTCCTCTCTACATTAATGTCACAAGTGACAAGACAATTTTACAGGGGAAAGAGGAAATGTACTTGTTTTGTGAGAATGCAAGTAAGAGATTAAAACTTGAAGAGCCACAAGGGCCTTTTGGGGAATTTTAAAGACAATTCTACCCTAAGAAAACTCCACTGATAAATCTTAGATTTCCAGGAGAGCTCTTTAGCCTGTTTTCTGTCTGTAATCTTTTATGATCTTTATGAGAAAACTGGCTGTGTGTTACTCATAGTAACCAAGATGAAGAAAGAAACTAAAGTTGGTAGCTCTGTCATAGATTTAAGAGATCTTGATGCCAAGCCTCTTCCTTAATAGTTAGGAGTTATTGAGGGGTTGACTGGGTCTAAGTCCCCCAGCCACTAAGGTATACATCGGGACTAATAAAAATGATAACATGTATCAATATTACATGTATTAAAGCCCTGTTAATAGAACAGATAGCCAATACTAATATAATATAAAGGCAAGTTTCTCTTAAAATTCTAAAATTAAGAAAAACACCTCTCCATTTATCTTCCCTCTCTTTTGCTATCTCAAATTCTTGTCTCCTAAACCTTATCAGTATACAAGCATATGTTAGTATCCCCAATCTTTAAATACTCTCTCTTGGATTAAGTTTCATTACTAATTCATTTCTCTGTTATTCTTTTTTTTTTTTTTTTTTTTTTTTTTTTGCGGTGTGCGGGCCTCTCACTGCTGTGGCCTCTCCCGTTGCAGAGCACAGGCTCCGGACGCACAGGCTCAGCGGCCATGGCTCACGGGCCCAGCCGCTCCGTGGCATGTGGGATCTTCCCAGACCGGGGCACGAACCCGTGTCCCCTGCATCGGCAGGCGGACTCTCAACCACTGCACCACCAGGGAAGCCCTTCTCTGTTATTCTTAATAGACAAAGTTTTCCAAAGAGTCTTTTAAACATGATAGCATCTCAAATTTCTCACCTCTTATTCACCATTACATGTATTAGAAAATGGGAATTCTTGCTACTATTTCCAAAAAAAACTTCAGGCTCTCATGAAGTATATCAATGACCTCCATATTGCTAGATCCAATATGAACTACAGTTTGCATGTTACTCAATCTTTTTACCACATTCAACACACATAGTAGACCATTACTACCTCTAGATTCTGTGCTACTGTACTTACCCAATTTTTTTATAACTCATGGACCATTCCCTCTTAGTGCACACGTGCACACAGACGTGTATAAGGAGTGAGAAAAACATGCATATGAGTAAATACTTAGGATTTCCACTCAGTGAATTTTTGCATATGCACACAGTTGTGTAATGACCATCCAAACAAAGATACAGAATACTTTCAGAAGTCTCTCTCATGCCACTTCCAAGTCAATACACTTCTACTCAAAGAAGTAAATACTATTCTGACTTCTGTAAACATATACTGCAGGGCTCCCAGTAGCAGCAAGAGATGGCAAGGCCCATTGGGAAGTAGTCTGCATGCCTCTGTGTGAGACACATTTTTCTGATATTTCACTGGCCAAATCAAGTAACATAGGCAAGCCTAGATTAACAGTGGAGTAAGAGACGCCACTTCTTATTGAGAGGAACTGCAAAGGTACATTACAAAGGGATGTTTCCACTTGTGCTAAATAGAGAGAGAAAGGAAGATAGATGCGTCTGTATATTGTCTCCTTGTTTACCAACACTTCTATTGTAACATTATACCATGACAGGGACCAAGCCTACTGTGTTTTCCAGTTGGTCTTTAGTGCCTAGTCCACTGACTCTAACATAGATAGTAATAAATATTTTGTTGAAGGAATAGATGATTAATGGTTGATATGTATTTAGGTTCAAATTTCATAACTGTCATTTATTTGATGCTTAGAGAATGGCCTTCGGACAGGGCTTTGTATATTTGCAGAAGAAAAAACCTAGGGTAGTGTGCAGGTTACAAATAAGGGTGAATATTACAAACAGATTAAGCTAAGGTGACAATCTTCTCCCAAATCTCTACATTCCAAACCAAGAAAAGATCTGTATTCCTTCTGTTCTATGTTCCAAGCCAAGAAAAGATCTGTATTCCTTTGTTTTCTTAAAGCACGTTGCTTCTGTTTTGTCTGCTTGGGTTTTTTTTTTGTTTTGTTTTGTTTTCTTTTTGCTGGAGAAATTGTTTAGAGTTCCTTCTGCTTTTAATTACATTCAATAAAAATGGCAATGATAATAACAGCTGATATCTGTTGAGTGCTTTCAGTGTGGTAGACACTGGGCTACGCACCTTTAATTATTACATTTAATACTCAAGACCTTTCTATGTGGTAATATTGTTGTCATTCCCATTTCATAGGCTAGGATACTGAGACTCAGAGAAATTAAGTAACTTTTTTAAGGTATTGAAGAAAATATGTGGTGGAACTGGGACCCAAACACAAGACTATCTGATTCAAAGCTTATTATCTTCAGTACTGTGCTATCCTGGGATCTCATGATTATATTTATTTGGAACTTTTCGAGTTAAAAATTTAGTGGAATTTAACTGCAAAAATAGGTTCTTGGGATTGTGCACAACTTTAAATGTCCTCTAGTTCAACATCCAAAGTTTGAAACTTTTCTCCAGTGTACTTGACAAGCACTTACCTGGTTATTTTTGTAATCTCTTCAGTAATAAGGGAGCTAACAACTTTGCTAGAAATCCCATAACATTTCTAGTGTAGAAAATATATCTTATAATCATAATGAGGTTGAAACCCAACAGATCCTCTTGAGTTTTAGGTGTGCTAATCTTACAATCACCCATCTCAGTGACTGATTGGTAGCAAACAATCAAAAACAAGCATCTAATGGAGATTGAGATGCACTTATTTTATTACTGGAAAACCATTTATGGCTTCCCACTTCAGAACTTAATTTAGATTTACCTGTCAGATCATAAGTGAATGAAGAGACTGGGGATGGGAGATTTACTACATTGTGGGGAGGAGGACAAAAGTTCAAAAGGATCTGGTCATAATGCTTTGTAATTTGGGGCAGGTGCTCAACACTCAAGACAGAGAAAGAAAAGAGTCAAGTAGGTGGACCCCTACTCCCAAGATTCCAGTTCAGTACACATTCCTTCCTGTTTGAAATAACCCTGTTGATTTTAGATTCTCCCTAATATCTCTTCTTAAATTAGGAAATTCTTTTTTCAGGAGGATCAGAAAGTGAGAGAATTGGCAAATGAAATAAAAGTATTCTCTCAGAAATGCAAAATTTGGAGTGTATTGTGTTTTTGAGTGTGTACATGTGTGCACATGAGTGTGGATTGGGGAAGCTGAAACAAAAACCTCCTCAGGGAATCATGAAGCATGAGAAGTGCCCCACCCCTACCTTAACAGGAACTCACACATCATCATTTGCGAAGGAGTGAGACTCCTCTCGCAGCAAAATTGAAGTAAAGGATAGTAAATATAGGGGGAGAGGAGGCTGTTATTCCTTTAGATAAATGCTGTTCCAGATCCATTTCATAGAACATTTTCCCTGGAATTGGTCCCTGAAGAAAATATTGTATCCTCCCCCTGCCACCTCATCCTTTGGACCTAGAAATCTGGGGAATGCAGTTATCCTCCTGTTTGGAAATCTATAAAACCCATTAGTTTATTAAAGGAGGATGGCAAGTATAACAACTGAAACAAAGCACACTAGTTAAACATAGCTATCTGTCACCCATTTCCCCATATAAAAGTTTTTAGTAGGCTATGGAAATAGTGTCTGAGAAAACACAAGCTACCACTTACTGTTGTTCAAGTTGTACACTGCACAAGGTCAGAGGATGACTTTCGCCTTTCTGTTCTTCTAGATTTGTGTAGCTATTAATCCAATTTTCTGGCAGATGACAATAAGGTTTCTTAAGGAAGGGATGCCTTTTTTTCCCTAATTCACCTAAATTCACCCTTTACAGATGCTATGAAAATGTTACCACTCATCTCAGAACCATGCTCTTCACTGGCACTGGAAGAAATTCTGCAAGCCAAGACATGGTTCTTTTAAGGTTAAGCTGAGTTGTATTCCTTGAGGGTTTTTTAAAGACATAAAATTGGTGTTCCCGGAAACATGAAATTCAGTTGCCTTCACATACACCAATACCTTCAACTGGAGACACATTTTTTTTTCTTTCTCTCCTTTAGAATCTTCATAAAGCCAGTTAGCAAACAAATGGGTTTCATCTCTGATCTGGGACAATGAGCCATGCCAAACATCAGAGTTCTTTGTCCCAAGGCAGTGGGATTCATAGACTTCGTTAATTTTAGGAGTCCGTTTACCTGTAGATTTATAGAAGTCACCTGGTGCAGGGATTGGACAATGAGCTAGTAGATGAGCTAGTATCTTGGTTCTAATTCTGTCTTTGTGATGCATATGATTTTGGCATATCAATGACCTTCTATTTACCCCAATTTTCTCATGTGGAAAATTGAGATGATCATAGCTACCATTCCTGTCTTTCATAATTGTGGAGTTGAAATGCACTACATTGACAAAAAAAAATTGTGGAAGGACATTATAGACCATAATATACTACCTAAAATATAAAGGTTTTGAAAATACCATTTCAATTTCATCTTTAAGGCAAAGGTCACAAGGTCTAGTCTTTGAAGGACCAGTTGTACCAGCTATTAAGCTATTGATTCTCAACTTCCAGCCCACCTTTCTTTATACTATTTTGTAACGGTAGGGTCTGAAAACCACATTTTGGCTTAGCAAACCACTGTAAATTCTGCCTACAGAAGCACTAGAGGAGGCTAGAGGAGGGTGAAAGACTTTACTCTCTTCAGTTTGCTTCCTTTTCCTCTTTTATTTAAGTTCCTGTTTTCCTTCTGTTCCTACCTCTGCATTTCTGTTTTTATCACTGTCAGCATAACATTTCTCCACCTCAGTAACCTCAGCACATTCCAGAAGTAGCAGTTAATTCCCGTTTTCAGATTGTCAAACCTTTGCAGATTGTCTCATCATACCTCCTCAAGACACCCACACAAGCCAGTGCCCTTTTCTGCAGAAGTCCAGGTTGCAGCCTCAGAGGGCTCCTTCGCAGAGGTTGATGTCATCTCTGCAGGGGCCCTCCCACAGACCTTCGAATTTAACAATACGATCTCTTCCCTGTTTTTCTCCCAGCCCCAGGGGTGGCAACTGCTTCCTATAGTTGTATAATTTCCAGTTCCTCACTGGCTCCTGATTAATACAGAAATATAAATTAGTGAAGTAGGCTTGGTATAATTGTTAATCTCACATATTTACACTTGATTTGCATAGTAAACATGCAGTGGTCTTTATTTCCATAGATTTACTTGACCTTCCTCTTTTTATTGCCCACTCTTGCTTTCCGTTTTTAATTGAAGCATGTAACTCTCTCACACTAGCTCAATTTACCCACATCTGCTAAGCACGTGTCCAATGAATATATCACTTTTCTGTTAACATTAGTGGAAAAATTAAGCACAGCTGCAACAAAAAAGACAATCATCACTGGAAGTCAGTACTGAGGGGAAATAGGGAGAGACAGAGAGAGTGACAAACTGGAGAGTACATGCTAAAGGTAATGACTGACTCAGTTCCTGCTGATTGTTACCAGGGAGATGTGAGCTCAATGTCCCTGTATCCCCACATTTTTCATGAGAAGCCAGAAGTCCAGAGTTTTCTATCCCAATTTACAATGCGTATAAGTTACTGGAAAACAATTTAAAATATTGTGCTGGCTAACGTTATGTAGATCAAACAATAGCCATCTGTGGTCAGATCTTGCCCAGTACTTGTCAGATTAGCTTTGTAACAGCATCCGATCCTGTTTCTATAAACCAAACTGTCATGCACATACTCATACTTTCAGATAATCACATTACAGCAGAAGAACAAATACCCTGTAGCCAAGAAGAAAAGCCCAGTAATTAAGGGAAATCATTGATCACATAACCATGATTTCAGAAAGACCTATTAAGAAGTAAGTTATCTTTATCTTTATAACTGAACCGATTTAGGGAAAAGTTGCTGTTGAAAGATTCTGAGGAATAGAAGCTAGATTGGAAAGAAAATCCTCTAAATCACCTTTTTAAAATCACTTGACTATAATTGGCATTTCCTTCTAAAATATAAACCTCAGAATAGTAATAGCAAATTCCAGACCCATGAATAGTATAGCAATTACTTGTACAGAGAAACTGCTGATCACTAGGGGACTTCTGGTAAGTTTTGGAAGATGCTGATGGTGGGTTACCACTTTTCAGTAGTGTATGATTTTAGAACTTCTTAATGGTAGGGAATTGAAACAAATTTGGAGTAAGAGACATTCCTGCATATGATGGTGGGTTGTGAGCATAGTATTTACAATTGGAAGATTCCTGTTTTAGTTTAGAGTCAATTAATTTGTCAACAAATCACTCATCTAATAGGACTACCTGCTAGTTGGCTTAGAAACTGTGAGGAATGCTTTTCTCTTTCCTCTTCATTCTGCTCAACCTGTTTCAGTTACCTAGATTCTCTCCCTATCTTATTCCACTTCCGCCTTTCAGGACAATACTGAATTTTCACTGCTCACCTAGGTAGATAATCTTTTTTAAAAAGACTTTATTTTTTAAAGCAGTTTTAGGTTCACAGCAACATTGAAAAGGAGGTATAGAGATTTACCAGAAATTGATGAACTAACAGTGACACATCATAATCACCTAAAGTTCGGAATTTACATTATGGCTCACTCTTGGTGTTGTATATTTTGTGGGTTTATACTAATGTGAATGATATGTGTCCATCATTGTAGTATCATACAGAGTGTTTTCACAGCCTTAAAAGTCCTCTGGGCTCTCCCTATTAATACTTCCCCCCACCTCCAACCTGTACTTACCTTTCTTGCCTTTTCCAGAGTTCCATTTAGTTGGAATAGTACAGTAAATAGCCTTTTTAGATTGGCCTCTTTTAATTATTAATATGCATTTAAGTTTTCTCCATGTCTTTCATGGCTTGATAGTTTGTTTCTTTTTAGCACTGAGTAATATTTCATTGTTAGGATGTTTCACAGTTTATTTAGCCATTCATCTACTGAAGGACATGTTGGTTGCTTCCAAGTTTGGGCAATTATGAATAAAGCTGCTATAAACATCTATTTGTTGGTTTTTAAGTGGATATAAGTTTTCAGCTCCTTTAAGTAAATACCAAAGAGTGTAATTGCTGGATAATATGGTAAGAATATATTCCTGTTGCTTCATGTCCTTGTCAGCATTTGGTGTTGTCAGGGTTCTGGATTTGGGTCATTGTAATAGATACGTAGTGGTATCCCATTATTGTTTTAACTTGCATTTCCCTGATGACATATGATATGGAGCATCTTTAAATATGCTTATTTGCCATTTTCATATCTTCTTGGATAAAGTGTCTGTTGAGATTTTTAGTCCATATTTTATTAGATTGTTTTCTTCTTGTTGACTTTTTAGGATTTTTTGTATAATTTGGATAACAGTCTTCATCACATGTGTCTTTTGCAAATATTTTCTCTTAGTGTGTGACTTGTCATCTCTTGATATTGTCTTCCACAGGGCAGACGTCCAGCTTATCAGTTATATCTTTCATAAATGTTGCCTTTGGCATTGTATTGAAAAAGTCATCTCTAAACCCAAGATCATCTAGGTTTTCTTCAGTGTATCTTCTAAAAGGTTTATAGTTTTATGTTTTACATTCATGTCTATGATTCATTTAGAGTTCATTTTTGTGAAGCCTATAAGATCTGTGTCTAAGTGTTTTTTTGTTTGTTTTTTTTGTTTTTGTTTTTGCATGGGGATATCCAGTTTTTCCAGCACCATTTGTTGTAAAGACTATATTTGCTGTGCTTTGCTTTGGCTTGTTTGTCAAAGGTCAGTTGACTATATTTTTGTGGGTTTATTTCTGACCTCTGTTCCATTGATCTGTGTATTCTTTCACCAATACCACATAGTCTTCAATACTGTAGCTTTATAGTAATTCTTGATGTCAGGTAGTTTCAGTCCTCCAACGTGTTGTCCTTCAATATTGTATTGGCTATTTTGCATTTTTATCTCTCCGTATAATATATAGCTTTTTAAATTACCTTCATTGATTTCTCTAACTTTTTTTTTTCTTCTCCTCTCTTGGTAGGCTCTTTCTATAGTTGGCTTCCATGATTCCATATTTTATCTTCCAATAATCCTAGAAGTGAGACTTTTCCATTGTATCTCCTTAAACATTTTATTTTTGAGGTTCAGTCTTCAGTTCATTTCCTTGTTTCTCAATACCCATATGCTGAGCAATTTTATTACATTTTCACTTCAATTAAAGTCTATGTTCTGAGAGATCCTAAAGTTAGAGATTGAGTTCCATCCTCTTTCCTTGATTTCAGACAGATCACTCTGCCTGAGTGTTGGGCATCTCCAAATGGCTGTCAATTAGGCATCTCCACCTTGTAATCATCACAACAGCACTTGCCTTTTTACAACAAACTTACCCTTTGTCCACTGATTTCTACCATCTCTCTTGGAGTTGAAGCCATTAAACCTGAGCATTTACCTTGACTTTTCCCTCTCTTTTATCTCTCACAGCTAATCAGTCACCAGACTAACTCTTTTCCTCCCTCTCAGTATTTATCAAGTCTCTCTGACCTATCCCCCTTCCCACAACTGCTATCATCTCAGTTGAGGCCTTAATTCCTCTCTTACCTATATTCCTGCTACAAACTGTGAACAAGTCTTGCAGGCTCAAATCCTGCCAATCCATTCTCCACATCATGGCCAAAGAAATTTTACCAAAGCTCAATTACAAGCCACTTTCCAGCTTACAAAATATGCATTGACTTGTTTTATAAATATTTTGTCATCTAGCCTGTGATTAACTTTACAGCTTTCTGTATGTTTCCCTTTGCACCCTTTACTCCTGTGTTCATGTAGGATCATTTCCATTTCACTGAACTTGCCTTGATCTTGAATTTCATATTGCAGCTGCTTGGAAAGCCATTTTCAACCTCTTCCTTCCTTCTACTATGTATTAAGTATTCTCTTCCATCCTTCCTTCCTTTTATTGTGTTGAATTTACATATTTGCTTGCTGGTTTCTCCAGTAAGACAAGGAACAATATAAAGATTATAACCTGCATATCAAATCCAATTAGTTGGTGGATATTGTATGAAGCTCTGTGCTGAAAAAATTTCTGAAGATTGACTGGACCCACTAAAGAAAAGAATAACATGATTGTTTTTTTTTAACTTTTTGTTTTATTTTGGAGTATTGTTGATTAACAATGTTGTGTTAGTTTCAGGTGTACAGCAAAGTGATTCAGTTATACGCATACATGTATTTATTATTTTTCAAATTCTTTTCCCATTTAGGTTGTTATATAATATTGAGCAGAGTTCCCTGTGCTATACAGTAGGTCCTTGTTGGTTATCCATCTTAAATACAGCAGTGTGTACATGTCAATCCCAAACTCCCTAACTATCCCTTCTCCCCACACTTCCCCCTGGTAACCGTTAGTTCATTCTCTAGGTCTGTGAGTCTGTTTCTGTTTTGAAAATAAGTTCATTTGTATCATTTTTTTAGATTCTGCATATAAGCAATATCATACGATATTTCACTTTCTCTGTCTGATTTACTTCACTCACCTAGAGATTATGACAATCTCTAGGTCCATCCATGTTGCTGCAAATGGCATTATTTCATTTTTTTTAATGGCTGAGTAATACTCCATTGTATATATGTACCACATCTTCTTTATCCATTCCTCTGTTGATGGACATTTAGGTTACTTCCATGTCTTGGCTATTGTAAACAGTGCTGCAGTGAAAGTTGGGGTGCATGTATCCTTTCAGACCATGTTTTTCTCCAGAGGATATATGCCCAGGAGAGGGATTGCAGGATCATATGGTAGCTTTATTTTTAGTTTTTTAAGGAACCTCCATACTGTTCTCCATAGTGGCTGTACCAATTTACATTCCCACCAACAGTGTAGGAGGGTTCCCTTCTTTCCACATCCTCTCCAGTATTTATTGTTTGTGGATTTTTTTGATGATAGCCATCCTGACTGGTGTGAGGTGATATCTCAATGTAGTTTTGATTTGCATTTCTCTAATAATTAGCAATGTTGAACATCTTTTTCATGTGCCTCTTGGCCATCTGTATGTCTTCTTTGGAGAAATGTCTATTTAGGTCTTCTGCTCAATTTTTGATTGGTTTGTTTTTATGATATTAAGCTGCATGAGCTGTTTGTAAATTTTGGAGACTAATCCCTTGTTGGTTACATCATTTGAAAATATCTCTCACATTCTGTGGGTTGTCTTTTTGTTTAACATGATTGATTATTAATGTCTGCTCCATACAAGAGAGTGACAGACACATTTTTGCATTCCTTGTACTAGAAGGCATGGCTGAATCATATTTATCTGAGCACCTGCTATCTGTAAGGCACTGTGTTAGAACCATTATGACTATTATTTTACTCTTGCAGTCATTGTCTGTGAAGCATAATGCCATTTTTTCAAATGAGATTACTAAATTACCTTCTTATATAAGAACACACAATAAATGGCAAAGGCAAGATTAACCTCATACTATACCCAATGTTTTTAGAATTGAACAGATTGATAGGAGTATATGATACCCATCCAGCCCTGCGCCAGGTACTGTAAGAAGGACATAAAAGAAGGTATTATCCTTGCCCTCAAGGAGCTCATGTGAATGTGACAGAAAATATGAAGTAATTGGCAAAAAAAAGAAGGGCTAGACCCTACTCTACATCTTTGATTGTTTGAGAAAAGCAAATGAGAGAAATGAAGAGGAGGTGTTTTATAGTTGAGAGACTATAATGATGGTGGTATAAATTCAGATGCTGTGAAATCTTTCTTGGAGAGTTAATTTCCCCTTATTAAGACAGATCACATTCTCTTTTAGAAAAACAGACTACCTTATGTTCTAATTAGGCCTTGCTATTTTTGGCATGAGTTCGCCTTCTTGAGAAAAGTTAGAATGGACAATAACCTTGTTATTGAAGCTGCAGTTCGGCAGTGAGAATTATCTTTCCCATGCACAAAAGGCCATGTAAGATACTGGAAAGAACCTTGATTCAAAGTCATCCGAGGACAGATAGAAATTCTTATTCTACACTTAGTAACTTTATAATTTTGTGTAAGAGCATATTCTCTGCATCATCCATAAAATGAAGATGATGATACCTACTTCCCAGAATTTTTGTGAAGATTAAGTGAAATAATGCATGCGGAGGTGCTTATGAAATGGAAAGAGCCTTGATGGTGGAAGCCATGATAATGATGGTGCCGATGGCAACAATGACAAGAGAATAATGATGATGTTATCATTGACTTTGGTCAGGATGCAGACTTGGGACCTTCTAGTTCTATATTCCAAATATAGCACTGAAACCTGGCCAGTCTCTCCAGGCTTCTTTGGCCTCCACTCTCCCTAACCTCCTCAAGCAGGTAACATCTGCATCACAAAATTCATTTCAGAAACACATTCATCTTGAAGAGTTAACTTCTGCTTCATGTATTTTCATACTCAGAGGTAATAATCATGCTTTGAATTTTGCTATAATATTTGGTAGTTCACAGATATTTTTCTTATTAAGTCAATTAATATACGCAACACACTTGAAATAAATCCTGCTACATAGTAAGTCCTATATAAATCTTAGCTGCTATTTGTATTAATGCTATTATCAATATTACATGTTAGTTCATTTAATTCTTAAAACAACACACTGTGAAATAAGTAGAGTGGATTTTTAAATTCCCAATGAACAGATTGAGATGGCAGACCTCACAAAAGTCTAGTGATTGTTAGCATTTAGCTCTTTGCTCAAGGACAGGGAACTTTTATGTTTAAGATGACTTCTCTCAGTACCTGGTGCTTGGCTGGCTGCTCACAGAGCAGGTGCTTGGTCAATATTGTTAAATGTTTATGTAACTGATTTATGAAGGCCGTAGGAAAACCTTGGTTCAGATACCCAGTTAGGTAGAAGGCAAGGATAACATCCATATTAAAGTAAAAAATAAGAATGAATAACTTGATTCAAACATTTATATACAGATAAAACAAGGACAAACCAAAAATAGATGCTGTATAAGCTGCATGAAAGCTTTGCTTGAAATCACAAGGTCATGAATGATTTTAATTTACTTGCTTTTGTTCCTTTTAAGGAAAGTCTGAAAAGGGCTAGTGATCAATACAGTACTTAGAGAGTTGGACAAAAGAAGTAAATGTCCAGGCTCTTGACTGGGGCAAGAATGATTGAGGTGATCTCAGTGATTATCTGTTGAGATAAGGTTCGCTTATGAGCAGACCTTGGTATTCCCCTTTGTAGGATGTGGTAAAAGAGGCAGAGACCTGGAAACTAGCAACTGCCATACTCACAACAACAACTTGTTATAGAAATATATTTAACTGAGGTCAAGAAAAACAAGTGCTCTAAAGTAACTTGATTCCAATGGCGAGGGAGCATTTGCATTTGCAAAAGTCCACCAACCTTAGACAGGCTTTGCACCAGTGTAGGTGGGGGAGAGGGTGTCTGTGCTACACAAGTAATTCAGAGAACTATTTTTTTACAACAACAATGTTCATCACTCAATGTCTAGTATTATTCGGACAGATGTACCGTGATAAGTTAAGATGATAACTGGCAAAGGAGTATACAGGTTTCTCTTTGTATTATTTTGACAACTCTTCTGTAAATCTAAAATTATTCAAAAATAAAATGTTTATTTTAAAGTGTCTGTTAAGCTTCCTGTTAGTGGAGCAAGGGTACAAAGATTGACTGGCATAGTCAGGGAATGTTTTCAAGAGAAGGTGGTTGTTAAAGTTCTTTCCTTTAAATGAGTAGTGGTAAATAAGTTGGATCAGGGGTAGGGAAGTACTTTTTAATAACCTAATCTTTTTCTCAAATAATATTTCACAACATCTTGCTATGACAGTTACTGAACTACATCATTTTTATTGGATTCATAGTAGTTTCTGGAATAGATGTACACTAAATTAATTATTTCATTATGAATATTTAGGATATTAACATTTTTCTTTCTTTTATAACCAAATCTGTAGGAAACTTATTATTTCCACTTATATTTTAAGTGCCTGCTTAATTTTCTCCCAGTAAACTGTAATCTTTCTGAGGACAGCAGCTGTGTTTATCTTGTTCACTCATTCATCCCCAAAATATGGTGTGATACTCAATAAAACTTTATTGAATAAATGAAGATGTAGTGTATGCAAAGCTATGAAGAGGAAAAAAACCCAGCAAGGCATGTAAGAAACTTGCAAGTAGTTTTGTATAGTTGGAGTGAAGGATGCTCATTGTGGAATTTGGGGAGGCAGGGTTGACATTCACTCTTTAATACAGCCAACAAAATGTTTATTTTGGACTCAGACTGTGTCATGCATTGTAACTACAAAGATAAGGAAGACATATTTGCTCACCCATGGAGCTTATAGGATTGCAGGAACTGCAATATGAAGGGCTTTTCTTTCTCTTTGTCATAAAAATTATAAGAAGCTTTTGAAGTATTTTAAATAGGAATCTTAGATCTTTGCATCAGCTGTAGTTCTGCAGAAGGAAACAGAGAGATTCAATATTAGGAAACAGAAGCTCAGTTAGAAGTTTGTTGCAATAGTCTGAGTAGAAATGATGAGTGCTTCCACTAAATTAGTTGTATAGAGACTGCAAAGGAGGGGCTGGAGGGGTAGCTGAGATTAGGAGGAAGTGACGTGGTGGCAACTCTGAGAGATTTAAGAGGAAGAAGCTGGATTAAGATCAACCAGGAGGCAGCATCAGCTGTCATCTATGACTTGATTTGTTGTGGAGAAAGAAGAGCAAAGAAATGGAATATGAATCTCAATTTGATGGCTTGCATCACTGGATGGGTGGAAATAGCACATACTAAGGAAGGTAAGATCGAAGACAGTACAGTCTGTTATGGGTATGGGATGGGCTTTTGCAACATGTTGAGTTAGATTTAACTGTGAAACTCCTAGGTGAAGATGCCCAGTAGGTAATTGAGTAACGTGGTTTCTAGGAAGAAAGCTCTGGGCTGAAGATATGGATGTGTGTACATATTGATTTGAAAGGCCATATCTCTAGTCCTTCCTTTATATAATCATTATAAATGAGTTTACTCATTTGTAAACTTATGAGTTTACTTGAGACTAAGTAGACAAGAAGGAAAAATAATCTAGAATGGACTCTGGAGAACACCAGTGTTCAAGATGAAAAAAGAGGAGCTTAAGAAAGAAACACATTTGGAAGTCATGGTCAGAGTGGTGGGAGGGGTAATAGGTGAGAATGATGTAGGAGAGTGCATTAAAATGTGGTTCAGGAAGTAGGGACAATTCCACACTACCAGGTGTGAATGAGGGGGTCAAATGATGATGCTCCTGTGAGTGATAGGACGTACAGTTAGGAAGCCATCCATAGTCTTAATTAGAGCAATGCCAGGCACTGTGCTGATTTCTTTACAGGGAAAATTGAATTTAATTTATACAACAATTTATGAGGCAGGTAATATAATCCTAATTTTACAGATGGAGAAACGTTAGCTTAACTGCCTTACAGCCACACAACTAGTTAGAGGTAAAACACATAATCACACCTAGGAAAGCTGATTCTGAAAACTGCACTTTGAGTAACTAAGCTCTACTGTGCCACCCACTGACACATCTAATTAATTTCAATTTAGCACTGGACAGTTTAGAGTTTTATCTTGTCCTTCAATTTTTCATAAACACATACTAATTCTCCAGTGCTATTCTGAAAGCATTCTTCCGAATGAGACATACCATATGCCTCCATGTGTTGCCCCAAGTTTTTAGCCCCAAGCAAGTTACCCATAGGTGTCCCGTAAATTCCATTCAACAAATTAGATAGAAGAGAAATGAGCATTTAAGGTGTCAGAGTAAAGACAGAGAAGCCAAAGTGTCCTCCAGTGAAGCAAGTGGCAGATTGAAAGGGCAATGCAACTACTATTGACTATGATCCCTAGTTCTAAGCATTAAATCATTATACTTCTCTAATGATTTATGTGTGGAATTTCCAAGGTTATAAGACGAGGCTACACACAGACCTTTAATACAACTGTAATGGGTTAATAATGCATATTCTATACTTAATGCATGAGAAAGTAAACTGCAGGAATTGCGCAAAAGAGGTCAAACTTCGCTGGTAGGCAGGTCCTTTGAGCTTAGAGTCTGGAACAAAGTATTGTAGAAGGAGAATACCTCTCCTCTTCCAGCTAATAAATAAATCACCAGTTGTTTTATATTTTAAAACAACTGAACAGCACTCCAGGGCTCTGTAACAGTTTTATTCTCTAGATCCGTTGGCACACAAGCCATTGTCTTAATTGTGTGCATAATCATCTGCTTAAGAGACACCATGTATTTTGCATCCTTCTGAAAAGTGGGAACCATGGATATCTTTTGCATAAAACTGGCTGCCATGATACAATAGGGGAGAAATATATCTTACCATCTTGATGACAGCCTGTAAAACCGAAACTGGGCAATACAGATGACTTTGAGCAAATGGAATCTTGTATTCTTTGACAGTGTAATTATTACTCTCTGTCAGCTTATTCTACTTTTTCATAAAAATCACTTAATAATTCACAAAGATATTACTTTTGCCATCAAATATCACTTTTGGAAACGTTATTGATTTAGGAACTCCTATATTAAAAATGGCTAATTACTAAATGCACGAGGTGCCATAACCTGAGAGTCTTCCCATCTTGAAAGTTTTGTTTGAATAGTTCAGTCCCAATGTAGGACATTGGGGAGACCTAGAGGGCTGCATTAAGTATCTACTGTTGGGTATTGGGAACCCAGAGAGTCAACAACTCAATTGCAAAGAATTTAGGAAAGTAATGCTACTATTTTTACAAGAGAGAGTTTTTCTAATAACAGACATAGGTTATTATAAGCTCATTTTTAAACTTATATTTAAAGGCTTGTCTTTAAAGACTTCTGTTTGAGCTAAAGTACACTGGAAATGGGTGATTTTTGCTTTTTTTTTTTAGATTATTTTTAGAATTTATTTACATGAAGTAAAATTCACTGTTTTGGGTATAGACTAACATGAATTTTTACCAACATATTCATTCCTGTATCCACCACCACAATCAAAATACAGAGCAATTCTGTCACTCCTTCCAGATTCCTTTTTTTTGCCCTTTTATATTCAATCTGCTCCACCCTCCCTCAGTCCCTGGCAACCACTGAGCTGTTTTTTGTCCCTATAGTTTTGCTTTCCACTGTTGTATGAATAAAATTATACAGTAAGCAACATTTTGAGTCTGGATTCTTTCACTTAGAATAATGCATTTGAGATTCATTCATACTGTGTGTATCAATATTTTTTATTGATGAATCCTACTCCATTGTATAGAATACCATAACTTGTTTAGCCTGAAAAAATGCATTTGTAATGCCATGATGGCAGTGATAATGACACATGGCATTGTGCAAATGCATATTGTGTGTCAGACATTGTTTTAGCTCTGTCCACATACTACCTGTTGGGGAAGGTCATCGAGAAGACATGACCAATGGTTTGACCTGCCAGTTGGACCTGGAGAACTGGGGGCTCCTCACCCTCTTTCCTGTCCTTAGAATGTGCCTTCCATTTGCCTTCCCCACTCCCAGAAGCTGCCCCAAGGATACAGCCTTGAGGTAATAATGTGGTAATGAGACTCTCTGGACTACTCTGCAGCCAGTTAAGGCCTTTATATAAACTTTTAAGATTCTGGGGTAAGGGAAGTGCAGAAATCTAGTCACCTTGGGGCCACCCAAGATAAGCCTTGTAGGTCAGTCCCCTTGCTTATTAAGCCGGCCACCTATCGACCTGAAGTGGTCTGCCCCTTTCTTTGGTCTCTCCCTGCCCTCTGCCTAACGGAGAGAGTCTGTTTCAGATTATACCCCGTAATTTCCTAAGGAGGTTCATGAATCAATAATGCCTCATTTAATTTCGTCATCATATGAGCCAAGCAAATCACTATTCAACTTCATAGAAAAGAACATGGAGGCAAGAATGTTAAGTAACCTCCCTAGGATCACACCATTTATAAATGCCATAGCCTGCATTTGAATCTGGGCAAGCTAACTTCAGAACCTATCATTGGAACCACCATTATAAACTGCTTCCCAGTAATAGCTAACAAGTATTGAGCTTTTGCCCTTGGACCATTGTAAGCATCTCCTCAATTCATTTCCACATGAATAAAGGTAGATTGAGAAAAATGAGGCTTACAGAGATTATGCAACTTGCCCCAAATCACACTGATAATATTACCTAATTTTCAACCAAATTGTGAAAACTAGGTCTCAGTACCTTTAGAGGTATTTAGTTTTGATCACTTTCTGGGTTTCAATTTTTTTATTGTTTCCTCTTATGACATTGCATTTCCAATTCATCTCAGCATGCACAGAGCCTTTTGCAGTTGGAATAACTTGTTGGGCATTGATATAAATCATCTTCCAGCCTTTAAGATTAGATAATAAAATATATATGGCACAAAAGAGACCTAGTCTCTGTCTTGATTTATCTCTGTCTGTGGGGAATTGAACAATTTTTTTTAAAATCTACTATCCTGATTCAAACTACATGGAGTTGACACGTGAAAAAAAATGTTATATTCATTTTAACTTAGGTTGTTCCTAAAGAGGTTAAATCTTTATTCCAGAGTAAAGATAATAATAAAATTTGTTCCTAGAATGCATATGTTATCACCTTAGCATGAGCACTGCAGAATTGAAAGCAACCATCTTCAGTAGAAATGACTAAAGGGAGGATGTGATTTTATTTTTCAACTGTATTTACAGTAATTATAATGTAATTGGCTCACATCTTTAAGAAAAAAGGTCTTGAAGTACTTTACATATTTTAATTAATACTCACTGTACTAAGGACATAGATATTATGTCAATTTTATTGAGGCATAGGACATAGAAAGCAAATTTGAAGTCTTAGGGTTGAAGTCATGGCCTGCTGGTAATAATGTTTCCTGGTGGAAACAGATCTGTTAAATGAAAGACTAGGAAACAACAACCAGCAAACTCTGTGGTCTAACATTTCAGCAAAAAGGCACCCTGCACATCCCAGCAGTCCTTCAGATTATTAATTTCCCACTAACTTGCTATGTAAGAAACATATCCTGAATACTCTTTCCTACCCTCCTTTCTGGATTCATTTATAATATATTATTGTGGAAAAGGGAGGAATGTGGTAAGTACGGGCGGGGGTGTGTATCTCTTTTCTGAACAACCTTAAACATTCTGGTCCACTATCTCACCTACGATTTTGATTTCCACATACATTTGGGTTACTACAGGATCTTTGTCATGGAACAGAAGATGTGTTCTGATGTGAGATTAGGACAGGACCAACCTTGATATGGGGCAGGGATTATGGTACTGTTTCTCATTCTTCATATGAGTGGTAGTTATCAGCTTCTTGCAAATTTCAGCTCAATATAAGGTGATTATTTTTTTAGATAATTGGAGTTGTCCAGAATGGACTAGTTTGTCTTTGAAGGCAATGAATTATAGAGAAAAGATTACTGCATTTAGTGGGTAGTTTGACTAGATGCAGAGCAAGGCTTCATCCAGTTCTAAGAAACTGACTGGAAAATTAGTTTAAACTTTTAACAATAAATTTATTGAAGTATAATTTACATATAATATAAACTGTACCTGCTTAAATATATAATTTGATAAGTTTATTTTGCCATCTTACACATTTTTAAGCATACAGTTCAGTAGTGTTGTCAATTCACACTGTTGTGCAACAGATCTACAGAACATTTTCATCCTGCAAAACTGAAACTCTATATCCAATAAGTAACAACTCTCCACCCCCTTCTTCTGCCCAGGTCCTGTAATCACCATTCTGTTTTTTGTTTCTATAAATTTGACAACTTTAAATGCTTCATGTAAGTGGAATCCTACATATTTGTCTTTCTGTAATTGGTTAATTTTACTTAGTGTAGTGTCTTCAAGGTTCATCCATGTTGTAGCATGTGACAGGATTTCCTTCCTTGTTGAGACTGAATAGTATTCCGTTGTTTATATATACAACATTGTGTCTATCCATTCATTCATTGATGGGCATTTGGGTTGCTTCTAACTCTTGGCTATTGTCAATATGCTGCTGTGAACATGGGCATGCAAATATCTCTTTGAAATCCTGCTTTCAGTTATTTTGCATATATACTCAGAAGTGGGATTTCTGGATCATTTGGTAATTCTATTTTAATTTTTTTTGAGGAACTGCTACACTGTTTTCCATAGTGGCTGCACCATTTGACATTTCCACTAACAGAGCACATGGTTCCAGATCCTCCACATCCTCACCAGCACTTATTTTGTTTTTTATTAAAGTAGCCGTCCTAATGGGTGTGAGGTTTAGTTCAAACTTTTACAACTATAACATTCATGAATCAGGGCTTCCCTGGTGGCGCAGTGGTTGAGAGTACGCCTGCCGATGCAGGGGACACGGGTTCGTGCCCCGGTCTGGGAAGATCCCACATGCCGCGGAGCGGCTGGGCCCGTGAGCCATGGCCGCTGAGCCTGCGCGTCCGGAGCCTGTGCTCCGCAACCGGAGAGGCCACAACAGTGAGAGGCCCGCGTACCGCAAAAAAAAAAAAAAAAAAAAAAAAAAATCATGAATCAAAAACCACAAAATTTTCCTGGTTCAGATAATTTTAATTGTTATTAATTATAAATGACTTTGTATATGCCCCTTCACCTCTCCTTGCAATTTTTCTAAGACATTAGATGAGAATAAGAATAATAATAATACACATCCTAAAAATAGAGTTTTGGATATTATATGTGATATATAGATACAGATATATAGATATATATCTATAAGCATAGTATGTAGAAAAATATAGTTATAAATATAGTTGATTATATGTGATGGATCGTTATACATGATTGAATCCTTGTATACAATAAGATACAGCAAACAGAGATATGGTAAACTTCCTTGGCAAATTTCCTTATATAGCTGCCTTCCATTCTCTGTCTCACGCCCCACTTCCCTGGGATCACCTCCCAAATTAACTGCTTGCCTAGAGTCCTTGTTTCAGGGTTTGCTCCTAGGGAAACCAGACTAATACAAATACCTAATCCTTCTTAATCATGAAAATATAATATTTATTTAAAGTTTGAATTAGGAGGAGTATATTTAATGGACCTAGCACAGTTCCTGGCAATTATCTTTATTTCTGGTGTTCTGTTTTGATTGCTATACTCATCATATAGTGTGAAGAATGATTCATAATCCTTTAACACCCCCCCCCATCTCCTCCCCTAGAGGGAGAATGATAACTCTCTATAGAGCACTACACAATCAGAGGTTGAGAATCTCAGACCTGAGCAAGACCGACAGCAGCACAAGGGCCATTTTCTCCATGTCTGTTAACAAATATAAGGGTTGTGTTTGACGGTGTCATTTGTCCCTCTGCATTTTCTCTTCTGATCATCGGAAGATAAGCAGTGATGAAAAATAAGAGGAGTAGAAATAGGAATTAATTCTGTGCAGATTTAAAGACTGTTTGACCTAACTGAGGCTGATTCCTGGAAAGAAGTGTGTAGAGGGTGGATTTTTCTGTTCTGGTGAGGCCCACATGAAACGCTCCGCTCTTCTGAAATGGTAGGTGTGTAAATGAGTAGCAGTCAAAATGCACTATGGGCATGAGGATGCAGCCTCCAATTTTCTTATGAAATCCTTCCTCTTACTGATTTCTGCCTGCTCTAATCTATCTCAATAATCATCTGGATCCTCTGGAGGTAGGATCAAAAATGAAAAAAAAAAGTGTGTTCCATATTTGTCTGACAGCAACATCTGCACAACTCAAATTCTAAATCAAAGCATCTTCACTAAGCCCTTGCTACAATTCACGCATTCCCAGGTCAATATTTTTTCTTCTCTTCCCTGGTTTCCATTGTGTTCTATACTGTCTTCGTGACTGTCATTTTGTATTAAACTCCGTTTACTCTCACCCTGGATTGAATGTGAGCTCCTAGGGGATAGGAACCAAACTTCTTTCTTCTCTCCTTCTCTGGGATCCAGCATAATGTTTGGCATATATTTATAGATAAAAATTTCAGTATCTAGCATTAAATCTATAAACTTTTATTTCAGTGACTCGGGAGCAGCGGGCATTACTGACCACCTACTCTGTGCTAGGCACTGTGCTAACTGCTTTATAAATTCATTTAATCTCACAAACACACTATCCTTTATATGTGGCTGCAAAACAAGCCATCTTAAATTTAGTTGCTTGAAACAAAAGCCACTAAGCCTCTGAGGTTGATCTTCAGAGGGCACTGCCCTGGGCATGTGCAAGGTCACCCTGGGATGACAGTGGTTGTAGCAGATCTCTCTCTGTCTCTCTCCCTATTTTCTTTGTTAAATTCTCTCTCTTTTAGTATGACACCTACCTGTTAGTCTCTACTCTTTGCTGGATGCTTGCTCAATTGATATTGACAGTGCCACAATTGAAATTGCTCAGTTGACATTGCCACACAGCCTGAGCTAATTAAATTTGCCGTCTTGTACTGAGATAGTTTTTGATGCCAATCTCTGAGGTTTGTTCTGACCTGGGGGCGAGCTTTTCTTAGTTGTCTCCTTCCTTGGTTCTCTCTGGTAAACTAGCTGGCCTGTGGTTTAGCTTCTTGTTCTCATGAAGCTACATGCCTCCTCTTATTTGCCATCAAAATATCCATTTTGAGGAGGGAAGTAGAGTTCCCTTAGGTTTGAACTGCTTTATTTGAGGACAGCTTCAGGGCTCTCTGCTCTTATGGACTACCTCCACCCCTGCAGAAATTCTTAAAGTCACTGATCTGGAGCTGGAGGCTCAGGAACAGTGGTCTGCTTTTCTTGTAGACACACACGCTTTATGAGAAGGAAGCTGTGTGGAAGCAGTAGATTCTGGTCTTCTCTACTTGCCTCTCTCAGTACGGAACCCCTGTCCTATGGGTGAGCTGCAGGAGGGCAATTGGGGCCCTATTATTCTCAACCTCTATGCCTAGTGTAGAGCCTCTGCTCTGTTTGTGGGAGGAGAAAGGGACACACCCTTGGCCACATGCCAGGAATTTAGCTTCTGCAATTCATAGGTGGAGGAGGGAGTGGATGTGAAATATTTACCCCTCTTCCAGAGAAAAAATGGCCAAAGTCATGCCACATGTCCCGTGGTGATACCACGGTGCTCAGGAACTTCACAGTGAGCTGAACTGTCATCACTGCTGCCACTCCTGCTTCTGAACCCTGAATGTAGTGCTTCCTGCTGCTGTCCTCACCAAAATTGACTCTAAAATGTTCTTGTGTTCTTGATATTTTGCCTCACTAACATTAGAGTCAAAGTTGAGTGTGTAGGTACAATTGATTTGCAGAACCGATGGCACAACCCTGCATCCTAGCCGTAAGAGAAGTTGGGAGAGAGCATCTAGCATTTTCATTCTGATAGTGAGAAGTGAAACTTGTCTTCTATCAATAATTATGAAGTTGGAAATTCCTCATAGATAGAAAAGGGAGTGCAGATGCTTGTTATACATGTCTTTAGAAAGCATATTGAATTAATGAATAACAGAACTGGGAATAATTACTCAAAGAGGTTATACTTAACTGTTAAAAGTGGATTTCCCTCAGGTCTCTTTTAAAGGCCAAGAGGAGGATGACAACGAGCCAATCCTCATAAGAAGCCAGTGAGGGGACTAGCCTGAGTTTCGTTCTTTCCATGATTCTTTATTGAATGCCTTCTCTGTGCCTGTCATTGTGTTAGGTAAATGGGATTCAGTGGTGAGGACAAAAAGACATGTGCCTGCATTGATGGAGATTATAGTCTTTAAGAGGAGAAGCATGTTAATTTTTAAAAATGTACCCGCGTGAGTATAAGTATAAAGAGAGTGTGTAATCGGGATATGACCTAGGCAGAGGATTCAGCAAAAGCTTTACCTGGGAAAAGAATGAACAAAGATCTGAAGGATAAAAGAAAATGACTATAAAAAGGGAAAATGGAGATGGTAAATGAAGAGTATTCCTCATGACAGGAAAAACACTTGCAAAGGTCATGTGGAGGCTGGAGCAATGTCCCTCTGAGACACTGAAAAAGAGCAGTTATTGGATGCAGAGGATTTTGTGCAATTTCAGGATGCAAATGGACACAGGGATAAAACAATATTGAGTTTTGGAGAGTTTATTAAGGATAAGGACATTTTTTTCATTTTTATTGGAGTATAGTTGCTTTACAATATTGTGTTAATTTATACTGTACAGCAAAGTGAATCAGCTATATGTGTATATATATCCCCTCTTTTTTGGATTTCCTTCTCATTTAGGTCACCACAGAGCACTGAGTAGAGTTCCCTGTGCTATACAGTAGGTTCGCATTAGTTATCTATTTTATACATAGTATCAATAGCATATATATGTCAATCCCAACCTCCCAATTCATCCCATCCCCCCACCCCCTTTGTATCCATACGTTTGTTCTCTACCTCTGTGTCTGTATTTCTGCTTTGTAAATAAGATCGTCTGTACCAATTTTTTCAGATTCCACATATATCCGTTAATACATGATATTTGTTTTTCTCTTTTTGACTTACTTCGTTCTGTCTCTAGGTCTATCCATGTCTCTACAAATGACCCAGTTTTGTTCCTTTTTATGCCTGACTAATATTCCATTGCATATATTTACCACATCTTCTTTATCCATTCCTCTGTTGATGGACATTAAGGTTGCTTCCATGTCCTGACTATTGTAAATAGTGCTGCAATGAACACTGGTTTGCAGGTGTCTTTTTCTTTTCTTTCTTTTGTTATACAGCAGGTTCTTATTAGTCATCAATTTTATACACATCAGTGTATACATGTCAATCCCAATTGCCAAGTTCATCACAGCACCTCCACCACCACCCCGCCGCTTTCTGCCCTTGGTGTCCATACATTTGCTCTCTGCATCTGGCTCTCAATTTCTGCCCTGCAAACCACTTCACCTGTACCATTTTTCTAGGTTCCACATATATGCGTTAATATACGATATTTATTTTTCTCTTTCTGACTTACTTCACTCTGTATGACAGTCTCTAGATCCATCCACATCTCAATGAACGACCCAATTTCGTTCCTTTTTATGGCTGAGTAATATTCCATTGCATGTATGTACCACACCTTCTTTATCCATTCGTAGGTTGATGGGCATTTAAGTTGCTTCCATGACCTGGCTATTGTAAATAGTGCTGCAATGAACATTGGGGTGCATGTGTCTTTTTGAATTATGGTTTTCTCTAGGTATATGCCTGGTAGTGGGATTGCTGGGTCATAAGGTAATTTTATTTTTAGTTTTTTAAGGAACTTCCATACTGTTCTCCATAGTGGCTGTACCAATTTACATTCCCACCAACAGTGCAAGAGGGTTCCCTTTACTCCACACCCTCTCTAGCATTTGTTGTTTGTAGATTTTCTGATGACACTCATTCTAACTGGTTTGAGATGGTTCCTCATTGTAGTTTTGATTTGCATTTCTCTAATAATTAGTGGTGTTGAGCAGCTTTTCACATGCTTCTTGGCCATCTGTATGTCTTCTTTGGAGAAATGTCTATTTAGGTCTTCTGCCCATTTTTGGATTGGGTAGTTTTTTTTTTTAATATTGAGCTGCATGGACTGTTTATATATTTTGGAGATTAATCCTTTGTCTTTTGATTCATTTGCAAATATTTTCTCCCATTCTGAGGGTTGTCTTTTCGTCTTGTTTATGGTTTCCTTTGCCGTGCAAAAGCTTTGAAGTTTCATTAGGTCCAATTTGCTTATTTTTGTTTTTATTTCCATTACTCTAGGAGGTGGATCAAAAAAGATCTTGCTGTGATTTATGTCATAGAGTGTTCTGCCTAGGTTTTCCTCTAAGAGTTTTATGGTGTCTGGTCTTACATTTAGGTCTCTAATCCATTTTTAGTTTATTTTTGTGTATGGTGTTAGGGAGTGTTCTAATTTCATTCTTTTACATGTAGCTGTCCCAGTTTTCCCAGCACCACTTATTGAAGAGACTGTCTTTTCTCCATTATATATCCTTGCCTCCTTTGTCATAGATTAGTTGATCATAGGTGTGTGGGTTTACCTCTGGGCTTTCTATCTTGTTCCATTGATCTGTGTTTCTGTTTTTGTGCCAGTACCATATTGTCTTGATTACTGTAGCTTTGTAGTATAGTCTGAAGACAGGGAGTCTGATTCCTCCAGCTCCGTATTTTTCCCTCAAGACTGCTTTGGATATTCAGGGTCTTTTGTGTCTCCATACAAATTTTAAGGTTTTTTGTTCTAGTTCTGTAAAAAATGCCATTGGTAATTTGATAGGGATTGCATTGAATCTGTAGATTGCTTTGGATAGTATAGTCATTTTCTCAATGTTGATTCTTCCAATCCAAGAACATGGTATATCTCTCCATCTCTTGGTATCATCTTTAATTTCTTTCATCAATGTCTTCTACTTCTCTGCATGCAGGTCTTTTGTCTCGCTAGGTAAGTTTAATCCTAGGTATTTTATTCTTTTTGTTGCAATGGTAAATGGGGGTGTTTCCTTAATTTCTCTTTCAGATTTTTCGTCATTAGTGTATAGGAATGCAAGAGATTTCTGTGCATTAATTTTGTATTCTGCAACTTTACCAAATTCATGATTAGCTCTAGTAGTTTTCTGGTGTCATCTTTAGGATTCTCTATGTATTGTATCATGTGATCTGCAAACAGTGACAGTTTTACTTCTTCTTTTCCAATTTGTATTCCTTGTTTTTCTTTTGCTTCTCTGATTGCCGTTGCTAGGACTTCCAAAACAATGTTGAATAATAGTGGTGAGAGTGGACATCCTTGTCTTGTTCCTGATCTTAGAGGAAATGCTTTCAGTTTTTCCCAATTGAGAATGATGTTTGCTGTGGGTTTGTCATATATGGCCTTTATTATGTTGAGGTAGGTTCCCTCTATGCCCACTTTCTGGAGAGATTTTTCATAAATGGGTGTTGAATTTTGTCAAAAGCTTTTTCTGCATCTATTGAAATGATCATATGGTTTTTATTCTTCAATTTGTTAATATGGTGTATCACATTGATTGATTTGTGTATATTGAAGAATCCTTGCATCCCTGACATAAACCCAATTGATCATGGTGTATGATCCTTTTAATGTGTTATTGGATTCTGTTTGCTAGTATTTTGTTGAGGATTTTCGCATCTATATTCATCAACGTTATTGGTCTGTAATTTTCTTTTTTTGTGGTATCTTTGTCTGGTTTTGGTATTAGGGTGATGGTAGCCTCATAGAATGAGTTTGGGAGTGTTCCTTCCTCTGCAATTTTTTGGAAGAGTTTGAGAAGGATGGGTGTTAGCTCTTCTCTAAATGTTTGATAGGATTCACCTGTGAAGCCGTCTGGTCCCGGACTTTTGTTTGTTGGAGATTTTTAATCACAGTTTCAATTTCATTACTTGTGATTGGTCTGTTCATATTTTCTGTTTCTTCCTGGTTCAGTCTTGGAAGGTTATACCTTTCTAAGAATTTTTCCATTTCTTCCAGTCTGTCCATTTTATTGGCATAGAGTTGCTTGTAGTAGTCTCTTAGGATGCTTTTATTTCTGCAGTGTCTCTTGTAACTTCTCCTTTTCAATTCCTAATTTTATTGATTTGAGTCCTCTCCCTCTTTTTCTTGATGAGTCTGGCTAATGGTTTATCAATTTTATTTATCTTCTCAAAGAACCAGCTTTTAGTTTTATTGATGTTTGCTATTGTTTTCTTTGCTCCTATTTCATTTATTTCTGCTCTGATCTTTTTGATTTCTTTCCTTCTACAAACTTTGGGTTTTCTTTGTTCTTCTTTCTCTAGTTCATTTAGTTGTAAGGTTAGATTGTTTATTTGAGATGTTTCTTGTTTCTTGAGGTAGGCTTGTATTGCTATAAACTTCCCTCTTAGAACTGCTTTTGCTGCATCCCATAGGTTTTGGATCATTGTGTTTTCATTGTCATTTGTCTGTAGGTATTTTTTGATTTCCTCTTTGATTTCTTCAGTGATCTCTTGGCTATTTAGTAACGTATAGTTTAGCCTCCATGTGTTTGTGTTTTTTACGTTTTTTTCTCTGTAATTCGTTTCTAATCTCATAGCGCTGTGGTCAGAAAAGATGCTTGATATGATTTCAATTTTCTTAAAGTTACTGAGGCTTGATTTGTGACCCAAGAAGTGATCTATCCTGGAGAATGTTTCGTGTGCACTTGAGAAGAAATTGTAATCTGCTGTTTTGGGATGGAATGTCCTATAAATATCAATTAAATCTATCTGGTCTATTGTGTCATTTAAAGCTTCTCTTTCCTTATTTATTTTCATTTTAGATGATCTGTCCATTGGTGTAAGTGAGGTGTTAAAGTTCCCCTCCATTTTTGTGTTATTGTCGATTTCCTCTTTTATAGCTGTTAGCAGCTACCCTATGTATTGAGGTGCTCCTATGTTGGGTGCATATATATTTATAAATTATTATATCTTCTTGGATTGATCCATTGATCATTATGTAGTGTTCTTCCTTGCCTCTTGTAACCTTCTTTATTTTAAAGTCTATTTTATCTGATAAGAGTATTGCTACTCCAGCTTTCTTTTGATTTCCATTTGCATGGAATATCTTTTTCCATCCCCTCACTTTCAGTCTGTATGTGTCCCTAGGTCTGAAGTGGGTCTCCTGTAGACAGCATATAGATGGGTCTTGTTTTTGTATCCATTCAGCAGACCTGTGTCTTTTGGTTGGAGCATTTAATCCATTCATGTTTAAGGTAATAATCGATATGCATGTTCCTATGACCATTTTCTTAATTATTTTGGGTTTGTTTTTGTAGGTCCTTTTCTTCTCTTGTATTTCCCAGTTAGAGAAGTTCCTTTAGCATTTGTTGTAGAGCTGGTTTGGTGGTGCTGAATTCTCTTAGCTTTTGCTTGTCTGTAAAGCTTTTGATTTCTCCATCGAATATGAATGAGATCCTTGCTGGGTAGAGTAATCTTGGTTGTAGGTTCTTACCTTTCATCACTGTAAGTATATCATGCCACTCCTTTCTGGCTTGTAGAGTTTCTGCTGAGAAATCCACTGTTAACCTCATGGGAGTTCCCTTGTATGTTATTTGTCATTTTTCCCTTGCTGCTTTCAATAATTTTTCTTTGTCTTTAATTTTTGCCAATTTGATTACGGTGTGTCTTGTCATGTTTCTCCTTGGCTTTACCCTGTATGGGACTCTCTGTGCTTCCTGGACTTGGGTGGCTATTTCCTTTCCCATGTTAGGGAAGTTTTTGACTATAATCTCTTCAAATATTTTGTCTGGTCCTTTCTCTCTCTCTTCTTCTTCTGGGACCCATATAATGTGAATGTTGTTGCCTTTAATGTTGTCCCAGAGGTCTCTTAGGCTGTCTTCATTTCATTTCTTTTTTCTTTGTTCTGTTCCACAGCAGTGAATTCCACCATTCTGTGTTCCAGGTCACTTATCCGTTCTTCTGCCTCAGTTATTCTGCTATTGATTCCTTCTAGTGTAGTTTTCATTTCAGTTATTGTATTGTTCATCTCTGCTTGTTTGTTCTTTAATTCTTCTAGGTCTTTGTTAAACATTTCTTGCATCTTCTCGATCTTTGCCTCCATTCTTTTTCTGAGGTCCAGGATCATCTTCACTATCATTATTCTGAATTCTTTTTCTGGAAGGTTGCCTATCTCTACTTCATTCAGTTGTTTTTCTGGCGTTTTATCTTGTTCCCTCATCTGGTACATAAAGCTCTGCCTTTTCTTCTTGTCTATCTTTCTGTTAATGTGGTTTTTGTTCCACAGGCTGCAGGATTGTAGTTCTTCTTGCTTCTGCTGTCTGCCCTCTGGTGGATGTGGCTATCTAAGAGGCTTGTGCAAGTTTCCCGATGGTTGCATGTGTCTTTTTGAATTATGGTTTTCTCGGGGTATATGCCCAGTAGTGGGATTTTTAGGTTATATGCTAGTTCTATTTTTATTTCGTTAAGGAGTCTCCACACTGTTCTTGATAGTGCCTCTATCAATTTGCATCCCCACCAACAATGCATGAGGATTCCTTTTTCTCCACACCCTCTCCAGTATTTATTGTTTGTAGGTTTTTTGATGATGGCCATTCTGACCAGTGTGAGGTGATACCTCATTGTAGTTTTGATTTGCATTTCTCTAATAATTAGTGTTGTTGAGTATCGTTTCATGTGTTTGTTGGCCATCTGTATGGGTTCTTTGAAGAAATGTCTGTTTAGGTCCTCTCCCCATTTTTTAATTGTGTTGTTTGTTTTTTTTAATATTGAGCTGCTTGAGCTGTTTGTATATTTTGGAGATTAATGCTTTGTCAGTTGCTTCATTTGCAAATATTTTTTTTCCCATTCGGAGGGTTCTTTTTGTCTTGTTTATGTTTTCCTTTGCTGTGCAAAAGCTTTGAAGTTTCATTAGGTCCCATTTGCTTATTTTTGTTTTTATTTCCATTTCTCTAGGAGGTGGGTCAAAAAGTGTCTTGCTGTGATTTATGTCATAGAGTGTTCTGCCTGTGTTTTCCTCTAAGAGTTTTATAGTGTCTAGCCTTACATTTAGGTCCTTACTCCATTTTGAGTTTATTTTTGTGCATGGTGTTAGGGAGTGTTCTAATTTCATTCTTTTACATGTACCTGCCCAGTTTTCCCAGCACCACTTATTGAAGAGGCTGTCTTTTCTCCATTGTATATTCTTGCCTCCTTTATCAAAGATAAGGTGACCATATGTGTGTGGGTTTATCTCTGGGCTTTCTATCCTGTTCTGTTGATCTGTATTTCTGTTTTTGTGCCAGTACCATACTGTCTTGATTACTGTAGCTTTGTAGTATAGTCTGAAGTCAGGGAGCCTGATTCCTCCAGCTCTGTTTTTCTTTCTCAAGATTGCTTTGGCTGTTCAGGGTCTTTTTTGTTTCCATACAAATTGTGAATTTTTTTCTTCTAGTTCTGTGAAGAATGTCATTGGGAGTTTGATAGGGATTGCACTGAATCTGTAGACTGCTTTGGGTAGTATAGTCATTTTCTCAATGTTGATTCTTCCAATCCAAGAACATGGTATATCTCTAAACCTTTAGCCAGACTCATTGAGGAAAAAAGGGAGAGGACTCAAATCAGTAAAATTAGAAATGTAAAAGGAGAAGTTACAACTGACACTGCAGAAATATGAAGAATCATAAAAGACTACCACAAGCAACTATATGCCAATAGACAACCTGGAAGAAATGGACAATTTCTTAGAAAGGTACAACCTTCCAAGACTGAACCAGGAAGAAGTAGAAGATATGAACAGACCAATTGCAAGTAATGATATTGACACTGTTCTTAAAAATCTCCCAACAAACAAAAGTCGAGGACCAGATGGCTTCACAGGCAAATTCAATGAAATATTTAGAGAAGATATAACACTTATCCTTCTCAAACTCTTCCAAAAAATTGCAGAGGTAGGATCACTCTCATACTCATTCTACATGGCCACCCCTGATACCAAAACCAGTGAAAGATATTACCAAAAAAAAAAAAGAAAGAAAGAAAACTATAGCCCAATATCACTGATGAACATAGACACAAAAATCCTCAACAAAATACTAGCAAACAGAATCCAACAACACATTAAAAGGATCATACACCATGGAACTTCCATGGTGGCACAGTCATTAGGGACCTGCCTGCCGGTGCAGCAGACACGGGTTTGATCCCTTGTCCAGGAGGATCCCACATGCCACAGAGCAACTAAGTCTGTGTGCCACAGCTACTGAGCCTGCACTCTAGAGCCTGCAAGCCACAACTACTGAAGCCTGTGCACCTAGAACCCGTGCTCTGCAACAAGAGAATCCACCACAATGAGATGCCTGTGCACCGCAATGAAGAGTAGCCTCCACTTACCGCAACTAGAGAAAGCCCGCGTGCAGCAACAAAGACCCAATGCAGCCAAAAATAAATAAATTTATTTAAAATAAAGGGCTGTAAACCATGATCAACTGGGATTTATCCCAGGGATGCAAGGATTCTTCAATATACACAAATCAATCAATGTGATACACAATATTAACAAACTGGAGAGTAAAAACCATATGATCATCTCAATAGAGGCAGAAAAAGCTTTTGACAAAATTCAACACCCATTTATGATAAAAAAAAAAAACTCTCCAGAAACTGGGCATAGAGGAAACCTACCACAACATAATAAAGGCCATATATGACAAACTCACAGCAAACATTATTCTCCATGGTGAAAAACTGACAGCATTTCCTCTAAGATCAGGAACAAGACAAGGGTGCCCACTCTTGCCAGTGTTATTCAACATAGTTTTGGAAGTCCTAGTGACATCAACCAGAGAAGAAAAATAAAAGGAATACAGATTTGAAAAGAAGTAAAACTGTCACTGTTTGCAGATGCCATTGTACTATACATAGAGAATCCTAAAGATGCCACCAGAAAACCACTAGAGCCAATCAATGAATTTAGCAAAGTTGCAGGATACAAAATTAATACACAGAAATCTCTTGCATTCCTATACCCTAACAATGAAAGACCAGAAAGAGAAATCAAGGAAACAATCCCATTTACCATTGCAACAAAAGAGTAAAATACCTAGAAATAAACCTTCCTAAGGAGGCAAAAGACCTGTATGCAGAAAACTATAAGATACTGATGAAAGAAATCAAAGATGACACAAACAGATGGAGAGGTATACCATGTTCTTGGATTGGAAAATCAATATTGTGAAAATGACTGTACTACCCAAAGCAATCTGCAGATTCAATGTAATCCCTATCAAATTACCAATGACATTTTTACAGAACTAGAACAAAAAAATCTTAAAATTATTATGGGCACACAAAAGACCCCGAATAGCCAAAGCAGTCTTGAGGGAAAAGAACGGAGTTGGAGGAATCATACTCCCTGACTTTAGACTATACTACAAAGCTACGTTAATCAAGACAGTATGGTACTGGCACAAAGACAGAAATATAGATCAATGAAACAGGATAGAAAGTCCAGAGATAAACCCACACACATATGGTCACCTTATCTTTGATAAAGGAGGCAAGAATATACAATGGAGAAAAGACAGCCTCTTCAATAAGTGGTGCTGGGAAAACTGGACAGCTACATGTAAAAGAATGAAATAAGAAAAGGGACTTTTATCCTAAGAACTGTGGGAAGTCATGGAGGAATTTTATAGAGAACTCTTCCTCTTATAATGATATTTGTGTTTGGAAAAGGTAACTCTAGTGCCAATGAGGAGAATGGATTGGAGAGTGCATGAGTGGTTACAGGACACCAGCTAGGAGGCTTCTGGACTAGCCTAGTTAAGAGGGGATGGTGGCTTTGCCTGGGAGGGCAGCAATTAAGATAGAAATAAAAATAACCATTCTGGGCTGAAGCTGAGAGGGATACTGAAGAAGCAGGGGGCAAAGGAAGACAGACATCAGCTTTGCATTCACTGAAACCCAAGTTAAAGCTGTACAAGGGATGGTGGTCAGAGTCCAGCCAGATCAGATTTTTCCCCAAATTCATTATTTGCTGCTATTTAAAATAAACTTTTGTCATATGAAACAAAATATACTTAGGTTTTCTTTATTCTTCTCTAGTAAAATTTGAAATATCAAGTTGATCCTGTAAAATTCCTAATAACTTATTTTATCTCTCTATTAAAAAGCCATCTTTTAAATATTTTAGGAAAAATATTTATTTACTAGAGATAGTATTTTCCTAATCCACAACTATTTCATTAAATACAATGGTTTTAAAATGCTCAAAAATCTAAGATCTGACAAATAATATACTTTATTTAATAAGTGTACTAATTTCCTTTCAAATTATTAAGGTTGGGGGAGAAATTTTAGTTAGGCTGAGAAGCTCTGGGTTTATTTTTCGATGTGATCTCCTCTGGCTCAAGTCAGACAGAATTGATCTGTCATCAAGATATGAGGCAGGATGGATTATGTGCCTCGTTTCCTGTGTAGTGTGAATGTGTGTGAACATGTCTGTATGTTTTAATTTGTGTGCGTGTGTGTGTTGTATATGTGAGCATATAGAGTGTGGCTTGTCATAAAAGAAAATTGTGTTTCACCAACAGGTAGCCTAATGTTGAGTACGCATGTACGTCTCAGTGACCAGGAGTTGTAATAAGTGATTGTCTTTGTGGCATGAGTATTTTCCCACCCTGACCCCATGCCACCTAATATCCCTCTTCAGTCTCTATCTCAGTACCAGAAATGTCTTTGTGTTAAATAGAAATACAGCTGAGTCTTGAACAACATGGGTTTGAACTGTACTTTAACATGCTCCACTTATATGCAGATTTTTTTAAACACGTATTACCATGTTTACAGTCTGCAGTTGGTTGAATCCACGGACACAGAACAGCGGATAAGGAGAGCCTACTAGGAAGGTATAGGCAGATTTTTAATTGTGCGGGGCTGGTTCCCCTAACCCCTGCGTTGTTCAAGGGTCAACAGTACTCCTTAGAGTGGCGTCCCAGGAATTTTGGGAAAGCTCTTAAATGCTCAATGGGATCGTATTACAAGATCTTCTGTACTCGCCATTGGTGGGGACTAAATCACAGGAACCATGAAAGTTTTGAGGTTTTATGTCAAAATCATAAATTTGGGACCCATGGTACTTCTGAGAACTACATTGAATAAATACAAGGAAGTGGACATTCCTGAGTGGATAATGATTGTGGGAATAGATAACCCAGAATAAACTTAGGTAATTTCACAAAATTGCTGGGGCCACCTTGCCACCTATCTCGATAGTCTTCCCACAACTTATCATGACTCACCCTTTTAGAAACAGATCTGTGATCCTTCAGAGGGTAGTGCTTCTCACAGTATGGTCTCCAGCAGCATAAGCATCACAAGGGAACAATATTCACCCCCCACATTTATAAGTAAAATATACTTTACTGGATATTTTAAGGAAATTAGAGGAAGAGGTCTGAGTGCACACTCAGTCTACCATCTCTGGAAGTTCTATGCTACTATTGCTTTCCTTGTCTCCTCCCTCTAGGGCTGTGCTGGGAGTTTCAAGTCCTCTTCCTTTATGAGTTAAATGTTACCCTCACTTGGCATCAGGCACTCAGAGTTTCACTATCTACACTTAACCCCTAACAAAAATGATCCAGTAAATCAGTCTCCCACCAAGAGGGAAGCTGTGATTGTAGATGCCTGTGTCAGAAAATAGAAGGCAAAGGAATTTGGGTCCATACCTAGAAGTAATATGGAGCCACTATAGGCCCTTGAGCAGAAGAGTGACACGACATTAACTCTGGGTAATTCTTATGAATTACATCCTATATAGCAGACATTTTCATGTACACAGTTTGTACCCCCTGTGGGTGAGAGCTTAACTATGTTTTGAAGATACGAGAACTGAGGCTCAGAGGGGCTGAGTCATGACTTTCCCAGGGTCATAAAGTAGTGAATGATAGAACTAAGATCCATGCCAGATCCCCACATCCAAGGCCAGTGTCCTTTAAGGAAAAATAAATTAGGCAGTCGTGTGTGAAGAGGCATCATTTTCAGAAAAGAAAGTTATTGGTCTTGAGGTGGCCCTCTCTTTCATGGAAGGTGGGAGAAAATTGTGACGGGTTGGGGTAAAACTCTCAGTAGATGAAGACTCCACACAGCAAACACTCAGAAATACTCCAGGCTCCCATCTACTCTGAATCAACGGAGCACTGAGAGGTACCCAAAGCAGAGAGCAGTCTGTGAGTCTTTCTAAACTTTCACAGCATCACCCTTCTCTGGGCTGTGAATTGTGTCCCAGAGAAATCACAGCAGGGGAAGGCATGGTGGGAAATGGATATTTCCTGCCTGAATGTGAGCCAATGCTGCCTTGTCACTCCAGTCAGTTCCTATTGACTTTCTCGGCTGAGTTTGTGTCCACTTTGAGGTTTCTTGATTTCCTGCTGGGCCTCTAATGGACATGTGAACCCAGAGTGCAATTGTGAAGCCAGGGAAGGGTGAGACAAGGGAAACAAACTGAAAAAGAAGAAAGAAAGGAAAGGAGTCCATACACAAACTCTGTAACTGTTCAGTAACCTGATCCAGGAGTTTATAGGGTCACACAGCAGGGAGCCATCTCTGGCAGGCAGACATTTCTGTGGGACTCTGCAGGCCCCACATCAATATGATTACAAGAAAGTGTTGGCAGCCCCATCAGGTCAGGCTGCCATTTTGATTCTGTGAAGGTAGGAACTACTCAAAGAGGATGTTGGGCACCGTCTTTGTATGCTCTCTAGTCAAGCATTGGTTTTGTTGACAGTTCCATGAAGGTTCTTTTCTTCAGTGTTCGCAGAGGCACTGCACACTCATCATTCCTTGTTTACATGGAATAGATTATCTTTTCTGTCAGCTGAGTCTCTCTGCTGGAGATGAGAAATGGCCCTTGACGCTTATACTGTCTTACATGAGACAGGTGCTAAGAATGGAGAATATTAGATCCTATTTGAGTTTCAAGAATAGAATTAGGATATTCATAGAAGCAATACAAATAACTGTATTCACATGATTAGTTTTAGACATATTTCTCATTTACCAATGCATTTTTATGAGCCGGGCACTGGAATAAATTATTTTTATGTATTATCATTAATCCTAACCGTGTACTTTTAAGTAAATGTTATGTTCTCCAGTAAAAGAATTTGAGAATTAGAGAGCTGAGGTTACTTGTCTAAGATCATACAGTTCACACATTGTAAAATTGGGATTAGGATTCTAGTTTATCTGTCTCTGAAATGTTAACACTATCTACTGCACCACTGTACACTGAAATCTCAATCAACAAAATATTCAGAGGTTGGTGTCACAGTGAGGGCTTTACTTGGAGCCAGAAAAACTGAATGTATGCTATATGCTCCCAATAATAAATCGAAGCTTTGCTTTTGTTTTTGTTTTTCCATAATTGACATGTCTGATTCTTTGTCCTCAGAAAAGGCATACGTAACAAAACACTATATAGTATTCTTATAATATGAATTAATAAAAATTATAATCAGGTTATATTTTTCCATATTTTACTCCTTATCCATAAAGTACAAAAAGCTCTATCAATCCTTCTCAGAAGGATAGTTTCTTTCTAAGAGAGGTGCCAGGCAAGGAAGTAATACAACATGAGTGGAAATGGGATGGTCTTGGCCTCCATAGTATAGAAGCAAAATGGCGTCATTTCAAGGATTAGAGCATTTCTTGTTACATTTCAGTGGAAGAGAAGGTCATAAGAGTGATATGGGACACAACAAATTGGAAACACACAGGGCATCAAGAGGCCAGCGATCTAGCCCTAAATCTTCTACTATCTCATGGAGGGACCCAGTGAGGAAGGTTTCTTCCCTTTGGGTCTCAGTGGAGTCACATGTAGAAGGAATAGTTTATTTTATTCACATTTACATCTACTTAAATTTCAGACAAATTACTAGCAAACTTAAAACCTTATTTGAAAAAGGATAAGTATAATTACATAGGAAAATAAATATAAAACAAAAATTATTCAAACCCTCTATGAATTCTCATTTTGTTTGTAGGGATTACCAGTTGGTATAGGAATTCTGGGAACAAAATTAATAGTAAAGAAAGAAATAATATTAATACCCTCAGCTCTGAAACGGAATGGGCTACTTCAGGCAGTAAATTCTTAAATGATCAGTTAACATATGTTTCCCTTTGAAATATAGCCTGACTACTACAGAGTTCAAATTGTTTTAATAAACTTTATTCTGAACACCAGAATACTAATAAAGATAAGAGGCACTAAGTTGAAACCCAGTTAATTACAATGACCACAGAATTTTAACAGAAGTGTTACTACTTGGGATGCTATGATCCCACAACATAATAAAACCAGATATTAAGGGTGTCAGACATCAGGAAAACCAGGAGAATATGAACTGGATCCCACAAAGTTCTGTTAAGACAGATAATATTTAGATAAACACGACTATTTTTATCTTAAAGGCAAAAATCAATTATATTATCAGCTGTGTATAAAACAGAAACTCTTTGAATAGTTGAAGATTAAGAGAAACAAATTCTTACACCCCAGACACTCAGTAACCATGGTAGTCTCAGACCATGCAGCTCTAGTGGAAGAATAGGAATCGTTTTGGATTAAGTTAGGACAAAGCCTCTATTCTTGAACAGACACCAAAGTTTTATTAAGGGCATTGAGGCACAGCACTTGGGCAAGATTAGCAGCAAAATATATCCACTCATAGAAGTCAGTGCCCAAAGTTACAAGACGTGGTGTTAGAAAACTAAAATTTGTAATACGAGGATTGATAGATAGCAAATTGTGCAACACTTTTCAAGGGTTACCTCATAGTCCTTTGAAAAGTTGAGGATAAGAAAACCTGTGATGGGACTTCTGTGGTGGCGCAGTGGTTAAGAATCTGCCTGCCAATGTAGGGGACACGGGTTGGAGCCCTGGTCCCACATGCCGCAGAGCAACTATGCCCATGCGTCGCAACTACTGACACCTGCGCTGTAGGACCCGCATGCCACAACTACTGAGCCTGCGTGCTGCATCTACTGAAGCCTGCATGCCTAGAGACCGTGCTCTGCAACAAAAGAAGCCACCACAATGAGAAGCCCACGCACTGCAACAAAGAGTAGCCCCCACTCACTGCAACTAGAGAAAGCCTGTGTGCAGCAACAAAGACCCAACGCAGCCAAAAATAAATTTAAAAAAAAACAAACTTGTGAACTGGCAGTTACATTTTGGGGGTATCCCTAGAGAAACTTCCTCGCATTTGCACACAAAGACATCTATAAGAACGTTCAATATTTTTTTTAAAAAATGCAGCAATCTAGATTCTAATCAATGGTAGAATGGATAAATCAATTGTATTATGGTCAGACACTGGAACACTATTCAGAAGCAAAAACAAGTAAAGAAGACGAGCACTGTCTAAGGTTGAATTCCCTAGAAAATAGACTCCAAGTCACACATTTCACACCGGAAGTTTAGTGGGGATTGCTCTTGGGAACAACATCCGTTAGGGAATAAATGAAGCAGAACTGAGCAGAAAATGTTTCTGCTGTGTTACAGTCATAACAAAGACTTCAGTTAATGACATGTGGAGCTCTGACATGGGGACAATTTTCAAAGTCATCCAAAATCCAGGTAAGGGGGCCAGGCCTTTGTACCTTAATTGATTAATTATTAGGTAGTTGCTCCTGGGGAACTGTAACCCGGGGCAAGGCAGATATGTTTGGCTAAGGTCAATTCCTGGAGAAGGCAATCCCTGGAGAAGGTCTCTCAACTGAGAGCAACTGAAGGAATGAATGGCTCAATTCTGAGACTTCTGAAAGAAAATCTAAGAAGCATACCAGAGCATCCAGAATAGACATGCATCAACACGATTTTATTTCCTAACATAATGAAGCAAAAAGCAAGTTGCATAAGAATACAGAAAAACACAATAACTGTATAACATTTTAAAGCATGAAAAAACAATGATGTATGTTATTAGACATCCATAAATGAGAAATAAACATATAAAAATATGAATAGTAATGAGAACATCAAGTTCAATATAATAGTTACTTCTGAGTACAAACGGAGTTGTATGTAGATTTTCACTATCTAGGTGTCTAGATGTATTTAGTAACATACTATTCTTTACAAATATTTATACCTTTGATATATTGGGAAATATTAAAAGCTTATTCTGAAAAAATAAAATTATGATTTCTCATAAACTCATTTTCTCATCCACTCGTGTGTGTGTGTGTGTGTGTGTGTGTGTGTGTGTGTGTGTGTATGTATAAAAAACACCTTTTTTAAACAGGGCTTAAAGTCTAAAATCAGCCTCTTAAATGCTAAGAGAAACAAGAGAAGTACAGGTATGGCCCTTGCTCTCAAAGTTCTTTCTCTAGTTGGGAATACAAGACCCACAGGAAAATTAAGATAATAATGTAAGATTTATGTAGCGGAACCTGTATATAAAGTGAAGATGTACCTTTAAACAGTAGCACATAATATAGGCTGTCTCTCAAGGACCCGGATAAAGATAAAAGAAAGCATGAGTGAGAAGCTAGAACATAGGAAGAATAAAACCGTCACTGAGTCCTTCACTTTCCTTTCCAGGATGCAGAGGAATCTATTAACTTGACAAGTGCTGCTATTTGAGACTGTTTTTTCAAATGTTTCTTACAAGAGCATAAAATCCTACACCAAGAGTGATTTCTATTATAGTGTGTCCTTTGTGTAAGTATCACAACTCTTTTAGAGGCGTATCAGTGTTAGGAGCTGTATTAATCAGTCATTATGATATCTTGTGTTAGGTAATACTTGTAGCTGTCTTTCTACCTTGAGAACTTTTTCTTTAAGAGCATATGGAGTATACCAGAAAACATCTTCCTTGCTAGAGGAGAACCAAGTGATTTACTATAGGAGGGTTCTGAGTCCTTGACAACCATTTCTGAATGATTGTATAGACAGGATTTACTTCCCACTTAAGGGAATGGCTAGAACACCAGGGAGGACCTATCAGTACTGATATCCCTTAGCATCAACTCTCAGAAGTGAGGGCTGCATTATAATGTCTCTGGCCGCCTTTAAAAATTGTTGTGTCATTGTCCTCCATGAGTCTCCCTAAGCCCTGTGATTCGTTGTAGTTATCGTTTCATTGTTTATGTAGGATATGCATTGGATACTTTTAGAGGTAACAGTCTCCAAAATGACTTCCATTCATGTGAAGGTGATGGGAGGGCTTATTTTTTCCTCTGTCTGCAAATAATGTAGTTTGAAATTCAAAGGAGAATTCAATGTTATGATATTTCAACGTTCTAGTAATTCTCTGAAAAATGATGCCACTGAACACATCTGAAGTTATCTCATCAAGCCTTCCATATTTGTGATAGCTTCAAACCCAGCTATTCACTCTGTTTTCATTTCTACTTCATGAGAAGCTATTTAATTTTGAGTTATATTTCACATGTTTTTACATTTTTATTTTATGACATCCTCATAAATTAGTGATGTTTCTTAAGGAAACTGAGGTCTAGAGAGATTGCCTCAGGTCACATGGTGGCCATCGAAAACTAAATTCAGAACCAGAAAGCCTCATTTGAAACCCTCTTTACCAGGTTTTTAATCTACCTAGTGACCAGTCATTCAGTATTACATTGAAATATGAACCAAGAGGTGATGTCAGCAAGATGGAGGAATGTGAGCTATCATCATCTCCCAACGGAAGCCTCAATTTTGACAACCCGTGAACCAGAAGAGTACTTTTGTGGGAGTCTGGTAGTCCAGCAGGGAAGTTCCAGCACAACATTGGAGCAAAAAAAAAAAAAAAAAAATTGAGAATACATGCATCAAAGAGGGTAAGAAGAACAGTTTTACTTTACCTGTCACTCCTTCTCCAAGGTGGCACAAAGAAGTGCCTAAAGAGGCCTTCTCAGCCTGTAACTTCTCCCACAAGGGAAAGAGAGAGCATAGGGTGAGTGAGTACCTGGCTGCCCCAGCCATTCCAGACACTGTCCAAGATGCCACTTGTTTCTTACCTCACCCAGATTACTGAGGAGATCAGCACAGCTGAGTCATTGGGAGAGTCTGAGACCATGGAAGAGAAGATGCACAGCCTCCCAGTCACACTATGGACTCCAGTGGGAAGCCTGCCCATGAGCTGCTTGCGATATCTCGATTGTGGACCCCTCCCAAATGATGCATGGGCATGTCAAATGCCTTGTTTGCCTCACCTTCTCTCTTCCCAAGGCTGGATCCCAAGCACACCCCTGCAGAGAGTGAGAACAGGTGTCTTAGACAGCTTGCCTCTGTGGGACTGGGAAAAGGTACACAAACTTAAGCATATCACAGCACCACCCTAGAAAAAGAAATAAGATATTCTAAGCACACATACTTCTTGCTTTGCAGGATAGAGAGAAGGTATACAATCTTAAGAAAAAAATCCCTCACGAGATGTGGAATGAGCACATTGATAGAAAGATTTATGAGAGCCTCAGATCCCTATCCAGTCTGCTGGTGAAGGTGTTTCTTTCCCAAAACTAATTCGTAGAGACTGAAAGAGATGACTGCTTCTTCAACTGCAAAGGCAGCAATTCAAGACTTCAAGGAACATGAAAAGTCAAAGAACCATGACACACAAGGAACGAAATGTTGTTCCTGTAACCAATCTGAAAAAATGGAGCTCTGCAATTTGCCTAAAAAAGAATTCAAAATAATTGTTTTAAGGAAGCTCAGAGAGCTACAAGAGAACACAGATAGAAACTCAACAAAATCAAAGAAGCAATACATGAACAAAATGAGAAGTTCAATAAAAAGATAGAAATCATAAAAAAATCAGAAATTCTGGAGCTTAGAATACAATGGATAAAATTAAAAATGCAATAGAGAGAACATTAACAGTAGATTGGATCAAGAGAAAGAATCTGTGAACTCAAAGGTGAGTCATTTGAAATTATACACATGTAGGAGAAAAAAAAAGGAATGAAGAGATCCTAGGGGATTTATGAGACCCCTTCAACAGAGCTAACATTCTTTTTATGGTAGTCGCCGGAAGACAAGTGAGAGAAAGAGGCAGAAAGCCTGTTTAAAGAAATAATGGCTTACCCTTCCCGCTCCCTGTGTCCTCAAGTCCATTCTCTAGTAGCTAAGCTGGGACAAAGTGAGAGAGTGGCATGGACATATATACACCACCAAATGTAAAATAGATATCTAGTGGGAAGCAGCCGCATAGCACAGGGAGATCAGCTCAGTGCTTTGTGACCACCTAGAAGGGTGGGATAGGGAGGGTGGGAGGGAGACACAAGAGGGAGGAGATATGGGGATATATGTATACATATAGCTGATTCACTTTGTTATACAGCAGAAACTAACACACCATTGTAAAGCAACTATACTCCAATAAAGATGTTAAAAAAAAAAAAGAGAAATAACTACTGGGAATTCCCTGGCAGTCCAGTGGTTAGGACTCCGACCTTTCACTGCTGAGGGCCTGGGTTCAATCTCTGGTTGGGGAACTAAGATCCCAAAAGCCATGCGGTACAGCAAAAAAAAAAAAAAAAAAAAAAAAGGAAAATTTCCCAAATCTGGTGAGATACATGTACAACCTGGTCCATGAAGATCGAAAGTCTACAAAGAGGTTCAACCCAAAAAAGACTTCACCTAGACGTATTAAAATCAAACTGTCGAAAATGAAAGACCAAAAAAAAAGATTTTTGAAAACAGCAAGAGAGACATTTCCAAACTCAGTTTATGAGGCAACCATTACCCAAAAAGCTGGACAAGGGCACTACAAGAAAACTGCAGGCAAATATCTCTGATGAACATAAATGCAAAAGAAATCAAACAAAGCACAGGCAACAAAGGCAAAAATAAACCAGTAGGACTTCATCAAACTAAAAGAAATTACGGTAAGGGAAACAATAAAATGAAAAGTCAACCTACAAAATGGGAAAAATATGTGCAAACCATGTATTTGATAAAGTGTTAATATCCAAAATATATAAAGAACTCATACTACTCAATAGCAAAAACACACAAATAATTAAATGATCAGAAAAAGTTTAGAGTAAGAGATCCCTAAGGTCCCATTCTCCTTTCACAACCTATGAACATGGGAAGCATAATTTATCAGCAACACACATATTGTTAAATAATGTATATGGGAGAGGATAATCATGTTAGCAGTGCTAAGCTGTTCCTATGTATCCCAGATGTCTAACAGGTATTTAACAAAAAAACTAGTGTTATTGTTGCCATAATCTCTTTTAATTTTCCTGTCTGCTGTTTAGTGAAGATGGACATCTTTAAAAATATGAAAAATGTCATATGTATTGCACATTACTCTCTATTTGGTTTTAATGCATGAGTATATTTTATCATTAGCATTACACAGACTTAAAAAAATGGCTGCATGCTTTTCAGATATATTTGGGTAAATGTTGTTCAATAAGTGCTCTCCTTCTTTCTCTGCTCTCTGGCGTCATTCACTAATCAACTGAATGACCTTGGATAAATCACTCCATTTCTCTATGCTTAAATTTCCCATTTTACATATTAATAGGGTTGGCTTAGGCAAGTGTTTTCCAATATATGTTTGTCAAGATACACATCTATTAAAGAGTCTATTAGATCAGTTTATCTGAGGGCCGTTATTAATGGCTGTCAGCCAAAGATAAAGGATTCCCTAAACAAATAAGCCTGGGATAAGCTCAGTGAAATAATGTGAAGTACATGTCTGTTGAGCCAGAAAATAAGGACTGTGGCTTTCCTTACTGGGGGTAAGCTCCTTACTGCATGCAGGATTCATCAGCTACAAATTTCTGTTAAGAAATATTTCCATATAGATCTTGCTTACCCCCTTTCTAGGGAAATAATAGCCCTTTTTTCTCATCTCTAAATGTCATCTGTGCTGCATTTAGTCATTCTGATTTTTGACTAGAGGAGAAAGAGTGTTCCTCCTCAAGCACTTGAGCATTTATTTTGGGGCAGGTTTGTGTCATAATGAAAGCTCATACTGTAAGAGGAAGAACTACACTAACTACATTAGCTTCACGATAACAGATTGCAGCTGCTTTATGACTGTGCATTTTACACTTAGGGAAAACCAGGTAGTACAGTCCAGCATGTATTGGATTTACCTTACAAAAGATTAACTCTTTCTCCTAGAGCTTAGAAAGTTAAATTTTATATATGTGTATATACTCTTATGACATATATCAATACATCAGACATGTAATGAAGATCCAGACACCTGCATGCACATGTAAGTGCAGAGCTCATGGATTTTTCCCAAACTGAACACACCCATGCAATCAGCACCCAGGTTAAGAAACAGACCTTCACCAGCACCAGCATCCTTTCCCTTGTGTTATTTTCCACAGTGGTCCCTATTGGATAAATACTAACCTCATTGCTGACAACATGGATTAATTTTGACTGCTTTTGAAATTTACATGAGTACAGTTATGCAGTATGTGCTCTTTTGTGCGATTTCTTTTGTTCAACTGTTTGTTCGTGCAGTTCATCAATATTGTTGTGTGTATGTCTCTACTTACACATTCAACCATGGATTAGCAATTGGGGAGTTTCCATTTTGGGGCTATTACAAGTAATGCTGCTATGTACATTCTAGCATTCCATATATTACCTTAAATTGTAATTGGTCACATTTGTCATTTTCTCTTTCCAATGTTTCAGTGGTGCTCAGCTGTAATCACCCAATTCTAAGACCCTTATAATTACTATTTTCCCCATACCTGTCAAATCCTGGAGGTACTGTACAACTCCTCCCATCAGTATCCTGCCCTAGTTCAGCAGAGATAAATTTTAATGCTACTGCATGCCAATGGTTACGAACATTCCACTTTCCACTAGTAAGGGGTTCCTTGTTTCCAGCTAGCCAATAAGTGCTCCAAATCCAGAATCCTTTTCTTAGAAGTACCAGCTGTCTTAGGTCAGTCTTTCTAAAAGGAGCCTCCAAATTTAGAGTACATATTCAAGTGGTTTATTAAGTAAACATTCCCAGTCGAAACTAGTAAGTGAGTGGGGAAGGTACATTAATGAAAGAGAAGCCAGGCTAGAACTCAGTTTCAGTTGAAGCGCCATCCTCCATCTGATTTCATGAGAAGCATTAGAATCTAAACAACTCAGAATTTGTCCTACACTGGTAAAAGAAGGTTGAGCTTTTGTATTATTTACCAAGTATTTACTGGCTGTGAGCTGCTGTGGAACAGGGTGAGTGGTATGACTCACAGAAATCTCTAGAACTTCAGAAAAACTAAGTGCCCCTGGTAGCCTAGAGGCATACTCTAAAGAAAGTTGTTGGTGGAAGCCCTTAACAGGAAAGCTAATAGAAGCTGGAATATGGTTGCAGAGGAGCAGTAAAGGGGATCGAAGTGAACCTGGGAAGAGAACCAACAGCATCTGCTATACTTCTGTCGTTTTTCTGGCGCCCAGAGAGCACTATAGTACCATAGTATCATGTTAATACTAATGCCTGGGAATTTGCCTGGCATTAAATATATTTTACATCCATTGTCTTTTACATTTACAATATCTAAGTAGGATAGGCAGAAGAGAGATTATCTCTTCTGATTGATGAAGAAACAGTTACAAGGTCATTAAATTAGTTAAGTGCCACAGGTAGGGCAAAGCCAAATTGTCTGACTCCTTGCCCAAGTCTCTGGTTCTCCCATTAACAGATGCACCTTATTATATTGTTGAGCATCCCCCAAACTTGTTGTTCACCTGTCCAAAGCAGCTTTCTTATGTGTGTCATTTTTGCCACCATAAGTCAATTTTCAACAGAATCAGTATTCTGTAGTGCATAAAATATCAAATATTAGTGCAATCAACAATATAAGAAGACACAGGTGACACAGAAGAGGACGAGAGCAACTTCTTTGTCTATAATGGGCTTATGATCTGTTATGTGTTAAATTGTGTCCCTAAAAATGATACGTTAAGATCTAACCCCCATTACCTGTGAATGTGACCTTATTTGGAAATAGGGTCTTTGTAGATTTAATCAAGTTAAGATAAGGTCATTAGGGAGGGTCTTCATCCAATATGACTGGTGTCCCTATAAGAAGACAGCTATGAAGAGACACAGACACAGGGAGAATTCCATGTGATGACACAGGCAGAGAGATTGAAGAGTCGCAGCTGTAAGTCAAAGAGCAACAAGACGGGTGTCCTCCACTAGAAGGCAGGAAGAAACAAGGAAGTATGCTCCCTCTACAGGACTGAGGGAGCATGGCCCTGCTGTCACCTTGATTTCACACTGGTAGCCACCAGAAATTTGAGATGATAAATATCTATTGTTCTAAACCTCTCACATTGTGGCTTTTTGTTTTGGCAGCCGTAGGAAACTAACACATGATCTATGTGGAAAGACAAGAATACCAGGCATGATAAGACTCAGCATATGGCTGATAAATGTAAAGAGACAACATTGAAAGATTTACTTTAGAATCTTGAATCTGGGAGGTCTAGGTTTTAACTTTGTATAAAATCATTTGACCTCCCTGAATCTTATGCTGTCTTGTTCCTTCCTCAGACCTAGCACCAAATCAAGTAAAGGAGCAGTGAGGCAATGAACAGTGAACAGTACTACCTGTCTAATTTCTGTTTTAACTTGAGGGGAGAGGTTTACATTATTACTTTTTAATGCTGGTGTAAGAGCGAGAGTCTCCTGCAACGGGAGAGGCCACAACAGTGAGAGGCCCACGTACTGCAAAAAAAAAAAAAAAAAAAAAAAAAAATTTCAAAAACAGTCAAAGATACAAAAAGCTCTCTGGAGTTGGGCTGTATTTAACTTCTCTTTGCAAATTTCCGGGGACTTACAGGCATTTGGTTTGTTTGGGTTCCTTGTTTAACTGACAAACATTCATATACCTGTGCCATATCGAAGAGAACACAGAGATAAAATGACGGGGATATTGTTATGTTATTTGGACGATGGCAACTCCTCAGCAAAAAGCCACACCATGTAAGGAGATTAAAACCTCTGCAGAATTGTTGGAAATCCCTTAACCTCACTGAAATACTGCACCAAGTTACTGTGCATAAAAGAGAGATGTTTGGAACACAAGCCCTCCCAGAGAGTGAAAAGTTCTAAATATTTCACAGCTGTCTCCCCTGAGGGTTAGGTTTTGCTCTAGGGCCAGTTTGAGAGTCTTATTTCAAATAAAAGCTTTTACTCAGTCTGTAATTAATTGAGATTCCAGCAGGTAGAACTAATTGAGTGAAATTGCTTCCTGCGATAATATATGATTCATTCATTTATATCTCTGAGATATTTACAGAAAATTATCCATGGGCTTGTATCATTAGTTTAAAAGCTGCTGCAGTTGTTTTCTGTTTGTTTTCATCAGTGTAACTTTAAATCATGTTAGAGTATTCGTGGGAAAATATTTTTTCAATGCATCTTTTTCCGTATTGCTGAAATTGGGACATCAGAGATTTATTTTTCATTTGTAGCCAATTGCATGGATAAGCTTGAGAAGAGAGCATTCTCCTACAAATATAATAAGCTGTAATTCCCCCTTGTTAAGCCCTTTATTAGAAAGACTTCGTGTGATCTGTGTATAGTGAGAGTGAAAAAGGTACCAAGTTCCATTCTTGAAAGCTGATCTATAATTGGTCACTTGGTTTTATAAACTAAGGTTTGAGTTTCCTGTGGAATTTGATCTACCATTCTAAATTCCAGATGGAACTCAAATTATCCTCTGAGTTGCATATGAAATTGTTTTTGCTAATAGAACAAAAATAGAAAATCATATTCATGAAGGAAACATTAAAACACTGGGGAAATAAGAGATGGGGACTTTATGCCTTCATAGCACGTCATATGGGTTTTCCTGTTGAGAGAATTTTAAATGTCTAAAAGACGCAAGTAAATAAATGTCTAAATAAATAAATACCCCAAAGAAGTGAGTGGATGAACTTTGAAAGAAAACTTAGTTGGAGCTTATTAGGTAAGCTTTTGCTTCAGATAAACAAAAGCATTTTTAGTTTATATTGTTTGTTTGCTTTGTTTTGTTTTGCTTTTCCTTTAAGAGATGAATGATTGTTGGTCTGCATGGGGGAACGTGGAGTTTTTCTTCCATAGGTTATTGCTATAACATTAAACATACAACGTTTGTCTATGGTAAGCAGTATATAGTTGATTTTTGCTTTTAAGTAGTGTGAAAATCTAAAAACTTTCACCTGGAATAATTCACCCAATTACAATTAATGTTATTAATGATATAGTAGGTTTGTAGCTCTCATCTTTATTTTCCATTTGTCTTATGTTTTCTGATCCTCTTTTTGTTACTTTCTTTTCTTCATTTGAATTAATCTATTTGAATTAATCTGCTTTATTAATGTGTTAATTAAACTTTTATACATTTTATTGGCTATATTAGAAATGACAGAATGCATCCTAGCATCCTAGACTGATTACAACCTAATGAAAATCATTACTTTTACCATTTGTTCTTCCCATTAAACTTTAAAATTTTAAAACAGTAAGTACCTCCTCCTCCTTTTTAAATTGTTTTTCACTCTGTTTCTAAGTTAGAAATGATTTTCTTTCACTACTGTTTTTTTACTATTTTCTTATCCTGACTATATGTATTTGGAAATTAACTCAGTTGTATTTTTGTTCCTTTAAAGATAATGTCTGTTATTGATCTTGCATTGCTTTTAATATTATTTCTTTCTCTTTGGTTATCAGCATTGTTTGCATGATATGCCAAAGTGCGCACTGTGTGTGTGTGTGTGTGTGTGTGTGTGTGTGTGTCCTGCTTAATGCTTAGTGTTTGATGAGCTCCTTTTGTTTGTAGTTTATAGCTTTTAGCAGTTTTAATAATTTCTCTAACATTCTGTCTTCAAATACCATGTCCTATTCTCTCTTCTCCATCTGTGACTCCACTTATAAATTTTTGTTATAGCCCAAATCTGATCGACTTTCATTTCATGTATTTTATTATTCACTATATTACTCTTTATGGGAACTTTTGTTGGAATTGGCTGATTTTGTGTTCATGAGTTCTTTATTCAGTTAGCTAATAATCTAGTGACTGAAGATTGTCCCTTCTTTTTTCCCACTTCACTTGAAGTATAACTTATATACAATAATATTCAACAATCTAAAGTGTGTAATTCAATGGTTTTTAATAAATATATACAGTTTTGTAACCACCACCTTAATTATTACATATAACTTCCGTCACCCCAAAATATTTCCTGTGCATCTTTCAGTAATTGCCTTCCTCCCTCCAGTCTCTGACTACCACCAGTATGAATTCATTCATTATAGTTTTGCCTTTTCTAGAATTGTGGATTAATAGAATCTTCTATTTGTATTTTGTTTCTGGCTTCTTTCACTTAGTATTTTTAAATTTTATCAGTGACTTTTCTGAAAGTATCAGTCATTTCTTCTTTTTTATTGATGGATGGTAAGCCCTGTGTGGATATATAACAATTCGTTTATTCACATACAGATGGATATTTATGTTGCTTTCAAATTTGCCTATTATGAATAAAGATATTATGAACATTTATGCATGAGACCTTGCATGGACATATATTTTTATCCTGCTTAAGACAATAACTCGGTAGAATGTCTGGGTCATTTGGTAGAATATGTAACTCTTTTTTCAACTTTACTGAAGTGTGATTGACAAATAAAATTGTAATATATTTAAAGCGTGATGATTTGATACAGGTATACGTTGTGAAAGGATTCCCACAGTCAAGTTAATTGACATATTCATCACCTCACCTCACATATTGACTCAGTGTTTTTGGTGAGAATATTTAAGTTTTACTCTCTTAGCAAACTTTGGTTATATAATACAGTATTATGAATTATATCACCTTGTTATACATTAGATCCTCAGACCTTATTCATCTTAAAACTGAGAGTTTTTACCCTTTTACCATCCTCTCCCACTTACCCAACCCCCCCAGCCCCTGGCAACTACCATTCTACTCTTTGTTTCTATAAATTTGACTTCTTTTTTAGATTCCACATATATGCAATATCATGCAATAATTGTCTTTCTTTGTCTGACTTATTTTATTAGCATAATGCCCCATAGTTTCACCCCTGTTGTCACAAGTGGCAGAATTTCCTTCTTTTTTAAGGCTGAATAATATTTAATTGTGTGTCTGTGTATGTATGTGTATGTATAATTTTTTAAAGAAATTGTCAAATGTTTCCAACATGGTTGTAATATTTGACATTTCATTTTCAATGTATGAGAGTTTCAGTTGTTCCACATTCTCATCAACACTTGGTATGGTGAGTCTTCTTAATTTAATGCATTCTTATGTTGTGTTATTCCATTATTATTTTGATTTATAATGAATAATTATGCTAACATATTTTCATATACTTATTCACCACCCATATATCTTCTATAGTCTTAAAACATTCGTAACTATTGTTAACTGAATTGTTTTATTATTATTCTATTTTTAGAGTTCTTTTTATATTCTGGATACAAGCCATTTACCAGATTTGCAAATATTTTATCCCAGTTTGTGGCTTATATTTTCATTTCCCTAATAGTATCTTTTGAGGTACAATTAATCAATATTTCCTTTTAATGGATCTTGCTTATTGGTACCATATCCAGGAAAACTTTGCCTGAAACAAATATTTGTTCATATGTTTTCCTCTAGAATTGTTATAGTTTTAGGTTTTACACTTAGGTCTTTCATCCATTTAGAGATAATCTTTATATAATATTAGTTATAGGTATAGTTTCTGTTTTTGTTTTTTGCACATACATATGCAGTTGTTCTAGGACCATTTATTAAAGGACTATTCTTTCCCTTCTGAATTGCTTTTGTCCATGTATCGAAAATCAGTTGAATCTGTGAGTGTGAATCAATTCCTAAGCTCTACTTTGTTTCTACTTTGTTTTATTTATCAATTTGTCTACATTTAGTCTAATATTTGGAGGGGGGAATCATGTTACAAATGGAAGAAGTGACATCAACATACTGAGGATGGAAAAGTAGACAGAACCTAGGTTCTTTATGATATTGTTGTGATACCATATCATGCCTATAAGTGTCTAACTTTAAAATTTCAAACTTAACTATAAATGCCATTGTTATTTTTGTTAGTGTGTTTGTATTGTTGTTGCAGTCTAAAGTCCCCTAGATTTTTTAGGCACTGTATCTGTGGAGAACATATTATTTTATGGGATAGTAATGTGTTCAACTTTTCTGAAGCAGTGATATGTGATATTGAAGGAACTATTCAATGTCCCTGGGAAGGAAGTCCAATTGATCATAGATGCAAGAATCTTTAATTTGAAAATGCTATGAGTCATATAGGAAAAAATAAACTAGATGTTGAAACTCAAATTACTCTCAGAAAAGACATCTGAGCCTTTCCTATCCTTGAAACCTCTTGTAGCAATCTACAATGATAGTTCATACACTGAAAGACATCTAGAAAGTTTGGAGACATTTCTAGTAGTTCAGAATACTACTTAAGAGTGATTTCTATAAGATATTTAAAGTAACAATGATTATAAAATATGACTATGTTATCAAACTTAGCAAAACTCCCAGAAGCCATTCTGAAGCTTCATTATTCTGTTTGTTGCTGACGGTGAGGAAATTTAGTTTTCTAAGTGTGGTGGCATTCTTAGAAATTTGTCTGGCTTCTTACAGCTTCTTTGGTCATGAATCAGGAAACATCATCACTGTTTCTGCCTTTGCCCAAATTGATAATGCTGCCATTATAATTTAGGTTCAAGTCACCTGCCCATCTTTCTGCATATGAGAATAGAGTTGAAAAGACAGTGTAATTCAGCATCTGTTTCTCTTCATACAAGATAAGTTTTTAGACCTCATTTTGATGGAAAACTAGGATGGCAAGGGATAGATACAAGTGCTCATTTTAAGACTCTAAAGTGAGAAGTAAATTCTAATAGAGAGTCAGAGAGTGGGATAAAGTGAAAGGAGGGCCAGAAATCACTAAACAGCTGCATTTTTCAGAACGATGGTATAGGGATTGGGTAGGTCAAATTGGGGGCTTATAAAATCTGGTGAGAAGCATTAGGTTCTATTTCAACTCAACATTTGTTGATTAAATTTAAAATTAACCTTAATAGAAGGGAGAATTACACAGTCTTTTGAATCAATGCATATTTTATTTTCTTTCCTAAAACAGTTTCTGTAAAGTTACACGAAGGAAAGAAAACAGGAGAGAAAGGCACATGTATACAGTGCAATGAGGAGCAGGCTCCTATTCCTACACGTCCCAGAGGAGGTGACCTCATGGGCTCTTCTGATCATTATAGGCCAGCCAGCACGGCGTGATAAACCTGGACATATCGCTTCTGTTTTTTCTCACTTTACCATTGTGTGAGATACCATCAGAAGGGGTGTTTGATTTCATAGCTTATACACACAAATACAGAGCAAGGGGCCCTAATGATTTGAATATTAGGGACAGGAACTGGCACTCATTCCACAGAATTCCCCTGATTCACCTGTAAAAACAGACTTTCAAATCAACCATACAGACAACCAAATCTCAGTTTGGTGCTTACACCAGTAATTCTGTACAAATAAACTGATTTCTCAGAGACATATAGTCACCATCTATAAATCTGAGTTAATACTAATACTAAAGTTTTGTGAACTAAGTGTGATATGTATAAAATGACATGTGAAATATTTACACAGTGTCGGGGCTGTATGATTAAATGTATGGGAAAAAATCTTTATAAGGAGGAGAAAAAGAAAGAGAGCATCCCATACTAGTTAGGTTTTTAATTCGCTTTTATTTACGTTTTTCAATTTAAGAGAAAAATGACTCCCAAGATTCTAATACAAATTGTTACATAATTAAACAACATATTTCCAGACTAATTTTTAAAAGGACAATTTAATGGTTTACTTTTATAAATATGTGAGAATACAATGTAATTGTATGGTATCTGTTAGATCTGTTCAGGGATAATTACTGGCAAATATTTAAGATTGAAGGGCCAAGTATTATAGCAGTTTATATGACACAGCAGAGTGGCAGATTCTACCATTTTCTTGATGTTAGGAAAGAACATGACTGTGGCAGGAAGAAGGCAAATCAAACAGAAACAAAATGTTTGAAAGGAACCGGAAAGTCATTTTTCCACACCTGCTCAAATGCATGCATGCGCACCCGTGCACGCACGCGCACACACACACACACACACACACTCTCACACACATACACAAAGCAGTTCTCTACAGCTTTTTTCTCTGGGCTCTGGACTTTTCTTCCGCCTCTAAGTCATCCTTCCTTTTCCATGAGGGATGGCCAGTGTTGCAGCTGGGTAGCCTGTTCCTCCTTGCAGAAGATTGGGAATTCAGAAGACCCTTTTCTTTTTGAACTGTCTCTGTACCTTTAAAAGTTTCAGTAAAATATTGTGGGTTTTATAAGCATCAAATTTTAATCTCTTATATAAAAGTTACATTCAGTAATATCCTGGAGACTGGCCCCTCTCTAATTTGGGTTGTCAGTGTGCGCGTTGTATTACTGGTAGCCCTCTAATTGTCTACCTGAGAGTGTGCACACAAGCAGCAGTATAAACCTTTCTGAAGTCTTAACAAGGGTTGTTACAACCACGCACTTAATATACCTCTACCCTAAGACTTGAGTTTTACATGCAATAATCAATATTTTATCTTCCCTCTAGGGCCATTTGTTACCTTGAGACCCTTTTCCGAGCTGGAAGTGTTAAAACTTCTAGTTCGATTCATCCCCACACAATTCTTCCTTGCTCTCCTCCATTCCATATTTGTATCCATTTTTATCCATAGTGCGAACTCGGGGTCTCACCAGTATCAGCACTTTTGCTCATTTGTACAATCTTACAGTACACTAAAATAATTTCAGAATTCCTTCATCCATACCACTTAAAGAAACAAACTCAAGACAAAGAGTTCAGTTAACTTTCTCCCATCCCAAATGAGCATGTATCGTTAAATTACTCAAATTCTGTACATAAAAATTCGCTTGAATTAGTTATTTTGTTTTATTTTGTTCATTTTTCCTTGAATGTGGCTATAATGTCTATTTGAGATTGAATTGGGTACACTTGTTTTGATATGATTTGTTTTAGTTCTTTCCCCTTAATGGATTTAGTGGGATTTGTTTATTTTGTTCTGTTCTAGAACATCAACATATTTCCATAAATCAAAAAAGATACCATGGCATCTCTTTATATAAGTGTTTCCCTTTTGGATTGTATAATGTCACTCATTTCTTTATTTCTCCCACACATCCCCTGAACTCCTTACAAGTATTAGCTTCAACATTTTCTGCTTTATCCTGCCTCTTTTTTGTAAATAAAAAATTATAAATATATAATTATAAAATTATATATATATATTACATTATATATATAATTATATGTATATAATTATTTCCATTAATTTCTTACATACTATGTATAATCTTCTGTATTTTGCTTTCTTCATACCAAAAATCACACCTTTTTAGTTCATAATTTTCTTTATTCTCAATTACAACTTCATAGTACTTCATTTGGTAAATATACCGTAGTTTATTCAGCTGGACTTCTCTGTCTAAATATTTAGGCCTGCAATATTTGGCAGTTACAAATAATGCTGAAATCTTCCCACATGATTTTTTTTATTGGTAAGGATCTTTCTTCAGAGTGAATTCCTAGAAGAGTCATTTCTGAGAGAAAATGTAAATGCATATATAGCTTTGTTAGATATTGCTGAATTTTCTTCCCCAAGCTGCACTAACATTCAGATGTTTTGCCAGGATGATAGATAGTTGAGAAATGGTATCTCAATTTAGTTTTAATTTGCATTTGTACATCTCATAAATTTAAACTCCACTTTATATATTTCTGGTAAATTAGCTGTTCACATCTGTTGCCAACTTTTTGAGTCTACTGTCCTTTTTCTACAAGATTTTTGGTATTTTTCCTCAATTTATAAAACTTCTTTTTATGTTAGGGATAGTAACATTTATTTTTAACATATGTTGCAAATATTTTATTCTAATTTTTAATTTCTCTTTTATCTTTGGTTATAAAGATTTTCTCACGAAAAAGTTATTTTTATTTTCTATAGTCAAATTTATCCATGTTTACTTTTATTTAGTATAGATTTAGAGTCGTAGAGAGCTCTTCCTTACATTTAAATTATAAAGAATTTGATTTTCTTATAGTATCGTATAGATTGATATTTTTATTTCTCTATAATGAAAGAACTGTAACTAATTTTGTGCATTTTAAAATAGTTATGCCATTTTTTATTTATAAGTCTATCCTTGATTCATTAATTTTAGATACAATCTTTATCACATACTAGATTTCCAAAGGCAATTGGGTCTACTTCTCAAATTTCTACTCTATTCCATTTTATACATTTCCCTGCCAGTTCATTTGCCAGTATCATAGTGTTTACACAGAGAGGCTTTGTACCATGCTTTAATAGCTCTTAGAGTTATTCTCTTTCCTAGTTCTTTTCCAGTATTTTCTTAACTATTCTTGTATGTTTATTTTTCTTTGCATCATTTAAAGTCAACTTTCTAGCTCCATAAAATCTTTGTTGATATTCCCTTTGGGATCACACAGAATTTATAAGTTGATCAGGGAAAACTAAGCTTTTGATGGTTTTGAGTGCAGAACAAAACAAAATCAGTGCCTTTACACTTTTTTAATTTACCATTTTGTCTATAAGGGGCATATGCATAGTTTTCCAAACAGACATTTTCAACAGGATAGTGTTATCATAACAGCTGATACTTGAGATTCTCTTGAAGCAAAAATTGCCTTTTATTTGGAAAAGGGTATCTTGATAATTGTGTTGGATAGAAGGGAATAGTGGGTGAAAAAGTGTTAAGGTATCAGATAGAGAAGAAATTGCACTAGAGACAGAGAATTCTGAATTTGGGGAATTATCCAGAACAAAGTGGAAAGAAAGATAAAATTGGCAGAAGAGAGAAGAACCAAAAAAGTGGTGGAAAGTTGTACAAGACAAAATGTCAACTGTGTCCCTTTCAAGTCCTCTCTGGAAATCAAAAAATCTTCCAAAAGTCACAAGAAGGCACTGAGTTTCCTGTCAAGTTTATAGTTCTTAGGGAGAGGGAGTTCACACAGAGAAGCAGAAATGTAACGATTCACAATGCACAACCAGCAGTAACTCAGAAACGAAGTCACATGGTGCTTGGTTGAAATCTTAGAAAAGAACACATATATCCAATTGGTTGGGGTTTAAATTAACTTAAATTACTTCTAAATTATCATTGCCTTGGATACTTAGTGACAGTGAGGCCCTCATTGACCATCTGAATTACAACAATAAATAAGAAATTAAGAACATCCTATATAAGTACTTTGACACACTAACTTAAAAAGGGGCTAAAGAATAGTATCATCCCATCATCCAGCAAGTATGAGACCCTTAGGGATGTGTATGTCAAAATATGTAGGATAAAAGGGAGTTCTCTAAATTGAAGACAGCCAACTATGCAATACCATAATTGGCAATGGTATAATAATAGCTAATAATTTTTGAGTCATATGTGTATATATATATATATATATATATATATATATATATATGTATATAAAAACACACATATATGTATGTATATATGTGTGTGTGTGTATATATATATTCACAATAATCATTTGAAATAACTACTATGGATCTGCCAATCTTATATATCAGGAAATTAAAGTTCAGAAGGACAAAGTTACTTCCCTGAGGTCACACACCTAGTAAACAGCAGTGTCAGTGTTTAAAATAATGAAGTTTGATTCCAGAGTGCAAGTGACTAACGACTATGATAGTGCATCTCAATCTGTTACTACATCTGGTTAGATGGAAGCTCACAAACTTCAGGAGAGAAAGCATGATAAATAGAGGGGATATTTGGAGAAGGACTATGCAGATCAAAAAGAAAGGTCAAGGGTGACCTGAAAAAGCCATTCAGTGCTTCTCTTGTTCTGCCAAAAAATATATATATATATATCAGCCAAGAAATAAATCACATGTGTAAGTGACATTTGGTGTAATAGCCCTTTGAACAACTTCTGTGTCCTAGAAGGTCATCGGTTCCTGACTTTTCTCTTGTCCAGGATGAGAGTTGCTCTCTTTAGAAGAACTGAAAGAAATGCATGAAAAAAAAAAAGAAAAAGAAAATTTGGAAAATATTTATAATATCTGTATCTGTTTTGGAGGAGGAAAAAGGCAGGTAATTTTTAATTTTTTTTTTCAAATTTTGCCCCCGTCGGTCACTGTTAGCTCTAAAGGCACAGCCGCAGCCACAGGATCTTTTAATACTGTGGTAATTAATCCATGCTGTATAATGTCTCATTACTTCGATGTATGCTTATTGTGTATTGCCAAGATGCAATAAAAGAAAATTAAAATAACCAAGGAGGCATAATTTATGGCATTTTTTTCCTAAAGCATGATTTTAAATAGCATTCAGTCTGAGCAGCGTCATCCAAGGCATTTGGGGATTGCACATTGTACTATTAATAAATAGTTTGGGGAGGATGAATTGTGTTAGTAGTGACAATGCAAGTTAGATGTATATTTCATAGTGTGAAGAAATGGCTTCCTAGGGGAGGGTGTGAAACATCCTTCATTTGTCACTGCATGAACCCAAGTAGATTATGGGAAAGAGGTATTAGGAAAGAGGTATTGGGAAGGTGTCAGAAGATCTGGGAAGATAAGGATCAGGGGCCACCCTGCCCTCAAATTCAAGCATTTTTTTTAACATCTTTATTGGACTATAATTGCTTTACGATGGTGTGTTAGCTTCTGCTTTATAACAAAGTGAATCATCTATACATATACATATATCCCCATATCTCTTCCCTCTTTCGTCTCCCTCCCTCCCAGTCTCCCTCCCTCCCACCCTCCCTATCCCACCCCTCTAGGTGGCCACAAAGCACTGAGCTGAGCTGATCTCCCTGTGCTATGCGGCTGCTTCCCATTACCTATCTATTTTACATTTGGTAGTGTATATATGTCCATGCCACTCTCTCACTTTGTCCCAGCTTACCCTTCCCCCTCCCCGTGTCCTCAAGTCCATTCTCTAGTAGGTCTGTGTCTTTATTCCTGTCCTGCCCCTAGGTTCTTCATCACCATTTTTTTTTTTTTAGATTCCATATATATGTATTAGCATACGGTATTTGTTTTTCTCTTTCTGACTTACTTCACTCTGAAGACCTAAATAGACATTTCTGCAAAGAAGATATACAGATTGCCAACAAACACATGAAAGGATGCTCAACATCACTAATCATTAGAGAAATGCAAATCAAAGCTACAATGAGGTATCACCTCACACCAGTCAGAATGGCCATCATCAAAAAATCTACAAACAATAAATGCTGGAGAGGGTGTGGAGAAAAGGGAACCCTCTTGCACTGTTGGCGGGGATGTAAATTGATACAGCCACTATGGAGAACAGTATGGAGGTTCCTTAAAAAACTAAAAAAAAAAAAAAAAAATTCGAACATTTTTTGACTGAAGAGGGAAGGATGACTGTACCAGACTGTGTGGGAGGGGGTGGTAAAGCCAACTTCCACTTCCCTCCTGCTCTCTGCAGAGTCATGGTCATGAAGTTCCTGTGGTGGATAAATTCATTCTCTGTCTCCAGCATGATTCTTATGGCTGGAGGGTCCCTTATAAACATAATGGCTTCATTTAAAGTCATGTCTGGATATCTGTTATGTGCAAACCGTATTTCCCCACATAGAAGGGAACAGTGCAGAGAACAGGAGAGTGGTGTGATATGTGGGTAAGAAAAAAATAACAGGAACCAGAGAGAATACATTTTCTTTCCAGATTTGCAAAGCTAAGAAAGATAAGGCACCTGAGACACAGGAAAGAAAACTCAGAAGACCAGTACTATGGAAAAGAAGGCACAAGCCCCTCAGAGGACAGACAGTAGTGCGGAATAGTGGCTGGCGGTGGGAGGGGAGCAGTCAATAGACTTAATGTAGCAGGAGCTGAGAGTAGCTGTAAACAGGGAGTGCACAACTGTGAGAAATATGCTCAGCTTGAGTAGATATTGCCAGTTTTCAAAGTAGTTATACTGATACCCTCCAAGTATAAGTATTTGAGAATTTTGATCAAATATTCTAATAATAACTTGGTATTTTCCATCTTTAACATTTTGACATTTCTAATGATTCTTTAGTACTATTTTATTATTGTTTTAATTTGCATTTCTCTGGTGATAAATAAAGCTGAGCACTTTTCATAGTTTCACTGGCCATTTGGGTATCTTACTTTCTGATGTGTCTAATCATCTCTTCTATTTTTTCTACTGAACTATCTCTGTATTTTTTTCATTGAATTTTAGGAGTTAATAATAAACATGATTACTCTGTCCAAAATACCTCCCAAATCTTCTTACTCCATGCAGGGTGCATTTTCTCTCTTTTAATCTGAGTCTTTTAGTTAACCAATATTCTGAATTTTAGCATAGAAGAATTTATTATTTCCTTATTATTCTTTGTTTATCCTGTTTAAGAAAATCTAGTCAACCACAAAATAGTAAAGTTTCTCTCTGGTGCTTTCCTTTAAAGCTTCTATTTTTCCTTCTTAATGTAGGTTTGCAACTAACCTAGCAATTACTTTTTTATATGGTATGAGGTAGGAATCCAGATTCATTTTAGTCTAATATGAATATCTAATATTCATAGATAGATTCATGCAGAGATAGCATCAGTATGCAAAATACCATCCTTTCTCGCTTTTGTTATAAGTTAGGTTACAAGTAACTGTGGGTGAGTTTCCAGAAACTTTACTTCATTCCACTGTTTATTTTATCTATCCTGTACCAAGACCATGATGTATTACTATAGATTTTTAAAAGTCTTGATATCTGCAGTGTAAGTCCATCAGCTTTGTTCTTCTTCTTCAGGACTATCTTGACAATACTTGGCCTTTTACACTTCCATATAAATTTTTTAAAGAGCTTATTAATTTCTGGGAAAAGTACTAGAATTTTTATTGTAATTATATTGTATTTATAGGTTAATTTTGGAAGAACTGACATCTTTCCAATACGTAGTCTGCCCATCTATGAACAGGAACTATTTCTCGTTTTATTTTGGTCTTCTTTAATTTGTCTCATTTATGTTTCATAGTTTTCAGGGTAAATATCTTGCACAAGTATTAGGAGAGTTGTTCCTAAGTGACTGATTTTTAATACTAAAATAAAGTTGAAACTGGAATCAAACAAAATGACTTTCAATAGGAGAATAGATAAGCTTTGCTACATTCATACATAAAACCTAAACAGAAAAGTCTACATACTGTATGATAACAATTATATGACATCCTGAGAAAGGCAAAATTACAGCTATGCAAAAAGATCAGTGAGCTTTAGGGGCCTGTGCAACGGGGAGCAGGAGGAAAGGTTAAATAGATGAGTCACAGGGGAATTTTTAGGGTGGTGAAACTATTCTTTATAATTCTGTAATAGCAGATATATGACACTATATATTTGTCAATACCCATAGAATATTATAGCACAAAGATTAAACCTTAATGTATGCCAATATTAAATAGTCATTTCAGAAGTTGGGGATCCCATGACATAATAAAGAATGTGATATAAACTTCCCTCTTAAAATTGCTTTTGCTGCATCCCATAGGTTTTGGATCATCATGTTTTCATTTTCATTTGTCTCTAGGTGTGATAAAAAAATGTAACTTTACTACACATGTGTGAACACCTTCACTGAAGAGTTTGGGGGGAAAGATGCTGATCTAAGTAACTTTTGAAATTAGTGGTATCTGTAACACTAAAAGCAAAAGAAACAGTATATAAGCACCATACTCTGGTTGAAAAAGCTGTTTCCCATGGGAGTATGATTCACAATTTGATACCACTATATATGTTTACTGGAATTAAAAAATTAATGAAATGGGTCGTGCATTTCTCACCAACAGTGAGAACCAAATTTCTAACTGTTGGAGTGGAAGTTGAAAGATAAGCAAGGTGGAGAAGCTAGAATGATCCACGTGGTAATGGATTTGTGTTGGAGAGCTCAGTATAAAGTCATGTTTAGATTAACATCAATACAAATGGTTGCATACAGAAATATCTATAGATGTGGGGTATATGAGTGGGTTAGGATATACATATATTTCCTTGCTCTGTCAGCTGGGAGGGCTTAGAAACAACAAGCCCACAAAGCACCCCTTACTTGATTTCTGCTGCCATTCTCCAGTAAAAATAACCAGAACTCTTAAGAGAAAAGGCTTATTCTGGGACTGGGTAGGAAATATAAAGATCGCCTGGAGCATCTTTATAGTATCAGAAAGTGTAAAACCTATCAAAAACACACAATGATAGTAGTATGTCAAAAGGACACAGAAGCCAACTGAAAAAACTGTTCAATGGCCAAAGCTGAAACAATTGGGCAAAAAGATAAAGTAGTTCTGGATTATAAGATTATAACCCCAAGTATAAAATAAATATCATGAGTCCATCCTGACATAAATGATTGAATAAATAAATAAATAGAAGAGAAGCAAATCTCCCAAGCAGAAGAATTCCAAATAATTTATATACATACTCTGTCCTCTCAAGAGGTGAGATACATTTCTACTCTTTAAGTGTGGGCTGCACATAGTGACCTTCTTCCAAAATGTCCAGTATGGAAAGGAGGGAGGAGGAGGGGAGAACAACTTTACAGTGGAGAAACTGAAAAGACCTCAGCTAGGTGATCAAGGTCAACATCAACCATGATAGTCACGTTAATCATTGATATAATTTGTTGAAAATGACCCGTTATTTCCGTGTTCTTCTTTCTGCCCCCAACCCATAATCCCAGTCTAATCATGAGAAAAATATCATGCAATTTCCATTTGAGAGACATTCTACCTGACCAGAACTCCTCAAAATTGCTCAGGTCATAAAAACAAGGAAAGTGCAAGAAGTCTCACAGTTCAGAGAAACCTAAGAAGAAATGATAATTAAATGTAATGCAATGTCATGTCCTGGATGGGATTCTGAAACAGAAAAAGCACATTAGGTTAAAAAGGAAAAAAAAAAAAGGAAACCTGAATAAGGTGTAGACTTTAGATAGCCATATCACTTAAGAATTGGCTCATTAATTGTAACAAATGTACTATACTAATGTAAGATGTTAAAAATAAGGGAAACTGGGTGTGGGATTTAGGAGAACTCTCTGTGCTATCTTCATAGTTGTTCGTTTTTTTGTTTGTTTTTGGTCTATCCAAAACTATTCTAAATTAAAAGTTTTCTTACGGGAAATTGAGGATTTTTTTATTTTTCTCATTATTCTTTGTTTTTAGACTGTTGAATAAAATACATATTTTCTATAATGACCTTGAATCCATTGACCTCATTAATTCACTTATTAAACTTAATCTTTTTTTAGATTTGGATTTTCTTGGTACAAAAATCAAGTCATTTGAGAATAATGACAGTTTTATGTTCTCCATTTTTAAACCATGTGCTCTCCTTTCATTTGTTTGTCCTGTGACATTGGTTAGGACTTTCATTATAGTCTGCAATTTCCTGTCTTGTAATGTCCTTGTCAGATTTTGGAATCAAAGTTATCCTGGCCTCAGAAAAGGACAGTTAAGAATTTTCCCTGCATTTTTTTTTCTTTTTGGAAATGTCTGTTCAAGATTGATAATATCCTTTTCTTAAGTATTTTTTTTTAATTACCAATGAATTCATATGAATTTATAGTGTCTTTTTCAGTGGAGGTGTATTTTTTAAATAACACTCTCAAATTCAGTAGATTTAAGAATCTTCAGTTCTATTCATTTTACTATAAGGTTTGGTCAATTTCATTTTTTGAGTATTTTTTTGTATCAATTTATTAATATATTGCATAAATTTTTCATAATATAAAGGTTTTTATTTTCTTTTTAATGCCTGTAGGATTAGAAGTGATGTTCCCTTTGGGGGAGCTGGAAGGATGAAAAGGTAGTAAAGAATGAACATTGGCAATATAATGATAAATATAAAATTTGATTGAATATCAAAAACAACAAAAATGGCAAAATCTTGAGGGGACTATAACAGCATAAGCATGAGTAGCGTATACTCTGACCATTGTAAACAGCAGCTTTTGCTACATGAGCAAAAAACCGGAAGACTTTGGATACATCCACATATAATGCTAGGTGTTATGACCAAACACAATGTAGAATAAATCTCAAGTATTTAATAATATTTATAATCGTAACATGTAATGGCAACTAGGTGCTAGTCATAAAATTTTAGTAATAGTAGGAGCCTTAGTAATCAGTCTTATGCCTCTTACAGTTGTAGTCAAAACTAAAATCAGGAAAGGAAATAGAAAAACCTAAAGTCACATTTCAACACTTCATAATGTTCCTCTTGAATAGCCCAGCTAGTTTGACTTTATTCAGTTCCCAAGAGAAAATCTTGAACTACTGTTATCTAGTAGCTAATTACTCCCTTTGGGAGCACATACATCTTCCTTATTTTGCCTGACTCCCAGCACTGATAGTGTATGCCCAGTGGGGGAGATTAAGAATGAAAGAACAGTCCAATTGTGATTTTCTTTTTCCTATAGATTCTTGCTTCTTTTCCATTTAGAGAAGACCTTTCAGATACACACTACTATATAAAAAATAGCTAACAAGGTCCTACTGTATAGCACAGGGAACTATATTCAATATTCGGTAATAAACCATAATGGAAAAGAAAAAAAAAAGATTGAAGAAACAAAGGGAAGGAGGAAGAAAGGATGGAAATAATGTTATTAGACAAATATAGAAAAATGTGAATAGTAAAATCTGAACGTGAGTGAGGTGATATTCACTGCAAAAATGTTTGATCATCACTGTGTGTTTCCAAATAATTAAAGTGTTGTGAATGTTATTAGAGTGACTGGAAGAGATGTTTATAGTCAAAATTCAAATTTTATAAAAGAAAAAAATTTGAATATCAAAGATCTCAGCTTCCAGTTGTGGAAGAGAGCTAAAAATTAGCAAATTGAAATCAAAGAAAGTATAAAAATTGAAATGGAAATAAATAAAGTAGATACAACAGATATAATGAAATAGTGTATTTTAAAAAAAAAACTCAGTAGATAAATCAACAAAGCCAAAAGTTGGTTCTTAACAGATATTAAAGCAATAATAAAGCCCTAGAAACTCTGAGAAAGAGAGAGAAATGGAGAGAGTAATAGACAGAGACAGAGAAACAGAGACAGAGAAAATTAACAATAAATAGCAGATAACACAGAAGATTCTGCAGAAATTGCAAATAAAATGAAAAACTATGTGCAAATAACTTTTAAAACGCAGATTAAATGTACAGATTTATTTTGAAAAACACAAAAAGTGACAAGAAGAAATGGGAAATCTGAATAGTACTTTACTTGTTTAGAAATGTAAACCCATTGTATATTGTTGCCCCCTTTATCAAAGATAAGGTGACCATATGTGCGTGGGTTTATCTCTGGGCTTTTTATCCTGTTCCATTGATCTATACTTCTGTTTTTGTGCCAGTACCATACAGTCTTGATTACTGTAGCTTTGTAGTATAGTCTGAAGTCAGGGTGTCTGATTCCTCCAGCTCCATTTTTCTTTCTCAAGATTGCTTTGGCTATTCGGGGTATTTTGTGTTTCCATACAAATTGTGGAATTTTTTGTTCTAGTTCTGTGAAAAATGCCATTGGTAGTTTGATAGGGATGGCACTGAATCTGTAAATTGCTTTGGGTAGTATAGTCATTTTCACAATGTTGATTCTTCCAATCCAAGAACATGGTATATCTCTCCATCTGTTTGTATCATCTTTAATTTCTTTCATCAGTGTCTTATAGTTTTCTGCATACAGGTCTTTTGTCTCCTTAGGTAGGTTTATTCCTAGGAATAAAATAGGAAAATTCCTATGTTATTCTTTTTGTTGAGTGGTAAGTGGGAGTGTTTCCTTAATTTCTCTTTCAGATATTTCCTCGTTAGTGTATAGGAATGCAACAGATTTCTGTGCATTAATTTTGTATCCTGCTACTTTACCAAATTCATTGATTAGCTCTAGTATTTTTCTAGTAGCATCTTTAGGATTCTGTATATACAGTTTCATGTCATCTGCAAACAGTGACAGTTTTACTTCTTCTTTACCGCTATGGATTCCTTTTATAGATTTTTCTTCTCTAATTGCCATAGCTAAAACTTCAAAAACTATGTTGAATAATAATGGTGAGAGTGGGCAACCTTATCTTGTTCCTGATCTTAGAGAAAATGGTTTCAATTTTTCACCATTGAGAGCGATGCTGGCCATGGGTTTGTCATATACAGCCTTTATTATGTTGAGGTAGGCTCCCTCTATACCTACTTTCTGGAGAGCTTTTATAAATGAATGTTGAATTTTGTTGAAAGCTTTTTCTGCATCTACTGAGATTATCATATGGTTTTTATCCTCCAGTTTGTTAGTATGGTGCATCACATGTACAATGGAGAAAAGACAGCCTCTTCAATAAGTGGTGCTGGGAAAACTGGACAGCTACATGTAGAAGGGTGAAATTGGAACAGTTCCTAACACCGTACACAAAAATAAACTCAAAATGGATTAAAGACCTAAATGTAAGGCCAGACACTATAAAACTCTTAGAGGAAAACATAGGCAGAACACTCTATGACATAAATCACAGCAAGATCCTTTTTGACCCACCTCCTAGAGAAATGGAAATAAAAACAAAAATAACAAATGGGACCTAATGAAACTTAAAAGCTTTTGCACAGCAAAGGAAACCATAATCAAGATTTAAAGGCAACCCTCAGAATGGGAGAAAATATTTGCAAATGAAACAACTGACAAAGGATTAATCTCCAAAATATTAAAGCAGCTCATGCAGCTCAATATCAAAAAAACAAGCAACCCAATCCAAAAATGGGCAGAAGACCTAAATAGACATTTCTCCAAAGAAGATACACAGATTGCCAACAAGCACATGAACGGATGCTCAACATCACTAATCATTAGAGAAATACAAATCAAAACTACAGTGAGGAATCACCTCACACTGGTTAGAATGGCCATCATCAAAAAATCTAGAAACAGTAAATGCTAGAGAGGATGTGGAGAAAAGCAAGCCCTCCTGCACTGTTGGTGGGAATGTAAATTGATACAGCCACTATGGAGAACAGTATGGAGGAAATTTACTCATGAGTAACTGAGTAAATATGAACTATGTACATAAGATACTTTACTGTGCATCTTCACTTAAATGAATGAAAGAAGGAAGTAGGAATGTATAAACAAATGAATGAGTGAATGAAGCATGTGCTATGCTACCTCATCTTGTATGTACTAAGCATTTGACCAGAACCTGTCAAGAATGCATGATAGGAGCTCTCCATAATGTGCTGAGTATCATAATGTCCATTTTACTGTGAAGGAGGTGAACAAAACGCAAATGACCACGGGATCCACTCATTCTACCATATACTACCTCTCAGACATCCCCTGCTAATGGAGTATTGAAATAACCTTATTAAAGTTTATCTAAGGCACCAGATGAGGATGACCCTCTGAGGGGTTGAGGTGTTGTTCTTTAAAATTTGTTTTATACTTTGAAACAACAGTCATTTTGTGGGGTAGTTCCCCAAATAGGTAAAAAATGTGAGTGAGAAAATCAGAAGGTGGATTTAGTAATGGATCCACCTACCATCACTCTCAAAGATACATCTGGGGACCCTGTTCTCCATTGTATTAGTTCGGCTTTCCAAGATGAGGATGCTTCTGCTAAGAAACAAAACAAAAGTTCTATTAAACCTGAGAATATAGATGCTCTTGGTCATTTGGTCTCTTACTGTGTTATATAAGCAGGAGAAGAAAGAAGTTGCTATTCTGGTAGTGGTAATCTTCTCAATTATGAGATCTGGTTGCTGCTAGATAATGGATAGGAAGAGATGTCTGTAATTTAGGGTAGTTACTGGGATATATTTTGGTACTTCTATCCCCAGTAATAGCCCAGAATGGGCAATTACAACCAGAGCTTAACAAGGGCATGATAAATAGATCAGACCTTGCAGGGATACACATCTGGTTTATGCCACAGGATACTAAATCTAGAGCAGCCAAAGTGCAGGACAAGTTTGAAGGGGATTTTAGAATGTTTGGTAGAGGAGGGAGTGTTGAATAGCAGTGGGTTCCCTAGCAACAAGTGCAGCAGCAGAAACTATATTCTCTGTCTCTGTTTCCATCTCTGTCTCTCTCTCTCAAATGTAATAGGCCATACATCATTAAAGTATCAATGACAAGATGAGCCAAATTGAATATGCTGCTGAGCGGATGCATGGTGCAGAAGAGCAGACACTGTGCTGCCCAGCATCTATGCTGCTTGAACCATGCTCTCCTCCAGCTACCCTCATACACAACTCTGTGCTTGAAAGTATTCTCTGGTCACTTCTGCCAGCTCTGCCTACATGTCAAGTATGCTGAACATTCCAGAGAGTCAGTACCACCTGGGAGCAACCTTCAACAAATGAGGAATGGATAGTAAGATACAAATGCTCTCTCATTCGTTGGGTGTGATAACTCTGAGACACATGTATTACACTGGCTTCAGGAGTTGTCCAGAAGTATTAAGACTTGTACACCCAATGGTACCTTGCTTGACATGGCCTCTTCTATTAACTGCCTGAAATCTTACGGTTTTTTGTTGTTGTTTCCACACTCTTTCCTCTGTTTCTCTCAGGCATGGCCTCTGCACCACATCATTTTCAAATACATTATACAAATTGTATTTTTGTCTGGTTACTATGGTGATCAGTGCAACTCAAATCCTCAGATAGAAGTGCTGAATTTTGTTCTCATCAAAAATAATACTTATTGTTCCTGTTGTATCTTGTAGGGAGTGGAGAAACCTATGAACTGGCGGCTGCTGGTACTTGAGCATCTGAACATATGCTGAAACCCCCTGCAGTAAGAGGAGAGGCAGAGAAGAAAGAGTACAGGTTAGTAGTACCCTTAATAATTGGAAAATAAGGTTGTACAAAGGATCAGTGATTTTCTGTAACTCTGGGGGAATCTACCTCTTTACTTAATTTTAGCAATGGACCAATTAACTCGATGGTGAGTTTGGACTACTGGAAGATAAAAGGTCGTTTGAAAGCTGCAATTAAATTTCAGACTAGTCAATTTTTCATAGGCATAATACTTTAAGTGGCAAATGATAGGCACACATGAATTTTCCTCTATCAGTATCTCTGACTCCAACCTGAAATGCTTTCCCCTAATTTTTCACAATGTAAATGGAACCGCTATACTTCCTAAAAAAGAGAGGTGTTAGTCTTCTGAGGTTACAAAGTGGCTGCCCTCAGGCTGGATATAGGCCATATATGGGTTTTTTAATTAGGGTGACCAAGAGTTCCAGTTTTCCCTGGATGCAGGACTTTCAGTTTTAAAACTGGGACTGTCCAGGCAAATCAGGATGAGTTGGTCACTCTATTTGGTTTTCTTTGAACTACACAGTATTTTAAAAAATATATCTTGAATCAATATCCCACACATAAAAACTGAGAAATTCTACATAGTTATTTAGAATTTGAATTTCTCTTGTAAAACCATACCTGGCAACATTGGGTCTTCAAAGCCTCGTATCAACGAGTATTTGAATAGCAGCTGTTGTTTTCATAGGTGAGGCTTAAGCTCTCCAGTTTGTCACTATCCCCACCTCTCCCTATTATCTCCCACCAATGTGGCCAGGACATTATCTTTTCTCTGCTGTTATTTTTCTTATCCTTGCCTAACTTTACCTATTTATATTACCTGCCTTGCCCCTAGGTGTTTTTAAGATCACAACCCATGTTTTTCAAAGTCTTTTTTCTTTTTTCTTTTTTTTTTTTGCCATAAAGGCCCATCCTCCAGCTGCATTCAAAGAACACATTCTTATCTTTAAAGACAATTCAACCATGCTTTGACGTACTCTAAAATTTGAATCAATTATTTCCTTTTCTACCTTTCCTCTCTGCACATCAATAGAGCATTCATCGCATGATTGTTCATTTATTTATAAGTGTTTCTATTCCTTAGGAGACCGTGACACAGAGAAAGAGACAGAGACAGAAAGACAAAGAGAGACAGAGATAGAGTGAGAAATAAACATTTACTGTATCATCAGTTTAAGTATAAAATTTGCAAACTGTGAGTTGAAGTAGGGAGGTTATGTGGAGTAAGCATTGAAGAATGAAAAGAACTCATTTAGAAAGGTTCTGCTGATGAGAATTTAAATTTGTAACAACACTTGGGAAAGCAGAGTAAGGAAGAAAAGTCTATGCTCCTAATGACCCATCAATTTCACTTCTCAACATCTACCTTAGAGAAACGCAACTGCGACTCAAAAGGCATGCACGGTGATGTTCCTTTTAGCATTTATTCAAATTGTGAAGATTTGGAATAGTTAAATAAATTGTGGTGTTTCTATTATGAAATATTATACAGAATTCAAAGAATAAGATAGATATTTACCTTCTTTTTAAAATCTTCAAAACTCAGCAATTTAAAAAAGCAGAACAAAATATGCAGCACCAAAATATTACATATACACAAATAAACCTGAAACCATATGTGTAAGTACGTTAGGACATGTATTCAAAAAGAGTCTGGAAGGAAACACACCAAGCTGGTAACAATGAGTATGTCTGGGACGGGACAAAGGTTTTAATGTCATGAGGGGGCTTAGGCTATTATCTTTTTTTTAAGAGGGAGAATTCAAAATGTAGAAAATATAGAAAAAAAGGAAATAGCAAGCATTCATATTACTATCACTGATAATCACCCACAGTTAACTGTTGCTTTTTACTTCCACTTTATCGTTCGTAAAAATAATGCATGTTTATTATAAAGATCTCAAACAGTGTGGAACACCACAAATAAGTGAAAATAGCATCCCATAGCACACAACTCAGAAAATAAGTATATTTTATATTAGGTGGACATCATTCCAAAAAGTTTTCTTAAGAGTATAGAGACACCTAGATATATATACAGAATTATTTTCTAAGTATGTCCCCATAATGTAAATTGATGCTCTTTTTAATAAAAAGTGCTAATATCAATTTAATTTAAATTAACAGGGGAGAGTAAACTAAAACAGGTCTTGAATTTATAGCATGTGATGCATTACCACAGAGATATCATTTCCTAAATTGTAGCTTAAAGTCTAAGGAATAAAAGATTAAGAAAAAAATGAGGATAAAAACATAATGTGTTTCTTTAACTTTGTGTTTGTTTAATGTAATATCCATTCACTCCTACTGTGAGAGATGAGGATAATAGACTACTCATCTTCCCTTTTTACCTTCCGATGTTTTAAGTTGCACTATTACTTTACACTGTCAATTTTGTCTGTTCTGTAAGTATAATTTGATATAGTTTTACATATAAATTTATTAACTACCCACCATCAGTCTTTTTGCACAGTTTATCCATTCCTGAGAGATTTTTAAAACATCTTAAATCATAAGATTTGATCATTAGAAATTTTTTAATTCAGGAAGGATTTATGGGTGTTTTATTCCCTGAGATATTTCATGTTTGAGAATACCTGCCTATTGACTTTGTATTTGAATGTCCTTGGATTACACTTTCTTATCTTCAGAACATTGTTGCTGTAGAGAAATCTGAAGCCCATCTGAATATATTTTTTTTTAACCTGTGAATGTTGTTGTTTTTTTTCTTCTTTTGATGCCTGAAGTGTCTTTCTTTATTCTTGATGCTCAATAGCTTACTGGTAGCTTGAATGTTTTGTATCAAATTTTCATGGACTGTTTCACAGTCTTTCAATATTTGGATACACCATATGCAATATTTGGATACAGTTTTCATTCAGCAGTGATATGTTTTATTAAATAGTTAAATGAATTTTCTGTTTTATATTTACTCAAATACTCCAGTTATTCTTGCACTGGAATGTGTTTATCAATTATCAGTTTATCAGTGATCAGTTCTTGTTTTAATGAGTTAAAATCATTTTTACGTAGTAACATAAAATGAAAAATATATTAATAATTTTCCTTTGTTCCTTGAAATACATTTTTCTGTTTAGATCTGCATGTCCTTTTCTTCTTTCTTTTTCTTTCAGTTAGGTTGCTTGATATAGGGAATCCTTGGAAATTATATCAGTTCCGCATTTCACTGTATCACCCTGAAGTCTCACCATTTGTCAGAGACAGCCTATTTGTTCCCTTTTTCACCAGTTAGCAATTCTCTTAAGTCAAAAAAAGGTGAAACTTATAAATATTTAATTGTGCTTCTTTCCCAATTGGGTGTACTAGTAAGAATTCTCAGAATTTTGTTGACACACTAAGAATGTTTGTGATGGTGGGGATCCAAGTAAGAATCAAAGTCTTGCTGTAGCGCTCTGCTTTTTTTTTTTTTTTCCACATCTTTATTGGAGTATAATTGCTTTACAATGGTGTGTTAGTTTCTGCTTTATAACAAAGTGAATCAGTTATACATACACATATGTTCCCATATCTCTTCCCTCTTGCGTCTCCCTCCCTCCCACCCTCCCTATCCCACCCCTCAAGGCCATCACAAAGCACCGAGCTGATCTCCCTGTGCTATGCAGCTGCTTCCCACTAGCTATCTACCTTACGTTTGGTAGTGTATGAAGACTGTCAATTTCAGTTCTAAAACCTAGATTCATGAGACTCATTTGGGACTTTATTTTTTTAATGCAAATACCTAGGTCTGAGCTCTCAGAAATTGGATCTGGGGTGAGATGTGAGCATCCTCATTTTTTTACTTAAGAAATTCTAATAAGCAGACAAGTTTTAGAACTACTACATCATTCTCTGCTTCTCTCTTTGTTTGACTGCTATTAATAATTACTTTTTAGGGAGTGGAGTTCATTTTTTCTCAGTTAATTAAGGGTAAGAATCTGAGCGACAGTATCAGTTCACTCTCTCAACATTGAAACAGACTGCATTTTGCAGAATAGGCTATCTCTGTATCAGTCGATCCCCAATCTCGGAGTCCTATGACCAATAGTTTTTTTTGTTTTTTTTTTTAACATCCTACATGAAACATCCAACACAGATGTTCCTGACTGTGTAACTCTCCTGAGCAGTCAGAGACCACAGCTAGCCAGGTTATGGTTCTCCCATGTTCACCACACGGCTTGGAAATTATGCCGTCATCATCCAGCTGGCAGATGGGGGAGCAAAGAGGTGACAGAGAAAGCAAACCGCTCCTCACTGCCACTGCCTGGAAGAGATCTTATGTGAAGTGAATAAGATGCACAGCAATGGCCCATGAAGACGACCAGCCGGTCCCGACCACATAGGCTCACTAATATTTGTGTAGTTTTCCGTAGCAAATATGCATGTATTATTTGCTACAACTATATTCAGTTTCCAAAACAAGGAGGAAATTAAATAATTTTGACAAAGAGATCTGGCAACGAAGAGATCAGGCTGCTTAGAGAAGAGAGAGTTTTCTGAATGGTGGATTCTTTCCAAAAGAATGGTGGATTGGGGAGAATAAACAAACCCCCCAAAAAGAGAATGCAGACTTCCAGGCAGAGGAGCTTAGACTGGGAAGGACTGGCAGCAACGGCCGCAGAGTTTCCTGGCCGGGGGCGGAGGCACGACACATGGAACCGACGCGAGTCAACGTGCAGGTGGTTAGACAAGATCCTTGCCAAATTCCCCAAAGATACCCGAAACTCGTATATAGTTAGATGCCCTAGCTCTTCTTGTCCCAGTTTGTTCATGACTTCCCATCAGAACAGATAAGTTGAAACTGCTTTCTGTGCTCCCAAATCATTTCTTTGACCTTCAGGTACAAAATTAGGGAGACAAGAATGTTTACAGGAAAATAAAAAAGCATCAAGAAAGCAAACCCCATATCCTGACAACAGTCTCCATTTTTTTTTTTTTTTGGTGGAAAAAGTGATAATAAAACTAGATAAATGGGGTCTACAGAATCTGGGAGGGAAGAATGGCTTTGCTTCCTGCAGATGTTTAGAATAAAACTGTCTGCTAAAACAGAGCGCCACTGACTTCTCTCCCCCACAAATTCCCAGAGCCCCCATCTAATAGGAAACTGGTGAGGTTGCAGTCTGCAGCTGAATAACCTCGCAATCCCTGTTCTCATTCCTCCCTGCCCTGTACTAATCTTTCAGAAACACTAGGTGGGATGGTTCCCTGAAATGTGGTACTGTGTCTGTAGGCTGGGCTCCAGCTCTGAGCACAAATTCTAGCACCGTTCTTGGTACATAGTAGGGGTTAGTAATATGAATAAATGCATGTTCACCTACTTTGCCTTCTGGTAAATATTCTAAAAAGACTGTATAATAGAAATGCCTTGGAGTCCAGAGAACTGAGTCCTAATTTCTATTCTGCCTCTAACTTATAATGTGACCTGGAATTACTCTGAGAGTTTTGCAACGTGAAGAAACAGCTGGTCTCCAAGTTTCCTAAAAACCTAACATTTTGTTGTTGTTTGTTTGCCAGTCTTCTAATTAGTCTGTGTCGGGGTTTATAGATGAAAAAAAGAAGAAAATTAGAAAAAAAAATAGTCAAATTTTACTAATGGAACTGATAAAAATAAAATGGTTTTAACCAGTGCCTTTATATTACATGAACTTCCAGTAGTCATGTAATGAAAAAACGAAAAATGTCCCATCCCACCTTCTCTATGAAATTGAGCATACAGAGCACACATTCCCATTAACTGGGATGCCAAGTGTGAAATTAATTCATGTTGCCCACATAAGTCAAGGAAAAGAGAAAGAAAAGCTAATGCCTCAATATTTGTTAGCTTGTAAACACCAGAAGACACTATTATAATTTCATGGAGTGGCCACATTAATTCGTCCATACATTGTCCTCCAAAATTATTATTCCTGCCAAAAGGTTCATCAAGATAGGAATACTGGGGCTTCCCTGGTGGCGCAGTGGCTAAGAATCCTCCTGCCAAGGCAGGGGACACGGGTTCGAGCCCTGGTCTGGGAAGATCCCACATGCCGCGGAGCAACTAAGCCCGTGAGCCACAACTACTGAGCCTGCGCTCCAGAGCCCACGAGCCACAACTCCTGAAGCCCGGGCGCCTAGAGCGTGTGCTCTGCAACAAGAGAAGCCACTGCAATGAGAAGCCTGTGCACTGCAACGAAGAGTAGCCCCCGCTCACTGCAACTAGAGAAAGCCCATGAGCATCAATGAAGACCCAACACAGCCAAAAATAAATAAATAAAATAAATTTTTTTTAAAAAGATAGGAATACTAATATTTTTCAGGAAATATGTGACAGTGTTAATCTGGAAAATAAAGTGCCAATTGGCCTTAATTGCGTGTATAATCTCAAAATGATCAGTGCATATAAATTCCTAAAACAAAATGTCTGAGCAACACCTGATAGTCAAAAATATTTAGTGAAATGATTCACCACTTGAGATTACAAAATCTTCTCTGAAAAGGACAGCTCAATATGTTTCAATGAGGTAAATTGACCTTCCTACATTCATGGTAGTTTTCTTTTCCTATTTGAGTAATGTTTAATGTCTGCAATACTGACTTTAGCTTATTTCCATTATCACTATTATAAACAACCTTGAAATATTCATGTTTTGTACTCAGTTGCAGTTAAGTATCACAAACTGGGAATGGAATACTAGGGGGTGATGTGCTGTCTCCTGGGTACCCTGCCACCAAAAGTAGCCAATATAGTAACAATATTATGATGAATACCTTGAGAATTATTAATAATCAGATTAGCTACTTGTTTGATTGTTATGACAGATGTGTTTAGTATCCAGGTACAGAAGTAACTAAATGTGGGTTGCTGCTTAGAAAAATACAAAACTCATAGCAGCTGAAGTTGTTATTCTTAATATCATGTGATCCTTTCGGTCTACTTTTTATCCTAGAGTCAGATGCCAGTGAAATTAGGAAGGAGATAAGGTTATCAGCATTTCCCAAATTCTCCTTTCAAAGCTGCTCCATGTGCTATCACATTCAGACACATCACAGCCAAATCTTACCTTCATGTTGTGTTTTGGACAACCAGAGAGGACCCACATACAGTCCAGGCCTCTGCAGTTGGTATCCACGTACAGGACCTCACACATTCCTCCACATCTGCTCTTTGTGCCTTTGGTTCTGTGTACACTCATTGCCATCTTCTCTTCGATGGAGGTCAATGGAAAAGAGCTGGTGGATTTCATGGAGAGTGTTAGCTATCCCGCTCTTTCATTTCCAATGATGAGAAAAAAGGTAGTGAAAATGTCTTTCACTTCCTCCATGACTCCACACTTCACTCTATTTTTCTACAGGAGAGTGACTTATCTGCCTGGGAAAATTCAATCACCTGACCTTTAATTCCCTGCCTGAAGGGAACAAAACGCTTCTCTACAGCACCGAGGGAAACCGTCCTTTCATGACTCTACACAGACTTTTGTCTTCTAAACTCCACATTGACACTACTTGGACCACAGACTGCTGGGGCTCCCATTAAAATAGCTTCCTCACCGTCTCTCTTAACCAGTCTCTCCTCAGGGACCAAAACTGACTGACTGGACAAGGGTATGCATCCTCCTCTTTTTCTCCATCCCTCCTGTATCAGCTAACAATCAAGTATCTTCCTGCCCAAATCAAAACTTAATGAAACAAAATCTGTGCATTTCCGTTTATGCAGTTGGGTACCCTCAGGAGTCATTTCTCCACAGTTTGTTTTTTTTCAAGCAGCACAACTCTGGATCCCATTCCAGGTCACTCAAGAGTCCCTGCTAAATGAGAACTAAGGGAGATAAAGCTGATGGAGTTTGCTGGCCCTGTCCAAAGTCCTCCCTGCTGTGACTTTAGCAAATAAACTTTTGCTTTTTAGGAAGTCATCACCTTGGCAGAGGGTAGCCCTGTATTTCTCTGTGACTTAAGCAATGCCATTACTGCCTAGAGAATGGAGAGAGAGGGGATTTACTGCTCAGAAGATTTCTTAATGAGTCATTGGCCTCAGCAGAGGTGCTTTTCCTTAATTTATAGAGGAAGCGATCAATCACAAGGAAATACATCCTGCTCATTCCAGTGAGCCATTGGCCTCCTGCCAGCTCATCCCACTGAACTACAGGGTCTGGGACAAGGGTGTGAGGGACAGTCTTTCTCTGCCAGTGGTTTTCAGGGCACAGTTAGGAGTTTTGTCATTGCATCAGAGGCCCCAAAGCGTGTAACGAAACTGAGACTTGGAAAACAGTTGTGTGGGATGATATATGAGGGGAGAAGAGGTTTATATTACATGTGGTTACTGAAAGAAGGAAGCTTCTAGCTCTTCCTGAAAGCATAAATGACCTTTATGACAGGGATCATCTGTAAGACTTGGAAACCTGAGGCTGATGGTCAAACTAAGAGATGTACAACGATGTACAATGAGCATTGAGTTATCAAACACCTGAGCCTTTCATTTTCAGAATAAGGGGAAAGGGCAGGAGGAAGGTTGGAGGAAACAGGAAAGCAAGAGGAAGGACGGGAGGAATGAAAGAAAAAAGAAATTGAACACTTCAAATCAGGGAACCCAAAGAGACAGAGGAAGTTGAAATCAAGAGTCATAATGTGTCTAAATTGCTCAGCAGTCTGGCAAACTTGGCTCAAAGCTAATGTCATTCTTTTTTTTTTTAATATTTATTTATTTTTTTGGCTGCGTTGGGTCTTAGTTGTGGCACACGGGCTCCTCTCTAGCTGTGGCCGCATGGGTTTTCTCTCTGTAGTTGTGGTGCGCGGGCTCCAGGGCACATGAACTCTGTAGTTTGCTGCACGCGCGATCTCTCGTTGAGATGCACAAGCTCAGTTGTTGTGGCACGTGGGCTTAGTTGCCCCGTAGCATGTGGGATCTTAGTTTCCCGACCAGGGATCGAACCCATGTCCGCTGCATTGGAAGGCGGATTCTTTACCACTGGAGCACCAGGGAAGTCCCTCTAATGTCATTCTTATTTTCAAATGTGCAGTATCGTTAAGAGATAGCCGTTCCTCTCTCTGTCATTTGTAGAAATGAAAAAAATCCCAGACATCAGGGCAGCCTAGCAGACATTCCATATCACACTGTCCTGAGCTCCATCTGATTCTTTGGACCACACAGAGGCAGCTTTCGGGTCGCTGCTTCCTGACCCACAGGTCCTATCAGTGAGCTCCTTGCCCTCTGGAGAGAAGGAAGCCTTTGGCCAGTAGGAGCAAATGAGAGCGATTTTGCTCTACTGCTTTTTACCAAGGCATTAGTATAAGGGCCTCTGTAGCTCAACTTATGAAATAACCCACCCTCCCCATGTAGTTTTGTTTCTTTCACTCAAGGCTCACGTACGTGAATCCATCTATCTCTCTCCCAATGCAATCTGCACTCAGTGACATCATTTACACTGAGATGTCAGTGGATTATCCCTTCATCTGTGTTTAAACCCTAAGTCTAAAAGCATTAATTGCTAAAAGTGGAATTTAGTTTCAATCTAGCCTTTTGAGGAGTCTGTAGTCATCTGGAATCCAGGGAAATCACCCTTGGTGTGGTCTCTAAGATCCTAATTGATCTTGCCTCTTCCCAGGTCTCTGACCTATATTCTACTACTATGATGTTTCTTTCTCCTCTCTAACCATCATTCCATCGGCACAGGGTCTTTTTACATGTTCTTCTTTCATCTGGAACTCTCTTCTGCTGCTCTTCACATAGTAAAATCCAGCGTAGCCTTTACGTCTCAGCTCAAATGTCACTCCTTCATGGAAGACTTCCTTGCCTCCCCAGACTGGGTCATGCCTCCCTACTATTGGTGCTCAAATCACCGTGCACCACTCCCCTATAGCATTTATCATTTGTTTCTTATTGGTATCGTTCCATCAATGGACATCTTTTCCCCTGCACTGTAAATAAAAAGTCTGGAAGTTTGTATGCATTTTTTAGTATTGTTTTCTCAGTACTAAATGAAAATCTAAGGGGATGATATTCAAGACAGAAAGGAAAGCTAGTCTAAAGGCCCTAAGGTATGAACAAGGTTGGCATGTCCCCAGCTAACAGAAGATGGAGAAATAGCAGAAGATGAGATCAAGGAGGAAGACAGGGACAGATCACGTAGAAACTTCAAAATCTAGTTCCAGTTTTTCTGCTAAACAGATGAGAAAACAGTGGAGAGGAATTTATATATATATAATATAGATAGATATATATAGATATATATTTGTTTTGTTTTACTTTTAATTTGCAAAAATACTATCGATTTCCTGTATACCTTTAAAGCAGCTTTCCATAATGAAAACAGCTTTACAAGTACATTATTGAAATCAAGAAATCAACATTGATATAGTACCACTAACTAAACTACTGACTGGATTTCATCAGTGTTTACATGCAGTGTGTGTGCATGTCTGTCTGTCTGTGTAGTACTATGAAATCACATCACATGTATAGATTTATATAACTAGCACCACAGTTAGGATATAGAACAATTCCATCACCACAAAGAAACTACCTCGTGTTACCCTTTTATAGTCCCAATTACTGATCTTATATCTATCACTATAATTTTGTCATGTCTGGAGTGTTATATAAATGGAGTCATATACCATGTCACTTGTGCAATTGGCTATTTTTGTTCAGCATAATGCCTTTGTTTATAGTCGTCTTGCAGAGATGAAACAGACACCCAATGCAACATTTGGTTTGAATGTCAAACTTTGATTTGGATGCTACACATTCACCAAGAGTGTATGGACGTGTTTATTACTCGCATAATGAGGCTTTCTGGTGAGAGCAGAATATTCTCCCAATCAGGTACCAAAATGTCTACAGAAAAAAGGGGAGGGGCAACTATCTTTGTCTTTTGTTGTGATCAGGGAGTGGCACTGTGGTGAGGGTTTTACATGCCCAACTGTGTTCTGTCTGGATGCAGAATTGTATCGATATGATAGTCCCAAAAAACACAGATATCTGGACATCTACTCTGTGCCAAGGACTGTCCTTGATGTTGGAGACTAGAGATGATGGAGATGCTAAACTTGCTCTTAGTGTGCAGACAGATTTGTATGCTCAAATTTGGGCATTATAAGCAGCTTAAATGAAATAACTAACTAGACATATGTTATAAAATAGTTTTCTCTGTGCTGTGAGGATATTTGACTGAGTCCCAATCAACTCTGCACCCCCCAAAGTGCCTGAAACTTAATCTGTTTTTTGTTAAAATAAACATTTTGTTGGGAGGACAAAGCAAAAATACTTGAAAAACTTGAACAATATTATGAAGATACAATAAAAATGCAGTCCTTAATTCAGAACTGATAACAAATATTCATTTACCTGAATTCCATTTTTGAAGGCAATATAAGAAATAGAATTCCTATTTCCCTTTTTTTCTTTTTACAGACCTTGCAACTTTATGGGAAGGCACCAAAAACAAGTACTGAAAACATTCTAGAACATTTAGAAAGAACATACGAATACACAGGAAGACAAAGTGCATGTGGTGGGAAGGTTAGGGGATGCAGAATGCTCTTTCTTCAGTATTTTGCAGTAGTTTAACTTATTCTTTGGGAAGCAAGCAACCCTGGATTATGGCTGGTAAGGGGAAACGGTGTGGTTGTGGTTAGGCTACAGACAGTGAGATCCAAAAAGCAACAGGTGTTTGCTTTGAATGTATTTATGTTATTAAACAGCCATGATTTTTGGCCTACTGGAACGTTTTGAAAAGATTCTGCTCCTGCCATTAATAATCATAACATCTCACTGGCCATCAGAAAGCCATTCCTCTCTTGCTTCAACCCTTCAGTTAAAATGGATAGTTTTTGCCTTCAGATTTCTATCTTGGAATACTTAGTGGTTTTAAACATTTCGTTAGCTATCCTCTATAAAATATATTTTTCTTCTAAATCTTAAAAAAAAAGTTTTCTATTTTAGTTCATGACAACTGCTAGGAGGGACAATTGGAGTCATTTGGATAGTGTGTTCTGCTCTACTGTCCACTTTAAAACGTCCCTAGTGTCCCTAGATAGTGTTCCTAGATAGTAAATTATCAGTTTTCTCTTCTATGGATTTTAGCATTTCTCCATCAAGTAATTTTATTACTAATTCCAACCACATATTTAGGGTCTAATGGCCCTATTTTGTTTCCTGCTAGTTCCCAAATAATCCCCTTGGCTTACAATTCTATCTTCTGTGCCTCTAACCATCTCTCATATCCAACAAGCAAAGCTATAGTCCAACCTGTGAGACTCTGGGACGCAGACGATAGTCATCTAGCTTTCTTTTTCCATGAAACTGCCCACCTTACCTTGGGGAAAGTTTGGGCAGCCTGGCAGTAGAGAAGGGAAAGCAGGGGTACATCCTCACTGCATTTTCAGATTCCTGTCAGTCATTATAGGATGGAATATATATAAATAAGAGGAGGGAAGGGTTGAATTCAGGTTTTAGGGAGCCTGAGCCAACAAACTTTCATAAACTCTTTTAAGAAAAGATATCCAAAATTACCAATAACAATTAGATACAAAAGTAATTATTTATTAGAATGAGAACATAGAGAGCTTTGTCTTATTGCCGGTTTGGCAAGGTCTTCAGTTCTGGGTGTTTTACAGACATAAAATGTATGGGGATGGGGAATGTAATGTAGTGGATTGAGAGAAACGTTATTCACCAAAAATTTTCTTACGGGTGTGACGTCTGGCTCAAGTACATACATATAGTTGCTTGACTTTTTATCAAGGAAGAACATGTGTGGCTCCTGACAGAGATGGTAGATGAGAATGAACAGAAAAACAAGAAATGAAGGGGCACACTAGAATATTCTAGTGTTCCCCTGGTGGTGCAGTGGTCAAAAATATCTTCAGGAGAATATTTCTAATAGGTGGGTTTTAGCTTGGCTTGCTGGAAATGTACAATATGAAATACCCTCACTGCTCTCGGCCCATCCTTATAACCCCCACGAGGTCTTCAGTATAGGCTTTTTTGTTCACCCATATACTAGAGAAGAACTAGAGGCAGTACCTTGTTTGGCATCCAGAAAGTTAACATCAATAGACACAGACCAAACATAGCTACATCTGATGCTTTACAACCAGAGTAAATGTGAGGGTCCTGGTGGAAATGAAGCAGTCAAAGGGAAAAAATCTTTTTTTTTTTTATGTTTGCTAAATGCAAAGGCATTTTTGTTTCACCTCTCATTATTCCCCACTTTACAGCTGAAGAAACAAAATGAAAACCTAAGATACTGTGTGCTTCTTATGGGTTAGATTATGTTTATCCAAGAGTACAAGTTCTTTGACTCCAAGTCTAGCTTTCTACATGAGGACCAAACCACTCTACTTTGACTGACTTAGATAATCCTTTTTCTTTCCTCTTGGAGATAAAAGCTGTATCCATAACCTGCACTAAGATCTGAGCATTAACGTCTGCTAGGTGTCATAGAGAGAGCCAGCAAACGCTCCTATTGACCTAAAATAAATAGACGGCCAGTTATTTCTACAGCAAAAAAAAAAAAAAGTTTATTCAGGATCAGCAGATGATTGCAATTTGGGGTCTGCAACCACAGCGAGCCACTTGCAAGTCCCTGCACAGCAAGGAAAGGAGAACTCTTTTATAGAGAGGAAAAGGAAGTTGGGACGGCTATACTAAACAAAGAATATGTGTCTTTGCATTGGCTGAGCTGCCAGGAAAGAAGAGGAATACTTCTTTTTCCTGGTGGCTCTGCTAATCACTGGGTGTGAGAGCTCCCCCTCCTGGTTTTCCGACTCTACGTAATTGAAGTTTCTGTTTAAGTTTTTACTTCCCAGATCATTGTACTTCAAAGTTTGCATGTCACATCAGTGGAGCCTTGGTATGAAGACACAGAAGCATCCTGTTTGCCTGTTATTTGTACTCAAATTTTTGTGTTCTCCAAGGCAGGCTTTTATCAAGTGGGGAATTGACTTGGAAGCATTACTCATTGATGAGACCCTTCTCAATAATGCTTTGTTTTGCATTTTGTTGGCCAGAACTCATCATTATTTAAACATCTCTCTAGATATTCTGATGATTTTTATGAACACAATAAAATGCTGAGATTTTGTCTCCTCTGTCTTAGAGCCATCTCCTTCTTAGAAGCTTGTGGGTAGCTCGCCCCAGCTGTTCTCTTTCTCAGTCTTCTAATATATTTAGGCATAAGAGAAAGACACTTCAGGAAAGATGTGGATTCTGACTGGATATTGTGGCCCAGGACAAGAACTTCAGCTGTGCCTGTCAGTTTCCCGGGTCAGAAAAACTCAAGTCAAACTTGGAGATGGAAGCAGGGCTGGGAAAAATTGGTGGGCAAATACTCAATAGATCTCACATGAAATGCTTTGGCCAATTGCAATTTTGAGATGCCAGGTTTTTTTATCTGTATATAAAGAATTTAAAGTCTACAATTACCCTAAATGTGTATTGTTGAGTTCCAGGGTACATGAAATGCCAAAAAGCCACATTCACAATTCACTTCTGACATGTCTCACTCTGTCTGTAGAATCTAGACTTAAGGAAACTTTGAGTTTATCAGGCTTCCATGAGGTCATGCCCTTAATACTTCTGAGAATCCATTTGCCCTGCTGAAAAAATAGAGTTGTATCACCTTAATCCTTTCAGAGGTTCTTAACAAAGAAGGTGACAACCACATTCTACATTTCTTTGCACTTAGGTGTGTCTTAATGGCAGTGTCCAGAATTTGGGCTTTGTCCTAAAGTTTTATTTGAATGGACAACATTTGAAATGATTGAAAAAGTTTACTGTTTTCCTGCAAATCTTGGAATGTGTGGGCTGTATATATTCCCTCTCAATTATATTTGCAAATCTTTTTTCTGAACTCATCAAATTCACCTAGTAGCCACCAGCTCACAGTTTCAGTATTACGACTCAAAACCATTTAGCTGAAGGTTCAAGTTTATTAATAACATCCTGTCTTCCAAGTTACCACAGGTCATAGCTATGCCAAATATGTTGCCACTACATAACATGGGTTGCCACTTTTCCAGCATCCTCTGGTTTCTCACTGCTCGTTACCAGTCCCAAAGACAATAATATTTTAAACTTCTGTCATGGTAATGTACCACTTTCAATACCAATTTCTGTATCAGTCAGCTAATGCACAATAATATTGCATAATAAATCTTCCCAAGTATCAACAGCTTACAACAACCAGTACTTGTTCTTATTTTATGAGTCTGTGCATTGCCTAGAGTTTGACTTATCTAGACTGGCTTAGCTCCAGGCTGTAGGTTCAGTTTATGTCTGCTCCATATATGTTTATTCTGAGGTCCAAACTGAAGGAACCTAACAGAACCAAACTGAAGCTATTCAGAGCATGCTCTTCTAATAGATCACTGAAGCATAGAAGGACAAGCTTCTGAGAACAAAGCTTCTGCTTCTATCATATCAATTTAAATCCCATCGGCCAAAGCATATTACATGCCAAAGCCCAAGGAATAGCCTCTGCTCACCATGAAGCCATCACAAGGGTGTGAACGTTATTATTCTTCTCTAGAGAAATAACAAATTAGGAACAACAATCTAATCTACCATAGAATCCAACACATGCTAGGCCAATCAGATAACTTTTATTGACATTGAACAGTTACTTTTGATCTAAAGAACCAAAGGACAGTCCTTTCTACCATGTAATTGAATTTGGGGGTAGAGGAAAGCTAGTCTAAGGAGAAAGAGCAGAAGGAAGCAGAATGACCACTGCATAAAGCAAAATGTGAACGGCACAGAGGACTCCCGTGATTCCTGACACCTTTCCCTTTCCTGCTTTTAGTTCCTTCCTGAGACTCAGAAGTTTTCTTCTGCTTCTTTAAGACCCTTTCCTTAACCTTAAAATATATTTCAATTTTATTCTTAAACTACATATGTGCATTTGGTCTTCATCCCCATTTCTGGCAGAGTTCCTAAAACATTTGGAATTTCCTAATTGAGGAGAGCAAGAAAGGTATCTTATTCTGTTAATGAGGTGACTTTTGGAAAGTCCTAGGCAACCACAGAGGGCTGATAGAGGGCTGATTGCCAGAGAAGTTAACCATTTGATTAAGAGTCGGAACTTTCAGTCCCACCCCCAACCTCCAAGGAGGGAAGAAGGGCTGGAAATTGAGTTCAGTCGCCAATGACCAATGATTTATCAAGCATGCCTTGTAATGAAGCCTCCATAAAACCCCAAAAGGCCAAGGTTTTGCAAGCTTCAAGTGGGTGAACAGCATGGAGGTTCAGAGAGAGCAGCATGCAAGGAGAGGGCATGGAAGCTCTGAAGCCTTTCCCACGCACCTTGCCCTGTGCATCTCTTCCGTAGGGCTGTTCCTGAGCTATTTCCTTTTATCATAAACTGGTGATCTAGTAAATAAAATGTTTCTCTGAGTTCTTGAGCCACTCTAACAAATTAAACAAACCCAAGGAGGGGGTCATTGAAACCTCCAGTCTGTAGCTAGTCGGTCAGAAGCACTGGTGATGACCTGCGTTTGCAACTGGCCTCTGAAGTGGGGGTTGGGGGGAGTCTTGTAGGACTGAGCCCTTAACTTGTGAGATCTGATGCAGGTAGCAGTGTCAAAATTCAGCTGAATTACAGGACACGCAGCTGATGTCAGAGACTTGCTTGGTGGTGTGGGAAAACTCTCCTTCTGTGTTGAAAATTGGTCCCAGAACTTTTACTATACCAAGATATTTTCCTGTATTTTGAAATTAAGCATTACCAAAGAATACAGAAGGATGCTAATGAGGGCAAAGTTCTGTATTAGGTCCCCACTGGGTTCAACATCCTAGCCCTGACCAGTATGAAATTAGACTAGATAGCTGGTCCCTCGGGTCACTTCTTGCTTAGAAGCTCTAGAGGAGGTTCTTTTGAGTGAAATGGCTGTCCTGAAGAATCCATGCTTTTGTCACACTAGCAGGAGTTGCCAGTATCAGTGAAGACCACCCAAAAGTGAGAGGACAACTCAGCATACGTCCATGCCACACAAACAAGTCAAAGTGTGTGTACCCTTCTGGCAGAGCATAATGATTAGCTAGGCATCAGCTACCTTCTTTTAGGGTCCAGAATAAGCACATTAACTCCAGATTTATTGTCTTTTTTTTTTTTTTTAATGTGAGAAAAAAAAAAAAGGAATGATAAGCCAAAGAATGAATAGGAAGCAAAATGAGTTTATTTTATACATGTTATCTGCGAAGACTGAACTATGTGTACAAGCTGCTTGGGGGTAAAATTACTTTTTTTCTGGACATAGGCCTATTTATCCTATCACTTTAACCTGCTCTCCACTTTCTCAGAAAACTGGATGGCACGTTGAAGAATCGTGTCCTTGGGGATAGTGTTGGCAGAGATGCTGTCTCGGGAAGGGACGAGCAGAGCAGTTCTCCATCTTGCATATACTTGACATGAATCAGATTTCTTTTCTTATTTAGTTGAAGCTGCACTGTTGACAGGAACATGTGAATTCCGGATTTCTTCACTCACTGAAGAACAAAACCTCCTACAGTCTTTCCTGAGATGGTTGGCCTGTGTAGTTCCCCAGTGTATATCCGAGTAGTAAACCCAGCAACTTGGTAAAGAATATGGTTTGGTACCAGGATTCTTCCCTTTTGGGTTGGCAGTGTTATTTACTTCAAGAAGATTTGGATCGTAATACAATATACATAATTTGTTAGTGATCCGACATTAAACAAATTGCCTAACTTCTCTAGGGCTCATCTGTAAGGTAGAGATAATAGTGCCTACTTCATAGAGGCATTGTATTATAAGAAGACAGTACATACAAAGGGGTCAGCATAGTGTCTGGCAAATAGTCTAATTTGCTTTTATCTCCCCTGCTATTTTCTCTTAGCTTATCTTGCCTTATTGCACTCACATTATATACGGATGGATACACTATGGATGATACACCTTTTTTAGGGGAAAATGAAGGCATTACCTCCTGACATTTTAGTATCTATTGATCTTGTCTTATCCAGGTATTCACTGGACTAAAACAGTTCTGTGCCTTTCCAGGGCTTTCTGGCTTCTGTGCTATGTCTTCATAGAATATTAGAACCAGAAAAAACCTTAGAGTTATTCGTTCTCCAGATGAAGAAACAGACAACTGGGAAGACGAGGCGGCTTGCTCAAGGTCATTCAGCTAGTAGCAGCAGGGCTGAGGTTACACTCTATTCTACCCCATGTTTCATGTTGCCATCCAAACTAGCGTCTGAAAATGAAGAACTGACAAGTTTCTCTGGTTAGTTTCCTGATAATTTCTTAGTGAAAACCACAACAAAGATAATAACAAAATGGAAAATGGTCTATTTTTCCAGCTTCTCTTATCTCCAGATGATGTGCTTATATATTAAATCTAAAGTTTCGTAATCAGGAGACAGAAACGCAAATGACTGTGGGCAGATTTTAGAAATCAGTATGAACTAAACAAGTTCACAGAGCCCAAATATCTCTAAAATCCAGTAATCTTTGAAGGGTCCACCACAGGATCCAATAAGAGAGTAGAAGGGCCCTCCCAGAACCCCCGCAAAGCTTAGGACCCAGGAATACTCAGCAGGACACCAACAGTATGATCCAGAAACAAGCTTAATTAAAGCACACAGCAGTGTACAATGGTAGACCCCTTGCATTGCTGAGACCTGGCATTTGTTCAAAACAGATAGAATAGAAGAGAAAAACTTCAGTGCTTTGGTTAGCTCCAAGAGAGATATGTTGTGTTTGCTTTAATATCGCATGAGAGGGTGTATGCATGAAGTAGCCAGGCCTGAAAATGTACAGCTGTACAGTTGGGAGTTCAGATTTAAGACCAAAACATGTAGTGAGTTGGAGGATGTGCCTGGTGATTGCTAGCACTGTAGGTGGGAATGATGCTTGTGACTTAGACACAGAGAATGGCTGTTTTCAAACCTGAGACATCTGTAGGCACCATGTTTTGTGTCATGCACAGAGGTAGCAAAGAGAATGGCTGGAGATGCTGCATTTGAAGATACTTATTACCAGAAGCATCAAAACCTCAATGGTTTGTGAGAAAAATAAGCAGTGAGTGCATCAGAGTTTCAGCCCAAAGAGACCAATAGGACCGAGGAGTTGAAGGAGGGCTTCCCAGGCCCTACAAATCTGGGCTGAGCTCTGCACTCCCTTTCTGGTCATCTTTTATTGGGTCTTTGTGTCCTGACCTTGGAAGTTCACCAAGGTTGTTCTGGTATCATCCTTGCTAAACACTTAATTCCAATTCAGAAGTTTTCTAAAAATTGTGACTCTAAGACCCTATTTCTGAGATTGCCTCATTATATTTTCAGTTGTCAGTATTAGTCTATGTGGAATACTCTTTACCAACCCAGACTTAGCGCATTGATTGTTTTTATGCTTCTACTGACATAATTTTCGAGCTCCTGTGTCTTCCTAACAAAGACCATCAAACATTATTATTTATTCCTATTTTTACAAATATCCATGTTTTTTTTACCCCAGCAATAACTCTGAAATAGATTTCTTTCTCCCAGATTATAGCATCACTCCTTTTTTACACTGACACCTGCAAATGCTGGATTTTAAACCTACCCGTTATTCATATCATTGAGTGATTCAGCTTCTGAATGAGTGAGGAATTGTTCCTACCTATAATAGGAAATCTCTTCATTCTTCTAAGCCAGTCGTTATATCTACATGAATTTGAATATCACAGTTAGCCATATCACAGTTAGTGATCCACTAACTGGAAACTGCTCTGAGAGCCTCTTAATTTTTTCAAAATATAGTCAATTGTTGTTATCTTTAACTAGTAAATAGTATTATAACCAGTTTTTTGCTGGTAAATATTTAACAATCAACTCTCCAGGGAAAACAGTGGTGATTTCTACTACTTACTGATTTCCATGGTGTAAATACTCCTACCATGTCTGACTTAAAGCTACATATTTTACATGACTGAACACAGAATTGGGAAGAGAAGCTCACAATCAGCTCTTTCGAGCCAATATGAGCTGGCTTCAACAACACCAGTGGAAAAGTGTTATTTAACAACGTGCTTCTTGCTGTAACAGAATAAAGATGTCATTACTTTTCAGTGGGTTTACAGTTTGAATGAGGAAAAAAGAGCATGCATACGCAAACGTGCATATACTCATATATAATGTAATAAGTTGCAAAGCATAAGGGGAATTGTTTCAGAGTCCACAGTGGAAAGGTAATTATTAGTATGGATATTTTAGTATATGGAAAGTAGTGTTTATAAAAAAAACAGAAATCTATTACAAGGTATTTGCACATTCTTAGAATATTGCTTTGATGAGTTAAAAAGGCAGCAATTAAATTTCCATGTTGAAAATACTTTTTTTATTCAGTTCAACTATTTTGAACAGCCATCCACAGGTCTCTGAATTTGGATGGTTACTCTCTGTTCATCCTCAGGGTTGTAATGTACAAAGTCATTTATCCAACAAAAATCTGTATACTATGTACCAGGTACTGCACAAAAAACCAGTGGTAAAATAGAGAATGAAATAGGCTAGGTCCCTGTCCTTGAGGAGCTTGCTGTCAGTGGGGAAAAAAGATATATCTGCATATTTACCTATTCACTTGTGTGATTATATCTGCTATGAAAGGAATGTGCAGGGTATTATGAGAGCTCATAACAGGGAAATTTGATGTAGTATGGAAGTAGGAGTGGTCAGAAAACTTTTCTCTGAAGATGTGATAATTAAACAATAATACAAAAAGTGAACAGAGTTTAATTAGAGAAAGAGGAAAGTATTGGAAGGTGTAATAAAAGCCAAGGTAACTGTAGCATGCGGAAACCTCCAAGGCATTGAGGGGTGACGCATTTTAGAAAGTTGATCGTTGTGGACAGGTTGCAGGGAAGATGGCCAGAGATGAAGCTGGAGAGACAAGGAAAAGCCAGATCAGGCAGCATCTGGGGGATGGTGTTCAGGAATTTGAATTTTATGCCAAGAAGTAGGATAGTCATTGGGATGGGGATTGGAAGGGAGGTGAACAGGAGACTGTTATGATTAGAGGTCTCCTGAGGACCTAGAAAATATGGCATTAAATGTATATAACATGAAGCAGGTCTTGATTCCATTTAGAGCATTTCTGCTTTGGGGTGATATAAAGAAATACTTCTTTGAGCATCACTCCTATTTCTGGGCATCTTTTTACCAAAAAAAAAAAAAAAACAAACCCCAAGAATATCATCAGATGCATTTATCTTTATGTTACCCATCTGGAAACAACTCTAGACTACCCTGACAGATGGGTGGGGGGAAATCTGATGCTTTTTGTCTCTGGGGACAGTGGAGACTTTCTGAGTGCTACCTGCCAGCTTCTTGTTGTTAGTTGCAGAAATTCAGTACTTTGAGAATGCAGAGTTCCAAAATTGATGGACAGGAAGATGTTTTGGGAGTGGGGAATGGGAAGGGAGTTGTCGGTGGACAAAACAGCAGATATGTTCCAGTTTTAGAATTTGAGGAGAGTTAAGCTAGCTCTTCACCGGGATTTCCTAAACCCTCCAGCACAGATGTTCAAACTTTTGTTGTGTGGGTTAACCTGGATAGGAATGGATTTTTAAGTGGTTAAATATCAATTTTAAGTTAACAACCTGAGACTTGACCAAGTCCATAGAAATGATCTAAATCAGTAACTTGAGGTTCATTTCACACAGAGAGTGAGAGGAATTAGAAGATTTGCTATTGATTCGTGGCTGCTGCTGCCTCCTCAGATCCATTATGGGGGACATGTTTTATTTTTGTCTCCTCTCAACTCCTTTCTTACAATGTGTCCTGGTACTACCTGCCTCCTCTCTGCCCCCTCCCATCAAAACACAAAGCAAGCAAAGACACTTCCTCACCTCACTAGATGCCACTACTGCTTTTTCTCTTGCTTTTTTATCTTTAGTCTTATTGATTTCTTTATGGTGGTAAAATTGAGTAAAGGGAAATTTCTCCAGAATTAAACACAAGAATATCATATCATGAACTCCCTAACAGTCCGCTCCATTATATCGTAGAATAAGATCCCAGGAGGTAGAGTAAGAGGGCAGTCATCTGCGTTACTTAACACTCAACTGGACAAAGTCATGGGAAATGTGCTGCCAGGAATGTCAGAGCTTCAGCCAAATGAGAATGAAGAAAATGAACATAAAAGATTTAGCTTCTATCCTCAGTTCAGTTTTTCTCTAGGCTGAATTCTGGAGCTCCTGCTAAAATCGGCTATATCTGCAGACAGAAAATTCCTTGTTTCTCTGCTACCACATTCCTTACAGTATGGGAAAAGAAAAACAAAAGATTCCTCCTTCAATGATCAAGAAGGAGCACGCAGACATAGAGAATGAACTTGAGGACATGGGGAGGGGGAAGGGTAAGCTGGGAAGAAGTGAGAGAGTGGCATGGACATATATACACTACCAAACGTAAAATAGATAGCTAGTGGGAAGCAGCCGCATAGCACAGGGAGATCAGCTCTGTGCTTTGTAATCACCTAGGGGGGTGGGATAGGGAGGGTGGGAGGGAGATGCAAGAGGGAGGAGATATGGGGATATATGTATATGTATAGCTGATTCACTTTGTTATACAGCACAAACTAACACACCATTCTAAAGCAATTATACTCCAATAAAGATGTTTAAAAAAGAAAAAAAAAAAAAAAAAGAAGCAGCACAGACGCTCAGGTAAAAATTTTCAGATCCAAGTTGTAATTCCATGCCTGTTCCCAATTCTATAGCAATTCTATCGAAATTATATGGGAAAAGCTCAGTAGGTAACGCTTCTACAAATGTGCCTACTTATATTACACATCACTTCCTGCAATTTCTAAGTGTCATTTTTATCCACAAATGAGTAATGCTTTCATCCCACAAGAAAGCACCTATTTTCTGATCGCCAGGTATTACAGCAATTATTCTGAGTCTATTTATATAGTTCTTTCTTTGTTTTTTAATATATCCCGGCTGAGGAGTCTGGCTCCAGACCAAAATCTTATGTGATCTTTCAGCCTGGCCGTTGGCAATTCCAGGGCTTTGCTTGGCAGGTCCTGCGGGGGACAGCCGTCCTCCCCACCCCACACTCAGTGCTCTGTCAGGGCATTGCCATCAAGGACTGGAGCAGGCTGCAGTCAAGGACTCGGGCTCAGGCACCTGCATTCAGAGGACTCCTTGTTGGAAGTCTCTGCTGAGGCACCTCCCAGGAGCTTTTGCCGACACCTCCTCATCGGGGGCATTAGCTTAAGTACTTTTCCTCACTCTGACTCAGTTTTTCTTCACTCCTAGCTCTTCCCTTCCTCTGATCCCAGGGCTCATAAAAAGGCAGGAACCTCTTCTGCAGAGCTCCTCAGCAGTAAGATGACTCCCTCCTCTGTGCTACATATCATCTGACCCAAACCGAAGCCTGTTCTGTGGGGTAAATGGAGCCCTGTGGAGCTGGTACCTTTTACTTTTGCCTCTTACCTCTACTGTCTTAGAAGGGAAGAAAGGCTTGATTGTTGATTTCCGGTTTGACTTACTGTCTCCTCACCTGGCAGTTCCACACCAGTATAACATGATGGTACAGAAAACTTTTTGACCCCAATTATGTTAACTACACGCATCAACGTGTGGAGGTAAATCAATGTCCCTATTGCCTAGCGCTCTAGGTCCAAGGAAAGGTCAAGTGGTTTTCTATGACAACAGTGAAAGCCAGGTAAATATAGCCTTCATCCCTCCCAAAAATTTCAATAAAAAATCACCATGTTCTGATAAGCGAATAGTACCATATGCATAGCTCTCATAGTTTATGGAGCTCTGTGGAAGACAGAATAATGTTTCCTCCAGAGATGTCCACATCTTAATCCTGAATCCTGTGGCTATGTTATTATACTACATGGCAAAAAGGACTCTGCAGGTGTGATTAAACTAAGGACACTGGGATAGGAAGATTATTCTGGATTATCCAGGTGGGCCCAATGTAATCACAAGAGTTCTTAAACATGGAAGAGAGAGACAGAAGAGGAAGTCAAAACTATGCAACAAAAGCTTTGACCCACCATTCCTGGCTCTGAAGGTGGAAGAAGGGGCCATGAATTAAGGAATGCCGAGGGCCTCTAGGAGCTGAAAAGGGCAAGGAAATGCATTTTTCCCTTGAACATTTAGAAAGTAATGCAGCCTTGCTAACACCTTGATTTTAGTCCATTGAGACCTGTGTTGGACATCTGCTCTACAGAATTGTAAGATAATAAATATGTGCTGTTTTAACTCACCAAGTATACAGTAATTTTTTTTTTTTTTACAGCAGCAATGGTAAACTAATACAGGCTATTTCACAGGCATCCTTTCACTTGGATAACAAAACAGCTTCATGATGTAGATAGTAGTATTATTATTATTATCTCTACCTGAAAAATTATTTCCTATTTATAAGCTTTAGGTTGTCCATTTGGGGAAAATAATTTGCTTAATCTTGCACATCTGGTAAGAGGCAGAGCTAGAACTCAAATATAGACATATGAATCAAATCCATGCTCTTCCCAAGTTTCTTTGGGACCTCAGGCTCCAGAAGTATTCAGATGAGATTTATTGCTAATACTCACTGCCTCGTACCCTAATCCTCTATCTATGCCTGGCCAAATAACCACACATATAAATACAATGTTTTAACCAGTACCCCAGAAGCCATTACTGCTTGTCTACTTGCAATCAATTTTAACGCACAGGAAAACTCTCCTGCAAATTCTTTTGAGTTTTATGCCACTGGGGTGAAGAAATTAAGTCTGTGCTTGATCATCATCATGATCACTTTGCAGGACTCTCTGTCCCTGTCTCCTTGATCAAATCAAACTCCACTACCACCATATCACAGCACTTGAAGGCTTTCCCATGTGCTCTGAGAAAGGAACAACTTACCGCTGATTAGAGTTAACAGAAGGTCCAAGCAATGTCTACCATCCCACTGTCATAAGCAAGAGCATGCTGTCTCCTCAGCTGATCGGTTCCTTCTGCCAAGTATAGATAACCATCAAAAACCGCATAGCCCTGGCCTAGAGGATGACAAGTGTAAAAGTAGCAAACTGGTGGACATGGAATTAATACTCTGAATACCGTGAATACTGCTTAGGAAGAGTGTGCCTCAATAGAGAAGTTAATCAGACCCCCACTCAGTCATCCTTCAAGGTTGAACTGCTCTGCATTCACTCTTCATGACTCCCCAACAGGAGGGTTCTGCCGTGGTCACCTGCCCACATAGCTTTGTGTCTTTAACCTACTGTATGTCTCTTTTTTCCATTCAGCAATTTCTGTATTATTGGCCCAGCCTTTTGATTTTTAACAAAGATTCATCTCAGAAAAAAAAAAAAAAAATTACTTCTCTCAATTTCTGTCTGTGGTTCCATGCTCTCATGGTTCCCTAAGAAAAGGCTTGCCTTGCTAGGAATAATAAGAATATTAATTCACATTCTCACTTAATCATCACATCAACCCCAGCAGACATGTATGAATATTCACAACTTTTTCAGATGAAAAAAACTGAGCTTAAAGAAGTATATTTCTGAGATTATATGCACACAGACCTGGGTCTAATTCATAAGCAAGTACGTTCTACTGCTGCTGGGCAGGGTGAGAAGTCAAAACTGGCTTTCACAGTTGGTGACTTCTTTGAGCCATATATGTCCGATTCCTTCCCATCTCATAACCACTTTATGATGAGTGGGGACTGGGCTCAGGGAAAATGGATGGAGATCCATGGTCAAAATGAGAAGGAGCCCAGTGAAAAGGCCAGGCAGACTGTTAAACTGAAAGCAGTCTAAATGGTTTAGACAGAAAGAATCTGGATTCAAAGCTAATGATATAAAAATCAGCCTACAGAGGTAAAAGCCAAGGTTGGGGCAGAAGTTTAGTGGTAAAGCCTGGATTACTTCCCCAAGCTGACTGGCACCAGGATGGTATCTATTATAGTGAAACCATGTCTCTAGCACTTAAGAAGACAGATTAAAATCGATAAATAAAATAAAATAAAAAATTAACTAAGACTGGCTTATGCTCCGTATGGACAGTGTAGGTTGGTGACTTGCAGGAGAATTCAGGTAATACAAAGAAAGATTTTTTTAAATAATTTTTTCATGAATACCAGGAAAAAGTCAAGCTTAAATAGTGTGTTTAACTCATAATTTCATATTTTCAATGAGGCTAAGTTTGGGGGTAGAGAGAGAGAGAAAGAAAGAATTTAAAGCCAGTGTCAGGAAGTACCACTAAGTAAATAAAGTGTAGGATAAAGTTATAACAAATTGGATAAAGCAAAAATTATTAAGCTCTTATGAGATTATTATTTTAAAAAAGGAAAATCCTTTATTAATCAATATAATTACAGCATTTCCAACTAAAAGAGACTGATGACTCAATACTGCTATAATTGAGCAGTATTTCTTGTGATTCTCTTATAAGCTCACCAATGTGCTGGTTCCTTTAGTGTTTGACAACACAGGGGAAAGATAAAGTACCTACTACCTGTCCTCATGAAACAGATAGTCTATTGTGAAGGCAAGATAAAACCTATAGAAAATTTGGCCAAAACAAATTGAGTGTGAATCTGAGAAGACCAGGTGGTAAATCAGAGACAGGAGGAAAAAGGCAGCATGGAGTGGCCAGAGAGGTTTCATGGAATGGAGGAAGTATAGTCTGGCCCTTGAAGGATATGTTGAATTTGCCTAAGAGTGGAGGAAAGGAACAATATATGAGGCTAAACAGTGTTATTCAAGGTAGGATGAGTAGGTTGCATTTTTTAGAGATGTACTGGTGAGGTGGGTAAAAAGTAGGTGTTAAAGAGGTACACTGATATTGGGAAAAGTAATCTAACCAAAATTAGTGTGTCCAAGTAATTCAACCAACATAAAGGCTTGGGATTAGTGTCAGCTGGGAGATTCTCTAGATTGATAGTGACAGAGATTTCCCCTCTCACCAGCTTATCCCTTCATGAATAATATGGCTCAAAAACTCACCTCTTTCAAACAGTCTCTCTGAATATGAAGTCTATAGTGATGGAGGCAAAAATATTTATTCATAAAACCACTGAGGCATAGTATAGCATATGCTATATGTCAGGCACTATACTAGCAGAGCCTGAGGATATTGAAATGTACAAAATTCCCTCTGAACCAAAAACTCATAATCTAGGAAGGAAAACAGACAAATAAATGTCTGATTATAATGTATGATGAAAATGGTATGGGGACAGTTAAGGACAACATTTCAAGGTATCATATGCAAGAATTAACCAATTCACCATGGTGGGGAAAAAAGAGACAGTTAAAGATGTGTGAGTAGTAACTGGAAAGACAAGTGAACATTGACAAAGTCAATTAAGTAGAGAAAGGCATCAAGGAAAAAGGGAATACCATATGTAAAAACAGGGAAATAAGAAAGAGCAATGTTCAGAGACTAGTAAATATTTAAGTATACTGATGTATAGGCTGCATTAAAGTAGAAATTAAAAAATGAAGTTATCAAGAGAGGCAGAGATACAGCTAAACAAAGTGTGATTGGATTAACCTTCCCATAGATACACATAAACACACACACAAATATATACAGATATAATATGTATGGTTAGACATTTGTATTGAAGAGCAACCAACTTAAGTAGTACCTGAGGGGCCATGGTACTTGAGATAAGAGTAATACACAAGGTGAAGGACACTTTAACCTTGAGTTTTTTCCGAGTACATTTTCTGGTTGGCAGTGCAGGGAATAGAGCTCCAAGCAGTAAGTGTCAGTTTTAGTGAACTAAGCAGTCTGAAGAGTCAGAGACCAAACCTCAGGCCAACAACAGCATAAATGTGAGGGTCAAGGATTTGGAGCAGAGGGAATCACAGAGAAACAAGTCTCAAAATCTGCATACAAATATCCTCAAGTCATTGAATAACCCCCAGATTCTTCACGCAACAGGAAAACTTCATGAAACCCAGCACAAAACTTTAGTAAGTGAAAGACCAGAGCACAGATTGATGCTGTCACTCAGAGCCGGGAGGTGAGGGGTGGAGTTCAAACACTGAGGAGAAAAAAATACAAAAAAAGCTCCATCTAAAAAAATGATACACAAACAATTAAAAACCAAAGGCAAGGAGCAAGTTAAAAGCATTCAAACGGGAGGGAAAAAGATGGATTACCTTCAAGAAAACAATAATAAACTGATGGCTGCTTTGATCATGACTGATTAAAAACAGAAGCCAATTAAATGATGTATCTAGTATTGAAAGGAAAGAAAAATAGAATGTGCCACCTTAGAATTCTATCCCAGGGAGAACATGTCCCATAATAGCAGCAATATAGAGACACTTTCAGATTAACGAATCTGGAAGACTCTTGTTGCCCATATACTTGCCTGTAAAATATACCAAAAGCTGAAAAATAATTATCACAGATATTATAAATATGGAACTACAGAAAAAAAGAGAAAATGAAGCGCATAGGAAAGGTAAAAATGAGGATGTTACAGGTTAGTTCTTTTAGAAAGTTTGCTGTTTTGTGCTCTCCCCAACACTTCTGGGGAGTAAAAGAAGCAAGACTGGGTAGAGGGATTTGGCTGCCATACGTAAGTAACAACAAAGTTCTCAGCTAATCCTCCAGTCCCTTCTACTCTCTTATCTTCCATTCATGGGATGAAGTCTGCCCCAGGAAGTGGGGGTGATCTTGGACAAGATGGCCCTGTTCAACCAAGGGCAAATGGTGTTGAAATGGAGCAGGACCCTATGGTCCTTCCCTGCCATGTTCTCTGCCTGCCTTTTGTCTGTAGAAAAACTTCAGCCAAACAATAAGTTAATCAGAGAAGTGAGAAAATGCAGAAGCAAAGGAAAGCAGTTAAACAGGACAAAATAATAATAGTTTATTCATTAAGCAAAGTCAAGGACCTTAGGTTCCTCCTCAAGGGGTATAGATAATATTCTGAGCCGTATCCTTTGAGCTGTATTGTAGATACTAAAAAGCCCACCAGGTGGAAGAAGTTCACTACACGATGACCAGGCTATAGCCATGACATAAGCTGCCAAAATTCTGAGAATTGGCCTCAAGGAAATGGGAACAAACCGACCCTGGAACTGAAGATTAACTGTACTTAGGACAGTCAAGGTGACGCTGATCAGAACACCTCATGACCAATTTCAAGATGACTGTTAGAGCTGATTGTGCTGTTTCTGCATGTAGCCCCTTCCCTCCACCTATACACACCTGAAACTACCCTTTAAAAGCTCTTACCCACTAGTTGTCAGCCAAGAGGGAGTCTGCCTTTGGACATGAGTCTGCCGTCCTTCCTGGTTGCCGGTCTTCGAAATAAAGCAAACTTTCCTTTCCACCGACCTTGCTGATTATTGGCTTTTGAGTGGTGAGCAGCCGGACCCCACTTTCGGTAACAGTATGAAGAGAAACTGAGTTTTGTGCTGTTGGCTATTAATACTACCAGCAGTTTGAGTGGATGAGCGTTTCAGTCCTAAAGAGGTTAGATCTAGTCAGTGCAACACCACGTCTATTACAGTCCGCCTCTTGGGCACTTGGATTTATAGGCATACCCCGGAGGTATGTGGGTTCAGTACCAGACCACCTCAATAAAGCGAATACTGCAATAAAGCAACTCACATGAACTCTTTGGTTTCCCAGTGCATAGAAGGTTATGTGTACACTGTACTGTAGTCTGTTAAGTGTGAAATAGCATTATGTCTAAAAAACCAATGTAAATATCTTAATTAAAAAACACTCTATTGCTAAAAAGTGCTAATCTTCATCTGAACCTTCAGGGAGCCATAATCTTCTTAGAATAGTAACATCAAAGGTCACTGATCACAAATCACCAGAACAATTATAATAATAATGAAAAAGCTCAAAATATTGCTAGAATTACCAAAATGTGACACAGAGATACAAAGTGAGCAAATGCTATTGGAAAAATGGCACCAATAGACTAGCTCTATGCAGGGTTGCCACAAACCTTCAATTTGTAAAAACACAGTATCTTTGAAGTGCAGTAAAGCAATTCACCATAAAATGAGGTATGCCTGTACTTGCATTTTATAAGTTCTGGGACCAGCTTCTGAAGGATTCTGGTAGGCATTTTTTTTTTTCCTGGATGAATTGTATAAGGAGAGTATTTATGGTATTAATTAGAGTTTAACTATTCAGCTGCTTTCTAGACCAAAATTTATCATCTTCTTTATCTACCATTGATTCCAGATTCCCCTCATCCTAGGGTCTCTCCGGGTATAGGTGAATTGCCTGGTGGGGTGACAGCCCCTCATTCCTGGCTGAGTCACCAAGGCTTTCGTCTCTGGATCAGGTTGCTATGTTTGTTCATTTGCCATCAAAGCCAGCCAACAAATTCCCATGTGGATCATTTAAATGTCAAACATGTTTCCCTGCCCCATTTTATAATAGTAGTCTGAGCTCCTCCTGAAGGTCAGAGCCAGGACACATGTCATGACAGTGACTCCTTTCCTTGCCTGATAGTCTGAGAAGCTCAGAAAGAGTGGGTGACTGTTGCTGAGTGCAATTCAGTAGTACTGTTTCTGTCTGGAAGTCAGGACCTCTGAACTTACAGATTCCAGGATTGGTTGTTCTTGGCAGGCACTGGGCTTCTGGGGCTGAGATCATGACAAAGGGGTACCTGAGGATTCATACTCTCCAGAATCATCCCCCATCTGCCACATAGTAATGAAAGTACCTGCTCCAGGCTCCTCACAGGAAGAGGATGAACAAGCTTCCTTACTCCTCTCATCTAACTGTGACTATTAGAACTATAGAACTACAGGCAGGAAGCTGTGGTACCTAGCAGTACTTGAAAGAATGCCAGAATACGTTACCTTCTCTGACCTAAAGAGCTGCCATGAGGGCACTATGGATGTAAGATGTTTGCCACACTAACAGCCTCCTCTTCAGGGCTTTAGTTTTCCTCAGTGTTGCCAGGTTCCAGCTTGGCTCTCAGAACATGATTTGCTATTTACTGATGTGCATCATGACTGAAGTGAAAAGAAAAATCAATAAGCTGTCCATCCAACATCTGATGCTAATGATACTTGCCTTTGGGTTCACCCACCTTCTCCATTCTGCAGGCTCCTGCTGCCTTGCTGCCAACTCCTATTACATCCTCGATGCTCTTCTCGGTATGCGGTGAGGAAAGTCAGGGATGCCACCGGGATTGCTTGTTTTCTCTGATTCACTGTGCATTCTCATCCTCCCTAGATTTTGTATCTAGCATAATCCTGGAATTATGGAATTATGGAATGTGAATTGCCTTTCTCCCCTTTGAAGTCCCAAAGCACTATCCCCAACATCCTATTTTGTCTTTAGCTAAAGATGGTATTTAAGGTGGGGGTTTCAGTCATTTTGGAGAGCTACTCAATTTTCCTGGGTCTTTCCCCTGTATACATGCTATTAAACTTTTGTTTGATTTTATCCTGTTAATCTGTCTCATACCAACTTATTTCTTAGACCAGCCAGAAGAACCTAAAAGCGTAGGAAAAATTTCTTCCTCCCTGACAATATATTTAAGTATGTATGTATGTATATACATACATTTACATGTATTATATATATGTGTGTATATATATAGCTATAGTTATTTTTAATATGATCCCAGCTTGTAATTGGAAGCAAATAACTCCAATTTTGGTTATACTCTTCACATGTTTATCATAAAAGAATTAATTTCTGATTCAAATTCATAAATAAAGTTTAAATTTCTAGTTTTAAATATAACCAAGAAGTTGTCATCACCCTCCTTCAGTTCAATTTTAGACATAGTGCTCTAGATTTATAGAAGTCCAGGAATAATTGGTGCCCATCTCATGATTCTACTTACTTTCAGTCAGCTCAAGCAAAAAATGTTGATTCTAAGAAGTCATTCCATTCAGCAAAGGAGAGTCTATTCATGTAGCTGGAAATACTGGCTCAGTAATGATTCATAAATATGGATTACTGCTTGCTATAGACTGAATGTTTGTGTCCCTCCCAAAATTCATATGTTGAAAACTAAACCTTGAAGATGGGGGCCTTGGGAGGCGATTTGGTCATGACGAGAGAGACATCATGGTGGGAGTAGTGCTCTTACAAAAGAGATCACAAAAAACTCTCTTGCCCTTCCTACCATGTGAGGACACAGCACAAAGATAGCTATCTGTGAACCAGGAAGCAGCTCTTCACCAGACACCAAATCTGCCAGCACCTGGACTAAATTTCCCAGAACTATGAGAAATACATTTCTGTTGTTTATAAGCCACCCAATCTATGGTGTTTTGCTATAGCAGTGGTTATTATTGCAGTAAGATACTATTACTTGAGAAATAAGTAGGCTTTGGGGGATTGTCTCCATATGGGTAATTATGGCATGTAAATGTAAATGCAAAGGATAGCACTACGTTTTCCCCTTGAGATTAATTCCCATTTCTCATGTGGAAATGTTTCTCGCAGCAGACCACATACTGATGATTTGTTTTTCTGGAGCTGAAACATTATTTTCTGTGGCATACATTTGTCACCTGTGATAACTAAGAGATGTGTCCTTGAGATGGTCCTTCAAACTGAGAATTGTGTTCTTGCTTTTAACAATTTTTAAGCAAATTCACACAGGTGCCTGGGAGTAGCACTCCTCCCTTCTTGTCCCAAGTGGTAGATTTAGCTTTCTGATTTAAGATAGCATTTAAGACAGCATTCTGATTTAAGGCCTCTGTAGTATCTTTGTCCTCGTTTTGGAAGTGTTCTCCAAGAAGTGCAACCTAGGGAGAATTTCTTTTTGGTCGCTAGTAGGTTTTTGCTGAGTGTGAGAGGACAGAAGGAGGGAAGTTGGCAAAGTGTTCCCAGCAACTTTAGAAGTAGAAGGCATTATTTTGCTACACAATCCTGGCACTCGTTATCATTTGTTAATCTCAGGCATTCTTCTTAAGTGGAAAACACAGTCGTTTGCCAGTGTTGGAGCAAGTCTTGCAATTATGAATCTAATTACTAAGATTAAAAAAACACGAAATAATTAAGAAGTTGTCATCACCCTCCTTCAGTTCAATTTTAGACATAGTGCTCTAGATATATAGAAGTCCAGGAATAATTGGTGCCCATCTCATGATTTTACTTACTTTCAGTCAGCTCAAGCAAAAAATGTTGATTCTAAGAGGTCATTCCATTGAAATAATAAATAAAAGTTTTAAATGAGATTTTTAACAGCTCATTGTCAGCAAGCAAGCGACCTAATTGTCATGAACACAAAGGAATGATCATAGCATCATTTTTTTTTTAAACTGGAGAAGCGTCTTACTGAATGATGTCTACCTAATTTAATCACAGATTTTGAGATGCAGGATGACCAGAAAGGTACGATATCATTAATCAGTAAAGAAACTTATTAAGTATCTACTGAAGAAACATATGTTAAGTTTGCTGGTCCATAAGTTACAAATCAAAGAACAATTTTCAGGCCAAAAAGTCACGGGACAGAAGAGAACTAATCGCTGGTCTGTGTTTTGTGTTGGGGGGAAGGGGGGTGGGGACAATGGAAAGAGTCATCTACTCCAGCTTGAGACCTTGGAGATGTTCGGACTCTGAGCTCACCAACATCCAGTTTATGTGGTGACAATGCAGGGGACGTGACAAGGTTAAACATAGCTCAGCTTCCAGGGTGCTTTCTATGCCCATAGAAGCCTTTGTAAATAAACATTTTATATTAAAACATAAAGAAGTGCTATAAATTCAAATGAGCAATTTGCATGAGTTTGAAAAATATGTCAAAATTGCAAGAAATTTTACTGATTGTTGTTAAGTTGCTTGGGTTGTGCCCCATGCTTCACTTCCTTCTGCCATCAGGAAATGGCAGGAAAGCAGAGTTAAGCTGCCTTTTTACCAATTTTGAGATTATGAAAAAGGGGATTAAGAAAACTAAAGTGAGTTATCCAGACCACACAGTGTCTGTGGTCAGAGCTGGAGCTAGGTCCCCCTTTCTCCTCCTCCAGGACCCTTTCCCTGACCCACACAGGAATAGAGAGGCAGCACAAATGTCTGCTGGGCAGATCCAGGCTGGCTGACTCCACTTGATCCCTCTTGCTCCAGTCTGGATCTCTGGATAAAGGCAGATTCAGTGGATGTTCTTTCAGAGGAGAAATCAGTCCCTAGGCTATTGGTACCCTGTCCTCTGTAGGAGCAACATCTCATTCCTTCCATACCGTCTCCACTCTCCTGCAATACCTTCCTGCTAAACAGAGCTAAGTTCCCTTCTCTCTACATGAATTGTTTGAAAGATAATTTATCCATTCATTTCCTCACTTATTCATTTTTATATAACAGTTATAAACTATTGTATGCCACATGCCACTCCACCCCTAAATAAATAACCACGAAAGATTGGTACATATGACCACATTTTTTAAAAGACATGTGAATAATGTTTATAACAGTTCTATTAATAATAGCACAGGGCTTCCGTGGTGGCGCAGTGGTTGAGAGTCCGCCTGCCGATGCAGGGGACGCGGGTTCGTGCCCCGGTCCGGGAAGATCCCACGTGCCGCGGAGCGGCTGGGCCCGTGAGCCATGGCCGCTGAGCCTGTGCGTCCGGAGCCTGTGCTCCATTACGGAAGAGGCCACGACAGTGAGAGGCCCGCGTACCGCAAAAATAATAATAATAATAATAATAGCACAAATTGAAAACAGCCAAAAATGGCTCCCATGAAAAGAACGTGCATGTTAATAGCGACACAGAGCGAAGTGAGCCAGCCATCATCTCTTCTCTCTGTGGGCACACAGTCTACCAGAGCAGGAAAGTAGAATGAATCTGTCTACTTCACACACACATCCTTTATGAGCCCCATCCCCCAACAGGAGTTTTACTTTCCTTGGCTTTGTTACACTTTTCATTGAGGAATTACATACATGGCAGAAGGTGCCCAGATCTTAAATGGACAGCTCAATAATTTTTCATATCTGTGTAGAACATTTCCAGTATCCTTAAGGCTTTCCCATGCCCTTTCCCAACTCAAAACACACCATGAATTAACCACTATTTTGACTTCCAACACCACATATTACTTTTGCCTATTCTTTTTTAAAAATTTTATTATAATTGATTTACAATGTTGCATTAGTTTCTGTGGTACAGCAAAGTGTATCAGTTATACATATGCATATATCCACTCTTTTTTGGATTCTTTTCCCATATAGGTTATTACAGAGTATTGAGAAGAGTTCCCTGTGCTATATGGATGGACCTAGAGACTGTCTTACTGAGTGAAGTAAGTCAGACAGAGACAGACAATGTCATATGATATCGGTTATATGTGGAATCTATAAAAGTACAAATGAACTTATTTATAAAACAGAAATAGAGTCACAGAAGTAGAAAACAAACTTATGGTTACCAGGGGGAAAAGTGGGGGTAGGGGTGGGGAAGGATAAACTGGGAGACTGGGATTGACAAATACACACTACTATATATAAAATAAGTAACTAATAAGGACCTGCTGTATAGTACTTTGCCTATTCTTTAACTTCATTTAGGTAGAATCATAAAGTGTATTTTCTTTTAAGGCAGTGGCTGCTTTTCTTAATATCACATCCGTGTGAGTCACTCAAGTTATCGTGTTAGTTTATTTTGTTGTGTAGCATGTCATTGCATATAGAGATCGTAATTTACTTTTTCATTCATTTCGGGTAGACATTGAGGCTGATGCACATTCTCAGACATCACGGTGAAGGAGCAAGTTCTTGTAGTCATTCTCTCTTCTATTGAGTCCTTCAGAGTCAGGAAAAGACCCTGAATTTCAGAGTCAAACCTGTTCGGCAAAGTGCAAGTTGCAGAAAAAACATATGTAAATAAATATGTAATGAAAATTTTTATTCAGAATATCTCATCATCTTGCCACATCCCACATCTCTCCACACTCTGCATCTTCCTTATAAAAACCGTATATGGACACATTTTCCACCTTTTAACTCAAGATATGTTAGATTTTTATATACTTGTTGAGCAGTTGAAGTAATGAGCGTGGCTTCCCATCATACCTAGATCCCAGTTGTATTAATGAGCATCTTTGCAATTTCTCATATGGATTATATTGGCCTAGTTGGGAGATCATCGTAACTTCTGATATGTGTAGAGTATATTTTAATTGACACTGAATTTTTATACAGATCATTTCATTTGATTCTTGCAACAACTCTCTAAGATGGAAAGCAGAGACACCATTATCCTCATTTTACAGAGATAGAAGCTTTTCAATTAATATTTATTAAATGTCTACTCTATGGCATCACTGTTCTGAATGCTGCAAATATAAAGTCGAGCAAAGCACATTTCCCCCCTTAAGAAATTAATATTCTGTTGCGGAAGATAGATAAACTAAATTAAAATACAAAATGGCATAGGAACGCTAAAACACCATAGCATTTTACATGCATGAAAATAATAAATGTTATATTGTTATTATTATTCAAGAATTTTTTTGTTTGTTTGTTTTGTTTTGTTTTTGTTTTTGTTTTTGTTTTTGCGGTATGCGGGCCTCTCACTGTTGTGGCCTCTCCCATTGAGGAGCACAGGCCCCAGACGCGCAGGCTAAGCGGCCATGGCTCACGGGCCCAACCTCTCCGCGGCATGTGGGATCTTCCCGGACCGGGGCACGAACCCGTGTCCTCTGCATCGGCAGGCCGACTCTCAACCACTGCGCCACCAGGGAAGCCCCAAGAATTTTTGATAATCAATTCCACATGGGGAAATCAGATGTAATGCATATTAGATATGAAACGTGAAGAAAGAGAAAGAATTCATCAAGAAGACCTTGGGGAAAAGGAAGGGAGGCATTCTGAATAGAGATAACACCTGTGCAAAGGCCTGGTGGCATTATATAGTTGGCAGCATCAGCCCAAGGTCATGCAAATATTTAAAGACAAAGCTTAGGTTCAAATTCAGTGCTATTTCTACAGGATCTTTCCTCCCAGTTATAAGTGTTTAAACTCTGACCAACACTGCCTTGAGCTTTCTGAATGAAATACTGTTTGACCAATGGCCTCTAAAATGAGTGCACACAGCAAATCATCAGCATTTTTTATTTCAAGTCATATTACATCTGGGAAGAAATTGCTCTGTACTGACAAATCGCAACAGTTATGAACATAGTAATAACATAACAAGAATAATCAAATGCAATTGAAATGAAAATGCATCAATTCAAGCTGGGTTTCAGCTCTTGTAATGTTCATTCAAGTTTAATGTCCTTTATGATTTTCTGGAAGCTATGGTAGACTGCTTCTGCAATTTGATTTTGTTTGGGAATTTGTGTTCCCAACCACAGCCTCAAATTTTTATGAGGAAAACTAACCCACATTCTGTCATCTGGTCATAGGAATATACAAACTAAGCCAGGGCTAGGGTAATTAAGGTTGGGTAATATGTATTCATGCTCAATCTATTATCATCATCAGGCTCAAATTGAACTAGTGTAAGAAGATGTATAAATAGCCTTTGAGAATCAATTTGCTCAAAATTTGGTTATTTTATTACTTCTTTTATTACTTCTCTGAGGCTGATCAGAGATGGTAGAATCTTGTCCAGTGTTGATGGTCGCATTCTGGCTGCCCTGGCCATTATTCTTGGTTGGTTACAGTTTTTGTCATTGATTTTCTATTTTTTAAAAAGGTAGGTGGTATCTGCTAGGAAGTGAGTGGGTGCTACCGGACTTGTTTTGAAGCTGCATTTTTTAACTGAGATTAAAAGGCTGGAGGAAAAGATGAGGGTGTTTGGTGGCACAGCTAGAGATCTCGACCCATATCGCTCCTCAGTGCCACTAATTTTAGAGTTCAGGTTTCCCTTTTCTCCCTTGTAAATGGGCTGAGCCTCTCCCACTGGTTGATTGTATGTTGTAGTTAAATCTGCTGTGGACACATTCTGTAAGTAACAATGAAAGAAGACATTTTGGGTATGTGACAACTCATATCAGCAAAGAATTTAACATTATCCTCCCTGGCTTCTCTTTCATTATTTTTCTGTGCAGAGAAAACAGCAAAACCTTTCTACGCTCTCTGATAGACTAAAATTGTAAGCCCACTGCAGTAACTGATTTTCTAACCAACCATCTTCTCAACAAAGAAACACAACGTGAAAGCACTAGGTTGATAAGCTGCTAAAAGTTTGTTATCAAATCCATTTAGTTTGACTACATGTCCTAGGAATGTACTTCTCGTTAGCCTCTGTGCCAAGCATGTAGTCCAGGTATAACTAGGTGATTCTGTGAGGAGATAGGATGGTCTCTAGAGCCTCCCTCCCCCCGCACCCACCCCCGCCCCATCTGGTTCTTAGTGGAAATAATAATGAATCCACTCTGATTCACTTATACTACTGTGACATCAGATACTCTTCGCAAACTATAGCCTGGGACCAAATCCAGCCAAGTGGCTCTTCTATTTTGTGTGTGTGTGTGTGTGTGTGTGTGTGTATTGTTTGTTTATTTTTTAAGTGCACATATAGCATTTATTACAAAGATACAGTGGTGTCTCATGAATGCTGGATAGAAGACAAGCCTTTAAAAGGCACTCAAATTATCACTCAATGGTAAACTTCACTAACTCAATGTTTTCCTCCGGTTTTGCTTCCTTCAGGTCACTGCCTGTTTTTGGAAATAAAGTTTTATTGGAACACAGTCACACCCATTCATTTTATGGCCCAATGGCAGAGTTGAATGAATAGTTATGACAGAGGCCATAGTTTGCCTGCAAAACCTAAAATATTTACCATTAGCCCTTTACAGGAAAAATTTGCCAACTCCTCTATTCTAAGGAGCTTCAGGCATAATGATCTTACTCCCTTAACATTATTTACAGAAATAAAATATTCATTTCTGGGAGTTTAAATATTATATTTTTTTTCCTTGCAGTTCAAACCTACCAAAGAAATAGGTGAAAGTTAGCCCACTAAATTAACCAGAAGTCCACAGTCATAAGAAATAGAAACGGATTATTTGTTTTACTCTTACTATTACTGTTATTATTATTAGCATGCATTAGCTATGTGAATGTCACTGTGCAGAACACCTTTAAAATATCTCTTGTAGTCCCCCCATCAACCTTATGAGACAGGTAATGCTATCAGGCCCAGTTTATAATGAGGAAATTGAAACTCAGCAATGCCACATAATTTGCCCACAAAACACACTTCCCCAAGTACGTGATAGCCAAAAACCAGAGTCTAAGCCTTTTTGACCCCAAAGCTTATGATTTTAACTACAAAGCTAAGCAGCCAAATGAAGTGTGTTCCATAGAGTTTCATTCAGTAACTTTAACTTCATTTGATCACAGTGAATCCAACATTTATTTGAACTCCCCACTTACTCAAGGCACCATGGTAAATACCAAACGATACAGGACCATTAGTATGACACAGGTATGTTTTTAGGGAGCTCGGTTTTGGTTAACATGTGCTCCCCTTTAAACAGTAAATACTCCATAAATAATAAAACTTCATTCTTACCTCCAGCTGAGTCTCTTTTATTAGTTTGCTCTCTTCTAACCCTTAGCTAAATAAACTGGTTTCAGTGGAGTTGTTCCTGATGTATAGCTGTAGCACTTTTTGAACATCCTTTCTTAGAGAATGTAAATTTGGCTATTAGGAGAGTAAAGGGTTATATTTTTGAATTATAAGGCATCACAATATTAGAGTGCTAGGTAGGAAGAAATTTTACTCTACCCTTCCAGGTTCTTCTGGCTGGTCTAAGAATTAAATTGATGAGACAGATTAACAGGAGAAAATTTTTTTTTAAAGTTTGATAACATGTATATATGGGAGAAACTCAGGAAAACTAAGTAACTCACCAAAATGACCTGAACCCTCACCTTAAATACCACCTTCAGCTAAAGATAAGAGGATGTTGGGGGTAGTGGTTTGGGACTTCAAAGGGGAGAAAGGCAATTCACATGGAGATGGAAAAGGAGATGTTTGGTCAATGTTTGGTCAGATGTTTGCTGGGCTTTGCAGAGACAATGGGACAAAGTCAATTCTGATATCTCTGTGTTTCCTTTACCACACCTAAGCCATATTCTTTGCAGATATCTCTGGTGATAACTCTTCTCCAGGAAGAGGCCTTTTATCTAAATTATTTGAGGCAATTAAGGGGGAGGTGGCAAGAAACACCTCCTGAGGCTTCTGTTTCTTAAAAATAATCAGCCTAAATTAATCCTCATGTCAAATTTGAGATAGTGGAATTTTGCTCTCCTACAAGAGGGAAAACTGAATATGGGTCGGGGTGGCCTTATAGAAAGTGGCATGAGTGCCCTGAGTGTCTGGATAACTAAAAAGATGAGAGGTAAGAGAAAAACCAAGAAATGGAACCAGGTGGCCCTCAATAGCAAACTTGCTTATTGAGTGATTTAATCAAAATCAAGCTGAATGGGATATTTGGTGAGAAGTTGAGTGAGTGCAGTGGCAGTTTCAAATATTTCTAGTCTGTGTTGCTGTTTGTGGAAGGTCCAGTTGATTAGAAGGCTACGTCAGGTCCTGAATCAATGAAGCCCACTGTGTGATGTAACTCAGGAAGCTGAAACAATAAGAAGGGTGACACAATGTCACCTCCAGGGTTGCCCCTGGTAGAACATTTCAGGGAGGTGACCACGTGGGTGATTGGTCTTATTTTGCCAGCTCCTCTGCCACTCTGGTATGATGATCCATCATCTCTAGTCTATTCGATATTATCTTGGGGCCCAGTCACCCCTATTCCACATCCCATCTCAGCAACAACGAGGCCATTTCTGGGCCTGGGACTCTCTCAAATTTCTTAATGAGAGAATGTCAAGTCAGTAAAGGGGAAAAATGCTTTCTTCTGCTTTTATGCTACCAACCTTCATTTGTCCTGATGTCATTGTCTTCAGTATTCTGGATCTCATCTGAAGATGCCAAACTGAAAATAAGGGCTTTGAATCCACCAAGACTCTCTTTAAAGTTAATGTTTAAAAAAAACATAGCCTCTTAGTCAGAAATGGGTACAGTACTAAAGCCATCAGGAGAAATGAAGACTGACAGTTTAATTTCACTAAATACTGTAAGAGAAAGGATGTCAGCCACAATGACTGGTGGGCCTGCCCTGGGTGATAGTGATGGACTGTGCAGGAGAAAATTGATAGTTACTTTTTAAAAATCTTTTCAAGACTTTCCATGGAAAAACCTGGAGTGACTCCTCTGGGTGAGGACTTCAGGCTATATTTTGCTTCTTTCCCCCTGATTTCATTTTACCTCGTAGGCTAAATTGGACTTATTTATTTATAAATGCACAAAACAAAATTCCAAAATGCCTTTTTGTGTTCATCTTGCCTGGGCAGCACGCCCTCTGTGCATCCTCAGCTCATACCATCTTTGAGGATGATGCCTCGGCAGTGACAAGTTCATTTACAAGGCTCCGGTCTTCTCCATTCAGATGCTTCTCAATTTAGAATCCATCAGACACATCAGGTGCAAGAGGTTTGACGTTACTGAAATAGGCAAATAACACATACCGTGTTCTGACTTTTGCGTGGAGACAGGGACTGCAACCTTGGAATTAATCGCGGAGGGCAAGTTTACTCAACTGAAAAAGCATGACCAGTACCACATATGGAAAACAAAGACTCCACACTGTGGGAAGGCAATAACAAAAATAGGAATTTCAGACAATTTAACCTGCATGTAAGTAAATTAGAGCATAATTAGAAGAGTGAGTTTTAAGGTGGGGATTGTATGTGGAGAGAATCTGTCAAAGGACAGGGCGTCCAGGAAGCAGACTCTACAGGAAATGTTTAAAGGAACACTATTAGTCAACAGCTGTGGAAGAAGTGAAGGAAGCAGAATTTTCAAGGAAATATGGGGTTGCAGTGCAACCATAATAGAGGACTCAGCTGATCTTATGGGAAACCCTGGACTGAGATGACCCTGCAGAGTTCTTCCAGTTTGGGATAAGAACGTGCTGGGCTTTTATACCCCCATCTCTACCCTCAGGGTAAAGGATGTGACATTAGGAATGGTGTTTCTATCCAGCCTATGGTGTGATCTTGTGGATACTCAGCTGTAAAATCTTAGTCTCCAAAACTGCTGGCAGCTGGAGCAATGAGGGCTTCGGTCCTGAAGTGGGGGAATTAGAAGGTGCAATGCAGCATCTGTGGCAGCTTTCCCCATGAGTCACCCAGATTCACTTTCTTCATTTAAGTACGGGAAGCTACTCCTTCAAGATTCTGGTGGCTGCTTTCCCCAAGGTAAGCTCACAAGAAGGATAGTAGGACCAATGACCCCTACCACTGCAGCTTTTCTTCAGGTCACAAATACACTTGTCACCTCCCTCTTCTGTTATCCATTCTAGATTTCCCTTTGCTTGTCCAGGTGACTTACTTAGTAGGGTAACCCAGATCCTTATTCCTTAGAGCTTTTGAGACACTTCTCTCAGGCTGTGGCTATGGTGCTTGTCTATTAATTACCGACATTGGTATCAAAAGACAACTATGTGGATCAGTAGGGTGAATACATCATATCTCTGCCTGCCTCCAAGATAGAAAACTATCTCGACTTCCTCCCAGTGAACGGGGTCATTACCACTGTCATGGTGGTGACTCTTTCCCTTGCTTGCTGGCCTCTCAAGGGGCCCAAAGTGACTGGGTATCAGCCAAGGGCTATTGTTTTTAAAGATTAATACATTACTGCAAATTATAAAGTCTAGCTCCAGAACCCAAGGGTGATACATTGTGAATCTTCTATTTATGCTTACCAGAATATCCTGAGCATCTTCCCTTACCACAATCACTTCTAAGACACAGGGCCTGGCATGTCCTATAGACCAGGCAGCAGGGCTGCCTGCACCAAAGCCTGGTCCTGCTACAGGGCCCTTTCCTGATGCCTTTGATGTGACTGTGGGTCAGTGCAGTATTCCCAGAGGCAGAAGATGCTGCCTCCAAAACCCAAAGAAGTCTATCAGACACTGTGCTTCCTTCTTCGTGATTAGCACTGTGAGATGCGATAGCTTGTCCTTTACTTTGGAGGCGATGTCCTGGCATGCCTCACTGGATCCCAAAATAATTCACTGATATGGCAAGTTCCAGAATATTCATGGCCTTTATCTCTTGCTCTTTGAAGTGTATGTCTTTTACCAAGTCCCCAAGTGAACTTGTCACTTCTTCCTTATCTGGTCTGATTAGCCTGATGTCATGAATAAACTCATCCTTGTGATGCTCTGTGGGGTGTCCAGATGGCCTGGGTCTCCTCAGACTATGTAATAACATGGGGTAGGAGAGAGTAATGACCTTTGAGCTTCTCAGTGGGGCTAGGTCCCAGCTCAACAGTACATTCTTTATTGCTTTGGTAAATGAATTGTCTTTCAAGTCTTTCCAAGCAATAATATTCATCTGGTGGATTTTCAGGACTTATATGGCATATAACTCTAACAAATCTACTTCTCTCAGTCTTTTGAGTCCTTCATCTACCTTCTCCCACAAAAATTCTGGCATTCTACACACAGACAGGGATCATTGCTAACTCCACCTTCTCAGAGAGTACTCCCATATCAATAAACTCCCCAAAATCCAACCCCGTATTCTGCCACCCGTGATCCAGCATCTCAGAATTCTGTTCCATTATGTACTGTCCCAATTTCTGCCTATATATGTTTAGTAGATCATGCAGCTCTTTTTAAAATAGTTTCTTTCCTCCCTTAATAATCTCAGCATTCCCTGGCTGGTTTATGTCATGCACTAACCCTAGTTATTGATCTAGTAGCCAAGTGTGGAGCTTCTGATTAGCACAGCAAAGTCTTCTACATAATCTTCAAGTAAGAGTTGGGGCAGGGATAACAGTGAGAAGTGATACACTTCTTGTAGGCACAGATAATTTGAATGAATCTAAGGAATCAACAATTTTTTTTTTTTTTAGTTCATTAATCCAATCCCATTTCTCAGGATCCTATTCCTTTCCAAATAAGATCCTGACCTTGGCTTAGCCAAACTGTCAGGCCTGAGACCCCACCCTTTATGAAGCTACTGGTCTTATGAGTAAGTCCTGGGAATTGTCCTCATCTTTTTCAGCCCTCCAGCAGCAGGAGATATGAATCTGTTTAAATGCTATCTAGAAGGTCCTCTGGCTTTCATTCTTAGCTTTTAATTGCTGGTCACTTGCCCCTTAGCCTTTCATTATCTTTCTTCAAAGCATCTATTGCATTGAGGAACAGTGTCCTTCTAGCTCCCATTTCCCAGTATTTCTCAAATGATTTATATATTGTACCTGCTAGTGCATTTATTTTTACAGGAGCATCTCAGTTCATCACGAGTAAAGTTTTAAAGTTGTGCTGCTACCTTGCTCCAGGGCCTGTCTATGCTCCACATCACACCAGGGATGTGGTCCTCATTGTCACCCTGCTAATGGGCACTTCAGCTCCAAAAACTCTCGTTGGAGGACCTGCTCTCTCAGACCACTCCTGGACACAACTGTCACAGGTTTTGTTCCTGGGAGTCAGATTCTGAGATGGAGATTGAGGTGCAGGAAATGTATAGGGGAGTACTCTTGGAACCATCTCCTGTGGGGGACGTGAAGGAAGTAAGACTGGAGAGAGGGAGAATTTGGGCTGTGAGGCAGTCACAGAAAAAGGCCTGAGAAAATCCTCCAGGAAACTCTGATGGTCATTTAGAGTTTTCCCAAATTGGGGGAAGGGGACTGGGCCTTTATATCACACATCTACCAGTCATTATATGTGGATGCCCCTGGTAAGGCCAATGTGATCTACAATTAGTGAAGGATAGTTTCTAAAGAGGTCCCAGTGATAAGCTGCTAGTAGCTCTCAGCCTCTGAGAAAATGGTTGCTCCAGCCCTTATCAGGAGAACATACACACAGCACAACATCCAACATCAGAACAGAAACAACTATATGATAATGAGAATGTGTTCAGCACTGGGACCAGGGTGAGGCCAGTGAGGACTCATGAGCGAAACTTAAGGGGGCACCAAAAAAGTGAATAACCGAAAGAAATAATTTTCTAATCCAATAATGTTTTAATCAAAATTAATGAAAAAACATTGATGAACAAGATATCAAATTTTGTTTGTTTGTTTGTTTGTTTTGTTTTTTTAGTTTTTTGGTGATACGCAGGCCTCTCACTGTTGTGGCCTCTCCCGTTGCGGAGCACAGGCTCCGGACGCGCAGGCTCAGCGGCCATGGCTCACGGGCCCAGCCACTCCGTGGCATGTGGGATCTTCCCGGACCGGGGCACGAACCCGTGTCCCCTGCATTGGCAGGCAGACTCTCAACCACTGCGCCACCAGGGAAGCCCAAGATATCAAATTTTTATCAAAAGACAGGACGAGTATGACTGGTTTGTCTTTTGTCTCAGGTTCTCATATGGCTTGGCACTGCACTGATGTGCGTGATTGGCTTTGTTTTATTTGTTGATAATAACTCCTTCAAATATAATTAACTGTTCATTAACTCTGGAAATGGTGAACATAATAATGAAATCACAGCTGAGGATTTGCTGAGGATCATTTATACAAGGGATTGATCTAGAGACTTCAGTAAAGCACAAGCTCCAGTATTTGCAAGACAGGTCTTATATTCCCTGTTTTACAGAGAAAGCAGAGATGATCCAAGAGATTAACAATTTTTATGAACAGGAAATATCCATTTTTACACAAATCATGGTTGATGTTTTAAAATAAATCAATGTCATTACTTTACAGTCAGACTGCAAATTCAGGAAATGACTCAGAAACTTTGATAAAACTTCACACCAGCTACTACAAAATATCAGGTGTAAATGAGAAAACGTTTTTACTTGACCTGTGATGTGTGACAACCAGAGCTCTGGAGGCCCTTACCAGCCCTGCTCTTGGGGAAAAAAATACTTTGGGATTCCAGGTCCATATTAAATTCCATATTCTTAAGAATCCCCTAGGCAGCCCACACTGACTACCATTTCTCCATCGTTACAGTCACCATGAAACTTTTCACATTCTTCAGAACACTTTTCACAGAGTGCTGGGAGTTAGAATTACCTCAGATTATGTATCTTTTCTCCACTACATCATGAACTCTCAGAAGGTAGCCTGATTCATTTATCTTTGTCTCACGTACAAGGTAAAGGGTCAATGAATATATGTTGAAAATCATTGAAATAATAGATGTACTATGTTTGCCCCTCTCTGACTGTCTCTCTCCAGTCTTCCTCTCCTTCTATGTCTCTCTCTATCTCTGTATGTATGTAGACACACATCCACACTTTTGGTCTGTGTTCTCTTTAGAGAAAATTAAATTAATTCTGAACGTTCTATCTGTATTAACTTTCTAGTTGTGATCTATTCAAAAAGAATACTAGAAAGAGACAGAAAAAGAGGAACTGTCTTTAAGTCTTTTTTTAACTAAATTGGATTTTTAAAACACATAATAGACACACTGTACACATCTCACTGACAACATTAATTAAAGATGTGTGAAAAATGAAAATAGATTGTGTGTGTGTGTTTCTTAGATTGGATTCCCCAGAAACAGTTCCTGAGAGGAAGAGTTGTGTGCAAGTGATTTATTAAGGACATGATCCCTGGAGAAATTAGGCAGAGAGTGGAGGATAATAGCAAGACAGAGTAGGAGAGAAAGCCAGAAAAATCATGATTATCGGCCATGACGTGGCATCAGCCTGATTGCATAGGGCCCTCTGGAACACAGATTTACAACTCAGTTTGCCCCATTTCCAGGCAAGGAAGTTATGATTCCTAGTCCTGTCAGTCAACAAGGGCTACTAGTGAGCTAACAGCTTCCAAGCGTTTCTGGTTTTCTGCACCTACAGATGAAGAGACTCCGGTAGCCCAAAGTCTGTAGAAAATCACAGGGTAAGCCATTAGAAGCAAAGCACATAGAAGCTGGGGGAGGGCACACAAAACAGTAAAATAAATACAAGAGAACAGAAACAAGACACCACCAGCACCCAGTTTAGTCTACCACCTAACACCATTAAAATCCACCCCTTTCTTACATTACATTAACTCTGTCCTGTGATACATCTTCAAGATTGTGGTTGGTCACCATTTTTGAAGGAAAATTTCAAAAGGAAGTTTAGCAAGATGAAATTCAGCCCCCGACGCTGCAGTTAATCTCCAGGATGTAACTGGAATTCATACTCTCTGGCCCCCCAAGTTAGCTGACCTATTCCACATTCCATTTACCCTTTGCTTGTACTTCTGTTGGTCTAGGTAACTGATCACATGGCACCATACAGACCTTAACTACTGAGGCATCTAAACCCCAGGTTACTGTTTGCTTTTAGACTATGTCCACTGTAATTACCCATTCAGGAAGAAACCTGGTTAAGAAATCATCAGTAGACCCTAGATGGATCATCTGAATAACTTATTCCTCCTACCACCTTCTTGTAGCAGCAACTTTATCTCCTCATGAGAATGAGGGTCCATTACTCCCATTAGGATGGTACCTCCCTTCTGTGCCTTCTCTGGTCTGTGGTCATGAGGAGACCAAACTGATCAGGTAGCCGTGATTGCTTTAAATTTAGTGAGACTCATGATGTGTCTCCTGCTGTTAAGTTCCCTACTCATGGAATCAGGACCTCTCCTACACTGTCCAATATGGTAACCCCTAGCCACACGTGGCTACTGAGCCTTTGAAATGTGGTTAGTGCAACTGAGAAATACAATTTAAACTTTACTTAATTTCATTAAGTTTAAAATTAAATTTAAAAACAGTGTAAATTTTTTTGGGTGTGAAACACAAATGGGGTGGTAGCATTTCACTTTAGGAGTGAAACACGTAAGATATTATTGCTTTGTTATAGTGCTCATTTAAGCTTTGTGTGTAATTTCCAGCATTATACATAAACGCATTAACAATCTAGGTGGTATCAACAGATTAATTTAATTAGAAGTATTTTTTCCTACACATTGATGGAACATTTTGATGTGCTTATTTGAATATGTCATGCAGAAGGCATGAATTAAGAGATACCTATGTGAATTATAACTGGTAATTAAATTCAAGTACCTATTATTTTATTGCAATATAGTTAAATTATCTGTTATGTTTAAAAATAAATATGAAGGAAATTTTGCATTTAAAATGTAGGTATATGAGAATACAGTGGGGGGCAGAACTACAATGGCAGTTGGTTGATTCTGCAGATGCAGAACTTGCAGATAACAAGGGCCACTGTATATTTATTGGGGGAAAAAAAAATCCATGTATAAGTGGACCCATGCAGTTTAAATCCATGTGGTTCAAGGGTCAACTGTACTTCTTCAACTTTAAATTTTATAAAATTTAAATCCAGATCAGATATCTCTGATGAAAATTTAGTATCCAAATTGAGATGTGCTTTAGAAATAAAATACATACCAGATTTTGAAGGTTTAGTGTGGAAAAAAGGAATGTAAAATATGTTGTTAGGAACTCAATATATAATTATAAAATGTTTATGTAATATGTTGAATATGTTTGTTTAAGTAAAATTTACTACTAAGCTTAATTTCACAGATTTCTTTTTATTTTTAAAATATGGTTACTGGATAATTTTAAATTATTTATAAATATTGCATTATATTTCTGTTGGAAAGTACTACTCAGATATGGGAAGCACAAATGCATTGAATAATGCACTAGAAGTGATGGTGAATAGGTCCATTTCTACTTTCACCCTTGGTTCCCATTCCCATGTATTCTAATTATTGAGGAGACACTGTTTAAAATATATAGTTCATCCTAAAAGACACAACCCTACCTTATAAGACATCATCTACAAGTTGTTGCTTTAGCTGCTACTTTAAAAGTTCATTCCAAACCTCTGTTAAGCCAAGAGTATATTATAGGACCATGGATTTCATGGTTGGTGCCTACGTCTATTTGTTCTTGCCTACTTCTGTTCTTTCCTTGATTTGAGGTGGTACTATCCACTGTCTGATATTGTTGATTCAAACAATGCATTGTGGTCAGGGAACATACTTTGAGTGCTCTCAGTCTCGTTAAGTTCATTGAGGCTTATTTTATGGCCCAGAATATAGTCTATCTTGGTGAATGTTCTGTGAGCACATGAAAGTAGTATGTCTTTTGTTGTTTGTGGCTTGAATGTTCTCTTAATCACGCAGGTTGACTTTCCTATTGAAGATATCTATAAACTTGCTGGTTTTCTTTCTACTTGTTCTACCATTAACTGAGATAAAAGTATTTAAATCTCCAGCAATAATTTTGTATCTGTCTATTGCAATTTTTAGTTTGTTAGCACTGGTTTTGTGTTTTATGAAGCTCTGTTATTGCATATATGCACATTTAGACTTGTTATATCTTTTTGTTGAATTGACTCATTTATTATTATACCATATTTATTCCCAATAATATCTCTTGTCCCGAAGTATACTTATCTGATAATAATATAACTACAGTACATAAGAAAGGTACTGTGTTTTCAAATTATATTATTATTATTTTTTTAATTTATTTATTTATTTATGGCTGTGTTGGCTCTTCATTTCTGTGCGAGGCTTTCTCCAGTTGCGGCAAGTGGGGGCCACTCCTCATCGCGGTGCGCGGGCCTCTCACTATCGCGGCCTCTCTTGTTGCAGAGCACAGGCTCCAGACGTGCAGGCTCAGTAATTATGGCTCACGGGGCTAGTTGCTCCACGGTATGTGGGATCTTCCCAGACCAGGGCTCGAACCCGTGTCCCCTGAATTGGCAGGCAGATTCTCAACCACTGCGCCACCAGGGAAGCCCTCAAATTATATTATTTTAGAGCCTTTTTTTATTTAAGCCTCCTATCAGTGTCTTCATATATAAAATGCTTCTTAAAAAGAGTACTGTGCATAGTTGGTTCTTGTTTTTGTTATCAGGATAATACTATCTATCTTGTAATTAATGTGTTTAGAACATTTATATTTAATGTAATTATCAATATAGTTGGATTTCAATCTACTCTCTTCTATTTGTTTAACTACATCTAGATTTTTTTTCTTTCCCTAGTTTCTTTTGGATTGATTATATTGTTCAGTATTTCACTTTAACTTCAATATTGGTTTATCAGCTGTACAGCTTTTGTCTTTTTAATTTTAATAGCTGTTGCACTACGTTTTCTAATACGCACGATTAACAATCTTCAAACGATATTATACTATTTCATGTATATTTTGAGAACCGTCAAATGCTCAATTCCATGACTTCATTTTGGGGTTATTGATATAAATTTTACTTTTACATATTTTATAAATCATAAATAGTAATCGTTTTTGCTCTCAGTAGTCAATATTTTTAAAATTTTTTAAAAGGGAATACAGTGTTTTTTTTACACTTACCCACATATTCATCATTTTTATTGCCCTCCCATTCATTTGTGTAAATCCACTTTTCCATCTGGTATCATTTTCCTTCCTCTAGAAAAATTCTTTTAATTATTTATTTTAATTTAAGTCTACTGGTGACAAATTATATCATCTATTTTCAAATTCAAAATAATTACTACTTTGCCTTCGTTACTGAGGAATACTTTTGCTGCATAAAATTCTGTATTATATAGAATTTTTTTGTTTCAGGGTTTCTGGCTTGCTGTGTATCTGACAAGTAGTTGGCAGTAATTCTTATCTATTTTCTTCTACACCTAATATACCTTTTTAAAAAAATTTTTCCTTGAAATGTTCTGTTTATCACTGACTTTCAGAAGTGTGATTATAATTTAGCCTGCAGTGGGTTTCTTTGTGTTCATCTTACTTAGAATTTGTTGAGTTTCTTAAATTTGTGCCTTTATGCTTTTCATCAAATTTAAATTTTTTTCTGACATTCCCTCACATTTTTTTCTGTACCATATCCAACTTCTGGGATGCTCCAAAATCACATGCAAGGGCATGCTCATTGGGTTACATCAGGAGTGGACACCTGAGTCAACAGGGTCCAATAAGAATTTCTCTCCTCAAAACTGTAATTCCTATGAGTTTCCTTTAAGCACTTGAACTGGAGAGACATAAGAAATGAGAGGGTCCTGACTGGGATATGTGCATGGAATAGCTCAGAAAACCTGTCTGTATACAGCATAAGGACAATATGCATAGGAAAATAGACAGGAAAAGCAAGAGGAAAAAGGAGAGCGACAGAGTAGCAGCTTTGGTTCCTAAGGCTTCCAGATCTGATTGAAGACCTTCACTAAGCCCAGGTGCAACATCAACACTTGGGTTCAAAAAGATATCCTTGAGACCTTCCAATACGTTCCCCTCATTTGCTAAGCTAGAGGAGCTATAGAGTTGGAAAGTCATTGTTTTGCAACCATCATAGTAAAGATTGGATCAGGCAAGAATCATCAATGAATGCTAAGCCTATGGGAAAATTTTGATGAGAACCAAGATATTTGCATCAACTTACAGAGGCTCCCCACCGAATGTTTATTACTTGCAATGAGGAAAAGAAATATACACACATAGTGCAAATATCAGACAATACTATGACTGAGTAATCAAAACTTATCAGCGAGGGAGATATGGACATGATGTGCCTCAGGAAGTGATACCCTGAGAAAAACACAACCTCTCCTATATAGTTTTACAGTATCCTAATCAAATCATGAGCAAACCTCAGGCAAAGACAAAAGGAGCAATAGTTTATTTAATAAAGGGAGATGATGACTGCATTTTTTCCAAAATGTTAATGTTATTTAAGAAAACAGGCTGTGGAAATGTTCCAGATTAAAAGAGGCTAAAAAAATATATAACAGCTTGATGCGATACTTGACTATAGACTGGATTCTAGTTTGCAGGGGAAATAATGCTCTAAAGCACATATTGGGTCAACTGATGAACTTGGAATACAAACAGTATTAGATGAAAATATGGTACTAATGTTAAATTTACTGATGCTGATAATTGTATTACAGTTATGTTAAAAATTATAATGATCATTAGTAGCAGAATAGTTATTCTTATTGTGATCATTACTATTTATTGAACATGCACTGTACTAAAAGCTTTATGTACATTGTCCTTTTCAATCTTCACAAAACCCAGAGAGGAAGACAATTGAGTAAAGTTTTGTCCTTGTAAAGATTTTCCAATGTGGGTATCTCTGGGATTACAGCCAGCTGATTATTGAATCTGGACAAGTGAAAACATCTCTGTTATGAAATGTAGTTTAATTCTGCTGGAAAATTCTGTCCCTCAAACCTAAGCACATCAGGATGGAATTAATGTAACCAGGATGAGAGGTTTAGGAGGGTGTACTTGCTGTCATGTGAAGTGGGGATTTGGGAGGGGGTTCAGAAAGCATTAACTTGTTTCTTGGTAAAAAGAGGGAAAAGGCAGTACAAGTTGGTCATGTTCAGAAGGGCAATATAAACCCTGAGATGTGCCTGCTTCCAGAGCCAACTCTGGCACTAATCAGATTTGTTGTATGTCCCCTTGAATAGGTTGCTTGACTCTCAAGGACTGACTTTCTTTACTTGTAATTGATAGTGTGAGAAGGTTTCATCAGATGTGTGGTTCTTAACACTGGCTGCAGAGTCAAATCACCAGGGAAGCTTGACAAAGTAAAACAGCACTAGGCCCAATGCAAGGCAGCCCAATTAAATCATTCTCTGGAGGGTGGAGTCTGGAGATATTTATATCCCCAAGTGATTTTTGTTCCTGTTGTTGAGGTATTACTTACATGCAATAAAGTAAACAAATCTTAAGTGTACAGTTCAATGAAGTTTTACAATGTATATGCCTGCGTAATTACCTCCTGGATCAAAAAATAGAGTAGAACAATTCCACCATTCTGAAAGACTCAAGTTCTCTCCTAGTCAATACTCCCCACCAAGGTAACCACCATGCTGATTTCCAACTCCATAGATCAGTTTTACTAGTTTTTAAACTTAATATAACTGGAGTTAAACAGTATGTCTTTTTTTTCCGTCTGGTTTCTTTCACTCAGTATTAAGCATGTACAATGTATCCATAATGTTCTGTGTAATTTGTTCATTTATTATTGCTCCACAGCATTCCACTATATAAATATCCCACAAGGTTTTAATCCATGTTATGGTTGATAGATATTTGAGTTGTTTCCAAAATCTTACATATTATAAATAGTACTGCTGTGAACCTTCTTGTGCAAGTCGTTTGGAAGATAATGGGTATGTACCTAGTAGGGGAACTGTTGGAGCACAGGGTAGCTCTATATCTACCTTTAGTAGGTGCCGCCAAAACATTTTTCCAAGTAGCTGAGCCAGTGCACTCCCATCAGCAATGTATGTCTTAACCAGTTTTCCCATCTCTTTATAAATATTTGGTATTGTCTGTCTTTGTCATCTTAGGCCTTCAGGTGAGTGTGTCGTTGTATTACATTGTTTTGTTATTTGGAGTTTTTGGTTTGTTTGTAATCTCACTAGTGACTGGAGAATTGAGCACCTTTAAGCTTATTACACTATATGTATATCCTATTTGTAAAGGACTTTGTCGAGTTCTTTTTCCATTTTTAATATAATTGTCATCTTCTTATGGATTTGTAGTTCTTCATCTATTCTGGATGAAAGACAGTTTTCAGATATGTGTTGCAAATATCTTCACCAGGCAGTGGCTTGCCATTGTACCCTCTTAACAGCATCTTTTGATAAACGGAAGTTCTTAATTTGAATGACTGCTAACACTGTTTGGGCTCTCCAGACAGCAGGCTCTGAGAAAGTCTAGTTGTTTATATACTATCTTTAGACCAACACCATGGGAAGGAGGGGAGAATGAGAGATGTCGATTAATAATGCATACCCTATGGTCTCCACCAACCACGGGGAGCTCTGGAGCATATATTACCTCTTAGAGTTGTCCGGTGTTGGGCCAAAATGGCAGAAGTTTTATACCTCTGTCTGGATAAGTCATTGATTGTTAGTGCACCCTGGAAGAGCATGACCTTGGGCAAGGTGGCTCTCTATACTTGAGGCTGTCCCTAAAGTGAATTGCAGCTGAACACTGTCCATTGACAACCCACCCAGTAACTGGTGCAACAAGTCCTTCCTTGAAGGGGAATCTGGATGTCACATCCCTATGTCCACTTCAATGTCCAAATCATAACTCTTTTATAGTTAGTACCTTTTGGGTTATATTTAAGAAATTTTTGCCTATTTCAATATTATGAAGGTTTTCTGCTATGTTTTCTTCTTGAAGCTTTTAAATTGATTTTGCATATTTAGGCCTCATGATATGTCTGATTTTTGTATATGGTATGGGTTGAGTCAAAGTTGCTTTCTTTTGACGTAGATATCTAATTGGACCAGCACATATAAAAGACCGTTGTTTTACCACTGCATTTCAGTAGTGTCTTTTTTATTTTAACCTGCGTCCAGAGTTGTGAATTGATTCTAGAGATGAATTTTAAGCTCTTTTTCAGGTCTAAAGTTCTAGGTACTTGATAATGGGTATTAGGGTATGAATGAAAGGAAGTTATACCTTTAGTTAACCTGAAAATGGTTAATAACAAGGTATGTAACAAATAGAAGTTGTGGCAACTAATAAATTTAGAGAAATGTTTTTGAGGCCAAACCAAACCTGATGAAATCATATGTGAGTTTGGAGAAAGAAAATTGAATTGGTAATGGAAGATTTGTTGGTTACGCGCAAGTTATGAAATAACAGCTGAAACACATATAAAATAGGTTAATATTGGCAAAGTCCTTCGAGATTTATTTAGAGACAATTAGATGCACAATAGGGACATTAATAAATTTTTCCTGTGGGCATCAGAAAATGCTTCTTAGAATGGATAGCATTTTAATTAAGTATTTTAATAAAGAGTGGAAAATGGAGAATATGTACAAGAGGAACTCAGGATTGAAGTTTCAAGACTGTTTGAGACAGGAGGAATTCTGTAAGCAAAGCTTTTCATTCTACCCAGCAGCACTGAAATCTGAGTGGTGCTCCGTCTCCTCCTGGTTATTTCAACTCTATCATTAATCTTTTAAGAGTCATCTGAACGTAACGTCTTCTAGGAAGTCATCTCTTATTAGTCGGCCTTCCTAACCCATCACTGCTTGCCCCCATTATTTTACCGTATCAAACCCTCACCTAGGCTGTGAGCTTTACAAAGGAAAAGGCCATGAGTTATACATTCCTTTATTGTCTTGTCCCCAGTGCCTGTCACATGGCCTGGATCAAAATAGGCTAACACTACATTTTGTTATTTTGGACTATAATTTAATAAAGATACATCAATGGAGTCATTTCCCAACTCAAAAGCCTAAAATAGGGCTTGTCACACAGTAGGCTCACAATATTTCTCTAGTTAAGAAAAGTGAATCCTGCTCACGACATTTTTGTTTTAACACCATGGCGGTAATCGCTTTGCATTATATAAGTGTATAAAGTCATACATTGTACACCTTAAACTTACACAGTGGTATATGTCAATTACATGTCGTTAAAGTTGGAAAAACTAAAATAAGTATTTTTTTAAGTTTTAGAACAATTTAAAAAGAAAAGTGAAAGTGTGTAGGAATGATAATTTAATTCATCATGTTTGTGAATCAGAGAAGTGAGAGAAAAAGTCAAGTTTGAGTGGTACCAAATCATAGGGGTGCAGGGGGGTTACCTTAAAATATCAGATCCCTACATTTGCTATTTGTCTCTGTGAGCAAAAATAATGGCCCGACAGATGAAGTGAGATAGAGTCCTATATAGTTGTGTAACTGACTTACTTTCCAAAAGCCCATATTTCACAAAAATTATGTCTTTCTGACAAAATCCCTCCTGATTTTGAGGAATGGGTTATCTGTGGCTATGCATTTTAGCTTTCCAAGTCTCCAGTGCATAAACAAGCTAGGTGATTTTAAAACAACACCTTGACATTTAAGCCACATACTCAGAAGCTTTCACTCTCTTTAAAAAAGAGAAAATATACTTGTAACCTAGAGAAAGTAGTAAGTGTATCCTTCCTTGTCACATAATCAATAAAGAAATTAAGACCATAACAAAAACGGTTGCTCTTGGGAGATATTTTCAATTGTTATTTTTATTTTTGCCCTCATAATTACTAATTATTGAATATAACATTTTTCAGTAGTCACCAAGTAAAATTTCCTAGAATTGAAGGTAACAAGATATAGAAAAGATATTGCCTTTGCCTGAGTTTTATGAAGCTGATATCAATCTTTTGTTTCATAAACTTCAGGCTGGTTACTACCCTGAATGCAGACCTTGGTGCATTAAAAGTGACATTGACAGGAATACAAATGAGAGCATTCCCAATGACACTAACCAGTGGGACTGCAGAATGATAGACTTCCCTCCCATGCCTGGAGAATGGAATTCAGGAAAGGTCACAGAATAGCCAGACTTTGGAGATAAAGTTGACTTCAACTGACTCAATGAATGACTCAGAGGGACAGTTTTCACTGTTGTTTGTTTTCCAGTAAGAGGAGAAAGGACAAAGATTTCATTGAGCCTCAGGACATAAACTGAGGGCAGTGCAGTTGAAAGTGCCCAGGCCCAAAGTCGGAAGATCTGGAGGGTTTTGGACTCAGACCTTATCTAAGAGTCATGTGACCTTGAACAAATCAATCATTCAGCTCCTCAGGCCTCAGAGATTTTTTGGTTTGGTTGTGTTCCATTCAGTTGTGTGTTTTTTTTCCCCTAATATGTGAAATGACAGCTCTGAATAAACAGTTTATAAAAGCCATTAAAAATGTTCTTATATCTGTAATTCTTAATACTTGTGAAATACCTAACCACACCACTTGACCACTCACAACCTTGAGAAGAATTAAAAGTAGATATCATTATCCTAAGTTTACAGTTGAGTAAACTGAAGCTAGCCCAGGAAAAAGACCCAACTGGTTGAAAGTTGATGGATCTGGTTCTATACTTCATAACTTCTCATCATGTGCCTTTTCTACTCTCCCAAACTTGTTTTAATTGAACATTCAAATAAAACTGAGAAATAGTTCACTTAGTCTCCTGGCAATACCCAAGTACAAGGGAGACAGGGAAACAAAGTCTTTAGTGAAATGGCCCTGTGTTGGACTAAAACTATTTTTATCTAAGAGGGGGAGGATGGATAATTAGGGGTCAACAAAATAAAAATCAGTGGAAAATGGATAATTAGGGGTCAACAACAAATCAGCCACAGGGTACTATCAAAGACTTCTAAGCAAAGATTAAATTATGGGAGGAAGGAATGTATATTATGTATATTTATATAATCATCTAAGCCATTTCAAAATACATTATATTAACTACTTAAACTTTACCTTCTTCAAAATGAGTTGAAGCTAGAAATAGTATATATAAAAAGTAAATGTTACTAAGTAAAATATATAATTCAAGCAATAAATGCTTTGGGCAGTCAGGAAGCAGGGAGATCTGTAAGAAGACGATCACCTAAGGCTTCTTGGAGCAGGTGGGACTGGAGCATGATGGGAAGGATTGGGCGGGTAGATCAGAATGGTGAGAGCTTCTTCACTAACAAGTGGCTTGATTGCTTCCTTTAAAAAAAGAGGGCAAGCTTAGAAGTATCCAGGTAGCAGATTTCAAATATAATGTAGTCTGAGTTAGTCTTAAAAAAGAGTAATTGGTTGCATTGTGACGGGCGATGAAAAGTGGATACTGCACAATAATGCGGAACAGAAGAGATCGTGGGGCAAGCAAAATGAGCCACCACCAACCACACCAAAGGCCAGGTGATGTTGTGCATATGGTGGGATTGGAAGGGAGTCCTCTATTTTGAGCTCCTTCACAGGCAGGGCACAACCTTTGAAAGAATGACATAGCCCGAGGACATGACATAACCGGATTAGAACCAAATGGGTCCAAGATGGTGGACAAGTCAACTTCCACTACACCTTGAGCCTCAGTATACGCTCCCTGTAACACATCAGCAAGCTAAATGACACACCTGCAGCCGCCATGACAGTTCCAAGACTGACCATAAGGATCAAAAAGTGGGCGGTGGCCCAATTCCTAGAAATCCCCGCCCCTTCCTGAAATAGCTGGAATACTCCTCCCACTCATTAGCCTATAAAATTACCCACCCGTATAAAAACTGACAACCCCATACCCTGGTGCCTTTCTCACTTTCTGAGATGACCCACACTCTGTCTGTGGAGTGTGTTTATCCCAAGGCCCTTTCTCACCTTCTGAGACGGCCCACACTCTGTCTGTGGAGTGTGTTTCTCTCTAAATAAATCCACTTCTTACCTATCACTTTGTCTTTCACTGAATTCTTTCTGCAATGAGACATCAAGAACCTGAGCTTCATTAAGTCCTGAAACCAGGTGTGTGACCTCAGTTGGAAGACTGTGGGTTTTGGCTGGGTTTGAGTCCCAGCCACGTGGGTTCAGTCCAGTCAGGGTTTTGGCCAGGCTTGAGTCCTGGCACATGAGTTCAAGTCCCAATCTGAGGTGCATGGTTTCACTTACGTGAAATTAAATTCCAATAAGTAGTGTTCCCAGTTAGACCAACTGAAAGCAGCACTCGACGAAAAGCATCCAGAATTAGTCAACAGAAAACACATAATCCTCCATCAGGATAACACAAGACCACATGTTTCTTGGATGACCAGGCAAAAACTGTTACAGATTGGCTGGGAAGATCTGATTCATCTGCTGTATTCACCAGACATTGAATCTTCGGATTTCCATTTATTTAGGTCTTTACAAAATTCTCTTAATGGAAAAAATTTCAATTCCCTGGAAGACTGTAAAAGGCACCTGGAATAGTTCTTTGCTCAAAGAGATGAAAAGTTTTGGGAAGATGGAATTGTGAAGTTGCCTGAAAAACAGCAGAAGGTAGTGGAACAAAATGGTGAATATGTTGTTCAATAAAGTTCTTGGTGAAAATGAAAAATGTGTCATTTATTTTTACTTAAAAACTGAAGGCACTTTTTGGCTAACTCAATACTATGTAGGAGACATCATGCTAGATGCTTCAATTCCACAATTTTGTTCTGTTGGCATAATGTCAGTCCTGTATTATAGATGAAGACATACTAGTTGATAAAAGTGAAATTAATTGTCTTAGGGTACCCACTAGTAAGTGATTTAACCCCAGACCTCTGAGACCTCAAATGCCTTGTTCAGCAGAAGATACAAGGAAGTTCTAGTTTGAAATGACAACCATTACCTTATTCTCTGTATCATAGACGCCCAGGTGATTATCAAGTACAAGTTCACATCTCCTTCTTGGGAAGCTCTGCCGTATTCAGCATGTAGCTTTCCAGGTTGTTGTGGTTTTGTGGGTCTCATCCAGCCAGAGGGAAAATAAAGCTGATGTAGGAATAGGCATGTGAATTTCTTCTTTGGGCTCTTTCTGGAAATAGTTTGATCACTTTGTTTACATTCCATGACTAAAACTCAGTCTCTTGGCTACATCTAATGGCAAACTGTGTGTCACACTCACACCAGCCCACACTCTTCTTCACCATGGTCTTCTACTTTCTGTCAAGGGTGGAGTAAGACATGAAGCACTGAAGAATTATGTTTATCTCTTTAGGTCTTCATTTTTACAAGGAAGTCAATTCATTTCTCACAACCGCAAGCATGTATGTAACTTCTCAGTTACAGAGCTGACAATTCTCTGCTGCCATAGGTTCTTCCAAATTGTGAGATGTTGGGAAGATCACTTGGAAACAGGCTTGTTTTCTCTCCTTTACAGCTTCCTCAAGGAAACAGAAGTGCTTATTTGAGCATTAGTGTAAGGGGACAAGGAAAAGATTTGTATGTGACATGACTTTGGGGAATTTCTCCATTGCCCACAGAATAAAAAATAAAATCCTGAACTTGTCTTTTCAGGGTCTTCAATTTTTTTTTCCCAGTCTTGTGCTCAAAACTACAATTTTTCTCTGTTTTTGCTCCATGATTTCCTAATGTCACATTTTTACTCAAACTATTTCCTTTGTCTCTAGTTGTCTTCAACTATACAAGTGCTATCTTTCCAAGAATCAGTTCCTGGTTTTCCTAATTGGGCACTAGTGCTCTCTCTCTGTCTTTCTCTCTCTCTCTGAATCACCTACATATTTGTATCCATATTACTTCTTTCCTGCATTATAATCTTTTCTGAACCTGCCTTATCACCCCTATTCAATACTATATTTGTTCATGGCCAGAGGGTATTGGACTTCTATAGCACATGGAATTAGGTGTACAAGGCAAATTTACCTATATTTATACAGTCCCAGAAGGCCAAGTGACTACTGATTAAACATGTATGTTTGACTACTAAGAAGACTGTAAGATAATATGTTCAAAAATATTTATTGAGTTTTTTTTGTTTGAATGATTGATTTTGAAGCTACTTTAACATTAAAATTATTTCACTCATTATTAATGGACTAATAAAAACACTGATTACCAAATACATACCATTTATTACTGTATCAGTGTCCTATTACTGTTGTCACTAATTAGTACAAACAGTAGCTTAGCACAAAACAAACTTAATATCCTATGATTCTGGTGGTCAAGTGTCTCAAATAATTCTCCATGGACTAAAATCAAGGTGCTGGCAGGACTGGATTGCTTCTACAGGCTCTCAAGGAGAATCCCTTTCATGACTTTTCTGGTTTCTGGAGGCTGCCTGCATTTGTTATCTTGTGTCTTCTCCCTCCATTTTCAGGCCAGCATCGTATCATCTTCCAACTTCTCTCTCTGATTATGACCCCTGTTTCCATCATCAAATGCCATCTCGAGATTCCTTTTTTGTGTGTGTGAAGAATTAATTATTTAGTGCTAAAATATACAGAACATAAAATTCACCCTCTTAACCAATTTTAAGTGTCCAGTTCAGTGGCATTAAGTACATTCACATTATTATTCAGCCATCCCCACCTTCCAATGCCAGAACATTTTCATCTTCCCAAACTGCATCTCTATACCCACTGCATCTCGAGATTCTTAATTTAATCACATCTGCAAAGTCTTTTTGGCATGTCAGGTAATATAACCACAGGTCCAGGGATTGGGATGTGGACCTCTCTGGGAGACCTTATTCTGTCTGCCATAGGTATCAAAACAAATGTGTGACCTCGTTGAGAATCTGTAATCAGAATTTTTACAGCATTTCCTCCTAAAATAGGGGAGAACTGTGGATCATGACTCCAGGACTATTTCCCTTTCTGGTGTCATCAGGAGAACTTTAGGTTTGGTCCTAATACATAAAAAATAAAATAAATTTTGTGTAATATATTTTCAAAGCTCCAGATAAAGACAAAAAAATAAACTTTTTTATTTTGATTCTGTAAAACATTTTCAGTTGACCACTAAAACACACTTAATCATCATACATTTATAAAACCACGAAATATTTACAATCCCATGCCTAAGGCAGACGTACTGTAGTATAGTTGTTCCACAGTTCAGCAAATTATGAATACAAACACTCAAATTGATGCTTTCAAGCATGTAAGTGAAAACAAACCTTTCCTTAAAAGGTTTTACTTGGAATTTTAAAATTTTTTGTTCTAAATCATACTGTTTTCTAGACACTTCCAAAATGACATATTGATAAATAAGCCTAGCTTGTAAGGTTCTTTTTTAGCTAATATTCAGTCTTTTGGCTCTATTATTTCTCTATAGATAAGATGATATAGCTGTTCTTTACCAGCTATGGTATGGCTATGACATGGCACATAATTTAAGTAGACACCTTTCAAATATGTATATCTATTGCTCTATAGTTCTATATAGAGAGATACAGATATAATTATTTTCCCTAAGTTGATTTTCCTAGAATGCTAAACAACTCCCCACTACTGTTTTGGTGTCTCAAAAGTAGTTCTGGCTACATAACTGGGTTTGTAGTCCCTGGGAAACTAGAATTTTATAACAATAGGCCAAAAAGTGAGTCATACAGGGAAACTTTCCTTTGTAGAAGACTGAAACTTTTATTAACTTTTATCTTGCATACATTTACCTTTTCCTATTATACTGATTATTATTATTTCTTTTCTCTTTTTCATTTAAGCAGTTGTCACAAATTTAGTTACATGGTGCTCAATAAATATTTATGTAATGGATAGAACGTTATTTATGAAACCTACCACATACCAAGTACTGTACCAGGTTCTGGGGTATAATATTGAGAAAAATGGCAGTGCCCTTGCCCTCATGGAGCTTATAGCCTAGTAGGGAAGACAGGTATCAGTCAAATTATCACAGAAGTAGAGACTTACAATTTTGATGAGTTCTAAGGAGAGGCAGGTGATAATATGAGGGTTTATGATAGCTGGTAAGGAAGGTCAGGCAGAGCTTCCCTGAGAAAATGTGCTTTAGCTGAGACCTGAAGGATAAATGGGGGTAGCCAGGTGGGGAAGAGAGGAGCTAAGTGGTCCAAGGGTAGAGAAGGCCACACTCTCAGGCCTGTGTGGAAAGCTGCCAGTGGCTGAGAGAATGGCTGTGGAACTGGTTCAATATGATGACCATATATAGAGGAAGGGTGACATCAGATTATAGAGGCCCTAACTCCATGTTACAGGATCTTTATTTTAAGAGCTATGGGAAGCCACTAAAGGATACTAAGGAGAGGGACATATGATCAGTTCAGATTTCAAAATCAATGTGGACATTTTTGAAGACCATGGTATACAAGAAGATAGAAGGAACTTCATGGTCGTAAGAGGGAAATATTAAGTAAAGGAGGATAATAATATTCATACAGTCTCATTTATTTGTCTTTTACTGTGTGCCAGCCATTTCATTAAGTTGTCATATCTGATCCTAAAAGAAAAATCCAGTTCAGATCAATTCCAAGTTATCCTTGGCAGCCTAACCTTGTACTGGCCTTTTGGCCTTCAGAGGCATTATCTTTTCAGTGAAAATAACAAAGAAAAAGATAATGGAGGAAAGGTCATCATTATTTGACCAGATATTTAAAAGTATGAGGCTTATGTCAGCAGCCATTAATTATTTCATTCAGCATGAGCTGGATACTAGAGGTCAGAGGCCAGCTGGTGGGCAATCCCATGGCCTCACGGGTTAACCAGTTTCTGTTAAGTTCCAGACTCCCTCCTATGATGACCATGATGTGAATGTGGGTCTTTGTTATAAGAGGACCAGATGGCAAAGTGCCACAAGTCCTGAAGACTCTCAGACCATATGACTTATTGAGCATAGGTCAATGGAATTATTTTTATAAAGAATGAATTGTTCATTTGCTTACCATCTAGGACATTACTGCCAATGACACCCAATGGAATTCTGAGCTTCTAGTTCATACCACAGAACTATCTATTATGTTATACAACTTAATAAGTAAAAAGCTTACCTCCTCATGATTTTAATCACTTTTTCATGGTTTATGAGGTGTATGTTTGGATTATAATTAGTTATGAGTACTCTCTGTGTACCAAAGGCATTCTAATTAAGTATTTGAGTCTATTACTCTTAATCTCTGTCTTTCTAATTAAACTGAACAGACTGTCTCCTGAGGATGGAGTCTCATTATTTGCCAGCTCTACCATATTCGTGAATCCAAACACAACTCATTATCTTTTCTTTGTCTGGTTTTTCTTAATTAATTAATTTATTTTTGGCCATTTTGGGTCTTGGTTGCTGTGCGAGGGCTTTCTCTAGTTGTGGCGAGCAGAGGCTACTCTTTGTTGCAGTGTGTGGGCCTCTCACTGCGGTTGCTTCTCTTGTTGCAGAGCACGGGCTCTAGGTGTGCGGGCTCAGCAGTTGTGGCATGTGGGCTCAGTAGTTGTGGCCTGCAGGCTCAGTAGTGGTGGTGCACGGGCTTAGTTGCCCCGAGGCATGTGGGATCTTCCCAGACCAGGGCTTGAACCCATGTCCCCTGCATTGGCAGGTTGATTCTTAACCACTGTGCCACCTGGGGAGTCCTGTCCTTTTTTTCAGTTGAAATTCGACCCAAACTTCAAGGTCATGCCAGTAACAATACCATATCCTTTGAGTGTTTGTTGAATATTGGTCTTAAGGTGGCTCTGATGGCTGTCTCCTCTGAATTCTCAAATCTTTCTCTGTCTCATTTGAATTACGTCACATGTTACCTTCTATATTACCTTCTATAAAACCATTCATACATTTTGATTGTTAAGTTAGTTAAAAGCAGAGGTTTTCCCCCAAAATTACTTAGTGCAGCACATTGTAGATGCTCAGTATATTGAGTTTAACAGATTTCAGGAGAGTCCCTGACATCCCTAATTTGAGGCAATGTCCTCCCACATTGCCTTGACTCTGCGTGAAAATATGCTTCTCATGTTAAAGCTGGGCCAGGTCTCATTGCTGCCAAGCTAATAATAAACATGAATCTAGGCTTCTCAACTGAAAGAAGCTTTTTAGCTGAAATGATTCCAATCCCAAGTGTTAAAATGTGTGAAATTAGCCCAAAATAACAAGGAATGTAAATCACTGTGTATAAGGGATTTTTTTTTTTCATTTCTACTTTTTAAGAGGTTAGTTTTTTGTTCTTCTTATAGAAACACACTATGAGCAGAGCAAGGCTCGCTTTTGTTGGTTGATTGGTTCGCTGTTGGTTGGTTGTTGGTTGGTTTGTTTCATTACCTACATAAGAAAATCTTTTTCTGTAGTAGTTGATATAAAGAGCTTTTCATATGATGTGATATGTGTTCGTTTTGATCAGTAGAAGTGTGAGTTTTATCAGGAGACACAAAATGCCAGGAGATTACAGGAGAGGTTTAACACAAAGAATTATTAACTGTGGTAAAGGAGTAACTATAAGATGTAAGGAAAATCTGTCTGGTACTCTAGAGCTGAGGGAGAGTACTTATGAAAGTATAAACTTAGAAGGAGTTCAGATTTCATTGAAGATGTGTTTCAACCCAACGGAGAGCAGAGAAGGTTCCTGGTTTGGCTAGGCTGAGATGGTTTAGATTTGCGGGGTAAATAGACCAGAGAGCTGTCAGAGATAGGAGGTCATCAAAGCATTCAGGCTGAATGGGGGCTTGCAGACCTGTGGGGTCACGTAGGTCACAGGTAGGCAGCTTGAAGATGGCACCATGGATGGTTTGGCTTCCATTTCTAGAAGTCTGTAGAACAGTTGTCACAAAGCTTAGGCTGCAGTGTTTCAGAGGGATTACATTCTGGCTCATGCTGGGGTAGATTCTACTAGATATCTGTGTGTGTGTGTGTGTGTGTGTGCATGCACAGACACACACATATGTGTACATCTATGTGTATATACATATATTTATACAAACATATCTGTTATATTAATATGTATATATATATATATATTCATATTGATGTTTCAAATTCCAATCCAAAATAATATAGTCCACTGAAGTATTTTCTTCCATGTTTGTAACTCCCTTCTCCAACAGTGAGCCATGGCTCCCCATTACATTCTATATATTTACTTATTTGTGAAATCCTAGAATACATGAAGGAGTCTCATAATAGCAAACACATCATCGATAAAAATAAACCTACTAGAGTTCTCTACTTGTGATTCTTTTTTCCCCCTTTTTGGTAAAACATAGTTATTCAATGAAATTCACACATATTAAGTGTGAAATTCAATAAGTTTTTTAAATGCTTACATTTTTATCATGCCAGAAAATTCGCTTGTGCCCCTTATCACCCAATCATGCCCCCACCCACACAAAATATTTCTTTATATATTTTTTGCCTGTTTTAGGATGCCATGTAAATAAAATAATATTGCATGTACTTTCTTGTGTCTGGATTCTTTTGCTTAATATGATGTTTTAAGATTTATCATGTTGTTGTGCAGACAGTATGAATACTTTTTTATTGCTGAGTATCATTCCATTATTTGAATGCACCAGAATTTGTTTATATATTCTTTTGTTGATGTGCACCTGGGTTGTTCCCAAGTCCCTAGTTGAATAAGACCACTATAAATATCCTTGCACAACCTTTTTGTGTATATTAATTTTCATTTATCTCGGCCAAGTACGTTTACCTTTATAAAAAACTTTCAAATATGTCTGCATTTTCACTACTACAACCAATGAGCAAGGATGCCAGTTGCACCACCTCAAAGCTAATACCTGGTGTTGTCAGACACTTTTTGTTTGTTTTTGCCATCCCAGTCAGTATGACATGCTACATCTTTGAGGGTTCTGTTTGCATTTACCTACAAATGTGATATTCAGTATTGTTTCATGAGTTTACTGTTCACTGGGATACTGTTATGGACTGAATGTGTCACCCCAAAATTCCTATTCATAACCCTCATATGACTGTATTTGGAGAGGGGCCTCTAAGGAAGTAATTAAGGTTAAATGAGGTCATAAAAGTGAAGCCCTGATAGGGTAAGATTAGTGTCCTTATAAGAAAAGACACCAAAGAGCTGTCTTGTGATCTCTCTCACTCTCTCTCTCCCTCACTCACTGCATAGGCAGGTACTGAGGAAAGATCGTGTGAGCACACAGCGAGATGATGTCTAACTGCAACCCAAGGGGAGAGCCCTCATCAGACACCAACCCTGCTGGCACCTTGGTCTCAAACTTCCTGGCTCTTAAGCAGTGTGAGAAACATTTCTGTTGTTTCAGCCATCTAATCTGTGGGGTTTTTTGTTTGTTTTTGTTTGTTTGTTTGTGTTTGCTTTTGTTTTGTTTGACAGATAACTTTTTGTGTGAAATATCTGTTCAGTTTGTTTCTTCCATGTGTTTTGTTTGGGTTGTTTGCCTTCTTATTATTGATTTATAGAAATGTCATCATATTTATATCTCAGGTAAGTGATATGGGATCAGTAACGGCTGCTGTACTTGAGTATTTAACACATGCTGGATACTGAACTATGTGCTTTCTGTACTTTACCTCATTTAAGCATCAGAACAATCCCATGAGGGAAAGTGATGTTATAATGTCATAAGATCTTACACAAGGTTCTACGGTACCCAGTTGGATTAATCCCTTCTCTGAATTTCGCTAACCAAAGTTATACTGATTAGTAAAGAGACCATTTTATCTTTCTATATTTTTAAAAATTTTTGGAACTTTTCATAATTTGCCTCTTATTACATATTAACTGGTCAGTATGTAGAAATGCGTGTGTGCATTTGTGTGGATGTGTGTTCAAGGCATTTAATAGGACATATAATTTCCATCACGTTTCTTTTGTGTTTCACTTCTCTATGGCTGTATAACAAACCACCCCATAACTTAGTTAATTAAAACAACAATGATTTCTTTTTATTCCCTATTCTGTTGACCTCACTTGTAGATCACTGAGCTCACTGGGGCAGTTGAAGTCAGACATGGCCTGAAAGGCTGGATAGTCTAAACTGACCTCCCTCACTCACTCATCTGTCACAGTGTTGCCTCTCGGCTGGGATGCCTCAGTTCTTCTCTACCAAGTGTCTCATTGTTCTAGGATAGATCAGCTTCCATTTAGCATCTTGGGGCAGCCTAACAACGGGGAAAGAGCCAATATGGCCAAGCCTGAGTACTTATCTAAGAGGACTTGAGTGCATCTATTAATGAAAGGTGTGGATGTCTCAAAGTGGACCTGTGAGATTTTAATTTATAGAGGTGACTGAATGATGAGTTGGAGAGGCCAGTGCCATTGAAAGACAAATGTAATGTGACTCACAGTTCCGCTAGAAATGAGAGGCAAGGCACACTACAAAGGGTACAGAAGGAAAAACCAGTCAGTCAGGGGGCGCAAAGTTTCAAGAAAAAGGTATAGGCCACAACCTTATTGAGGTTTCTGTGAGTAAGGCAAGGCAGGCAGGGTAAACGCTTTAGGACTGGCTAGTTTGAATAATTCAGGTGGGCTTTGGGGTGTAGGGCCAGTCCCTAATTCCTTGCATCTGTCCCTGTGTTGATTTAGGGCAGGGAAAAATATTGGCTTTGAGTGTGAATGTGAGATAAAAGAGGTGGTTGGGGGTATGGACTCAGGAATGCTTGGTTTGTATATGAAAAATAGGCTGATCTGTAAGCTGTTTACCATCTCTAAGAATTAGCTAGAGGGGCAATCTCTCCCCAGCCAGCAAGGGAACCCCCCACTAAAGGTCAAAAGATATAGTAATCATAAGATATAGAAAAATTAAAAATATGATTAATCCAGTGGTTAAGATTTTGTGCCCACTGTTAGTCTGGGGACCCCAAGCATCAGTGCTCTCTGTGGCCCATGTCAGACAAGGGTTAGGCAAATCTCTTTCTCTACAAATAATAATAGGGATAGTTGATGTTTATTGAGCTCTTACTATGTGCCAGGCATGACACTATTAGTACATCATGAATTAAAAAATGATCACCATAATTCTCACATAAATCTTGTAACATCAGCACTAGTACAATCTCCACTTTCCAGATAAGTAAACCAGAGTTATAACAATAGGATTTGTTTCTTTTTGGATCTCAGGAACAGAAAGTTGACTTAACCATTCTCATATTATCAGAGTTGACCTGTTCAATAAAAATAAGTTTGTATGTAAGGGGAATCCCCTAATCTTGGGGCAGGACAGGGTTTCCTCTAACATCTTCTTATCAGCATCTTAACAGTCATCATAACAAAATATAACATTGATGAAAATATTGAATAGGCACCATGCTTGGAGCATTTGTACTGAAATTCTGGCCTTTGTCTGTCTGACTCTAAAGCTGAAATATTTAACCACTGAATTCCATTTTCCTAAATAATAAGCTGTGGAGAACATTCCCCATCATTGCCCACTCTTGTGTATTATCTCCTGTATTAGAGAAGGTGCATATTTCCATAGTTTAAGTAACTCCAATTTAACTTCAAACTTAACTCCCTTTGCTTTTCTTTATTGTGCTAAATCAGCCAAAGCATCTCAGTCACAGACACTTCCAACAAATTGAATGAAAAAATAAGTGTGCGTGAAGAGTACATAAAATGATTCTACTAGACCATTTAGTTATCTGTCTCCCTGTCTCCATCTGGATTCCTCTGTAACTCTTTCCTTTTTTTTTTTTTTTGGAAAGTAACATTTCCACACTTTACAAAATCATTTTCCTTATTCTTTTAAGTGCAAATAATCTGGGGGGTATTTCTGAGTATCTGAGACTTATTTTTAAGGAAACTATGTGTCTCATTTCACACTTTTCCCTTTAAAATGTTAATTCCATGAAGCAGGTGATCCCCAGTGTCATAATTATAGTTCCTGGATTTTCTGGGTGCACTTCTAGGAATTACTGCCAGCAATTTTATTTTAGTGAAGGGAAAGAGAAATGAACAGAATTGTGTCCTCATCATAGAGGCCCGGGTCTACAAGAAAAATTTGGGAAATGCTACATCTCTGCTGATTTCATACCTTTCAATGGGCAGTATCATCTTTCCATGAGAACAAGGCAAGAGAATCTTGGTGGAAAAAAAAGAAAGTTGAAAGCTAGGAAATTAGGTGTATCCTCATATTTTTTTGATCGTAGTATTGAGAGCACTAAACAAACAATAATTCTAAAATATTATACTACACAGATATGCCAAATCCAATCTGGAATGAATTACGTTTTTGTTGTTTTTACCAATGAAAAATCACCATCATTAACTCCCAAAATCTGAAACATCTTGAGATTAGATCAAGCCTAAGACCTTCTGAGAGATGGTCTAATCCATAAAAGAAAATGCATTCACTATTCTACTTTATTTTTGTAGCCTGGAAGCTACAAGGGGACAATTAAAATGATGAAAGTATTATTGTTTATTGGCTCAAAGAATTTAAATCACAGATACAAGGAAGAAAGGACCCAGTTGTGTCAAAATTCTGGAGAAGAAGTATTTAGATTTTTAAACTTAGGGATGGTTTAAAGGGACTTTATAGCGAAAGATAGGCTCAAAGAAAAATGTAAATGAATTAGCTGAGCCATTGTGGGGTTATGAAATTTTACATATACATCATTGAAGATGTTAGGTGAGAACATTTTATACATACAATATCATTATTAGTTGGTCTGGGTTTTTTAACACTTCTCCCACTTTGCTCTTTGCAAACATTTTCCTACTTTGGTTTCTGAGTAGGAAAAGGTCAAGAAACCATTTAGCAAAGTTAAGTTGACAAACATATCTATTTAAAAATCAGTCAAGTTCTAGTAAGAAGGAGTAAGAAGGCAGGAACATGACCTATTTTACCAGAACAAATTTAATATAATATAATTTTAGAGAACTGAATAAAGCAAAGAGAAATCTGAGGTATGAAAGGCTGTGATTGAGGAAACAACTACCACCCCTAGTATTGGGTGAACAAACGGAAGAAGCTGGGATTATTAAATGTGCAGGTTTGGAGAAGTGGCTGCCGGAAGCTGGATCTCAGGTCTTTGAAGAGGACCTACTGTTTGGCTACTACTTGTACCTTAAAGCTCAAATCAGGTCCCTGTAGAGGTGGAACTGAGACCATTGATGAGTGGTTGTGTTACCCAGAAAACTGGTCACTTCTTGGTGTGTGTCTAGTCAAGAGAAGGACGTATTTATTACTTGGAGCAAGTAATGGGAACACTGGGCATCTTTCCCAAAGCAGTATCTCCCAGAACAGCAAAATGGGACAAGTTTTAAGCTAAGGGTACATGCATACTCCTGAAGGGACTTGGGCAGTCGACAGAGTCCAAGCTGTATTTGATTGAAACCACAAGAGTCAGAAAAGGTCATCATCATCCATTAGGTTCCAGTTGATCTGGTGGTTGAGCCCTCTAGGCTAATCTTTACCATTGAAATAGAACCAGGAGTGTTTACAACTGATATCTTTGCTATTGTTAACTTCTTTTGCCTGATAACAGTTGTTTGTTTCTGCATTATTTTGTCCCCTTAAGATCATTAATTACTGAGACTTGTTCAAGGGCAAGAAGTATGGCCAGGCTTAGATCACAAAATGGCTTTAGGCCAAAATGGCTTCTCTTATGTCAAGAAAGCCATGCCTGGTTTTCTTTCTCTGGAGACTCTCTACCTTATCTGCTTACAGTTGCTTCTAGACTAGTCATAGCAAAAGAACTTGGAGGTCAACTCCCCTGGAGCTGAAACTCAAACCGCCAAGGAGTAGGCGCTGGACAGCTGATGTCTCTCTGCCTCACTGTATTACAGAGAACAAACCTGACTCCATATTGGATCTATTCCTTTAGCGCTAACCTTTGTTTTCAGTTGCCTGTGCTTAGTCATGCTGGCTCTGCACCTTTGTAAAGAAATGTTGCCTATAGCCTGAAATATATACAATAGCCCTTTCTCAAGACACTGCCTCCCAGGCTTGACCTTTAAAGGTATAACAACTTTTCATTCATGCAGAGATAAAAAGTTGCAGAAGGGAAAATAGCATTTGTCTTATTGAAGGTTTACAGGAACATTGTGACTAGACCAGACAGCTGCAAGAACAAAGGACTGTCACATCCCCTCCCAGGTCTGGCCAGTACCAAGAGGTCTGCAACAACCAGCCACATCCCCTAATTTTTTTTTTTTTTTTTTTTTTTTGTGGTACGCGGGCCTCTCACTGTTGTGGCCTCTCCCGTTGCGGAGCACAGGCTCTGGACATGCAGGCTCAGCGGCCATGGCTCACGGGCCCAGCTGCTCCACGGCATGTGGGATCCTCCCGGACCGGGACACGAACCCGTGTCCCCTGCATGGGCAGGCGGACTCTCAACCACTGTGCCACCAGGGAAGTGCCCTCCCCCCAGTCTTTTAGTATAAAAGGAGCCTGAATTCTAACTCAGGTAAGATGGTTCTCTGGGACACTAGTCTGCCATCTTCTCAGTCTGCTGGCTTTCCAAATAAAGTCACTATTACTTGCCCCAGCACCTCCTCTCTTGATCTATTGGCCTGTCCTGCAGTGAGCAGTATGAGCTTAGACTTGGTAGCAGTAGGCTTCTCAGTGAAAGACTCAGAGTGGCACACTAAAATATGTGTACGTTGCCTGCAAGACACAAAGGCTCTCACTGTGCCTCCTATTTAATATCAATTCATGATGAAGCAACATGCCTCTTACCTTGGATATCTCAACATGCTTCAGACCATCGGAAATTAAGATATTCCACAAAGATGTCCCTGAACATTCATAAAGTTAATCTCCCAACATCTGGCTTACATGTGTCCTATCAAAGCAAATGAAGTAATTGCTATTTCCTGTTCCTCTGGTCTGATTGACACAATGTCATCAGTGTAGTGGACGTTGTTAAGACATTCAGGAGACCTGCAGAATATGAGTGACAGTAAGAGAACTGACGTTGCAATGAGGCAAGTTTATGAAATAAATTGTGGGGTAAAATCAAGCTGCCTTTGATGGAAGAATTTTGCAAACTGGTATAGAGGGGGGAAAAAGCATTTGCTAGGTACATGGCTGCATTCTAGGTACCAGAAGATGTGTTGATTTGCTCCTAAATTTATCTTTTCACATCTGAAATAACAGCACCATTTGGAGTTCTCACCTAATTAAGTTTATGATAATCACAGTTGTTCTTGGAGATCCTTCTCCCTTAGCATACATAGGCTAATTAGAAAAACAATGGGATATGATAGGTATCAGCACTCATGAACATTTCGAGTTCGGGGTGGTGCTATTGAACTATGCAGTTTTCCTGGGGATGTGGTATGGTTTTTCTTTTATTAATCTAGTAAAGGAAAAGAAATTCCTGGTACTTCCATTTAGTTCTTACTTTCACAATAGCCTTCAGTCAATAGGTCAGAGGGATAGTATGTGGATTCTGACATTTGCTATATCTGTCTATTACAATTATACATTCAAAAAGTGAGGAAAGGGACTTCCCTGGAGGTGCAGTGGTTGGGAATCTGCCTGCCAATGCAGGGGACACAGGTTCAAGCCATGGTCCAGGAAGATCCCACATGCCACGGAGCAACTAAGCCCATGCACCATAAGTACTGAGCCTGCGCTCTAGAGCCTGCAAGCCACAACTACTGAGCCCACGTACCACAACCACTGAAGCCCGAGCACCTAGAGCCAGTGCTCCGCAACAAGAGAAGCCACCGCAATGAGAAGCCCGCACACGACAACGAGGAGTAGTCCCCACTTGCCACAACTAGAGAAAGCCCACGCGCAGCAACAAGACCCAACGCAGCCAAAAATAAATTAATTAATTTTTTTAAAAGTCTGCATTTTTAAAAAAAGTGAGGAAATATTCATTGAATTTATTGATAAAACGATTGAGCCTGCTTTGATTCAAACATGGGCCAAGACTCCATTTATTGCCTAAATTCCATTGGCCCCTAATTAACTGATAGACCACTGTCACATTCAGGATTCCCAGAAATTATTGTCAGATCGAATACAATGTCTACTGATTTTGATAAGTGCTAAGTATTTCCATTTCCCTTTATTAAAGCGTCTCCTGTCCATCTGGAGAAGGTGTGCAGTCATATTTACACATATACTTGTGGCAGTATGGCAGGACCCATTCCTGAGGAGAAGAGATTTCCCCATTAATCAGTGAAGGTTTGTGAACTGGCTGTGATCTGAAAACTAGGTGAATGGCTGTGATTCTCCATGATGGTGCATTGAAAAATCACCAGAACTGGAGTTTAAACTTTTTAAAAAATGTGGCTCAATTAATAATAATTAGGCCAACCACCTATTTTATTACTAGAAGCATAATAATTTGTTAGAAACCTCAAAAGATCACTATAGGTCCAAATAGTCCAATTTCTACTGCATCCTTGCTGTTTGTTATGGTAAATATCCTCATGTTGTCCATGGTGATAATATGCTGTCCATTATCCTTTGTTCTTCTTGGATCTTGTCATCTCCTTTGAAATCAGGAAGTTATTTCCCATCCTTATATACAACCTAGATAATGAAGCTACCACAGAGCCTACCGAGGATACTGACACTCTCATCATTAATGTATTTCTCAGTGCCTTAGTGAAACTCTTGTCTTCTGAGCACTCTTGACGATGTAGTGGGGAAATGATGAAATGCAAGCCTTGAATGTTAACTCCATTTCACAGTTCTATCTCCCTGAACCTTTGTATTCCTTCCTTTACATTATTCCATGGAAGTTCTGGCATCTCAATCACATTAACTGAGGGAGAACGTTAAGTTCAAGTTTTAGTCAACCATTAGAACTGTTATAAACTCTTTTAGATTGGTATACGTTTAATCCGGAATTTCTGGTAAATGCATGCATATCAACATATTTAGCCTGATCAGGATATATATATAGATAGATAGATAGATATAGATATAGATACAGATATAGAGATAGATATATGCTGCTTTATCTTTAAGAGACTACCATAGGGCTTCCCTGGTGGCGTAGTGGTTGAGAGTCCGCCTGCTGATGCAGGGGACGTGGGTTCGTGCCCCGGTTCGGGAGGATCCCACATGCCACGGAGCGGCTGGGCCCGTGAGCCATGGCCGCTGAGCCTGCGCGTCTGGAGCCTGTGCTCCGCAACGGGAGAGCCACAACAGTGAGAGGCCCATGTACCTCAAAAAAAAAAGAGACTACCATAGAAGCTATTAGAATCCATTCTCATATATATTCCCTGGGTTTCTACTTGTAGAAAAATCTTTTTAAAAATTTAAAGCATTAACTATTTTCTGCTGGGTCTGATGTTGAGCTTGTTCTAGAAGATTCTAAGATATGACCCTAGGACTCTAATTCGTGACTACAGTGTCAATAATAGGTAAGTATATGGTAGAACTTCAAGATAATAGGCATCCCCCAATATGGCAACTCTCCAGATGAAATTATAGGGTCTTCACGTAAGAGGCAGCTTGACTCCTCAGACACAAGAGGGTAGGCTGTTTCCGTTGGAAAAAGAGACTCAAAATAACTTGAGAATGAAGTTACTTAACCTCACCTGAGTTCACTCAAATATTCCCATTCCAGATGTTCGGGCTTCAAAGCAGATAGTCTCTGACTTAGGAGGTTTCAACTTTACCATGATGTGATAGCAACACACATTCAATAAAAACCACACTTTGAACTTTAAATTTTGATCTTTTCCCAGGCTAGCCACATGCAGTACAAAACTTTCTCATGATTCTGGATGGCAGCAGCAGTGAGCCATAGCTCCTAGTCAGCCTCTCGATCATGAAGGTAACAACCACGACACTTACAATCATTCTGTACCCATACAAACCTTCTGTTTTTCACTTTCAGTATAGTATTCAATAAATTCCATGAACTATTCAACATTATAAAATAGGCTTTGTGTTAGATGATTTTGCCCAACTGGAGGCTAATGTAAGTATTCTGAGTATGTTTAAAGTAGGCTAGGTTAAGCTATGATTTTGTTAGGTTAGGTGTATTAAATGCATTTTTGACTTACAATATTTTCAAATTACAATGGGTTTATCAAGGCATAAGTTCCACCATAAGTGGAGGAAGATCTATACTTATCAATAAATGTCCTAACTTTCGCATATCTCATCTGGCAACCAAATGAATCCAACTTAAGTTGTGAATCCAACCTAAGTTGTAATTCTGCAACTTGCACAATTAATGTTTGTGTCTGGATTTATGGAGCTTAATCCTGTGACTACAAGAATAAGACATTCTTCCATCAATGGATCAATGGATAAAGAGGATGTGAGATATATATAATGGAATACTACTCAGCCACTTTTTTCATCAAAAAAGATGAAACCTTGCCATTTGTGACAACATGGATGGACCTCCAGGGTATTATGCTAAGTGAAATAAGTCAGATGGAGAAAGACAAGTACTGTATAATTTCACTCACATGTGGAATATAAAAAAACATATAAATAAAAAAAGTAAACAACCAAACCAAACCAAACAAAAATAAACATGCAGATACAGAGAACAGAGCAGTGATTACCAGAGGGGAAGGAGTAAGGGAGGGCAAAATGGGTAAAAGGGGATCGACTGCATAGTGATGGATGGAAACTACATTTTTAGTGGTGAGCACACTCTAGTGTGTACAGAAGTTGGAATATAAGGTTGTACACATGAAACTTATATAATGTTATAAACCAATGTTATCCCAATTTTAAAAAATGTTTTAAAAAGAATAAGGGACAAACAGAGATGTCCTTTGGTTCTTCAATTGTGTTCTCAACTTGTCCTTTCTTTTTTTAAATGCTCTACAAAACTCAGAAGCAGTTATACCACACCAAAACCCATGTTATCATCACCATCACAATCAAGTGAAACAGCATTTCATCTCTCAAAGCCCTTACTTCAGAGGTCACTTTATCACAAACAACCATCGGTGATAATTCAGTGAATTACCATGTCACTAAGTGCCACGGATTACTGACATCCCATTCCCATCTTAAGGAGTACAACGGTACATTCAAGCCCAAAGAGATAGACAAACCAATCCCAAATTCCCATCTTCCAGGATTCGTTCCCTGAAACCACTCATTACCAATTTCTGTATCATTCAGGTTCCAGTCAGGATATAGAACAACTCAGATAACTGAAAAGGCAAAAGGAGATCTCTGAAGTATCACTGAAGTAGTAGCTTCAGTAAGCAGATACCACCCCTAGGACCTGGGAAAGCAAAAATAAGAAGATGGCGGAAAAGGGACCCCACAGAGCTGAGACTCAGCCCTCTGAGGAGGGGGTAGACCAGACCAGAATTGGTGTCAGAATCTCACCGAAGCACTCCCTTCAAGATGAAACTCAAACCTCCAAGGGAGGTGTCCTGTGATATTTTTGAAGGGGCTCTTGGGGCATAATTTTGTAGTGTGGGGAAAGAAGCAGCAAACTGGAAGTAACTAACCACTGATATCAAAACCAGCTACCACAGTGAGGATGAACAATTTCTGTGGTGACACAAATAGCAAGTAGCAAGTTCATCTGTCATTCTCCTCTCACAGACTCCATTAGCTCCCCATGTTGGTCGAGCCTAACAGCCAGCAGGCAAAAGAGAAATGTAATTTGCACAGCCCCAGATTCAGCATCACAGAATATAAAAGGGAAGGTTTTAAAGGGAGAAGTACTACCTTGATAATCACGAATTATTTTTATAATGATGTCATATATCATAACTGTCAGCATTTAAAATTACCAAGCCCAGTCCTCTATAACACAGATGAGGAAATGGAAGCCTAAAGAATTAGTGCCTTATTCTATATCACATGGTAAGGAGTGATAGACCAAGTACTTCAGGAAAGTACCAGAAACAAAAGCAAAAGTTCTATATTTATTACACCACTTTGCCCCTACAAAATTGCTTCATATCTTTATAAACTATTTTAAACATAAAATTCACAGTCAACATTCATTTGGGCATCTCGGCATGCGTCCACATGTGGACTTGCTGTAGAATAGGCTTCACATGCACAGAACTGGCTCAGTCCTGGTTTTTTAGAATTTTTGGACTTGAACCAAATTGCTTAAGGCTCAATCTGTGTGTAACCAGTATGTTGAGCAAGCACGACTCCTGACATAATCAAAACACAACTTTATTTTTGTCTCTCACCATCCTTCTAAAATGTGTTCAGTTGTGATAATGTTTTTCTGCCTTTGGGTGAAAACTTCAAGTCCATGATATTTTTGCTTGTTTCTTTCAGTTAAAATATCCTAGAGCCACTTTAAGAAACAAAGTGACCCTATTTCAGAAATCAGAATGTCCAGTTCAAGATATTAATGCAAACTTTGGATCTGACTTATCATTAAAATGCTCTCACCTTCCCAGCCTGCAGAAGCTGGCATCTCCTGGAAGCCTGCAGTGGAAAGGAAGGGCAAGGTTGATTTCTCTTGCATTTCCTTACCCTGTGCTTTCGCTGCCCTCACCCCACCTTGCTAGATAGTTTCTGACTCCTACACAGTTGGAGCAGAGTGAGGGTGGAGTGAAAAAGAAAAGTGAAATCTTTTGTTTAAATGGTAGTTTCATAAGCTGGTTTTCTGCTCTCTGGGCTTGACAGCTGTTTAGAGCTGATCCTTTCTCTTTGGATGCTGTTAGAGACTTGTTAGAGTTTCTTTACTGGGTCCCTCTGTGTATAGATCTCTTACCCTGGGCATCATATTGTGGGTGGGGGCTTGCCCTAATTTCAGTAACCCCTAGATATCCAGGGTTACCCCTTAGTTTTTGGCTACTGGGATTTCAAACTCTTATTTCTGAACTGTCTTGGTGGCACTACTAAACTGGACCCAAGATGACTCCAGGCTGGATAATATTCTCCCACATGACCCACCTCTGGCCCAAAAGAAAGATCTTTGTACTGACCTATTCTTGGGGTGCAGGTTAACTGAAAGAAAACCACAAAACAGTTCTTCCAGGACCATCTAGATTTCACTGATGAGAGTTATACTGTAATCTTTGATCACAGAAGTCATGTATTAGGCTTCCTATATTCTCAAGAATACATACACACACATATGTATATATTATCTAGTTGAAAGTTTCAAGAGTTGCAGAACTAGTTTAAAGACTTTCTTTTAAACATTTGCATATATCAATTTGGAAAGGTACTTTGGAATTTTCCATCTGTTTACCTTGGTGCTTAGTTGAAATATCACCTTTAATTAGCTCTTCCGTGTGATTCATTGCCAACTTATTAAAATCCATATCCTAGAGCAGTGGCTCTCAAAGTTTTGTGTGCATTGGAATCCTCTGTAAATTTTGTAAACTTTCTGTTTCTGTTTCAGTGAGTCTCAGGTGGGAACAAATAATTTACACTTATAAAAGTTCCCAGGTGATGCTGATGCTGCTGTTTCTGGGGACCACACACTGAGAACCACTCTCTGCTGTAGGACAACAGGATGCCAAGGTATCTCTGCTCTGGTACTGTTTTGGAGTTAACATTTGAGAGATATAGAAAATTCACAAGCGTGAAATTTCTGTATAAGATTTAATAAGCGTAACCCTTCCTACCATCCTTTCTGATCCTAGTGTTATATTTGAAGTTGGGAACTTTGTTTCCAAATTGCAAGTGAATCTATACAGCAGCATGATTGATTTTGTTCATCAATCTGCTATTTATTCAACTATGCAGTAAGTATCTATTGATCATCTATATGTGCCAGGTATTATGTCTCTGGAACAGTGTTTATCAAAGTGTGGCCTTTGGGCCACCAGCATGAGCAATGGTTCTTTTGCATGAATCAGAATCACCTGGAGAGTTTGTTAAAGGCAGATGGCTAAGCACCACCCCCAGAGTTTCTAATCTAGTAGGTCAAGGGTGAGGCCTGAAAATTTACATCTCCAACAAATTCCCAGTTGTTGCTGAACAAATGTCAGTAGACATTTCTAAATTGTCTTGAAATGTTAGGCATTTCTGTTTGCTCTTTTCCAGTTTTTAAAAATAAGGAAAAACAATATCCCTTTTAAAAAGTGAAAGTCTCCATGTAAATCAGTTTGAAATTATTTGCCAACTAAAGAAAAAAGCTTATTTTAGCAGCACAGAACATACCATCTTTAATGATGAAAAGCTACAAATATAGTTCCCAGGTCATTATACTTGCAGTGTTTGCTTTTTTCTCATTATTCTCTTTCTTCCAATTAGCTCTTTGAAAATCAAGTTAAGGGCTATAGCTGACAGTGATGGGCAAGAATTTCTCTTATCTGGTCAATAAAAATAAATCCCCCACATAAAAATGTCATATTCATGTTGGCAATGACTAAAATCCAGTGGTGTATTTAAAAGGGTCCAGTGGACACACAGAAACACACAGATCACTATGGTATCTTAGACTTCTGACTGTAGCCAAGGTATAAGAGCTTGAATCAGAATAATCCCCCTGTTGAAAATAACTGTAAAACTTAGGCAATAACATAAAATTACTATTTTAAAAAGCCTTAGAAATAAACTATGGCTAGAAGACCAAGAGGCTGTAACTCACACAATGAGTTGAGCTCCATATTCCCAAGATTTTATTCTGGAGTCCATTTGCCAATTCATGCTTGGGGAATACTTTCCTAAAATAAGTCACATTGAACCAAGGAGACAGATGCTTGAGTTTAGGGTGGACAAAGAAACTAGGACATTAAAGGAAGATACTACACATAAAGGATACACATAAAGTGAGTAAAAAATATGCATGTAATCTCCTCTTGAGCAATTCATGATTTGCACATTGCAGGGTAAAACTTCAGGAAAATCAGCAGAAGGATGCAGCAGCTTAGAGATTAAAAAGCTGAGCTGCACAGTGATTTCAGCCATCATAGAGTTCTGGGGAAACAAAAGTTAAAGTTCAAGGGCCATCAAGGTGGAGTGGTCCTTTCCACAGCTTTGTTTGAGATCCCAGGACTACCTCTCCTAGTAAGTAAAAATTAAGTAGAAAAAAAAATCAAAGATCATGGAATATTTGAAAAACATGGTTAATAAATTTGACGTAATGAACATATATAAAACACCAAATGTAAATATTGTAGAACACATCCCTTCAAGTGTGCTTGGAACATTTATCATTGTTGATCATAGGATAGGCCAGTAAGCAATTTGTGACAAATTTTAAATAATTGAAATTACATACAATATTTTTTTCTGATCACAATGGAAGCAAACTAAGAATAAAAACAAAATAGTAATTAGAAAAACACGAATACTTTAAAATTAAAAATAATACTTGTTAAAAGCTCATTAATCAAAAAAGAAAATGAAAATCAGAACATATTAAACTGAATAATAATGAATGGGTCATATTAAAACTTGTGGGAACCAGTTTGCCGAGCAGAAATTGAGACACAGAAGTAGAGAAAAAATGTATGGGCACCAAGGGGGGAAGTGGCAGGGAGTGGTGGTGGTGATGTGATGAATTGGGAGATTGGGATTGACGTGTATTCACTGATGTGTATAAAATGGATGACTAATAAGAAAAAAAAAAAAAAAAACTTGTGGGATGCAGCTAAAGCAGTGATTAGAGGGGAAATATTTTTAAGTGTGTGTGTGTGTGTATGTGCACATGAACACACGTGTATGAAAAAGTTTGGAAAAATAATATAAACTCCTCCATCAAAAGAAGAGAAAAATAATAGGAAATTAAGCCCAAGGTGAGAAAAGGAGGAAAATAATTGGATAAAAGTAGCAATAAAGTAAAATATACAAAATTGGTGTAGCAAAAAGCTGTTTTTAACAATTCATAAAATTGATAAACGTAAGATGGATCAATAAAAATGAAAGAATACAAAAATCACCAATATCAGGAATCAAAAGGAGGATATTAATATAAATCTAATATATAAAACAATAAGAGTAGTGTAGTTGGTAATAGAAACAAATTTATGCAGATAGACTGAAAATTCAGATTCACTGTATAAATTATTTGAAAAACACAATGTACCAAAATGAATGCAAAAATAAATTATATATATATACACATATATGTGTATATGTGTGTGTGTGTGTGTGTATATATATATATATATATATATATATATACATACATACATACATACAAGAAATTGTGTATGTAAATAAAATTTTCCCATGAAGTAAACTCCAGGCCCAGATTACTTCAATGGTTATTTCACCTAAATACATAAGGAAAAAATAAAACCAATCTTGTTCAAATTCCCCCAGAATATAGAGAAAGTGGGAACACTTACCAATTTATTTTCTGAAACCAACATATTTTTGATTCCAAAATCTGGCACAGACATTACACAAAATGAAAATTAAAGAACAAGAAATCTCATGAATATAATTGTAAAAATCCTAAACAAAATATAAACTGATGAGAATCACCAATAAAATACAATAATAGATTATGTTAAAGTGGAGTTTGTTCCAGGCATGCCAGATTAGTTAAACATTCTATAATCAACTTACATCATCAGAACAAAGGAGGAAAATATGTAACCATTTCATACAGATACAAATGTTTTGATATATGTAGATGTTAAGTCTCTTGACTTTATTCAAGGTACTGAATAGCATTAAATTCACTATTTTACTTTTCTGTTTTACTTGTGAAAAGAATAATGCACTAAGGGGCTTCCCCGGTGGCACAGTGGTTGAGAGTCCGCCTGCCGATGCAGGGGACACGAGTTCGTGCCCCGGTCCGGGAAGATCCCACATGCCGCGGAGCGGCTGGGGCCGTGAGCCATGGCCGCTGAGCCTGTGCGTCCGGAGCCTGTGCTCCGCAGCGGAGAGGCCACGGCAGTAACAGGCCCGCGTACCGCAAAAAAAAAATTAATTAATTAATTTAAAAAAAGAATAATGCACTAAGGATAGATAGAAGGTCTATTTGCATTTGCCAATTGTGATAGAAGGCTTTTGTAAGTATGTATTGTAAAATCGATGCATATTTATTTTTAGCATTGTGTTATTGCCTCTGCTGCTAATAAACAAACAAATGACTACCTGGAGGAGCAGCTAAAACACTTGCTTATTTTCAGAATACTAGAGCTATATTTTTATTTATAATTGCATAGACTATATTAATTAACTTTACAGACCAGTGTGATTGTATAACTTATAGCCTTTGTATTTTTATAATTTACATCATTTGCAAATGTTAAGTGTAGTTAAAAGGTATTTCATTGATTGCACTCCATAATTCTTTACTTTCTAAAAAATACATGAAAAATTTTGAATTGACTAAGCAATAATATACCAGGTGCATTATAACTGGAAAATGTAAATATATGCATTATTCACCATGTTAAAGAAAAGATGCATAAAAAGCATGTAATAAAATTCAAAACCCATTCATGATTTTTAAAAACTCAGCCAATTGAGAATAAAAAACATTTATTTAATGTGATAATGTCATCTGCAAAACAATCCCCAGTAAATAATGTACTTCATAGTGATTTCTGAGCCCACTTATTTTCTGACCCACTGCCACCATTTCTAGTCATCATCATAATTCTCTTCCTACCAAAGCAATAAGCAATACATAAATTGATAAGCATATGGTAGAAATATTTGAAGGAAAGGAATGAAGTTTAATTTACACATGATATCATTAGGCACACAGAAATTCTAAAAGAACCAAAAAATTATTAGAATTAATAAGAAAAATTAACAAGGCCACTAGATAGAAAATTAATGTAAGAATTAATTCTGTTTCAATATACTAGAAATAATTAGTTGAAAATTAAGACAAAGAATTAATATTCACAATGCCACCAAATACCTCCAATACCTGGGACTAAATTTATTGAAAGATGTTCAGGATTCTACCCTGAAAACTAATAAATATTGCTGAGAGGACTCAAAGAATATCTAAATAAATGAAGAGAAATAATATATTCATGGATTGGAAGACTTAATATTTTTAAGATGTTAATTTTTCCCGAATTGATCTATAGACACAATGCAGTCCCATTAAAAAGTCCAGCATTTTTTTAAATTGACAAGGCCATTCTAATACAATATGGAAGAACTAAGTAGGGGACTTCACACCCAATATCAAAATTTATTATAAAAAGTTATAGTAATTAAGAAATGTTTTTATTAGCACAGAGTTTGATGAACTGATCAATTAAGCAGAATAGAAAATTCAGAAACACAAATACACAAATACAGTCACCTGATGTACAATAAATGTCACAACAGTGAAGTGGGAAAAGGATGGTCTTTTAAATTAATGTCAGTGGGTTAATTGGTATCCATATAAAACAATATGAACTTTCAGCCTTACCTCATACCATACACACAAAATTAATCACACATGGATTATAGAAATAAAAGTGATAAAGAAAACAATACCGCTTATAGAAAAAAATAGGAGAATACATTCATGAACATGGGGTAAGAAAAGATTTATTAAACAGAAAATAAAAAGCATTAGCCATAAAGAAAAGTTTTGAAATAATTGATAAATTGTATTACATAAATATTAAGCACTTCTATTTATCAAAAATTATCATATTAAAACCCCAAAATTTGGAACGTTAATGTAAAGTTATTACTATTGTCTATAAAAATATATGTGGAAAAGGATTTGTATTTAGTCTACATAAAAACTCCTACAAATCAATAGGAAAAAGACTGACCACCCAATATTTTTAAAACTGACCAAAAGCCTGGGACAAGTGCTTCAGAAAATAGAATATTCAAAGGCCAGTAAATATTTTAAAAAGTACTCAGCATCCTTATTCTTCAGGAAAATACAAATTAAATGACTATGAGATACCTCTATACTCTCACCAGAATGGATAAAATTTTTAAAAAAAAAGGGTTGGTGAAGATGTGAAATAACTGAAAGTCTCATACATTGCTGTTTGGAACAAACACTGAAAAACTAGCATCGTATAGCAAAAGTAAACATGTCCCTTCCTTAGAACTCTTTGATTCCAGGCCCCAGAATATATCCTAGAGCAAGTCTAGCTTACGTCTACCAAATGACATTCACAATGATGCAGCTGTATTCCTAATAGCCAAAAATAGACACTACCTATATGTCTATCAACAGTATAATGAAGAAGTAAATGGTTGTATGTTCACGTTGTGGAATACTACATGGGAATAAAATGGACCGATTGCTAGTACCCTCTACATGGTTAATGAATCTCACAAATATAATACTGAATGATAACAGCTAGACAGGGTACATACTGATTGATTTTGCTAAATATATTCAAAAAGAGCAAAATTAATCTATGGTTATAGATGTCAGAATAGGTATTCTTTGTCAGAGTGTACCTGCCTTGGTGCTACTGACTGACAGGGTACAGGGAGCCTTTGGGAGGCTGGAGAAGATTTCTCTCTTCATCTGTGTGGTTGTGTGTGTGTGTATAAAAATAAAGTCACTAAGCAATTTAGTTAAGACTTGGACACTCTCATGGATATAGGTTAAATTTCAAAATAATTTTTAAAAAGTATTTTAAATGCTAAAAAGCATTGTCATTGTTATTGAGCAGCGTTCTCTTCAAGCAAGCTGCAACTAATAGCAATAGGTTGAAAAACATGAACTTTTTCAGTCCATGTTTTGTTTTAAATTGCTTTATTCATTGATGTGACACTGCTGGCGGGTGTCTGTGATTCATGCTAGTGATGATTATCTGATGATATTAAGAAATGCTATCAAACAAATGAGAACACCAGCTTTGTCATTCATTCATTCAACAAACATTTACCAACTGTCTATTAGTGCCTGCATTGGTTTAGATACTAAGGCAAAGAGATAAATATATAAGACATACAGGACCTGTAACCTACAGGAGTTTGCAGTCTAATGGGGGAGATAAAAGGGTAAGACAGATGATCATAATAATGAAAGTACAATGTCAGAATAGATACCAGTGGCCAAGAGAATATAGAAAAGAGGTAGTGGTTACCTACTTAGCACTAAAACAACAGCACTGAAAATTTTATTATAGGATAATTTCCATAATAAGAACGCTTAAAAGGCTATGGATACATTTCAAATGTTCTCTAATGAAATGATAAGATCTAGGATGCGATGACATAGGATATCCACGCAGGGATCAAGAATTAGGCTACAAAGGATGGCTGGTAGGCACCATGAGGTCATCAATTCAGGGAACCAAAATCTAGAAACAGCAAGGAGCTGGACTAGGAGATGGAGGAATGGAATAACCGATTTTGGCGTAGGGCCTCTGCAGAAATCCAGCATTTGGAGAGCAGGCATAAAGCAGCTTAACAATGTACCCAATGCCTTCTTAGATAGGGGCTCATTAGACTGCCACTGCTGGGACCACAGCTGGCTTTAGAAAATGGACAGACCTCACCCCACAATGTGACTCACATAATCGTACCTGGTGATACTGAGCAGGTAAAGGTAGCTGAGCTTCCTAATAACAGTTTTTCATGGCAAACACTCATGAATCTTCATTTGGGCATTTATCTAAGCTTGTTCATGAGTTCAGACTTTGTAGTATCTCTTCATGATAAATGGCATGCATTTACTCCATGACGTACTAAATAAGGGATTCCTTTGACCTTTTCTTTTTTTTTTTAACATCTTTATTGGAGTATAATTGCTTTACAGTGTTGTGTTAGGTTCTTCTTTATAACAAAGTGAATCAGTCATACATATACATATGTTCCCATATCTCTTCCCTCTTGCGTCTCCCTCCCTCCCACCCTCCCTATCCCACCCCTCTAGGTGGTCACAAACCACCGAGCTGATCTCCCTGTGCTATGCGGCTGCTTCCCACTCTAAAGTTAAATTTTCACGTTGCAAAGAATAATTCAAGTACACGGCCAAAAGTTCAGTCTACCACCCAGTTTACTGCTGACCTCCTAGAAGCTTGTGAAACTCAGGTGCAGATTCCTTATACCACAATTCACATGGAAGATAGGTTTGGCAAGAACCAACAAGGCAGTAGTTTATTCCATCCATTCAATTTGCCTCCAAAGCAACACTTCTGAGTTTCAATCTCTGTTGTCTACCCCTCTTATTATATCTTATAGGGTATGGTGGTCTTTAATTTTTGTTTTATATTCAGCAGGAAATAGATTTATTTTTTTCAGTAGACTGGATTTTAACTTTCTTCCACCTAGGGAGCAGTGTCAAGTGGAAGTTGGTATTTGAAATGTGAAATAACTTTAAAAACAGCTAACAGGTATTGAGCATCTGCTCTGTGCCATATAGAACAGCCTCGCATGAGGGAAGTGATGTAACTTCCATTTTACAGATTAGGCAACAGAGATTCAGAAATTCAAATGATAGTACACAGCTACGGCGTGGCATACATGGGACTTACGACTAGGATCTTGACTTCAAAGTATAGGATTTTAAGCCTCACACTGTCCTGTCTCCAAGCACCGGAGGCAGATAGACACAATAATTTCTGCTTTGATCACTTCTCTTGCCTTCCTCTTCAGTGTACTTCCGTGCTGCTACCAGAGAGTAGCATACTGTCAGGATGTCTGGACTCGTGAGGGCTGGAGTATGTCTATGCTTTGTCCAGATCAAACAAAGAAATGGGAAGCAGCACAAAGTAGTTAGTGTCTGCCCAATTGTGCTTATTCTTTGATTTGTTCCCTCCTTTTCTTTGCAAGCTATGCTTGTTCTCTGAGAGAAAAGTCCCAAAGATCTTATTTTTCAACGGCTACTGTACATTTTATAGAGTTGTATTCTGCTGGAATATTTTGCCCTAGAAATCTACTGAATTTGGCTTCAGTGATAACCTCATTCATCTTTGGATCAGTTCTTTGGAAAAGAGACAAAAATAACTGAAGACTTCTTCTTGTGATATAGGAAGCTTTTGGTTATCATCTCAGTGGCGCTTAAAGAATTTGAGGGACAGCTTTCCATTTCTCTCGTCTTCTCTTCTCTAGTTAGTACTCCCAAAGAAACAGAAGTGAAATGTAGCTCCAACTGAGTTCATATCTGTACGTTCTTTTTTTTAAAATTTAATTTAATTTATTTTTTATAAAGCAGGCTCTTATTACATATTTCTACTTTCAAGGCGACTGGAATAGAAAAAGTATTATGAAGTTGGTTTTGTGATTTACTATGTCAAAGCCTTTTTATGTTGCACTAACAGGCTAGAGGACAGAAGAGAGAGAGAAATGATAGAAGTTACAATTTCTAGATCATTTTAAGACTATAATGAATTTTTAAAATACATTCTAAGACTTTTTGGTAAAGGTATATTTTTATCTTATTATTTTTTTAATTAATTTATTTCATTTTTGGCTGTGTTGGGTCTTCGTTGCTGCGCATGGGCTTTCTCTAGTTGCAGCGAGCGGGGGCTACTCTTTGTTGTGGTGCACGGGCTTCTCATTGTGATGGCTTCTCCTGTTGCAGAGCACAGACTCTAGGCGTGTGGGCTTCAGTAGCTGTGGTGTGCGGGCTCAGTAGTTGTGGCACATGGGCTTAGTTGCTCCGCGGCATGTGGGATCTTCCTGGACCAGGGCTCAAACCCGTGTCCCCTGCATTGGCAGGTGGATTCTTAACCACTGCACCACCAGGGAAGCCCCAAAGGTATACTTTTAAAAGTCTAATAATACCTCTCTAAATAAACTTACTTAGTCATAGTGCACATTTTCTCTATTTCACATTAAGTTTGACTATTTAAATGGGAAAAATATATATGCATATGAGTTTACACAATGACAGTGATATTATTTCATGCTTCTCTCTTCCTGTTTAACTATACAAGCTATCTTTTGAAACCTGAAATGATTGTGTAAGAAATGCACATAACCGCTAAACAAAAACAGTATAGAATTTTAATTCATGTATATACAAACTGGGGGAGGATTTGGACTAAAGGGAGAGAAAAAGGATAACAAAATTTAGTTCTAAATTTTTTCTCTAACTCTGTGACCTTGGATAAATTTCTTTATATTCTGTGAGATGCAGGCAAAACCTGCCCCCTACCTAACTTTTGGAGCTGCTGCAAGATTTATTAAACTAGGAGAAAAAAACCCCAAAACTGTTTAGAGGTCTGATGAGATAAGAGTTATATAAATACAAGGCAGTATTGTTATCTCTAAGAGGTGTATGAAGTTGAATTAAATTTTACAACACCTTATGAGTCAAGTAGATAATCTCAGACCCATTTTTACAGATAAGAGGGCTTAAGTTCTCCTGTTCAGGCCACTTAGACTGGGTGTATGCGAAGAGATACCATTACTGAATTCAGAGCTAGGCCAGTATTTGTTGATACCTGAATATATTTTAAAGGGCAGTTTAAAACATCCCATCATCCCCTTGGCAAGCAATGAGGAGAGTCTGCATATTATTCTCCCCAGTTTTCTTTCTGTGGTTCTTCGTGAAATTGATCTGAAATGCAAGACACCTTGTGTCAATGGTATCCAAGGGGAGCCAAGTATTTTGAGAGCTATTAAAAGACATTGTTCTAATGATGAGACATAAAATGTGATTTAGTGCAGCTGAAGCCAAGATATCCATCAGACACAGAGACCTAGGAAAAGGGGAAGAAGAAAAACCAATGTGACAGTTAATGCAGTCGGTGCAGTAAGGTTCTGTTAGTAGTGAACACACCACTATATTCATATAAGGTGTATGTGGCTATAACCACATATAACATTACCCCCAACGCTTAAATGAATAAAAGCCAATATAAATTGGAGAATACACATCTTCCCTTCAGCCTAAATAAACTCGCTCACTTGTTTCCAAAAGTAATTGTTCCACATTACTAAAAAATGATTCAAAGAGCTAATTAGAGTGCCTGGCACATAGCAAATTGTCAATAAAGTTACCTGTAATTATTTGGATTTGGAGTAGCAACAGTATTGCAAAAAGTCAAGAACATATTAGGAATAAGATGCCTGGGTTCAAGCCTTGCCTCTTGCACAAAATTGCCATGTGACTCTGCATAGCTGTTTAACGTAATCTTTAAAATGGGGACAATGATAGTACTCAGCTGAGATAAATTTTGTAAAAAACCAAATGATCGGGCACATGTATAATCCTTAGCGTGGTTTCCAGCACAGGGACACATCTGACCTACAGAATGTTAACTTCTAGCAGCTGTGCAGCTAGGGCTGGTACACTAGTGTTGCTCTGCTAGCCAGTTACTTACTGAGCACTTCCATGAGCCAGGCACTGAAGGAGATGCTGGGGAAAGGAAAGATGAACAGGGGAGACATGGTCCTTATCCACATGTTGCTTGGGGGGGGGTATTAAAAAAATTCAAATAAAATAATTGAAGCCTGTAACATGCTAAGAAGGAACTAAGAAAGGACTGATGCAAAAAATGTGGAAGATATTTCTTCTTAGTTAGGGAGTCAGGGAAAGTCTGTCTAAGGAAGTACATTTAAAGTGAAGGTTTCAAAGGAAAGGAGTCCACCATGTGAATGGGGATGATGGTGGGCATTCCACGTAGGTGGAACAGCATATGCAAAGGTCACGAGTTGGACAAAACTTGGCATATGGGAGGAAGGGATCGTCCAGAGTGACAGAGTGACTGAAGCATATGGGTGAGGAGGGTGAGTGCTGCCAAATGTGACTGAGGAATGGACAGGACCCAGCGCACGCAGGCCTGGTGGGTCGTGGTAAGGAGTGTAGGTATTCTGTTTTGTTTTTGTTTTTGCGGTACGCGGGCCTCTTACTGTTGTGGCCTCTCCCGTTGCGGAGCACAGGCTCCGGTCGCGCAGGCTCAGCGGCCATGGCTCACGGGCCCAGCCGCTCCGCGGCATGTGGGATCTTCCCGGACCGGGGCACGAACCCGCATCCCCTGCATCGGCAGGCGGACTCTCAACCACTGCGCCACCAGGGAAGCCCTAGGTATTCTGTTTGCAAAGGTAAGTTACTGAAGTTTTAAACAGTGGCAAGGAATGGTATTTTTTATACTTTTGAAAGACCACTTTTGCTGCTTTGTAGGGCAAGGCGTCTAAACCGTTTTGATCATGTACACCCAGCAGCATGTGACTCCAAAATGTTTATATGTTCATATTCTCTCTCTCTCCCTCGATAGATACATAGATATGTATAGATAGATAGATATAGATATATAAATAACATATATATGTTAATCAGTAATTGAATATTAGCTAGTCTATTTCCTGCACACAAATGTATCACCTTGTGATACCATTTTGGCACTTGTACCCCACTTTGGAGATGACTATTGTAGAGAAAGGATGGAGCAAAGCAATCTTGGAAGTAGGGAGAGTAGTATGGAGATTGTTGAGCTAGTCCAGGTAAGAAATGATGGTGACTTACATTAGGTGGTGGCATATTTTTCATGTGCATAATGAAAAAGACTCCTAATTGGAATTATAGATCTACGCTCTCTAGTGGCCTTTCATATCAACTATTTTGCTAACAAATGACCCATTCCTAATGGATCATATTAATAAAACCCATTGGGTTGCTTATTGGGTTGTTGGGTTGCAAACACCATGAAATAGACTAGCCCACTTTCCCCCATGATTAGCCTATTTCTTGAAGTCCTCTGGAAAAAGATGATGGTTTAGGGAATTACTGGTACTTTCTGCTTGTTGACAAAAGTTCATGGGGACCAGAGCCGTAAGAAATAAAATGAATTTATTTAAAAAAAATAGTTGGAGTCAATTTCTTCTACATCTGTGTAACCTTTTTCACAAATGGATAATTAAAATCAGGCATTAAAAAAGTGCCTGCCTCTACGAATTCTCAGCAAATGGACTGAAAATGCTTTCACTAAAAGGGATTACTGTAGTAGGTGTTTGAAAAGATGGGCACTGTAAACTCCTTGAGGAGGAAATGTCAGCTCTACTTTCCCAAATCTTCAGGAAGAACTTCCTTTTGAAACCAAAGCAATCTAAATTTTGGTAGGGTAATGATAGACTAAGACCAGAAAATGTGAATTTACTAATTTCTTTTCCATTTTGCTTTTTCCAGTCCTATATTTGGATGGGAGTTCATTTGGGTTCTGAGTCTTTAATCTAATCTGGTTTTCCTCTCTTGGAGGAAATCTCACAGAGTGGAAAGGAGGTTAGCAGGGCATAGAAAGAAGGCATTAAGCAAAGGATCCTGCAAAGCTTTGAAAACTTTTCTGAGGAGAGGAAAACAGCTCTCCTGGGCTTTGACAAAGAGCACTTGCAATTTGGGAGGAAGGAGGTGATAACCTCTGGCTCACCTCTCCTCCATCTAGAAGCCACAACCTGCCAGTGGTCCTTTTTTTAGGAGGATTCAGGCTTGGGTAGTAATGGTACTTTTGGAAGAACAGTCTGTGTCTCCTTTAATGACGAACAGGACACTCTTTTGTCCTTTTAAGTATCCAAGTTTTATGGCTGAGAAGCCTGTGCTCTTTGCATTGGCACATTTCTTGGATCGATCATGAGAACAATCATTTTAAATTTTTTTGTAACACACCTCTGGCTTGGAATAAGAGAAACTCCTCTTGTACAGCAGTAAAAAGAGTATTATTCATTAAAGAATAATGATCATGCTGTTACTTGCAAGTTGGTCCCATCACAAACTCAGGATTCAGATTTTTCAGTGAGGTTACCTTTGCAAGTGTGAGAATGAACAAACGTGTAATTAGAAACTGGGAATTGTACTATTCTGTGGTGGGATTCATTTATTCGATCAATAAAAATTCACAGAATAATTTAACAGCTACCATGTGATAAGAAAGTGTTATCTGGCTCATGAAGACTACAAAGACATGTGAAGGTATTTCAGCCCTTAGAAGCAACTTTCTATTTGAAAAAGGCTTGGATTTTGAGAAATGCTTTGTACTTTTCAAAGCCCATTCACCTACTATAAATCTTAATCTGAACTTTTGAATAGTAGCAGGGGAGCTAGGCTGGGCAGACGTTATGATCATACAATTATAGAATTTTAGGAGTGAAAGGGATTTTAAAGGTCATCTAATGCAACAACTTAGTTTTAAACCTAGGAAGCTGATAGATTGCTACTTGTCATAGATTCCACAGCAAACTAATGGCAGAGCGTCCAGCACCCACATGAAGTTTCCTATTGAGTCTTAAGGCATGTGTTAGTAGCTCTGGGCTCGGCACGAATGCCACAGGATAGATGGAGCACCATGCCTCCTTTCCTGTATGTATTTGCACACAGAAATATAATAATAGGCTTACAATAAATATTTATGAATTAATGACTGACAGATTTCCTACCATGTAGGGCACTGTGTCCAAGTACTAAGGATAAAATGGCAAACAGAATGAACTGGTTACTTCTTCCAAGTTGCTCACAACGTAGCCTTCCCGTCCTCAATGAGTGTGCAGTCCCTTAGGGAAGCCAAGACACGCCCACAAAATGCAGTAAGATTGGGTTCAAATACAGTGAGTGCTTTATTTAGGAGGTCAAGGAAGGAATCTAAGCGTCATAATTGATGGGAAAATCCCCCAGAACACACACACACACACACACACACACACACACACACACACCTGCGATCTTTTAATTACATCATTCTCTGCTGATGCTGGGACACACAGACTCTTCCCAAGGTAAGGTCAAGGTGCCAACTCACTGAGACTAAGAATGGAAAGAGCAGAAGCCCATTCATCCCTATTTTCTAAACTGAAAATGACTAGGGAGGAAGAAAAAGAAAAGAAAAAAGAAACAGCTACAGAGACTGATAGAAACAAACAGGAATAGGAAGTCCCCAGCACAGTAACCACTCCGCCAGGTCCGGGCTGGCCGCCCCCACGGGAGGGGCACTCGGGCTCTGCGCGGAGGCCGGCGGCCGCGGGGGCGCACAGCGCGGCGGCGAGGAGCGGGCGGCGGCGCAGGCGAGCCCAGGGGGAGGGTCGGCGGCGCCTCCAGTCCCCGCAGCCAACCGCGCGCAGCGCAGCTCGGGAGCGGGACGCGGCGCTCGAAGCCCCGGCAGCGCCCGCCCTCTCCTCCGTGTTGCCTGCCCGCGCGCCAGCGCCCGCTCCGCCCGTGACTTCACTTCGGCTCCACCCCCGCGTGGCGGCGGCTCGCTCCGTCCGAACCCGCGCTCGGCACCAGCCCAGCCCGGGCAAGCGGCCGCCACCTGCCCCGAACCGCCTCAGCCCGCCCCCACCGCGGCCCAACTTGGATGGAGTTGGGGTCCTGAGCTCCTGCTCCTCGTAGCCGGCCAGCGGAGAGCCCCGCGCCGCCACCTCCGGTCCGGGACCCCCTCTCAGCTCCTCTCCGCTCCCGCAATGGGAAAAGTTGGCGCCGGCGGCGGCTCCCCAGCCGGGCTGAGCGCGCTCCTCGCCGGCGCGGGGCTCTTAGTCCTCTGCGCCCCGGGCGCCTGCGGCGGCGGCTCCTGCGGTCCCCCGCTGCACCCCAGCTCGGCCCCACGCTGGGCTCCGACCCGAGGGGGGCTTACTCACCTGCGGCCGCGAGGCAGGGCTCCTGCCACGCCCCTGCTCGGACGCCCCCTGTTTGCAGTGGCCGCCGGAGACCGAGCGCTGTCCCTGGAGCGGGCCCCGGGCACTGGGGCGTCGGTGGCGATTGCTCCACGCTCTGACCGGAGGAGACGGAGTGGAGAGGATCAAGAGAAGGCAGAACGGGGAGAGGGCACGAGAAGACGCCCCCGGGGAGTGCTAAGGGACAGAGGGCAGCAGGAGCCTGGGACTCTGGAGCGGGACCCGGACAAAGCCACTCGCTTCCGGCTGGAGGAGCTGAAACTGACCAGCACTACGTTCGCGCTGACAGGAGACTCAGCACACAACCAAGCCATGGTCCACTGGTCTGGCCACAACAGCAGCGTGAGTATACTGGGACTGAGGGCAAAGGGGTGGAAAATGGAAAGGGTTAAAGTCGGCTGTGTGATCTGATTGAGAATTTGGGGAAATGGGGTTTCTGGACTTGAAACATTGTGCAAACTGAAGTCTTCCCTGCCCGCCTCCCCAAGGATTTAATGTCACCAACTAGGAGACCACCCCTTTCCCACCAACACCGGAGTCCTCTCCAAACCTCTAACAAAGCTTTATACAGGGCAGGCAGATCCCTCTTTCCCGTTTCTTTGGTCTCCTTTGTGTAGGATGGATCCGAAGACCAGGCAAACAGAGCGGGTTAAAGTATTCTGAATGCAGAGGTGAAAGGGTTAAAATTCCAGGCAGTCTGGTGTTCCCTCAAGTGACTTTCTCTTTAACTTGCTAGACTTATGGATGAGAGCACGTAAGATCAAAAACTCTTTATTCGTAGCCTTTTAATTTTATTTTTGTACGAAGCTCCTAACCCCCTCTTCCCGGCACGGAAGAGAAATTCAGTGGATGGTAAGGAGCCCTTAATGTATTCTGTTTCTGGGGACCAAGTGGATGCAAGTTTCAGGACGGGAACTCTCCAGCATCTTCTAACAGCACCAGCCAGTGTGTTTTGAGAGCTGGGGCTTTCCAGCCTGTGAATGAGTGGTTGTTCTCTGGCTTGATCTGTCCCAGGAAGATCAGATATGTCCCTGTGACAACAACTCCGTGTTCTCCCCCATTGCCTGACCTCCTCTAGTGAAGAGCACAGATAAAGACGTAGCTCTCCCTTTATTAAGGGGGGAGAGGGATTGCTGGATTTCCAGGAGGCTGTCACTGGGGAGCGTGGGTGCAAGTCCATGAGCTGTGTCCAAGATCAGGGAAGGTTTTAGATGTTTGGAAAAGCCTGCATGTCTGGAATTTGAGGGAGCTATTCCAGTTTAAACTGCACCTGGAAACTTCAAAGAGCTGAAATAGTAAAGAAAGAGCTTTGGTGGTGATAACTGCAGGTGATTTAGAAGTATGGAAACTTCACCAGGCTGTATTGAAGCAGACAAGAAAATGAAAACCAACGATGGGTAAACTGAAAAAAAAAAATCGAAGTTTCAGCTTCTATCAGGTTACTGAGATTGTAGTATTTGTATGCACAGTCTGTGCATCCTGGTACATTTCAAAATGTTTTCAATTGTGATGTTATTGCCAGAAACCTTCCCAGGGAAGTGCCACTTGAGTGAATTGTGCTCACTGTCAGCTTTTTTAATGAAAGTTGTGAACATTTTAAAATAAGAGGCTGTCATTATGGATTCCTTGGGTACATAGATATAAAGTGTATTAAGGCAAATTGTGATAAGCAGTATTTTGTATCGTGTCTCTGTCCTGAGAGCCTCAGCACGGTTTTCCCTACAATTCAGCCTTCATGACCAAGGCTATGGTTTTATATGGTTCTCCGGACTGGTTTAATCAAATAACTGAAGCTGAAATTCTTTTCATTCAAGTTCCGGAGACCCTTGCCCTCATTCCTTACCTTAACTGTCCTATCTTTCATATCATAACCACTGAAATTAATCCCCCAATTTGAACCTGAATCTTCTTAAACTAATCAGATAACTTTCGCACTGCTTTAGATGATTAACTCAAAGCTTCTAGCTTTAAGGGGCAATTTTAAACACATCAAACATATTAAATCTTGTATCAAGAAGTAAAGGACTTTGGACTCAAAATATTTCTGGCTTTTAATGTAATTCAAGCCGTAAAATATCACTCACCCATTAGACCTCTAGTTCACCTATTGAAAGATCTTGGAAAGAGCAAGAAAGGGAGAGTACATCTTTGGCAAGTTTTAAACTCCATTTAAGAAATGGTGCCAAGCACTGCCAGCCTTTTTTTTTTTTTTTTTAAATAGTGCTTATAAACCCAGTCAGGCTTCTTAGGGTCAGGGCTTGAAGGGGTGACATGTAAGGAAGTCTGCGATAATGTAGGAAATAATCAAGGTGTTAAAAGTTGGAGCACTCAAATCGTGTAAACGAATGAGATTTCTATCCTATTAAGTCTCTCATTCTATAAGGACATACCCTCCATCCGCACCCACTTACATACAAATTGTTGTTGTTTTTCTTCAGTGTATATGTATAAGTAGTAGAGGAAGAGAAATAGTCTTGTATCAGTATCCTCCACAAAGTAGTCCCAGATTCGTAGGAGAGATAAAGTTTAAAATATATTTTGAAGGTAAGGGAGGCAGAAAGAAACTTTTCTAGACAACTTTGTGATGTGAAAAGCAGAGTGGAGACCTGAGTTCTGGTTCTGCCTATTTGTGGTTTGATCTTGGCAAGCTGATTGCCTGAGTGTGAATTTCCTCATCTCTAAAACAGGAGGGGAGGATGCCTGTCAGATTCATCACTGAGAATTACAGGCCAGGATATAGTTAAGAGAGTGTTGTGACTGGAAAGTACTGTATACCTCTTTGTAACTCTCATCTCATTGCACTTCACATTCCCTCCAGAGCAAGAAATCCACTAACATAACACTGAGGACAGCAGTGGGTGGGAGCTCTCATTTTCTTCTCATTTGGCTGCTGTCCCCCATAAATCCACCCCCAGCCCATTCAGGGCCACTGGCAGTACACCTCCTCTGGACCTATCTCACCTTTAGCTAAAAGCCTTTGCTAAGTAGGGCTTCTGATGACAATAACACCTGCATTAAAGGTGTAAATGTATGGTAATTATAGGCTGCCTATCAAACTTGTGAAGAACTCTGGATCCTTCTCTCACCTCCTTCCCTTCTCCTTCCTGCCCCCTCCGCTGTTGGACTTGTGCAGTTGTGTAAGGATATGACTGTTTTGCCTTGTCCGTGGGTGTGATGTGATTCCTCTGTACTGCAGTCTAGCTTGATGGAAAGTGTTGATGGAGTTGGTGGAACACCTGGGGGGATCTTTTGGCATGAAAAGCGCTGGGTATGAATCATTTGTCATGAGCTTGGTATCGTAAGCAAGAACATATTGTTCCTACCCTACTCATCCACGGCATGCTGTGCCCTGATCTAAATTTATAGAGTAATTCTTAGTTTGTTAAAATATATATTTGTCTATACCTATGTACGATGGGGATGCGTTTATTCCTTATTTCCAAGGAATTTCAAAGTGCTACACTCGTTAATCCTTACAATATCCCTGTTAGGTAATAGACAGGTGTCAAGTGTTAATATCTCTTTTTCATATTTTTATGCTGGAGTCAATTTGAATATTTCAGTTCACTGTCTTGTCCCTTTCTCACTAGAAATAGTGTTACAAATTGTTAACAGAGGCTTTTACTTGACATATTTTGCTGTTATGACATCTTTAATACTGCATTTATTGTAGTGAATGACGATCTGGTTGGTTTTCATGTAATTCTTTGCCTTTTGTTATTCTGGGACTTGACATTTACCATCCACCCTTAGTGAGTAAACTGAGTCCCAGTGAGTCAGGTTTTTGAGTAGATGTCTTACATTCATCGTTTCACTTAATTTTCACAAAAATGTTATGAGTAGTTATTAGTATCCCCATTATATTAATGAGGAAACTGAGGCTCCAGAAGGCTAAATGACTTGCCAAGAAGATATAACGGTTCAGTGGCAAAGCAGAGGCTGGCACCCAGGGTGATCTGACTTCAAAACCCCACAGAAGGGCTTGTCTTAGAGACTTTAAGGTAGGACAGAAAAACTCAGACCTTTGGGGATCTGTATTTTAAATAATCCTGTTTCGGGTAGATTTCAGATGGTGGTGAAGAAAGACATAGTCTTAGCTGGAAGCTCTATCTCTTTGTAGAAAAGCAAGGACTATATAACATGTGCCTGTCACATTGCACCCTTTACCTTAAAGTAGTGATTTGGCTGTTCTCTTATCCACCCACATCTTCATCTTTACTGAGACATGGAATCTGTACCTGATGATTCATTGAGCACGAGGTAATGTGCCATCATTCAGCTTTCAGATCTGGCGTTCTTCAGGAATAGACTCCTCTTCTAAGTTAATTACAAATATGATTTTATAAAGAGTTGCCTATGAACACTTGATTTGGCTATACATTTTGACATAAGTTTTTTTACCTTTTTTTCCAAAGTAAACTGATGAAGGATTTTAGATTTCTCTAGCAAGCCACATAATACCTTCTCCGATCAGTGTTTTATGCTATTAATGGGTGTTAACATGGTATGACATGGAAGGCAGTGGGTTTGGAAGCAGATTTGAGTTTGAATGTTAGCTTTCCTGCTTCCCAGAATTTTGCTTTGAGCAAGACACTTAAATTCTTTGAGTTTCTGTTTTCTCAACTAAAATATGGGGAGGGCACGTCTTTTTCTGTTTTTTTTTTTTTTTTTTTTTTTTTCCCCCAGAAGATTTGACATCACATATACAAACTGGCTGGTACATAGTAAGTGCTCAATAAATGCTACTTCTTATTTTTGTAGAAGAAGTACTTCTCTACTGGATTTTTAAGACTCCTGGGTTATAGTCCTGGCTGTACACAAAAATTAGATATGTAGTGACAGCCTGTAAAAATTTTGTGGCCTCAATTTTATCCTCTGTAAAATGACACAAATAGGCCAGAGCATCAGTGAAATCCCTTACAGGTTGAAATTCATTAAAAATTTTTGTCAACCTGTAGGTATTGTGCACCTACTACATCTAAATAAAGTCCACTGGGAGTGTTCAGGATGCAGAAATGACACAATGACCTATACCCTTGACCTGTAAGTGAGCAAGCCTTTCATTTCACAAGATTCTTCCTCTTTCCATGGTTTATATGCACATCTGTTAATAGGAAATTAAGGCATTTGAGACCCAAGCAGGCATTCATTTCAATGTAGAGTTGCAGCAAAATATAGTTTATTAGGTTTATTGTATCATATCTTCAGGTTAAGGCACTTGGTATCTTGGAACAAAAAAAGTGCTTAATGTGAAATTGGAAAGTAAAGATCTCTTAAGATATTTTAATGGGATTTTCTAGACTCATCAGCGTTGACTCTGGGAACTATGTCCACATCCTTTTTTTTTTTTTTTTTTTTGCGGTACGCGGGCCTCTCAGTGTTATGGCCTCCCCCGTTGCGGAGCACAGGCTCCGGACGCTCAGACTCAGCGGCCATGGCTCACGGGCCCAGCCACTCTGCGGCATGTGGGATCTTCCCAGACCGGTGCACGAACCCGCGTCCCCTGCATCAGCAGGCGGACTCTCAACCACTGTGCCACCAGGGAAGCCCCTGTCCACATCCTTTTAAAGAAGGACCCCAGAAACTCATAAACTAGGGTAGAGAAGCTGGTGCAATTGTCTAATTTATTTAAGAGAATAATAATTGCTCACATTTAAGGTGAGATTGTCATATGGCAGCATTATGCTAAGAAGCTTACACAGATTATCATATTTACTTTTAATTCTATGAATGGGTATTGAGTCCTAATATTTGTCAGGCATTGATAGTAGGGACATATGTGGAGTGATGTGCAAAGATGAAAAGAAATGATACGTGCCCTCAGAGAGCTTTCAGTCTGCTGCCCAAACAATGCTCTGAAGAGGTAGCAGAAGGTAAGTGTCCTCTGAGGGTGTCACATGCTATAGGAGTTCAGAGGAGGGATGGGCAGGCATCTTCTGGCTGGGGTGGTCTCCAAACTTCATTGCAAAGCAGGTGTTTCAACTGAACCTTGAAATGTAGAGAAATTTTTAATTAAAAGATGGAGATTATTACAAGGATATTTTGAGCTGAGTGGATGGTGTGAGTAAAGGTCGAGCGTAGAGATGTAAAGCTTCCTATCTATATCAAGGAAGTTAACTACATTAAATGTAAACTATGTTTAACTAAGGTCTTAACCTTAGAAATAGTTTTTAAAATATGATTTAAGCAAAAACATATACACACCCATCTCCTAGTGAGCTTGGCTGTATTCCAGGCCCCCAAAGAAACTAAAAACCTCTATGGTCACTTGAAGGCATAACTGCCCTTATTTGCACATTAAATTTCAGCTGGAGTCATCATCGTTTCATTTTTACCTTGACATTTTTCACACGCAGTTTTCACAGACGGACTTTCTTTTGTTTAACTTCTTGATTAGAAATATCAGTAGCTGGGCTGCCCGGAGGGTAGATTAATTTGGCTCCCTGACAACTTCTGTTAACTAAACGTATGTAATATGTTTGTCCTGTCTTTATGTATGTCTCAGTTACTGTCCTTTATCTCTGGCCGGAAAGGGTGGAGAATACATCTGTGTGTCCTAGAGGGGAAACTAGCCAGTGTTCCTACAGTGGCCAACAGGGTGGCAGAGAAGAGGCGTGGTCAACGTGATGTGGAACCAGGCTCCAGGAAAGGGCAGTGGTTACTCCTGAGGAGTGCACCTCCTTCTCCCTTGGGATGGATGGAACAATCAGATGGTTGGCAAGAAACAAAGCTGGACTCTTACTGTGCGCAGTTTATAAGGAAGACGAGAGCCTATTCTAAAATGTAGGTAGGGGGATAAAAAGGACGTGAATGCTCTGCAGGAAATCCTACAGGAAATTTTACACGTGTATAAAAGATATTGTGTCTATTTCTATAGCACTCCTGAATGTCCTTATACCACTTTAGATCGGTTATAGCCCTTTTCTTTTGCAAAATGCTTCAGTTTTCAAAGATGGGAACATCACTTCCATGACTTCAGTTTTATTTTCACCACAGTCCTAGGAGATAGGAAAGACAGATATCATCCGCGTTTCTCAAAGAGGGAAAGCAGGGCGTTGGTATTAAGCAAGTCCGTTAGTGGAAGGACAGGGTCAAACACGTTTTGTCATACTGTACGACTGATTCTCGGTTTGGAACACCGCTGGCTTTCCACAGCCAGGAGATGGGACGCAGCTGCATCCTAGCCTCACAGTTTGCCTCAAGCCTATGCACCTGTGTGTCCATAATGGTTGCCATTGAGGGATGAAGTATGGAGGTTGGCCATGGAGCTCCTGAGTTCCAGGCTCAGCTATTCAAGTTATTTATCCTGGGCTTCAGAGCAAGGACAAAAGTCATGTACTTGGCATTGTTTAAATCCTTAAAAAGGGACCCTGAGGAGAGGAGATGGGACTTTTCACAGGTGAGGGGTCTCCGGCAGTAAATAACCCATCTGTCATGTATGTTCCACTGCTAATGGTCTTTGGAGATGAGATTGCTTATCACTGGGCTTATTGCAGCAGGGGGTTGGGGAGAAGAGGGGGAGAGTCACGTCCTCCCCTCTTCAACTGTCTTATGCCTATGAAATATAGTTGAAAATAATATTAAGTATGGTCTTCGTCAAAGGAAACTAGAGCTTCAACTTTGGGGAGCAGCATTAGTCAAACTGAAGGAGTGCCTTGTTGACGCTAATGGATTTTATTTGCTCAAGGATTATAATAGAGATCCCAGCTGTTGCCTTCTCTACTTCCTCTAACTTTTGGGTGCGGGGTGGGATAGGTGGGGGAAGGGAGCAAAGGAGAGTTTGCACACTAGGGATAGCTCTCTGCAGCCAGATGAGCTACACTGATTATAAGAGAAATCGCTCTTAATGATAATAATATAAATAGCCATCAATTTAGTGACCAGATTCCCTGGAAGTACATTCTAGGGCATCACCACATTATTCACTTCATCCTCACACCACCCTTACAAACTAGATGTCATTATCCTCATTCGAAAGCCGAGGAAGTCAAGGCTTAAAGATCTTGCAAAGGAAACCATAAACAAGACCAAAAGACAACCCTCAGAATGGGAGAAAATACTTGCAAATGAAGCAACTGACAAAGGATTAATCTCCAAAATTTATAAGCAGCTCATGCAGCTCAATAACAAAAAAAACAAACAACCCAATCCAAAAATGGGCAGAAGACCTAAATAGACATTTCTCCAAAGAAGATATACAGATTGCCAACAAACACATGGAAGGATGCTCAACATCACTAATCATTAGAGAAATGCAAATCAAAACTGCAATGAGATATCATCTCACACCGGTCAGAATGGCCATCATCAAAAAATCTAGAAACAATAAATGCTGGAGAGGGTGTGGAGAAAAGGGAACAGTCTTGCACTGCTGGTGGGAATGTGAATTGGTACAGCCACTATGGAGAACAGCATAGAGGTTCCTTAAAAAACTACAAATAGAACTACTATATGACCCAGCAATTCCACTACTGGGCATATACCCTGAGAAAACCATAATTCAAAAAGAGTCATGTACCAAAATGTTCATTGCAGCTCTATTTACAATAGCCTGGAGATGGAAACAACCTAAGTGTCCATCATCGGATGAATGGATAAAGAAGATGTGGCACATATATACAATGGAATATTACTCAGCCATAAAAAGAAACAAAATTGAGCTATTTGTAATGAGGTGGATGGACCTAGAGTCTGTCATACAGAGTGAAGTAAGTCAGAAAGAGAAAGACAAATACCGTATGCTAACACATATATATGGAATTGAAGAAAAAAAAAAGTCATGAAGAACCTAGGGGTGAAGGAATAAAGACACAGACCTACTAGAGAATGGACTTGAGGTTATGGGGAGGGAGAAGGGTAAGCTGTGACAAAGTGAGAGAGTGGCATGGACATATATACACTACCAAACGTAAAATAGATAGCTAGTGGGAAGCAGCCGCATCGCACGGGGAGATCAGCTCAGCTCAGTGCTTTGTGGCCACCTAGAGGGGTGGGATAGGGAAGGTGGGAGGGAGGGAGACGCAAGAGGGAAGAGACATGGGAACATATTTATATGTATAACTGATTCACTTTGTTTTAAAGCAGAAACTAACACACCATTGTAAAGCAATTATACTCCAATAAAGATGTAAAAAAAAAAAAAAAAACAAAGATCTTGCCTGAGGTCACCGAGCTCGAAGGTGGTGGGGGCAGACATAGAATTTGATTTTTCCCCTTTCTGGGTCCAGAGCTTTTTCTATTTGATCATGCTCTCCCTTCGTCGGCGTTTATCTCTGAATTTCTTTAGAGAGAACTTGACAAGTCAGTGCGCAGGGGTGGTGGGAGAACTCTTGGCAAGAGCACCCCATCTCGGGGCGCTCCCTTTCACAACACCCCCATCTCAGGTCCCTGACCTGATACACTTTACGAGGTAATAAGCTGCTATGTGATGGAGCTTGATCAAAGCCCTCACCTCCCCCGTCCTCTCCCCAAGAGTGGATCATCTAGGGTTATGAGTGTGTGTCATCTTGTTATCCTGGGAGGATGTGTAGGATGTGCCGATTGGTTTCTCCCTGCTGGCTAATGACCCTAGAATGACAGTGTGGACAACTTGTTCACTCTGTAAAGGAGGTACTAATAAGAATCATGTTATCAGGCAACTTATCATGTTGTGCCCCGAAGCCAAAGGATTGATGCCTCTAGTGGTCTTCCTCTAATCAGAGTTGCAGGGGCTATTGAGACACAAAACTGTGGGCCGTGGATTCAGGGCCTACGGAGGGAGGTTAAAAGTAAAAGGTCTTTCCCTATCTCAATACTTCCCAAAGTGCACTCTTGATTAGAATCATTAAAGGGGAAAAAAAGCTCTTTTAGGCATGGTTGTGACCCTGCTTAGAAACCTGTCTGCAGCACTCTTTACCCTGCCTTGCATTTTTCTGAGTTGGTGGAGGAATTCTTACCTGAGCAGGCGTGGGCTCTCTCCTTGGGCACTTAGGGCAGCGTTTCCCAGAGTTTGTCATCATGGAACCTGCTTTTGAATCTGCTGATGGGGAGTGGGAATCTTTATGTTTTTCAAACTCCCTTAGGAACACTAAAGGTTGAAAATAATTTTCCTAAAATCTATGTGTGAGTTTTGGGGTCCCTGAACCCCTTCCATTGTCTGTACAATCTTATGTCAATATGCTTTACTTTTCCCCAAGGAGAGCTGAAGCCCAAAGCTTTTATCAGCTTCTCAATGAAAATTATGACCCCAATGGTGACGACCCGGTAGAAGGTTCTCTAAGAGAAGGAGAGATGATTACATGGCACAGCACTGGTGCCCCAGGCAGAGGAAGATGGTACCTTTCTGCAAGATGGTGCTGTTTCTACACTGAATATATTCTATGCAGTTATCTTTCCTGGATGTCCATATGACCATGGGCAGAACAAGTGGCTAAAAGAGTACATTATTTTAAATATAACATAATGTTTAGTGATTGGTTTGAATTCCCACTCCTAGGTATGCTAACTTGAGCAATAAGCTTTGTAATTCTGTACCTTAGTTGCCTCATCTGTTTAATGGAAATAATAGTGGTATACTTTCTATATGGTTTCTTGATGGTTGAAAGAGACAATAGATATAAAAACGCTGAAAGTGGCATCTGCGATAGAGTAAGCAATCAGTAAACATTAGCTATTATTATTACTGTGTTAGTACTAGTACTAATAGTACTAGTGTTAGTACTAGTACTAATAATGCTCGAGTATGATGTACTAAAAGATGTTTGTAGTATGTTGCTCATTGCTTCTGTTTCTGTATTTATGTTTTTTCATTCCAGTTCCATTTTCTTATAAGGAGGCCAGGACTCTCTTCTGCTCTTTTTTTGGGCATGCCTTTCAGCATCTCCAGCTATTTGCACATGATGGTTGTAATAGGGTTCTGGACCCAATTTCCAGTGTGTGGGTTGGGGGCTGATAGGTTCCACAGCGACAATCAATTCTCTGACACCAGCTGGGTGTCCAACAATTTAACTCAATTCTGACACTGTCTACACAGAGGTCACATCAGATTTCACAGGTTAAGGACTCAGTCCCACAAGACTGTCCCCCCCACCTCCCATTTCCAAGGCCAGCCCCAAGTCCAGGTTATCACCTGTGCTTCTGAGCGACAGGCTATAGATTGGAAGGTTCAACGACTCCCTTCTTGGGTTTGATTAATTGGCTAGAGTTGCTGGCTCACAGAACTCAGAGAAACGTTTCACCTACTAGATTACCAGTTTATTTTTAAGGATGTAATTCAGAGACAGCAGATGGAAGAGATGCCTAGGGCAAGGTATGGAGAAAGAGCGTGGAGCCTCCCTTTGCTCTCTGAGTGCACCATTCTTCCTGAATCTCCACCTGTTCACCAACCTGGAAGGCTCTTGGAACCCTGTCTTTTTGGGTTTTTATGGAGGTTTCATTACATCAGCACAGTTGAATAAATCATTGGCCGTTGGCCGTTGATTCAAACTCCAGCACCTATCGCCTCCCCAGAGGTCAAGGGGGCTGGACTCAAAGTTTTAACCCTCTGATCACATGGTTGGTTTTTTGGCAGCTGGCCCACATCCTTAACTGTGGTCCGAAGTCAGGTAATTAAACTCTCATCACAGGAAAACCCAGGGGTTTGAGGGGCTCTGTGCCAGAAATGGGCACTAAGACAAAACGTATATTTCTTATTATAAATCACAATATCACAACTAGCTTACTAAATATTTTGCCGTTTTATTTGCTGTATCCTTGGGGAAAACTGGCTTTCATGTAAAATAAATGACCCATGACCTTCCATATGAGTGTTGTAGAATATTCAGCCATTAAAAGATTGCTTATATGTTTATATATATATATAAATTATATTTATATTTATAAATTATTTACATTTATAAATATATCTATATATATTTATTTTGGGAAAGCTTCCACAAAATACCAGAAAGAGGAAATAAAATAATACATAAATAATAAAATATAAAATAGTACAGATGTAAGCCCCACAAAGTAAGGATTTCTTTTTTTTTTTTTTAACTGGGTTGTTGCCTTGTATATCCCAAGTCCCTAGACTTAGAAGTGGCTCAATATATGTATATATATTTTGGGAATTTTTGAATTTTATTTTTTTATACAGCAGGTTCTTATTAGTTATCCATTTTATACATATTAGTGTCTACATGTCAATCCCAATCTCTCAGTTCAGTGCCCCCCCGCACCCCCCCAAACTTTATCCCCTTGGTGTCCATACGTTTGTTCTCTACATCTGTGTCTCAATTTCTGCCCTGCAAACTGGTTCATCTCTACCATTTTTCTAGGTTCCACATATGCGTTAATATACGATATTTGTTTTTCTCTTTCTGACTTACTTCACTCTGTATGACAGTGTCTAGATCCATCCGCATCTCTACAAGTGACCCAATTTTGTTCCTTTTTATGGCTGAGTAATATTCCATTGTATATATTTACCACATCTTCTTTATCCATTCGTCTGTAGATGGGCATTTAGGTTGCTTCCATGACCTGGCTATTGTAAATAGTGCTGCAATGAACATTGGGGTACATGTGTCTTTTAGAATTATGGTTTTCTCTGGGTATATGCCCAGTAGTGGGATTGCTGGGTCATATGGTAATTCTACTTTTAGTTTTTTAAGGAACCTCCGTACTCTTCTCCATAGTGGCTGTATCAATTTACATTCCCACCAACAGTGCAAGAGGGTTCCCTTTCTTCCACACCCTCTCCAGCATTTGTTGTTTGTAGATTTTCTGATGACGCCCATTCTAACTGGTGTGAGGTGATACCTCATTGTAGTTTTGATTTGCATTTCTCTAATAATTAGTGATGTTGAGTAGCTTTTCATGTGCTTCTTGGCCCCGTATGTCTTCTTTGGAGAAATGTCTATTTAGGTCTTCTGCCCATTTTTGGATTGGGTTGTTTGCTTTTTTAATATTGAGCTGCATGGACTGTTTATATATTTTGGAGATTAATCCTTTGCCTGTTGATTCGTTTGCAAATATCTTCTCCCATTCTGAGGGTTGTCTTTTCATCTTGTTTGTAGTTTCCTTTGCTTTGCAAAAGCTTTTAAGTTTCATTAGGTCCCATTTGTTTATTTCTGTTTTTATTTCCATTACTCTAGCAGTCCCTCAAGACTGCTTTGGCTATTAGGGGTCTTTTGTGTCTCCATACAAATTGTAAGATTTTTTGTTCTAGTTCTGTAAAAAATGTAACTGGTAATTTGATAGGGATTGCATTGAATCTGTAGATTGCTTTGGGTAGTATAGTCATTTTCACAATATTGATTCTTCCAATCCAAGAACACAGTATATACCTCTCCATCTGTTTGTGTCATCTTTAATTTCTTTCATCAGCATCTTATAGTTTTCTGAGTACAGGTCTTTTACCTCCTTAGGTAGGTTTATTCCTGGTATTTTATTCTTTTTGTTGCAATGGTGAATGGGATTGTTTCCTTAATTTCTCTTTCTGATCTTTCATTGTTAGTGTATAGGAATGCAAGAGATTTCTGTGCATTAATTTTGCATCCTGCAACTTTACCAGATTCATTGAGTAGCTCTAGTAGTTTTCTGGTAGCATCTTTAGGATTCTCTATGTATAGTATCATGTCATCTGCAGTGACAACTTTACTTCTTCTTTTCTGATTTGGATTCCTTTTATTTCTTATTCTTCTTTGATTGCCCTGGCTAGGACTTCCAAAACTCTGTGGAATAATAGTGGTGAGAGTGGATATCCTTGTCTTATTCCTGATCTTAGAGGAAATGCTTTCAGTTTTTCAACATTGAGAATGATGTTTGCTGTGGGTTTGTTGTATATGGACTTTATTATGTTGAGGTAGGTTCCCTCTATGTCCACTTTCGGTGTTGAATTTTGTTGAAAGCTTTTGCTGCATCTATTGAGATGATCACATAGATTTTATTCTTCAATTTGTTAATATGGTGTATCACATTGATTGATTTGCATATATTGAAGAATCCTTGCATCCCTGAGATAAATCCCACTTGATCATGGTGTATGATCCTTATACTGTGTTGTTGGATTCTGTTTGCTAGTATTTTGTTGAGGATTTTTGCATCTATATTCATCAGTGTTATTGGTCTGTAGTTTTCTTTTTTTGTAGTATCTTTGTCTGGTTTTGGTATCAGGGTGATGGTGGCCTCATAGAATGAGTTTGGGAGTGTTCTTTCCACTGCAATTTTTTGGAAGAGTTTGAGGAAGATGGGTGTTAGCTCTTCTCTAAATGTTTGATAGAATTCACCTGTGAAGCCATCTGGTCCTGGACTTTTGTTTGTAGGAAGATTTTTAATCACAGTTTCAATTTCATTAGCTGTGATTGGCATGTTCATATTTTCTATTTCTTCTTGGTTCAGTCTTGGAAGTTTGTACCTTTCTAAGAATTTGTCCATTTATTCCAGGCTGTCCATTTTATTGGCATAGAGTTGCTTGTAGTATTCTCTTATGACGCTTTATATTTCTGTTGTGTCCGTTGTAAGTTCTCCTTTTTCATTTCTAATTTTATTGATTTGAGTCTTCTCCCTCTTTTTCTTGATGAGTCTGGCTAAAGTTTTATCAATTTTGTTTATCTTCTCAAAGAACCAGCTTTTAGTTTTATAGACCTTTACTATTGTTTTCTTTGTTTCTATTTCATTTATTTCTGCTCTGATCTTTATGATTTCTTTCCTTGTACTAACTATGGGTTTTGTTTGTTATTCTTTCTAAATTCCTTTAGGTGTATGGTTAGATTGTTTATTTGAGATTTTTCTTGCTTCTTGAGGTAGGATTGTATTGCTATAAAATTCCCTCTTAGAACTGCTTTTGCTGCACCCCATAGATTTTGGATCGTTGTGTTTTCATTGTCATTTTTCTCTAGTATTTTTTGATTTCCCCTTTGATTTCTTCAGTGATCTCTTGGTTATTTAGTAGCGTATTGTTTAGCCTCCATGTGTTTGTGTTTTTGCTTTTTTTTCCCTGTAATTGATTTCTAATCTCATAGCGTCGTGGTTGGAAAAGATGCTTGATATGATTTCAATTTTCTTAAATTTACCAAGGCTTGATTTGTGACCCAAGATGTGATCTATCCTGGAGAATGTTCTGTGCACACTTGAGAAGAAAGTGTAATCTGCTGTATAGGACATGGAATGTCCTATAAATATCAATTAAATCTATCTGGTCTATTGTGTCATTTAAAGCTTCTGTTTCTGTATTAATTTTCTGTCTGGATGATCTGTCCATTGGTGTAAGTGAGGTGTTAAAGTCCCCCATTATTATTGTTTTACTGTCGATTTCTTCTCTTATAGTTATTAGCAGTTGCCTTATGTATTGAGGTGCTCCTCAGATAGATGCATATCTATTTAGAATTGTTATATCTTCTTCTTGGATTGATCCCTTGATCATTATGTAGTGTCCTTCCTTGTCTCTTGTAACATTCTTTATCTTAAAGTCTATTTTATCTGATATGAGTATTGCTACTCCAGCTTTCTTTTGATTTCCATGTGTATGGAATATCTTTTTCCATCCCCTCACTTTCAGTCTGTATGTGTCCCTAGGTCTGAAGTGTGTTTCTTATAACAGCATATATATGGGTCTTGTTTTCATATCCATTCAGTGAACCTGTGTCTTTTGGTTGGAGCATTTAATCCATTCACACTTAAGGTAATTATTGGTATGTTTGTTCCTATTACCACTTTCTTAATTATTATGGGTTTGTTTTTGTAGGTCCTTTTCTTCTCTTGTGTTTCCCACTTAGAGAAGTTTCTGTAGCATTTGTTGTAGAGCTGGTTTGGTGGTGCTGAATTCTCTTAGCTTTTGCTTGTCTGTAAAGCTTTTGATTTCTCTGTCAAATTTGAATGAGATCCTTGCCGGATAGAATAACCTTGGTTGTAGGTTCTTCCCTTTCATCACTTTAAATATATCATGCCACTTCCTCTGGCTTGTAGAGTTTCTGCTGAGAAATCAGCTGTTAACCTTATGGGAGTTCCCTTGTACGTTATTTGTCGTTTTTCCCTTGTTGCTTTTAATAATTTTTCTTTGTCTTTAATTTTTGTCAGTTTGATTACTACATGCCTCGGCGTGTTTCTCTTTGGGTTTATCCTCCCTGTGCTTGGGTTTATCCTGCCTTTGCTTCCTGGACTTGGGTGGCTATTTCCTTTCCCATATTAGGGAAGTTTTTGACTACAATCTCTTCAAATATTTTCTCAGGTCCTTTCTCTCTTTCTTCTCTTTTTGGGACCCCTATAATGCGAATGTTGTTGAATTTAATATTGTCCCGGAAGTCTCTTAGGCTGTCTTCATTTCTTTTCATTCTTTTTTCTTTATTCTCTTCTGTGGCAGTGAATTCCACCATTCTGTCTTCCAGGTCACTTATCTGTTCTTCTGCCTCAGTAATTCTGCTATTGATTCCTTCTAGTGTATTTTTCATTTCAGTTATTGTATTGTTCAACTCTGTTTGTTTGTTCTTCTAGGTCTTTGTTAAACATTTCTTGCATCTTCTTGATATTTGCCTCCATTCTTTTTCCTAGGTGCTGGATCATCTTCACTATCATTATTTTGAATTATTTTTCAGATCTCTACTCATGTAGTTGTTTTTCTACTCTCTACTTCATGTAGTTGTTTTTCTGGGGTTTAATCTTGTTCCTTCATCTGATAGAATGTCCTCTGCGTTTTCATTTTGTCTGTCTTTCTGTGAATGTGGTTTTCCACAGGCTGCAGAATTGTAGTCCTTCTTGCTTCTGCTGTCTGCCCTCTAGTGGATGAAGCTATATAAGAGGCTTGCGCAAGCTTCTTGATGGGAGGGACTGGTGGTGGGTAGAGCTGGGTGTTGCTCTGCTGGGCAGAGCTCAGTAAAACTTTAATCTGCTTGACTGCTGATGGGTGGGGTTGGGTTCCCTCCCTGTTGGTTGTTTGGCCTGAGGTGACCCAACACTGGAGGCTACCCGGCTCTTTGGTGGGGCTAATGGCAGACTCTGGGAGGGCTCACACCACGGAGTACTTCCCAGAACTTTTGCTGCCAGTGACCTTGTCCCCCCGGTGAGCCACAGCCACCCCCCACCTCTGCAGGAGACCCTCCAACACTAGCAGGTAGGTCTGGTTCAGTCTCCTATGGCATCACTGCTCCTTCCCCGGGTCCCGATGCGCACACTACTTTGTGTGTGCCCTCCAAGAGTGGAGTCTCTGTTTCCCCTAGTCCTGTCAAAATCTTGCAGTCAAATCCCTCTAGCTTCAAAGTCTGATTCTCTAGGAATTCCTCCTCCCATTGTCAGATCCCCAGGCTGGGAAGCCTGACGTGGGGCTCAGAACCTTCACTCCAGTGGGTGGACTTCTGTGGTATAAGTGTTCTCCAGTTTGTGAGTCACCCACCCAGCAGTTATGGGATTTGATTTTATTGTGATTGCGCCCCTCCCAATGTCTCACTGTGGCTTCTCCTTTGTCTTTGGATGTGGGCTGTCTTTTTTGGTGAGTTCCAGTGTCTTCCTGTTGATGATTGTTCAGCAGTTAGTTGTGATTCCAGTGCTCTCACAAGAGGGAGTCTAAATGGCTTCTTAAGTTTACTTCTACCTTTGAAATTCTCTCAGTTTGTCCATAGTTTTGGTGTTGTTGTTTTTCCATAAGTGTGCATTGCTTGATTTATTTTTTAAAGTTATTTGAAAAGTGGGGGGGGGGGGAAGAAACTAACAAAACGGGAGAGAGTAAGCAAGTTTGTGAACTTGGACACATTAGAATTGCATTCCAGACAACTGAACTTGACAAAGAGCCCAAGTTTAAGTTTCCTGACTTGCTTTCAGTCCCTATTATTGGGAAGGAGCCGGTGCCCAGGGTTTTTGTGAAGCAGCAAGATCACTCTGCATCTCTCTTCCTTCTTTTTGTGGTGTGCAGCAGCAGGGGCTTCCAGGCCTTTTGTTTATTGTCCTCTTTGTTGATTACAGAGAGAGAGATCTGGAGGTAAATTCACCCACCTGACTACACCTGCTGAAAACTCTAGTAGCTTCCAGTCCCCGATAAAGAAGCATGCATTTTAATTTAAATCTCAGTCTCTTTCTTGATCTTGGACTCCATCTCTCCATCATATATGTGTATTTAAGTGAATACATCATAGATGTGGGCATCCCAGGCATCTCTGTACATTCAGAGCAACTTAACGCACTGATGTCTTTAAGTATCTGCTCTTAAAAGTGAAATACTAAATTTTGTTATATGTCCACAGTGAGGATGTTTACTGACTGTGAGAGCTGAATGGAAGATGATCTCCAGAATGAGGAGAGAGATAAAGAAACCAAGAGGAAGAGACTGAGAGACACTGGAAGCCAAGAGATGGAAAAAGAGAATGAATAAGGGGAGAAGAAGAGAGAGAGTATAGGATCATGACAGAGGCAGAGAGAGACAGAGAGCAATTCAGAGACAGGAGAAGTGGACTAAGAAAGAGGAGGATAAAGAGAAGGCGAGGGGCAATGAGCCAGTGATACTGTGGACTGGGAAGGGCAGATGGAGAGACAAAGGCAGCCTTGTAACAAACACGTGGAGACAGAGTAAGTCACAGAAAGAGAGTTTGAGAGGAAAACAAGAAAGGAAAAGTGTCAGTGAGTAGAGAGAACTTGTTATCAATTCATAAAATGTGCAGAGTAGAGCAAATTTCTACTTAGTCTGACCGTATTCTTTCCACTGTAGCAACAGCACACCTCTGGCCTTTGGCCCTGGGGGGTTTCACATCCAGCCAGTCTTGTTGCTGGCATCAGCCAGTCTTGCACGTGGGACAGCTCTGAGAGCCATATATGTTGGTGAGCTGGGTGTAGGGTGGAAGGGGTGCATGCAGTATTTATGCATTTTAAAGAATCCCTTAAATCCCTTCGGGAAGTAGGATTGATGGTCTGGAAGGTGGAAGGGCAACTTTTAACATTTCCTTTTATACTAGTCCATGCTATTTTGAATTTTTAATGGGAATGCATTTCTTTAATAATAAAAATCCTAAGATGTTTTAAGTGGCTGTTGAGTCAGCACAGTGCTGAGTGCTGGGAATACAAAGATAAATAACACCTGATCTTTACCCTTGACGGTGCATATTCTGGTGGAAATAGACAGACACATAAACAGATACATAGCAATTTAGTGTGATAAACACATAATAGCTGTAACAGAGTTTTGTGCAAAGTGCTATGGGAGCAAAGATGAGTGGGGGACAACTAATTTTTTTTTTTTTTTTTTTTTTCCTGAGAGTAGGAGGCAAGGCTTTAAAGGGAAGTGACATTTAAGACAGGTCTTTATACAAGGTTAGGAGTTTTGCAGACAGGATAGGGTTGGGCAGGAGGAAAGGCCACTCCTGCCCATTTTAAACTCCCCAGATCTTGGGTCAACAAGTGGTGACTGAAATGGTACTTTCTTTCTTCATCATCTCAGTGTCCAAGATATTTGGAATCAAGGCTCATAGTGTGTTTAAATATCAGATTAGACTCCCCAGTTTAAAATGTCCTGTTAAGTACTTGGCCTCAAACTGGCCAAAAAATCTGATTTTTCCAAAGGGAAAAGTTGTTCCCTTGAATCTTTACACACCCATGTGTGCTTGCACATGCATGCACCCAGATGCACAAACAATTTTAAAGTATTTCTATCTTCTCTATCCACAGTAGAATTTGATTAACTAAGCAATCATGGGATTTTTGTTGGCCATTCTGTATGTTTTAAAGAGTTAAAAGTGGGTGTTTATATCATTTTCTTGATCATGCTTCCCTAGTCAATATGGGAAACTGGGTGCATTAGGATGAGTTGGATTGTCACCACTTAGGATTGGAGTATGATTATTCAAGGCAGTAAGAGAATGCACTAGAGTCCACATCAGTGTTACCCAGACTTAAGTGGTTATGCCTTACAAGTAGAAGACAAAGCATACATAAAGTAAATACATAGGAAATTACCAAAGAATAAATTTGGCTTTTAACTGGTTGTCCCCTTTACCTCCTTCTTGTCTACAAAGAAGAAAAAAGATAAAGAAAAAAGAACAGAAGGGGGTAGCTGGTGAGGAAAGGCATGGCCAGAGTTAGGGGGAGCATGTGCTCTTAGAACCCACTCACCAGCTCATGAGTGGGTGAAAAGATACTTCCCTGGCCTTTGAGTTCTTCCCTTTCCATCCTTATAACTTTCAAACAGACTGTGGCTTGAGATGATGTTACAATGTCCAGATCTACCTTTGAGGTATCCTGATTTAGGAATTTTTGCCTAGCATTTTGTGCTACTGTAGTAGATTAAATGACTCAGGAATTTTATCATTTTGAGACAGAAATGACTTGGGAATGACTTTTTCAGCTGTTAACAAATATGTCCTTAGATATATAAATGACTATCCCCAAAGAGTAGGATGAGGTCTACTATGATCTGAATGTTTGTGTCCTTCCCACAAGCCATATGTTGAAATCTAACCCCCAACCTGATGGTATTAGGAGGTAAGGCTTTCAGGAGGTAATTAGGTCATGAGGATGGAGCCCTTATGAATGAGATTAGTGCCCTTGTAAAAGTGACCTATGGAACTCCCTTGTCCTTTTTACCATGTAAGAACACGGCAAGAGGACACCATCTATGAACCAGGAAGTGGGCCCTCACCAGATACTGGATCTTATGACATTTTGACCTTAGGCTTCCTAGGCTAAAGAACTGTGAGAAATAAATGTCTGTTGTTTATAAACCACCTAGTCTATGGTATCTTCTTATAGCAGCCCAAACTGACTAAGACAAGCTCTCTTTCAGTCACCTAATTTGGTTTAATTTCCTATACAAGACTCTCCTTGATATTCATTTAACTTAAAGTCTTAGAGAAAGGAGAAGGAAAAAATTATATTTGCCTTAAAGCTCACCAACTTTAGAAGTACCTGAGTACCTCATATCAACCTAAATGTAGGTCTTGAAAATATTTGTGAAGAAGTAACAATGACATTTCCCATTAGAGGCATAGAAATTAACTTATCTTTCTTTTGCAGGTGGGATTTGAGGTAGTTTAAGGCAAGGGCTGGCAAACTACAGCCCATGGGCCAAATCTGTCCTACCACTGTTTTTGTATGACCCACAAGCTACGAATGTTTTATATATATTTGTATATATATATATATATATATATATATACACACACATATATATGTATATATATGTGTATATATATATACACACATATATATATATGTATATATATATTAACATCTTTATTGGAGTGTAATTGTTTTACATTGTTGTGTTAGTTTCTGCTATATAACAAAATGAATCAGCTATACGTATACTTATATCCCCATATCCCCTCCCTCTTGCATCTCTCTCCCACCCTCCCTATCCCACTCCTCTAGGTGATCACAAAGCACTGAGCTGATCTCCCTGTGCTATGTGGCTGCTTCCCACTAGGTATCTGTTTTACATTTCGTAGTGTATATATGTCAGTGCCACTCTCTCACTTCATCCCAGCTTACCCTTCCCCCTCCCCATGTCCTCAAATCCATTCTCTACGTCTGTGTCTTTATTCTTGTCCTGCCCCTCAGTTCTTCATGACCATTTTTTTTTTTTAGATTCCATATATATGTGTTAGCATATGGAATTTGCTTCTCTGTTTCTGACTTACTTCACTCTGTATGACAGATTCTAGGTCCATCCACCTCACTAAAAATAACTCAATTTCATTTCTTTTTATGGCTAATATTCCATTGTATATATGTGCCACATCTTCTTTATCCATTCATCCGATGATGGACACTTAGGTTGCTTCCATGTCCTGGCTATTGTAAATAGTGCTGCAATGAACATTGGGGTACATGTGTCTTTTAGAATTATGGTTTTCTCAGGATATATGCCCAGTAGTGGGATTGCTGGGTCATATGGTAGTTCTATTTTTAGTTTTTTAAGGAACCTCCGTACTCTTCTCCATAGTGGCTGTATCAATTTACATTCCCACCAACAGTGCAAGAGGGTTCCCTTTCTTCCACACCCTCTCCAGCATTTGTTGTTTGTATATTTTCTGATGACGCCCATTCTAACTGGTGTGAGGTGATTCCTCATTGTAGTTTTGATTTGCATTTCTCTAATGATTAGTGATGTTGAGCATCTATTCATGTGTTTGTTGGCAACCTGTGTATCTTCTTTGGAGAAATGTCTATATTTAGGTCTTCTGCCCATTTTTGGATTGGGTTGTTTGTTTTTTGATATTGAGCTGCATTAACTGCTTGTATATTTTGGAGATCAATCCTGTGTCGTTGCTTCATTTGCACATATTTTCTCTCATTCTGTCTTTACTCTCACTGTTGTCTTTTTGTCTTGTTAATGGTTTCCTTTTCTCTCATTCTGTCTTTACTCTCACTGTTGTCTTTTTGTCTTGTTAATGGTTTCCTTTGCTGTGCAAAAGCTTTTAAGTTTCATTAGGTCCGATTTGTTTATTTTTGTCTTTATTTCCATTTCTCTAGGAGGTGGGTCAAAAAGGATCTTGCTGTGATTTATGTCGTAGAGTGTTCTGCTTATGTTTTCCTCTATGAGTTCGATAGTGTCTGGCCTTACATTTAAGTCTTTAATCCATTTTGAGTTTATTTTTGTGTGTGGTGTTAGGGAGTGTTCTAATTTCACTCTTTTACATGTAGCTGTCCAGTTTTCCCAGCAGCACTTATTGAAGAGGCTGTCTTTTCTCCATTGTATATTCTTGCCTCCTTTATCAAAGATAAGGTGAGCATATGTGCGTGGGTTTATCTCTGGGCTTTCTATCCTGTTCCATTGATCTATATTTCTGTTTTTGTGCCAGTACCATACTGTCTTGATTACTGTAGCTTTGTAGTATAGTCTGAAGTCAGGGAGCCTGATTCCTTCAGCTCTGTGTTTCTTTCTCAAAATTTCTTTGGCTATTTGGGATCTTTTGTGCTTTCATACAAATTGTGAAATTTTTTGTTCTAGTTCTGTGAAAACTGCCATTGGTAGTTTGATAGGGATTTCACTGAATCTGTAGATCGCTTTGGGTAGTAGAGTCATTTTCACAGTGTTGATTCTTCCAATCCAAGAACATGGTATATCTCTCCATCTGTTTTTATCATCTTTAATTTCTTTCATCGGTGTCTTACAGTTCTCTGCATACAGGTCTTTAATGACTTAGAAAAATAAAAAGAAGAAAGATATGTTGCGATACCCTCAAATTTTTTGATGTAATTTTTTTTTGGAACACGGTCATTTTTTGTCTATGGCGACTTTTACTCAAAACTGATAAAATTGAGTAGTTGTGACAGAGACTGTGTAGCTCATAAAATCGCAAATATCTATCCTCTGATCCTTTAGGGGAAAAGTTTGCGGACTCCTGATTTGGGGGGTTGGAGAGAATGCAAGCAGCGAGGCACAATGAAGATACTGCAGTTGTCATCTGCATGCTAACTTGAGGGTGGTCTTTTGACCTTGGTTTTCTTACTTCAAAGGTATACATATTCATATCCATTGCAAATTCCCATCGTGACGCGGACCTTTCATTCTCTCTTCCTGTCCCGTTGCTCATACTACTTCTTGCCCAGTTAAATCTATTTCATGTTTTAAGTCCTCGCTTAGACATTACCTCCTTTCTGAGAATTTATCCATTACTTCCAAAAAGAAGAGATACCTGATTCTTATGAACAGAGATCTTATGTGCCAGGACACTGTCTTTATGCCCTGTTCAAGCAGTAAGCATCATCTGGTTTGTATTCCAACTAATGGTGAGCTCCTTGAGGGCAAGACTCCATTTCATTCATTTTTATATACCAATATTTGACACATAGGAGGTACTTAATAAGAATACTTTAAAAGATCAGAGCACTAAAGCAATTTAGGATTGTTTTATTGGCCTTTTCTTGGTCTGGAAGATACATGGTCAGCATATAGACGCCATGATGATGGTCTACCTGGATATTTCTCACTGTCCTGATTCATGAAGTATAAACTATATGGATTACTTCATTCAAATAGTTCTAGTAAAAAGGCCCCAAAGTAGAGAGAGAGACTGAGATTGAGATAGAGATAGATAGAGATAGAGAGAGAGAGAGAGAGAGAGAGAGGTGCAGAGTCGCAGCTTTCTCGTAGCAGAAGGGGTAGGGATACTTCGTAATGAAGTCTGATGATCCAGCTTTAAAAATGAGCTGGTGACAATAGCCAGGACATGGAAACAACCTAAGTGTCCATCATCGGATGAATGGATAAAGAAGATGTGGCACATATATACAATGGGATATTACTCAGCCATAAAAAGAAACGAAACTGAGATATTTGTAGTGAGGTGGATGGACCTAGAGTCTGTCATACAGAGTGAAGTAAGTCAGAAAGAGAAAAACAAATACCGTATGCTAACACATATATATGGAATTTAAGAAAAAAAAAAAAAGGTCATGAAGAACCTAGGGGTAAGATGGGAATAAAGACACAGACCTACTAGAGAATGGACTTGAGGATATGGGGAGGGGGAAAGGTAAGCTGTGACAAAGCGAGAGAGAGGCATGGACATATATACACTACCAAACGTAAAATAGATAGCTAGTGGGAAGCAGCCTCATAGCACAGGGAGATCAGCTCGGTGCTTTGTGACCGCCTAGAGGGGTGGGATAGGGAGGGTGGGAGGGAGGGAGACGCAAGAGGGAAGAGATATGGGAACATATGTATATGTATAACTGATTCACTTGGTTGTAAAGCAGAAACTAACACACCATTGTAAAGCAATTATACTCCAATAAAGATGTTTTAAAAAATGAGCTGGTGGCTGGTAGGGGCTTGCATTGCCTCAGGCCTGAGGGAGAAAACACCTTCATGCTCCTCATTTAAGGAGCTGCATTGAGAACCAGCCCCCACTATACAAAAGTCTCAGCAGGGCCAGAACATTTAAGAAAAGATGAGGGACTACTGCATTGTGAGAAATAAAATTGCATTTGTGGTAATGGACTGAACGAGAGCACAGTGACAATGAGAAAATAATTATGGGTTTAATCTGCATGTTCTTTTAGGCACATTTACCTGAAAGGGCAGCTTGAGAGTTGCTTTCTTTTCCAAGTGAGTTTGGACGTAGTAGGATTTACATTAAAGGTGGGTAAGGACTGCTGTTTATCGAAGGCTCAGGCGATAGTCAATATGATTATAACCAACACTTACGGGTGTTTGCAATGTGCCAGGCACTGTTCCTGGTAATACATGTATTAGCAACAGTAGGAAGTAGGTATTGCCATTATCCCCATTTTAGAAATAAAGGAACTGAAAAATGAGAGGTTAAGTAACTCACCCAACATCACAGAGATAGCAGGATATAGAATTGGGATTTAAATCCAGACAGTTGTGATCTAAAAAAAATCTCAGCTCTTGGACATTATATTCTACTGCATTTAGAACACTGTGGCATTTCATCTTCAAGTAGCTTCCAGTTTTTCATGTATACAACCATTAGTTATTGAATGCCTAATACCTGTCAAGCATGCCAGGCCCTAGGAGTTTATTGATGATCAAACCCAGTAATAGTCCATGAGCTTAGAGCTTGGTGGTCCATCCACTGACTCTCTGTAGGGTTTGAAAGGTTATGATCTAGGAGTCCTTTTGAGAAGTAGACTTTTCAGAACTCCCAAAGCTTACTCATTCCTTAGGGGTTAATTGAAAAAATGTGAAGGAAACATTTTTCTAAATAAGATGAACATTGTTAGGCAACAGGTAGCCTGCTGGTTGTCATGGTTAAAGTAATGCAAAAATGTATTCACATAAATCTATATCTAAAGACATATAAACACGTAGGCCTCTCTTTATCATGGACATTGGCAAATTAGTATTTGTGCGTGTGTGTGTGTATGTGTGTGTGTGTGTGTGTGTGTGTGAAGGGTGTTTAAATATGCACACACATCTCTGCTTCTGCCTCTATATCTATATCATCAGGCTTATGATACTTACACCTATAGCTGGATAATCTCTTTCAATGCCTCTGCTGTGTTTTCAAATTTTGAGACAGGTTCTATTCAATAAGTATATAATAAAACTACGGGACTGCTTTTCTATGAAAACCAAAAGTTTGCCCTAGTCATATGATTAAGCAAACATTTTATGGGTAGATTAAAAAAATAGAGCTCGAGTGAAGTTATTTAGCAAATAATTTGGGGTCCTTTCTTCTTGCTATAGTTTCTTCTCTCACTTGGAAAATACCCCTTTCTATTTAAGAAGGAGCCCTTGGTTTATTTCTTCAAATCAACGATTGTTTAAGCTAGATTGTGTTGTGTGCAACCTGCTGTTTCAGCCTAATAGCTAAGTTGCCTTAATTCAATCAGAATAAATTTGAATGGTCTGACCTTGATTTATTATTTTATTATTAACTATAGCCAAGTTGTTCATGTTTTTAATGGACTTTCTTAGTTTTAGGTCCGCTTGCATTTTATTTATGCTAAATTGCTTGCAAAAGCATGGGCTTCTATTTAAGACCTATTATCTTTCTTTGTTAAAACATTTGCTGCATACTGGTTAATTTTCCTGCACAGTAATCTAGTGTTGGACAGAGTTTCTTAAAATGCAATATCGGTACTTCAATAGAGACAGAAATCCAGAATAGTAAATGGGTTTTTGCATCCTTCTGACAATACCATTTCTGCAATCAGGGATGACTGACAAAATGTTTCCTTCCCAGAAGTTCTTGGTCTCCGGCCTTCCTCCCGTCTACTGATTTTCTTCTTTAGGTGATTATTCAGTTCAGTCACTTTCTGGTAATTCAAATAACTTGTACCATCAGGAAATGCCTGATGTGTTTGCCCAAGATTTTCCTACCAAACAATCTGCTTTATTCATTGCTTGCCCATGTTTTAACACCACCTACCACCCACATCAGTATTTATCACATTGTTTGCTGATGGATATGAGCAGAGAATTTGGAATGCTTTTCACACCTCCCCCTTCATCCACAGGGAGACAGAGATTATCGCCACTTTGCAGAAGAGGGAGATAGATTAAATAATAGCACCATGTACCCCGATGGCTTAATTCTTTAAAAAAAAGCACTGCAGAAAGCCTTGGCATGTTGACAGAGCCATTCCTTTCTTTCCTTTTCAAGAGGTGGTGTGGATATTTGTCACAATACATTCTTATAATCCTGCACAAAATGCAGGCAAGTAACCGAACGCGAAATTCCTCTCTGTCTCCTCTGTGATACTATTATTTCTCAAAAATTGTGACCACTGCTACACAGGTCAGAAGAAAACTGTGCTAAAGGGGGAGAGGGATGTCGAGGAATTCGGCAGGTGGAGCTGTTCCCTGTGAGTCGGTGCTGAACCTGGCTGCTGCTTTGGGCTTCAGCCACTCACTGCTGAGAGCAAACTGGGCCAAGGCCATGGGCTCTTGCTTGTTTGGCAGAGACAAACTAGCTGCAGGAGTTCGCTCTGTCTTTAAACTGAGGCAGTGTTCCACTGCCTGAGTATGTCCTCTTATGCGATGAGATGGGGACGTTTGCCTAGCTCTGTGGGTGACCATTCTGGTACTCATCTAAAGTCAGTGAAGTCTTATTTGGAAGAAGGAGAGGGTAGTAGTTAAAGGTATGGATTGCAGGGCCCCATATTTGTTTTCTAGTTACTAACTCTGTGCCTTTTGTTGTCGCATGTAAATCTTACCATGTGCTTATTAACTTTCTGGTAGGGTTGAGAATACAGAACTAGGCCTCCTCTCAAGTGGCTTTCAGTCTAAGGGGAGAATACATAGTTAAAGTACAACTTGGTCAGGTGTTTACAGAGGAGAAGAATTTAGCCAGATGGGAGTGGGGTGAGGTGATGGATGATATTAGTAAAGACTTCCGAGAAGAGGTAACATATTATGTCCTTGGTAAATAAAAAGGATAAATAAGAATTTTCAGGTGAAAAGATGTAGAAAACATGCTCCCTATGGAAGGATTGATACATGTGACAACTTACAAGCATGAGAAGGAACAGCCCATGAAAGGCATAGGATGGAAGTCTGGGGAGGGAGATGAGGCCAGATAGCATAACATCATGAAAGGCTTTGCAAACCAGACTGAAAGGACGAGGGAGTGACATCAGCATTTCAGTTTGGAAGAATTGGATGAATTGGATGGACAAAATAGAGAAAGAGAGACTGGTTAGAAAGCCATTTGGAGCGTTCATTCCTCCACTGGTCCCATTTGTGAGGCATTGTGTGAGCAGCTGAGTGCCTCACCGTGGACGCTGGTGGTGGTTTGTGATTTTCACATATACTTTTTCAAGATAACACTACAGAATGTGGGGCCAACACACACAGTGTGTCACAAGATGTGTGTCATCAATAGTGATGTCTTTCGTCTGTTATACATTTCATCCTTTGCCTTTGGAATGCCAGAAGCTAGCTAGAGGGAGGCCTGTGCTGGAAGTCAGGATGCCTGGGTGTGGGCCCTGTCCCACCACAAGTTTCCTGTGTGCCTAACGAGAGTCATTTTAGTTCTCTGGGGTTATTTCCTCCATGATCCAGAGAATGAAAATGCCAGACTGGACAATAGCATAGGTCTCATCCATGTTATAAAACTTTAAATGTGATCCTACCTATGATCTGGTGATGAGAAGGATTTGAGCTGGCATTTAAGAAGAGCTTGGAGAAGAACCACAGGTGCAACTGGAATTTAGACTCAAGTACTAATGATTGAGAGGACTTTGTAGGGATAGAGTATGGATTTGAACCACACAAAGACATTTTCCTATAGATCACTATACAAATAGCATATAAATATAGGCTATGGGTAAATCTACTGAGTATACAATCAGTGTTTAATAAATATTCAAATTTTAAGCAGCTTTAAGGAACAGATGACATATATTTTTCCCTGGTCTCCATGCTTAACGCAGTGCCCTTCTCACACTAGCACTTGAGAAATGTCAGGTAATGAAGGTGCTTTAAAATGTCTTCTTCTGAGCATAGCTGAACATTTATGCAAGACCAGCACTTGTGGTTTCAGCTGCTTCTTGCAGTGCAGCTCTCTTTGCCACAAAATCTAAGTTCTCATCACAGTCTCCAGCGGGATTCATAAAGCCAGTCCACAATAGGAACTCTCCTAGAATTCTTGTCTCCCGGGCTCACATTTTAATATCTTTCCTCTTCCCAAACCTCTGCTGCATTTGGACACAAGAAAATGGAGAATGGCTCCTGGGAGGCAGCCAATGAGAGGGCTCACCCTGGTTGAATTGAGAGGGAAAGCTTTGGAAGACTAAAACAACTGAATGGGTTGGAAGCATACTACATGGTGCCCAATTCCTGGACCACCATTCTTTCCCACTCTTTACAATGAAGGAGCTTTAAATGTTCCGAGTCTTCAAGAACTGTTTTCCCCATGGTGTTCCAAGTCAGGGGGAAAGAATGGGGCTATTTTATAGGAAGGTGTGAACACTGGTGATTTTTGATTGTGTGGTATTCAGGGAAGGCAAGGGCTGGTGATGAAGACGGAAAAAGACACTGCTGCCTCAGCAGAGTTTCCTGAGTGCAGGACAAACCACTGGGACTGTGCTGGGGGAAGTGTCTGTGTTCAGCAGGAAGCCTGGTGTCTAGGGAGTCATGATCAAAGGCGAGAAATCCTCTTTGCTACAGCCAGCCTTTAAAATAGACCCAATTAGGCCCTTAACTCGGAACCCAAGGGATTCCTCTGCCCCGTGCCGGCTTCCATTCCCACTCTGCCATGGGACCTGTGCATGCACACAGGCAAGACACAGTGATAATAACTTTTATTGTATTACATGATGAAGGGCCAGGAACAATTTTGAGTCAATGATCTGAGCACTACCCCAAAGCAAGTTGTCATTACATAACTACCACCTTCTTGAAAACTAGTCTAATAATCCCTGTTGGGCACACTGCCTACTTTCTCAGCTTCTTCTGGCTTGGAGAATTGTAACAGTGCTAACAATTGGCCTGGGGAGGAAATGGTGAAGTTTGTGTTTTTACCTAGAAGAGAGAGTCATAATTTTCATTTGTTCTAATGTTAAATAATATGTGTGCCCCTCCCCTGCATGATGTCCATCTCTGCAAAAGTGACCAAGATAAAAAGGCATCCCTCTTGCCCATGGGCTGCTCAGTGCAGATTCTTATGGACTCAATTTGAGTTCACATGGGGATTTTGCTGGACACTTTCATTGCTTCTTTTGCCACCAGTCTGATCTTGGTAATTGAGTGTCGTTAACTGTTGGGTCCCTTACAAAGCAGAAAGATCTCTGAGGTCAGTCCCTCCAGTGCTCTCATTTTACAGAGGAGGAATCTGAGGATTATGGAGACTGAACTAAATATGCTGTAAAAGACTTCAGAGTATAGATGCCCTTGACTTTTATAAAGGGTTCAAAACACTGGTGGTGTGTTGTGGTGGTGAAAGACTGGGTTTGGAGTCTCGGTTCTTTCATTTACTAGTTGGGCAATATTGGACAGGTCATTTAATTTCTCCAAGATGGTTCATTCGCATATAAAATGAAAGTAATGTTGCATCCACCTAACAGGGTTAGACTGAGTACTACTAGAGATCATATATGTCAAGCATTTTGCACAATGCCCAGTGCAAATTAAGTACTATGCATGATAGATGCTGAGATAATGAAAGCCCTTCGGAGAAGATGTGATTATCTATAACTTGAAAACAGTGAAATATGTATATACATATATATTTTTTTCCTTATCACAAAGGTTGATTAGTCAGCAAGCCTTCATAATACAAGAATTTTCTGCTAAAAGCAGACCATAGAATTCATTTCACTTAAAAAGCAACGCTATAGGCACTCACTGAGAACATTCAGAGTTTTCACTCAGTCTGTGACAACATGGTCCAGTAAGAAGAAATATGTGTTCATTTATTTGAAAACTCAACACTTAAAAGTCAACCACAGGGCTTCCCTGGTGGCACAGTGGATGGGAACCCGCCTGCCAGTGCAGGGGACAAGGGTTCGAGTCCTGGTCTGGAAAGATCCCACATGCCACGGAGCAACTAAGCCCGTTCACCACAGCTGCTGAGCCTGCGCTCTACAGTCTGCAAGCCACAGCTGCTGGGCCCGCGTGCCACAGCTACTGAGGCCCACGCACTTAGAGCCAATGCTCCACAACGGGAGAGGCCACTGCAGTGAGAAGAAGCCCACGCACCGCAGCGAAGTGTAGCCCCCACTCGCCGCAACTAGAGAAGGCCTGCGCACAGCAACAAAGACCCAATGCAACCAAAAGTGAATTTAAAAAAAAAAAAAAGTGAACCACAAAGAAACAAACCATAAAAATGATAGCGTGAAATTATTGCTGAGAGTAAAACTGCATGTGTCATGAAATTAGAAGCTTGAATTTTAACAGTTTCTAACAAAGCACACTTTTTCAAGGCTTCTTTGAAACCCTGTGTTGCTGGAATCTATATGCCTGAAGGAATTGTGGTGGTAGTGGTAGACTTAACTTCACAGATTTTGCAAGGAAATTTCGGTTGCCAAAGCTTGAGATACTTAGTGTGTGTTCAGATAAACACAGTTTTGCACTTATTTTCTTTTTCAGTGGTAGGCAAATGCAACTTATGAATGACTGTGGGATCAAGATTGGGATGGTTTTCTTACGGGATTTAATTTGAATGCTGCTTCAGCATTACCTTTGTTCAAATGGCGGAGGGGAATGGAATGGTTAAGAGGATCACTAGAGGCCTGCAAACCTGGGTGTGCATCTTGTCTCCACTTTTCGCCAGCCAGGTGTCTTTGCACGAATCCCTTAAATGCTCCAAATGTTTCTTCATTCTCCATTTCTTCCAATTCAAGATGGTATTGATAGTGGCAGCTCCACAGGAGTGTTGTGAGAGACAAATGAGAGAAGTTTTATGAAGCACTTGGTGTTTGGTTAGGTGCATGGAGGTTCTGAATACCTGCTGGTTAGCAGCTTTATGTCTGGGCTGTTATTATTATGTCTTGGTGACTCCAGGTTTCTCAGAAAGAGCTGTGTGATCACTAGAAATAGTTCAAGGAAGAGCCTGACAAAGACTAATTTACATGGGCTGGTCGTCTTTTGTCTTCAGGAATATGGATTATGTCAAAGCAGTCAGTTAGTGATGGAGCTGCCTAGAGGGTACATGCTTCACTAAGCTCTACATCTTGGTGTATGTGTAAGGACCTGACTGTACCGTTAAGGATCCACTTTCTCAGGACTTCCCTGGTGGCGCAGTGGTTAAGAATCCGCCTGCCAATGCGGGGGACACGGGTTCAAGCCATGGTCCAGGAAGATCCCACATGCCTCAGAGCAGCTAAGCCTGTGCGCCACAACTACTGAGCCTGCGCTCTAGAGCCCACGAGCCACAACTACTGAGCCCTCATGCCACAACTACTGAAGCCTGCACACCTAGAGCCCAAGCTCTGAGACAAGAGAGGCCACCACAATGAGAAGCCCGCGCACCGCAACAAAGAGTAGCCCCCGCTCGCCGCAACTAGAGAAAGCCTGCGTGCAGCAACAAAGACCCAATGCAGCCAAAAATAAATAAATTAAATTTAAAAATAAATAAATTAAAAAGAAAGGATCCACTTTCCCCTTTTTCCTCTGTCTTTCCATTACTCTTTCCCTCTCTCTCTTTCTTGTCCCCCTCCTTTGGGTCTCCTAGGATTTGCTAGGAGTTCACTGCTACGTCACCAATTGATTGCAGGGCCAGACCAAAGAGTCTAGGTGGCAGTGTCTTTATTTCATTTGGAAAGATCTTAGAAGGATAAACAAATAATGGAAATTGTGTTTTGTTTTGGCTTTTTTCCTCCCAGACTTTCCAAATTAGCTAGTCTTCCATCAGTAAGGCTAAGTGTACACCTCTGCCTGTTACCAGCTTAGTTTCTCATTTAAAAAAAATTTTTTCATATATATCTTTTCAAAGCCAGTGATTTCAATGCCCTCTTTTATACCTGGAATTTCTTTCTAAAGAAAGAAAGAAAATATCCAGATGATTTAAGCAAATGAGGATTTAATTCATCAGATATAATCTTATTTCTGCGCTTAGATTCATAGCTTTAATCTGTAAACAAGCACATCATTAGGGAGATAGGTAATTACACAAATTAGATTGGAGAAACTTTGCCAGAGGAGATGGATATTGTTTACCCTCATTTGTTTGGCACCAGAGGAATTTCTCCCACAAAGAGAACATCTTGCGTGCCTCGAGAAGGGGAAAATAGTGGAAAGTCTAGGAAAGGAATGCTTTTGTCCCTGGGACTGAATCTTGTAGCAATGGGCTCTTGTCCGGCCACTTCATGGGGGTCAGTCTGAGGTGAAGGACAGCAGAGAGCGTGGAGCAAATAGAGGCATTGAGGTGTCCATTTCCCAGGAGCCTGACACATTTGTTGCTCAAAATATGTTCTTTGGCTTAAATGGAAAGTCTTTTAAATTTTAAGATGTGCTCTGCACATGTTGAAGTACACCCATGAAAAAATCAATCAAATTGCCTTGGGGATCTTTATTCTGACCAAGAATTTCTACGATTTCAAGGGGAGATGTCGATCTCAAAGCGAGAATAGTCTACATGAGAAGTAAAATGTAAATATGAATTGATGTCTCTGTCTATCCGCTCATCTTAAAAGGAGGGACTGGTAAGACTTGATGAGTGGTGTAGACCATCACCTTTGGAAGGACTTTACAGGCAGATATGATTGCTGAGTGTTGAGAAGGCAGGGAAGGAGAGGAGGGAGGAAACACATTCTCTTTGGAAAGATGGATCCTTATAGAGAATAATAATAAATTTGCAAAGACAGTTTGGCTCCTGGAATCCAAGTGTTGTCTTTCTCTTATTGGCATTAGGAAGCCAATAACTACTGAAAGTAAAAAGTGACTTAAAGAAAATCACACTAAAATAAGAATGGTCTGGCATGAAGTTCAGAAAGGATTGGAGGGGTGGAGAGATCATTTAAAAAGTAAAGTGAAACAAAAAAAAGTAAAGTGTTCATTCATTCATTTATTTTTTTTAAAATTATAAATTGAGTACCTACTACATGCTAGGCACCATACCAGGAACAGGAGATTCATCAGTAACAAATCGAATATGAATTTTGCTCTGAAAAATTTTAGAAATTGAGACCTGAGAGAGATTATTATATCTTTGATTATTTTGGTAATAATGAGATTAGAAAGGCAAAAAAATTAATGTTGCCTATTTTTGAACTTTATATAAATGGAACCATACTGTATATACTGTCTTGTCACTGACTTCTTTTGTGACATTTATATCAATCACTCTGAATAGTGGTCGTAGTTTGTTCATTCTTGTTGCTGTATGATATCCCATCCTATGAGTGTACCACAGTTTATCTATCCATTCTCCCGAAGATGAGTACCTGAGTACTTTCCAGTTTTTGGCCAAATACTACTGCTTTGAACATTCTTGTAAATAACAGTATTTACATTTGTAAATAACAGCAGTTGTGATACATTCTGTGAAAGTACTATCAGAGGGGTTTAACCTAACTGGGCAAGGCAGAAGAAACTTTTTGAGGAAGTGAAATTTGAATTAGGGGCAATGGAGTCCAGACAGAAGGAATGGTGTTTGCTGACATCCAGGATAGGAAGGAGATTCAATCAAATAACTCTTCTAGAGCAAGAACGTCTAGAAATACGTGGCATCAATGCGGTGGGCCTCATTCAGAGTGTCCCCAGCACCTGTTGTCCATACAACTCCATCCTCTCTGCCATTCCCGCCTTCCAGCCTCCTCCTCCTGTGCCTGGCTCCCAGCTGGAGGATGGATGCCTGAGGCTCCAGGATGGTAACTACAGAATGCAGGGATTCCCTGTGGGAGACCACAGAGGAGGGGGACTCCGGAGAGCCCTGTGACCGGAAAGCCACAGATTCTTCTGTTGGTGAAATAATTATTTTCCAAAATGGACCCCTGGGCATGTTTGGTTTTGTTTTTAATTAGGAAAGGTGGCTAGACTATGGTCTTAGACCTGTCTGGTGGAGTGATCCAAAGGGAATTTGTTCCCAAATAGAGTCGGATAGAACTGATTTATTCTCCCAAATTTGTTTGGCAAATGGAAAAGGGAAGTAGGGGAGCCTCGGTGGTGTGTAGGGAAGCAGTTGGTGTGCACTGGGCCAAGGGAAGTGTGCAAAGGCCAAGAGAATAACAGTATTTTATTAGAAACTTCACCTGGCATCTTCTTCTACTTGGGCATGGGATGAGGACAAATGGCTGAATGGCTTACAAGGCAGATTTCTGTTCCTGGGGAGAGACAGTATTTCAAAGAGGCCAAGAAAATGAACCCTGAGATCAGATGGCCTGGACTTGAACCCTGACACCCCTGTTTACTAGCTGGGTAATCTCAAGTATGCTGTTCAACCTACCCATATCTCTATTACTTCATATTTAACATGGACATAATAATAAAGGTGGTTCTAAGGATTAAATGATTACATACGAGGCATTTAGAACAGCGCCTGTTGCATTTTGGCATCCTTGTAATTGTTAGATATTACTATTAATTGGGCCCCATCACTTTCCAGCTGTGACTTCAGATAAGACACAGTCCCTCTTTGAACCTCGATTTCTTCGCCTTCACCCACAATCTGAGGTCTCCAGGGCTCCTCCTGACATTTTACATTTGTGTACGTGTCCCATTTATATTCTCCAAAGCTAAGGTGGTATAATCACATGGCCTGGTGCTGCAGGATGTTTTGTACGCCCCCGATGTTGACAACTACAGCCCCAAGTTTGTCTGGCAAAACCCCCTACTGTCAAGATGTGATGGAATGCAATCTGAACTTGATGCATTCTGTTTTCTTTGCAGGCTGTGTGGAACCCTAGTTTGGATCAGGAAATGAAGATTTATTGTTTGTGTTCTATTCTCTCATTCCCTTTGGTTGTTAAGATTTCAGTAGGTCCCTTGCATGAAGAGAAGCCACAATTCTTTGCCCTCCCCCTTGCATATGGGTTCACAAGCCACTCCTTGAAAAGTCTTAGCTGATGTCCCCATAAGTTTTGCATAAACATATTTCCAGCTTCCACCTTCTTGATTTCAAGTTATCTTTTCCTTTCAGCCCTTTTTTGGGTTCTTTTAAAATTTCCCCCTAGGACTTCAGGGTCTTCACTATTAAACAGTGACCACAGTTTACTATCATCTTGATGAACAACTTAAAAGAAAAACCAGAGGTTATTTGTATGAAAACAGGATCATGGTGAAGGGTGGGAAAAAATGAGAGAGAGCTCAGGAGACACCTTCAGTTGCTATAACAACCATATGTAATATCTGTATTTTCTTCCCTCTTTGCTTTTAGTAGCTATCTAATCTATCTTCTGATTTCTGATTCTAAAAATCACCTGGTATCATTTTACAAAAGGACATGTGAGTTTTTAACAATGCTTGAAAAAGAAGCACAAATGCAACAATGATTATCAAGTATTGTGGGTCTCCTACCTGCCAGGCACTTTATTGAATGTTTAATACATGTCATTTCATTGTAATTTTCTCTTTCTTCTAGAACACTGTGGAGAATATATTGTTTTCTGGAAATACAGTGGGGGTTTTTTTGTTTGTTTTTAACATCTTTACTGGAGTATAATTGCTTTGCAATGGTGTGTTAGTTTCTGCTTTATAACAAAGTGAATCATCTATACATATACATACATCCCCATATCTCTTCCCTTTTGCATCTCCCTCCCTCCCATACTCCCTGTCCCAAAGTGAGAGAGTGGCATGGACATATATACACTACCAAATGTAAAACCGATAGCTAGTGGGAAGCAGCCACATAGCACAGGGAGATCAGCTCGGTGCTTTGTGACCGCCTAGAGGGGTGGAAATACAGTGTTAATCTGATACATTTATAGCTGGAGCCATTAGGAAACTCCCAGTGCATGTTCTGGGTCTGAGCTTTAGAAGGAACAGCCTTATAGGACGGCAGGTTGTAGGTGGGAAGGGTAGTTTGATCAGTGCCCTTTCATGATTCATCCAGTGACTTCTGTTCATCATACAGTTAAAGTTGTGCTTGGTCATATAATTGTCTGGTTATCTTTCTTTGTTGAAGGGAATCCTTCTGCGTGTATGGGTCTGTGTGTATGACGCTGTTACCTCTTGCATGCTTAATTGGAAGAGAATATTGACCAATGTTACAGTTCAGTGCATCCATTTTGCACCTACTGTGTGCAAAGCACTGTGCTCAGTGCCAAGGGGGGTGAGTAGATACAGTCTTCAGCATTCTGGAATTTGTATTCCAATTGGAGAGAGAGTCACAAATACAAATAATGCAAAGAATCGTACAATTGTGATAAATCCTAGAACAGATATGCAATGATTAAAGGAAGCCAAAGACCTTACTTTCTTCAGAATAACTTTACCGTCACGAAGACTTACCTGTCATTGTATAATAGTTCTTTCTGACAGCACCCTTTTACTCAATTTGAATTCAGTTCACAAATATTCAGGGAGCACCTGTATGTGTGAGGCTCTCTGTTCCGCACAGAGGTTACAGGTAAATAGGATAGGGCCTTTCATCAAAGATATGTTGTACGTATGTGCATGTGAATTAGCGTGAGCATGACTTCCAAAGCAACTTCTCCTTTCTAAATTTCCATGGTGTTTTGTGTTCCTTATGTTAGGCAAAGCCATAGACATTCAACTAGTGGCCCAAGACATACAGCTGATCAGCCAGAGTTAGGTTTTTAAATATAAGTTGGATTTTGTTACTCCCCTTAAAACCTTACAGGCCTCCTTTTTTGTATATCTGGGCACCATAACAATCAGTCCTGTGCTGAGCTTTCCGTGGGCCACTGCACCCCACCCTTCACATTGTGGTCTAGCTACATCAATCTGCTGTGGAGTGATGGGATGTAAAGCCTAAATAAGCCATTCTAGAAAGAGGCGGAGGGAAGGAAGGCTGGTTAGTAGGAATTAATAGTATAAAGTTTAAAAGTTATAAGGAATTTTTAGCTAAATGATAGTTATTTCTCTATGCAGTGAACTGTACCTCCGTAATTTCCTTTCTTCCTTCCTTTCATCTATATCCCACCCCCACCCCCCAGCCCTCATTCCCTTAGAGTGAAAGTATGCCAGTTACTTTGCCCAGGGCCAGTAAGACCCTCTGACCCCTTTATTATTTTTAGTAGTAGTAGTTGAAGCAGCAGTATGTAGGGAGAAGAATCTCAATGACTCACACAGAAATTTCAGCAATTGGTGGCAAAGGTATTGGAATCTATAGCTCTGAATACATTTCCTTCTTTCAGCGGCCCTTTCTCATTTAGTGTGAAAAAGCACTGGAGTAAGCCGGTTGTGTTTGTTAGCGAGATGGAAACAGACAGGAGAAGAACATGATTTAACTGGAATTGAAACCTGGGCAGCCGTTTAGGATTTCTATTCCTTTTGAGATGTGGCTAGACCCTATTTTGGTTTGCAGATTCCTGGGGTTCTGATTATTAAAGATTTTCAAAAGTTGTGGTTGTATTCAAGTGCCAGTAGTTGTGAAAGAGACACAAAGGGAAGGATGTAAGAAAAGCATCAGAGCTGAGCTGAAGGGCTCTTCCCACAAAGTCCTTCCTGCCGCCTAGATTTCTAACTCCTTCAAAGACGTCTTCTATTCCCAACAAGGGAAAATGAAAACAAACTGCTCTAAGACTCTTCCACAAGTGTGGCTGTTTTTTCAAAGCCAAGAAAAAGCCTTTGTGTCTGCTGAGGTAAGCTGTTCACGGGCTCATTTTCCTAGATTCTATTCTTAAGATATAGGGGACAGAGGAAATAATAGGAAACATGGTTATACACATGGAGTGCCAGCAGGGCTGGGGAAGATGGTAATCTTTGTGAATCTTGTTAATGCTTTAACAGACAGACAATACTCACAATCAGCACATTGATTCTTTGAATGGAAGCAGGCACGGAAGTGCTGCTTAAAATAGTGTGTTGATTTTCACATAAAAGTAGGCCAAACTCTCTCTGTTTACAGTATTAATTTGCTTAGCAAGCCCTTTATTTCATTGACAGTAAGGAGATAAGCTTCAGCCCAGCTGTGACTGAATTATCCATCAAGCAACAAGTGTTTGTTGTCTGCTGTCTGTGTGCTAGCGATTGCTGGGCACCGTGGTGTATGCATAAGATAAATGATATATCTCTCTAGGTTTTCAGGAGATTTAGTCTTGAACTAAGGAGACTAGGGTAGCTCATTTTAAAATGAAATGCTACCTCGTAGAAATAAACACATAGTCTAGGAAACAAAAAGGGGAGAGATTGGCACAGTGCTTTGTAGAACAAGGCGGGGTTCTCACTGGATGTTTAAGGCTAGGTAGGTTTGGGTAGGAAACATGTGAAGGTTTCCATAAAAAGGGAAAGGCTTGGATATAGGGATAAAAAAATGGGATTTCCTGGAGTTTACAGAAACTTGACTTTGTGGTGAGGAGGTGTGGATGGAGGGTGGGGATGGCGAAAGGGAGGAGGTGGGTAGAGGGACAAAGGGAGAGGAAAAGGGGGCGGGGCGGTGTGTGTGAGGAGGTGGCGATGGAGCCTGAGGAGTGTGGAAGTCTTTAAATGCTAGGCAAAAGAGGATTCTCATCAATTCCAACTCATCTGAGTCTGAGAGGATTAATTGTCGAGGTTTTATTTTACTACTTCTTCTCATAGGAGAGAAAGAAACACTGAGGGAAGACAGATTTCCTGTTTTTTGGTCAACAGCTGTCCTTCATGCTGGAAGGAGGCCGGGGAGGGAGCAGACAAGGAAGATGAGGGATGTTCTCATCTTTGGTTGTGCCTCAGCTGCCCAGTCAGTAAAATGGATGAGAAATAACTCGGTCACAAATAATTGTCCTGGGAGTGTCCTTTGTGTAGAAATAGTCTGAACGGTGAAAGGGTGAAGTACCTTTTCCAAGGTACCACATCAGCCACGAGAAGGGCTGAAGCACAGCCTTGTGGGTCAGTTTGAAGGAGTCTCTGCAGTTGGTAGATTAATTTTAGGAGAGGGAGGTGAGACTTGGAGGGGCTGGAATTGGTCAGAGCGTAAAGCAGAAATGTGATTTGAAAGATCTTGGTAAGAGACCCAGGGGAGGAGGACATGCCAGTAATAATGACCTTGCCAGCTGGTAGCCAGGCATTAAAAAAAAGCGCCCAAATGCAAGATATCTCAGAATTAGGAGGGGTAGTGTAAGGGGCAGGGGAGGGCACAGAGGACCTGGCGACCCATGTGTGGTGTCGGCAACAAGGAAGCGTTGGGAAGTGAGTTCAGCTTCTAGCCCTTTCCACTTATATGAGGTTCCTAGAATAGGCAGATGCATGGAGACAAAAGAAAATCAGGGGTTACCAGTGTTTGGGAGAGGGGGCATCGGGGGTTATTGTTTTAGGGGCCAGAGTTTCTGTCCGGGATGACATTACCATTCTGGACATAATAGTGGTGATGGATAGACAACATTATGAATGTACGTAATGCCACCGAATTGCACACTTAAAAATGGTTCAGGGGCTTCCCTGGTGGCGCAGTGGTTGAGAGTCCGCCTGCCGATGCAGGGGACACGGGTTTGTGCCCCGGTCCGGGAAGATCCCACATGCCGCGGAGCGGCTGGGCCCGTGAGCCATGGCCGCTGAGCCTGCGCGTCCAGAGCCTGTGCTCTGTGGCGGGAGAGGCCACAACAGTGAGAGGACCACGTACCGTTAAAAAAAAAAAAAAAAAAAAGGTTCAAATGGTAAATTTTATGTTATGTATATTTTGCCATAATAAAAAAAATATTTCTTTCACGATTAACAAAATAGCTACCTGTTTGGGAGGAACTCTGGTGTTCAAAGTCCACGAGGAAAACTGCTCAACTTTAACTTGTGTTAAGAACCAAAAGTAGGAGCAGCAGTTGATATCAGACAGGTCCTGAGTCTTCAGATCTTTGTACTTTAGTTCTCCTGTTGTTGCCTGTGTGCTGCACAAAAGCTCCTCTCTGCCATGAGAGGCCACCATTATGATGTTGAATTATTCTTGCAACTATAAGTAAATTGTTCCCAGCCTCTGCTCCTCTGGGTAGATTTTGGAAGGTTTTTGGTTAATTATTTAAAATACGATTTGCCTCTTAAAACTGTTTATCTTCTGTCACTGCTTGGAGAATATTTCCCATTTTCCATTTTAAAGATATTTGAGATACTGAGCTTCATCATAAGGAATGCTGCTTATTTGTTGCTAGGCAGTCTGTAACTCTATAGCAGAGTCAACTTCTTCCTTCTGCAAATAAAAGCGGCCGGAAGACAAAGAATCCCACTTCTTTGGAAAATTTTACTTTGCCCCTAAATGCCCTTGAGTGGCTAGGTTTTCCAGATTTTCTCCCCATTGATGGTTCTGTTGAGAGGGTTTGGGTTCTCTTAACTCACAGTGAAGTCTCCCCTGCAGGACTGGAAAACAGTGATTCCTTCCTGTCGGACAGTCCTTTATTGCATGTGAAACTCATCCCTTCTTCTCTGATAGTTTGGTCTTTTTTCTCTAAAATATATAGAAAACTTGGCTATATCTGAAGACATTATTACGTCTGTTGTAGTTATAGGGGATGGAATCTCCTCTGTAATGCAGAACAACATAATTGCATCTCCACTAAATACACTGACACTGAGACCCCCAGGAACTCCCGCTTCAGCAGAGTAGCGCTTTTGTGAACTTCAGAGCGGGATCAATGGTCTCTCGTGTAGAACCCAACAATAGCAATAGTGCCAGTGACAGGGAAACTAAAATCAATAAAGAAAAGAGATTTCAGCCAAGGCATCAAAGAGGTTATTAGGGGACAGTGAGAAAGGAGAATTAAAAGAGCAGTTGGAAAAGGTCTTAAAAAATCTTCCTTTGAAGGGGTTTGTTCAGAGAAGTCTCTTGAATGTAAGATGACAAGTCCACACTCCCATATTCAAATTAAATGGCAAGTTGGGAAAAGAGGATAAAATATAAAAACTTAAATCGTGCTCACGTGAAACATTTTCCTAATTAACGAGTTAATCCATCTCTACCTGGTTTCTCCCTAATGAACAAAGGCAATTGCGTTATTGTTCAGGCTCCTGTGGAGCCATTGATAACAACAGAGTTATTTGTATATCCCTCTTCCTCCCTCCTTTTTATGCCAGCGTGCAATTGAACCCAATCATTGTATTTCTCCAAAAGTTGAAGGAACGGCAGCTCTTGCCTGAGCCTGACTGATTTATTCCATGTTCTTTCGTCCCACGGCAACTAAATTCTAGTTACATTTATTTTTGAACAAAGGTAGTCAGCCTCCGAGAGAGATTCTCTTTTAAATGAATGACAGCAGACAGTTCCAAGACCATTCATTTGCTTATATCTATTTGCTGTATGTAGACGGCTATTATAATGCATGTGGTGCTTCAGAACAATTCTCCCCAGTCTGCTGTCAGTAGCAACCAGCTGAAGGAGCCTGCTTCAGCCAGACTTGTGCTTGGCATCTTGAATCTGAACCGCGACTTTCCATATCGCTTTGATATTTGGACTAGTTCGTGCTCAGAAACCGGTGCTGGGAAAGAGCCTCCTTACTGCAAATAATTGATTGGCTTAAAGGGACTATAAATGTATACTTGGTATGTTTCGCTAACCATCTTATAAACAAGTTTGCAGAAATGAAATGTGTTCCTCCCCAGAGCCTTGTCACTAGACCTAGTGACATCACCTAGGAGTAAAACCCAGGAAACCTTCTCAGGTACTGGGATAATAATAACTAAAGGGCAGGGAGGAGAAATGCCAGAGAACTAATGTTAACCAACATCATGGATCAGCATAATGAAGCAGGGAGAAGACTAGGGGAAATACTCCATCTCCCAGGTAAAGGGGTATTAGAATTCAGGAAGTCCCAGGTAGGAACAGGTGTCCTGGAAAAATAATGTTGGCAGTGATTCAGTAATCCCCCGTGTGATGGTGAGGGTTTCTGTATGTTTCCTTGTTTGTCTTTGTAAGCACATCACATAGATTTCTTCCTCACAAGGTTCTCTTCTTACTTCCATTTTACAGAAGAGAAAACTGAGGTTCCATGAGGCTCGGCAGCTTCTCCAAAGCCAAAGGGCTGGTAGATGGCAGAGATGGTGTCAAAGGCTCACAGGCCTGATGATTCCAAAATCTTAATTACAAAGCCCGTTTTGCCTTTCCCCCTTGCCCCTGCCAGCAAAAGTTCACGCTTGCATTTTTCAGGCTTCCCTAACTGTGAAAGGAGAATGGTACATACTGTCAGCCCTGTATCCTTTTCTCCCAAAGGACACTTTGGTCCTCTGGTTGCTTTTGTGTAAATTCTTTCTCATACAGGGCATGATCTAGGTTAATTTTATATTTATCTGGAAGAAGGGCTTAATACTCCAGAGCAGAAAAGTAAGTGCTGTGGAATTTGTTTCACGCCTACAGAGCTTTGTAAGGCCTTACGTTTACCTTGAAGAGCTTACAATTTAGTAGAAACTTTGGAAGGAAAGGAAAGTAACATGTGTTGAGAATCTCCCGAGTTCCAGTCACTTTGACTGTTTTTGAGAACTACTTGTATTCAATCCTTGAAACAGCTGAAGACACTATTAGTGTCTCCATTTCACATGAGACAAAGTTCCAAGATGATACGTTATGGCCCAAGATTACACAGCTGGTAGATGAGGCAAGGTTTAAACCCAGGTATGCCTGACTCCAAGCCATAGTCACCCAACTCCCTATTGTATAAGACAGGGTGCCGGGCTTCCCTGGTGGCGCAGTGGTTGAGAGTCCGCCTGCCAATGCAGGGGACATGGGTTCGAGCCCTGGTCTGGGAAGATCCCACATGCCGCGGAGCAACTAGGCCCGTGAGCCACAACTACTGAGCCTGCGCGTCTGGAGCCTGTGCTCCGCAACAAGAGAGGCCGTGACAGTGAGAGGCCCGCGCACCACGATGAAGAGTGGTCCCCGCTCGCCGCAACTAGAGAAAGCCCTCGCACAGAAACGAAGAACCAATACAGCCAAAAATAAATAAATTTATAAAAAAAAAAAAGACAGGGTGCCATCAGATTCAGAGATGAGGGTGAGCATGAGGGGAAGGGGGTGTGTGCTCCATGCAGGAAGGAAGCGTGAGTGAGGTGACACAGAATCAGAAGGGCATGGGGTGCGTACAGAAGACGTGATTAGAGCTTGTTCTATTGTTTAAGATCCTTTCTGGAAAATGATTCCATCTTCCTACTATCTTGGAACTTAATCAGACAGTAGGAAAGATTATGCCATGTGGGAAAGATACACAAAAAGGACATAGGAACACTTAAGAAAATGAACTAAAAGAAATGCCAGTTACATAGGAAGCCCGACAAACAGCATGTCTGCTAAGAAAATCAGAGTAATGGTGGAGTCAAAGCTCTGTGGATCAAGCAGATATATCCCGGAGAATTAGAATTAGAAGCACAGCACGAAAAGCAAAGAGAGCTGTGTGTAAGTGAAAATGCATCATTGGTCCAAGCAACATAAAAAGAAATGTCCTAAATGACAGCCTAAAATCCTGGACTAGTTAATTTCTCTTACCTGGCAAGATCGGGCTCATTATGCACAAGCTTCCTTGAAGAGCCAGTGTACCATGGGCATTTTTTGCAATTACTCGTCTCCTCTGAATAATCAGCCTGTCATTAACAGGATTTAGGTTGGCATCTCATTTGCTGCCGAAGTCACCAAAGATCTGTAAATCATGTTAACCACTGCTGGGCTCAAACGAGCAGGTTGGGGGGGTGGGGGGAAGAAAGGCTACTTGCCCATGGCGCTAAGTTGTACAGTCTTCCCTTGCTGTTGCTATTTATGGTAACTAGACTGCTTACAAGTAGTCTCCCAATTTGCTCATTAGTTCCTAACTCATCTTTTAGAGTCTTCTTTCTGTCATGGACAGACTGTGTCCCTTGTGCTTGGAACTGATTCATTAATACAATTATGTTGAGGTCACAGATCCTCCTTCGTAACTGGGATACAGGGAAATGCCCACAATTAAAGGAGGTAAGATCCACATCCATCAGAAGTGCAGAACTATTGTGTCCCCTCTCCTTGGCGTTTCATAATGAACCTAGAGATGTGGAGACAGTCTCTCTGCAGACACGCAGGGAGAGGGTCCTAAGGAAGATTTCTGAGTTCATCCCAGATGCTGAAGATGGTTTACGTCATATTACTGGAATGCAGAAGATACTGGGGCTTCTTCTCTTCAAGGTCAATAGGAAGTCACATTATGTTTGTTTCTCATTAAAATTTGATTCCAATCTAGATTCTAAGAATTTTAAGGAAGTAGATACCTGTCTAAGATTTTTCTTGTGAACCATGGTATTCTGAGTGGTACAGGGAAATCTTCAAAGATGCTGACGATATATCCTAGAAGTCCTCAGAATTTAGCTGTGTCTGGGCTGATAATCTAAGTGTTTAATTGCAGTTTTGAAACTTAGGAGCATACATTAGAGGGAGTTTTTGTTGTTCATTCGTTTGTTTTAGAAGGGATGAAGTAATTGTTGGCTTCCTTGGAAGAGGTCGGGCTGAGAGCAAAGCTAAAAGTGCAAAGGAATATTGTGACTCAAGGGACTCTTCTAAAGCAAAGACATATACCGGAAGGAAAGAAAAGGGACAAGTAGGTCGAAGAGGAGGTAATAAAGTCAAGCAGAGATAAATGTGACCTTAAATAGGTATTTAATCACATCAAATCATGTTTAATCATGTATTATAGACAGTTACTGACATGTTAGTTTATTGGCAAGTCACCTTAGGGACGAAGGAAGGAAGAGCATTCCAATTTAGAAGCATTTGTAGCATTTCTTCTGGGACCCGAAGCATTCCCATAATGATGGTTTAATACAGTCTTGGTCAATTACCTTTCTGTGAGAGCTGGGGATGTGTGCCACCTTGCTGGTAATGTTAAAATCCCATTAAACTTCAGTTATTAGTAGCAGAGGAAAAAAAACAAACAAAAACCTGAATGATTCAATTAAGACACAAGCAACCAGATGTCTGTGGCACTGAATGAGTTTTCCTGTTATGACCAAGAAATACTGATTTTCAAGTTGGCTAAAAGCCTATTTCCCCCCATATTCATCATTAATATTGGCTTCCCAGCCTTCTAATGCTGCCCCAATTGCCAGATTTTCAGAGATTTAACCCATATCCGAACACATTAAGCAACTTATTCTGTGTACAAGGACGATATAGCCACTACCAGGAGGACAGGTGAGCAGTGACTAAGTATTCACAGCCCCTCCTTTGCTTTGTGTCTAGAGTATAGATGAGGAGATGTTGCTGGGGTTTGAGATATTGCTTCTTGGGACCAGGAAACTGGATGGAATTACCAGACTTATGTGTAGTAGCTACACTTTGTGTGTAGCTCACTAGCAATTTCTAAGAAACAAACAAATCATGTGTATCTTTAATCCTCTTGCAAAAGAAGCCACACAATGCAGGTTTATTGGGGAAGGGAGTAAATCACCTCCAAAGGATGCCACTAGGTCCAGCTTTGCTGATATTCACTGGTGGGTAAAGTGCTTAACTCTTGAGAACACCTGTTGTTGTTTTCTTCCATAAATTAAGGAGAGGGTTCTACGTGATTTCTAAGGATCCTTCTAGCAACCATGCTGCATAATTTTGTGAAATGGTTCTACAAACACCAGGAAAGGCCGACACAAACCAATAAACAAACAAAAAATACACAAAACCCCTAGAATCTGCATATTAGATTCCACTGGATTTTCCCATAATGTTAATTTTTACATTGACTCTTGTGTCCTTGTGTGTGTGTGTGTGGGGGTGGTCCCTTAACTATTGATTCTGGAGGAAATCTAGCTTGATTTTAATCACGTTGTGATTCTCAGGGGCGTTGTGTGAATGGCTTTATTTTGGTTAGCTGCTAGTTTATAACTGATTAATATTGCATTGGTAACATAAAATCCGGCTGATCTAGCAAGCTTGAATGAAGCTCAATATCCATTGTCTGTGTTATTAATAAGAAGGATCCGGAGAGGCCCTTCTGGACTGACATTGCTAAGAAAGCCCTTCTAGTGAGAACAGCCGCAGACAGGTGGGATGCTTTAAGTTGGTCCTGACTTCCAATGGCACGGCCAAAGCAATTTTCCTGTTGAACTTGCCAAATATCACTATCATCCTTGTAAATTTTGGGTTGAACAAATGGGCAAAGCTTCCAAGCCTTTCTGGAAAAAAAGAAAATGGGCGTTTTTGTTTTGAGAAAGCTGGGAGGAGTGAGCATTGAGGGACAATTCAGCTCTCAACAATTGCATTCTGCTGACCAAAAGACTGACAGTTCCCTTGATCAGGTGGGAGAAATGCTGTATGCTTTGTGAGTTTTGTAAAGAGAAAATTACACATTTCCTACACAGCCTGGCTGGTTATTTACCAGGTTTGGATGTTTTTGTTCTTTCTTTTTTTTTTTTTTTTTTTTTTGGTATATTGCCCACCACTGGTAATACACCACTGCTCGGGTCAAACTGGCTACCAATTCCCAGGAAAAAATAGAAAGGAAGGAGGTGACGCTATTCGCGATATATTTACCTTCATTTTCAACTTTCTGTGCTCAGTTATGAACACTTCGGAGCTAGTTTCAAGTCACTGGTTTGGGAGACCTAAATTTCAAAACTGACCAGTGTTGATTCTGTTTTACATCAGTTCTCGGACAGGTTTCCCATGACATACCTGGTCCAAACATTGGAATCAGACCTGCGGAGTGAGTAAGACTTAAATACGTTTAATGGAGGCTTGTCTCCACCGCTGTGGTCAAAATTGGGAACTCTAGTGCCTCATCATGCCATGCTGTTGAGGCCAGATGCTGCATCTCTCTGAGGCTCCTGCGCTCGAGAACAGTAACAACGCGTTCTATAAGCACACCAACACTAAAGCATGATGCAAAGGAGTTTTCATGCATTTTATTATTTAATCCTCCTTCTAATCTCCACAGGTGGGTTTTAGTTTTGTTTCCATTTTGCAGACGAGGAAACTGAGTCTTAGAAAAGGTAATGTGTTCAAGTCATCTCACTAATAAATAGTAGAGCACAGATTTAAACCCTTACTTGCTGTCTCCAGGACCTCCATATTTAAACACTAAGCTATATCCTGTAGGTAAAAGATGTTCACACTTTGAGTTAAATTAAACATTAAAAAATTAACCAGTGAAAATATCATCTTCAACACTGGATCAAAGTCAGAGTCTTTTTATAATCTTGACATTAATTTGTGGTACATTATATTTATTGAGTCTATCTCATGTGCTAGATTCTGGGCTAATTGTTGGAGCACAGAAATGAGTTTAGACTAACTTCATATTCCCTGCTTCGAAAGTGTTCTGCCTTTTCACTTTCCATCTATTCACGTCAAGGTTCTGTAGTTGAACTACTTTCAAGAATTAACATTCACATAGAACTAGTCCATTTTAGTTTCTGTTTTCCTGTTTATTGAATGGTATAGTTATCTGGCATATTGCTTCATTACCGTATGCACATTATTTCATCCATTTTAAGCATTCAGCATCATGTGTGGGCAAAACTGTGAATGCAAGGACCAATTATTTCATTTTTTTAGTGGGGAGATGCAACTTCATTTAGAATCTTTTCTCATGTACCCACTTCCAAGTTGGGAATTGCCGTGTCTCTTTAAACACTTCGACTTCCTTCAGTTTGCTTATTGCAGGGTTTTTGGGGTTTTTTTCTTTGTTTTGTTTTTGCCAGTTTGTCTCTGCTGCATAATGTTTAGAAGTTAGAAAAAAACTGAAAAAGAGGGAGGGGAAATCGTGGATGTAAAGGAATATATTTTTGCATCTTGAATGTGAGTGAAATCATCACTGGGAAAGCAGTGACAATGAACAGAAGGGCCTTGTCAAAGTGACTGAGATTGTCTCCGCATCTCTAACAATGTCTAGAGTGACACCAGCAACACTGAGGATTCTCTTATCATCATGCCAACTTGAGCATTCTTTCCCATTCCTGTTTGTGCCCAATCCATAGCTGATCTCCAGCTGCAAACTCAGGCTGTTAAGACAAGTACTAAATTGGTGCCTCACTTTGGACTGTGAAACAAGATTTCTCCCATTTTTGTTTTTAGCTCGTAAAGCGATGATAGCCATTTTATAATGACACTGAGGTTTCCCTGAAGCTGCCATCGTGCTATTGTGCCGCCAATATCAAAGCTAAAGACAATGAACTTGAAAGCTTTTTTATTCAATTAAAAATGACTAAATATCACACCTCTTCATTTATGAATCATTTAAATTGGGTGTCTTGTGTTCTTTCCTTCTTCAGATTCACACACACGTGCACACACAAAACACACAGTTCTATTTTTATGTGTAATTAATTTGAGTAGCTTCTTCCCCACCTTTCCTGGTTTAAGCGATCAGAGAGGCAGAACCCTGACATTAGAGCAGAACTCCTGCTACTTTCTGCTCAGCAGTTCTCTTTCTGAATGGAAAAAAAAGGAAGGAAACGAAAAACAGACTTCTGATGGTTTTACTTGAGGAAAACAAATGGAAGAAATAGCAAGGTTGACAAGGTCAGGAAAGGCAGGCACTCGGTTGTATTTGGCTTAGGGGTGAGAAGAGAGATGGAAATAAGGATGTAATTTGAAAGAATATCTCTTCTTATGAGGTGACCTCTTTGTGCCCCCTGGAATCGAGACCAGAACCAGGTTCCCTAGCATTTCTCAAGCCTGGCACTAAGTGCAGACCAGCCCATCTACATACATGGAGGCATCTAGTTGCTAATCTCCTCCCCCAGGACCTGCCCTATCCACCAGCCAATTTCTGCATGGAGATATGCTTGCCTTTGTTTCTTTTTCTCCTTTTTGTTTTTTGTTTGTTGTACAATTAATGCATGAGAAGATGATTGCTGTAGAAGATAAAAACAATTGATAAAATAGTGGTTTCCTTGGGTCCCTTCTCCCTGTGCCCAAGCCACGTTTCTCTGGCCAGAGTGAACTACTGTGCATCTTTTTCAGATAGTTTATATTTGTTATGCATGGAGATACATATACAAGGAAATTAAAAAAATGCTTGTTTTTTTGTTTTTAAAAGTAACTAGTTTCATACTGTCTATGCTATTATGCAAATTTTGTCTTTTCTCTAAATGATATTTCTTGGGCACTTGCCATGATATTACTTAAAGAATACCATGTGATTTTTACCATAGAATAGTGTTTTCTAATGTGGTTAAATCACACTTAGCCACTTTACTATTAATGTGTTTAACAATAAGGTGATAATAGGCACCATCTAAGCCTTCTCTGTTGGGTTTTCTTGAAACAACTAAAAAGCTAGGTGGGATCTTCCCAAACCCACCATTGTATGAATTTTGCACTGGGAAAGCCTAATTCATGGAGAGCAGGGAGAATGCTTAGGTGCTATGGTCAGCTCAGCTCTGAACTCCTGCTCTACTTACATCTGTTCATGTTATGGTTCTTAACATTCCACACAGTTTTGTCTAATCAAAAAGTCTCTGAGGAGAGCCAGCAAGGAATTATATTTTTCTGAGCTCCTATGATATGCCAGGCACACTTGTGAATGACCTCATGTCATCCTATGGCAATTGAGAAACAGGTGATACTGTCCTTAGTTTATAAGGGAAAATGAAGCTCAGGGAAATGAAGTAACCTGCCTGAGATTACACACACTCAGTCAGTGGTGCGTTGTAAATTTAAATACTCTGGCTCCAAAGACATTTGTGATTTCCACTATGCCTTGTTACTGTCCAACTTGAACTTCATTTTCAAAGTGCTGGCTCTTTTGCTGTTTATCCTCTTCATTTCTCCCTGCAGACCCTAAGCAAAGCTATCGCATCCCCATCTTTCTCTGCTCCTCTGCATAGATCAGTACCTGCTGCCGTTTGCACCTGAGACTTGAAATACAGAACCTAGGGATTTTCTCACTGTGGTCTCCCCTACAAGGAGTATGTAAAAAGAAGGGATGTTCAGTGGAAATTAAATGGGTTTTCTTGAATGTGGTTAGCCTGCTTACCACATTCTCAGTTGTAGCAATTTGGTGCCACTGATGCATGGCTGGTTTAAGCAAGCGTGCTTTGCCTCTCAAGTTAGTCATCTCTGGTTTCATGGAAAGAATCCTCCCTTAGAGAAATAACAGGTGGGAAAGATCTATTAGGTTATCCTGTGCCTTATGAGATTGCTTACTGCTGTGAATTTGCCAGGTCTTCGCTTTATTCCTATTTCAAGTGACCCATGTGATAAGGCTTATGTCTCTTTCTATAAGCTAATACCGATTACTGTTGGGATTTGCTTGGTCTGAGTGTCCTCTTACTTATTTTGAATCTGCCAGTCTAAATCAAACTTGTACCATCAGAGAAAACAATAATATAGCACTATACAGTCATCTCTCCCAGCCACTTGGCTATAGGCAGGTAATTTTTTTATTAGTTTATTTCCTTATTCACGAATTTATTTATTCATTCAGCAAATACAAATTAAATGCCTGATCTGTATATCTCTGTAAGAGATACCTTATGACCCGTCAATGGATTTTTTGATGTATGATGGATTCGATGATGTAGGATGTTGCAAGGTAGTTAACATCCAATACCTACCCTCCAAGAGTTTGGCTTCTCATTTTTTCCTGACACTAAATGTACTCACTTGCGAAGGTAATGCCAATGTGAAGTAGAATTAATAACAGTGATAATAGCATTGGAGATGTGTTCCAAAGCAGTCCATGATTAAAAGCCCAGTATTCATCCTTGATGGCATGTGCTTTGTGCTCTGAACAGGTGGATATCAGAATGAATTGGAAAAGGCCATGAAAGCCTCTACTAAGTGGGTGACAGGTTTTGGAGGGCTGTGATCAGTTTGGCTCTAAATGAACAGTTCCATGCACGAAGACTCTCCAGCCTCCTTCATTTTCTACCATTGCATTGTCTTGATCAATACACATATTATTATATCTATCTGAAGATTATTTTGAGTTAATTTGTTATAGATCTGCTTGTTTGGTCTTCAGGAAATGTGAAAAATGCCCAGCACCTATGGGAATCATAAGACTTTTTTTCTTAGCTTTACTGACCAGCTCTGGGATGTGTTAACCTCTCTGGGGATTAAAGTTTCTCTTGCAAAAGAAAAAGGTTAAAGAGGATTCTAACAATTATTGAGCTTTTTTCCTTGGCCAAGGATTAGGGGATTATTTAATTTGATTGTCTCAACAATAACATAAGACAGTCATGATACTCTCCATTTTACTAATAAAAATCAAGGCCAAGCAAGGCAATATAAAATTTTCAAGTCCTCAGACATAGTAAGGTATTTCTGATTCCAAATCCCATGCTTTATAATTCCTTTGAAGGGTTAAATTGTATTACGCTAGGGACCTGTGAAATGCAAACCTTATATAAACCATATCCCTTCTTTAAAATCAAATGTATACCTCAACTAAGTGCATGAAATATACAAAGCAGCAAAATTCTGTAGATAAGTGATAACAGCACCTCGAATATTTCTTTACTGTATCTGAGTCCATCCTACTAACTTCTGTCATTCATCTCTGAACCCTTCCTAATTCTTTTGCACAATTGGGAAAGTATACTTCAAAATCCACAATGAAATTTTGATATTTTGCCTTCTTCTCTTGCTTCCTGTACTAGTGGATTTGGTTACTTTAGAGGTCTGTGTACTACCTTCATTCTACTGGCTCTATGCTGCATTTTATTAGGGTATATAGCAGTCAGGGTAGGTTACTTGATGCTGCAGTAGCAAACAACCCTAAGTTATCTGAGGATTAAAACAGGAAAAGTTTGTTTCTTATTTGTATGACCAGTGGGAGTCATTTATGGGGACTCTGATCTGCATAGTTTCACTCAGGGACCCAGGCATTAGAGTCCACTCTCTGTAACTTTGCTAATTGTTGGCACTGGAGGAGAGAGCCATGAAGGATCTCACATTATAATTAAATGTTCTGATCTGGAAGTTATACATGTCACTTCTTATAACTGCCCATTGCCCATGTCTAGTCACATGTCCCGATGGTGCCTAGAAATAGATAGAACAATCAAGATGATGGTGTACTCAGTATATGGTTATTTTCACAAGAGAAAAATGTGGTTAATGTTGCAAGTATTCTCAAAAGCTAAAAGGAAGTAGAAGTAGACAAGAGCATAAAACCAGAATAGGTATTATTTACCTAGATATCAATTCATCTGTGTAGTCACCCATTGATCTGTTTATCCTTTTGTGTCATATAAATTTGTATAAAGTTTCTAACAACCTTATGGAATAGGAGAGGAATACTTTTTATTATTTTTAATTATTTTTTTGTGTGTGTGGTAAGCGGGCCTCTCACTGTTGTGCCCTCTCCTGTTGCGGAGCACAGGCTCCGGACACGCAGGCTCAGCGGCCATGGCTCACGGGCCCAGCTGCTCCGCGGCATGTGGGATCTTCGCGGACCGGGGCACGAACCCGTGTCCCCTGCATCGGCAGGTGGACTCTCAACCACTGCCCCACCTGGGAAGCCCAGGAATACTTTTTAAATCAGAAGACCTTGGATGTTAAGTAAGTCACTGGTGGAACGTAATAAAGTGCCAGGATAAATCTATCATGGCCATATGCATATGCTATGATCCTATTCAGTTCATGGATTAGTCCCTAAATTCACTATCGACTTTCTTAGCTTAATCAAAAAATGTATACACGTGCTTTATAAGATTAATAGTGTCTTTGATTAAAAAAAATTGTGGTTAAGGAGAAGAATCTTTATTCCTGGTACTGAGAGCTGACTGCATTTTTTTCTTCAGAACTCTGCAGAAGCCATACCCTCAAGAGATACAATAGCTTTTTCTTATCATGCCAATATTTAGACGGATGGCTTGTGGAAGAGTGCACTTCTTTGGGAGCTAAATAAATGCATAATAAATAGGTAGTTCTCAGGCATGTCTGGTATTTTCTCCCTGAGCTTCTTTGCAGCAAACATCTTTGCCACAAGCATTTTTGCTGCATTTTCTGCCACATAACTAATTGGCCGTAGGGCAATTTTGCCATGAAAGATGAAATAACTGGTTGGCAGTTTGGTTAGACAGTTTGGGTTCAACTGGTTGACAGTTTGGTTTAATTTCTCCATTGATGCAGTATTCCCATTTTTATATTACATAAATCTGAAAGAGGCCTAGGGCCTGGAAGGCTCCTAATTGAACCCACATTTCCCATAGAACTTTGGAATGTTTATCAACAGGCATGTGACAATATGCCAAGAAGAAACAACAGTGCAGAAGGCTTTCACAATGTGATGCAAAACTCAATTACAAATATGCATTCTAGTGTTTGGAAAGTAATACCTCTCTTAATGAAGGAAGAAATTTTAGCAGAAAAAAAAAGTTCCTAACAAGGAAATGAATCAACAAGCAAAAAAAAAAAAAAAAAAAAAAATATATATATATATATATATATATAATACTTCAATAAAAAAATACTATGAATGAAAGACTTCGAAGATAAATGCTTAGATACCACCCATAAAATAGAATCAGTCATTTGCACAGTATTGCCATGAATCTACACACATTTTAAATGTATTCAAATATTTGGTGTTTGCAATAGTCTTTTTAATTTTGTTACAAAAAGTGAATTTCATTGAATGTCCCTCTTTTACTTTTGGTTATTGTATCTTTTATGGCAAAATTGCCCTATGGGCAATTAATTATGTGGTGAAAATATTTGCGGTGAAAGTGCTTGTGGTAAAGATGTTTATGGCAAAGAAACTTCAGGCAAAAAAATACCTAGAACCCTTCTCAGGTCTGGTTTCAGCTCAATAAAACACATTTAATACTTATCTGTCCATAACATCCTTTCAGCTAACATTTTTTTGAGCTTGTGGTATGCTGGGCATTGTGCTGGATTTGGGGAATACCAAGATTAGGTGCTCAGTGTGTAGCTGGATTAACTGACCTATTGCATGATTATTATGGGCAGGGGAGCACCTTGTTCCCGTCAAATGGGGAGTGATGGTCCAGTATAAAATTATCTTAAGAGTGAGTCTCAGGCTTCCCTGGTGGCGCAAGTGGTTGAGAGTCCACCTGCCGATGCAGGGGACACGGGTTTGTGCCCCGGTCCGGGGAGATCCCACATGCCGCGGAGCAGCTGGACCCGTGAGCCATGGCCGCTGAGCCTGCGCGTAAGAGTGAGTCTCATTTATGTCAACTGATTGTACACAGTAATAGGAGAGAAGGTTTAGTGAGGAGATCCTAATCCTAATTTCCCATCATCTGCACCCAACAGCTGAGGCATAACCATCTCTTGCTTTATTAGCCCTGGGGGTCTAAGGATGTCCAAATCTAGCACGGCTTGCTAATATTGTTTTTTTCTGCCCTTCTAACCTCTGGACCTTTTCTACTTTTCCCTCCTTTCTTTCTGTCCTTCTCATGTTGGTGCTTCAGCCATCAAGAAGTACTCTTTCCTTCCTGATCTCTACATCCTGAGCTACCACAAAACCTTTGTCTACACTGTGTTTGCTTTCTAGACCAACTTCCCTCTACATTTTGCCTTTCCCATGTCCTGCAAATCTTAACTGAGGTGTCACCTCCTGTCCTAGAGCTTCCTTGACTCTCCAAATAGTTAATTCGAGCCACTCCTGTGTTCAGCCCCAGAACTCAATTCCTCACTTAAGCGAGATATGCTAATCACAGCGATTGAGCCATAGTATTCACTCAGTACACGTTAACTGCTATTATTAGTATTATGATTATACTTTCAAAATATATCTTGATAATTGAGAAATATCAATTTCTGTCCTTTCTGTCCAGCGTTTCTTTTCCTTATTGCTTCCTCTGGATACACCACTGGCACCCAGGTGGTTTGCTGCTCTTATAGGTCTGCTCTTCTTGATTCTATTTCCCTCACAACTGAGGCTGCTTCACACTTGCCAGCTCCCTCTTTCTCAGGTCTGGCCACTAACTCCTGCAACCTAGACCCAGAGGTGACTCTTTAAAAGGTAAGTCATATCTGTGTATACAAATGGAACTTTCCTGCACCCCTTAAAGAATTTGGTGAAGGAGGGCTGAGCAAAGGAAAGCACTCTCTCATACTAGGATCAGAAGGTTAAGTACTTTTCCAAAATGCTGAATCCTGGAAAGTCTTCCGGGTTTCCTTTTTTGGAGTGGACATCTTTGGTTTCGGTCTATTAAACACGCTTTTCTTCTGGGAACATATGCTGATGTAAAACCCTTCCCCACGCTCAGTCCACGTGGTTACAGCAGAGTGGATCCCGCACTCCAGGTCCTGAGAGACACATGACTCTGGGCTATCAGTGAAGGGATAGCATCCCCCTTGGCCAGAAACCTTGGCTCAAGAGAAGGAAGGTGATTAAAGCCAGTCTGTCCAAGCCACGGAGACTCAATTTCTAGACTGTTGTTGGAACTAATGGATAATAGGGACTTTTTTCAAATTAGGGTGGCTAAGCAGATGAGACATAGACCAAGTACAAGGTGATGACAACCGGGTGCTTAAGTATAATCCAGCAGCAAGGAAAGCCGAGCCAACAGGTGAGGAGCGGTTGATTCCTGCCAACATCCGAGCACCTGGAGGCAGTCATTCCTGAGGAGTTTACTCCTTGAACTTCTCAGATGCATGGACAGTGTGTCTTCCGTTATTTAAGCTTGATAGCGTTGGGTTTCTATTATTTGTGCCTAAAAGTGTTCTGACTAACCCACCATCCATTAAAGCAGAGGAAAATCTACGTCTGCCATACTTTTTCCAAATAGAGGAGTGGATGGTGACTCAACTCACAATGAAATGATGGCCTGTTTAGAACTTGAGTTTGCTGTGCCCATGGTGGTGGCCACAGGTGGTCCAGAGGATTTGGTCTCTGAGTCATGCGGGAAGGAGCACAAAGGGGGGGCATTATAGGGCTAATGGATGCCTCTTTGGGATTCCCTCCTCTGCTTCCTCCTGGAATGTAAAAGCCCACACAATGCAGATGGCATGTTTCATTAATACAAACAGAGGTCCAGGCAACAGATGCTTCGGGGACTGAGGGGAAAGAAGATCTCTGTATTTCTCCAACAGCAACAACTTGGATGACAAATTTCTCCCACTGAGCATATTGAACCATGAGCAAAGAAACATGTTCAAGCCTTAGGCACTCTATGATACTTAAAGGTAGGAAGATCAAATTTAGTATTTTTGGACAAAGAGTGCTTATGTGGAGGAAGCTGTGGTGAAAAGGAATGAGCAGGAAAAGTGAGGCATCTTTGTTAATTTCTCAGGGCTTCAGGTTGGGCAGGACTTCTAGTGTTCTGTGTCTGTCTAGAGAGCATATATTAATAAACCTTCACCACTTCCCTCCGCAATGACAAAAGTCAAGCCAGGCCAATCATTTGCACATCAAGGGCTGGGTTAGGATGGCTCCTGTTCCTTTGTTTCTTATGTTGTTTTGTGAAAAATGTAATGCAGAAATGATTAATTGCAGAGAAGATCCAGTCCTCTTTCTGACTGTGATCAGGTTACATCAAAATGCCCAAGTTTAAATTATGGAATTATGTCTAGGTATAGTGATTAAAGAATTATAACAATTACACAGTACTTTCTGCCCATATTCTCCTGAGTTCACTGTGACTTTGGACAACTGCCCAGGAAGGAGCGTGGAAAAGAGAGAGGTATGGGGATAGGAAGAACAAAATAGGCAGCAAATGCTTCTGCACCATTTTGGTGCTATTCCACTGAAGGGGGAAGATTGATACCAAGCATTTGACGGCACTATTATTTCAATTTTTATGGCTTCTCCGTAGGGTAGGCTTAATGCTAATAAAACATTGTGAATAGTGATCATAAGACATTTTCTGCTCACAAAATGTAAAGATTTCACATTTCACATTATATGTGTGTGTGTGTGTGTGTGTGTGTGTGTGTGTGTACATTTCTTTAAAATCTTGCCTCTCCAATTGTGTGTGCATTTTTAGCCTATTCAGTTGTCAGAGTAGAAAGGGCTGAGTTAGGCTGAAGAATTATAATTCATAGCTTTGCATCTAATAGTTATGGTCTGACTCCTCTGGTTTTGCAAGGCTTTTTCTTTCTTTCTTTCTTTTTTGTTAGTGCTGAAGTAAAACCTTGGTGAAATAACCACTGCGATATAGGAAGCAAAATAAAACACCTTTAACAAATCCCAGTTGGATTCTCTTTTCAGGTGTAACTCAAAAGAGGTGACACCATTAAAAGTATGAGCCACTTAACGATTCAATACTACCCTGCTGCTGGAAACCAGTCTTCACTTGGTAGGACTTGTTTGTTCCTACTGTCCTGGCCTAGATCCCTAACACCTTACCTTTTTGACTGTTTTCCCTGAATTCTGAGGTCTCCTCAAATCTAGTTCAGGAAGGTGAGACATGCAGCTTGCTTTACATGAGAAAAGCCACAAGTTTTTCTTTCTGTACTTTAAACATCATATACACAGTGCTTGAATGAATAGTAAAATAAAATAATGAGAAGTGCCTAAAATGCAATGATTATTATTAACCATTCATTCGTTCATGCTTTACTTATTGAGGCAACAAATACAAATTATGTGATGCATTATACTAGTCATTAGGAGAAAATGGTGAACAAGATAAATATAGTCTCTTAAGATATAGAAAGGAAAGCTCCCTTTCTGTTTTGTCTAATCCATGCTGAAAATGTACATTGAATATTCTATAGCAAGGAAAAAAAGGTAGCAAGTAGAGTCACTGTAAATCAAGAGTTTCATACTCAAAAGACTAAAGGGACAAGGTAGACTACATATATGTACAAACTGGGTCAGCTGAGAATTGATAGGGCATAATGGAACTTGTAGATAACTGAAGAATGTCATGCTTAAAGGCATTCAAGTAATTTTTATCTTAAAGATTATTGAGTCAACTTTCTCCAAACATACACACATATTTAGTCCCTGGAAAACTTGTTTCTGGAAACATGTTATATAACATTCTCAAATTTGAGGTTATTGCTTTTCATTCAAGAACATATGTCCATTTTTTTCTCAGCAGAAAGAATTAGTATTTTCTTAAGGAGGGGGAATTTTGAAGTAACATTAAGAATGTTGGCAGATAAACATTTACTGTTAAATGAGCATTTTCTTGTTCTTTCTCCTGACTCCTCTGTAGGAGTGAGATTTTAAAACAATGTCAGGAGAGAATAATCAAGATCCAGCCCACTAACTACCAAAGCTGTAGGTTAGAACTGGTGCTGGCTCCTGTAGGTAATGTTCAGCTTGAATAGCTAAAGAGGACTGTTACCCCACCAACAAGGATGACTTAAACCAACCCAATCAGAGGCTGATTTTCAAGCTTTTTATGAGATTCTCACTAAATACTGTTTTTAGTGTTCCTAGACAACAGGATAGCTTTGACTCTACTGTAAAGCCTCCCTAAGAGACTATTGACTTAACTATTACAGTGTACAGAATGCACCCATGCTTGAAAAACTCTCATTTGAATCATATGAGGCAAAACCACTGAAATGCTTATTAATAAACTCACACCTCAAAAGCTTACAGAAGTTTCTCAAAGAAATTTTTCTTCAATTAGCAGAAATGGTTATGTGACTCTGAAAGAGTAAAATGTATCAGGGGACAAAAATGTCTGCTGCTTTTTGCATGTGCAAATGTAAGAGAGCTGTCATTGGTTGTTATGATTGTAACAAAATTAGAGGTAGGAGTAAATAATTACATTCTATTGCAATTACATATTTTATTGTATTTCATCTAGGTTTTAAGATGAATGAGGTCAGGAATCATGTCTGTTTTACTCATTATATCTCCTACTACAAGTACAATGCCTGGCACATAGTATACAGTTAATATATATTTACTAGATCCATACAGAACAAATAAATGAATGAATCTGAGTTACTTTCAGCTGTAATGGCATTTTGAAATGCTATTTTATGGTTTTATTATATTAACCCATGCTTCTTTGGTTCAACAATTTCAAGGAAAATGTATATTAAATATAAACGAACACTGTTCAATAGAACATTCTGTAATGATGGAAATCTTTTATACCTGCTCTGTTCAATATGGTAGCCACCAGCCACATGAGGCTATTAGCAGTTTAAATGTGACTGGCGTCATTGAGAAACTGAATTTTTAATTTAATTTTAGTTTTATTTAATTTAAATTTAATTAGACACGTGGCTAGTGGCTGCCATATTGCATAGTGCATAGACCATTCATTGATTTTAGGGAATAATTTTTTTCTATTGAATAGGGGCTCAGTGTTTAGATATGCTTATAGAAAGGATCACATTTTAGGAGATGGGCACATAAAAATCTTGTGTTTTTCAAAAACTTTCTTAATCAGATAGACATATAGATCAATGGAATGGAATTGAGTTTCTAGAAATAAACTCATGCATTTTTGGCCAACTGAAAAACAAAAAACTTTCTTAATCAAGAGTAGATAGGTCTTTATTCCTGCCCTGCCATATAGATTCATCAGTACCATTTTATTTTTCTAGATTCCACGGGGTGGGGGGAAGGGGGAAGCTGGGGTGAAGTGAGAGTAGCATCGACATATATTCACTACCGAATGTAAAATAGTTAGCTAGTGGGAAGCAGCAGCATAGAACAAGGAGATCAGCTCTGGTGCTTTGCAATGACCTAGAGACGTGGGATAGAGAGGGTGGGAGGGAGGCTCAAGAGGGAGGGGATATGGGGATGTATGTGTGCATATGGCTGATTTCACTTCGTTGTACAACAGAAACTAACACAGTCTTGTGAAGCAATTATACTCCAATAAAGATCTATTAAAAAAAAAAGAGTAGATAGGATTTGAGTCTGAGTTAAAATACAGAGAGACATCTTATGTAGCATGCAGTTAGTAGAGGAAGAAAACATCTTGTGCCAAGTTGCCTCTGAAGAACTGATATCTGCCAATCAAGACTGAACCCAACTGTTGCTCCTCTATGAGGTCTTCCTTCTCTGCTTCCTTTGGAGCTCCATGGAACTTTGTCAATACCTCTAACCCTGTAGATGGCTCTACTATAGATCATTTTCAAGGCAACTAAAACTTCCTTAATGAAATGGGCACTATATCTTTTTAAAAAATTTTTGTATAGAAGTTCATACCAGGCCTGATTCAGTATGTCACACATGGTTGGTCTTTCATGAATAGTTACTGAGTGAAAAAGAATGAAATTTGGGGTCAGGAAATTTGAGTTCTTGTCCAGTTCTGAGTCTCTGCCATTTATCAATACTTAGTGACCTGGGGTTTAACACTTAATACCACTAAGTTTCAGTTTTCTTATTTTTAAAACAGGAATACTAATACATGTTTCCCAAGGGTAACGCATAAGGCTCACATGGAAGAAAGCATACCCTCGTAAAGATCATTAAAAGTAAATTCAACTGTTGTCAGTATGGCCTCAGATTGATATCTCCAAGGAACTGATTTCAATTCCAGGAAGAAGTGATACCAAAAGTGTTAGGAGTTATGACACAAGGCATTAGTTAAATTCCCTCATTCCTGGGCTTCCCTGGTGGCGCAGTGGTTGAGAGTCCACCTGCCGATGCAGGGGACATGGGTTCGTGCCCCAGTCTGGGAAGATCCCACATGCCGCGGAGTGGCTGGGCCCGTGAGCCATGGCCGCTGAGCCTGCGCATCTGGAGCCTGTGCCCCTCAACGGGAGAGGCCACAACAGTGAAAGGCCCGTGTACCGCAAAAAAAAAGAAAAAAAAATTCCCTCATTTCTTATAAAATGGTGTCATCTCCAAGAGCAAGGTATTAGGTGAGCCCAAGCAGAGAATATTAAATTTTCTAATTTGACATACCTTCCTGCCATATGATACACACTCATATGCCAGGTCCTTTAATTTTACAGTCGGTGAAGTTAGCCTAAATCTTTCTCCCCATGGGGGAGCAAACCGAAACGTACAGTTATTGCTCTAGACCATAGCATCAGCTTACCAGACTGCCTTAGGAAAACTGACTAGCTCTTTTTTTTTTTTAACATCTTTATTGGGGTATAATTCCTTTACAATGATGTGTTACTTTCTTCTGTATAACAAAGTGAATCAGCTATATGTATACATATATCCCTTCCCTCTTATGTCTCCCTGCCACTCTTCCCATCCCACCTCTCTAGGTGGTCACAGAGCATGGAGCTGATCTCCCTGTGCTATGTGGCTGTGACTAGTTCTTTAGTATGGCAAGCAGCTCCTGGAAAACAGTGATTGATTCCGGGTCCCTTGTTTTCTGCTGAGTAACACTCTAGGTGTTCAGAGAAGAGCCCCAGGGTTAAGGGGCTGGGATGGATTGACTTGGGAGGAAAGATTAAAGAACTAAATATAGATGCGTTGGCAAAGAAAGGTCTAATGATAACTATCATAGCTGCCTGCCAGTAGTTGTCTAACATAATGAGAACAACCTGGATGGTACGCCAGAAAAAGAAAGGCACGTTACAAAACTTGGCCACTTTGCAGCTTACTTAAGGATTGTTTGCATTCAACCAAGAGATGACCTGCACAGGAAAGAATCCTATCACAATGGTGCTTTGCAGAAAATGCTTGTTCATAGGGAGGATGTAACAGATATTCGTTGATCATCTTACTGTGTAACAGGGACAGAATGGGGCATTTTCACGTATTTTGTCTCATAGCATTTTTACAATGTCTCAGTGATGGAGACTTTTGTATGAGTCTGTCCTGGCAGCAAAGAGACAGCACCCCCAAGTGGAAATAAAGGAGAGTTTAATGAAGGGCCTCTTCAAGGGCTCTTGTTGGAGTTAAAGGAAACCAGTGAGTGATGAGAAAGCACATAGACACTAGCAACAGCGTGCAGCCATCACCTCTAGTCCTGAAGAGACAAAGAGAGAACAGCATGGTGGGAGGGAGGGAGTAGGCAAGTTGCAGGCACAGACAGAGGAAGGTGGCCACTGCTAATCAGTAGAGAGGCAGATGGTAAAGGGTGATGGAGAACAGCTCTGGTCTCTCCCTCCAGTCTCGGAACTCTTGCCAGTTCCTCCTATTGACCCAACCAGAAGCCACAGGGCAAGGGGGCCCTGTTAATACAGCCCCAAATGTCAGCATCCTGTGGCCCATAGCGTGAGGAAGGAGGACAGGAAAGGATCTGGAAGGGCAAATGGGCAGTATCTAACCATTTATTTGCCTTTATTTTACAAAAAGGGAAAATGTGACCCAGAATAATAAATGATTTACTTAATGGCATGCAGCAGAGGACTCAAGCACAGATTTATGATTCCAGAGTGTTTGTTTCTTAAGTTCTCCATTTCTGATTCACTTGTTTAAATAAAGTGCAAATTGGACTAAGTTCCCAGATTCCATCGCCTGGGTACTGTTCCTTGACTGAAGACTGTGTCCTAACGCTGACCATCATTTTCCAGAACTTTACATTCATCACAAGTGGGTATGGTGAGAGTGAACGTGAGTTTCTCTGTGTTGCATTGAAGATCTCAATACTGAGGGAGGTTATTCTCTTTAAAGTACATTAATTATTTTGATACAGAATGAGGGTTTGAGGAAAATTAGTGTTGGGATAGCATAGAAAAGTGAATGGGGAAAGTGAGATGGGAGATTTAACTAGGAATTGGGGTTGGGGGTGTGTGAGTTTCAGATTGGTTATGTTAGGAATTTGGCCTTTAAAAATATTGATAATGTTAGCAAACCTTTACTAAGTCTACATAATATGGTAAGCTGTGTGCTAAAGCTCCGTCTTTATGTACATAATCTGTGTTCCCAATAGTTAGCTATTTAACTACTTACAGGTGAGAAAATGGAGGCGTTAAAGTTGAAAGTCATACCAACAGTATGTAATCAGGATTTGACCCTCGTCATCCAGCTTACCTCATAGCCAGGCTTTTCAATCTTTTAATACCTATTAAAGCAAAGCACAAAGCCTTCAAGATCGTATTCGTCATTAATGTGGGTGAAAAATAACTTCATCTATCTCTTCCGCAGTACAACAATAACTTAGCCATATATTATCTGCCTTTAGGTTACTGCAACTACTGGATAAGATATAATTTGTCTGTCAGCAAATATGAGTGATTGTGTCATTTTAGTATATTTTATAATGGAGACATAATTGTTTCTAGTTGAATGAAAATGGGGAATAGGCAGTGAGGGTTTCATAAATACAAAAGGAAAATTCTTGGGCAAGTTGTGAAGTGTATCTTTAATCTTGGGCTTTAATGCAAATTGAAGCCGACACACCATTTGTAAATACCTGTGTTGGGGTTATATAGTTTATTGTCAGCAGGGCACATACTATTTTCATATTTGGCTTTATAATATTTTTATCTGAATCACTTTTACCATGCTCCTTGGAAGAGAGGTAACTTCTTTTTTTTTTTTTTTTAATTCCTCATGATTTCTGCCCTATACTTAGCCATTTGGTAACTTTCTAAAATTTTATTTTATTGTAAAACTCAGCACTGATAAATCACTGAGCTTCCACATAGAGTGGATTTAAAATTTATATGCTCTGACTCAGGTAGGTAGAAATATAGCTTTATTTCTCCATAACTGAATATTGCTTGCTCACCAGCACCCATTTCTGCTTAAGGAAGGAATACTTATATGCCACTTGAATTCATCTCACTCACTTCCCATTTAAGTCTATCACTTTTAGATGAAATCCAACTCTCTAGAGAAGATACTTACTCTTTCAGAGATTTTTCCTCACCCCTTCTCTTTCTCTTTCACCTGGGCCCAGTGGAACTGTGAGTTCAGGGTTACATGTAACATGAAGAAGTGGAGGAGAGGCAGGAGGTCACTCTGGTTCTTGCAGACTCCACTGAAGAATGTCACTCCTTGGTCTTTCATGTTGACTCTGATGCAGTTGTAGATGAGATCGGTTACCTTCTGTTTCCTTTTGTGTGTTATGCATTGAGATCACTCCCCTGGTGACTAGGCTCCCATCTTAATGCTTACGTGTGCAATTTTTTTTTCCCCCAAGTCCAGCTTTGGCTGCCATTTAATCTCCAACTTGGACCATGTACCCTAACCCCTTCTCTGTAGTTACCACCTCTTGCCTAATGACCAGCCGGTGCCTTTAGGAAAGATCTGTGTCTTATACTAGGCCAGGTGGAATTTCCACATCTTTACACCTTGGGTCTGCCCTATGTTGATGTGAGACACTCTGAAAGTCTTCTCCCATGTTCCAGAAAGAACGCACGTGAGCCTTTCCTTCCCACAGATCACCAAACCTATCTATGAGACTTCCGTTGTTCCCTCAGCTGAAGATTTTCTCTCTGAACACTGTAGGGCTGGCTGTGTCAGGGACCATGCTGAGATATAACCGTGTTGTTCCCTGAATTCTCAGGGTTCCTCCCTCCAGGTCAGATGCTTCTCTCTCTCTCTCTCTCTCTCTCTCTCTCTCTCTCTTTGGTCTGGCAAACTGCTCCTGTATCCTTCCCTGAGTCAATGCTTATCCTACTGTCCAGTTCTACCAACCACTGATATATGGAAAGAGCGACAACAGAAAAATCAAAACAAAAGCCCCTTCTCTATTTCTTGTATCTAATTGCTGCCAATCAAAAGGTCTTGGGCTCTGAATCTCTTATTTGGGCTATGGCTTTGAAAAAAACCACTACTTTTGGAAGTTGCAGTTGAATGATGAATTTATTTCTCTAGGCTACATCTCCTGTTCCCTCCTTTGAACTCATATTGCCTCACCGTCCTGGTGTATTCTTCATGAAAAAGGACTGCTTAAGGGAAAAAATTACCAAGAAGGAGTAGAACTTGGGTAATATTTATAAATATTAACCAACTTTAGTAATAGATTAGAGCTGCTTTCATGTCATTTTGGAAGAATACTTAACAGATAGGATTTCCCAGTGAGTTAAGATTCTCTACATGATTGAGAGATGTCCCAATAGCAGTCCCCAACCGTTTTGGTACCAGGGACCGGTTTTGTGGAAGACAATTTTTCCACGGGGGTGGCGGGGGCGGGATGGGTCAGCGGCAGATGAAGCTTTGCTCACTCGCCTGCCTGTCACTTCCTGCTGTGCATCCGGGGGGTTGGAGACCCCTGCCTTCGAATGCTGAGATTATGTATCAAGCATTCTGCAACGAATATTTATTATGCACCCCTGTTTGAGGGCTGGGGACATAGCAGAGAATAAAAGAAACAAAATATCTGCCCTCATAGAGTTGCTATTCTAGAAAAGAAATAGAAAATATACAGGTAAGCAAAATACAAAGGACATTATATAGTCATCAGTGTTGTGGAGAAAATATAGTAAGGAAGAATGGTAGGAAGTCTGGAAGAAGCAAGGCTTTTTGCAGTTTTAAACAGTGTGATGAAAGTTGAAAAATCTCGAGGAGGTGAGGGAGCGAGCCATGTGGACGGATGGTGGTCCAGGCAGCGGGAACAGCAAGTGGAAAGTTTTTGAGGCAGGAATGACTTTGCTGTGTTCAAGAAAGAACAAGAAGACACAGTAGCTGAAGCAGAGTGAGGGAGGGAGAGAATAGACAGGGGTGAAGTCACAGGGGTCATGGAGGAAGAGATAGTGACAGGCAGGTTGTGTAAGGCCTCGCAGGCTATCATAGGGAATGTGGCTTTGATTCTGAGGGAGATGGGGATCCAGTGGAAGGGATCCAATGATCCGACCAATGGGTCAGATCAGGGATGTAGCACTGTTGGTTATGGAAAGTGTGCACATGTTGTATATATATGTGGAAATCACCCAGACATTTTGGGAGCCAGTCGTGCATTGTGGTTAAAACACATGGGCTGTCTGTGGTCAGGCTGCTTGGGTACAAGTTGTAGTTCAAGAACTTACTAGGAAATCTTAGAGAATTCCACTAAAGCCTAAAGTACATGGGGCTTTTATAAGGATTAAATGAGAAAATACATGAAAAGCAACAAAAACAGTGCCTAGCTCATAAAATTCAAACGGTTATCTGGCATTATTACTGTTAGGGTTTCTTTTATTGTTGAACTTGAAAAAAGCAAAGTTGGGATCATGAAGAACTTTGGGTTTTTTTGGTTTGTTTGTTTGGTTGGGTTTTTTTGTGGTACGCGGGCCTCTCACTGTTGTGGCCTCTCCCGTTGCGCAGCACAGGCTCCGGACGCGCAGGCTCAGCGGCCATGGCTCACGGGCCCAGCCGCTCCGCGGCATCTGGGATCCTCCCGGACCGGGGCACGAACCCGTGTCCCCTGCATCGGCAGGCGGACTCTCAACCACTGCGCCACCAGGGAAGCCCCGAACTTAGGGTTTTTTGGTTATGTTTTGCTTTTCTCCCCATGGTTTGCTTTCGGCCTGTGAATTTGGGAATTTTTTCCAAAAAAAACAAACAAAAAACTTTCATTGCTTTCAGGATTTGTCTGGCATAGGTGCTTAGACGTAAAATACAGAACCACCTGTTTCTTGAGTACTGAACTTGGTTCTCAAGTTGAAAGCCACACAAAGATACAGTTGGCACTTTATGGCTACCAAGAAAAGAGAGTATAAAAATAAAATGGTGATAGATCTCTCATACCAAGTTACTAAGTTGCCAAATCAGCTCTTTGCCGATAGGTAGTACACGTGTGGCTCCTGAGTGGGGACTCAGTAGGAAGAGGAAAGGCTCCTAAGAGCTGTTTGACTGGCAGGTGTATTGGACTGCATCCTTATCATACCTGAGGCAGGGAGAGTGATAACATTGAGAGTCAACACTAATAGCTGCCGTGCATTTAGCACTTAGTACGTGCCAAGCCCTGTGCTACGTCCATTAACTCTCATGCTGCAATACAGGTGATATTATTCCTGCTATCTAGGTAAGTGAGGCTCCACACTACACAGTTTCCATAGACCTAAGTAGCAGTCTCCAGAAGAATTCTTGTCTCACATCCTTGTTTTTCATTGCAGAAGTAGCTCACCTCAATCTTGGGCAAAATTCACTCCTGGAGTGTCCTCGGCATCTTACAGTCTAACAGAGGATGCGTCTAACAGTCAGTGAGGCTCTCTCTTTTCTGAGCTCACATTTTTCAGTTGCACTTAGCATGGCTTCCAATCCTCCTACCTAGGAGAGTGTCCGAACCTCAGGTGTACGCATGTGCTCTCTTTACCGCATTTCCGTAGTTGGCCTAAGTGAGACATCTTCTTGTCTTGCTTTGTAAATCAACTTTCAATACCGTTAAATCACGTTGGCAGCTCTTCTTGGAATTCTCTTGGAGTTTCTGGCATCTTCTGGTCCTGTAGGTACTCACATGTGCTCTGAGGTGCAGTGTTGTGCACTCCGATGGCGTTCCTGGGGGGCTCATTTGTGCACAAAGACGGGATCATCAGAAAGTGAGTGATGGGTCATGAACACATGTGGCAGCTACTTGGCTGTTGGGAGATACTAAGATGTTTCCATTTCACCACTCCATCTTCACCATGGAGCGAGTTGAAGAAAATGTATTGAAGCCGTGTGGACCATTTAGGCTTTGAGGGAGCAGGTTCCAGCTGTTAGAGGCAGGTGGGGGTCTCCAGTGGTTAGATATCCTCAGCATTCAAAAGCTTTTAGGCCAGGAGCTCAGAGGTAAGCATTACTGTAGAAGGTGATTGAGTCTCAATGACTTAATTTCCACCTGGTACCTTAATGTAGCAGCAGATGAACTCAGTCTCTGGAATTTCAAACCCATGCTTAAACTGTTAAAGATGACTTTAAATGAGACACTCCATTCATCTTCCTGAGTTTGGAGGACTGCCCGAAGACCGGAGGCACAGGTGAGAAACGTCAGAAGAATTGTCCTCCCAGAAATGGAAATGAATGCCCCATTCTAACTTGACGCCCGCCTCCTGTCTATATGAACCCGTTAAATGATGAAACGGTGGCTTGTCATCCTCAGAAGACTGATTCCATTTAAAGGGAGAGGAGCAGAGTTTACTTCAAATCCTAAGCCATCAGTCATCATTGATGTTGGGGACCCATAAACAAGTGGTGAGGATTAAGGGATTTATCAGAGAAGGCTCAAAAGGGGCCACTGGCCAGCTCCACTGCACAGACAAGAAGGGATTAGTAGAGGAGTTATGTCAGCAGCAGCTGCAGGACGAGGTTTGTGAAACATGTGGTAAAGGACAGCTGTATTAACTACTTTCGTTGATGTTTTCCCCGAGTTGCACCATAACAGAGGGCTTGAGTCTCTCTTGCTTTTTCCTCCAGAAACCCCATGGAAGGGGTAGTTTTTTTCCATATGATGGCTCTCCTTTAGGTCACTGACTATCTCTCCTTTCATCATTTTACTCAACAAATTGTGCGCGCACGCATGTGTGTGTGTGTGTGTGTGTGTGTACATTAGAATAGATTTCTGGCCGTGATGTTTTGGCCCATCAGTCCTAGATCCAGAATGTCTCTCCATATCATTTCAGCTGTGAGATATTGGTGTGGTGAAGGGCAAGAGAGTACAGAGTGGAAAGCCTGGCTTGTATGCCAGGCAGACTTGGGTTTTGTATCCCAGTTTTGCATCTTACTGGCCAACTTGCTGGAACCCTGCTCCATAAAAATAAAGGCTTTGGTCCAAATTAAGTGTGCAGTCGATGAGGCTATTATTATTTATCAATTTAGCATCTCTCCCAGCTCCAACTAAGCACCCAGGTTTAGTGTTGCTCCAACACAGTTGGAAAAGAATAACTAATAACTACCTACGGTTTTGAATTTTGTAATTTCATGTTCTCATTTAATATCTAAAAATACTGGAAGATATAAATTATTATAATTGTTATCAGTCATCATCATCATTACTCCTAAACATCATTTTACATATGAAAAAGGGAAGGTCAGCAAAGCAGTGATCCAGCCCAAATTACAAATTCAGACCACTCTGTGCTCTTGTCCTCTGGGGATGATGCTAAAAAAAGAGACTAGTCATACCAGGAAACACTTAATTTGTCCCCAACTCACGTGTTAACTGGAGGTTGCTGCCTCCCATTCCACTGTCTTCCCCTACTTTACTCCCTACCTTATGAACTCATTAGGCTCACGCTTCTGTAGGGTTCTCTCTAGGGATGGGTAGATTGTGACAGGTCACTGGTGGGAAGAGTACTCTTGGTGCTACTTATCTCCTTCCAAGGAATTGTGAACTAGAGGAAAGGAGATCAAGAAGCCTTACTCAGCCCAGAGAGAGGGCTGAGCCCCTCTGTGTGGAAGCCACCCAGCCTCCCCTCCTCTTTTCACTCTGTAATGCCAGTCTGTCATTGTTGCCTGAGTTATGAAGTGAAATAAACACAGACTTAAGGGATTTGGTGGGTCAATGGATAATTCTTTTTTCCTAGTGTTCTGTTCAGGATTTTATGTCTGAAAAGAGCTTCAGCGATTTTAGAGTCCTTTTAAACATTGTAAAGATGGATGGAATAAGTACTGCTAGACTTTGGGGGGTTTGTTCTAAGACTATAAGAACTAACAGTGAGTTGAATCTAGCTTCATGCCATTTTTCTGAGTTCAGTGCTTTGGGGGATAGAGATGGGGTTTGGGAAGGTATAGAGGTGACAGAGAGCACTGTATCCATTTTACGCTTGGGAGAACTGATTTGCCTTTGCTCTACAGCATTCAACTTGAATCTTGTTGTCTTTTTGTTGCATTATTTTACCTCTTTACTTCATTCATTTGCTCTTTCATTAATCATTTATAAATAACCAGTTTGGGGCTTCCCTCGTGGCGCAGTGGTTGAGAGTCCGCCTGCCGATGCAGAGGACGCGGGTTCGTGCCGCATGCCGCGGGGCGGCTGGGCCTGTGAGCCATGGCCACTGGGCCTGCGCGTCCAGAGCCTGTGCTCCGTAAGGGGAGAGGCCACAACGGTAAGAGGCCCGCGTACCGCAAAAAAAAAAAAAAAAACAGTTTGAGTGCCTGCTCGAGGTTTGATTCTGTGCTTAGTGATGGGGACACAGCAGTGAGAATGACTACATTTTCCTACTCCTCAGAGACAGAGAGGCAGTACCTGTTAGATGATACTAAAGCACATGAGTAAGTTTTCGTTTCTGCGGATTTTTCAAGATTTTCAAAACTCTGCAGGTTTTTTCCCCAGATTTTAGATTTTCATCTGCCTGGTTTAATTTAGACTGGTCTTTCCTGAAGCTCAGAGGAGTAGACTATGGACAGTACTAGTAGTAATTGGATGAAAATCACGTAAAGACTAGAACATCTATGCCATTTTTTCTTTACTCCAAAAGCGTTCTTAGTTCATGTCAAGTAACATCAGCTTTACTATTTATTAGTTTATTCTGTGAAAACATTGGTTTTAGCTTTTATTTTATTTCAACAAAGATGCCAACAAAATAAAATTAACAATTAAAATGCTCAAAAAAGTTTTGTATGCTTTCATGAAAAATATAGGAATTTGACTTGGGGTGATTACTTATGTTTTAGAGGTTGGCCGTTGGTTAGTACATACTGTTTTTCAGGAGTGACTCATATATCATGAGATTCTGAGTCAGATTCTTATTGCAGTTGAGTTCGGAGGATAGCAGCAATTAAAATTAGTAATAGTGATAAATTATAGTCACATTAATAGTAATTTTTCAAAAAGCTTAGGTAAAGGGGACACTGATTGGAAAGGATGCAGGTCTCTCTCCTATAATCCAAGGAAAAGCTGAACGTGAAGGTTCCAGGAAACCAGGGGTTATTGTACAAGTTGTTTATGAACTTTTATTCTAAGGCCCTGACATGGGTATAACTTAAACTCTGCATCTAAGTTACAAGTGACCAGAAGAGACACTCTTAATTGTTCTGGTTTGGTTCAACTGCCTATGAGCTGTGTCCAAAGAGATAGAGGCAAAAAGCTGCTGGTCACCAAGTAGTGACTGTGTGAGCTGACTTTCTGATAAAAGTTGAGTCAGACAGTTGACCAATATATCTGCTTCATTACACCTTCGAGCCTGCCCTGCTTATTTACACTGCTTCTCTCATATGTCAAAGACACCCTAGCTTACCAGTTGAGCTATCACACAGGCAGCAGAGTGCCAGTCATCCCCTACCCAACCGGGAGAGAAAACCAAGTCCCAACCAGAGGCTGTATCCAGAGGTAGTGCAACAAGCTGCTGTAAGAGCTGCTTGTCAGCCATTGGGTTTCCTAGGTGATGTGCTTGCCTCCCTAATGTTTAACTCGACCTTGTCTCACGTTTCTGAGATCTACAGATAAAATGGTAACTTTAACTATCACCAGTGCAATGTGTATACAGTCTTTGGGAACAAAACAATTCAAACCATTTAAAAAATTTTTAAAAAAAAGCTTCAGTGAGATAATTTCTCAACCCACAGCAACTAAGAGACCCAAGGAACCAAAAGAAAAACAGGCAGAGGCTATAAGGAAGGTTTCTGGAGACAGGAGTCCTTTGCAAATATTTATCTTTTGCCTCTTCTACTCTTTATTCTAGCTTTTTTATGTCTCTGTGATGAATGCAATGTTTACTCCTCAAATGTTTGACCCTTGGTGGCCCTGCCTATATAAGGCTCTTATAATCTTCCAGTTAATCCTTGTTACTTGTCATCACCTTCATCATCACTACTACATAGTACTGAGCACATATCAGGTGCTAGGAGTTAGGCTTGGTGAGACCTACATATATGTTTATGTGTGTGTATGTATGTGTGTATATATATATATATAATTTATTCAGTCTTTCACACAATTCAAGAGATTATTACTATAGAGAGAGGAGTTCTTGGCTATTCAGCTACATTAAAATTTTGCCTAATATTACAGCTAGGAAGTCATAGAAGCTATCTACATCAGTCTTTCAGGATCTTTCCATTGTACTATGTTGCCTTTTTATTTATGAAATGAAAACCTTCTTCTCCAGGAAAACTGAACATATGGACTAAGGATAAAGCTGCTTAATAAAAACAGATTGGCTAGTGCCACTATGGAATGCCATGTTTTCCAGAAAAAAAATGAATCACCCTAAGCTGCTGATAATGCTTTAAATTTGAGGGGCCAGCCAGTCACATGGTGGCAGGTTAAATGCAGTGGGTTTCTTGAGTTTTATAGAGGACAGTTATTTATCCTTAGCAAGACCAAGACTGACTTAAAGTAAAAGACAGCAATCACAGAGGAGAAAAATTAAATCCAGATTTTGTAACTCTCAGTCTAGTGTTCTTTCTATCACTGGTAATATTTCTAGGTGGAATTAAATCATGTGACTTAACAGAGCTTTCTGTTCCCAAACCATTCTGTTAAGTCACTTAATCCACCAAAGAACAATGATATATTGATACACGTTATTTCTGTAGCTTTTTTTTTTAACAGTGAGAAAGGAAAAAACCCAAGAGATTGGTTAGTTTACCTAAAGTCACACAGCTATAAGTGACAAAGTCAAAATGTTGAATCTAGACCTACCTGACTCCTAATTCATGGTCTTTTCACTCTGACATATTATTTATAGTTGGATAAATTTATTATTTGAAGAGATAAAAAATCTAGGATAAAAACTTCAGACTATCTTAACATTTTAAGCTGTTATATATTAACTTCTCTTATTTATTAAAAACTCTGGTCTCTTAATGAGTTTAGACATCCCCACTCACTCCCCCCAAAATAATCCATCAGTGTCATTAACTGCATCATTTACTCACATTGGAGGTTTGAGAGTGGATTAATTTTGCATCTGTATATTCACATCTTGGACTTTTTGTGGTCTTGGCTGGGTTTTACTATAATATACAGTGGATTAGGACTTCCATGTGAATTGTGAAACTATTAAATGATTATATGTCTCTAGAAAGCAATGAGCCCTCTAGGTATTGAGATTCCTCAGATGCTTCTCCAGTGCCTGAATTCTCTACACTGTGAAAGCAAGGTTTGAAAATCCCTATTTTGACAGCATCTGTGGAAGTGCTTTAAACTCCAAGTCACTTCCAGGCTTTGGAGCTCTTTATTCAGTCACATTCTCCTTTTGAACAATACAGCTTAGAAATTTGTTTGGTAATGGGGGAAAGGCCTCGGTTTGTTTTATTGTCAGATTCCAATTGCTTTGTGAGCGATTGTAAAATGTCGAGCTAGTGTCTGTAATGCAATTGCCTCCGCATAATACAAAATGCTCATTGTCGACTTCTCCTGAGAAAAACAGTGTATAGCTGTTAAAAAGGATTCTGCTTCTACTCCAGTGTTCAGCTGAGTAGGATCCATCTTCAAAATGTGACATACGTTTGGGTGTCACCAAACTTCTGTATTTTCTGAGCCGGGAAATGGAGCAGATGCTCTTGGGAACTTGATTTACTTGCCCTATTTCTCTTCAAAAGAGCCCCTGGCATTTTTTTCTCCCACATTTCCCCATGGTTACAGTGTGCTTCTCTTATTGTGGTCTCTAATTAGGATACTACTTGGTAGTAAATACATTATTTAAGAGTTTAATAAAACAGTGTGTGAGTTGTCCATAAAGGACAAACTATAAAGTGAGCTTTGATCATGCTTCTGTGTTTTGGAAGTATATTTCACATTTATTTGCAGAAGACCAACCATTAACCTCTACATAATACTTATTATTAAGTTGAGTCAGTTCAGTTATATGTTGATATTCTAGCCAGCTTTTGTTTGTTGTTGTGTTTAAATGGGACTACCCAAGGACGAATCGGTATTTCCTAAAAATCACACAATGTAGTTTTCAGAGTTTTTGAGATATGATGATTTAGAAAAGCCTAGTCAGAAGCCATGTGGAATGACATCTCTGTCTCTGTCTCTATCTCTCTCTGTCTCCCTATCTCTCTCTCTCTCTTCAAATGTGAATGGCTAAAGGACTTGCCTTTTGTGTCCCTAAGATTTTATGTACCTGGAACTTGAGTTCTCTTCAATAAAACAGAGGCTTTGGGGGTTTCATGCTGCTCTAACCTCTCATCAAGACCCAATATTGTTATTGGGGTATGAGCACACAGTTTTAGAAGCTGAGTTTTAGAAATTTTGCGTGCCCTTGAGTTTATGTCAGGTGGAGCATTAATGTTTTAATAAATTTGTAATCAGGGTCTCATGAACCATGATCCCGATCTTTCTCAGGAAATGGAATAGATTATAGCCCCAAATAATTTGGAAGGTGTATTCTTTTTAGATAAATTCATAATATCTTTTGAATAGTTTGTATTTGTGGTTTTGTAGCATTTACTTTTAGTCTCATTATGGGGCAGGAAGTTAGTTAAGAAATACATCAAAGAATACATGACTGCACTACTATTTATCTTTCAAACGAAGAGGCCAAAGAGTGTATTTGATCAGCTTGCATTTGTAATTCTGTTGTGGACTATTTTTGACCGTTAATAGAGGAAATTACATTTCCATTTTCCAAGTTCTATTTTTTATACCAGAAAGTTCCATTCAGTATATTCATTCTCCCCACTCCTGTTTTTCTCTCTTCTCTCTCTGTCTCTCCCCGCTCTCTCTCACTAACACACACACGCACACTAACGTCTGCAGTCATTATGCAAACTGTGGCTTAAATAAACATTTGACTTCTAACAATAAGAAATAGTATATTCTTGTTCACTTGCAACCTTTTTTTCCCCTACTGTAGACATTCACATTAGCTTTAAGTATTATTCTTTACAGTGTTAGATGTGTACATTTTAAAAAGTTCTCTTAGCTACAGCGTGAGAGGGTATATCATAGTCATCCAATCCTGGATGACTGTCTAACGCCTTTCCTTGTATTATGCACTTAAGAGCAGGGCAAAAGACCGCAAACTGGAGCTCTAGTATTGTGTCAAACCCAACATGATCCTTCACAGTCAGAATCTAAATAGAATGCCATGGGTTGCCCCATCCCCCACAAACGATTCATGTTTGAGTGCCCGTATGCAACTCTGTTCAACCTCTTTCTTTTAAAGATGTGGATTCCTTGTGAAAAAGACAAGCTTCCACTGAGGATCATTCTGACTCATTTTGAAGCCTAGGGGAAGGCTGGGAATCTTCTGAAGATATGTCCCACTTCCTAGAATTGGGGAGGTAATTGATTTGGAGGATTACTTGAATTCACAAAATGGTTATAAACACTGCTAAGCGTTCTGAAGGTAAGGACACAAAAAGGATGACCTGTGACACTTAATGCTTTAAATGGTGTGTCTTAGGCATGAAGGGTATTAACTAGGAAGCATATGAAGTGGGGTTGGAAGAATAGTATGAGAAAAAATACAAACTGGCAATTGAAATAAAATCATTTAAAAGATGAATGACAAAACAAAACCAGGGTTCATTTTGAAGTATATGAGTTATAAGGTTGCCTGTCCTCCAGGATCTTACATCATAGGATGTTGCTTTAGACTTAAATATTCTCCTCTTCAAATGTGCTCACCAAAATTCCAAGTTCCCCTCAGTGATGGTGGGGATGAGCCTTTCCTGTAATAATACTAGACCCTTTCAAATATGCAAGCATCTGACTCTCACGGATCCCTTCTCATATCAGGAAATTCAGCTCTTGTATTTTGAAGATCTTATTTAATAAAAAGTAACAAACAAAAACTCTGTGTAGTAAAAAAAATAAAATAAATTATTCACCTTTGAATAAAACTGTATCTAAAATTTAAAAAATTTAAAGGAATATCTAAAAAATGTTTAAAAAGTAAAATAAATTTAAAAATTAAAATAAGCTCCTCTTAAAGAGAAGTGTGAAAGTAAAGTTCCAAAAATTTGAGGCTATTTCACTTCCACCTCAGAGCCCTTGAGGGCAGACAAGGCCCTGTTCTGACAGCTGGGAAACGATACTTTGATGACAGGCAAATCTTTGCACTGAGAGTCTGTGGAAGTGCAGGTGTAATTAAAAAACAAACAAACCCTGAAATTAAAATGAGGGAAAACTGTGCAATTCCACAACAAATTGTACAATTTAGAAGTGGCACTGTTGCTTCAAACATGCCAAATGGGAAAGTGCTGCTGTGTCTTTGGGGGAATCTCTTTTTATCAGTTTTAAACAGATTATTTCCTTCACAAGCATGAAGACACAACCAGGCATGTTATATTTGTGTGAGTTGAAAGATGACAAGAGGATTTTTCTAGCACTTTCCCATTGGCTCAGGTAGCTCACAGCAATGGTTTGTTTTGTGAATTCTTCTCTATGGTAGCCACAGATGGGACCATTGATCACGGAGTAGCTCTTGCTTTTTTGTTTGTTGTTATTCATGTTACTCCTTTTTATTGTTTCTCTCCATCATACATTGTAGTTTTTTCTCTTTGTGCCTTTGTATATTTACCAGCGCTAAAAATCTGCTACATTACGAAATAGACTGTGACAACCATAAACAGGCAATATATAAAATATAATTAGCTTTTCTGAATATGACAGGATGCAGCTGTTATAGAATGCACCGAGGAGAAAGCAGTGCTGAAAGGAACTAGGTTCTCAAGTCTTTTGCCCACAGGAGGCCGACTTGGGGTGCGGTAGTTGAGAATAGTTCTCAAAACGGCAGATCTCGTGGGTCGGTGATAGAATGGTTCAGTACAGTGGTCAGCATGTCCGGAATTCACACTTTGTTCACGTCATATATAAAAGGCAATCAACTCAAATCTCTGTATTTCAATGAATTATAGAAAATTCCCTGTGAAGAAATGCATGATGATTTCCTCTTAGACAGTCTTATTTGGTGTCAGCCTGTGACTTGGTGACCTGAGACTTGTTTCAGGAGATGTTTTCTTACTTTAGCGTGATCCACTGAGTGGTCAAGTTATGATGAGTTTGGCCTCCTGGAACAAAACTATGATTCAAAAAGATACCTGCACCCCTGTGTTCATAGCAGCGCTATTCATAATAGCCAAGACATGGAAACAAGCTAAATCTAAATGCTCATCCACAGATGAATGGATAAAGAAGATGTGGTACATATGTACAATGGAATTCTACTCAGCCATAAAAAGAATGAAATGATGCCGTTTGCAGCAACATGGGTGGACCTAGAGACTATCATACTGAGTGAAGTAAGTCAGACAGAGAAAGACAAGTATCATATGGTATCACTTATATGTGGAATCTAAAATATGACACAAATGAACTTATCTACGAAATGGAAACAGACTTACAGACATAGAGAACAGACTTGTGGTTGCCAAGGGGGAGGGGAGGTGGGGGTGGGATGGACTGAGAGTTTGGGATTAGCAGAGGCAAACTATTATACTGTATAGAGAATGGATAAACAACAAGGTTCTACTGTATAGCACAGGGAACTATATTCAATATCCTGTGACAAATCATAATGGGAAAAAACATAAAAAAAGAATATATATATATATATATATATATATGTATAACTGAATCACTTTGTTGTACAGCAGAAAGTAACACAACATTGTAAAATCAACTACATTTCAATTATATATATAAAAAAAAAGATTGATCTCCTGTAGAACAGAGAGGAAAAGATAAAAGAGGTAGTTTAGGGGTGGTTAGGGCTGCAGGTTCTGGAATCAGGCAGACTTGAACTTGAACTGTGTCTACAGTACTGACTAGCTTTGTGACCAAGTTGACCAACCTCTCTGAACCTCTGTGGATTCACTTATAAAATGAGAATATCAATAATACTTCTTAATATTGTTGTGATACTTAAGTGAGGTGATAAGTGTAACGCACTTGACACCCTATCTCTTAAGGAGTGTATTAGCTATAATCATGAAAGACAGATGGGGGAATAAAGAGAAGATTCTAGTGTGGAATAGCACCCTGGGGATCAATAGTGCCTTTTGAATTTTCTAGAACATTTTATTTGAAATATGATTTTTGAAGCCATTCAAATAGGTTACAATTAATTTAGGAGATTGCGTATTACTTTTATTGTTTTAACAATTGAGTTTTAAAGGTGAACAAAGGGCAAAACTCGTTAAAATTTTCTTTTCTAATTATCAGTAGCAGTGGGGCAACTTTTAGCTCTTGCGTGCAAAGCGCTTCTGTTGGAAGTACGATACTCTTAAATGTTTTGATTTCAGAAGGTCTTTCACATGCAAAGCTCTTTATAACATGATGCACTGCTTGACTACCAAGGAGCAGATCTTATCAACAAGTATGTTTTTACCAGACCACACGGGGACTTGGAGATGGGATTGCAGTTGTCAAAGAGTACATGATTTTTTTTTTTTTTAATTTAAGGAAGTAAGTTGCCTTTAAATTGGAGGCATGAGTGACACAGGTTCAACGGAGGTCATCTCATTTCACTGGTTGCCTGCAGATTGCAGAAGGTATCTCAGGGAGAGATTTAGTGTCGAGGAACTTAGCAGAAAGCTCTCATTTGGCAGTGGGATGACTACGCACTGAAAACAACATTATTGTTTCGTGTCAGCCACTCAGAAAAGGCACTGGGGATTTTGTCATTCGTTGGAAGACATGGAGGGTGCTAATAAAATACATTAGAGGCAGGTTGTTCAAAACGGTCTGAAAATGGAAAAGAATCCAAATGTTTATTGCAGCAATTTTATTGCCAGGAAACACAGGCTTTACGGTGACCAGAGTGTTTGTAGTATATTCAGTGGGGTCTCTGAGGAATTTCAGGCTGGTGAGAATTATTTGGATTGCATGAGCATAATTATGTTACAATTTGAGAGCTAAATCTCTCTTTGTTTTTATCATACATATTATTTTATTAATCTTTTAGATGGGAGCAGCTCATGAGGAAAACTGTACGCCAGCCAGAGGCAGGAGCTGGGGTCCATCCAAGACCCTCATTATTAGCCAGTAAATCCAGGTTTTGTGTCAGCTCAGAGTTCTCCCTTTGGCGATGTTTGAGTGGCATCTGTGCTGACTCCCACTGAGATGTCACTCTACCAAGGATACTAGTCAGAGGCAATGAGTTTCTCACACAAGACCTTCCTGGTTTGCTTCTGGAGAATCTCTTGCCTCAAATTTTTGTTATCCACTTTACAGAATTTGGGGGAAAAGGTTTTTTTAGAGGGTTAATTAGTTGACATCCCAGCATCCAGCACACTTTCTCTTTCCTCGTTCTTGCCTTACACTGAAAGATGTAGCAACAAATCTTTGGTAATGGTGGTTACTGGAGCACATGGGGATTGTTCACTCTCTTGGTATCCTCTGCAGGAGCAAGTCTAAGATCAGCTGAAGCATCAAACAAAGCCAACCCCCCACTCTAGCCAACAATATAGAATATGGCCATTTAAAAGAGATATAGTTCTTAGTTGCTTAACGTCAGTGACCTGATTCCTAATAGGATCTGTGCTGGCACACCTGTGGAACGCTTCCAGAGAATGGTGACAATTCTATATTTAGCCAGAGGTGCTATCACCTTCAGAGCATTCCCTTATGATCTCACCACCATTTTTAATCAATTAAATTCTTCAGTGCCGTTTATGTATTTCCTGAGAGATAACAGTATCGTAAAATGTGGCAACTGGATTCAGTGAATTTAAGACTAGTTTCAGAGAGGACCTTACATAAAAAAACAATAAATGACTTTACAATTGCTCAGTGCTAGATTATGAGATATGGGATATTGTTGCTTTGGAAGTTCAGAAGACAGGGATGCTGGTTAGACCGCAGTGGTCCTAGAATGATCAGGTACAAAGGTTTCGGAAATTCAAAATGTGAAGAGTTTCTTAAACACAGATGGTGGACAAAACTGCAAAGAGCAGCTTGTGCGAGAAAATTGGGTGCTGAGGGAGTGCTAGGGAACTGTGTTGAATGGGAGACGTGTGTCCAGACCAGGGGCATTCATTATTGTCAGAATTGTTTTCATCGCCAGAGAACACGTCAGGCTGGGACCTGGGCGAGACTGTTATGCAGGAAGAATTGACATGCAAAGTCCCTACTCCATAATTCAGTGTCAGAGACAGGCTCCTCTCCCGTGGGTGATAAATTACCTTCTCCTTTCTAATCTTGGTTTTGTTTTGTTTTGTTTTGTTGCTGTACGCGGGCCTCTCACTGTTGGGGCCTCTCCCGCTGCGGAGCACAGGCTCCGGACGCGCAGGCTCAGCGGCCATGGCTCACGGGCCCAGCCGCTCGGCGGCATGTGGGATCCTCCCGGACCAGGGCACGAACCCGTGTCCCCTGCATCGGCAGGCGGACTCAACCACTGCGCCACCAGGGAAGCTCTCCTTTCTAATCTTGTTTTGAATTCTCTGCAAGCTGAGCTAGAACTCAGGTGAATTGAATTAGTATTTTTTATCCCAAACACTTCTGCTATTCCAGGGTGGAACCCCTATTTTTCTGGTTCTAAGTTATTTAACATTGTGACCTTCTTCTCAGAAAAGGTAACATTCTACAGTGGAAGGTTTTGTTGCTGAATTAATGAAAATAGAACCACTTTCCAAAAGCATTTTATGATAGTATTTAATGTACATCACATAGGAAAGACTAATATATTGGACTTCCTCTAAAATTTTCGAATCCCTTTTAACTCACATAACACTTTATATTGATTGTAAGTGATCAAAAAATATCAGTTCCATTTAACAGAAGGGAACCATGAGTTTCCCAGGCATTAAATGCTGATTTGGAATTGCAAAAATTAGTGAAAAGGGCTTATATGTTTTCCCAAATCCTCACCCCAATTCTCTTCCTAAATTCTCACCTAACTCTCTTCCTAAATATTCCCTTCTCCCCTAATTGCCATATTCTCATATAAATCTCTTCTTTTCCCCTTGATACATGTAGTATGTGTAGAATAGATTGTCATTTTCTAGAATCAGCAAAGGGAAGCATGGTGTTTAAGAAGTGGGAAAGCTCTGGAGTCAGAGAGATCAGTTTGAGACCTGGCGCTGTGTTTCACATCTATGTGGCCTTGTTCCAGTTATTCAGCTCTTCTGTGTTTCATTTCTCTTAACTATAAAACAGATATAATGATGTTGCCTGCATAATACATTGCTGTGAGGATTTAATGAGATATGGTATGTGAAATGCTTAATACAAGGCTTGTTTTGTAACAGTGAGCATCAGCAGTTACTAATGATGGTACGTTATGCTGGGTACAGCTAGTCTGTTCTTTATTGTATGATGATCTTTGCTTTATGTTTTCCTAAGTTCATCTTGCACTTCTTTTCGTGTAAGCATCTAGAAAATACCATAGTAGAATCATGCCTGTTAATTTATATTTGACGGTAACTAGTGGTGGGCTAAGTAATAAGTTTATAAGAATGGTATAATTTTATAGTATGTATTTTTTAAACATTTTGAGATTGAGTTTAGAATTCATACAGCAGGTAACATTCATTATGTCACCTAATTGGAACTAAAAATGGTATTCAAAACAAGACGAAAAGACAACCCTCAGAATGGGAGAAAATATTTGCAAATGGAGCAACTGACAAAGGATTAATCTCCAAAATATACAAGCAGCTCATGCAGCTCAATATCAAAAAAACAAACAACCCAATCCAAAAATGGGCAGAAGACCTAAATAGACATTTCTCCAAAGAAGATATACAGATTGCCAACAAACACATGAAAGGATGCTCAACATCACTAATCATTAGAGAAATACAAATCAAAACTACAATGAGGTATCACCTTGCACCAGTCAGAATGGCCACCATCAAAAAATCTACAAACAATAAATGCTGGAGAGCATGTGGAGAAAAGGGAACCCTCTTGCACTGTTGGTGAGAATGTAAATTGATATAGCCACTATGGAGAACAGTATAGAGGTTCCTTAAAAAACTAAAAATAGAATTACCATATGACCCAGCAATCCCACTACTGGGCATATACCCTGAGAAAACCATAATTCAAAAAGAGTCATGTACCACAATGTTCATTGCAGCTCTATTTACAGTAGCCAGGACATGGAAGCAACTTAAGTGTCCATCAACAGATGAATGGATAAAGAAGATGTGGCACATATATACAATGCAATATTACTCAGCCATAGAAAGAAACGAAATTGAGTTATTTATAGTGAGGTGGATGGACCTAGAGTCTGTCATACAGAGTGAAATAAGTCAGAAAGAAAAACAAATACCGTATGCTAACACATATATATGGAATCTAAAAAAAAAAATTGTTCTGAAAATCCTAGGGGCAGGACACAACTAAAGATGCAGACATAGAGAATGGACTTGAGGACATGGGGAGGGGGAAGGGTAAGCTGGCACAAAGTGAGAGAGTGGCATGGACATATATACACCACCAAATGTAAAATAGATAGCTAGTGGGAAGCAGCCGCATAGCACAGGGAGATCAGCTCAGTGCCTTGTGACCACCTAGAGGGGTGGGATAGGGAGGGTGGGAGGGAGACGCAAGAGGGAGGAGATATGGGGATATATGTATATGTATAGCTGATTCATTTTGTTATAATGCAGAAACTAACACACCATTGTAAAGCAATTATAGTCCAATAAAGATGTTTAAAAAAAAGGCAAAAAAAAAACCGGTATTCAATTTTGGGAATTTGATTACCTAATTAAATGTTTAAGTATGTTCAAGACAGGAAACATGGCTATACTACATACAAGACCTCAGAGACACATCACAGGACAAAAGCTAACAAAACATCAGAAGGGAAAAATGAAAAAAAAATCATGAAACTCTATGTCAGTGGAGACAAAATATGAAGGAAGAGAAGAATGATTGGGAATGAAAAATAGGGCAGATCCCTCTGAGGTAGTCATTAGAAGTAACAGATGCACATAATGAACAAGCCGCTTTCATCTTGAAAAAGCATAACAGATAAAGGATGCATGTCAGATTTGAGTGGTGCAACAGAAGATTTTTCACAAAGGAGTTAAATATATTGAACAAACACAACTATTCTCATGATGAAAATGTTTCATTCATTCCGAAGTCCCAGACCCCTGCAGTATTGTGAGAAATGGCTTTGGGGATATGAATGGAATAACAGCTACCACTAGAACAGTCAGAAAAATAGACTCCAGGGAACACCTAGAAGGGTCCACCTCACCATGATGTTTACCTAACTGGGAGCCAGAAAAAAATATGTACCTCTGTTTCCTCACAGAAAGTTGTATGTTGCTTCCTCAAAAGCTCCATCACTGGACTCATTAAGTGTTGACTCTGAGAACAGGAGAGTGAATTATGCTTAGACTGAACCACGTGAATAAACAGCATTTCTTTATATATTATTAATTGTCAGTAACTATTTGTTGGAAGAAGGAATTAAACTTTTTTCAAACGTTGCATGTTATGCTGGGCACAGACAGTTTTGTGATCGTTGGGGTGAAGGCGATATGTTTATTGTTTAGATGAGATGCTACAAGAAACATAATATCCTATGCTACAGGATATTAATATGTGTTAAGAAGAATATTTAAAAAGCCTTCCATAGTCAAATATGTTTGAGCTATTCTGGCTAATGCAATATTAAATAAATTTCTTGACTGGGGGATTTCAGAGAGTTTAATATGCCAGTGTGCCCTGTGAATCGTCAAGAATGCTGTATTGCTAAGCTTATTTCACGACAGGCAAGTTTTTCAGAGTATCTCACAGTCCTGATGTTTTGCTAAACAAGGTCAAAAAACCTAGCAAGAGACTTTGATATTCACAACGTCATTAACTGGTGGGCGGCCCTCAGAAGCTGACGATCTGAGATAATGTGTGGTTTTGTCCAGCTTAGCATTTGGATTTCAGCTCCTGTACAGAAAGTCACTTCGTTGGTTAGTGAGTCCAGCTGTTTCCCACCCCCTCAGTTTTCCTTCCTGGTGGTGTCACCTGTTTAAAGGTATAAAGCTTTGTTTCTTTATGAAAAAAGGACATCAGAAGAAGGTCAGCTGATATGGCTGGTGACAATAATAAAGTGAATGTGAAGCCCTCTAAGAAAGTTTTAACCAGAAAATGGAAATTATAGAGATGTTAAGAAAGGAGCAATTGAATTCAGCTGTGGCTTTTTAAGTGGCAACACGTCCACCATGTGATTTGTATAAAAACAAGAGTGGTTCCAGAACAGACTTTACTAGTGCTCCAGCTAGTGTAAAAGTTGTTCTACGTGTAACAAATAGAACTTTACTGAAGGGTGGAGAGATAGACCATTTGTGTGTGAAACTATGCATGAGAAGTGCTTAGCTTTAGAGACATGAATAGAGAAATTCCAGACTCTGAAGAAGTGCTCTGTATTTGTGAATTTGGGGATTTCTGACCATCGTCATGATTTATCCCGTGAGGGTATTAATCTAGCTTCTGCTGGGTGGGAGTTTATCCAGTTCTCTGTGCCGTCTTCAGTGCCAAGAACATTTACTCTAAAGAAGGCATTGCCTCCACTTTGCAGATGAGGAAACTGAGGTCCAGAGAGATGAAGGCACTTACATCCCATTATACAGGACTGGGGATTCAAAGCAAAGCCTGCCTACTTCCAAACTCTCTCCACTGCACCATGCCCCTTTCTAATAAAAAAGTGACTTTCTTAAATTAAAATTAATTGAGGAGTCACCATTTCTGGCTGGTGATATCAGAACCTCAAACCCTCTATTCTAATGTATAAAATTCAGTACTGTATGATTAGTTATAAAATTTAACTGCCCAGTTTATAAAGTCCCCAGTAATTATTTTAAAGATTTCTTACCAGGGAATGTACTTAATAAGGCTGACTTCGGTAGATATATACCACCCCATTTTTAGATAGTTATGCCTTGAATAGCTGCTGCCTAACAAACAGTAAACATTTAATAAATGTAAGCTACCATTATCAATGGTAACGGTGACAGCAATTCTGTCATAGAATGCATCTTATTTAAAAGATATCCAAAGCCCACGTTGTGTTATCTTCTCCATGTAACCGTCTCTGGTCTCCCAAGTTAGAACATCTCTCTAGTCCTTAAGTGTACATAGTGCGATGTGGTATTTAGCATTTCTTTATTGTTATAACAAGAGTCAGCAAGGCCTAGGTAAGCACAGAGGATTTGGAGTCAGAATGCCTGGAATTAAATGCTGCCTCCACCATTTATTAGCTGTGTGACTTGGGCAGCGTAGCTTAAATGTTCTGTGCTTCAGTTTCCTTATCTGTAAGCTGGAGATGCGTACTAAGAATATCTGCCGTATAAACTGTTGTGAGTATTTAGTGAGTTAGTATATGTTAGGCACACTGAAGAGCGACTGGCAGGTGTTAATACTCAACAAATGGTGGTTGTTATTGAATTCAAGGCCCTCCCCTCAATTGGATTGTAAGCTCTTTAAGGAGAGTAGCCAAACCTGATTCATCTCTGCCTGGCAAGTTATAGGCTCTGGATAAATATGTTCATTTGGTATATGCATTGAATGAATGTCCGTGGAGATTTTCCCCACAATTTTGCTGTGTTTTTCATTGCATTTTTAAGGAACTGTAAACGTCAGGTGAATGCTCCTTAAAAATTAGTTGCACCTCTTTACCCTTTTATTCATGGCCTTTCCACCTTGGCTGATCTCATCTCTCCAAATCTTTCTCTCTGTTTAAAGTGGTATCCTTAGGGAGGAATTATATAAGAATATCTGTGCTACATGTAATTGAAGCAGTAGCTCATTGTAATTAAAAGTAATTGAGACCTTCCAGTGAATGGGTTTTAGCAGGAGCACAGCAGGCATCAACTAGAAAGAATGTCCTGGTGCCCTGGTGCTTTCCCAGCCCGCTGAACCCCAGTAACCCTGCAGCGCTGGGGGACAATGAGCCTTTGTGTCAGTGTCACTGAACATCACTGAGCATCCTACTGGGGAAGTGGGCTTTTAGACAGAGACCTGGCGTGTCCCTTGCTGGCTTTGGATAGTAGTGTAGATAGAATACTTAAGAGACCCGGGTTGAGGGTCAGATCTTCATGTGGCTTCTGCAGCAATTATTTAAACTTCCCCAGTCTTGCTAGTTCCCTTTTTTATTGTTATTTTGTTTTGTGTTATTTTGTTTAGAAGTATTATACTCATCTCTAGAGTTGATCCAAATAATGCATGCACTTTCATTTCTCTTTCTTTATGCAATATTGTGCTCTCACTTTTTTCTCTCTTTCTCTCTCTATACATATATCTATATATGTATCCATATGTATATGTGTGTCTCTGTCTACACGCACACACACACACACACACACACGCACACACAGAGGGAGACAGCAAGAGAGAGAAAGGGAGGGAAATCGTGTTATGGAGATTAAATGAAGTAGTGCAGATTAACTAAATCACCACACTCTCTAGCATGCAGCGAGTGTTCCACGCGTGTTCTTGGTTCGTTAGGTGTTCTAAGGCATCTGTATGGGTTAGGTAGACAGAAACTTGTTTAATTGCTGATTTGGCTTTTTTTTTTTTTAATCTGGGGTCTCTTATTGAGAGTATTTGGCTTGCCAGTTATTAGAGCTCCAAACTCACTCCTCTGTACTTGGCTTTGCGAAGCTGAAGCTGGGCCTCCCTTTACTTGGGGCCTCCATGGTAGGCTCTGCCCATAGAGGACGCTAGAGAAAACCAGCAAGGTTGGAGGGGGAAGTAAGGACTCCTTCTTTGCTTGCTTTGGGCCCCCTGTCTTCCTGTTACTGTGAGCGTTACCCGAGCAAAGCTTCTTCACCTGGGCAGCAGGAGTGCTTTCCTGCAGCAGCCAGTTGAATCCAGTTTGCAGTCTTTCCAACTCAAGAAACCAATCTCATCGTGCACTTCAGAGACGCCACAGAGGCCAAGGGCACCGCCTCAACACAGGTCTGCTTCTAAGCTTTGATAATTCCAACCTCTTCTCATTTTTTCCCCTCAGCTTTCTGCAGTTATTACTTCCGTGATACCTTTAAGTTCTTTTTATACGCTCTCAGTTACCTAGTTAACAGGTTTCTACTTAGCTAACAATTCTTCATTTTAAACTCTGTCTGTCATAAGTGATGTGGTTTCTGTCTGGTGACTGGCCTGAGTGATACGTGTGTTGGGATCCGTCTCTGTTAATAGTGCCAAAGTGAGTTACCAGTTGGTAAAATGCTAATTGGGTGATGGCTTGCTAAGTACAGTTCTTAGAGCCAAGGAAGTGGATTAATCTGGAGGGACAATTTTTCCAGGGATATGGTGCCCTTAATGCTACTTTAAAAAATTATCACATTTATCATGTGAACCTTAACAACTGTAGAGGACGTTCTCTTCCAGGTAGCAAGTTTCATAGAGGTGAAATGACTCTCCCTGAGGCATATGTCCCTGAGCAAGTTCATTGGTTGCTTCCAGGTGGTTCACATAATCTCTCACACTTGTGTGCAAAAGTTGAGTGCATGGAAATTTTTTGAAGGAGAGGCTTTTCAGTAGTTTTTTTTTTTTCTCCCGTGGAACCTTGACCCATAAAGACTTAAGAAACGCTGTTGCAGTGGGGTTATTTGGGAAGAAAATATAGACGGATTTAAAAAAAAAAGCTCGAGAATTATTTTGGGAGTGAGCATAAATAAAAATAACTACATGAAAATCTACCAGGATATTTCCTGCCCTTGAGGCTGCTGTTAGGGAGAGCAACGCGTTTTCCCTGCCAAGGTCCGTGCTCCCTCTCTTGACAGCGTGGGTCTGAGCCAGATGGGCTGTGAATCTACTCCTGCTGGTCATTCCAGTGCGCCCGACCCCAGACTGGATAGAGCCAAAGCAAATGTTTACATTTTGCTTCTTTGCGTTTTTAGTGTTAATGCTTAGTAAGTGCCAGATGAAAACTGCCTGGTCACTTGACTCAGGTCAGTAGCAAGCCTCATTTATGGAACATTTATTTTTTTTTGAGATATCTTGCCTTCTCTTGAAGTGATCATTGGGAGATGTATATCACTCTCCTTATATAGCACATATATTCACAGTATAAATATATATTTTAATAAAATGTATATATTTAACCATAAACATATATATGAATTAGATTCTCTAATATTCAGTAATATAATCATGAAATAAGAATGATCATTTTTGTTTTGAGAATTTTCTGACAATCCATACAGTCATACAAATCATGTATGATTTTTCTGTATTACTTATGCCCTGTTAGAGTTGGTAGATTGAAAGAAAAAGACATTTTAAAAAAATGATGAGAGGAAAGTAAAGTATTTGTCTTTCTGGAACTTTGATTTTGCAGCTGCTGAATCTGAACACAGTAGGAAGCCTAGTAAAAGATGCTTTAAATGAAGGATAAGAGCTCGAAACGGAGGTTTTAAATTCTGCAATTCTGCTCTGTTATTTTTCATTAACTCTTACTCTCTCAGTGTGAGGAAGGAGGCAGTTATATGGGGCTGTAAAATGGTGCAGCTGCTGTGGAAAAGTTCAGCAGTTCCTCAAAAGGTTAAGCATAGAGTTGCCATATGACCCAGCAATTCTATTCCTAGGCATAGACTCAAAAGAATTGAAAACATATATTCACACACAAATAATTCTCCATGAATGTTCATAACAACATTATCCCTATTAGCCAAAATATGGAAACAACCAACAAGTGTCAACCAACTGGTAAATGAAAAAATAAAATGTAGTCTCTCCATATTATGGAATTTTATTCAGCCATGAAAAAGAATGAAGTTCTGATATATGCTGCAGCATGGATACATTTCAAAACATTATGCTAAGTGAAAGAAACCAGACAAAAAAGGTTACATGCTATGCAAATTAATTCACATGAAATCTCCAGAACAGGCAATTCCATAGCGAATAGAGACAGAAAATAAGTTAGTGGCTTGAGGATGGGGAGAATGGAGAGTGACTGATAAGTAGTATGGGATTCCTTTCGCAGAGAAGAAAACAGATAGGGATCATGGCTGCACAAGTCTGTGACTATATGTGAATTACATGCTTTAAAACAGTGAATTTTCGAGTGTGTGAATTATATCCCATTTTTTAAAAATTTGAAGAGTCAGTTGATAAAAATTAGTCCTTTGCATTGAAGGAGAGAATCATTGCCTAAGACATGGTTTGAATTCTGTATTCCTCTTTCAAACAAAGAGTATCCAATTCAAAAGAGATTTTCAGGGATAGACATGTGATTTTAAAAATTGAATCTGCAATAGAATGCTGGAAAATGAAAATGTTAGAGATGCAGGTGGGGTCAGCATGGGGTCTTACAGTTTTGTGAACACGTCCCCTTCCCCAGGTCAGATCCCTCCATGCTCACACTGGAGGATCCCCTCAGCTGGGGAATGCTGAGCTCATCCTGAGGTGCTTATACATTCAGTAGCTGTACTTACAACGTCAAACCAAATTCAAGACTCTCTTTAGATTGAGAACTTAGTTTCTAGTCAGAAAGGCATGACATGGACAATAACAAAATAGCAGGTATGTGCCTTAGGGACTACTGGGATCTGCTAGCGTTGTGTTTTCTCACCAGCTAGGTTTCATCTATAATTAATTGTCATTATACTTGGATGATACACCACCCCCCAAAGCTCATAGTGAGCTTTCTAAGGGGAAGAAAAAAAGCCAGGCTTTAGAATCAGACTGACTTATGCCTAAAGTAATGTTTGTTCAAATACATACTTGTTACATAACCTTTAGAAAAATACTAACCCCTTTTGTACCCAAATCTTGGTGATTTGTCATAAAATTGAACAGGTATAACTCTTGAGAGGTTCATCTGTCGTTCCTCTTCATTACCTTCTACTGCTTCACCTTCTGCTGCCTTGTTACCTTCAAGCAGGTGGTATGCTTCTTTGCTCAGTTGTCTCAGTGAGGAAATCGGTAGGAACAGTGTTAGATGTGGTTTACAAATCTTCCAGGCCTTTCTTTCTAAAAGCCCAATCCCAGAGTAGACTCAGGATTTGTGGTAATAAGCTTCCCTAGGACATATTAGAAAGAGATTCCTCCAAGCTAGGGAGGAGAGGATGACAGCAAAACCTAGGCAGCTCTTGCCTTGTTTCCTAGCAAAGTAGTGAAAGTAGTAAGACTTTGAAGAGGGAAAGAGAGGGGGGGGGTCTTAAGAGGGCTAGCAAAGTTATTCTGTTCCAAGCTTGCCGTGGAGGCAGCAGAGAGCTAGCTTTTCTCCTTTATTCTTCCTTCTTCCCTCTCTTGATGGCTTTGTGGGATAGGGGCTTAGAACTACAACCATCATGATCCTTCTCATCGTCCTTGTCATCATAGCCAATGCTTAAGATAGTGCTCTTAATGCACTGGGCATTTTCTAAGCACTTTACACATGTTGCTTATTTAATTCTCACACCTATATGAAGTAGGTACTCTTTATTATCTCCATTTTATGAAGGAGGAAAATGAGTGAGGATCACAGAAGTGGAATGAGTTGTCCAGGGTAACACAGTGAATAATGGAGGCATTTGAACCCAGGCGGTCTGATTCCAGTTCCTTTTAGGCATCATGTTACAATGCCTTTCTTAATGATAAATTAAATCTTGTATAAAATAAGGAAACGGATAGTTCCTAAAAAACTGTATTTATGAACCAAATTTCACACCTGCTCTGCCTGAAATACCCACATTTCAAAAATCTTCTTAATATAGCTATATGCATACAAAAATTATACTAAGATGTTTTGGAGTGCTAGACTAATTGATACCCCATTCCAAAGGAAATGTTCGGGACCAGTGCCTTGCAGAAGGGACAAGTCTAGGAGGCCAATATGACCTTCTCCCAGACTACTGGGCAAGGATCAGAAGATGGTCATCCAAATGGGCATCCAGAGACTAGCCAACAACTTGTTGCCTGGGAAAAAAGTTGAACCAAGTAGCCACTTTTCTTCCTAGGTCTTGGATTTGGACCCAGTTAGTAGTAGGAGAGAAGACAGGCTACATTTAGAGAACAGATGAGTCCATGAATGGCAGAACCCAGGGAGAATGACCTCAGAATTCCACAGCTGAAACCCCTACAACGGTCTCATCTCCAGAATGATTTTAAGTACCAGTCCAGCCCCGAAGAAACCTTGTTACCCTATTATCTCTAGTTTTACCATAATTCCACCTATATTACCCATCTTCAAATTCTTGGATTGTTTGAAATTCTCAGCCTAGCAAAGAGGTGTGTATAATGCAGTAAGTGTTAGAACTTTTCTGTATTAACCCCACATTTTCAGTATTAAGGTTGGCTAATTAAGCAAGATTATGTCATAGAGGGCCCACCTATGGCAAGTAACAGTGTTTTTCATATTCCAACGGTGACAAATCAACATCTGTCATTTCTCCATTCCCTCCACTTATATGGTTGGGAACACACTATTCTCCCTCCTTTTCTCTCTCTTAATCTTTAATAGAAGACCCAGTCTTGTTTTGGGCTTCTTACCTAGAAACATTTCAGCAGTATTGAGAAAATAATAATCAAAATGATTAAATTATGATAACAAAGTAGGTATTTTGCATCATATGATGTAGGAGTCAAGGCTTAATCAGCATTAACTAAATGACTTTTGATCCTTGAACTTCATTTTTCTCTAGCCTTGGGTCTCCAGGCGTCTAGGGCAGTAGATTCATTTGTGGAGCCTTGCAGCAGATGGCTGGCTTTTCACTTTCAGGTAGCTATTATCTTTGAAAAGGAAGACTGAAGATACTAAGTAACATTTACATGTTTCCTTATGGTTTGCATAACACATTTGCATTTCAATCAAAAACGTTTTTATTTGGTAAAGTGATAAAAGGATAATGAACATGGTAGTAACTCACAGAGTAGTTTTCTACCTGAAGGAATTTGAGGCTCTTTGGAACACAGGGTCCAGAGAGAACTCCAGAGTGAAATGTAGGAGCTATTTCATGGCTAAATGGCAATAGCAAATGCTCATGATGCTTGGAACCCCAGGGGTGGACAAATGCCCTCTCAGTTTCAGACAGAATGAGAAAAGGAATCATCTAGGTTGATTTGATGCAGTCTTAAGACTTGGGGAAAAAATCATTCAAATATTAATAACCGTTAACATTTCTACTTCTCTTCAAAGAAGCAGTTTCCATAGGGGCTGATAACATCCTTTTTAAAGGTTGAGAAATATATTTTTATTATAATGAGAAAGTGGTGGCTAAGTTGTCCTAGAATCAAACAGGTTAGATTTGGATCCTGTCTCTGCAACTTATCAGGCTTGGGAGCTTTAAAAATGAGGGAAATTTATAAAATGAGGGAAATAATAGTACCCACACTTAGAATTTCTGTCAAAATTAAATAAGATTATGTATGAGAATATTCGGTGTGGTATTAAAAGCCCGAAGCACTCACAAAATGTTAACACTGATCTTTTTGTTACTGCCTTTTGCCACATTCTCAGGGCTGAATCAAAACATACTAGTGAGGGATGCTGAATGTATGCAGAGCCCGTGAGGATTTGTGTATTGGTAGGGGGAGAGAATGCTCATTCAAATTAGAGGTATTTCTGGGATTTCAAAAGAAAGTCATGTTGCCTTTTTTTGGGTTCTATACTCTGCTCTGACACTGTTTAGATGGTGTCCTTATGCAAGAAACCTGAGACTCACTTTCTTCTGTTAGTTGGGAATCATAGTAAATGACACTTACTGGTTGTTCTGAAGATGGATGGAGATCATTGGAATGGAAGCTGTTTGCAAAAATAGCACTATAGAAATGCTATTTCCTTTAATCTGTACCCACACCACTGGGGCTTTATAATAGAGTCTGTGGAACGAATTTCCAGAGATGATGTAATTACACAAAAATATAACAGTGCATCGACAACCAAACATATTGCTGCTAACAAGAGGAAAGAATTCATGTCTGCTGAGGGATGGGTAGGATCAGATCAGGAAGGTCCACTTCTGGAGAGATTGTTGATAAATACACACCTTCAAAGGGAGTAAGCCTGAATGAAATTCCAGCATATAAAGTGCAGATCAGTGTGCAGCAAGCTGTTTACATAAAGTGCGCTTAATGGGAGGCAGGCTGGAGGGAAAGTTTTAGAGGGGAGTCACTTTACTGGCTATGGCTTCTTGTCCAAAGTACTGTTTCCTTGGGAGCAGCTGGTGACTGAGCCCGAGTGGATCTGCTGCTCCTTGCCCGTTCTCTCCCTCAGGTAGAAAATGGGTAACTTTGAGTGACAGGCTGTTGAAGACCTAGAATTAATCAAGCCAAATGTGTCGACGGGGGGCTGGGGAGACGGGGGAAGGACAGATAAGTCTATATAATGTCTCAGGTCCCTTTCAGTTCAGAGTTTAGGATTCTAAGATGGTGGGCCCAGCTGCTGGTACCTTATTTAATCTTTTCTATTCTTAGCCAAGGTAATTGCATAAATGTTAAAATAGAAATGAGTTGAACTCCTAGGGAAAGCCACAGGTAGCTGCCTAAAAGAATTTTAAACATTGTGAACAAAAACTCCTAATTAGTGGAAGGAGTGGGGTGATGGAGTGGGGGGGGCAGTGAAGAGAGTTCTTACTGTCTTTCAATTCAGTGAGGTTTAGCAAGTATTGAATTTCCACTGAACATTTTAAGCCTATTCTTCATTTATTTAAAGTCTTTTAAAATTCACCCTGATTTCATTGTGACTAAAGAGTTACTGTTATGAACTTGTATGAGACCCCAGTGAGTTTCCATTTTTAATTGGGAATGTCGGAACTGAGGGAGCAGCTGCAAATTTATTCAGGTCCTTAACTGTGGTGTGAGAAAGCTAAGGATTTATCAGAATCTAACCGTCCATATTCATATGTTTATAATATGTGACTTGATAAACATACAGAGCTAAGTTCCTGTCATTAAGAATGCAAACATGGGGCCTCCCTGGTGGCGCAGTGGTTGAGAGTCCGCCTGCCGATGCAGGGGACACGGGTTCGTGCCTGGATCTGGGAGGATCCCACATGCCGCGGAGCGGCTGGGCCCGTGAGCCATGGCTGCTGAGCCTGCGCGTCCGGAGCCTGTGCTCCGCAACGGGAGAGGCCACAACAGTGAGAGGCCCGCGTACCGCAAAAAAAAAAAAAAAAAAAAGAATGCAAACATGAAAACTCAAATAACCAGGCTTACTTAAGACACATGGTCAATGAGAATTTGTTATTATGACCACGAGGGACCATGAGATTTTGGATTGCCTTTCAAATCACCAAAAGGATATTACATCATGTTAAACATCTTTGAGGGTCACACATCCTAGTGTTTGAGAATTGATTTTCTGTATATGATACACATGGCTACTTTTTATTAACCAGAATTGAATAAGCCACAGCTTTTAAATGGTCTTAAATAGTTTGTTCTTGCAAAACTTTGTCGGCTGATCATAACGTTGGAGTGTTCCCCTCTCATAGAATTGCTAATATAAAAATGTTTAATATCCGGACTTCCTCCCCAGGTTTTTTATACAGTTTTATTATAAACTACTACCTCCTTATTTTAGAAAACATGAAATAGAGAATCATATAAAGAACACAGAAGCTTCCATTTTTCCACTAATAAGAAATACCTCCAGATATGTTGGTGCATTTCTTTATATAACCATACGCATTTACATACATACATATGTACATAAGCATATGTGAGAATAAACACACACATTCTATCCAAGTTTCTAGTGTCTAGCAGTCATTTCTTTGGTTCAAGGAAACATCATCTGCTTCCACTATCTGATTTTCTGGTTTTATGGAAGCATATTTATTCATGTACAGTTTGAAATAAGCAGTGTGGAATTTTTCCCTTCACAGAAAGAATTATTTGGGAAAAAAAAAATAGAGATCGTCATCACCCATACTTATCACTGACTTCACATTTCAAGATGCAGTATCTCTGATCTTGTTGAATTTATGGGGACTGGAGGGAGAAGAGGTATTAACATAGGAGAAAGGAAGTGATAAAAGCATGACATAAATCCAGATGATTTGCAAATCAGTTCCCATGTACCTATGGAGTGGTTGCAATTCCTTTGGTGGCAGTCTCTCTGGTGTGTTTGAACATCTAACTTCCATTTTCTTGACCCTGAAATTCAGACCTTATGTCTCAGGCAAGGCTGTATTAGTTATTCTGAGTTAGGACAGGTAGGTTAGCAATAGTTTTAGCTCCCTAAGGTGTTCTAATCTTCCATCTCCTTATGTTTTCATGAGTATTTCAATAAAAAAAAAAGTGCCTTTTGTTCATTGTAATTATAACCTAAACGTGCCCCACCCTGAATTAATTTCAACTGCCTCACTCATCTGTAATATTGTGACTGAAATAATAGAGAACAATACTATTGAGGTAGTAATAAATTTAAACATGTTAATATTAATAAAAAATGATGAAGGTGAGAGGAATGACATGATTTTCCTTCAACTTTGGAAATTAAATTCAATTTTCATTCATTTTATGAATATTATTATGAATATGAGCTCTTTTAAGTAAATAAAACTGCATTTAAATTTATATAGATGGAGCCTGCAAACTGTGTGGTTTTGGACAGATTACTTAGCATCTCTGGGCCTCAGTTCCTCATTGATAGATTAGGAAATGGAGACTGCTGATACTTATTTTAGAGAGTTGTTGTGTTCATTCATTGATATAATAAAATGTGAAGTACATTTAACAATGTCTGATACAGAGTAAAAACTGAATAAAGGTTAGCTACTAATATTATTACCCATTCAGATTAGCTTCTAATATTTGTTTCACATTTATTATTCACTTAACTTTATTCTGTTAATGTTTCTATATTGTAATGTAATCAGTGTATATGCAATTTGTAATTCATTCATACATTTATTATGTCCTACTTATTTCCAAAATAACTGTAAGATATTTTACATTATATGATACAGATAAAATGAAACCATAAGTTATATGAGTGAAATAAAACAACCAAGTTATTAAAGGAATGAAAGAATAATTATATCAGAACGTAGATTTGGACAGCTATTATATTGGAGCCCTGAATTTGGCTCTGAACTGCCCAGAAAAAGGCAAAAAGGAGAAGAGCAAATTATGGAGCTTTTACTGTCTTATACAGGGAAACATGTTGCTTCTCTAAGCATAGTTTTTTCTCTTGTACTGCTGTCTAAATGGAATGTATTGCATTGGCCTTTATGTAAGGGATGTTGAAAAACCTAATGGATGGTGTCTTTGTTAGCAGTTTTACTACAGAAAAAGATCACGAATGGCCTTAAAGACATGTTCTTTTCTTTGATTTTTATAAGCTGGAAATAAGGATTTTAATGAGATATGTAGAATTTTGTTATGATGTCAGAGTGATACTTGCTCGGGAATTTATTTACTCCCTTTGTTTTTCATGTGCTAAGCGTCCATTATGGATGTTTGTGAAAACATTATTATTTTTCTTTTATCCTTTGATTATTTGTATCCATTCTTCTCTAACATAGATTATAATAGCTAAGAATTGGAATTCGTAAGAACTCTTGTTGAGTACCATTAGATTACTTGGTAGAGAGTCTGAACTGGTTCATTTTTATGTCTAATTTTCCTTCAAGTTGTCTTTTGTTGATGAAATGCATCACTAGCGTAGCTCTGATATTTGCCAGGCAAGATTATTGTTAGTTTTTACTCATAGATGTATCTGGGTGGAATAGAGACAGATGGTAAATTTTCTTGAGTCAATCTGAAAAGAGAAAGAGAAGATATATTTGAAAATGTGAGTACTTGAGCATTTTTTAAAATAAATTTATTTATCTATTTATTTTGGCTGCTTTGGGTTTTTTTTTTAACATTTTTACTGGAGTATAATTGCTTTACAATGGTGTGTTAGTTTCTGCTTTATAACGAAGTGAATCAGTTATACATATACATATATCCCAATATCTCTTCCCTATTGTGTCTCCCTCCCTCCCACCCTCCCTATCCCACCCTTCTAGCTGGTCACAAAGCACTGAGCTGATCTCCCTGTGCCATGCAACTGCTTCCCACTAGCTATCTGTTTTACATTTGGTAGTGTATATATGTCCATATATACACTACCACTCTCTCACTTTGTCCCAGCTTACCCTTCCCCCTCCCCGTGTCCTCAAGTCCATTCTCTAGTAGGTCTATGTTGTTATTCCCGTCTTGCCACTAGGTTCTTCATGACCATTTTTTTGTTTGTTGTTTTTTAAGATTCCATATATATGTGTTAGCATACGGTATTTGTCTTTCTCTTTCTGACTTACTTCACTCTGTATGACAGACTCTAGGTAGGTCCATCCACCTCAGTACAAATAACTCAATTTCGTTTCTTTTTATGGCTGAGTAATATTCCATTGTATATATGTGCCACATCTTCTTTATCCATTCATCTGTTGATGGACACTTAGGTTGCTTCCAAGTCCTGGCTATTGTAAATAGAGCTGCAATGAACATTGTGGTACGTGACTCTTATTGAATTATGGTTTTCTCAGGGTATATGCCCAGTAGTGGGATTTCTGGGTTATATGGTAGTTCTATTTTTAGTTTTTTAAGGAACCTCCGTACTGTTCTCCATAGTGGCTGTATCAATTTACATTTACACCACCAGTGTATGAGGGTTCCCTCTTCTCCACACCCTCTCCAGCATTTATTGTTTGTAGACTTTTTGATGATGGCCATTCTGACTGGTGTGAGGTGATACCTCATTGTAGTTTTGATTTGCATTTCTCTAATGATTAGTGATGTTGAGCATCCTTTCATGTGTTTGTTGGCAATCTGTATATCTTCTTTGGAGAAATGTCTATTTAGGTCTTCTGCCAATTTTTTGATTGGGTTGTTTGTTTTTTTGATATTGAGCTGCATGAGCTGCTTGTAACTTTTTCTACAGTATCAATGCAATCCCTATCAAACTACCACTGGCATTTTTTATAGAACTAGAACAAAAAATTTCACAATTTGTATGGAAACACAAAAGACCCCAAGTAGCCAAAGCAATCTTGAGAAAGAAAAGTGGAGCTGGAAGAATCAGGCTCCCTGATTTCAGACTATACTACAAAGCTACAGTAATCAAGACAGTATGGTACTGGCACAAAAACAGAAAGATAGATCAATGGAACAGGATAGAAAGCCCAGAGATAAACCCACGCACATATGGTCCCTTATCTTTGATAAAGGAGGCAAGAATATACAATGGAGAAAAGACAGACTCTTCCATAAGTGCTGCTGGGAAAACTGGCCAGCTACATCTAAAAGAATGAAATTAGAATACTCCTTAACACCATACACAAAAATAAACTCAGAATGGATTAAAGACCTAAATATAAGGCCAGACACTATCAAACTCCTAGAGGAAAACATAGGCAGAACACTCTATGACATAAATCACAGCAAGATCCCTTTTGACCCACCTCCTAGAGAAATGGAAATAAAAACAAAAATAAATAAATGGGACCTAATGAAACTTCAAAGCTTTTGCACAGCAAAGGAAACCATAAACAAGATGAAAAGACAACCCTCAGAATGGGAGAAAATATTTATTTGAGCATTTTTAGGTCATTGGTTTACGTGCTGGTAATGAAATAAAATTAACTGAAATATGATTACTTAAAAGCTCCTTAAAAATCTGGAGGAAAGGAAGGTAACCAAAACATGATAAGAGGCAATAAAGAGAATGCAAAAATGAGTTGGGTTCAATTTTTTTTTTTTTCTCATGTAAAAAGATATTGCCTAGGAAAAAACAACCAAGAAAAGGACCTGGACATGTTTCTTGCAAGATTCCTACAGCCCAAGATGTGGAATTCTTTCAAATGTACTAAATGCTCTTTAAAAATATTGTTTATAGAATTTATTTTACAGATTTGTTCCCCTGGTGTACAAAATGTCCCCTAAGTTATCTCTGAAAACTTAAATACATCTAATTTTTTTTATGGTCCGTAGTTGAACTTGTAAGATTTTTTTTTTTTAAGTGTGACTGCAAAGTAAGGGGATGGATTTTCCTCCTTGGACTGTAAACTGGCTCTGTAGACAATTTCAAAAGGATAATTTATCAAAAGATTCTATCAGTGTCATCAGAATCAGAGAACAGTTTTTTAAGGTCATTTCATTAAGGGCTAACAATCATTTGCATGTATTAAGAGAAAAAGATATTGCCTAATATAGAGTGAACTTTGTGACCTGGGGGCATGTAGTCACAATCACCACAAAGTAGAGGAAAAGGGTTGTTGGCAAGGATATTGAATAGGGTGGCTCCCTTTCATGATCACAGGGGGTGCCCTTGATCAAAAGGAGGTGCTCAAGGGCTGAGGGCATGTTGGGGAAAATAATGACAGAACAATCCTGTGTGAGCAGAGGGCAGAGTAGGTCTGGCAGGGTCCATTTGCAGGTTTGGGACACTTACTAAGTACAGGACAATAAAAATTGTAGCCAAGAAAGTCACTTGGGTGTATACTTTGTTATCTTCATAGGCCTTCATGTCTGTTAATTAATTTTAACCTCGTAAGAACTCTCCTCAATCCCTTTATCCCAGTTTTGCAGATGAAAAAAAAAAAGAGCTTGGATAGATGATAAATTATTGAGAATCAGGTAGATAAAAAACCCTGAAGATAGCAGTAGAATCCATATTTTCTGAATCCCTATTGCCATTTCCATCTTCCTCTCTGCGTTTTAACACTGGGTGTACATATATGATTGGGTGTCTGTGTATGTGTGTGTACGACGTGATCTGGCAGGGGATTTGTTAGCTAAGGTAGAACTGTGTGCTGTCACCGATAAGGATTCTGTGTATGAGGACAAATGATAAATTAAGATCACTTTGTCTGTCAAAAGCATTCTTTGACCCTCATGATAATCAAATTTGATGTACTTTGGCATTCTGATGTACTTTGTAACTGAATGAGTAGAGTACCGAGGTTTTTTTCAATTTACTCTTTTTCAACGTCCCCAAAACATGAAGTAAAGTAGGATCTCCTCTGTCTGGGCTTGCAGAGCATAAGCCCGCTTGATGGCGGGAGGATGGGCCAGATGGACTTCTGAGGTCCCTTTCATTTTACAGAATTCGTTATTGTCTCATCTCCTATTGCTCCAAATATCCTTTCATCATAAAGCTCATAGGCAAAGCACTAAACAGGCACATCCTTTGTCCAGCATCCCCTGGATTCTTTACAGCAGCAGGACTGCAGGTCCTTGAATCTGACATCCACAGTGTTTCTGCGACGTTTTCTTTCGTTGTCAGTTATGACCTCACATGAAATCCAGGCTTCTTGTTTTACTGGGATTTTGAACATCTCTTCTGCCATCTGAGCAGTTCCCAGAGAGCCTTTGTCTCAACCAGAGATAATATGCCTTTAAACAGTGTGAAACGTAGCAAAGTAATTACTTTTGTTTTAAGGTCCTTATCTTGGCATAGAAAACATTGAAAAATAAGATTGGGTGGGAAACTATAGCCACTTCATGTCACAGTTTCAGCAAAACTAGACTGTTTGCATTTGTCACTTTTACTGAAAGAGTGTCTTTATAATGTGTGCGTGGGATTTGCTTTCGGCCTCATGGTAGGAGCCAGCTCTATGGAGTGAAGTCCCTTGTTCTGAGCTTCTTGGCTGGCCTTCCTGTAACCCTAGGCTCCAATAAGAAAACAACAAAGACAGGTTTTATGTTTTGTGTTAGAGATGATTTAGATTATTCAAAGGAATTTTTATACAGACAGTAGTCATAGGAAACATATTCAGATCAATGAAAACATAAAGCTGGCTTATTGGTTTCCTGTCACAAGATGCATTACAGGGAAGAGTTTCAGCACATGAAAAAACCCAGGGCAGTACTATTAGCAATGTGCTTTTATAGTTAGTGATTTCCCTAGTTTTCTCTGAAAAGTTGAAAAATTCATATCAGACAGATTCAGATTTGCAATGCTTTCAGTCATAGTACTTGAAAATAAAATCTTAAACAATTGGAATCATAAATCATAATTCTCTGTCGCTCAGTACTTTAGTGATAGTTAATAGTTGCAATATTTGTGAATGTTAACCTTTATTTTCTAGTTTCTATGTGCCAGACACGGTTCTACATATACTGATTCATCACCCTGTGTGGTCGTAGTATTATCATCCCCCATGTATTATCATTTCCATTTTAACCCATAAGGATTCTGAAGCATGGAGATGGTGAGCAGCTTACTTATTAGACCAAACAGATGAGGAAGAGGGCTGGGATTCAAACTCAGACATTCTGAGTTGGGAGTCTCTGCTCCCTGAGACAGTACAGCATATATCCTGGAACACTTTGTGAATCACTGAAGAAAATTATAGTCAAGGTAATTTTATTGTTAATAATGTAACACAGTCTATATATATATATATTTTTTTTTTTTGGTTTTTTTTTTTTTTTTTTTTGCAGTACACGGGCCTCTCACTGTTGTGGCCTTTCCCATTGAGGAGCATAGGCTCCGGATGCGCAGGCTCAGCGGCCATGGCTCACGGGCCCAGCCGCTCCACGGCATGTGGGATCTTCCCGGACCGGGGCACGAACCCGTGTCCCCTGCATCGGCAGGCGGACTCTAAACCACTGTGCCACCAGGGAAGCCCCAGTCTATATTTTTGAATGACAATCTTTGTTGACTATTTAAATACATATATACAATGGAATATTACTCAGCCATAAAAAGGAACAAATTGGGTCATTTGTAGAGACGTGGATGGATCTAGAGACTGTCATACAGAGTGAAGTAAGTCAGAAAGAGAAAAACAAATATCATATATTAATGCATATATGTGGAACCCAGAGAAATGGTACAGATGAACAGGTTTGCAAGGCAGAAATAGAGACACAGATGTAGAGAACAAACGTATGGACACCAAGGGGGGAAAGTGGTGGGGTGGTGGTGGTGGGATGAATTGGGGGATTGGGAATGACATATATATACTAATGTGTATAAAATAGATAACTAATAAGAACCTGCTGTATAAAAAATAAATAAAATTCAAAAAAAAAAACTGTTATCCATCATATTTATTAACGAGAAATGCCTGTTTGTCTGTCATATTGGATAGAAGTTGATTTTAAGTGTCTCAAATATCTTCAAAATAGGGCTGATGGACACATTTCTGTTATAGGAAAGTTGTTAGTCTTGTTCTATAAGAGCTACATTGTAGGACTTCCCTGGTGGCACAGTGGTTGAGAGTCCACCTGCCGATGCAGGGGACACGGGTTCGTGCCCCGGTCTGGGAAGATCCCACATGCCGCAGAGCGGCTGGGCCTGTGAGCCATGGCCGCTGAAACTGCGTGTCCGGAGCCTGTGCTCCTCAACAGGAGAGGCCACAACAGTGAGAGACCCGCATACCGCAAAAAAAAAAAAAAAAAACTACATTGTAAAGTTCTATGTATTCTTTCTCTTATCAACAGCAAAAATATTCTGCCAGTCAAATGTGTTTCCTTTCAGTTGAGGTGCTATAAACTGAATGTGTTTCCCCAAAAATCATACATTGAAACCTAACCCCCAAGGTGATGGTATTTGGAGGTGAGGCTTTTGGGAGGTGATTAGGTCATGAGGGTAGTAGATCCCTCACGGATAGGATTAATGAAAGCGGCTCCAGAGAGTTCCTTGCCCCTTCTGACATGGCTAGAAGATGGCTCTCTATGAACAAGGAAGTGGGCAGAAGAATTAGTACTAATGTGTTGATTGCAATATGCTTCTATTTCCATGTATCATTTAAGAATGTAATTTTCAAGTGAACTGACTATATAGAATTTGGAATTTCCAAGTTGAAAACAAGTCTTGTCTAAACTTTAATATTTTTTCTATTATTGCCCTTTGTTAAATGGTGGAATCTTTGGGTAAAATAAGATAGTGAGGCTCAGTTCTATTAGACATTTTGAGAACCTGGATTCAGAGAGGGAAGGAAGAAGAGAGGGAGGAAAGACTAGGAGAGACAGCCACAGGTAATGGGTAGAAACTCTATACCTGAGTCTAGTTTAACATGAGAAAGAATTACTTTGTTCAGGTTCAGGAGTTGAATGCACTCGGAGGATGCAAATTGGGAAAGGTGAGCCCATGACTTGGGGCTATGACTCCTAAGAGAGAGACTGATAATGTTTTAAAATGCCTGTTACATAAAGGACAGGCCATTATCCTAATTGATTCCTTTTTCTAACAAACTTATTTATTGGGTTGTGTTTGTGTGTGTAGAAGAAAGAATACATTTACTGGCTTTATAATAATGATCACTGGAAACTGGTATTTGTGTTCAAGATACTCATTTTATGGGCAATTTTTTTTTTCTGGGGGAAGCCTCTATTCCATAAAGTGGTTATGCACTGATTATTTGAGAATAAACAATGCTGATTTTATCCTTTCCTTGTCTTTTGAGCTCTGACGGTGTATTTTTCACTTCTCTGTGTGACCCAGTCACATTCTTTGGCGTTTTAATGATGACATTTAGAACAGAGAGAGGTCAGTGATAAAGCTGAGGATTTGGGACAGGGGAGGTTGGATGCTAGAGCTGATAAGGAAAGTTTCTGGGTATATGATGACAAGAAAACCACCCAGGGCATGGTGAAAGAGGGATAGACAGAAAAAACGAACAGAAAATAAAAATTAACTCAACTAAAAATGTTTCATTTGTGAGCATATCAGTTAAGTGTGACCTTAGTGACGTGAGCCTCCCATATATGACTGGGCTGTGGATATTCACTATAAAACTATAGTAAGATCTGAGATAGAACCCCAGCTTTCTCTCTCTGCCCTAGAAGAAGTTTGGGTGAACAGAGAGTAAATTTCATCATTGCATCAGCCAATTGGATCAACTTATTTCCCTTTTTGCTCTTTGCCACTAATAAATGAGTTGAATGAAACAGACAAACATTATTTTGCTTCCTATAAAACTTTGAATTAGCTACAAGTGGGTGTGTGCTGATGACATGATGAGAGATGGTTTTCTCCCGTCCTCACGAGCAATCGCATTCTGCAAACGACAGCTTCTGTGCCACCAGAATACAGGGCACATTGTTCTATTTCCCAGTAATTGGCAGAGAACAATTAAAATTCAAAGAAAAGCTCAGTGGTAGAGGAAGGACATTGTGTCTCGCAGACTGATGGCCCATAGCTCTCCCATTCTTCCCTGCACGATGGGGCGGTGGCCGTGCCCCCTGCTCTCCCTATGTGGCGAGAGGGTGAGCAGGGGGTGGTAAGTGACTTGTTCTTCCAGTACATGGCTCTGGAGAATCCTAATAAGAATAAGTGACAATTATTAGGCATGTCCTAGTGACGGCTCAAGAATCGTGATCTCAATTAATCTTTACCTAGTATGCCTTAGAAGTAGACTCCACTATTCATTGCATTTTATAGATAAAAGAAAGAGATGCTAAATAATTTGCCCAAGTCAGAGAAGAAATTAGTGTCAGGACTGAGTTGGACAACACAGAACCCACTCTGGTCCGTGCATAGCCCCTGCCCTGTGGTTGCTGCTTGGCTACAGATCAATGAATGTCCAAAGGAGTAGAGTTCTCTGCACTTAGCCCGGCCATTTCACTCCCTGCCCCAGGCTGTCATGTTAGTCTTTCAGCAAGGCTCTAAATGTGACATTTCCCTGGTTAGCCGTGACTCCCAGTTAAAATCTCCCCTTCTGCGCTCTGTTCCAGCCAGACTTTCCTTCTTTCTGCCATGGAACATACCAAGCTGTCTTCTGTTGCACGGGTAACTTACATGCGCTGATCTCTGCCTGCAGTCCTGCCCTCTTCACCTGGTTCATTTCTTCTCCACCTTCCGATCTCAGCTGAAACTTCCTCATGAGATTTGCCTCCAAAACCCCTAATTGCATGCTCTCAGAGTACCATACAACTTTTCTTTTACAAAAGTTATTGCAGTAAGAATTCTACGTTGTCTTAGGCTGGTTTTGTTCATCACTGGGTCCCCAAGATTTATCACAGTGAAAATATTGAAGTTAAAAATATTTAAGATGCTGTTCTCTTTCTACTTGCATCTTACCTGTTGTGAAGGTTTCTACTTCCTGTTTCCCCTTTCTGCACCACAGCCCTTATCTTTCTCCAACCATTTGTTGTGGAGGCATTTCAAAATAAGTATCACCCAAATCAGAGGTCCTCAACACTTGATGAATATCAAAGTCATCTAGGGATCTCTTAAAAATTTGATAGCTGTTGAGCATTCTTTCATGTGTTTCTTGACAGTCTGTATATCTTCTTTGGAGAAATTCTATCTAGGTCTTCTGCCCATTTTTGGATTGGGTTGTTTGTTTTTCTGTTATTGAGCTGCATGAGCTGCTTGTAAATTTTGGAGATTAATCTTTGTCAGTTGCTTCATTTGCAAATATTTTCTCCCATTCTGAGGGTTGTCTTTTGGTCTTGTTTATGGTTTCCTTTGCTGTGCAAAAGCTTTGAAGTTTCATTAGGTCCCATTTGTTTGTTTTTATTTCCATTTCTCTAGGAGGTGGGTCAAAAAGGATCTTGCTGTGATTTATGTCATAGAGTGTTCTGCCTATGTTTTCCTCTAAGAGTTTGATAGTTTCTGGCCTTACATTTAGGTCTTTAATCCATTTTGAGCTTATTTTTGTGTATGGTGTTAGGGAGTGATCTAATCTCATACTTTTACATGTACCTGTCCAGTTTTCCCAGCACCACTTATTGAAGAGGCTGTCTTTTCTCCACTGTACATTCCTGCCTCCTTTATCAAAGATAAGGTGACCATATGTGTGTGGGTTTATCTCTGGGCTTTCTATCCTGTTCCATTGATCTATCTTTCTGTTTTTGTGCCAGTACCATACTGTCTTGATTACTGTAGCTTTGTAGTATAGTCTGAAGTCAGGGAGCCTGATTCCTGCAGCTCCGTTTTTCGTTCTTAAGATTGCTTTGGCTATTTGGGGTCTTTTGTGTTTCCATACAAATTGTGAAATTTTTTGTTCTAGTTCTGTGAAAAATGCCAGTGGTAGTTTGATAGGGATTGCATTGAATCTGTAGATTGCTTTGGGTAGTAGAGTCATTTTCACAGTATTGATTCTTCCAATCCAATAACATGGTATATCTCTCCATCTGTTTGTATCATCTTTAATTTCTTTCATCAGTGTCTTATAATTTTCTGCATACAGGTCTTTTGTCTCCTTAGGTAGGTTTATTCCTAGATATTTTATTCTTTTTGTTGCATTGTTAAATGGGAGTGTTTTCTTGATTTCACTTTCAGATTTTTCATCATTAGTGTATAAGGATGCCAGAGATTTCTGTGCATTAATTTTGTATGCTGCTACTTTACCAAATTCATTGATTAGCTCTAGTAGTTTTCTGGTAACATCTTTAGGATTCTCTATGTATAGTATCATGTCATCTGCAAACAGTGACAGCTTTACTTCTTCTTTTATGCAAATCAGAACTACAATGAGATATCATCTCACACCAGTCAGAATGGCCATCATCAAAAAATCTAGAAACAATAAATGCTGGAGAGCATGTGGAGAAAAGGAAACACTCTTGCACTGCTGGTGGGAATGTGAATTGGTACAGCCACTATGGAGAACAGTATGGAGATTCCTTAAAAATTACAAATAGAACTACCGTATGACCCAGCCATCCCCCTACTGGGCATATACCCTGAGAAAACCATAATTCAAAAAAGAGTCATGTACCAAAATGTTCATTGCAGCTTTATGTACAATAACCAGGCGATGGAAACAACCTAAGTGTCCATCATCACATGAATGGATAAAGAAGATTTGGCACATATATACAATGGAATATTACTCAGCCATAAAAAGAAACGAAATTGAGCTATTTGTAATGAGGTGGATGGACCTAGAGTCTGTTATACAGAGTGAAGTAAGTCAGAAAGAGAAGGACAAATACCGTATGCTAACACACATATATGGAATTTAAGAAAAAAAAATGTCGTGAAGAACCTAGGGGTAAGACAGGAATAAAGACACAGACCTACTAGAGAATGGACTTGAGGATATGGGGAGGGGGAAGGGTAAGCTGTGACAAAGCGAGAGAGAGGCATGGACATATATACACTACCAAACGTAAAATAGATAGCTAGTGGGAAGCAGCCACATAGCACAGGGAGATCAGCTCCGTGCTTTGTGACCACCTAGAGGGTTGGGATAGGGAGGGTGGGAGGGAGGGAGACGCAAGAGGGAGGAGATATGGGAACATATGTATATGTATACCTGATTCACTTTGTTATAAAGCAGAAACTAACACACCATTGTAAAGCAATTATACTCCAATAAAGATGTAAAAAAAAAAAAATTGATAGCTGTGCCCACTCCTGGTCAGTTACATCGGAATGCCAAACAGGTATGTGCATTTCGTAAATGTAGACAAGTTAACTGCAGCAGGAGGTGAACTTGTGTGATTGAAGGGACTCTTGCAAATTCCCAGCAGTGATGGGAAGAAACCAAAATCTTTATGAGAGACGAGGGTTTTTGCTTACTTGTGTTTTTAATGAAACCTTTTTGACTTTTGAATCATTTGATTTGCCTCTTCTTTTTTGCCCTAGGAAGATTTTTGCAAGCATTTTCAGTGAACTTGGCAGGAGGACTTAGTATTGTTGTCGATATGTATGTTTCAAATAATATATATATAATTCTTCAGAGTTGCAAACCAGCCTTCTTTTCCAGTTGGAGTCACTTTTTCAGTTGACTAAATAAGTTTTTCTGAGTCAAGAAAAAAATACACAAAGCTAAAGAAAAAATTTTCATATTTTTTCAAATTTTCATATCTGCAGTTCGTATTCGACTATCTACTTAACCTTGGCCTGTCTGATTTCATTTACTGGTGGCAAAATATGACTTGTAATTTTTTTTTTTTTAGAAATAAAGATTTTAAGTACTTCGAGCAATGTCAGAAAGTCTTCGAAAAGCTGTTCTTATTTCAGTATAATAAATCATAAATGTATAAATTGGATTTCCCTGGAAGTATACATTTTAAAACTTAAGGGAGGGGTGCATGTTTGGAGAGACTAATGCATTAGAACTCTACTAGTGGAAATCACAATTAAAGATTTTAAATAGAATTTGGCTTCGGACAGGGTTTCTTAAGCATTTGAGTGGATGATTGGGTGGCTTTTAAGTGAGGGAAAAGCAATGGGTTTTGCCTGTAGACTTTTAATTTACCCATAAAAAATGTATTCCCAAGTGAGATATGTTACTGCCTCATGATTTTGCCACACCTAGAAAGTAGTTGATTCCTGCTTTGTCCTGTCCTTGAAGTAATAGTGAGCCACCTGGCTTTCAGTGAAAATGCTGAGATCAGAGAGAGGAGAGGCGCTTCCCTGGTGGTGCAGTGGTTGAGAGTCCGCCTGCCAATGCAGGGGACACGGGTTCATGCCCCGGTCTGGGAAGATCCCACATGCCGCGGAGCGGCTGGGCCCGTGAGCCATGGCCGCTGGGCCTGCGTGTCTGGAGCCTGTGCTCTGCAACGGGAGAGGTCACAACAGTGAGAGGCCCGCGTACCGCAAAAAAAAAAAAAAAAACAGAGAGAGGAGAGTTCCTTTGCTACGAGTTTTCTGTAGAGTTCAATGGGGAAAAAAAGCATTTTCTGCAACTATTGATTTCAAGCCTTTTCCTATCACTAATGTTCTAAAAAGGGCCTATTCTGCTAGGATATAATCCATAAAATTTGATGAAAAAAATTCCCATTGTAGAATAGAAGTTGACAAGTAGCAGAAAAAGAATTCATGGGGACATGTGAAAAGAAGACAGACATTCATGGGAGACTCGGAACAGATATGGGATTTCTGTGATACTGTTGTTCTGAAAAGTGCTTCTGTGACTTTGGAGGCTGGAATTCAATTTATGTCTTTGCATTATCTTTTAAGGAGGTGGTATATAAAGATATATATACATATATTTATGTGTATATATATATATGTGTGTATATATGTATATATTTATTTATATACATTTATATCTGCCACATACTTGGTGCTCAGTAAATCTTACTTGAATCTGAAGATGCAGAAATCTAAGGTGACCATACATCCTGCCTTGCCCTGGATGGATTTCAGTTTATATCTGTTATCATGGGTAATTATTCATAGTGCCCATCTCACAAACATCTTGGTAAACTGATAATATATATGGTCGCTTTCCTTAGAAGCAATGTGTCCAACCTCTTGGGCTTGGTTAACTGAGGTGCAATCCCTTGGACAAATCTTGAAATATGAAAATGATCTTTGATTTGGGCTGAAATGTCATCCTCATGTCTGAGGTTGTCCTTAGATTCCCAGTGGCTGAGAAGTGATAAATGAGTCTCTCTGTAAGCAGCAGGCCTCCTCAGAGGTGGGTGAGGACCCGAGATATTTAACAGCTCCATTAACGACCCGGAAGAGCTTGATAAGCAGCTTGCTAATGAAACCTGCAGATGACACTAAATTGTGTAGGTGTTGGAAGTAACCGCGGAAGCATGAATAAAAAAGGCTCCAAGCCCAGGCAGGGGCTAGAACACAAATGTCCATTTAGGCTAACTTTGTAAAGCAGTTCTGCGTCTCTGGGATTCTCAGTTCCTCTGTAAATATTAAATTAGTGACATCTCTGAAAATGCTTGGCGCAAACGTGCAACTCAGTATGAATCGGTTAAATCAGATTTTAAGAGCAGCATCGTAACACCCATTCTTTCTTCTACTATATCAAGAGTCCATCAGTGTCCAGTAAATATACTGATGGGTGTCAAGGGATCCATGACCCCCTTGAGGTAGCTTACCCAGCATTTGGTGTGTGCCTGTGATCACTGTGAGTGCATGGCTGTGGGTTTTTCTGGGGAGAGTGTCTATAGCTTTCATCATGCATTCAGTGGTGTTGACAGTGAGAAGTACATTAAGAATCTCTGTAGTGGTCTGTGAGTTTCCTTTAAGGTTTTTTATTTGTTTGTTTGTTTGTTTCCCACTGCTCTGCCCACACACTGAACTTTCTGTACCTTCAGCATGCCAAAACGGCTGTCTCAGCTCAGGGCCTGGGCGGTTGCTGTTACTTTGCCATCCCCCGGATATTTTCACAGCTATTAAAATTTCAGCTCTTTGGAAAGGTCTAAACTATTATCCCAACTTCAGGCACTCCCTATCACTATGCCTTCTTTTGTTATCCTCATAAGACAAGAGTAGCTGAAGTATGACGGTTTCTTGTTTATTATTTCTATTCACTTGTGCGCTGCCATCCAGTGAACTGCCAGCTCCTTGAGAAGAGCGTCCTTGACTTTCTTGCTCACGGATCCATGATAGGTCCTCAGCGGTTATTTGTGGCAGAGAGGGAGGGAGGGAGGGAGGGAGGGAGGAAGGAAGGAAGTTTTATGCCACATAGAATCTGTCACATAGTGTATATTAAGTAGTTTAATGAATGAAGAACTGAAAGGATGTATGAATGAATAAGCACGTCTTCCTGAGCTTGTTGTAAGGGTGTGGAGGGAAGGATGAGGCCTGAGCAGTGGAAAAATTCACCCTGCTCTTCTTTGGCACAATAGAGATTTTTTTACTCTCCAGCCTGCAAAACCTTTTACATTAGCTGGTCCTTAAGTAGTTCTGGGTGGTGCTTCTGGTTCTGAAACGAAACTCCCCAGTCATATTTCCTGTGTCCTAAGGATACACACAGGAGCTTTGGTTCAACTGCTGACAAGATGAAGCGCTGGCATATTGAATTCTATCCAGAATTCAGTTTTGAGGAGAGGTCCACTAAAAGTGTTTTGTGTCTACTTTCATTCAGTGGGACTGGAATTTTCCAGGAATAAAGGCTAAATGGGGTGGCATTTTTATCACTGGGGCTTCTGCTCTACAATCAAAATACATCCTTCAAAATCAGAAAGCAGTGTCATAAATTCTCCTCCTCACAGGAATGAACCTCTTCTGATTGTGGAAAAGGATTTTTTTTCCTTTTGGCTGAAGCCTATTGTCCTGTTCTTATTTGATTGATTCATATCTCACATCTGATTTTCCCTGTCAGGTGTTTAAAAGTGACCATTTTCTCTGAAAGCCTGTCAGCCCTGGATACTAAGTTGCAGAATAAAATAAAATATCTGATCTTTATATGTAAGCATCAGCTATTAAGCATCAGCTATTAAGTCATATCTAGCAACATCTACGATTCAGAATGATTAACTAACAAATGTATTTGTTTTGGCTAAATCTCTCCCTTAGGCTAGTTTTTAAAAGTTAAGAATTTTGGTTGATGAGACCTCTTCCCACAGGAGCCTGTGCTAGTGGGCTCGGTTCCTTGAAACTCTTGGGAGAAGATGGTGAACTTGTGGAACAACAAACCCAATTTCATACACTATTATCCTTTATTAAATGGGCTTGAAGCCAGAATTTGAAACTGAGGCACATGGCATTTGTTTACTGTTAATTCCCTCTTCATACAAGCCGTTAGCCAGAGCTAGCATTCTAACAGCATCATGTATATGCCAAAAGTACTGGAAACATTTTTCCCCCTAAAATCCCAGATTCATTTCTAGACTCTTGTAATTTTTACTGCATAATTAACAGTAATGTTTGACACTGTCATCCTCTTGACAGACTCTAACATGGAACATCTGGTGTTATTTAGCCAAGGGCCTGGTTCTATTCTCCCAGTACAAAAGGGTTCTGATTAATTAATCATTGCCCAGCCTGAATAATACATTAAAGATAAACTTCAATGCTTAGGAAGAAACAATGGGGAAAGTTTTCTTATGTTATAGAAGATGGAGTTTCCTATGAATAGAAATGTAAAAATGAGTAAGTTTTAGCACTTACCCCAGTTCCTTAGCTGGAAGTGAAAGAGACAGAGTGTCTTCTTAGATGGCCATGGTTTGGGGTTCAACCAACAGAGCTTACCACCTGCCCTGGGGTGTTTATCTCCTGCTCCTGTCTAGGCAGCCCCTCTTGACTTTAATGCCTTTGTCTCAGATCCTAATGCATTCTGTTGTCTGTGTGCCAAGAAGTACTCAAAGAGAGGACAGTTCACTGAGCGCCTATGTGGTGAATTTTGCATGGACTTTATCGGTTTCTTTCTTTATTGTGTACCCAGTGCCTGTCGGAGCTGCTGACACCAGCAGACACTCAGTAGGTGTTTGTTCAGTTTACAAATGGGAATCCTTTTGCCGTGCCAACTACGTTCCCAAGTTACCATTGCTCTCTTCTTACCAAAGGCTAGAAGTTGGTGTAGTTGATCTTTCCATCTGTTTTTCTCTGTATGAATGTCGCTCTGTGAGTCACAGACTTTATATCCAGAAACTTATAAAATGCCTAAAGTGTGTGATCTTCATTGCGTTAAATAAGATAATAACCTGTTTATGATTTTTGCTGCTTTTTCTCTCTTTTTAAGAGTCCTTTACAAGGGTTTTTCAAACACAAAATCTCTGTTACTGGCTTTAAACATGGCCCTGCTGTGTGGCTTTGTCAAAGTACCTCCTCCATAAAAGCCATCCTTTGGTTTGCTAGTTGTGCGCCTTCCGTGGCCTTTCCTTTAGGCCTAATACAGATTATTTTCTATTCCATCCCCAAAGTTATCTCACCTACAACCTGAATGGGTGTGAAAAGTTGCACGTAACTAAACATATTTAGCTGTAAGACATTAGTTGAGATAGCTCAACTCTAAAGGTCAAGGGATGTTTTCCATCTTCACATGCCCCATAATGTATTTATTTATAAGTAGTTATCAGTTCAAATATATTTACTTTGCAAATACTATATCCAAGGCAGGGTCCTAGGCACTGGAGATACAGCAGTGAATAAAAGGGCAGGTTCCTGCTTTCATGGAGTTTACATCCTAATTGGAAGACAAATTCACAAATTAATGTAGGGTATGCTATTTCAAGTGGTGTTAAGTGCTACGAAGAAAAGTAAGGCAGAGTAAGTAGAAAGACGGTGAGGTGCTATTCTAAGCTCCTTTGTGTTCTTTCCAAGGAGCTCACTGGGCACTACTGAGCACCAATTATGTGCAACGCTTTGTGCTAAAAGCCCATTCCCTGTAATGTACTTTCAGTCTAATGATGGAGATAGGAAATGCATAAAAATAGCTAAAACATAGTGTTGAAAATAATCGAGCCAGTAAGAGAGGTACATAATAGTATCAAGGAGCTTGAAAAACTGAAAGGGCCCCCCTGAGTAGCCATAAGTGTAAAGGCTTCTCAGAAGAGGGGTGTGGGAGATGGGCCCAGGTGAGGATGGGGCTCCATTCACAGGAACAACTTGAGCAAGGACATGACATTAGGAAAATACTGGCAATACCCTGAGGTAACACATGGTCCATTTTGGCTAGAGTGCAGGGAGAGAGCCGGATCCTATGGAGAGAGCAGTGTAAAGTTCCCTTGTCGCCAAACTTTGAAGGGCTTCAAATGCCAAAGTGAGAAATTTGAATATAAGAGCCACTGCAAAAAATATGTATTTACATGTTTCCTGATTATCAGAGTAATTCACTTTCATCATGTAAAACGTAGGCAATTCCTAATAATAACATTTCAGGCAGAAAGGTGAGTTAAACAGAGCTATGGTAACAAAATAATAACCCATCAGTGGTGTCTAGACAATTTCTGAGTGGAAGGAGTTGCAGAATAATCATGTACGTTTATTGACGTCACCAACAGTAGTTTTGTTTTTAACTACTTGTTCTGCTGACATCTGGGTTCTGTCTAAAATAAAATGGAATGCCAGATGGGCCTTTTCCAGAAACCTTATGAAATTCAAATACACAGCCACCGTCATGGTTAAGGGGCCGTTTGAGAGGCATCAAGTTTTCTTTGCACACTGCTCTTGCTTGCACCCCTTTACGCTGAACGGTTGTCCGGCGTGTTGTGCCTCAAAGGATGTTGATCCTAATTAAAGATTGAATTGTCAGGGCTTCCCTGGTGGCGCAGTGGTTGAGAGTCCGCCTGCCGCTACAGGGGACATGGGTTCATGCCCCGGTCCGGGAAGATCCCACATGCCGCGGAGCGGCTGGGCCCGTGAGCCATGGCCGATGAGCCTGCGTGTCCGGAGACTGTGCTCCGCAACGGGAGAGGCCACAGCAGTGGAGAGGCCCGTGTACCGCAAAAAAAAAAAAAAAAAAAAAAAAAAAGATTGAATTCTCTGGAAGGATTTTTAAATCCCAGCAATTAATACATGGATGTAGAAAGCCAAATGATCTCTTCCCTGGAATCAAAGTCCTTTCTCTTTTTCAGATTCTTTGCTAGAAAAATAAATTGCTTCTTTCACACACTCTGATATGCAAGAGACTCATGTCAGTGCCCAATGTAAAGAGTTTTGAATCCTTTTGCATTTTCTCACCCTCTGTTTTGGCTGCATGTTGACTTTTATGAGCTCTAGTTACGTTGCTTTTGGGGCCTCTTTCTCTATAAAAATATATTATGATTATATTTCATGACTGCATTGGTATAAAAACAAATATTGACATATAATGTTATTTACTTAAACATTGTCTTTGAGCTAAAATTTATATTTTTTTCTTTTGATTTTAAAATAAATGAAAACATTGCTCTGGTCCCCTAACACTGGTGTGAGCCTTAGGAGCTCTGCATGATACGCCTAAAGGGGACGTTGGTCCTTCTTCCTAACGGTGGAGAACTGATAATAAGCTGAATTAAGAACCAGTATGCATGGTGGGGCCCAAAGGTGTCCCCATAAGACTCTGCAGATACGGACTTTAGGGCAGATACTGGATACTTTGAAAATACCTCCCACTTGTACATGAGGAACATGGGGAAAGGTGAGATTCATTTTACTGACCTTTTCTTTCCCATCAGCAGTGGCAGCTGCAATCTTTTATTTGCAGTGAATTTAGGAAAAATAGGGGCTTCAGTATTTACATGAGAGCCACCGGAGTCAGTTAGCAAGGTCCCTTTGAATGAATTTCAGTTTTCTAGGCCCCACTTAATGGAATCAGAATCTCAACTGTTTGAGGCACATAAATCTCACGCACGCTTAAGCTCGTAGCCACTGTTCTACTGAACATCTCTGTGGGTTTCTCTCCTCCAGTCGTTCTCCATTGCGGACTAAAGCCTGGCTCCTTAACCTGGCATTGACTGTCCTTCATAGTATGTTCCAACACCTCTCAGAGCCCGGTATCTCCTTCTCCAGCCCTGCTGAAGTACCAGAAACTTCAAATGTACAGTCTTCTCTTGGGGCCTAAAATCCACTTCTTTCCCAGGCTCTCAGTTTCGTATTCATTCCTAAGGACTCATAGTAAATGCTCTCCCCTCTCCAAAGCTCCTGTGGATCCTTTAGTATTTTTAAAATCGACCCCTCCTTTCTTTGTGCCGTACCCACATAGCTGATATACCACCTGGGGCACATTATTGCATTTCTTTAGTTGTGACTGTCAACTTGAAAAAAAACACACGATGTGAGAGCTGTGAGTTTCAGTTTTATCTGGGGACTTACTGAGGACTGCAGCCCAGGAGACAGCCTCTCAGGTACTGCGAGGTTCCTCTGAGGAACTGTGTCAAAAGAGGTAGAGGGAGAAGCAGGTATATATATATAATTTTGGCAAAGGGGTACGTGCAAATCAAGCATACATCTCAGTAGAAGGTTGCTGCTAGTCGCGAGGAACAGATACCTAATTGAATGGTTTTAGTGCTTTTCTAAGTCTGGGAAGATGCAAGAATCCGGGTTCGTAAAAATTTCTCCTTAAAATATCTGACTGTCTGAAGGCCTTTTCTGCCAGTTTTCCCAGAGCACGGGGTTCCTTATTCTCAGTCTTCACTCTGAATTCTTTTCAGGGTATGCTGTAGGTCAGCAGTTGCAGTGACTAATGCCTCAATTCTTGTAGAACTGGGTGGCAAGTGGCACTCCTTACTTGGCATGACTTTTCCCCTACAAGTTAGAATGCTCATTTCTTAAAAGCAGGGCTAATTTCTCATTTGTTTGTTCATTTTACAAATTACAATGCTTGTTTCTTACAGGCAGAGTACTTTTCTTAACTATATTTCCCTTTTGTGTATATGTGTATGTATATTTGCTTGTTTATATATTTATTAATTCTTAAGGCTAAACACAGGCAAGGGAGAAGGTGAACCTTTCAAATGGCAGTGTCTTTCAATATAAAACCCTCAGGATGAATAAAAACTTGTGACAGAAAACACCTATTAAACTACCCATTACTAATACTAAGTCTTCCTCCCTGAGGACATGAATAAAGGCTTATTCCTTCTCCTTAGATATTTTCTAGCTCTTTGCCTGGATTAGATTTTAATGACCGAGGATCCGGAGGTCTCAGTAGTTCCCTGGAAGTATTTTGTGGCTATCAACTTGACCTGTAGAATTTTTATCTTTTTCTCCTGGGAAAGATTGCTATGCTTAATTGAATTGTCTGTTTGAAGGGTGACAGAAGATGAAGAGGAATTCATTAGATGCCTGGGGTCTTTGGAATAATATAATTTGGAACATCTAGCTCAAGTACTTGAACAAATAAATTTTATGTTGGAATAGCCTCAGAATCTCCAACATGGAGTTCCTGCCCATCAGGGCAGCACCAGTGTTCGTGGTCAGTCATCACTTTCCCACTGGCAAAGTGGAAGTTGGAGCTAAACTGGGGATTTCCTATACACAGCATGAGAGCTCCAACCCTACGTCCTCATGCCAAGGGCAGATATCGCTGTTCTTTCGAAACACATTCACACTGTGCTAGGATGGCCTCGGAAAAACATTCACTAAAACAAGTTTGAGTTAGCATAAGAGAGAAAACGTATCCGCCAGCCTGGTTCTAGATGATCTCTATGGCTCTTTATAACTCTAGATGATACTCTGTTTGCTTAAGAGTTTGCTGTACTTCGGGGTTGATATCATGGTAAGTTTTGAAGACTATCATCTCTTCGCTTGAGATGCTCCATTTTAAAGTTAATGAATCTTTATTATGGACTCAGATTTGATACTGGAACAAGGATTTAAATTTTAAAAAGCTTTACATTTTCCCAAAGTGCCCTAAGAGCTGTTCTTCTTTGAAAACCTAAAGTAGATAGGAAACATATTATTCCCATTTGTGGTGAAGAAATCGAGGTGGTAAATGTTTAATTGGTTTATCTAGTTAACCAATTTATCTAGTTAACCAATTGGTTTATCTAGTTAACCAGAGGAACACAGATATATCCTCTGAAATTCCTGTTTGAAACGTAGTGAGTGCCCCAGCCAAGCTGGCTCAGTCTCCTGAGGGCTGTGATCTCACTTTTCACTGCATAGTTGGATTTACATGCCAGCCTTTTACGTAAAGTTCTATCTGAATATAGGGCTAAAAATATTTAAAAAAAAACATTGGTGGAGGGGAAGGAGAAATGAGCTGGAAGTTTGAGTGTATTTCATTTGCAAATAAAAAACACAAATGGGACGCAAACTGACTCCACGACAGAGGGAAATGACGGCTCCTGGAACTGTAATGTCAAGGGATAGCCCTACCTTCAAGCCCCCTCAGATCCCAGGGCTTTGGTCATCAGAGATCGCCCTTCCCAGCTTTCATCTCCACACTTCTCTAAATGCATTTCATCCTTGGCCAGAATCTTTCAGAAGGTGTCAGAGATAGCCAACAGTTGTGAAATGCTTAACGGCAGAAGGAGAGAGCCTCTTTCCCAATGGCATTAACCAGAGTCCTGGGTCTGCCTCTCATTGCTTTCAGTAGGGCCATGTGCTTTCCTGGATAAATAACCACGTAGGAATGTATGAGTAAAACATATTGTATTTTCATGGGTTCCCCTCCAAATACAAATTATATCATACTACACATCTGTTCTGAACTTGCATTTTTCCTCCCACCTAACAGCACATCTTAGAGGTATTTTTGTGGGTATCGATACATGTAGATCAGTCTTTTCAACTGTTGCATGACATTACAATGAACAAATATAATATTGATTATTTAATAATTTTACCAAAAATGAGCATTTAAATAATTTGAGTTATCTTTGTTACAGCAAATTTGGCATTATATTAACAGCATTTTACATACCCCTTGGGCTGCATATGAGATTATTTCTGTAGCATAGATGCCAGGAGGTAGATCTGCTGGGTTAAAAGCTATAAGCTTTGTGGATGAGTGCCAATTGACTTGCAAAAAGTTTCACCAGCCTCGTGAGTTTTTCAGGTTGTTGCTGCTACTGCTGCTGCTGCTAGCAACTCCTTACTGAATACTCACTCTTGGCCAGGTACTGTGCTAAGTGTTTTCTCTTACTACAGCCCTAATAGGGTTACCCTGTGAGATACCTGCTAATATCATCATTAAATATCGTTTTACAGAAGAGTGTGTCAAGGCTTAGAGAATTCTAGTCACTAGTCTAAATTTAGAAAGGTGTTTGTCTTGTTTTAATAAACTAAAGATGAACTTTATATTCTAAAGTTAGAGGGTATATTACTTGGACTATCCCATGTGCTCAGGGAGGAAATTTATCCCTGAGTCTTGGGCCAAATACATTAAGGAGAAAATCCACAGACGTTCCATCCCTGTGTCCAGTGTATGTGAATTGGATTCCATACAGTATTTCTGCAGTTATTATCTGGCATTATTAAATGTGGAGTGAAACAAAGTCAATAAAACAAAATTGCTGTTGACTTTCTTACTGATCTGAGCATTAGCCACCCAGACAAAATTAACATGGCACGGAGAAAACTGGCAAAAAAAAGCAAAAAAACCAAAATGGACCATTAGATAAAAGCAACACACACATTGCATAGAGTAGGGCACGTTTCTCCGTGGAGTCATTGGCTGTTGCGTAACATGGTTCATGTGGTGATGACAGTGGCTTAGAATCCTTGCAAGATGTGTTATCACTGTGGCTGGCTTCCTGGACTCAGGTGGTATTAAGAAGCGTTACTTTACTTAATCCTGTGAGGAAATGTGTTTATTTAACCTTCAGTTGTGGTGATCAGATGTTTAGCTCTATTTAACGTAGATTGCACTGGTGGAAGGTTGTCTGGTCCCTTTAAAAAAATAGATCAGCTGCTGAGCTCTTAGAAGGTGGTTAATTGGTAGCTGCTGAGTGGAAAAGGCACCCCCCGCCCCCATGCCTCCCAGCTGAACCCAGAGGAGAGCCGGAGAGGAAAAAAGGCCACTTCCAATGACTCTGGAAAGAAAGGGCTGAGCTCAGTTATTCTGAGAACCAGGAAATAATCAGACCAGATAAATTTAAGATACTTTGGCTCATGCTAGAGAACGTTAAATATTCTCAGCACATTTCAATTTTAGAAGTTTCTGTAGAACAAATGAGAAAGCAGCGTTATATAGGGCCAGAATTTGCAGTCAGTTTATAAAGAGGTTTGATATACGTTTTATTCCATACTTTTTTGGATTACATCCGTCCATATTGCTTAGCTTAATCGAGTTTGATAGTTTATTTATGTTTTGCTCTTGTAAACGAGTCCTCTTTATTTTGCCATAAACTCTTGTGGCAGCTTCTTTACCATATGTTAACATTCTGGACCTAAAGTCTATCATGTTTTTGACTTTGGTATTTTTTTCCTGCTGTGTTCAAAAGATGAACCAATCGCCGCTGACCTGTTGGCAGGATTAGAAGGTAGAGTGTATAATATTGAATATTAAAGATGTTAACTGATTCAGCCAATGGGAGGCCAACTCCCCTTCTGTAGATGGTGAATATTCAGAGTATATTAGTATCCATGTCATGCAAGTTTCTGTCCCATTTCTGACGGAAGTATTAACGTTTACAGCCTTTGTTGCACTTGGAATGTGTATCATGCACTGGGCCATCTTAAATGTGTGTTATTTCATTTAATTCACGCCACCCCACCGGGAGGGTCTACATTCACCCTCATCCCCATTTTACCAGTTAAAAGCAAATAGGATTTAATCTGCTCACCTAGAACCATAGTTATCAAGCAGCTGATTCAGAGCTACACCTCCCACCTGTCTGATTTCAGGCTTCATTATACTACCTTGCTGAGTGCTTGCTTTCCCCTCCCTGCCGTTTTCTTTCCCCCCCACACACATGTCCTACAACTTTAGGAGTTTCTTTTGCTTTTTTCTGCTTTATTTTTCCATTGAGAAAAGCTTACAAAGTCTCAATTTAGTACCTTTAACGAATCTTTTTTCCCTCTATAGCTGTGTTTGGCGACCCCTGGCCATAAATAAGTGGAGAAATGAACAAATAAAGTGTCCTTCAAACAAAGCACATAGAAAGTTCCTTCTTTTAAAATTTTGTTTGGGACTCGGTTTCTCCTATTAGCCTCTCCAGCAGAAGCAGCTGGGACTAATGATCCTTTTCCGGTGTTCACCTCAAAGTGATGTCAAAAGAATTGGATGAGTTGTTTTGCAGGAATAACAACATAATATTCAGTATTTTGAGGATTGCACCAAGTCTCCCCATGATTTTTGCCTGGAAATGATTTCATCTGAGAAAAACACTGGGTTTCCCTACTCCCACAGCTCATTTATAAAATATGCCAATAGTTATTCAAGCTTCTTTGGATCCAGAAGCCAGATAAAAATGCAAACAGATGATGGTTGTTTAATTCTTATAGAGCTGCCACCAGGGCTGGCTGCCTGTAGACCTCTCCCCTCTCTCTAAGAGCTTGGATACAGTGTATGCCCCGAAGTTAGTTCTGTAACTTGTGTCTCCATGGGAGCACATTTCCATCACTGAATCTATTGGAAGGCCAGGTTCATTTCTTTAGTTCTAATTAAAAACGTAAATGAACAGATAGAATACTAGCAAAAATAGAACCTTCTTTAGAAATGGAACCCTGAGCAATAAGAGAGGATGATGAGAGTACTGCTTAGATATTTTAGAACTTGAGATTTTTTTCGCCATAATGAGAGTTGGGCGGTCTGAGTCTAGATATCTTACCAGGGGATATTCAGGAGATGCAGAAAAGGAGGAAGCATTACGTAAGGAGGTCCCTAAAGTCTTAGAGCTAAAGCTCTAATTCTAACCAATTCTTACATCTGTAGTTCTCACTTGTGTTGAAATCACCACTGTGAACATTTCCTGTGGAACCAGCTCAGAGAGAAACAATGACTGTCTGGGCCAAGCTACCTAAATAGCTTGATGAGGTCACCTACAGCCTTGCGGGACCAGAGAATTTAAGTTCACTTATGTAACTATCTGTAACTCCCTCCTCAACATATTATGTGCGTGTGTGTGCCTGTATGTATGAATGTTAAGTATACTTCAATGTGAAATACGCTTCAATGAGGCAGTGGTTCCTCATTTCTGCCTCTTAAATACTCCCTGTAATTGGAATCTAGAAGGAAAGGACTTAAAATTTAGCTTTTTTTTTTTTTTACTAAAATATCAAACACGTTCTCCTTCATACTGGCTAAACTAAACAAAAAAGATTGGCGTCCAGGACAGGCTATTAATGTCCCTCTGTCACTAGCAGGTATAACATCATGGCACAGTACAAACATGGAGGCTTAGGAATCACACTGTCTGGGTTCTAAGCCTGATTCTGCCATTTACAATAAATATGACTCTGAGATATAAAATGGGATAGTAATGATAATGTCGGTTTCATAGGAAGTTTGTGAGGATGAAGTGAAGCCATCCAGGTATAGCACTTCAGAGTGTCAGAATTTTAGAACTGTTAGCCCTTTAACTATTAGTCAATTCTAAAACACATTGGAGTTTTAATGATCTTCAGATGTGAAATAACTTAATTGAGATGAGCTTTACCATTGACAGGCAAAAACAATTTAGAGAAAAAGCCTAAATTATAGGTGACATTTGCAATCAATCAATGAACCCTGAACCTCATCTCTGGAAACCCTCATTGGCAGTGGAGCTCCAGATGATTAAATACTACATGTAGTTCATGATTAACTTTTAATGTGCAACTAATGATAAGTATGGTTTTCACTCCATTCTTCTACCAAAGCATGGTTCTGCTGGTATGGGGTTGGCTGAAGGGTGGGACTCTAGGTCACTGCATTAAGTTGAAGAGTTTTTTTTTTTTTTAACTCATTGGGAAGAGACATTCTTAGCGGGAAGCAAAGCACCTGATACACTGTGCTCCTCCCCCACCCCCACCCCCAAGAAAGTAATCCTGCATAACGTTATGTGTGAAGGTTTTTTTCTGGAAGAAGTCACTGAAGCAAGATGCCCTAAGATACCTTACAGTAACACTGGAGCAAAATCTACGTCTCCACATCTACAAAGATGTAGGGAGCCTGGAGATGAGCTGCAGCAGTGTCTTCCATCCCGTGTGGAGATTGGTAATCAATATCCAAAGCTCTTTTTTAAAATATTACAAATGTCCAGTTGTAACTGTACATACATTTGTGTTCTTCATTATACAGAAGAGCTAAATCATTTCGCTTTTAGCTGATACTCCTCTTTTAACGTGATGAGTATTACATTGGTTATCTCAAAGGGTCAGGTTAGCATTTTTGTGTATTTCATTAATAAAGACAGGTAAAAGGATAACTCACCATATATTTATTAAAAAGAAAAGCGAATAAAACATGGTGTTTATCGGGAAATATCGTGAAAGGATTTCTGGTAGAAAAAAGGATAGGAGTCAATGTCCTAGTAACCCATCCCCATCAGAGAGACAGGCATTTCTTCCATTCTTCAGGTTCTAGATGAAAACTGAGAGAGGCTAAGTTTTCTCTGTTGGAATTGTTAGTGTTGTTTGAAGTTGAAGTATGAAGGAAGGACAACTAGCAAGCTCTCACTTTCACCCACACTTCTTCAAGGAGCCCCTGGCCTCCTCCCTTTTGGCTCTTTTCTGATACTGGGAGCGTGGCCAACCGTATTGACTAAACATCCTTGAGCTCCCTCCCAACCCCACCTCACCATTTCTGTTTATGAGATCTTCTTTACTACACAATCTAATTAAGACTTAACCAGGGTGCTTCCAGATGTGACAAATAAGGGATTTTCCTGTTGAATTGGTCTGCCTGTCTCTGTCCTTCCCAAGCTGTCCTGTGCACATCTCTTTCCAAATATGTTCATGATGCTGATTAGTTTCCCCAACCAACTACCAATGAACTAGGGGATTAACTGGCTTATAATTGTATCTCACGTCCCCCAAAGCATCAGGAGTGATTAATGGACCACATGCAGCTGCCTTCCCTAACTCTGTATTTCATTATCCGGGAGGCCCACCAGCTCCAGGCTCCTTCACTCCACATGACGGAAAAGTTTTCCTGGAAGCAGAAAACCCACTTGTACTGTAAACAACAGAACTTGGAAAATAAGGGAATGGGGGCGAGGATTTAAGAAAAGCAGCAAAAACTTAATAAACTTCAAGGAAGTTAAAACAAACAACCAGCTAAAACTCTAGAAGCTTTCTTTGTACTGTTAATGGGAGTATTTAATCTTTCTCATCTGTAATTTCTTTTTCTGTATGTAAAATGGATTTCCTACCTTATTGAATTGTTATGTGATCCTTTACTGATTAATTGAAGTAAGAGCTTAGCGTAGTTCTTGGCACATAGAACTTAGTGTTTACTGTTAGATGTCAGTGCCTTTATACAAGGTCTTCATTATCGCCTGTTGGCTGTAGAGACCACACTTTGCACAGCCTGTGCTATGCTCCAGTCGGGAATCAAACCATTGCCATTTTGTAGCTGTGAGACTGAGGCCCAATAGGAAATAAGAATCAGGAAGGGTATAGTGCATGCTATTGGTTCTTGGAATTGTGCCTCCCTTTCAAAATGAAGATGAGTTTGTTCTACTGGCAGGTTGTGGGGTGGACAGGTGTGGTAGTGACTGGCAAAAAATCCTTCCAGTGGTCAAGTTTTGCTTCTAGATTGCTGGCTGCAGCAGTGAGTTTGAGGGTGCGATGCCATCTGAAGTGTGCTGAGTGAGGAGGGGACGGGAGGGAGCTTAAGTGTGTTGTTCCAGCCTCGTCTGATTGCCTCTGTCAGTGAACAGCTTCAGGTGACATCAGCTCCGTTGTCATTTTTCTTTGACATTAGACACTGTGGAGAGGCACCCAATTCACAAGACCCCTCTCTTCTGGATACATCTCTGCATATCTGGGGCAATGAGGGGAGGTTCCCAGTAGGCTTGTTTATAGTGACTTACTTCAAACTTACAGCTGATTGGAATAAATTAGATTTCCCATCCCAGGGATGGAATTCAGACTGAGGGAAAGTAATCGTTTATGTAGCTGCTGGAAACCCTATTTGTTTCGAGGAGGACATGTTCCACCCAGCATTTGGACTCAGAAGCAGGAGAGGGGAAAAGAAATGCAGATGAGCAAAGAGAAATCAAGAAAAGATACGGCTCAGGAGTACCCTTGGCATCTTCATGGTTTTCATACCTGATTTCAGCCCGAGGCTCTCAATCCATGCCAGGCCCCTTGTGCGTGTAGTAACTCTTTCTTGCTTAATCTAGTTCCAGCTGGTGTCTGTTAATTGTTGCAACCACAAGAGTCCTTACTGTCAGACGTATATCTGTGTGTCTTGTGTATATATATGTATCTGCAGTGGAGCCCTGGGGAACAGATCCACAGAGAGCAGTGAGGCTGTGCTCTTGGGTCTGTCAAAAGGTCACAGATGCTGCTGCCGCGTCCGACGTGCTCTCCTTTCTGCCGTTGGCACCACCAGATTGTGCATATGTCTGAGATTCTGAACATGATAGAATAACATATGGGGAACAGCAACATAGCAGAGTCGGTCCAGATTTCTGACATGGGAAAACAGAAACACAGGGTCCTCGTGCAGAAAAGTTGGGAAAGGGAACCAAGGGGAAGCAGAGAGGTACCAAGTTTAGTGTGGAGCACAAATATGCTTTCAAGTGTCAGAGGGAAGCCCAGAGAGGATGGCCTGTGAGCAGTTAAAACTAATGGCCAGAAAGCCAGGACTCAGTGAAGCTTGGGTATCATTCGCATTTTGAGGCTGTTAATGCAAAGTTCTTCTTTTCTACCAATGTCATGGAAACCTTCCCAAAAGTCAGTCATTTTTCAAAAGAATGGAACTCAAGTCTTTCAGGGCAGTTTGCCAAGTGATGTTACTCTGTGTCTCCAAGCCCTAGACACTGATTCCTTAAAGGACTGTGGACATGATCAATTGCTTTCAGATCGCTAATTTGATGAGTATTATGGGCCCTGGCTAGGAAAAAAAAAAACAAAAAAAAACCCATTAGAAATGGAAAACAAATCTGGCAGGGGTTGGAAAGGATCACTGCAAAGTTACTTTTTAATGGAACCCAATGAGGTAACTTAGCCATAAATGAAAGAAGAAACTATTGACATGCCTAATAGTTCTTATGATCTCCAGTTATTTCAAGGGTTAGGGAGAGAAGAGGTTGTTGTATCAATATTTTCACATAGAGGTGGGAAACGTCTGACTTTTGGTATGATTTCATCTTTCTAGATGTCTGCTTCAGGCTAGATGATAATGCCTTCCAGGTGGGCTAAGCTGCCCATTCAGACACTTGCCAGTTTCTGGGAAAAGAACAGTTTGAGAACTATGAGCCCTAGTTTTCCCTCCCGTTGTTTCTCTAAGGGCAGCGATGAGAGTGCCAAGGTTCTGAGATTCAGGTGAATTGCACACATGTTCTTAGAAGACTCAGGACCCCCTGTGTATCCATGCTGTATCACTTCTCACTCTTTGATGTCTCTCCTGTTCCCTTTGTGTGTTTGTGGTTTTGTGTCTTATTCCCTTAGTTCTTTTTTTTATTATTTAATTTATTTATTTTTGGCTGCGTTGGGTGTTCCTTGCTGCACACGGGCTTTCTCTGGTTGCGTAGAGCGGGGACTACTCTTTGTTGCGGTGCACCGGCTTTCCATTGCAGTGGCTTCTCGTTGCACAGCACGGGTTCTAGGCACGGGGGCTTTAGTAGTTGTGGCTTGTGGGCTCTAGAGCGCAGGCTCAGTCGTTGTGGTGCACGGGCTTAGTTGCTTCACGGCATGTGGGATCTTCCCAGACCAGGGCTCGAACCCGTGTCGCCTGCATTGGTAGGTGGATTCTTAACCACTGCGCTGCCAAGGAAGCCCTATTCCCTTCATTCTTTACCAGCTGATCTTTCTACTCTCTTGTATCATCTTTCCCCCCGTCCATTTCCCTTTCCCCATATTTTTGAAATCTTTTCAGTTTTAAACTCAGTATAATGCAAAAATGAGTTTTGCTCTTAAAAATATTGTATTCATCGAGCAAAGGCTTGTTGCTTTTCAAAATCAAGTGAGTTTGGCCACGAATAAGATTTTTTTTTTTTTTTTTGTGGTACGCGGGCCTCTCACTGTTGTGGCCTCTCCCGTTGCGGAACACAGGCTCCGGATGCGCAGGCTCAGCGGCCATGGCTAACGGGCCCAGCCTCTCCGTGGCATGTGGGATCTTCCCGGACCGGGGCACGAACCCACGTCCCCTGCATCGGCAGGCAGACTCTCAACCACTGCGCCACCAGGGAAGCCCACGAATAAGCTTTTACTCCAGCCGTTCACTCCCTCCAAACAAACCAACAAAAACCCACCAGTGAAATTTGCTCTTTAACTTCCGTGAAATTAGATTTAAATGTGTCTTATTAATATATGTCTACACCTGTTATATTTGTGATTTTCCTTTGCATAGCAGAGCTGTGGGTGTGGAAAACTTAGACATGTAAAGTAGGGCATAGGTAACTTTTGAATTGTACAGATTTTGGATTTAGATGTGGTTCAGTTACTTAGTAACAGCTGTATGACCTCAAGCAAGATATTTAACCCCATTTTCTTACCTGTCACTTAGGGATCAATATAATGCCTACCTCATGGTGTAGATAGGAGGATGAAGTACGATGTGATATTGGTAGAGTACTTAGCCCAGGCCTTTAAGCAGTCTCAATAAATGATTGCCACTATTATTAATGTTAGTATTAGAGTTGTCTGAAATCACCTGGTACTAAGTATTGAATGTGGGAACTGGCACTGGACCAACAAAAGAGGTGTTCTTATTACTAAAAGAAGTAGCATACAGTAAACCACTTTTGATGTCTTTCATTTTCTCAGGTGGAAAATGGTTAAAATAATTTCAGAATCTGTGAGTTCTTATATGACATGGCAATCTTCTCTGGACCTGCATAGCCCTCCAAAGCTCATCTTTGGCACCTCTGCTTTCCTCTAACCTCACTCCAAATGCAAATCTATCAGCTCTTTATTGCCTATGATGTTCCTTTTTGCCTCAGAGATGTCCTCTCTGCCTTGAAGGTAGTTGACGTTTTTACACAGTTTCTGATACAAGAATAACGAGCCTACCTACCAACCTAGAACTTGGATAAGAGTGGGATGGAGACAAAATGAATTTGTATGTATGTGTATACATACAACTGTGTGTGCTTATATTTGATTAACGTCTATTCCACAGCCTTAATTGTAGTGTCTGTGAAATCAGGGACCGAATTTCTTTACTTCCTCCCATATCTGGAATACCTAGTTCTGGCCTGAACAAAATAAGAGTTCACCGCATATTCATTGGGTTAACTGAATGCTCTGTTGAGAATTTAGGCAACATGCTTACAATGGAGGGGCTCTCCTTTCAACCTTGGGGTTGTGTTGGGAATGAGCAAGCTAACATTTGCTGCGTATTGACTACATACTGTGGTTTGCGGGAATTGCAGGAAGAGGGACGTGAAGACTGATTTTTGCAGTAGAATGTTTGAATAAGTAGCTTATGGTCAGGCTGTGAGTAAGTAGATTTAGTGGGACTTTTCCTGACTCATGTGTTCCCAAACAAGTGAACCCATGCTCTTGACTAGTGGAAGGGAAGATTAACCAGAACGCAAATGCTTTATAGTATTCACCCAGTGTTACAGAAAGATGCCAGTTTGCCAGTGAATGACCTAAACATCCCCTTAAGAAAACTAACATGAACTCAGCTTTGCCTTAGGGAACTGGCTTTTTGTTGAGGTTTAGCTATTGATTGAAATCCTATAGGAGAGCATCTAGCAGAGTGTCTGTACAACCTGTGGGCTTCATATATATTAGTCTTCCCATAAAAGCCAAGACCTCTTGATTTGTTATCTAGGAACTACGTGTGTTCATTTCCTAGAATCACAGATCGTTGAGCCAGAAAGACTTTAGAGATTATGTCATCCAACTGATTCATTTAAATGATGAGCGAAGAGAAGCCATGAGAGGTTAAGTGACTTGACACAGGTCACACAGCTGCTTCTTTGATTTAGAAGCAAACATTTGTAATCTGTTATGTCCTTGCAGTGAAAAGAAGGAGGGAGAGAAAATGAGAGTTCCTTGGCGATGAGAACCTTGGGGGTATACATAACTAGAGTTCACAGTCCTGTTTCCCATAGTTGATTGGTTGGTTGGTTGTTTTCTATAATGGTGCTTAGTTGAGTTGTAAAGGGTTTCCTGAGGATTTAGTTAACATAGCCAACCACTCACACAAATGGGGTATTGCTAATCTCTCTCAGGAAAATGAATGAACAGTGTTACCTTCCACTGAGTGAGCACCTGCCAAGTCCCAGGCAGTATGTTAGAACCTTTACCCTCAGTATTTCAGTTGCACGTGGTCTCGAACAGTTTTACAGATAAGGAAACCGAGACTCCAAGGAAATGAACACGTTGTCAAAATTACAGAAATAGGAAGCGGTGCAGATGGGAGTCTAACACGGATCTGTCTGAATAGGAACCTTTTCCTGTTCCCTGTCTGCCAATTCGCGTGAAGAAAGGATGGGAAGTTCAACGTTTAAGGGTAGTCAGGTGAGAAGTGTTTAGTGCTGCCTTCCGAGGTAAAGTTGGCCCTCTGTGTCTGTGGATGTGGAGCCCATGGATACAGAGGGCCGACTGTAAGGGACTTGAGCATCCGAGGATTTTGTTACCCTCAGGACGCCCTGGAACCAGTCCCCTGCAGGTACTGAGGTGTAGCTGAATGTTAGCCTAAACCCTGAAAGTTCTTTGGAACTAGGTGAGTAGTTTTACCAGGTGAAAATACAGTGACCCTCGCTCTACCTGGCAGGAGTCAGTTGCTTTAGAAAGCACCCTCCTCCCCATCAATAACTGGTGAATTAGTTCAACTTGGGAGGGATAAAATTTTAAAGAGAAACAAATTCAACCCCAGTGTCTTGTTTTCTTTGGAAAAGTAACCATTATTTCAGTCACCAGAACTCATTTATTTATTCTTTTGTTCACTTACCAAGCATAGTTTGAGAACTTCTTTTGTATTAGACACCAGGCGGAGAACTGAGGTTTCAAATGAATAGATCTCTGTTCTTTCCATCAAAGCGTTCACATTCTCACTGGGGCATGACAGGCGGGCCAACAAATAATTGTGATGCAGTGAGCTGGATACCTTGGCAGAAATCCTTTTGCCACCGAGCCAGCAGGTTGTGTTTGGGTCTCAGGTAATTCTGTATATGAGGACCTGCCAGGGGAGTTGAGGATGGGTACCTTTCCCTGCAGCAGTGGGTGATTGAAACTTCTGTGGTGCCCTTGCTGATCCTGCTGATAAATGAGGCTGGGTCCACCTTGTGGCTTTCCATGGCTGTCCTTGAGGAGAGGGGTCATACAGCTGCTCAGGGATGAGTGTAATGGTTTATGACTTCAGCACCTGAAGTCCTGTCACACAGCAAGTGCCCTGGAGATGGTGATCATACAGAACGAATATTGCGTAGCTGGTGATAATGTCACGCTGCCACGCTGAGTTACACAGATTGCCTGATCCCTGCGGCTAAAAAACTCCTGGCTGATTAATCCTGATGCCATGTAAATAGAGTCGGTGTCAAGGAGATCGTCAATGAGAAAATGCATGCTCAGATGGGGACACTAGTGAGGGATAGAGAGCCGCCACCACCCCTCTCATCCCGCAGGCAACCCCTGACAACATCATTATCCAGGTGAGAGGAGGCGCATCACTCAGTCAGGTCCTGGAAGGCTTCCAAGTCTTCCTGCCCCAACCCCACCCCCAGCCCTATTTTAAACAGTTAATATTTTACAAATCATGTAACCAGGCTTTCTCTTGCTTGCCATGCCTCCAGGGAGGAGTAATGGGACCGCCCCTGTATAAGAAAACCTGATCGTCAGGCATCTTAATTACTAACCAGATAAATTGGGGCATAAGTTATTCATACTGTTAAAGGACTCATTAGAGAGTTCCTCTACCAAATGTAAAATAGAGAGCTAGTGGGAAGCCTCCGCATAGCACAGGGAGATCAGCTCCGTGCTTTGCAACCACCTAGAGGGGTGGGATAGGAAGGGTTGGAAGGAGGGAGACACAGGAGGGAGGAGATATGGGGATATATGTATATGTATAGCTGATTCACTTCGTTATAAAGCAGGAACTAACACACCATTGTAAAGCAATTATACACCAATAAAGATGTTAAAAAAAAAAGATGCTCTCACATTTGACTTACAGAAATTTAATTGCTCATATAAGCTAGGTTTCAGGTCTGCTGACACTTTAATTGGTTTATAACCGAGACATGCATGTCCACCCACATCGATTATCTTGTGCTTGGTAACTTAACTGCCAGTGTGAAGGGTCATGGGGAGGTGTCACATCACACTGGGCACTGTCTCCAGCTGTCATGCTTCTGCTTGTCTTTTCTCCTTTTTCCTGGTCCTTCCCTTCCTTTCCCTTCCCTTCCCTTCCCTTCCCTTCCCTTCCCTTCCCTTCCCTTCCCTTCCCTTCCCTTCCCTTCCCTTCCCTTCCCTTCCCTTCCCTTCCCTTCCCTTCCCTTCCCTTCCCTTCCCTTCCCTTCCCTTCCCTTCCCTTCCCTTCCCTTCCCTTCCCTTCCCTTCCCCCTTCCCCCTTCCCCCTTCCCCCTTCCCAATAAATCCATCACTCTGTTCACCTGAAGAAATTCATATTGGTAAAGAAATTCAGACGAATAACATTTTTCTCCATCTCGTTAAACTTTTCAGAAACATTCCAGTATGTAAGTGAAGATAAACTCACTGTAGAGATTTGGAGTCATGTATCCCTTACCACAAACGATGCTTAAGATTTCCTTCTAAGGTGGGAGATCACATTCCTGTGGATGGTGGATTTTTAGGTTGGCTCCCATGGGGTCCTGGATGGGAGAGAGGAGAGCTTTTATGTTGTATGGAGAGAGGCTGATAGCACTCTCAAGGTTGACATTCAGTTGACCTACATCAGCCATTCCAGGGCTTATCTCTTCATGCCAGGATTATTTCCGCAATCCCTTCGCTGGTCCTCCCACTTCCAGGCTCTTGCTCTTGCTGCTGCTGTTGTCAGATGCACCTTCCTGAGGGGCTGTTTTTATCCCATCAAAGACTTTCCTGGCTTCCTGCTGCCTGGAATCAAGTTCCATCTCCTCATTGTGACACCTAGGGTCCTCCAGAAATTAACCTGCCCCTGACTGAATTTATCTTCCTGAAATGGGTCATGGTTTTCAGATTCCCCTTGGAGTACCCTTGAGACAATTATATGCATACAACTCTCCGTAACACTCTAGGCAGTTGTTATTACCTTTGTTTTCCCAAATGCATATTTCCCTATGAACCGGACAGCCCGCTTAACCTCTCTGCCACATCAGGGTTCAAAATCAGACCTCTGACTCTGGAACCCAAGCCCTTCATTACTAGGGTCTCACTCTATGGAAAAGTATCTCAAGTGTGGTCTGCTGAACTCAAGAGGGGACCACCAGGAGTGTTTCTGTTCTTCTCTCCCCACCCCCTAAGTCAAAACATTAGGGGCAGGACCTAGAAATGGGCATTTTATGAAGTTATTCAGGTGGGTTTGGGCACCCTTAAGTCTGAACCACTGCTGTGTTGTTCTGACTGGTTGTTACAGGCACACCTCGTGTTAATCTAGACTGAAATTCTCTTGACTTTAGGCATGCCCTCTGGGTCTGTTTTCTATCTCTACGCTTCAATCACTGAGTTTTATGAGATTTTGTATACAAAATATCAGGTATACAATAGGTAGTCAATAAATATCAGGACTTTCTTTTAAAAATTGTTTCACTTTCCTTTTTAAATGGAGAAAGAAGAACGCTTAGTTACCCAAGTGAAATGTCTGCATCTTGTATGTACGCAGTATGTGTGTAGAGGGAGTTGAGTGGAGAGAGGTAAGGATTTGGTTGAGAATTTAATTCCCCAGAAAAAAATTATCTTTTGCACAGGAAGTTTAGTCATTACTGCCCTGTGTTATTCAAAATTTCATAAACTCTTCGCTAAATCAACCACCTAATCAAAAGTGTGAGATTTTTCATAGCTTCCAAAATCCATTAGAAAGGGCTGTTTCTAAATGTGTGGGGAAGAGAAACATGACACACAAATTGAGAACATTTGTTTTCCACACGGTCTGATGGTTTAGCTACAAAAATAAGTCCTGGAACTTATTTTAGTAAGAGTTCCCTTAAAGTGCCTTTTGAGGAACATCGATTCCATCAGAGTTAATAGATGACATTAATCACAAAAACATTTAGGAATGCCAGGTTTAAACAGGTTTCCTCACTGAAGAATTATTTTGGGTCTTTAATATGCTAACATCTATAGAGCAAAAGTTAAATTTCTCAAACGTATGGATATCAGATATTTTCCCTCTCTCATCCCTTTTCTCTCCCCCAGGCACTGTAGAGAATAGATAATCCAGGGAAGATATCCAGGCATCAGTTTTGAACAAAATCGTCCAGGCCAAGTCATTTTGGGATTGTTTTCATTTCATACTACAGTTCAGTTACTGCGTGTAATTCTAACTAAAGGAGCTTTTTTTTTTTTTTTTTTTTTTTAAGCCCATTAGTGAAATCCTGAGATTAGAGGCTGTGTATTAGTTAGAGTAAAACGTAATGTCATTTGTCCTATTCGTATCTCCTTTTAGTCATTCTTATCTGGGCAGAGTGACTTGGATAATTTGAGGTAAAAGCACTCATCCCAAATTGACTTCAACTCCGTGGTCATCACTGTAGGGGACATCTCCCTAGGAAGAGGAGGCAGAATGGGCTTGGCTCATTGAATTTTAGGTCCATATTCTCAATGACTTCATTGCTTCTAAAAGGCCTTCTCGGATTTTCTGTAGTTTTCAGTGATTGCTTCTTCTTGGAACCCCAGAGTACTCACTGTTTGCAGCTCTTGTTCTGCATTCGCTTTACTTGTCAGACCAACAGATTCCTGTGTTGGAGCTGCCTCCCCGAGTAGATCATAAGTTACAAAAGGGCAGAGTCATGCCCCAGTGGGCTCAGCACAGAGAACCACACGCAGTGCAAGTCTGACAGATACCTGCTGCTGGAATGGAATGCATAGCCCATCTGTACTTGCCCTTGGCATTTGAGAAATTCCAGGGTTATATTTTGATTGAATGGTACTCTCCCCCCTTGAATTGTTAGTACTTTAAAAAGGGATGGCTTCTAGAAGGAGCTTGCAGAGACTGAAGTATGTAGCACAGGGAAAGTAGAGTGAATGGGTTCCCTTTCCAGCAGACCCTGAACCCTTTGGTTCAGTCTAGAACTTTTCAATGTAATTGCCTTTTCTGATTTAGGCAACTGTGAAAAAGTCTCAATAATAACATTTTTTTTTGTGGATCCCAAATTTATATTCCTGTAGTAAGCAGTCTAGCAATAAAAATGGATGGGGGAGACGGTGGTGAGCCTGAGAATATATGGTCCATTGACAGAGGAGCAGTTACTTCTAAACTTAGTTGTTGCCGTCAGGAACTTAAGCCAAGGATTGTAAGATCTTCAAATGTTAATAATATAATAATAATACAAATTTTTAAAAATAATCTGAAATCATTGTTCATCATGACAGATCTCCTGATTTTTAAAAAGTTTGTTTATTGAAAGAAAGTTTACAATCTAAATCTACATTCCAAATGTACAATTTACCCACTAGTCAGCATCATTTATTTATTTATTTATTTATTTTTTGCGGTACGCGGGCCTCTCACTGCTGTGGCCTCTCCCGTTGCGGAGCACAGGCTCCGGACGCGCAGGCTCAGCGGCCATGGCTCAAGGGCCCAGCCGCTCCTTGGCATGTGGGATCTTCCTGGACCGGGGCACAAACCCGTGTCCCCTGCATCGGCAGACGGACTCTCAACCACTGCGCCACCAGGGAAGCCCAGCATCATATATTTTTACCTTGCCTAAGAGTTTACAAAACAGTTTATAATTATCTCATTAAGTATTTACAATACCTTATGAGGTGGGCAGGAATCCCCTTCACATATGTAAAACCTGAGCTTCAGATTAGCGAAGCCTATATTTATTTTTTCTTTCAGTTTTTAAAATATATTTTCTTATAAAGTATAGCATATGCCCATAAAAATGCACAAATCATGAATTCCCTGCTCAATGAACAAAGGGAATGTGCTTATAAAATCATCACCCCTTGAAGAGGCAGCACATTCCCAGCCTCCTCGGAACCCCTGTCACATCCCTGCCTTTCTCTTCAAGGCTAAACACTCTTCTGAATTCTAACTCAATAAACTTGAGTGTGTTAGATTTTGCCTGTTTTTGTCCTTTGTGTAAATAGAATTATACATTCTGTATTATTTCACATCTGGTTTCTTTTGCCCAGAATTGTAATTCTGCAATTTATTTATGTTTGCTCTTTCATGCAGCAGTAGTTTGCTCATTTCACTGCTTTGTAATATTTCATTGTATAAATATTCCACCCTTAGTTTATCAGTTTCACTGTTTATGGACATACTCATCGTTCCTAGTTTTTGATTGCTACAAATAATGCTGAAATGAATTTTCTTACACTTTTAGCGCCCAAACATATATATTTTTGTTGGATATATATATATAGAAGTGGAATTTCTGGGTTCTAGAGTAAGCACTATTTATTTTTAATAAACACTGCCGAAGAGTTTTCCAAAGTAATTAAACCAATAATTGTATTCCCACCAGCAGTATAGGAGAGTTCCAGGGGCTCCACATTTCATCAACACAGTGTTTTCATGTCTTTCTAATTTTAACTATTCTAGTGAGTATGTCCAGCTATATCATTATGGCTTTCATTTGCATTTTCCCAAAGACTAATTAAGTTAAGCATTTTTTCAGTTGTTTATTGGCCACCTGCCTGTCCTCTTTTGTTAACTCCATGTTCATGTCCTCTCTTTTTTTTCTGTTAGATAATCTTTTCTTTTGATCGAGGGGTTCTTTATATATTCTAGACATGAGTCCCTTATCAGTTATATGTATTGCAAATATCTTTTCACACTTGATGCCTTCTTTTTTCTATTAATTGTTTCTTTTCATGAGTAGAGCTTTCTCGTTTTGAAATAGTCTGTTTACCAGTCCTTGCATTTCTGGTTAGTACTTTGTGTGTCCTGTTTAATAAATTCCCTTGCTTACCGTAAGGTCACAAAGATATTCTTTTGTATTATCTTCCAGAAATTTTATCGTGTTGCCTTTCACATTTAGATCTATGATTCACCTAGAATTGATTTCTGCGTATGATACAAGTTAAGGGTCAGGATTTTTTTCCCCCTATGGATATATCCAGTTGATCCAGCACCATTAATTGAAAAGACCATCTTTTCCCCACTGTTCTGCAGCACAACCTTGTTGTAAATCATATGTCTATCTCTATGAACCTTTTTCTGAATTATCTGTTCTTTCCAATGAATTTATCCTTTCATACTATCTTAATTATTGTAGATTTCTAGGAAATCCTAATATCTGATAGTGTAAGACCTCAAAATTTTCCTTCCTATTTATGATACCCTTGGATCTTAGCCAATTTTGTTTCCATCCATATTAGTTTATAATCAACTGCTAATAGTATATTTTTGACTTAGGTATTTATTTTTTATTTTTTTTCTTTGCTGTATGCGGGCCTCTCATTGCTGTGGCCTCTCCCGTTGTGGAGCACAGGCTCCGGACGCGCAGGCTCAGCGGCCATGGCTCACGGGCCCAGCCGCCCCGCGGCATGTGGGATCTTCCCGGCACGAACCCGTGTCCCCTGCATCGGCAGGCAGACTCTCAAACACTGCGCCACCAGGGAAGCCCTGACTTAGGTACTTTTTATTTCAAAGTTGCTCCCTTGAGATCTTTACAAATTTGTTACCTTCAATCAGAAATGATAGAAATGAAACTCTCACTCCTAATTCATGCATATGCTCACAGGGAGATAATAGGGAAGATTTCATGCTAAACATACGTCTTTATTAAGACCATAGTTCAGACAGCCAGGGAGCCCTGTGTTAAATGTTACTATATTATTTTAGTTATTATTTTGAAATTATTTCAAAGTCCATATATTATTTTCAAATACATCATATCAGTTCTCAACATTTTGATTCCAGGAGAGCTGTCTTTGTCCAAGCCAGGGGTGCTTCTGCCTTCAACCCTTTGCACTGTCTGCACTCTAGGCCTAGAATGCCTTTCTTTCAGTTACTGGCATGCCCAAATCCCTCCACCTTTCTCCAGACCATGCTTAAACATCACTTTCTCAATGAAACCTAATTCTGGTTAAAATTATAACTTCTAATCCCCTTGCCCTGTTCTATTTTGTGTGTGTGATTACAGTAACTCTTTTACTTTCTAACACGCTATCTAATGCACTTCCTGATAAGGTTCCATTTAGTGTCTGTCTGTCTCTCCAAAGCTGTCTTGGCTTTGTTGGCTAATACATCCCAAGGGAAAAATAGCACCCTACGTGTAGCACATGCTCAACAAATATTTGCAGAATGAATTGAATGAATGAAAGGTTTCCTTCTTAAGCCTAGTGTGTCTCTACCTGTGATTATATGGGGCAGTCTGGTGATAGGGTGTGGCCTGGGGAAGTCAATCGGTGTGCCTGAGGGTCTGTGAGGCTTACTGGAAAGAACTCATTCTAATCCTAAGTGTGGCATTTCAATCCAATAATATGCGATTTGAGTGTTTCAGGGGAAGGGTGACTCTGACCACACTCTAACATTGGCTCTTCCCTCCTTTAGGAATTCACGTCTGCATCCTAGAGTGAGGGAAGATGCAGGTTAGAAAGAAAACAGGACTTATTTTTTCCTACAGAAATTCTGTATAATAGAGGTTCTCAAACCTGAGTGTCCATCAGAATCATTTGGAGGGCTGTTAAAACATGGACTGCTAGACTCTAACCCCAGTATTTCTTACTTTTTTAACATTTTGGCATGGGGTCAGATAGTTTATATTTCTACCAAGTCCCTAGGTCATGCAGATGCTGGGGATCCAGGCCCCACACTTTGAGAACCATTGCTCTAAGATATCAGAAAGCAAGGGAGGTGGCTTCAGTACCCCCTTGCGTGTGTCACCTTAAGGAGGAAAGGAAACGTTTTGGTATGCCCCAGTCTCCCACTTTGCTATAGAAAACTTTCCAAACTTTGACACTTTGAAGCTCTTAACAGCTCTGAAATATCCACTAAAATGGACAGTGGTGCCTATAAGAGGCTGGTGTCCTGGAGCACCAAGCAAAGACCAAAGAAATGGTATAAAAACGTGGTGGATGCCCCATGATGGAAGCTGTTTCTTTTCGCCTCACTCCTTGTTTTTTTTCTTTCCTCCCTTCCTCCTTCCCTCCAGTCCTCCTTTCTTTCCTTTCTTTTTTTAATGAGCGCATTTGAGCCACCTCCAAGTATGCCCAGTTATGACTGAGTAGACCTTGTTCGTGGGGATCTAGAGATTCTGGGTGAGCAGGAGTCAAGAGTTACAGGGGTTACACATTTTACAGACTTTTCAGTCCTGATAAGCTTGTTAGAAACGAAATCTTCAGCAACCTGGACCTACATCCTTGTAGCATAGGAGGTCAGGCACACTGGCAGGACGAGGCCCGGAGGGAATTTATAGTGTCATTGCAGAGTCAGTGTTTTATTTCATCCTGTCTTCTAACCACTGGCCAGAGGTAGCCTACGAGCTGAGGTGATTCTGCATTGTAATAAATATCCCTAAAGAGCTCTTCACCTAGGCTTAATTACAGTGTGTAAATACGCAGACAGCCCATTATTGGGCTAGTGTGGAAGGGAGAGGATGGCCATGGAATAAAGTATAGGTGGGTAATGGCCTCTTATTAGCTCATCCACAGTAAGAGTGAGTCTCCTGCTGGCTATCTGTGATTTGAGGTTACCTCAGAACTAATTACCTTCCTCTTGGTGTCAGGTTCTATCTCAGTGCTCTGTGGAGTTCCTGGCTAGATCTGAAACCTTTTCATGCCATTTACTTTAACTTCTGCCAGGCTTCTTGTTGAATTTCAATGAGGCCTGGGCTCTGGGTTAAATGCCATCTAAGTTACCCAACTTTTCCTAGAGTTTTGATTCCTCGTGCTTCTCCGAACCTACTTAAGGCAGATGCAGTTTAGTTTTGTGAAGGGAACCTACCAGGTGCTACAGGGTAGTAACTAGACTTTGTTTTGTTCATTAATTCATCATTAATTAGCTATCTGCTGTGTATCAGGTGCTCCTGTCAGGCCCTGGGGATACGGAAGTGGATGCTATTCTCCTGCTCTTCAGGAGCTCAGTCAAAGGAGGAAATTGGATACATTGACGTAATGGCAGTGACATGGACAGGTATTAAGGGATTACAGAAGAGCAACAAGCAACTCAGCCCAGAAGCGGCAGGTGCAAGCTTATTAGTGGAGATCATGACTTGAGATGCATCCTTAATATTTTGTAGGAGTTAGGGAAATGAGAGAGAGAGACATGCAGAATACAGGCAAAATGTTATAAATAAAAACATAAACATGATGAGTCATATGGTATCTGTGGGGAATTATAGTATTAAAGTGACAGAGGAGAAAGGATCACAGTGAGTTAATGGTCATTCTGTTAACAGTCATTCAGTTTTATGTGTATAATTATAGTATAATATAGTACAAAATAGTAATAGAGTATTGCCTGGGTTCAAATTCTGATTCTTTCACCAGCTAGCTCTGTGACCCTGGGCAAGTAACTTAACCTCTCTGTGCAGGTTGCTTACCCTCTTTGTGTCTTAGTCATTGCATGTAAAGTAGGGATAATGATACTGTCTTTCTCACAGAGTTATTGTGAAAGCAAAATAAGTTAATACATGGAAAGTGCTTAGTATAGTAAGAGATAAATAACTATTAGTAGCTATTATTATTATTTATTAATGTTACTGAACCAAACGTGGATCTGCTCACCTGCTGCACAGCAAAGCCAACCTGCTGACACTGGGTTGTGGTGAAGGAAAATACAGCATTTATTTGCAGGGCACCAAGCAAGGAGAATGGGCAGCTCGTGCTCAAAACACCCAAACTCCCTGATGGCTTTCAGGGAAGGGTTTCTAAAGGCAACATCTGGGGTGAAGGTTGCAGTTCGTGGACTTTCTTCTGCTTGGTTGGTGGTGAGATAACAGGGTGATGTTTTGGGAATCTTAACCATCAACCTTCTGGTTCCAGCCAGTCTGGGGTCTACCTATTTGTGCTCAGCATGTAGTCCCCATCCTCTACCTGGGCAGGGGTCTTCATTTCTACAGAACAACTCAAAGGTATGCGTCAGATTGTTATGCATATCCCTTGAGGAGGAAGTAGAACTCTGTTTTACCACTGAACTGTTATGTAAGCTATCATTACTTTTCTGCTTGCCTGCTTTTCCTTTGTTTCTGCATTCACTCACTTCCCTAATGAGTAACTGATTGAGTCTGCTCTTAGGAGCTCAGGGAAGGTGCCTAGGAGGCTAAAGCCTTTTTCTACAAAAAAGAAATGGGGGACAGGGAGGGGCTTTTGTACCCAGGAGGGCCCTGTAGATCCTGCTCAGTTTTAATCCCCCCTTTATTTGATGCTCCTCAATCCTGAGGGGAACAGGGATGGGACAAGAAAGGGAATAAAGTTTTGGATAAAGAGGTTAATCATAAACTCAGAAGAGGAACTTGGTTTTAGGGGCACTTGGTTTCATTATTATTAAATACTTGTTATCAGTCATCTCCCGACAACCCAATGAGCTGTAAGTACCTCTGCTTGGACTTTTTTTTGCCCAAGCCTGTCCAGCTGCAGGACTTTGGCTTTTAATCATTATACTACACTGCAGTTCCACAAATCTCTGTGGCATGCCTCATCTGTTTAGCCAAAAACTCAGGAAGGGAGTGTGTGAGATGAAGCTAGGTTGAAATTCAAGGCTGTTCTTTGAGGCCAAACCACAACTTGGATATGGAAGGCAGGTGTGAAACTGAAGCCAAGCAAATGTCTCCATTTCAGTTTTAGACAAAGTCGCATAGAAACTCCTGAGATCCAAACCCATTTCAGTAATGGGTCACTCTGCCTGTTTCCTGGACAGATTCACATGGCGGTCATGTCATCCTTGGACACTTGCTTCTGATGTTAAAAATTTCCACGAAAGAGGACGAAAGCATAAACATCTTTTATGGTTTATTTTAACTTTTAGAAATGAGAATCTCGTTATCTGACACTGGTGATTGTAAAGATAAAATAGTGAAATCTCAAAGTTTGAACAGTTTCACCTTTTCAATCCAGTGTCTTCTAACCAAAAATACTGAATACACACACTGAAGGAGGCTGGAGAGAGAGAACCTCTCACACAGGCAATGACTTTTAGTGTTTAGGGAAGTCAAAACTAAGTGGGAGTTATGTAGGGAGAAGTGGGAACATTCTGTTGGGTTCTCTGTAGTATTCTGTTGTATTGTCTAAAAAATCTCTAACACCTCCTTGCATCAGGTTTACAGGAGGTGGGCACCTATCAGGATCTCCAGAGAGCTGGAATTCTGCAATAGGTCGTGGATAGCTACAGGGTAAATCTTATGGCTATAAAGAATGAATGAGGGCTTCCCTGGTGGCGCAGTGGTTGAGAGTCCGCCTGCCGTTACAGGGGACGCGGGTTCGTGCCCTGGTCCGGGAGGGTCCCACATGCCGCTGAGCAGCTGGGCCCGTGAGCCATGGCCGCTGGACCTGCACGTCCGGAGGCTGTGCTCCGCAACGGGAGAGGCCACAGCAGTGAGAGGCCTGCGTACCGCAAAAACAAAAAAAAAAAAAAAAGGAAAGAATGAATGAGAGTCCAGGTAGCATCTAAAGGAGTGATCAGCAGGTGGCTTGCAGGACAGAAGCAAAGACACAGCTTTTGTCAGAGAGAGAGAACAATTGTTTGAGATTTGCATGGATTTCTATTGAGGAGACCAGGACATGCTTTTCTCTTTTATGGGGGATGGTCTTGTTCCTTGTAATCTGCTCTTGGTTAGTTCGACCGCTTTATTTCCTCTCAGAGTTTCCAGTTAGCACATTCTTCCTGCAGGAGGTGGCATTTGAATAAGGAGTGAAAGTGGTTTGAGAAATATGAACTGGCACATTTTTCCCGCTGTGGCTGATGCTCTGTGAAAGTGAGAGTGGAACAGACCCAAAAAGGGGACTTCATTTCGTCCATGGCCAAAAGGTGGAGAGGTTGATCAAAGGAGCTGTTATTCATGGGGCACCCATCAGCATGACCCGGTGATTAGGGCAGAAGTATGTTTTCCTTTCCTCCTGAGGTTCCTCTGCTCAGCCCAGCACATGGAAATTGCCCCTGTCAGTGTAGGCAGATCTTACAGTGTGTCCAGAATAATAAGGCTTGGCTCCAGATGGTCCAGATGACTTGGGCATTTTTCTGGTGGGGCATGTGAAAAATCATTGTGTTCCTGTCTCTGTTGGGGATATCTGATTTGAAAGCTCCAGTGTGAGAGAAGCTAAAATTATCTGCAGGGTGTGTTCCATATAGTGGGAAAAAAAAGTGCAGGACAGCTCTGCCAATAGATGCTGCCATTGCCCACGATGGGCATTTAGAGCTTTGAGCTCTGCCTTAGAAAAGCGTTGCCAATGTATTTAGAGATGTGAGCCCACCCCAAAGGACCACAGCCCTAAGGTGAACTTTGTTATTCCCTCCATTCCTACTCAACTTACTTGAGCTGGGCTGATTTCCCAAGTTTTGGGATTGGTGGCTGAGGGAAGCGCCTAACAGAAGCTGATGCCACAGTCCTTGACATCACAGAGCTGTGGATAAACACATCTGCAGGAGAGATGAGCTGAGTGATGAATGTTCCCCGACGCAGGATGTTTAACTGAATGCCAGTTTCTTTTCAGGAGTCATTCAGAGAAAACTGGAAAAGAAAATCCTCTGCCTTGTTAGCAAGTAACTAGGCTTCAGATCAGTGGAGCATGATCAAGTGGGGCTGGAGTTTCCTTTCATACCCTGTCCTGCAGAGCAACTGTTTGACAATGTTTCTGGCTCAGTGGGTTTTCAAACTTACTTGTCTGAGAACCCATATTATAAATGAAACCTTTTATGAAATCTCCTTCGCTCCACCCTCCCCAAAAGGTTTAAACAGCATTTCATTGAACTAATTTATAAGTTCAGATTTCCATGCGCTTATCAAATCTCTGAGTTCAAACACTGACGTTATTTTGATGACCACAAATTTGAAAATAGGTTGCGATGGCTGACTGTTTCTGATTTTAGCTGTTTGTTTGGTGCCATGGTTGTTGATGCTAGTTTAGTTTTTCAGGAATGAGAATATACTGGCTCACATAGTTAAGTAGTAACCCATCGTAACAATTTTTTAACAACTTAAAGCTCAATCTCAAGTTTTCCTACCAGTCTTCTTTCCAAATTGAATCACTCCCATCATTTAATAATTATTTGCATTTTTCAATATGTGAAATCCCAATTTAAAGGAAGTTGAAAAACCGATTCCTCAGCAAGTTAAAAAATATTTTGGTTGTTAGAAAATACTTTTGTATATATTATGAGATTGTGATTTTTTTCAATCTTTTTTTTTTTAATGTGTATATTTTGGTGTGTTTTTCAGTGACTCAATTAACATTTCAAAACAGGAAATTTTATTTTGCTTTGCATGCCAAGTGCAAACTTCAAATTTACATTTCATTCCAGTCACGCTGTCCATAGTTGTAAACATTATGCCCTGGATTGCCAGATTGAGCGGGTTCTGCTTACTAAAAACTTCAAGATTCATAAGAATCTTGTTACAATTATATTCTATTTTAGGGGGAAACAAACAAAATGTAGTGATTTCTTGTGTCATTTAAAATACTCATACTTGTACCTTGCATAGATCAGAATTGCTGAAGGGCTTCAGTGAAAAACTAAAAATTGTAACTCACTGCCCAAATAATTTTTAAATGTCTGATTTAGTGAACAGTATACAATGCATTATCCAGTGCAGTTTTGATAGAAGATAGCATCTTAAGAAGTGTTGCTAGTCCAGAAAATATGCAAAGACTGCTTGAACCTATGTGGGGAATAACTTTTATAAGGGCCGTGACATTTTACAGTTTTTCCTGTTGTTTTTGCAACATCAATACAGACGTAAGTACACGTTTGCCATACTGGATCACGTGTTAAAAAAACTTATCCAGATCCTTAAGGGTTTCTATTGTATAAATACAGAATAATTTAACCAAATAACAAATCCTCCTGAAAACTCCTTGAATGATCACAACTTACCAAAACAATCAGATGAGGAGAGCCACAGTAACCCTTTTAATGTACAGTTGCATTCTCATGATCCCATATAACACAGACTTTAAGCAAATTCATCCAGCACGTGGAATTCACTTTCTTAGCTCCATCTCTCCACTGCATTATCAAATAATGTTTCTAATTGTACCATGACCTACTTATCAAACTACTTATTGCAATGTCAATGTCAGAGGCATTCATAAACTTTTTGTCTCTTGTGGGCAAATCTCCCGTACACATGATGAAATAATTTATATTGAGCAATGCTGCTACTGAATTTTCATCAACATGTTTGAATTTTCTTTGTATACATTTCTTCAATAACATTTACATGTTTGATTTTCCCTGAGAGAAAGTGGGATGTATGTTTGTTTGTATAAAAATGACCTTGTGACTTGGCTGGAACACTATTTTGCAAAACTGCACTATATAAATTACATTGACTTGGACTTATGTCATCTTAAAAAGTGAAAGCAATGATAAATGCTTATTGTGCTATATTTTCATGAGTGACTATGGAAAATATTGGGGACACTGCTATTTTAGGTATTATTGAAATTGCCATTGGCACTCGTTAGAGAATCATATAATGTCAGTATAGGATAAATTGCTATCTCATTTTGAAGCTGATCAATGTCATCACAGTCATCCTAATTTTAAAAATCCATAAATGTAAAGATACATTTCATAATTACTTAACCTGCAATAAATTAAAAAAATGATATCAAAATTTGGATGGCGTACAAAAATCGTGTAATCATTATTATGGCAAGACCTAAAACTTAAACATGCGCTGAAATGCTGTAAGAACGTGTCACGTATTCATTTGTTACTACACATTCATCAAGCAGTCATGACAAGGGCCTGAGCCTTGCGTGGCACTCAGTTGGGTGTGGCTCAGGCGCGCTGACATGGTATATTCACTGCTAGCATACTCACGTGAAATGGACAAGCACAGGTCTGATTTTTAAAATCTTTTTTAAAGACTCATGCAGAATGTTCCATTTATTTATTTCTGAGTTACCAACCACTCTAAAACATTACGACCTAAAACCCCAACGTTTATTTATTTTGGTCATGAACGGAAATTTAGGCAGGGTTTGGAGTGGCATTGCCGTGCAGTGTCAACGGCGAGGCTTACGTGGAGCTGGAGGTTCCATTTTCAAGGTGGCTCGTTCATGTGTCTGGCAAGATGGTGCTGGCTGTTGCGTGGGAGCTCAGCCAGGGCTGTCAGCCAGGGCTCTTCCTTATTCTCCACCTGGGCTTCTCTGTAGGGTTTCTTGGGCTTCCTCACAGCATGGAGGCTGGGCTTCAAGAGAGGATGTTTTAAGAGACAGGAAGTGGAAGCTGAAAATTTGTTAAGGCCTGGTCTGGAAGATGGCACAGTATCACTTCTGCTATCTTCTATTGTCGAAGCATTGATTCCCAGGAATGAGACAAAGACCCTCTTTCTTCTTGGGAGTGGTGTCAAAGAATTTGTGACCATTTTTAATCACAGAGTTACCACCTTGATAGCCAACGACTCTTCACGAGGAATTTCAAATAATTATACAGGGATTGCTGTTGAAGTTATAGACTGAGGGTAACACCAGAAAATGACTTAAACTGGAAGAAAAATGAACACTCTGTCTCTGGAGTGTTCATATTTGCTGTAGAACACATTTGAGAACATAATTTTGTTTTTTTTTTAAATTATAACCATTAAAAATAATGAAATATAATTTTAAAAGGAATGAGAGTATTAGAAGAATTTAGGGTTCTGTGGAACATAATTTGAAATTTACTATATTTATGCACTCTTCTTTCAAAGCCCAATGTCTTTTCTTTCCTCAAAGATATACTTTGGGGTTCCTACGGGTCCCCCTCCTGGGTTTCTTTAATTTCTCCATTATATTATACAGTGTATTCCTGTACTACATGTTCTTTTATTGTTCTGATTTAATATATCATCATTTATTCATTTACTTAACAAATGTTTATTGATACTTACTATGTCTTAATCACAGGGAAAACTGGGATACAGAGACACAAGAACATAGGTTGGAGTTTTCTATCTCTTTCCCCCCACTATTCTATCATCAGGACCTAGAGCAGGGTCTATATAATATGTTGTCAGTTGGTATGTGTTGAGTGAAGGAATGAAAGTTCCTGGTCTTCAATGAGCTGAAGCCCTAATACGAGAGACAAAAGTAAATCAGTTATTAAAACTTGCTGTGATATGTATTGTAATAGATATGTAGGGTGTTATGGACATATAAAAAGGGGCTTCAAGATTACACATCCCAGCCAAAAACAAATTGCCACAAAATGAAGAACAGACGATTGATAATTTTTAATCGTAATAGTGTACCAGTGGATTATTGATTGACTCTAAGTAATTCTAGTTCAGATGGTTATCATTAGGGATCAACAGATGGGTAAAAAGGAGAACTATAGTCTCATTTAATTTTGATGCCAGAAGATATCTCAAGGTCTTATGCCTATTTTTGCTATTCATCTTTGTTTTTATGATCCCACCTCATTAAAAGAAATAAAATTTCCCCGTGATTACAACAGTGAAATATTCTTATTGTAGAAACCAGGTAAAGTACCAAAAAGTACAAAAAGGAAAATGAAATTGCCTATAATTCCGCCAAGAGAGAACTATGTTAACATACACACACACACACACACATATATATATATATGTATGTATGTGTATCGTATGTATATTTATATGGAAAAAACAGAAAATGCAATTTTGGGATCATAAGATCATAATGCTTATGCAGCTTTTAAAATTCCTATGTGTTCCAGTTAAATTCTGTATTTATCCTTTATTTTATGAAATACTTTTCAAAAAGTTATAATTTCTGCTATCTATATCATTCTATTATATAAAATTTCTGTAACTTAACCTCTATTTTTAAAGTTTACAAGGTGTTCAACTTCTTTTCCTATTACAAATAATGCTGTCATGAACTTTCTTATGCACGTATCTTTGACAGTGTCTCAATTATTTGTTTAGAATTGTTTGCTGTATCTGGGTTTTTTGGTAATGGCCATGAACATTCCAGGACTCTTTCTTTGTGCAGGTGTATTCTTTTTTAGAAGTTTGCATTAAAGTATCTGTGTAGGTAGTTATTTGATTGGTTGGCAACTGGAGAAAGTTTCTTCAGGACCAGGTGACTTGTTGTTTTTGTTTTGTTAGGTTAGTGCTTTGGCTGTCTTTAGAAACTCACTTTCACACACACACACACACACACACACACACACACGCACACACAATGGCATACATATGGAGATTTATCTTTTTCTTTTACAAACATTTCCACGACGATGGAGGTGACATGCTCCACATTTTTACAGATATTCAGCTCACAACCCAAAGTATGGGCCTGTAGAAGAGAAGTCCAAGAGGGTCTTCTCAGAGGAGCAGAGATTTGAACTAAGTCGGGAAGAATAACTAGGAATTAAGCAGAGAAGGGAACTGAAGAATTGTTGTAGAAACCTGTTCAACAATCCAGATTTGTGTGTGGGGAGTTAGGACACACAGTGACAATAGGATGCTCTGCTTTAAAAAATGGATATGCCATGGATTGATTTTTATTTGTTCATTTATTTTTTGGAGGAAGTTTAAGAAACTCTTAACTTTTACTTTTTGTGCAGTGCTCTATAAAACGCACTTTTGATGGTATCACCAGAAAAGTCATTCAGTGGCATTTTTTTTTTTGAGTATGTAAAGACATTAAAGTTTACTCATACAGTAAAACACACTATGGGGATTATTATGGTGAAATACCTCTATGTATTTATAATGGACACTTATTGGAAAATTATACATTAAAATTAGAAAATAGAAGGCATAATTAAATCACATGTATTTTTTTGACCATTATAATTGTATATATTTAAAATGTAAAATGTGATGACTTGATATCCATATGCATTATGGAATGATTGCCAAGACCAAGATAATTAACATATCCATCACCTCATAGTTAACTCTGTGTGTGTGTGTGTGTGTGTGCGTGTGCGTGTGTGTGTGTGGTGAGAATGCTTAAGATCTACTCTGAGCAACTTTCAAGTATACAAAACTGAATTATTATAGTCACGTGGATTGCTTTTTAATGGTGAAGTTCTATAGTCAATATCTCCCTTCTTTTCCTCCCTCCCTCTCTCATTTCCCCCTTCCTTCATCCCAAATATTTAGGGCTGTATTAATTATATAATGAGACCACAGTGGTCCTGAGTGGGAGACAGGATCTTCCCTGGGACATGGGCTCCATCCCACACAGCTGCCCTCACAGCAGGCCGGAGACTCCTTCCAGAATTACACAGATCCTGCAGATAATGTCATCACCGTGAGGATTGCGGTGCAGTGTGCTGGCGCATTTTTACGCCTAGAATTTTAGATCTGGAAGAGATACCAGGAAAATATCAGACCTATTTTCCTCCCTTAGGCATTTATCTGAACGATTAGTATGCTTGTTTTATGAGACAGCTAAAGCAGGAAGTGAGTTTTCAAGATAGATGTAGATAGATAATAAAAGATATATACTTTAAACCTAAACATATAAACTTATAAGTTCTAATATTGTTACTCCATTGGAAGAATGCAAGGTGCAAATTATTTATGCAGCTGGGCACCTTTTGTAGAACAACCTTTTATCAATAGGAGTGAGCTTGAGTGATACAACCCTAAGCTGACTTTTGTCAGAATGTCAGTCCCCTCAGGGAGCCTCGGTAACAGCCGCCGGACTGACTGAGGCATGTCAGCAAATAGTGGGACAAAGGCATGGGGCACCTTTACACTTTTGTGTAAAAATAACCCATGCTCTTTCTTCTAGGATTTAAACTCAGAGGTAAGTTACGAAGAGACATAACTGTTCATTGTGGAACCTCGTGGTTGAGTTCTCGGTCGTGAGATTCTCTGTGCTGAATGCAGCCTGGATTTGCTAGACATGATTATCTTAGGTCATTTGGAGGCAAGTCCAACATCCATACAATTCACGTGAGATAGCATATTCAGGAAAGTTATGCACTGTTTTCTTAAATTCTCCCAGGTTTTTGCAGCTGTAGAAATGAGGACTCATTAGCCACAGTTTCTGCTTCAGTATGTGCTATGTGGGCTGGAAGAAGTTGCACACAGCGAGAGAGACAGGGCATCTAACAGCCCCCAAAAGTGACTGTTTCTCGAGGCTTCCTAAATTAGTCCTCAGGTAGGAGCTTTCCCAGTGCCTGGTTCTGACAGAATAATTAAAGGAGAATAGGAAGATTCACTCACTCCATAATTATTTTTTAGTTTCCATATATTCCGACCTTACAAATTCAGAATTATTGAGAGAGATATTAGTTTGGCTTAATGAGAAGCATGAAAAATGTAACATTTTAAATTGAAGCCGGGCTTTATTACTTGGGGCCATATTCAAAATCACAAACTAATAGCTTAACACCTTTTGTGGTGATGCTCGTGGGCCTGCTTTAATGATGAGATTAAGCTGATTTTTAATTCACTTAGGGCCATTCTTTTCCCTGATTCAGCTTACAAAGCCAGTGGTCTCTGCCGCATTCAATTACCATGTAACACTTTTTCTTGTTTAATTTATATATTCTTGGAAGTTTTTTTTCAAAATCATGAAAGTGACACATCACCAAAGGAAGATTAATTCTGTGAGGGAAAAGAGTTAATAAATTCCTTCCCTTCCAGCTCAAATCTCAGGTATAACCACTAATAACAGTTTGGCATGAATCCTTGCAGAGCCAAGTTTAACTGCCTTGGCCAGAGCACACAGGAGATACTCAATGAATCGTTGTTCAACTGACTTGAAGCAATCTCCTGTTTCTAAACAACCTAATTCTATCACTAACAGTGTCCCACTACTTTTCAGCCCTGTTACCCCAACCGCAGCTTGAACCTCCACGGCTTTGCTTTTAACTCGACCTCTGAACTGTCCTCTGCTGGGCTTCCCACTGACAGATTTGTCCCCAATCTGTTCTTCATATGACAGTGGAGTAATGGGTCTGAAGTGTGCCTTGTGCTGGCTTTCCCTGACCAAGAACCCTCCGACCACACTTCTCAATGAATAAAGAAAACAGTGCAATTCCAGTGTCTAACATAACCACAGTTTTCGTGTAGTTTTCTACCTTACATCTTAAATTCCAGACAACTAGACTTTTGACATTTCTTGTCCACACCTTGCTCCTTCCTGCATCTCTGCTTACGTTCATGCTAATCCTCAGCCTGGGATTCAATTAAATATTAATTTTAAGGAACTACTATGTTTAAGACATTGTGAAGATAAGAGAGTCTTACCATCCTTTAATTTAATATGGAAGATGTTGAGATAATTATACAAGAAGCTCTAATAAAATAATCTTTCCCCACCTCCCACTATTTGTGTCCATACCAGTAGCATCTTCTTCTAATGTTCTCTCAAAATAATCACTGACATCTTTCTTTGCTACTGTCTCTGAAACTGGCATTGATCCTTCTCCCCAATCCATGTTCCTACACTTCATATTCTGCCTCATATTATAATTATTTGTGTCTATATCTTATTTCCCCCACTAGACTGCAAACTCCTTGAGGACAGGGACTGTGCCATTCATTCACAGGTCCTTTGAAGCAAGCAAAGTACTGAGAATAATGTGTTAAAATATGAGTACTATTTATTAATTTGTATTGTTCAATGTTGCCTGTACCACCTAATTCAAACACTTACTTAGGATAAGCCACGTGTTAGCTTGAGGCTTACTGAAATTCAAGTTTAAGGTAAAATTGACTTTATAGTTAGTGACCTACCCAAGGTTTCTGTCAGTTCTTGGGAGCGGGGGATGGAGTACGTTCTCAGGACCACTTGGCATCCAGTTCCTGGGTGAGCACCACACACTGTGAAATACAAATCATTCTCTGGTTGCTATAGTAACAACTTTTGAAAAAGCCACTCATTTCTGATCTTTGTTAGTTTTGTAGATTTAATTGAAGATTTGGCAGGGAGTGGGGAGAAAAGGAGTGACACAGGAGCACAGGTTTCTACCATGACTCTTGTTGGATTTTTCTCTCTTTCCTCTCTACCACCCCTCTCTCTTCCTCACCTGCTCCTTTCTAGTTTGTTCCAGAAACTCCAAACTTTCTCTCCTGTGGCCCAGCAGGCATCTGCTGAGACATTTTTAAAAAAGGAAACAAATAGGACAAAACAAAACAAATAGGAACAAGCAAAACAAAACACACAAAAATAAAAACCCAAGATCCAGATCAATTTCCAAAGACAGTTTTTCTCCTGAGAGGAATTCTGGTGGCAATTTTTAAGATAATACAATTTTCCCTCTCTTGTTACACTTGAGAAATTCATCTTCAACATGCATAAGTAAAATTCCAAGCTCAGCCCTTGGTTGACTTTGTAAGGCCTGAATTAAGCAGGTGTAATCTTGAGGCTACTGCCTGATCTGGAAACGAGAATGGCTCAGGAGTCCCTGAAGCTAAGTTATTGTTTGAAAGAACTGAGCTTCTGCTGGTGCAAATGGCAACAGTTTGTCTTCGAAGTCAACTCGAAGTGATTTCTCCTCTGACAAAGTGAAGAGATGGGAGAATAAATATGAACCCTGAACTCTGGAATCCTGTTTGTGCTGTAATTTAAGGCCAGGGACTAAGCCCGTTTCCTTAAATGAAACAAACGGTGCTATAAATGGTAATAAAAACAATGAATCTTCACTGTTTTATGTGACTCTGATAAGCTCCTGTTAATGAAACAGGACACAGCAGATGCAAAACAATTAGAGTCAAAGACAGGAGATAGGATTTCATATAAAAAACAGACTCGAGTGTCTGGTGATCTGTTCTTAGAAAAGAAAAATGATCTTTGTCTGTCTGTGTGTATGTGGTGGTGTGTGTGTGTGTGACAGTGTATATGTGTATGATGTGTGTGTGTGTGTTTGTCAAGGTATGTGTGTATGCTGGGACGTGTGTATGTTTGATGGGATGTGCGTGTACATGCATATTTAGTGGTCTGAAGGTGCTGGGCATTACGTTTGGGTTTCCATTAAACCTGACTAGTGTGAATCCATAGCTGTGGTTTGACTCAGGCTTTTAGGTAGGTATTTGAGGAACTGCCTTTATTTGGCCAAATATAATACTTTAAAATTTTTGTTGCTAGTTATTTCTTAAGATTTTACTTTGGGTCATTCTTTGCCAACCTCAGTTCTCAAGAATTACTCAGCACCGAAGTGCTATAGTCAGTGACAAATGGGAGAACTGAAAAATAGTACAGGGAGCTGCTTTTTAATTGCTCGTTTATTGTCTTCACCGTCTGATTCTACTCTAGAGGCTGTTAGCTTTGCTAACCACAGAAATTAATTTTTTGCAAAGTCCAAAACTGTAGGAGCTCAATGTATCAGAGGGGTTATTTTTAGAAGAGATAAGGCCCTTCCGTTCGTTGTTTAAAATGAGGTAATGGTATGTGTATGTGGAGGGAGAGGGAGTTTGGAAACATTTAGTGCTAATGAATAATTCAATTTGATTTACTGGAGAAATGAAAGGGGATGGCATTCTGCCCTTCTCTTAATGAAAAAAAGATAATGGCCGTTTCACTTTAAAGGTATATCAGAAAGTATCTAATACAGCTTATTTTTATTCCAGGTCAAATCATCAGCCTTTAAAAGTAGTTTAAGACTGGCTGTCAGATGAAAGTACACTCTTGAAAAGGAATCTGAGATGAAATTGTGCTCATTGCTCCTTTACCACACCCCTACCTAGGTCTCCTTATACAAAACAAAATGTGTCTGGTTATTTTTCAGTTTTGTTTCTGCTCTATATTAAAAAAAAAAATTTATTGAAGTATAGTTGATTTACAATATTGTGTAAGTTTCAGGTGTACCGCACATTGATTCAGTTATACACACACACTCACACACACACACACACATACACATACACATATATATTCTTTTTCAGATTCTTTTCCCTTATAGGTTATTATAGTCTCCTGTGCTATATAGTTGGTCCCTCTTGGTTATCAAAATGTGTTTCTTAATTGAACATTAAAGACATGAAAATAGCCAGAGGTTGGGAATTCTGATGACAAGAAAGGCAACACGAATGACGCCAGTAGCTCGGGAACCCCAGCAGCTTTATTCGTGCTGTTATGCCGACACTACAGAGGCATGGGTTTTCAGCAGCTGCGCTTCTTCCTGTAGCTGTTGTTTGGCACATAAAGTTCTATACCCCTTGACTCAGGCGCATTTTAATAGAAGACTAATAAGTCACATAAAGGCAATGGATATGACCATAAACATGTCTATTAGAAGGTGCTTATCAAATTTTGGGGCCTGACATCATCAATACCAGGAGGTCTTACAGGTTAGGCTTCTGTTTTTTCTTCTGTTTGCAAAGTGGCTCATCTGTTGCATTCAGTTGAAGTCTTGTAAATTAAAAGCAGACAGTGAAGTTATCTGCTGAATCCCTGAGAAATAACCAGAATAAATGGTCTCCAATACAAAGTCCGTCCTTTCTCTCTCCTCTCCCCACCCATGGAGCTGTGGACAGGGGAGGTGGGCGTCGTCGGGGAAGGGGGGTCTTGGGAGGCAGTGGAGAAAGAGTGCTGTTTAGTGTGATGCAGACAGGTAGTTCACCAAACAGAAGCATGGTTTTGAATTTACTGACAGTTATTTTTACTGAAAAAATGGTCAAATCATATTCTCACACTTTAAACCACATCACATATGCAGACTTTTAGGAAAAGCTTTTCAGAAAGCAGCACACATTTCTCTGACTTTTGATGCCCTTTGGGAGGTTTCCTGAATTAGGGAAATCTCTGTGTCATGGTTATAGTTTTTCTTCAGATGACTTGGAACATGCTCCCGATTTATGTGATTATAAAGTGCTTGGAAATGACATGAAGTGGGATAGTTATTTTGCTGCGGGCTGAGTTGGGGGATATTGTTCTGTGGCAGTATGTCCATGATAGGATAGTCTAGCCGTGGTCAAAGAGAAAAACAGTGGGTCACATTCAGAGACTTTGTGCCAGCAGTGAGGTCCTAGGAGCCTGGAGAAGCTGCAGGCATGGGAAAGTGAGTCAGCAGTTCAGAAGCCGTGGCCATCGGGACCAGCGCTGGGAAGCAGGGCTGGCGGTGGGCGCACAGTGAGCGGCTCAGGATGAAAACTGAGACCAAGGGGAAGGCTGAGATCACCAGCCACTGATAACATACCTGCTGTGTACCAGGCACTGTGCTGAGGATAAAGACAAGTAACGTGTAGTTCTTGCTCTCATGGTAGTTAAAATTACTGGGAAAGAGAATATCAGAGGACTGTTTTATGTGGTTCCAGCTTTGTGGTCACAACACTACCTGACAACTTAAAGACAGCTTTATAAAGGAAAAAAAAGGATGTAAAAATAATTTTATGGGGCTTCCCTGGTGGCGCAGTGGTTGAGAGTCCGCCTGCCGATGCAGGGGACACGGGTTTGTGCCCCAGTCCAGGAAGATCCCACGTGTCGCGGAGCGGCTGGGCCCGTGAGCCATGGCCGCTGAGCCTGCGCGTCCGGAGCCTGTGCTCCGCAGCGGGAGAGGCCACAACAGTGAGAGGCCCGCGTACCGCAAAAAAAAAAAAAAATAATAATAATTTTATGCATTCCTCTTCCTCTTTCCTTTTCCCTAAATGAAGACCCCCCCCCCAAAAAAAAAGCAATGGAAATGGAGTTCCATATGCTTATTTTGTGATTTTTAAACATATTTCCTTTCATTTTTAGAAAACATGATAGATATTCCTTTATAACTACCCTGTGGGCCCTGGGCAAGGTTCCCTGAGTGGTAGAGACAATGAGTTTAAGTTCTTTACAAACTGGACTTTGTAATTTCCCCAAAGAATATCCACACTAATCACGTTATGTAGGTGACACACTCTGGTCAGATCCTCCAGAATGATCACCACGTTGCCTGTCTGCTACTATATCATTGAGATGCCTCATTTACAAATGGAAAAATTGCAGATCTGAAAACAACATGCTTCTGATTTCTTTGTAGAAAGAGAGGTGGGTGGGGGTGGGGAGAAGTGCCTGAGAGAAGTTATGCTTGTGACGTTAATGTGGAATTCAACCTGATTTCTAAGGATCCTGGGTTTCCAGTTTTAGCTCAAATATTTTCCTATTGTAGGGGAAAAAAATCTGTGCCTCAGTAGAAAACTATCTTTAGCACATGCTTCTGGTAGCTCTCTGATTCTGATTTCGTGAGAGCTAGTTTATAAGTCTCTAAATTGTATGTAGATAAATGATAACAATGCAAAATAATTTTTATTTACGGACAAATTCTGTCCTGGCCTGTAGAGTCTCCACCAACTCTCCCAAGCCTCTGAAAGTAGTTTTGCCTCCTTTTGCATGTTCATTTCAGCACTCTTTTAATCTATATAAATTTGTGCTATTTTGGACTTCTTCTTTGACTGGTTGTAACATCTTACAGGTTCCCTCATTATGAGTAAAGAAAAAATATATATATATATGCACACACACACACACACACACACACACATATATATATATATATATATATATATATATGTTTTACTGGTTGACTCACTTGGGCCTTATATGTAAATTGTGTTGTGAAAATTCTAGTGTTTATATTCAAATTCAAGCTTAAGATGTGTTAAACATATTTTTCTAAGGGTGGTGAAAAAAAAGCCCAAATAAATGCCATTGTTATTTTTTAAAAAAACCCGGGTTCTTTTTATATCTATATGAGAGTCCTGATTTTACCAGTTTTTGACAATTACCTTTCAGCGCTATATTATTATCGTTGTTGCTACTGTTGTGATTATTACTGTTGCTACAACTACTGCTTGTACCATGACTGATATTCTGGGGACAATGTTTTAGTGCCCAACTTCCCATGTAGCCCTAACTTTGGAAGAAAAGACCAATATAATGCTCCAGAAAAGCAATACCTTTATTAACTTTTATTTAACTTTTAGTAACTTTTATTGGCCTACCTCAGCTGGCAAAGTGAAGCTAAAAATTCCCCATGACCACACAGACTTTCCCCCCATCCCTTCCCAATTTATAGGGTAACCTGGTGTTAGCTTCATCTGTAGTAATCCTCACCAGAATTCAGCCGAATATATACAACTTGATGAATGGATCCCCTTAGTTTTTCTGCCCACCCAGACAGATGTGTAGCTCCAAGATTCAGTATGTTTGTTTCAAATTTCTAATTCATTCCTAAAGCTGTTCTTTTTTTTCTCTCTTATTCTAATCTCACCTTTTAACCCCTAATATCCACATGTGTTTTATCCCTCCTTTCATTTATTACTAATAGTCTTTCTATTGACAAGGTTTCCATTTGATTTTTATGGGATAGACTAGTAAGGTTTACTTTGCCTTCTTTGCACAAAGGGTAGAAAGGAGGCCGAACATACTTTGGTGCCTGCCTCTAGGGTATGTGTCAATGCTTGGCCAGGTTGCTATCAATGAATTATTGCCTCTTCATCTTACCCTTCTCCTCAAAAATATTCAGCACCATTTCAGAGTGTTACATCCTGAGTTGTTAAACCTTCACCAGTATTTTCACACTCAATTAATGCTAAATAGCATGTTTGCCAGCAAGATTTAAATTTAAGAATTATCTATTACTTTTACTTCAGGCCAAAAACAGCTCAGTGGCGTATACTTCGGTCCAAAATAGTTTTAATCAGCTGTTAACGAAATCATCATTTAAATTGATAGCATTTTCAAGAATAATGGCTTAGAATCAATCCTTTCCGAAAGTGTCTGTTGACTTAAATGTGGGTCATATGGGTCAATTGCTATAACTGTATCTTTACAATCTTTATCTGATATTTATGCAATATAATCCTATTTTTTAATTCCCTGATTACTTAGAACTGAATTATATGCTGAAGAGTAACATACTAGTAGAGAAACAGATACCTGATTATATTCTTTTTCTCTGGCTCCTATTTTTAAGACATTCAGCTTATTTCCTAAGGATTTTGTCATGCTGTGGTCATTTTACATAAAGAGCTGACCTCAAAAGAGTCAGTTCTGTAGGTAGGAGAATTTCAGCATCACGCAGGTTCCCTGAGCTCATTAGAGTTTTAATGAGCCTATGCTAATAGCAAAGTGGATTTATTTTTCTTATCAGGATCATGAATTAAGAATATGTTTGTTCCTGATTTTCCCTTTCATATATCTATTTCTCCTCCTTCATGTCACATCCTTGGATGACTGAAACTTACTTGGTTGATTATTAACTTCCAAAAGATCATATATTCAAATATATATTCAAATATATATATATTCATATATATATATATTCGTTATATATTCAATTATATTATATATTCAAATATATAATATATATATTATATATTTGAACATTATATTCAAATAAAGTGCTAGTGGTTTCAACCATGAGCACTGGGGCATGACACCGTGTCAGATGGGCAGTGATACTTGTTACAGAATGAACAAAAATATTATCTTTTTAGCTTTAAGAAATTATTTGTTTGAAAAGGGAACTCCTGGGCACTCCTCTAGAATCAAACATTCTGATTCAATGTTCAGCCTCCATCATGTCCCCTATGTCCTTGATAGTCAAATCTTTTATTTCTTTGAGCTTTAATTTTCTCATCTGTGAAACGGAAATGATAAATAGTAACAGGGATGCTTTGAGGGTTATATTGAGTGCAGTTCACATTCAAGTATAATCAAAACTACCAGTACAGCTTCATATAAAGTTGGTTTCACAAACTGAAGCAAGAGAGCACAGGCATGAAGACCATCCGAAAAGAGATGCACAGGAAGTTTCCAGCTCCACTTGGGGAACTGACCTTGGCCCTGGAAATAGTATCTAGACCTGACATGAAAGCCCTATAAGAAATTAGCTGGATCTTAGAATTGACAAGAAATCCTAGTATTGGGGTCTGCGATATACATCATGAAAGCACTTTATAGTTTTCCCATTGCAGAAAAAGCTACAGGAAGTGCATGATATGTTTCACTCTATTATAATCCATTGCTATTAAGTCCAAAATTGGCCTCTATATTCCTGGCTTGAACCTATACAGAAGATCACTCCAGTTTCTCATTGTCATGACTAGGAGAGGAGGTCTGAGTACCGTAAATGTTGGGGAAGCATCTATAAAGCCAGGGGCTCCTTTGTCAATGCCAGTGCTTTTAAGCCCATGCGGACTCTAGCTCTCAAGAGATATACTAAGAAGCAAATTACAAACAAGCATCCAACAGCCTATCCACTGTGATCCTGTGTTGATTGCTTAGGCCTCGCCTTTTTATTTCCTGTACCTCTCTTCATTCTAAGTTATTGAGACAGTATTCACACTGAGTCACATAGTATAACATGGGCTATTTAATTGCGTAAACTATTTCATCTCTTTCAGATCTGTCACCGGTAGAAGTGGAGGTAAAAAGACTGAAAAGAATAATTTACTTTTACCATCAGAATCAGATTCTAAATGTAGAAGTTAATGAGATGTTTGCATAGTTTTAAGATGAAGCTACAAGAGGAAAATGCAAAAATGATTTTGTACCGCCTCAACTTCATGCTTTTTCTTCTTCTTCTTCCTCTTCTTATCTCTCTTCTTTTTCTCCTTCTGTTCCCTTTCTCCCTATGTAGGTTTTCCTTTTCCCCCTTCTAGTGTTTTCTGTAACATACCTTGAAGTTAAAATCCAGCTCTGCTGCAGGGGTAATCGTTTAATCGAAAACAGATAATTATTAGTGATGTTCAAGGCTGAAAATCAAGTACTCATCTTTCTCTGGTTGTCTTTGTTCCAAAGGCATAACTACTTTTGTCAGTACAGCTGGCAGGCATAAGTTGAGGACTCAAACATAGAAGATCTGTTCAGAAAAAAAAATCAAATTCCAAGTTAGAACTGCCCACTACGATTAAGATTTGTGTACTTTCAAACATTTCAGCCCAGCTCACCAGTTAAATCTGGCTAAACATGTATTCTCCTTCTTTTAGGTTTTTGTTCCATATAGTTGAGGAATGGAAAAGCCAGGATGAGGGTGTTATCTCCCATCCAGCTTGTCAAACACATCACTGTGGGGAAAATTATTGAGCTATTTGACTTCTGCAACCAGGACACCGGGAAGCTACAATAACACTCTCACTTCTGGGCCACATGCTGAGTAGGCATTGGTTTGGGTGGAAAGCTCTCTTGTATCCCAAGGGCCTTACATGTCAAATATAAAGTGTAAGTCAAAGGCAACGGAACATAGAATTCTGTGCTGTGCCTGGTATTTGACAAATGGCTGAACAGAAGCATAAATCAGATTAGTTAGGCTCATAGAATACTGAACAGGTGAAAAAGTAACAGCTTTCATTCTGACATGATGTAGAATAACTGTGTTCCAGTAATCCATGGCTGTGGATGAGTCTTCCTCTAAGCAAACCTATTTTGTCAATGATTATAACTATGAAAAGCACAAAAGATCATCAGTCATTTCGCAAGAGGATAATCTGCCTCGATTAAAAGAAGTATCTATAAATCTCTTTAAATTATAAACTCTTTTAATGGAATTGCAATCTTTTTTGCATTTTCTATTGGTCATGTTTGTTTGCCTATTTTATTTTAGGAATCATTTTGCTCAGTGTCTTAAAAGTAGACCTTTTGGGCTTCCCTGGTGGTGCAGTGGTTGAGAGTCCACCTGCCGATGCAGGGGACGCGGGTTCGTGCCCCGGTCTGGGAGGATCCCACATGCCGCAGAGCGGCTGGACCCGTGAGCCATGGCCGCTGAGCCTGTGCGTCCGGAGCCTGTTGCTCTGCGGCGGGAGAGGCCACAACAGTGAGAGGCCCGCGTACCGCAAAAAAAACAAAAACCCCAAAAAACGGTAAAAGTAGACCTTTTGCATTAGCTATATGTGTGCGTGCAAAATGAAGAGGATATAGGTAGAAATAGAAAGTGGAAGATGAAGGCTTAGATGCTCTCCAAGCTTCTTAAATCCTGTTATTCTTAATTGCAACCATTTGGTCTCCGTTTGCCCTTGTGATCTGTGCAGTCATACACCATGACATCAGTAGCAGCATTCTTTCAGATGAAAGAATAATTTACAACATGCAGTAGACTTCCAAAGCTGTGTAGACTGTGAGAAGAACTTGAGTTTTCAGAGTAGGATGAAAGTTTGGTTCATTCAGACCTGGACTGGATAAGATACATTGGTTTGAAGGGACCTAAAGAGACTATCTCCTCTTCCTTCTTGCCTCTGAGCAGATGATCTTAAAAAGAAAGCTGTGTACTATTTCAGAGGCATCTTCATTACAAGACTATTTTTTGCAATGTGACCGTTTCTGTACCTGTTCAGTAAATGACCTTTAATATTAACAGCAACATGGATGGAGCTGAATTAACGTAGTATGAGCACATAAAGAGAAATTCTGCTTTAGAATGGACAATGTCGATGAAGGCATACCCGGGACCAGTTGCTTCAACTTGGAAATCCTATGTGATAAGGGAGGGAGGATGGTGGTGGTGGATAATGAGAAGAGGCTCTGGTGGGGAAATCGCATTATGGGTCAGATTTATAAAGTGTCAGCAATGTCCTGATGAATGCAGACAAGGAATAGACCAGGCTTGCAGATGGATGGTAAAGCAAAGGAGTGAGAGAGAGTTAACTCCCCCATACATCAAGGTTACTGCTTACTATTAGTGAACTTGACAGAATGGGGATACTGAAGGGGTATCCCCATTCTGAAGGGGTGGGGGGTGAGAGTTTAGGGAAGGCACTTGCAATATTCTAACATCATTTAAGTTAGAGGAAAAAAGCCCCTCCTAGGGACATTTGATCCTTGTCTCGTCAGTACAAGATTGTGTTTCATAGAATAGTCTCCTCCACTTCTCTTAGTATACTCTAGGTTTACATGATGGGACTTTTGGCTGTTTCCCCTGGGAGATTATTACAAAGTCTAAAGATATTTCTCTGTTACAATTGTGTTAAAAAGGCACATTTTGAGACCTGATTTTATTTACTGTAGAGCATTGCATGCATTTATACTGCTATATGAGTGCTAAATATTAATGAATTTTTTTTTTTTTTACTCATACCCAGGCATCAGTTAGTGCATAATTCTGGAAAAGCAGTAAAACGCTTCCTAGGAAATGCCCTACTTTACTTTAAAAGGCTGCCCTCTTGCAGAGAATTCTAAATAAAAAAAATAAATAAATATCTACCCATTTTTCAACCCAGTGGCTCCCTAGAAATGGTGAGTTTCTCTCTAGAAGTAGACAGATTTTCTTGGATACTGAGAAATCGAGCTCAGGGACTGGCATAATTCTCAGCCCTCTGGCTCCAGGTTTTACTAAGCAGCCTCACCTTAGCCAGCGACAAGCAGAGAGAATGTATTTTTCATCCACCACCTGTGTCAGCTGAGATGTGGATGCTGCCCTTCCGCTGGTACCTCTCTGAGAAAACAGTAGTTTTAAACCCACCTCTATGTTAGATCTTGGGAGTTAGTAAATAGATCCCTTTTCCCTGTGTGAATGTGGGCATGGTGTAACTCACATTTTATAGGATAAAGGTGCTTTTCAAAGTTGACATGTGAGGTAGAGTTCACTTCTGTCTTTCCTATTGCTTCTTTTGATGACTTAATTGGACCCGTTACAGGAAGTGCACCAGGCATGGGAAGAAAGGGCAGATTGATGGCTCCCCGTATTCTTCTGTAGTACAGTGAAAGGAAAGGAGGGCGAGTCTGGTGAAGTGGCCTTCCTCTAACAGTGTCAGTATATTTCTGTTTTTATCACTTTTTGTTAAAGTTGGTACTGAAGGAATCCACCTTGAACAAAATCAGAAAAGAATGAAAAGCATCCTAGATCAGTAAAAAAAAAAGTGATTTTGGGCTTCCCTAGTGGCGCAGTGGTTGAGAGTCCGCCTGCCGATGCAGGGGACATGGGTTCGTGCCCCGGTCCGGGAAGAACCCACATGCCGCGGAGCGGCTGGGCCCATGAGCCGTGGCCGCTGAGCCTGTGTCCGGAGCCTGTGCTCCACAACAGTGAGAGCCCCACCTACCGCAAAAAAAAAAAAAAAACAACACTATTCATGTTTGAAAATTCATTTTAGACAAAGCTATTATCTAATATGGAGTTGATTCTTAAGAAAGTTTTAATTGTTACCTCATGATCACCAGTAGAGCATAAGGATGTGGAAGGAATATGCTGGATCTATGAGCAAAGAGACCAGGGTTTGAATTCTGACTCTGATGCTGAATGACTGAACCCTTGGAGAACGGGGCATTCTGTGTCACACTTCATTGTCTGTAAGGTTGCTGGTAAGGTTGCTGGTAAGCAACAGCTCCGCCTCATAGAGCTGTTGTGAAGCTTGACTGAGATTATAGTATATGCACAGACTTAACGGAATGCCACATAAGACATGCTCTGTAAATGCTCACTTCTTTTCTTTCTTCTTCCTAGGCATTTGGAGTGTCTTTGAATATAAATGATTCTGGTTCTTCTATGTGGTCTAAGACATAAGGGTGTATTTATGAAAAAGAAAAATCCACTTTCTAATTCTAAGTCAAAGGTCTGGTAATTTCAACCTGATTTTTAAAAGATTTCATGTTTCCACTTGTAAGGCTTTGGAAGACATGCATGGAAAACATAGAACTCTGAAAATTTGCATGTTTTTAAGCAACTCAGTGAGAAGGTAGTTCATGTTTGCTAGTGTTTTCATTGTATTTATGTGTCTGTGAGGTTTCAGGATTAAAAGCATCTCTGAAATATGTTCATAAGTATGTGCTTATAAAGACAAAAGTCACTTCCATATCTTTTAGTACTTCATGAACAATGGTCAGAATGGTAATTCTTATTATTAAGAATAGTGATCACTATTTCATTTCTGAAAAATTAAGTTGGTTTAGCTGTACCTACAGATTTGCAGGGAAATCTGAGAAATACTTGAGACATTGGTTAGACAATTTACATGTTAGTAAATAGGCATGTGTCACTGGAAATATTTCCAAGTTGGTTTAAAAGATAAACTAATCACTCTCACTTATAAATTAGTAGTCTATCCTATTGAAAACTCACCTTTTGATTATTGAAATAATACTTCAATGGGACTTCTTAGTTTTATGATTCTCTTTTATAATTGATTAAAATATATAGGCCTGTTTAAATATGTGGTCCCTTATTACACTCCAGTTCCTCTGTTATATAAAGTGCGTTGGTAATTTCCATTAACCCAGAAATTGGTAAAAGTCATTAGATCTTGCATTAAAATTTCTTAACAATTGGCCTTTAAAAAACTTTGTCAGTTTTCTTATTAACTTTTACCCTACGTATAAACACTAAGTGAGAGGTGACCTTTACAAATTGCCATTAGGGCCCTAGACAAGTTGGAGGTCACAAGAATTATGCCATTGGTTCCCCTACTGGAAAATTCATCACAGTTGCTGCTGTTTGGTGATTTTGCTCTTGCTGTTTTGCATTAAGTTCTTCAATTCAGAATTTTGTGGTAAAGGCCGAGATGGCAGTGCACACTGTATAGATTTAAAGAAATGTTTATCAGCAGTTATTTATAAGAATGGCTACTAATATGGGCACAGTCTGGTTTCAAAGATCATGGGCGTAGGGGAACTCTAGTAGTGATAAAAATGCAAATAAGTCCTTGGAAAGCAGGACACACTTTTTACTTGAATGGCTGACTGCGTTCAATTATTATGTCACAGAAAAAAAGCAATGCTGTTTTTGGTGGGGGGTCCCCATTGACTTATAGAAAAAGAAGCACTAATTACTTATTTTAACTTACCATAGATTTTCTATAGTAAGTAGATATACAAATTTCTATGTACTATAGATTTTTGGAATTCTATACACTGGGTTGTCTCCTGCCTATGTGATAGATTATATAAGAAAATAACATCAGAATGCGACTGTACATATAATTATTCTGATTAGTGAGGCAATACACTGTATATTATTGCCAAAGTAAACATTTAAAAGCTAACACTAGTTTGAATGTCCTTTTTTTTTTTTTTTTTAGCACCTTTGGTATTTTATTCATTTGACCAACAGTTACAAATACCCCTGTGCCAGGAAGCTAAGCACTGGTGATATAAGATGAATATAATAAGGTCTCTGGTGTCTAAGAGCTTCCATAGTCTGTTTTCAGGACTAACAAAACGTTCTTTGTTTCTTTCCTGTCCTTAAAAAAATAAACACTGTGGTAAACAACATATTAATGGGTGAATTTTAACCAAACTATGGTAATATTCCAATAATATTAAAATGCATTAAAATGTGGTTCCAGTAAACTTACAACCAGCAAGCCAGACCTTTGTATTTTCTAGAATATTCAGCTGCCCTGGTTTTACCTTTTACCTGTGATATTGATTCCTTTATGGAACTGAGAGCAAAAGAAACAGAAACAGAAGGCAACAGAGATCTTATCTTAATAGCTGAGTGCCTTGAAAAGATATTTTTCTTAACTGTTGAGTTCAGATAGATTTCTGGAAATGGTAATAGCTTAATAGAAGGGTGCCCACCCTCCACCCCACCTTAAAATCTAAATTAGTTTTCTTATCTTTGAAACTGGGCACAGTTCTCTGTTTATATTTCCACATTCCACGGGCTAACATACTGTGAAAGCCTAGCTGTCTTGGTTAATGAATATCCGGTACATGGAAAAAGCATGATCCTTACCTTGGAAGGCAGAAACACAACTTTGTTAACAATCCATCCTATCAATATTTATTTAGCTCTAGTTATGTATATTCCCCCTGTGTTTAATATATAGTAAGATGTACTAATCTGTATTCATATTATTCTTATTAGTCAGTACAGTGAGAATTATAGGCATTAAGTGTGGTTGAGTCTAAAGATTGTATTTTCTTTGATCAGATTTCAGTAATGGCCTTTCTTGCGGCTAAAGAATCCAATTCAGTCTCTTACATACAGTCTAATCCAAGACTGTGTTCTAACTCTTTTAATTATACCCGACCACTTCCAGGTACCAAAATCCTTACATAAATAATTACCATGGTTTGGCTAATGTAGTGATGTCTGATTCTTGGTGACCTGGGATCTGGAACTCTACAACAATGATGGAAGCCTATAGGTTTGATTGGGTTTGGGGGTCAGAAACTCAGGAACACTCAGTGAATGTTTGGTGCTTATAGGCTTTTCTGAGCTTCTCACAGGAGATCCCTGAGAGTTTCACATCCTAGGGAACACAGAAGAATCAAATAGCTGGGGGGGCATTTTCAGGGAAGGAGGTGATGGGAAGAACAAACAAACAACAAAGCAAATAGTCTGTTAAATGCCCCCTGGTACCGTGATGTGGAGCCCTGTCCTACCTGTCTTCTCTTTGGATAACTGGTTATTTTCCTGAGCACTGCCATTTTTTATGTGCCTCAGCCTGAAGTTGGAGATGGGGAAAAACATTCTCAAAGATGAAAAATCAGTTATTCTTTTGAATCCTCTGTGATTATAAGTACCTAGGAGAAGTGATTACATCGTCTGCCTCTATCCTCCATCTGATCTGAAAGCACATTGGTTGTAGGAGGAAGATCAGCTGCATCTCTATAACCAAAGTTCTTTACCCAGAGTTAAATAAATGAGCTTCTGAAGGTTGCCCCAGAATTTTGTTTACAGCCATTGTTCATGAGAAGTGGTATGTGTAGTGTCCATAGCTGTCATCAGATACTTGAAGAAGTTTATAACCTCCCCAAAACCCAGGTGCAACAAGTTCAGCACTTACAATCTCACTAGAATTTAATTATTTTCCCAGAAAAAGCATTTGGACAGACTCCGGGCAGTGCACAGTTACAGCAAATGCATTCTTTCAAATAGGCTGGAACTCCTTTAGCTTCCGGTATGTGGTGCATTTCAGCATCTTTTGACTCCTCTATTTATTTATTTGTTTGCTTGTTTTGGGGTGTGTGTGTGCAGGAATGGGTGTTAAGCCTCATGGATACAGACAACATAAACACATTTCCTGCATTATTGGGTACCTGGAAAATAATCTTTATGAATCGCTCCTATCTGAACTGTGGTCTTGATTGGTTCAAATGCCTTGAAACTTGTTAAGGAATTAGCTATGGTGTACCACCCTGTTTTTTTTCCTTCCTCATAAACAAATGAAACCTTTAGTTCAAAGTTCAAGGAGTCATGCTTCAATGAAATATATTAAAGCTCTTAGGGAAATGAGTGTTGAAGGAAAAGAATGAAGAATTGATGACCTATTAACAGTCATTAATTCTCTACCTAGAGTTATTGACAGCATGTGACATTATAACCTTACAAATTGCAATGTGTAAACAGCTTAGCAAATTGTAATGCAAATGACCTTTGCATTACAATTGGTCTCACAAAGCCTTCAGCTTATTACAAACAGCTGCCACCAGCATATTTTCTTATAGGCTGCAGAAAAGAGGGAATGCATATAACCAGAGAACTGGGTGCTATTTAGACAGAGCTCAGCGAGGCCACTTACAGGCAGACGTGATGGATGGTGAGTGGCAGCAAACGTCTCAGCCAGGATGAAAGCATTCGAAGTTTGCTTGTCATTGATTTACAGTCACCAAATAGAAAGAACTAATTAGCTGAAGTTGGTTGACTTAGCACTTTTTCTCCTCCACTTTTGAAACAGACAGGGACTTAGAATTCATAAACAGGAGAAAATCGCTCCAGGGTATTTTTGCCAGTCTTTCTACCTACACTTGTTCCCCAGGATAGGAGGCAAGCCACCAAGCTTTGATTTGAGATATGGCTTGGTTTTTACTCTATGTCACAAATGGTAGAATAAATGTTTAGAATTCGTTTACATGGCTTTGGCAGAGATGTAAGTTGCAGGCACATTATTATATGTTGGTTCTAATACGCTACATTTGGGTGTAACACCTGGAAATGGTCCAGCATATTGGCCCATCATTATATCTGACTTGTTCTTTTTTCCTTTTCTTCTTTGTTCAGTGCATACTTTTGTTAGATTTTTCCAAACATCCCCATTGCATTTGTGTTAGAACACTCTCAGAGTATTTGAAATCACACTGGCGTCATGAGAAATGAATTCTATTACTGGTTCTGCCACCAACTGACTGCTTGGACTTGGGCAATTCATGTAACTTCTCTGGGCTTCAGTTTCTCATAATGATAATAATCATGGTATCTAATATTTGAGTGACTACTGTGTGCCAGTGCTTTACATGCAGTATTTCAGTTAATCCTCATAATAATCCTATGAGGTAGGCGCTAACATTATTCCACACCTCATGATGGTGAAACTTACAGAAGTTAAGTTACCACTCAGGAAAGTGACAGCTAGGACACAATCCTGGTGGTCTGATTCCAAGGCCCAGACACTGAAATCAGGGCTCACAAACTGAGAAGCCCACCAGGACCACAGAAGGGCAGTCTGTAAGTGATGGCATGTTTTTTGCTCCAGCGGTTGGAGAGCCCATATCCTGTAAGCAGAAGCTAATGCCCCATCCTTTCAGCTAATTTTGCTGTGTGGCAATGTCACCTTAGTATTGACGGGTCTTCTAACTTTTTTTTTTTTTCAAGAGAAGCAAGAATTCCAGCTTAGTATTTAAACTCCTGATTTTGAAATGCTTGTTTTTAAAACATATTGAAGAGCAATATTGTGTAGGGCCAAAAAAACGTGATTTGGGGCTACTGTGGTTTGACAGTCATCTGCTGATCTGTGATTTAAGCATCACCCACCCTGCTATATTATAAAATGACAGATTTGGACTAAATAATCTTAAGTCCTCCCCAGCACCAAAATTCTCTAGAATTCTTTGATTACCTCAAGTTTCTGGTTTCCAAATGTGCATGTTTTCAAATTGCTTCCTTCCAGCCTTTTTAGGAGAGTTTTTTACATCTAACAAAGAAGACCCTGTCCCGTTAATGATGCTTCTATTCTTCTCGTCCTCATTTTTTCAAAACCTTAACAAGTTATCTTAGATTCTTCCTCATTCTCCCTATAGTATCCAGTTAGTTCCGTTTTCTTTCTTCCCCTGTTATTTCTCTTCTTTTTGTTCTTTTCTTTCCATTTGTACTCTGCCACCCTGGTACAAGCCTCCAAAATTTTACACCAGTACATTTAAATAGACTCTTAAATGTTGTCTTAACTTCCAGCCACTTGTTACTCTAATCCAGAAGTTGGCAAACTACAGCCTGAGGGTCAGATTTGGCCCATGGACTGCTTTTGTAAGTAAAGGGTTTTGGAACCCCATCTGCCGGCTTATAGTCATAGTGTCTATGGCTGCTTTCATGATCCAACTGTGGAAATGAGTAGTTGCAACAAATATTTTGTCGTCCACAAGCCTGAAATATTTACTATCTTGTGCTTTAAGAAAAAGCTTGATGATACCTGCTAATCCATTTCTTACATAGCTGTCAGATTCAAGTCTAACTTTGTATCTTCAGTATTGTGTGTATCACCTCTGTGTTCAAAATCTTTACTCACTGTCCTATTTCACCACATACACACAGCAAACTTCTCAAGATTTCTCAGCCTGGCATTAGAGATGGTTTAGAAATGACCCTAGTCTGTCTTTCCAGCCATATTTTTAAACATCACAGTGATCTCTGATTAGGCTGGTTTAAATGATGAACAACAAACACACCATACTCACCCTAATTCTGAACTTTTGAGAATGTGCTACAACCCAATGTGCAGTATAATTTGCCCATCATTCTTTGAACTATGATTTCAGTGGGCATTTATGATTATAATTAAGCTAATTATTATTGAGAACCTACTATGTATCAAGATGGCAGTAGGCTTGCACAATAAATAATTTCATTTGCCCTGAATTGACATTATTTTTTTAAACATACATGTCTGTACATCAAGTAGTTACTCATTGACCATGTACTTGGGGTTCATTTATGTCAGGCCCTATCCTAGCACAAGAAATTATATTAAAAATTTTTTTTAACAACTAGATCACAATCTAATGAAAGAGACAGGTATACAAATAATAAAAATTATGTGCTTAGCCATAGTAGAAACATACAATACTAAAGAAACACAGATGAAGCAACAAGCTCTATCCAGAGAGGTGGGGATGGCTTCATGGAGGGAAGTGGCATTGGAGCTGGGCGTTGGAAATTGAGGAAGCCCCAGAGACCTGAATATTTATGGTGGTTCAAAGAATAGCAAGGAGGTCAGGGTTGTAGCAGATTGCAAGGATAAATGGCAACAGATAAAACTAGAAAAGAGATGTGTGCTGTATAGAACAGTCCTTGGATGTCTTGTTGAAGAATAAGGAGTTAATCCTTTTGAGACAAGGGAACCCTGAGTGTTTCTGAACAGGAGAGTGACAGTCAGATTCTACCTAGATTGTAAATTCCTGGGTGGCAGAAATTACATTTAACATGTCTCTTTGTCTCCTGTGGATTCTACCGACTCTGCCTTGAACACAGTGAACATTTAATAGAGAGTTGTCCATTGATTAATTTCTTCCTGAGAGTGAAGTGTTTCTGGCTGACTGGTAGCCCACAACATTTTGAGTTATCTCTGAACTTGATAAAATGCTGACACCTAGTTGCTTTTTTTGTTTTTTTTTTTTTAAGCAGCAAATATCATTAAGGTGATAAGCATCAAATTCATGACATTTCCCTGCCTGTCACCTTCACTGCAGTAGCCAGAAGTGTTGTTTGCCGTGTTCAGCAAATTTTTGGCAAAGTTGAAACTATCCAAAAGAAGTTGCAAGTTCGTTCTTTCTTAAACCACGTAAAGTAGGGATGGGAAATACTGGTTCTCTAAACTCCTTGAGGATGACGTGCTTTTAAATACTATTATTTAAGCCAGAGGGAAATGAGATAATTCAGAAGCTTTTGATGCCATTGATAGAATGGAAAGATTTTGCTCTTCCTACAGTTGTATAAACACCAAGCCCTCAGCCTTCTGCGCTATAGGTGAGAGAAATGATCATCCTGTACTAATTGTCACAAGTTGCCAGGAGTAATGGAGGTCTGCAGGCATGGCAGCTTAGAATGTCAGACCTCAGGTTTTATGATACTGACTTTTTTTTTTTTAATTTAATTTTTATTTTTTGCGGTACGCGGGCCTCTAACTGCTGTGGCCTCTCCCGTTGCGGAGCAGAGGCTCCGGACGCGCAGGCTCAGCGGCCATGGCTCACGGGCCCAGCCGCTCCGCGGCATGTGGGATCTTCCCGGACCGGGGCACGAACCCGCGTCCCCTGCATTGGCAGGCGGACTCTCAACCACTGCGCCACCAGGGAAGCCCGATACTGACTTTTAAGAAAGACAAAAAGACATTTCAGAATTTGTAATCTGAGATAGTTTAGCCCTGTGGGAACTGTTTTGTTTAGTTTGCCGGGAAAAACTAGGAATATGATTTCGCTCTGAGAACTTCATAAAGCTGGGACTATAGTGCAGTTCCACCTCTGATTTGACTGTGAGAAGAGTAGCAGGGTCATTCTGTCATTGACCTGAACCAGTTTCCCTTGCTGTGTTAGGTCTGGTGATCAGCAAGCCTGGTAAAGGGTAGCACCAGCGTCCTTGCCTTGCAGGCTGAAACTGGTTCCAGTTTCTGATCCCTAGAGCCAACTCACTAGGAGGCACAGTGTCTAGGGCCCACAGAGGCCATCCTGCATCCCTGCTGACCCCCCTTGAAGCCTGTTCCCCTGCCTCCCTCCTCTCGTTTCCTTCTCCACCCTCACTCTTTACCCAACGTCAACATACGCCTTTCCCCCCAAATATCCCATGAGCTTCACACTTGCTGCCCTCTGGTCCCTTGCAGACTTCTGTAGTGAATGTTCTTCCCCTTTCTCTAGGCCCCTTGGCTAAACCGAGGTCTGGATACACTGACACCACCTCTGTGAAATCTTTCCAGATTCCCATCCTCCTACTAGGCAAGTCCTCATAGCATTTTGTATGATACGTATCACATTGTGTAACGTGGTCTGAAGCCCGTAGGATAGTGATCAATTCAAGGGCATAGAACTCACTGTTTTCTTTCAATAGTGTATCCAGGATGCTTAGCTGTGCTTGGTGCATAGTCATTGCAATAATAAAACAGTAATAATATAATATATATTGTATTTATTTGTATTTGTGTGGTATTTTATTGTATGTATTTATGTATACAATACAAATAAATACAATGCATATAATACAATAATGAAATAGTAATAGTTATGATACAATCCGAAGTTACACTGTATTAGTCATAACATCAGATGCATTAGCTCAAGTAGGTGCTCATTTAAACCTTGTGCATACGGAAGAGGGTATGTTTCCTGAAACTCACTCAAACCTAGCCTCCTCCACATCCAGACAAAGTCCCTTTGTGCAGGAATATCGCCTTTATCTGTATCATGCCTGCCTCCCGCCAAGCACTGCCATTCAATAATTCTGGCACATGGTACCTTTTCCTCACGACAGAGTGCTGAACGGTGATTTATTGCTTGAATACACATTGCTTTCATGGAAGTGATTTGTTTAAAACAACAGTAAAGCGCTAAATAAATTATTCATTCCATGCTAATTCTTCACTTTTATGTGCTGTAGTAAACGTCAAAATAAGCAGCCTGTCAGACATTTTATTTTTGCCACATTAATCTTGGACAGTTTAAAGGGAAAAAAAAAAAGGGAAATCTAAAGAAGAGGTTCCATTTTCAAGAAAATAGATTTCTTTTTCTTCCTACCACCTCGTGCAGCAGCCAGGCAGGGAGCTTTGGCTGAGGCGTCTCCTTCCCTCAGGGGCTCTGAGTCACTTGCTGAACTGGTCCCAGTGACCCCCTCGCATTCTGTTGCCTACTGGGAACAGTGTTGCTCCTTTTCTCTGCAGAGAGCCATTCGCAATGGCCCAGTCACACGGCAAGGAATCAGTCTTTCCTGGGAGATTTGCATTTCCTAGGGCACACTGGGTGTTGGGTTTCTAAATTTCACTGTGTGTCTTGATTTAGGATTAAAGGATTAAAAAGTAAGGGAGGTAACAGTGACTTACTTAACCATTTTTGCAACTGATTTCCCACGTGAAATAGAGATACCATTTGTTCCTAACCTTTTTTATCCTTCTTGACTGAAACCTCATTTCCTGTGTCGGAGTGAGGGACATTTGAGTGACTCAGTTTATGGAGTCCTTCATCAGCAGAGTAGCAGATGGATGGTCTTGTAGATTTGGGGGAAGTCATGCTCCTCTTTTCTGAGCATGAGGACTCCGTGTTTTATACCTGCTGGTGGGTAAGCAGAGCTGTGGTCCTCTGGCCTGTGGCATCCACAGAGGTCTCAGTGAGTGAGATGTAAAGATGACCCCTATGCTCAGGATGGTGGAAGAGTTAACTCAGCCCACCCTCAAGGCCCTGGCTGCAGATCGGAAGCCAAGAAGATTGAGGCTAGATTGAGTCCTGGCCCATCACATGTCCTGTGTGAGAATAACTAAAACCATCTCCCTACGATTATAAAGTGAGTTAAATGACATACTGTGTGTAAAGCACCTGGCTTGCTGTAAGAGCTTGGAAATGTCCCATTTACTTCTAATTAGAGATTGCTCCGTTTAGTTTCCAAAGCATTCAGTTCTGACCTGGAGGCTCTGTGAGTCTCTCCCCAGCTGTAATGTATAATGTGGGTAGGTATCTTTTCCCTCTTTTTGCATCCTGGATAGCACTTAGAACAAATATACATTGTGGCCAGTGTCCAGAAAAACAGTTGGATAAATGATATATATCTATAGATATAGATATATATAGATAAGATGAGATGAGGTAAGATAAGATAGATAGGATAGATAAGACAGGAAGGCAGACAGACTGAGCTTAGCCTCAGGTTGATTGAAAGCAAGAAGTATAATCTTTGAAACTCTTTCAAGTTCTTTCTTTCCCTCTCTTTAAAGAGTTCTTTTTTTCCCTTAGGTAAAGCACCTGAGCTCTGGTTTCAGTTTATTTGGGTTTAAATCCCAGCTTTCCTAGCTGATGGTAGGCAAATTCCTCAAACTCTCTAATCTGCCATCTGAAAATAGACCATCAGAAGAAAAGAAAAAAGGAAGCAGCCAGCAGCATTGGTTTCATAAGATAAAGATGTATATAGATTATATTATTCAAAATGCTTAGCAGACTGACAAAAAAAATTTTTAAGTACTCAATAAAGTAAACTGGTGATAATAATTCAGTTAGAAAAGGGAATTGTAATTTTATTGATCCTGTTTAATAGGAAAAAGGAAAAAAGTTAAACTAACTGGCTAAAATCACATAAGGAATTAAAATTGGCTCTATAACCAGAATCGAGTCTTCTCAACTTCTAACTTTAGGTCTCCACCCTGCCACCCTTACAGACTTTATTTGGCTTTGTCCCCCCTGTACAGAGGAGGCAGTTTTGAGGGGCCCATAGGAATTTATTGAAAGAGCTGGCATTCAGACTTTGAAAGACTTACACCTATCCAGGGCTGTCCATTCCTAGATAGGAGAAACTCACAGAATGGGAAGTGGGCCTCTGCAGTGTCCTGGCCAACCTTCAGGTGTCTCACAGGTCTATGCATGAAAGCTAACACTTTTGGATGAAAGGACAGAAAAATCAATAAACCATTGGATTGGATCACAGACATGTTTTACAACTACTCAGCCCTCCCAAAAGAGATACACAGCATTGAATTGTCTGTAGGTTTAATCCTTTAATCAGCCAGGACTTCTAAGAGGAAATCCAAAGTGTTTGGAATGTCATTCTTAAAATTGGAATTTCATTAAGTGGCAGTGCTCTTGTGTTGCAATTACTCAGGTTTTTTGAGCCCACTGTGTTCCAGATGCTTGCTACAATAATTGCTCATGTAACTGGAACATGCTGTTCATGCCTGGAAAAGTCCATCACCAATATAACTACAGTCAGTCAGTCACACCATCAACAGATATTGAAGTCCTTTAGGTTAGCAGGAGAACACTGTCTGAGTTCAAGGGAGCATTGGTATGACATTGATTTGAATGTGAATGTAGGAGCCATATCATACTTGGCCTGTAGGTCATACGAAATTTAAACTTTAAGTTCAGTGCGAGGCCACAGAAAGGCTTTAAAGAGTGGGAAAAGATGACCAGATTGCTATTTTTTTTTTCTTTTTTAAAATAAATTTATTTATTTATTTTTGGCTGTGTTGGGTCTTCGTTTCTGTGCGAGGGCTTTCTCTAGTTGCGGTGAGCAGGGGCCACTCTTCGTCGCGGTGCGCGGGCCTCTCACTGTCGCGGCCTCTTGTTGCAGAGCACAGGCTCCAGACGCGCAGGCTCAGTAGTTGTGACTCACAGGCTTAGTTGCTCTGCGGCGTGTGGGATCTTCCCAGACCAAGGCTCAAACCCGTGTCCCCTGCATGGGCAGGCAGATTCTTAACCACAGCGCCACCAGGGAAGCCCCAGATTGCTACTTTTAAAAAGATTATAATGGTAGCAGCACAGAGCGTGGCTTGAGGGAAGCAAGATGAGATGGTGACAGAGATGTCAGAGGCACTGCCCTAGGCCAGACCAGGTTGATGTGAGGTTAGATAGGAGAGGTTTATAGGACTTAGTGATTGATTCGGTTTGGGGAGAAAAGAGAGGAATGGCATCAAGGAAGACTCAGAGCTCAAGCAATGGCAATAGCACTTACTAAGCCTGGTGACATTGAAGATCAGGGCATTGAATGATATTATAATGGAAAGAGATCTTACAAGTGTGTAGCATAAACATGGAGGAAACTGAAGCCCAAAGAGGTACGTTGGCTTCCTCAGTGTCACAGTGTGTCAGTAGCCGAGCTCAGACTTAAGTCTGTATCTCCTGATTCATAGCCCAGGACTGCTGAAATGGATAGCTCCATTGAAAAGTTTTAATGAGCAGCATCTAATGTGGAATCCTACTGAAAGGTGGATTTACAATGAAGTTAATGAAGCTTAAGATTCAGAGCCTTCGTAGGCATGGACTCCTGTGAGTGCTAAGAGTTTTGGGGAGTTGTAGATTGTTTCAGGTGGACCGGGGAAGCTATGTTGCAATCAGAAAACATTTGTGTTTCCTCATTTCTGCCAAACTGCCTAAAGGTGTCTCAGGAGAAAAATATGCAAATCTTTAAGGCACTGGTAATTCGTTGTGATCTAATTTGTCATTCTAATAAATTTTGACTGTTAAATCTCATTTTATTAATAGTTTTGTATTATTTTTCTTAATGTGAGGCCCGCAAATTGTATGGCTTTCATTCCCACAAGACCTGGGTCTATGCCTGGTCCTTCTGTTACCTCTTTAACTCTCCGGGCTCAGAACTGGCCCAATCCAGTCCTTCCTCCTGTACCTAGGAACTCCTGCTTCATACCCCAAATCAGCATGTGGTTTGTTAAGATTGTTCTTTATTCTCAAAACTCCTTATTCAAAAATTGATTCTTCTAAAAGTGTAACCTACACCATTTGTCAAATGAGGTGGTTGAAGTTAGATAATCTTTCCAGTCCCTTCCAATTTTGTCCTAAGTTCCCTTTCAAAGAGTGGCAAAATGCTGATTTTTTTTATAAGCACCCACCAGCCATCTAGATGCAATTGTAGAGGATTAGAATTAGAATCATGTAGAAGCATTTTCGTTCCATGACTAAATGACAAGGAACATATAAAAATCACTTAACTTCTATAGGGTTTTTCCTCCAACACAAACCTTTATTATTTATTATTATATTTGACTTGGGATTTCGAGATGTTATTTGAATTTCACTTTTAAGCCAGCTTGTTTTAAGCTTTGAATTTCCTTTTAGGCAAATTGTGTCTCACTGCACTTTAGCACTCAGACAAGGCAAATACTAATAAAAGATCTGCTCCTGGAGATGTCAGTGGCTATCGTTTATTTATTTCTCTTCTTTCTGGTCCACATTAAGACTTTCCCAGAGTAAAGGAAAATATTTGAACTTAGCTTATTTGAACTATGTCTAGTGTTTCAGTGTGTTATTCTTGTTGCTTTCGTTAGTTGCACTGTTTGGTAAATGAGAAGAGAAAATGAAAAGAAATAGAACGCTTACATTCTTTTCATATTTTATTCAGGTGTCTTACTGAGGTTCATGTTCTGATGCTTGGATCACCATTATACGCATATCTTTATTTAGCTTTCTGTGTGTTGTGTTAACCTTGAAAACTAATATTTTAAAAAAATTGACTTGGGGCTTCCCTGGTGGCGCAGTGGTTGAGAGTCCGCCTGCCGATGCAGGGGACATGGGTTCGTGACCCGGTCCGGGAAGATTCCACGTGCCGCGGAGCGGCTGGGCCCGTGAGCCATGGCCGCTGAGCCTGCGCGTCCAGAGCCTGTGCTCCGCAACAGGAGAGACCACAACAGTGAGAGGACCCTGTACCGCAAAAAAAAAAAAAAAAAAAATTGACTTATCCTCTTCAGACCCATGAATAACTGCATAAAGCCCAATATGGAGAAGTGGAAAGGGAAAGTCTTGCTTCATTTCTTTCTTTTGAAGCAAAATATAAGGAGACATATGAACAGAAGGGCCCCTCATCATTAACATGCTGTTTGCTGTTTAATGGTACGTTCACCTTGTGTGTGGGCTCTTGCCTAGGAAGAGTCTTAATACTTAGATAGCATCTATACTTGAGACAGTGATTTGAGAGCTTGCAGAGCTATTTCTCAGATCAGCGCCTCAAAGAAGTTGAAAGGAAGGGAATTTCTCCATTATTCACATGCCCTCTGTCTCCCTCCTGCCAGACTCAGTTTTGTACCCCTTTTACTTCAGCATATGGAAGGTTTCCTCTGTTTTGTTTTCCAGATTTCCAGAGAGAAGATACTGCAAGAAATATTTTTTTTATTGTTTTGCAGCTCTGAATTAACAATTCTCTGCATTATTTGTGTTTCTTTCAGTAAGTACCAGGTGACCTAATTTGAATAGGGACTACCTCAAAGGGGAGGATGGTTGGGATATCATGTCCATTCCCTTCGAAGCACTAGGAGGGGAATGAGGACAACGTGGTGTAGAGTTTGTTTCTTTAATTATGAAATGATGGACTTGCAGAGGACACTTCCAATAGGTTCCTTGCCCTGTAGCACTGCGGACCACCCACTGAGCTGCTAGCCTCTCCCCCCCGCATGCTCTAGCCTCAGTTGCTTTCATATCTTGAAGCTTTGGCGTTGGATCTCCAGTTCTTTTTAATATTTCTATTTTACTATTGTTTTAATATTTTCTGTTTCCCTATATAGTGAGGTTTCATCTTGAATATGCATTTTCCTCATATTTTGTGCAATCATTTTATCTTGATACTCTTCTGGGATGACACTGGTGCCAATATCTTGCTCTTTTCTAGAAAAAAATATATCATTTAATTTCGCGTCTCCCTACTTCCTTTGCTGTAACACAGAAGATTGAAATGGAGTATAATTTAGGGCAGAGTAATTTACTTAAAGGAAGAAGCGTATGAAATGGTCAACATTATCCACTAGATATGGATCTATGTTTGGAAAATTATCCTCTTTTTTATTATTCAGAAAAGAGGAGGAGGAGGAGAAGGAAAGAAAAAATACAGGAATGAAGTGTCATCAGTCAGTCTGTCTGGCTTGACATTGTAAGATAACTAGATTTTGGAGAGAGTACTTTTTATTTTTTTCTGAGTTGGTAGCATCCCTCACCTTGGGGAACTGAAGAGCAAGGTGATGATGAAAGGTTCTGTATTCAGGATTTGCATCCAAAAGCAACTTAGGTCTGGTGGGTTTGACAAGCTTGGATTTGTTTGCTAGATATAATGACTTGGCTCTAGGATTAGAGCGTAATAGCTTTTTATTTAAAGCATTTCTTTACTTGTTACTAACAAGAAAGAACTTGACTTTCAGCAGACAGGTGGCAAGAGATGTGCGTTGCTTCCAGTGAGAGCTACAGTTTTCCTCATGTGCAAACTGCTGGGACAGTGTCCCACAGCTCCTGGGCCAGCCTTATATATTAGCTGCAAATGACCTCTACAGGGAAACAGACTCAGAGGAAGGGCATAGCAAATTTTACTAAAAAACCTTCCACTTCCATAAAGGCTCTTCTATATGCTGCAGTTTGCCCTGTGTCTAGTGTTGATTAGGTTATCTGCATGCCCTGTTTGTGTCTCCGTCTCTGTTGACTGTCTTGTCTTTTAAGTTCCCTGGTGGTGGTGGCGGGGGGGGGCGTCCAGTGGCTGTTTAACTCACACCATTTCAGTGTCATGCAGAGGATATCATATGAATAAACATTACATTAAATTATGTGCGGGCTTCTACAAAACATGAAGGTCATTTGGGGATTAAGGACTTTCCAGAGGCAAAAATCTACTAACTGCTTTCTAGCTGGCCCTGTACCCCAAATTCATCCCACTCTTTCTACTGTTGTTTTTTGTTTGTTTGTTTGTTTGTTTTTTGCCGTATGCGGGCCTCTCACTGTTGTGGCCTCTCCCGTTGCGGAGCGCAGGCTCAGCGGCCATGGCTCACAGGCCCAGCCGCTCCGCGGCATGTGGGATCTTCCCGGACCGGGGCGAACCCGTGTCCCCTGCATTGGCAGGCGGACTCTGAACCACTGAGCCTACAGGGAAGCCCTCTACTGGTTTTTCATTTCAACTTGTGTTTGTATGTGCTGGATTACTTCCATCTGATGACTTCAAGTGCACGTGTGGCTGCATCATATCAACCTTTCAGTTTCCCTCTGGGGCTTCTTAATCTAGTTTAGCAATTATTGATTTCTCTGCCCTTTGATAACTCAAATGGAGCACAATTATGCATTCACGTAAATCTCCTGAAAATGTTGATATAATAAAACAGTCTGTTGAAATTTGCAGTTAGATGTGTGTACATTCACTGTCAGGAACTCCTAATCCCGGGACAGCCAAATTCTGTTGTGAGTTAAGTAGAAGGATCAGCTCCTCAAAAAAGGATTTCACCAGGGTTCAACAATTTAAAAAAAAAATTTTTAAATGACAAATAAAAATGTCATTGATCTGAGGTCAGTATAAAGAGAAAACTCAAGTTTGTCCATTATAAGGAAAAAATATTCCAGGAATTTCTGGAAGAAGGCAGAAAAAGGGATGAGTTTGTGATCAGTACCTTGTTTGATAGGTAACAGGACTTCAATACTATTGAACTGAACGTAAAGTGAGGCTCCTTCTGTGGTTCTGCCTCGCCTGTAGCAACAATCATACCCATATTAAGCAGTATACCATGGGGAGAGTTAAGCACAGTGGATAAGAGTCTGTATCTAATGTGAGTTAAACTTGTCCCCCACTTACTAGCTGAGTACTTTAAGTTACTTAGCTTTGATTTTCTCATCAGGAAAAAAAAAAATCATGTAAGTACTTGAAACGCCCTTAATGAAATTTGTCTGGCATACAAAGTAGGTATCCACGAAATGCTAGATGTTATTAATAATAGCAACTGCTTACATTTGCACAGTATTTTAACATTTACAGAGAGTTTTCCCACTTCCTACTGTGTTTGCTTCCCAAAACTCTACAAGATAAAAAAGAAAGATAACGTTATCTTCTCATTTTACTGATATTTATTTATTTATTTAAATGAGAGAAGTCAATTCAGTATTTAAGGGCTTTATTCAAGGTGAAGCAGTGGCAGATACTAACTGCAGTGGCCACTCCCCAGTTTTTCTGTGCTGGCAGAGCCCCCCTTGTTTTCTCAGTTTTTATTGCACATGCTATGTGGGCATGTGGCTGAATCCTGGTCATTGAAACTGCAGAGATTTTGTAGGTAGGGCTTTTGGGAAAGGGTTTCCTTTCTAATTTTAAACAAAACAAAACAAAAGCATACATATACATTAGAGGCTCTTTTTTTCTTTGCTGGAAGTAGCTGTGTCTGCACGTGCTGCAAAGAAGTGTCACAGCCTCCTTGCTAACACGAGGGCAGGTAGCACCCTGTGTTGACATTGTCAGAGAGGATATATGTGTATCCCTTGGGTCCTTGATGACATTGTTAGGCTAACTTAGTCGTGGAACCCCATCAACTCTGGACCTCTTGTTACATGATAACACGTCTGTTATTATTTGAGTCATTTTTAATACTCCATTTCTCATGCTAAAGACATATGAACAGATATGGTGGCTAAACCGAGAGTCAAAATCTGGTCTCCTGCTGATTGCAAAGCCTTTGTTCTTTTCAGCAAAGCACACTGCCATCCTAATATTAAGGCCCTTCACAGTAGAGCCAAATGTATCTCTCTATTCTGATATTTGTGTGTTTCTGCTGTTGCCGAAAACCCAGCCTCTGTTCACCGGTGCCTAACAGAAACGCGGAGACAGCTTTGGAGGAGCAGAAGAGAGGAGCTCTATTGCTTTGCCAGGCAAAGGGGGCCACAGCAGGCTAACGCCCTCAAGACTGTGTCCCTCTTCCTGGGAAATAAGAAAGGGTCTTATAGTTTCAGGGTGGAAAATAGGGCTCTAGATAAGGCTCAGGGCTGATGCCTTGCATTCCTCTTTTCTCCTGGAGACATTGAGATCATTAGGGCTGGCGTCAGGTGGTTCCGGAACAGGTTCCAGTAGTCCTCGAGGTTATCGTTCTGTGACCTTCTTTCTGGAATGAAGAATTCTCACAAAGGAAAGGAATGTTAGGGAGTTTTGTCTTGGAGAAGTAAACGTCAGGTGTATAGTACAGCTTTAACTAGGGGGCAATCATTTTCAGAGTTCAATTAAGCAAGAAAGAGGAGGAAAAAACATCTCTAGGAGACCGGTTGAATGGGTGGAAAGAATAAGGGCTAACATAATGGGGGGGCCTCGACTAGTTCCTGCTACAGCACTACCCATAATCTAAGCTTGAGCTCGATCTGGGGACCTGCTCTCTTTGTTGCTCTGTGAGCTTTCACATCTCTGGATGCCCTTAGAGTATCATCTCTATAGCCTCTCAGGTCCATCAGAGTCACACACATCCTTCGGGATTTATCTTGAACGCCTCCTTTTGTAAGAAGCTCTTGCTGAGGATGTTTTTCTTTCTTGCTCTCTACAAGATTATAAACACTTTTCTCCTGCCACATACCTTTTTCTTCCTTATTTTGTAACCATCTTTGTACAGCTCTGCCTCTCCACTAGACTGTGAGTGTCCAGGAACTGGTACTGAGTCTCATTTTCCCTTTGTGTCCTGATAGCACATATTTTTTTATTCCTGCTTCTTAAGAAGACATAATAAATGTTTATTGAATTAAGTGTGTGGAATTTTAGAGCTGAAAGTTCCTTCTTCTTAACAAAGCTCCCGTTTTCTGGGAATTACAGAAGGTTCTTATCCTTGGATTCATGACCCCCGTAGGATTCAGGAGATCAGTGAAATCATTAACATTATATTCATTGTTTTATGCTCACAACTTTTATTAGATCAGATTCTTAAAGAATTCATGGCTCCTTAAAAGAATGAGAACCTCTGTTTAAGTTGGAAAGTTGAATAAGGCTTTCTGAACCAAAGACCCAATCTGGAACATGCATATTATAGGGAAACCACTGTTGTGAGTTTTCTTCATTTCCCTAAAACTGGAGTGCAAAGAAAACAACCAAAAACAAAACAACTTTCTGGCTGTTGAATACCCCTCTTCTATCTTATCCAACCCTTTGATCCCCATGAAAGATTGTTCCATATCTCTTCAGGGCCCTTATTATTCTGTCTGCATAATCACTTCCATCCACATCTTTATAAACATCCAACCTAATGTCTCTGGCAAGCTGGTGCAGTGAGCAGAGAGGGGACACTCAAGACTGGGCAATGAGGGGACACCAGGGCCTTCAGGAAGCTGGTGGGGGGAGGATGTAGGTGGCCAGCTGCAGCCCCTGAACCTAACATCTTCCATGTGGTTATGCTAATGCTCGTGCAAGCTTGACTATGGCCCACTTCAGGAGAGAGGGCTTACGAGCACTGGCAGGGTTGAGTTCTGTGGAGCCACCCCGAGCTTTACGAGGATGGAACCACCTGCCCACGCTCCCCCTGAATCACTGATGACTGAGAGCATTACAAAAAAAAATGTCGTTTCATAGACTGGGACCCGTGTCACCCTCTTCATTATTCAGGATTTGGAGCTATAGACCCTTAGGAATGAAAAGACTAGGATCTTGTAGCCAAAGTGATCACTGTTTAGAAGCCCAGGGCCACGCTTTTGTTTCCCTCCACATTTGGGCACAGAGTGAGAAAAAAAAGAATGAAAATCGTTAATAATTGAAAAATGAGGAGACATGTCCTACTTTTCTAAGATTTCCCTGAGATGAAGGCGGGATGAGTTGAAGGCCAGTGGCCAGGCCAGATGTCCCAGTGGAACTCAGATCTCCCTGAATGTCCACTAGTTCTCCCAGAGCTACCCGAAATTCATAGTTTAAGAAGAATAGGAAGCTTGCTCTGCAAACTCCTTCAGAAAAGATTTTCATTAGTCCGCTGCTACCAACCAGGTTGCTACTCACAAGCAAAGTAATTAGGAGAGGCCACTCCAGGGAGGATATGCACATTCCTTCTTAGGGGATGAAGGAAGGGGAACTGCATTGACTCCCCCACCCCACCTTCCATCCTCCTTCCTCTGGGGCACATGCTTTAAGTTAGCAAAGGATGAAAACACTATGTTCTTTCCTTAGGAAAATAAATGGAGGATTCCTGTGCTACTACTTGGGAAGGATAGAGTAAACTTTGGTTTGTTGCAGTCTAGTAATCAATTTAGAGACATTTTTAAAGGTATACTGTGTAGAATCAAGTTTCTAGGAAGGTGTTTTAGGCGTTCCTTATATGTTTGGAGTTTCATTTCTCAATTATATTTTTATGTTAAAAAAACCACCTGCTGTCACATTCTAAGGTGTAACCTGTCCCAATACTTGGCATAATGGCGACTTCTGATACGTGAACTTAGCCTGCTGCCTGCTGTATTCATTCATTCTAATCCAGACCCGGATATAAGGCTTGCCCTGCCATTTTGATACTCATTTTTACTGGTTTTTGCTATTTTACACTAAAATGACTGGTAATCATCCATGTACAGTATCCCCTCCGTATCCATAGGTTCTGCATCCCTGAATTCAATCATCCACTGATCAAAAATATTTGGAAAAAAAATCTAGAATTTTCCAAAAACAAATCTTGAATTTGCCACGCGGTGATGACTATTTACATAGCGCTTACATTGTGTTAGGTATCGTAAGTAATTTAGAGATGATTTAAAGTATATGAGAGGATGTTCATAGTTTATACACAAATACTATGCCATTTTGTATAAGGGACTTGAGCATCCATGGATTTTGGTATCCACAGGGGGTCCTGGAACCAGTCCCCCGTGGGTACCAAGGACAGCTGTACTAGTGTCTCTGTCTCTATGCTTTTGCTGTGTAACTGAGAGCAGAAAGAAGTTGGGGTTAGCAGAGGGGAGGAGTGAACTGGCATCTTCCTTTCCCAGGGTCCATTGTGATTTTTTTCCCCCAACTTTGTTGAGGAATACTTGGCAAATCAAACTGAATGTATTTAGAGTGCACAACGAGATGCTTTAATATAGATATACGTTGTGTAATGACTGCTAAGATCAAGATCTCTCTCTCTCTCTTTTTTGGTGAGAATGCTTAAGATCTACTCTCAGAAAGTTTTGAATATATAATATTGTACTGTTAACTATGGTCACCATGCCGTACAACAGATCCTCAGAACTTATAACTGGAGGTTTGTGCCCTCTGACCGACATCTCACTTCCCCCCTCCTTGCAGCCCCTAACCACCACCATTCTATTCTGTTTCTATGAGATCATTTTTTGTTTGTTTTAGATTCTGCATATAAATGATACAGTATTTATATTTATCTGGCTTATTTTGCCAACAAAATGCCCTCCAGGTTCATCTGTGTTGGCACAAATGGCAGGATTTCATTTTTTATGGCTGAATAATATTCCATTGTGTGGACTACTATACTACATTTTCCTTTTCTAAAAATTTATTTTATTGAAGGATAGTTGATTTATAATGTTGTTTTAATTTCTACTGTACAGCAAAGTGATTCAGTTATACACACCCCCCCCACACACACACACATACTGTATTTCTTTTTGATACTCTTTTCCCTTATGGTTTATCACAGGATATTGAATGTAGTTCCCTGTGCTATGCAGTAGGACCTTATTTATCCATTCTATATATAATAGTTTTCATCTACTACTCCTAAACTCCCAATCCGTCTCTCCCCACCCCTGCCTCCCCCTTGGCAGCCACAAGTTTGTTCTCTATGTCTGTGAGACTGTTTCTGTTTCATAGATAAGTTCATTTGTGTCATATGCTAGATTCCGGTTGTAAGTGATATCATAGGGTACTTGTCTTTCTGACTTACTTCACTTAGTATGATAATCTCTAGGCCATCCATGTTGCTGCAAATGGCACTAGGAATACTACATTTTCTTTATGTGATCGTTTCTTAATACCTATATACAGAGGGGCAGGTGAGAGGCTGGAATTGGTGGAATTATTCAGTGGGAGCTTTCGGAGACTCTGGAAAAAGAGGTGATAGTTTGTTGAGCTCATTGTTGAGGAGGAAGCCACAAAGGAAGCTTCATTCCCTTGAAGACCCTCATTTATCCCTGCACAGAGCCTGGCACAGTTTCTGGTGCCTTCTCATCCTCCAAGGAATGAGTGGTTTGAAAACAGCAGCTTGGTGGATAGGCTTCAACATCCTCTTTGTAAGTATGGAGAAAATGAAGTTCCTCCTCGCCCTCCCCGCCCACCCGCCCAGAAGCTTTATGAGCAGTGGATATGGCAGGAAGGAGCCCCAGCAGAAGAACAGGACTGATGACTTGCGGTGACAGCAGCTCCCAGACTGGTTGGGGGATCCTTAGTCATGTCACTGTGGAAGGTCCCAGAAATAAGTGGGCACTGAGGTACTGACACAATGTAGGTAGAGGTTGTCTAGTCATAGATATTTAGATTATAGCTATTTAAAGAAAGTATCCTAAGATTTAAAGAGGAACCTAAAAAAGGTATTACCATATGGTCACCACTTATTGTTTTGAATCAAGGATATTTTGGTACTATATCATGAGAACAAGATATAGGAAAAAAAGATGTTCACGGATATTCCATTTTGTGTGAAAGTATTTATCAGAACAGCCTTGTTCTCATTGATTGGATTTACAATTAAATGCTGTACACTTGGACTCGGAATTAAATCTATACGTGAAAATTGTTTACCAAATGAATGAAAATAAATGACGATTTATATATTTTTTAAGTACTTATAACATTTCACTTGATCAATAAGTTCCAGTGATTTTTTGTTTGTTTGTTTGAAAAATACACAAAAATGGTAGACAGTAGAACCAGACTAGGCAGACCATTGCGTTTACCTCTTTTTCTCATCTAATGGTGGTCGTTTTGGCTGTGGCCCTTTAACAGATGCTAATTCTGTAGAACAGTATTGCTAATTAACCAGAGCAGAAAAACAAACAACAGCAAATCTGACCTAATATAATGACGTGTCACCATCCCGAAGTAACGTGGTAAATAATGCATATAGACAGGAAAGGGAAAAAAAGAAGGGAAACGCTTCAAATAATCGATTGAAAACATAACTAAAGGTCAGCAGTTCTCCCTTCTTTCTTGCTCTCTTTCTGAAAACAGAAAGATTAGATTGATCCAAGCAGATATGCCTTGAAATGCCATAAATGACACCTCATCTGGTGCAGTATTGACAAACTGCCTGAGGCTATCACTGGCATTTTCGTTTTACTAGCCCAGCAAGAAGAGTCAGGGAGTGGATTTGTACCTCCCTGCCCGCCTGCCTGTGAATTGCTTAAACACCTTCTGGGTGTGTGTGAGGGGTTCCACACCGTTACATGCTGGGTTAAAAAGGTTCCTTCTCTGGGGCTCCAGTGAATTCCCTCGTCAGATGGATGGGAGGGGCAGTTTGTGACCAGCTGAACTTCATTATTTAGTTTACTTGTAGCAGGAGAGCAACTACCTAGAAATGCTTTATGCCCACACACCCATTTTCTTGGTGGGGGATTTATAGCCCTGTTCGGCAAAATCGTATCGAGGTGGAGCAGTGACATCACTCTGTGTCTTCAAACAGCCACCCCGCTGCCGCTGATCAGCATTCCTGGGATGGCGGTGATTGAAATTTAGCACTTCAAGCGACTTAATTGGCACACGGATCTGTTAAGCATATGCCCCCACCGCAGGCCTGCCATCTGACGTGCCCATGCGGTGCCCAGAGCCTCACACGTGCTTACGTTTTGCTAAAGAAGTAAGTTTTGAACAGATCCTTGAAGGAGGCCTGTGCAGCGGTTAAGGAGATGGGTGGCCTTAGAGCACAGGTCCTCAGATTTCTGCCTGTCTCGGGGTGACCGTGGTCCTTCGTTCCCTTGAACTTGGAGCAAACCTAAGGTCATGGAGTTCCAGTTTGCTTGCTGTGAAAGAAGGGATCAGAATCTGCTCTTCAGTAAAGCAAGCCCTGTGCTAGCAGGGTAGAACTTGGAAGGATTCAGCACTTCTTGGCATCTTGCTGCCTTGGAATTCGAGGTTAGACTGTTCTGTGCTCACTGTGGCTAGAACTGAGCCCTTGGCCTTCAGAGAAAATCCAGGAAGTTGATGTCACCATTTTCCTGCTGAGTTGGAAACAGCGGGACTGGGCCGAATGTTCTAGGTTATGAGTATGAGGAGAGAAATAGGAACCTCAGCAGAAAACAAAGCAGAGCTATTAGGTTCTTTTCATTATGTGAGGAGAGCAAATAAGGGCTGAGACCATCCATGGTTAGAAACACACTGCTCTGCTGTATTTTCCCAAGCGTCATGGCACTCCTGTGCTTCACTTAACGCGGCGGAGCCAGGTCATGAGTTTCAGTGGATCCCAGACCACCAGGCCTCATCTGTAGGTATGTTCCCTTTGGGCATCAGGCAAAATCCTGGGCTCCTAGTAAATGGTTCATAGGAGTTGAATTCTAGAAGAACGAGCTAAATAGTTTAGCTTCCTCTGAGTGAGGTTGAAAAGAGCAACAGGTTAAACTCAGGGAAGATTTGCCGAGAAGTGAATGAAGCTTAGGTTTCCAAGTCCCTTAATTGCATAGCCCCCTTCCCAGGGTGTGGAGATTGGAACTCATACTTTGATATCTTGTTTCTTATGAAGGGCTCCCTAAATCCTGTAAGCTTCAGGACCCCGTAAGACAGAGATCTGTGCCTGTTAAAATGCTGTTGCTTTAGTCCTTGTTGCTTCAGTCCAGTGGCTTTCCCAGAAATTGGGAGATCAGAAGAAATAAAGCCAAACCCACAGAGGAGAAGAAAGAGAAAGAGCTAGCATTTAAGAACCCCACGCTAATTGAAGCGCAATTTGCATTTATGACCTAATTTAAGCCCTCACAGCCACCCTTTTTGAGAGAAAGCATGTTGCGGCTCAGAGAGGCTGTTACCTGCCCCGTCTGGTACAGCAAGGAGGGCTGGGACCTGTGTCATTGACCTTCCTCTCTCCCAGCCACCTGCTCAGTGGCTGCCTTGCAGGACACATATCTGACAGCTCTGCTAGCTTTCCTGAAAGTGTTAAGCCCACCAGGATAAGAAATGCCTGGATGGGCAGGTAAGTCTTGCTGCCGGCTGAGAGGGAGAAGGTTAGGGAGGGCATCAGGCTTGAGCCGTTTAAGGGAAGGCACAGGCAAACCCTTCCCCAATCTGTGTAAGGGGATGCTGCAACAACTCATTCAATTACGTGAAGTGCCCATTAAAGGAATTCTAAGCCCTCGCTTGGGCCATTTCAGTTCTATGAGATTGTCATTGTTTGAAACTAACCAGGATTTCTTCTTTTGCCTTCAGGTGATTCTCATTTTGACAAAGCTCTATGACTATAACCTGGGGAGCATCACGGAGAGCTCGCTTTGGAGGTAGGGAAGCTGAGCTAATAATTACTGTGTTATTTAAACACGATGTCCTCGGCTGGCTGCTCACCCCCACCCCCGTTTCCTGGTGGGAAGGTTTCTGGTTCCTTGTACTCTTTCTTCCTCTGTTTGCTCTTCGTTTCCCTTAGCCATGGGTTGGGGTTTATTTCCAGGAAGGCTGGACCCTTCCTTTTTATAGACCTCTTCTTTTGGTCACATCCTTTTGCTAAACTGCTTATTAGGTTGTCTTTATGCGTTTTGGTTCCCATAGTTCTCACTGATCTGTGAGCTTACTGGGGCAGAAACGAAAGAATGAGGATATCTTTGCAGAGGGGATCAATGTAACCTCTAGGTCTGAAGAACGCAGGCAGGCTACCAGGGCAACATTCTTTCACAGCTTCCCTTCCGTGGTTCTGCAGCACAAAGGGGCACACACACACTTACACGCTTGCCTTTATTTCTGGGATTCACACTACTGCGTCACACATATAGAGTGGGCAATTAGTACTTTTTCAAATGAATGAACAAATTCTTCAAGGGCAGACTAACTTATTGGATTTAGCACAAAAGAAGGTCCTCAAATGCCCAGGCAGTTATTCTCTCCTCCTTTCTCCTTGGAAACGATACATTCTGTTGTTTCGTTTTGTTTCTTAAAAAAATATTGATTTATCTCACTCCTGATTGGCTCTTCTCCACCAGCCTGTGTCATGGGCCCATGCCCAAACCAATCCCTGAAGTCCAGGAGAGCACGTCCTCTAATTGGTCAGGCCTGGATCACATGATGATCCCTGACCTGGGAGAGGGTGGAGACAAACTCTGGAGATGATATTCAAACACGCACAGACAGACTAAGTGAGAGTCGTTATACAGAAAGGTGGGAGTGGTCTGTGGGCAGACCAAAGCTAGTGAGTGTCGACCACATAAGATCAGTGGGGGGGGGGTTCCATTACCTGTCAGTTCACATGTCTGGGAGAGGCTGCCTCTTGGCTTTCAGTGTCACTGCTGAGGTCTAGGGAGAAAGACTGCAGTCACCCTGTTTGTGTCAGGTGTCCGGCCCCCCCCCCCCCGCCCCCCCGGTGCAGTCAACAGTGGCTTGGGAGGGAAGGTTGATTTACATGGAAGCAATTTGGTTTCGGGGCCTGCTCCTTATTGGGGATTGCAGTGGTCATACAAGAGGAGGCTCATGTCTATCCAGACACCCCAGAGGAATCTACCAGGCCTCACAAGAAGATTGTTCATTAAATTTCATTTTCACCTGATGTCTATTTTCTATTAGGCTTGACATTGTGTACAAGAAGCCCCAAATAAATTGTCTCTGTGCCTTAGGAGAACCCTAGTAGACCAAAGAAAAGGCTAGATTCTGTTCTTTTGTTTGTTGTCAGGCATTTCAATTATTGAGCTCTTTCCCCAAGTAGGAGGTCAATTATGCAGAGTTTCTGTCCCAAGGAAATTTATGTAACTGATTTCAAGTGTGGGAAGTTTGGTAGGAGCCTCAAAAAGTACAGTTCTTTAATACATTAAGGGCCTGACTCCTGCTGTATTGTTTAAATTCAGTACCTATTCATCAGCATCTCTGAGTAAGCTTATGCTTCCTTGGAAAGTTTCTCTAATGTATGTGCATAAATGAAAGTAAAAGCCAGCTTTTACTGTGCAGTGCATCTGCCATGTAAAGTGTCGTTGGCATATTAGAAAATTAAAAGATGTGCAGTTCTGTCTCAGTGGGACAGAGGCAGAGCAGCCGTAACTCCCAGCCTGAGTAGTCCTGGGAAGCGCATATTGGAGGGATGTGAGGAACAGCTTGTCCTGGATTGCTGGAGCTCACGCTCAGCGTGCTGCTTTCTCTCTGATGGGGCACTATTACTGATGCCTCAGTCCAGGAAGAATATTCTTTTCTTATCTTAAGGGAGGGGCTTAGTGAAATAAAAATGGCATCACGTTCCAGTAGTACCAGACCTCCCTTCTGAGGGAGCAAACTCCATGGGCTTAAGCCTGGGAAAGCGTGGCAAGAATGACCTGCTGACTTTTCCATCTTAGAATCAATTTCACTGGAAGATATATGCATACGTATACATATACACACGTGCGCATATATACACATAATATACACATATGTACAAGTAATAGGTGTGTATATACCCATTTCTATTTGCTTTTCTAACATACCCACAATAGTCACTTGCCATATGTGTGATGTTCTACATGTCATATGTGGCAAATGATTCCTGCGGGTGTTCTATGTTATTGCAACTGCTCGTTTTAATACTTTGATGGAAGAGTACATGCCTGAAAAGACAATTTAGAAAAGAGGAAAGGAGAAAAGGGAATATTTAGAATACTTCACAATTGCTTTTCAGGGCTGCATTTTTTGAGTGGCTCATGATGCCCATATTTGGTCTTTAGGGGACATTTTGGGGGTGTTAACGTAGAGGTGGAGAGGGACAGGCCTGGGTGGGTCAAGGATGGAACCAGGAAGAGAGGTCCTCATGATTCCACGTCATCTGGAAGGAGACTAGACTGCTAAGTGTTGACTCATTTTCTCCTGTACCAGCTTGTGCAATCTTCTCAGAAAACCTGCCTATGCCAGCCGTCGGGGGCTTCTTAGGGGCACAGGCCAGGTTTTAGAGATACTCAGGGCACTCACAGCACTGAATGCAGGACTTAGCACATAGATAGTGCTCAGTAAGTATCTGGTTTTGCATAGACCAGTAAATACTACAATTTTGTCTCTACTGCATGGTCACTAACATATAACTCTCTTTCTCACTCATTTATTCAACAAACATGAATTGATTAACTCCTCTAGGTCTTATATTGTTCTTATCTAGGGAAGGAAAGTTGGGTGAGTACATAGATCCATAGCATGTAGGTTCTGCCCTCCAGGACTTCATTGTTTAGAGAGACAAAGATCTTTGGACAGTTAAAGTGAGAGAGAACTGTACTTGCCTGTAACCTGCCTCATGTAATTGTATTGAGGGAGATACTTACGCAGCACCCAGAGCTGCCAGATCCCAGTAGTGTTGCTTCTTTACTTTGCTCATGTGTATATTTTCTCTTCTCAAGTAGACTTTACGTCCTTAAACCCAACACCTTGCTGGTTTCATGGTAACGGCAGCGATGCTGTTGCTCATGAAAATAATGACGACAATAACAAAAATTAACTTTGATGGAGCACTCATGATGTGTCAGGCACGATGCTCAGTGCTTGACTTGCGTTATTGCATCCTCCCAAAACATTTTTACAGTGTGCCGAGGTCACACGATTTGTCAATAATAGTCCACACACTTACAGGCATGTTAGTTATGAACTTCAGTCATTTCACTGCTTATTGATCATCCAGAATCCCATCTGTCTTCTGGGGGATCTTGCTGTACATAAGTAAACAACATTTTAATCATATATATATGTATACATGTATGTGTCTATATATATATAATATGACTGTTATATACATATATGTATATTAAAAATAGGGTTTTCAAAGTGCTATGACATTTCGAGCAGCATTTGCCCGATTCCAGAAAAATACTGGGCCACAGGGAAATGGCTTCTTGCCCAACAAATAGATACACGCGCTTTTTGATTGAGCGCACATTCTTTACAACTTTTACCGGCTGAATAGTCCAAAGGGGGCAAGTGGCAAACGTCTCTGGGGTCTCGGAATAGGAGAGAGGCCAAGAAGCAGCTGACCTTGCAGTGATGTTCTAGGGCTTTCAACCTCACGGAGTCCACAAACCCTGGCTGACAGAGCGAGATGCCGCTGTACCAAATGAATGAGCTTTGGTTCCCAGTTGGTCTTGCCATTGATTACACCTTAATCCTGGAGCAAGTTGTTGATTTTGTTTTTGTTTTGTGTTGTCCTTCACTCAGGGAGTCAAACTGAGAGGAAAGGGGGATGATCCGACACAGGACAATTAACTACACCTCAGTATCTTCTCTACTTTCCAGTGGATTAAGCTGTGAGATTTGGTAGAGCTGGCGATTTTACCATACTGAAGCAAGATAAGCTTAAAGGTTGAGATAAATAAAATGTCAAAATCTAGATACAGTATCTCTGAGAAGAAATTATCATCTTTTTTCCCTCTGTGCCAGGGTAATCAGCATTCTGCTGAGAGAGGCGTAGCTGGTGAGGAAGCCCTAGGCAATTCTGGAAGGACTAAAGGTGTACTCTCTTAAAGGGATACACAACCTGCAGTGTGTCTGTTGTAGAGCTTGCCTGGCCTGGCTGACTTCTCGAACTCCCTAGTGTACTATTTTCTGATCCACATGAAACACAAGTTTCCGAACACATCTCCACAGTTATGTACTTCTCAAGCTGCAATACCTGCTTTTGTGGGATGAAGGAGCATATAGTTAAGGCGGAGAGAATGGGTTAGGCCATTTGATTCTGCACTGGGAGCCAGCCCTGTTTCCTTGTCACGGGAGTCACTTTGCTTCTCCTTGGATGTTACACACTGCGATTATCAAGAGATGTTTCCCAGTAGAGTCTTTGTGGAGAGAATGGCTGTAGAGTGCCTTGAAGCAGCATCCGTGTGGGGTTGGCTTCAGCCAGTACTTTCTGGAGAGCTCAAGGGATTCAGGCTGACAGAAGCTGACCTGAAGACGGTGATCTCTGCCAACCCTGTGGGTGATTCCCATTAGCCGGAAGCTTCTCTCCCTTTCTACTCCTCATCCAGGGGAAAAGCATAGAGCGTCTTGGATAGATCATTAGTCTCAGCTTTGAAGGACGTTGTGCTACACAATCCAGCTTTCAGTCAGCCACAAATACAAGAATAGAGAATGGGGGTAGTCATCCTAAAAGAGAAAAAGAATAAAGCTAGAGTGTGAAATTTCCCTGCAGAAGGGCTCTTTGTGTTACACAAATCCAGTGATGCTCTTCATTCATCCCTGTGTTTGCAAATGTTTAGTGCCTTCCCAGTCTCCCCCAGGAGAGAGCCAAGCTCCCCGGCAGGATCAGGGGGTGCTTAGGATTCTGGATTCCTTTGAGCTTTGTAACTCCCACTCCCATCCCCATATTTGTGTCATGCAGAGCTGCTTGGGGGTCCTGGACTTATAAATTCATTTGATTAAATCTTATTTTATTTTCAAAAAATCAAGAAGAAAAGTATGTTCATTATAATGAACCAAACAGTGCAGAGGCAAACAAAAAGTGTTAGTAGTCTTTTACTGTCCACACTGATCCAGCTTCCCTGAGGTCGGTGATGGTTAAGAGTTTTGTGTGATTCTGTCCATATCGTTATGACCCAACTCAAAAATACCAACACATACATACGTATGTGGACCACTTTTTGTTTGTTTGAGAAAGTAGGAGTAACTGTTCATAGGACTCTGACAACCTGTTATTTTCACTTAACAATGAGTTATGGGTGTCTGTCCAGATGAATACACTAAGAAAAATGGGTCAGGTTTATAAGCATTAAGTAGTATGGATGTTGTATACTGAATTTAACAACTGCATCCTTAATTAAGTTATGTAGTGCTTATTTTGAGCCAGGAAGTATTTTCAGTGCTTTTTATCCTCATAACAACCCTATAAAATAGGCACTACTAGTATCCCAGGTTTACATATGAGAGAAGTGAGGCTTAGAATTAAGGCTTAAAAATTAATGTGCCCGATGTTCATGTAGTCAGTAAGTGTCAGAGATGGATCCTGAGTGTGTTCTGTTAACTCCAAGCTACACTATTTCTCCGTGACCTTTTTACTGGATTGTTATCTGATTTCTACAATATTTGCTATTACCTATAGTGCTTCAATAAACATGTTTGTAAACATGTTGTTACATTTTGGGTAATTTTCTCTTTGTAAAGTACTCTAGAGTCCTAAAGGGGATATTGCTGTATCAAAACCAAATGCATTTATAATGTTAATAGATACCTGAGATTACTTTCCAAGATGGTTAGGATAATTCATATACCCACAAGCAATAACAGACTGTGCATTTCCCAGTGATTTCACTAGCACTGGGTATTTTCTTTTTTTTTTTTTAACATCTTTATTGGAGTATAATTGCTTTACATTGTTGTGTTAGTTTCTGCTTTATAACAAGGTGAATCAGCTATACATATACGTATATCCCCATATCTCCTCCCTCTTGCATCTCCCGCCCACCCTCCCTATCCCACCCCTCTGGGTGGTCACAAAGCACTGAGCTGATCTCCCTGTGCTATGCAGCTGCTTCCCACTAGCTATCTATTTTACATTTGGTAGTGTATATATGTCCATGCCACTCTCACTTCATCTCAGCTTACCCTTCCCCCTTGCCGTGTCCTCAAGTCTATTCTCTATGTCTGTGTCTTTATTCCTATCCTGTCACTAGGTTCTTTAGAACCTTTTTTTTTTTTAGATTCCATATATATGTGTTAGCATATGATATTTGTTTTTCTCTTTCTGACTTACTTCACTCTATATGACAGTCTCTAGGTCCATCCACCTCACTAAAAATAACTCAATTTCATTTCTTTTTATGACTGAGTAATGTGGCAATGTATATATATGCCACATCTTCTTTATCTATTCATCTTTCGATGGACACCTAGGTTGCTTCCATGTCCCGGCTATTGTAAATAGAGCTTCAATGAACATGGTGGTACATGGCTCTTTTTGGTTTTCTCAGGGTATATGCCCAGTAGTGGGATTGCTGGGTCGTATGGTAGTTTTATTTTTAATTTTTTAACAAACCTCGAAACTGTTCTCCATAGTGGCTGTATCAACTTGCATTCCCACCAACAGTGCAAGAGGGCTCCCTTTTCTCCATGCCCTCTCCAGCATTTACTGTTTGTAGCTTTTTTGATGATGGCCATTCTGACTGGTGTGAGGTGATACCTCATTGTAGTTTTGATTTGCATTTCTCTAATGATTATTAATGTTGAGTATCCTTTCATGTGTTTGTTGGCAATCTGTATATCTTCTTTGGAGAAATGTCTATTTAAGTTTTCAGTCCATTTTTGGATTGGGTTGTTTGTGTTTTTGATACGGAGCTGCATGAGCTGCTTGTAAATTTTGGAGATTAATCCTTTGTCAGTTGCTTCATTTGCAAATATTATCTCCTATTCCGAGGGTTGGCTTTTCGTCTTGTTTATGCTTTCCTTTGCTGTGCAAAAGCTTTTAAGTTTCATTAAGTCCCATTTGTTTATTTTTGTTTTTATTTCCATTTCTGTAGGAGGTGGGTCATAAAGGATCTTGCTGTGATTTATGTCATAGAGTGCTCTGCATACGTTTTCCGCTAAGAGTTTTATAGTGTCTGGCCTTACATTTAGGTCTTTAATCCATTTTGAGTTTGTTTTTGTGTATGGTGTTAGGGAGTGTTCTCATTTCATTCTTTTACATGTAGCTGTCCAGTTTTCCCAGCACCACTTATTGAAGAGGCTGTCCTTTCTCCATTGTATATTCTTGCATCCTTTATCAAAGATAAGGTGACCATATGTGCGTGGGTTTAATCTCTGGGCTTTCGGTCCTGTTCCATTGATCTATCTTTCTGTTTTTGTGCCAGTACCATACTGTCTTGATTACTGTAGCTTTGTAGTATAGTCTGAAGCCAGGGAGCCTGTTTCCTCCAGCTCCGTTTTTATCAAGATTGCTTTAGCTATTTGGGGTCTTTTGTGTTTCCATACAAATTGTGAAGTTTTTTTGTTCTAGTTCTGTGAAAAATGCCAGTGGTAGTTTGATAGGGATTGCATTGAATCTGTAGATTGCTTTGGGTAGTAATTTTCACAATGTTGATTCTTCCAATCTAAGAACATGGTATATCTCTCCATCTATTTGTATCATCTTTAATTTCTTTCATCAGTGTCTTATAGTTTTCTGCATACAGGTCTTTTGTCTCCTTAGGTAGGTTTATTCCTAGATATTTTACTCTTTTTGTTGCAATGGTAAATGGGAGTGTTTTCTTAAGTTCACTTTCAGATTTTTCATCATTAGTGTATAGGAATGCAAGAGATTTCTGTGCATTCATTTTGTATCCTCCTACTTTACCAAATTCATTGATTAGCTCTAGTAGTTTTCTGGTAGCATCTTTAGGATTCTGTATGTATAGTATCATGTCATCTGCAAAGAGTAACAGCTTTACTTCTTCTTTTCCGATTTGGATTCTTTTTCTTTTTCTTCTCTGATTGCTGTGGCTAAAACTTCCAAAACTATGTTGAATAATGGTGGTGAGAGTGGGCAACCTTGTCTTGTTCCTGATCTTAGTGGAAATGGTTTCAGTTTTTCACCATTGAGGATGATGTTGGCTGTGGGTTTGTCATATATAGCCTTTATTATGTTGAGGAAAGTTTGCTCTTTGCCTATTTTCTGGAGGGTTTTTATCATAAATGTGTGTTGAACTTTGTCGAAAACTTTCTCTGCATCTATTGAGATGATCATATGGTTTTTCTCTTTCAATTTGTTAATATGGTGTATCACGTTGATTGATTTGCATATATTGAAGAATCCTTGCATTCCTGGGATAAACCCCACTTGATCATAGCGTATGATCCTTTTAATGTGTTGTTGGATTCTGTTTGCTAGTATTTTGTTGAGGATTTTTGCATCTGTGTTCATCAGTGATATTGGCTTGTAGTTTTCTTTCTTTGTGACATCTTTGTCTGGTTTTGGTATCAGAGTGATGGTGGCCTCGTAGAATGAGTTTGGGAGTGTTCCTCCCTCTGCTATATTTTGGAAGAGTTTGAGAAGGATAGGTGTTAGCTCTTCTCTAAATGTTTGATAGAATTCGCCTGTGAAGCCATCTGGTCCTGGGCTTTTGTTTGTTGGAAGATTTTTAATCACAGTTTCAATTTCAGTGTTTGTGATTGGTCTGTTTATATTTTCTATTTCTTCCTGATTTAGTCTCGGTAGTTTGAGCTTTTCTAAGAATTTGTCCATTTCTTCCAGGTTGTCCATTTTATTGGCATATAGTTGCTTATAGTAATCTCTCATGATCCTTTGTATTTCTACAGTGTTAGTTGTTACTTCTTTTCCATTTCTAATTCTGTTGATTTGAGTCTTCTCCTTTTTTCTTGATGAGTCTGGCTAGTGGCTTATCAATTTTGTTTATCTTCTCAAAGAACCAGCCTTTAGTTGTGTCCATCTTTGCTGTTGTTTCCTTCATTTCTTTTTCATTTATTTCTGATCTGATCTTTATGATTTCTTTCCTTCTGCTAACTTTGGGGTTTTTTTTTGTTCTTCTTTCTCTAATTGCTTAAGGTGTAAGTTTAGGTTGTGTAAGTTTTTTCTTGTTTCTTGAGGTAGGATTGAATTGCTATAAACTTCCCTCTTAGAAGCTGCTTCTCAAAGATTTTGGGTCATCGTGTTTTCATTGTCATTTGTTTCTAAGTATTTTTTTATTTCCTCTTTGATTTCTTCAGTGATCTCTTGGTTATTTAGTAGTGTATTGTTTAACCTCCGTGTGTTTGTATTTTTAACAGTTTTTTTTTTCCTGTAATGGATATCTAGTCTCATAGCATTGTGGTCAGAAAAGATACTTGATATGATTTCAATTTTCTTAACTTTACCAAAGCTTGCTTTGTGACCCAAGATATGTTCTATCCTGGAGAATGATCCATGAGAAAGAAAAAAATAAAGTAAAATAAAATAACGTTATTAAAATAAAAAAATAATTATTAAAAATAAAATATTAAAAGGTAATATAAAGAGGAAAGGAAGAAGATAGCAACCAAACCAAAAAAAAAAAATCCACCAATGATAACAAGCACTAAAAGCTATACTAAGAAAAAAAAAAAAGACAGAAGAAACCTAGGACAAATGGTAAAAGCAAAGCTGTACAGACAAAATCACACAAAGAAGCATACACATACACACTCACAAAAAGAGAAAAAGGAAAAAAAATATCTATATATAAAAAAGGAACAGAGTGACCAAATCAATAAACAAATTTACCAATGATAATAAACTCTAAATACTAAACTATGATCAAACATAAAACCAGAAACAAATTAGATGCAGAAAGCAAACTCCAACTCTACAATTGCTCCCAAAGTCCACTGCCTCAATTTTGGGATGATTCGTTGTCTATTCAGGTATTCCACAGATGCAGGGTACATCAGGTTGATTGTGGAGATTTAATCTGCTGCTCCTGATGCTGCTGGGAGAAACTTCCCTTTCTCTTTGTTCGCACAGCTCCCGGGGTTCAGCTTTGGATTTGGCCCCGCCTCTGCATGTAGGTCTCCTGAGGGTGTCTGTTCTTCTGAGGGCATCTGTTCTTCGCTCAGACAGGATGGGGTTAAAGTAGCAGCTGATTAGGGGGCTCTGGCTCACTCAGGCTCCAGGGGAGGGAGTCGTACGGAATACGCGGTGAGCCTGCGGCGGCAGAGGCTGGAACGATGTTGCAACAGCCTGAGGTGCGCCGTGTGTTCTCCCGGGGAAGTTGTCCCTGGATCATGGGACACTGGCCGTGGCGGGCTGCACAGGCTCCTGTCAGGGGAGGTGTGGATAGTGACCTGTGCTTGCACACAAGCTTTTTGGTGGCTACAGCAGCAGCCTTAGCGTTTCTTGCCTGTCTCTGGGGTCCGTGCTGATAGCCGTGGCTCGCGCCTGTCTCTGGAGCTCGTTTAGGCAGTGCCCTGAATCCTCTTTCCTCGCACACCCCGAAACAATGGTCCCTTGCCTATTTGGCAGCTCCAGACTTTTTCCTGGACTCCCTCCCGGCTAGCTGTGGCTCACTAGCCCCCTTCAGGCTGTCTTCACGCAGCCAACCCCAGTCCTCTCTCTGGGGTCTGACCTCCGAAGCCCGAGCCTCAGCTCCCAGCCCCCACCTGCCCTGGCGGGCGAGCAGATCAGCACCGATCCTCTGTGTGGGAATCTCTCCGATTTGCCCTCCACATTCCTGTTGCTGTGCTCTCCTCCATGGTTCCGAAGCTGCACCCCTCCGCCACCCGCAGTCTCCACCCGCAAAGGGGCTTCCTAGTGTGTGGAAACCTTTCCTCCCTCACAGCTCCCTCCCACTGGTGCAGGTCCCGTCCCTGTTCTTTTGTCTCTGTTTTTTTCTTTTTTCTTTTGCCCTACCCGGGTACGTGGGGAGTTTCTTGCCCTTTGGGAGGTCTGAGGTCTTCTGCCAGCATTCAGTAGGTGTTCTGTAGGAGTTGTTCCACATTTAGATGTATTTCTGATGTATTTGTGGGAAGGAAGGTGATCTCCACGTGTTACTCCTTCGCCATCTTGGAGGTCTCTGGTATTTTCAGTGCTTAAAATTTTGCTAGTCTGTTGAGTGAAAATGATGTCTTGATCACAGTGTTTTAGGGGGTATTTCCCTGACTACCAGTGATGCTGAGCATCTTTTTATATGTTTATTGGTCCGTGGCAATGTTTAACCATTTTCTCCACCTCCCCTTTCCCACTAAGCAAAGGTAGTTGTTCCTTCCTCAGTAATCCTGTAGTGTATTATGTATCTTCATCTTATAATAGTTGTCAGGTGTATATTTATTTGGTTCAGTTTAACAAATAACTACTTGTCCCCATCTCTGTGGTAGGCACTGTGCTAGGTAGACACTGGAAATATAGGTATAAGTAAGTAATTGCTCCTTCCCTACAAAAACCCAAAACCTAGTGAAGGGCAGACACTCAGTGGGTGACTATACAAGTGTGGCAAATGCAGTGTAAAAGTTAGGCACAAGTTCTTGTCCATGTTCATCTATTTCCATACCAGCTTGGAAACTCAAAGACTGTGATTTTCTCTTAGTTATTTTTGTTTGCTTGGCACCTGAAATAGAACTTGGCACATATATTAAGTATCTTTTTTTTTTCTTTTTTTCTTAGAAACAGTATATTAAGTAATGGTTTAGGGTTTCTGAAAGCCAGGTCTGTTTCTTGTACTTTTTTAATCCTAAGTTTTAACCTCATGCCTTCCATATAGGAAATACTGTTTTGGATAATGTGCTACATGACCTTGTGAAATACCATTGTATTACACTCAAGAGTAGGAACACAGCCAGCACCAGGTGTGAAAAGCCCAGATTCAAGTCGAGGAACCCATTTATGTCCATAGGGTACTTGGCATGCATGTTGGGCCCCTTGATTTTGTCCAAATCTTCCTGCACACCACCACCACCATGAAGGCTGTTTCTACTAGAATCTGGCTGAGCTCTGCCTAAAGATGCTGCAAGCCTTCCTGAGATTTCTGTGAGGCTCTGGCCTCAGATTGCATCTTTACACTCCTCATTTGCCTCAGTGATTGGCTCCGCTGAGTTCTCCACTTCTCCTTTTAGCAAATAATGGATGAGATATACACAAAAGCTATCATTGCCCTGACAGTATAGTAAATTTATCAGTATGACCTCAGGAAACAATAAAGAAAATTTTACTAGAGAAAAAGCAGAACAACTGGCATTCCAACATCAAATCTGGTTATAGATTCAGTAAGAGTTTAGGATGTCAGTTTTGGTATTGCTGCTTTGCCATTGAACACTACATGGTGGAATCTTACATCCCTGGGGTCCCTTGAGATTTAGGTCACCACCATCCAATTCCAGTAGGAGCTCAAGGCTTCCATATCCTTATAACCCCTCAAAGGGATTTCCTCCTCACCTGATGCTTTGGTCCATCCTTTGAAGCCCAAACTTGAGCTTATTACTAATAAGTAATTAAACCGTGGAGAGTAAATGCTCTTTGAGTATAGAGCTTTGTACCGGGCACAAAGAAGGTCAAAAGATACCCAGGACACAATTTAATTCTTACCTTCTACCAGCATAGAGTCTCATTTTTCAGTCAACATGACTATCTCCTCCTCATTTTTTTAGGTCTCAGCCTGAATATCAGCTTATTTTTTAAAAAAAAATTATGTCCACCTTATTAAGAAGAGATCTCTTGTTTCTTTCTGCCATAGGTCTTTGTTTATTTCATTCATTGCACATGTCATGATCCATAATGATTCTATTTATTACTTGTTTATTGACTGATGCCACCACTAGAATATAAGCTCCCTGAAGGTAGAGATATTATCTTATTTTCCACTGTATTTTGAATGCCCAATAAAGTACCAGGCACATAGACCTTCAAGTGAGATATATCAGATTAATTGAATGTGTAAATAAATACATGCCTGGAATCATGATACATGGTGTGAATCCAGATATGAATAAGATTTGATTATTGCCCTTAAGGAATTCACAGTCTAGCGGGAGAGAGATAGATAAATGAGAAATTATATTGGTGCGTCAAGTGTCATAATAGAGGTACTGTAATATGCCCTGGGTTGAAGAAGGGAAAGCTTCCTGGTTGAAAGGATATCTGATTTGAATCTTGAAGAACAAGTAGGAATCAGACAAGTAAGGGAGGCTAATTGTTTATTTACTAAGTAGCTACTGTATTCTAGGCACCTTTAGGTGCTGATAGTGTGGCATATTGAGGAAACTGTAAAAGACGGCAGTACACCCTGTGTATGGACAGGGTATTTTGAGATGATTTTGGAAAAATAGAAATAGGACAGTTCATATTCTTCTGGGCTAAGTATTCTGATATTTATCCCAGGTGAAGTAATACACTTGGGGCAAGGGGGGTACTTTATGAAATATGAATTTTAGGAAAATAAATGGATCTTGGTGTCATGGTGAGTATTCACGTGGAAGAGAGCGGAACTCGTGACCATGAGAACAGTAGTCAGTGAAATAAGAGCTGAGAAGGGGCTGACTTATTTTAGGGCGTGAAGGAGTGGAGTATGGGATATGGGATGGGTGGTGGTGGTGATTTCAATAAACCTTATAAAGTAAAAATGAATAGGACCATTTGGATAAGGGAGAAGGTGAGAGGAAGAGACATTTCTTCAGTGATGTTCCTGCCTTTGTCTTGGATAATCCAGTGAGTGGCAAGGTTATTTACTGCATACATCTGCTCTGTCGACATCTACCAAGCACTTACCCCTAGTGAATGAGAAAAAGAATATAGAGACAACTCTTTCAAGGAAGAAGCTGTGAAGAGACCTAAAGGAAGAAAGATGTTTTTGCATAAAAGAGGTCATTGGGGCTTCCCTGGTGGCGCAGTGGTTGAGAGTCCGCCTGCAGGGGACATGGGTTCGTGCCCCGGTCCAGGAGGATCCCACATGCTGTGGACCGGCTGGGCCCGTGAGCCATGGCCGCTGAGCCTGCGCGTTCGGAGCCTGTGCTCCGCAACGGGAGAGGCCACAACAGTGAGAGGTCCGCGTACCACAAAAAAAAAAAAAAAAAACCTAAAAAAGAAAGAGGTCATAGACTAAAGGAATATTTTCCTTTCCTTAAGTGAGGACAACCCTGTTTTATGGGTGTTGAATCCATGGGAAGAGAATGAAAATGTAGAACTTATGAGGGAATAAAACTGGTCAAGGATTGAGTGGCAGGGTGTGTATGGACTTGGAGCTTATATGGGGAGTGATCCAGCTATGGTCAATCAAGGTGGGTTAGGGGTGGCCAAAAGGAGGAATGTTGCATCTCTTTCACCAAGAAGGGAAGTCAGATGGTTTGGAGGAGCTGCTGAGGAAACACAAGGTGGGACTACTCAGGGAAGGCAGTGCTGGGCAATGAGGAGACACAAGGTGGGACTACTCAGGGAAGGCAGTGCTGGGCAGTGCTGAGACCCCAGCCCAGGTTACAGCCTGGAATCAGCATGGCTGTGCTTTCACTCCAGTGAGCCGTGGGTCATCCTCAAGAAAGCAGTTGGTTGTGTAGTTGCGGAGAGGTGTTGGAGAAGGACAAGAAAGCAAGGGGGGCTGGGGGGGGCGGTGAGTAGTAGATGAAGGGATCTGTGCCAAACAGAGAAGAAAGTGAAGCTGGGGGTTGGGGGAGGACGGAGAGTGAACCGCAGGATGCCCAATCCAAGCATGTGTAAAAGCCTGAAGAACACTGACGAAGTAATATCCGGAGGAGTGCGACTTTTTAAAATATTAAACTTAGACCATATGTAGCCCCCAGGGGACTCTGTGAAAAGGAACCGGTCAGAGCAGGTGGAGCTAACCAGAAAAGCCTCTTCTGAAAGCTGCTGCTAAGGAATCCACTCAGCTCTGTAGGAGAAGGAGCTGCTCCCTTTCTGCACGCGTGTGGGGCATCTGGCTCTGCTTGTCAGGCCCCCACGTTTCTGAGCTATTCATGAGTGAGAACTCACCTCCACGTCTTGGGGGGACACTAAGCAGCCTTCTCTGAAGGGGTTATGGTAGATTTTCTCCAGGTGGCTACTAACTCCAAGGCTAAGACTTGTGGACCACATCTGGTAGTCACTGATAGCTTTGTCAAGAGAGAGCGGCCAGCCCAGATGTCACATTGGAGTGATGTTGATTTCCTTTCTGGTCACTCTTTTCTTCTTATCACAATTGCCCTGGAGCCCATGCCAAAGATGTGCTTCTTTCATATTTAAAATTCTGTTTTTGGAATTTAATTTTCTGGACTCTCAATAGACCTTGCCTTTGGCTTCTCCTGTCTTTCTCCTGTTGGGTATTTATAGTACTTGACTTTGATCACTCCCCTTAGTATATTTCTCAATAAAGGAAGATCATTGTGTGTTCCAGCCATGGTGAACTACTTGTAGGTTCTGCCAAACAGCATGTGCCCTTGGAAGGCCGTTCCATAAACAGGGTCAGCACTTGGGCTTGGGCACTGGATGCCCGGGCATAAATCCAGACTCTGTCCACTTACTAGCTCTGAGATGGCAAGGAGGTTTCCTAATCTCTCTGCTTCATTTCCTCCTCAGAAATGGGGCTGTAATAGTATTTATGTCATAGGATTATAGTGACACATCTTAAACACACAGTAAATAATACAAAACAAACAAAACCCTTAGAGCTTGTACTTCTGTGGTCTTCTTTTCTTCTTTGCTTGAAATGCCTTTTCCGTTCCACGCTATTTGTCTAATAAATGATAGCCATTTATACTGATGGTTTACTCTGTGCTAGACACTTCTCTAAGAGCTTTTTATGTATCAACCATAAAGTAATCTCAGTACCCTCTGAGTTTGGTCCTACCATTATACCCTTTTTATAGATGAGGGTTCTTGTGCCCAGAGTCGTAGGATACTAGGCAGTAGAGAAGAGATCTGAGTGCAGACGGTCTTGATCCAGAGCCCAGGCTTTGAACGCCACAGAGATCATCTCTTGTGTGATCCCCTTCCTGACCACGACCTTCCACGTAGAGTAAATCACTGCTCACGTGCTCTTTCTGTTGTACTACTTTGAATCATTAGCACTTCCTGCGTATTTATCCCCCTTACAGGGACCATCTTGAAGGTTGCCTATTATCTTATTTACCTTTGTATCCCAGCACCAAGTACAGTTCTTGGCCCATAGTAGGTGTTCAGTAAAAGGAGTGTCAGGACAATAGATTGGGGAGAGAAGATTTAAAAAAACAAATTATCTGTGTCATCTGCGGATTTAGTTAATTGATGCAAAGCTTGCCCCATACTATATATCACAGGTGGTCTCAGGGTAACAGGAGGTAGTTTACTCAAATGTCAGGTCTTGCTGTCATTCGTTGTTGTTGCACATGAAGGAGGTGAAAAATATTTAATTTGATTTCAGCATGCAGATTGACACTGCCGTGCTGCACATCTGTAATGATGCTTCTGTGAGTGTTGGAAGCTGGTATGATGGTAAAGGGGAGATGAATTTATTCCTATTAGTATCCCCTAGTTTTTCCTTTGGCTAGCATTGGAAGGCTGTTTAAAAACAAATGTAATGTTGGACCCTTTTGAATTCCTAATCCTGAGCAATGCACACTGTGCTGTCACCAGAAAATTACCTTTACGTAGGAGGGTAGGGGCCCCCATCACAGACCAGGCTCATCTCTGAGCAAAGGCCAGGGGAGCCATGCGTGTCAATGAAGCTGGCGCCTAGGGATGGGGGCTTTGCTCTGTGCGTCATAGGACACAGTGGATGAAAGCAGAACTACCTGGAGAGTTTTAGAGAACACGTTTTCTTATTTCAGGTGCAGTTTCCGAAATACCGTTCATCCATAAGTCAAGCTGGGGCATTTTGGGCTCTGTTCTCCTCTTTCCAAAGGGAAATGGTGTGCGTAAGACTTATTCCTCAGCACGGCTTTCTTTCTTTCTCCTGCTGGGATGTATTAGCAAGGTCATCACCTTTGGTTTATTGGCTTGAAACAATCTGTGATTGCAGAGGATTATGACTTCTTAGCTTGCAGAAGCAGGAGGTGCAATCGATTCATGAAAGGCACAGGACCTTTCTTTTTTTTTTTTTTCTTTTAAAAAATGTACATTTCTGCCCGCTTTTCTGGGGACCAAGACTTAAAAGAGCTTTTTGAAAAGAATTTATCATTGAATGTCCTGCTTCATTGTTTTTTTCAAATAAGAACATTGAATCAGGCCAGTGTGAACTTAGCTTGAACTCTTTGAGTTTGAAAGAAATAAGATGACTTTACAAAAGTCTGTCTTCTTCCCCTTCCCCAACTCTAAACCGAATTAATTGGGAAATGTATACCCATTGCAGTATTACAAACACATACCCTTTGAAATAACTGGGGATTTGGATTAGCCATACCTACCGGTTGATGAATAAGTTCTCTTTGATAGGGCAATAATTTTTTTCTCTGAAAACTCTTAGAATTTGATTAGTATTTATTGCAGTATCAGTTTTCTGACTTATATTGACTGCATTTCCCAGCTTCCTGAATCACCCTTTCTCAACTTGTTGTTGCCTTCTTCCTAGCTGGGAATCCATTGCTTCTGACCTCAAAGAAGTGTAAGCATTGAAACTCCCCTCTCCCTTCTACATTGCATGGGATAGTTCCTCTTTGGGGGTTACAGAAAACAATTACAAAGACCTGTCTCTTGAGAACTGAACAAACAAATGTTTTGCCATGGAGACTGTACTTGTACCAGGCTGCAGGGGGTTCTGGTCTGCAGTAGCCTTGGCAAATAGAGCTTTGCCGACACCGAGTGCTTTGAGTTACTGCTGCACGATAGAGGTCTGGCCTCTGAGTTCTCCTTCTTGGCATCTCTGCAGAGGTCAGAGGCTGATGCTCTGAGGCTGAGATGACACATGAATCTGTGGACTCTGCCTATACCCACCACTATTTTTGTTTGGGTCACTTTGACAGTATCTGCAAAGCTGGAAGGCTCTTACTCAACAAAGACCCTACTTACTTATTCATTGGGCAGTCTAAGCTCATGATACGATGACTCCTCCAATCACCGGGAAGCATGTGGGACCAGGGAGGTGGGGGGCAGTGAAGTCAGCTACTATCTGAACTCCAGGCCTTTGATCCACCTGTGTTCCTCATCTTCTCCAGATATAACTCTGAAAGATATATTCAAAATGAAAATTAGGGCCATTTCTCTTATTCCAAAGACTCACTGTAGTAGGGCAAAGGTCAAGGTGCAGGTAGCATTCTAGTTTATAATGGTAAACGTCAAACTGATGGGTATGTGCTGTGTAAGCCCCTGAAACAGGACTTGCAGTCTAGATCAGAGCGAGACTGTGGATTTGGGTCCCTCTTCCCTCCACTTCCTAGGCCTGCTTTTGTCATTGATTTGACACTTTCTACTACCTGATAGTTCCCTACGCCCACTTGAAATAATGCTGCCCTTCCTTTTCATATGGATTCTTTATGGAAAAAATAGTTGAGATGGTTACTTAATCTATTGCAGCCTTAGTTAATACTACCCTTTCTGGTTTTTCTTTTCCTCATCTGATCATTTGGGCTTTTAATAGTTCAGCATTTCAGACTCAAGAGAATATACATGCGCTATTTTAAGATTAGACTAGGTTTCCGTTGCATTTAACCAAGGGCAGAAATTTATCAAAAACAGCGTGGACACAAAGAGCTGCTAGTGACTTTGTCTGTGTAGGACCATGCCCTGCCATGTCTGAGAAGTCTACTCTTTCCACAGTGCTTTTAAAGTTGAGCCTTGAATTATATTCAAGAACAATCTTTGCACTTGATGCTTCCTTTTGAGGGAATGCAGATGACATTTGCTTCTGGGGCTTATGTCAAACCTGTCATCATCAAGGCCACGTCTGATCTATGGAGGAAGTGAGTTCAGTAAATCCCCGAACAGTACCTCTGCTTCCAGCTTCCCAGAGTCCATGAAAACCTAATCCCCCCCACAAGTACATCTCGTGTAGGTTTATTGTGAGGAAAAATGTATTTGAAGCTCCAGATGCATAGTAGGGTCTCATTACATGTAAGTTCCCTCTATTAATAGCATTTTCCATACATTCTTCTTTGCCTGATGCCTGCTGTTATTAGTATAGATCCCTGGAATGATGTTCTGGGTCTGAGAGAGAGCTGGCTGTAAGATCCGTTAACCAAATGGAAGGTTCTGTCTTGGATTTGAGTGTCTCTTCACTACATTTCTTCGAAGATGTGTGCTGTTTGCTGGGCGTAGGATCTGGGGAAGTGAGTTACTTGCCATCCTGTTGTTTTGCCTAAGACAATCATGTAACTAGTACCCACGAGATGCCGATCAGGTCCCATGTGAAAAGGAGAAGAAAAAAGCTCACTGAAGTGCCTGTGTCTCAACTCATGGCTTGGGGCCCAGGCAAAATTTAGAAAAGAAGGGAGTTGGCTGTTATGTATAAAATAGATAAGCTACAACACAGGGAATATAGCCAATAGTTTAGAGTAACTCTAGCTGGAGTATAACCTTTAAAAGTTGCAAATCACCGTGTTGTACACCTGTAACTTGTATAATATTGTACATCAACTATATTCTAATCTAAACAAATAAAGTCCCTATAAACAGGGATACCGAGGCCCAAAGCTTAATGACTTATACAAAGTCACACAGCTAGTAAGTGACAGAGCCAGCACCCTAACCCAGATCTCCTACATTCTCACACACACACATACACACACACAAAGGAATTGAGATTTTTCAACAATGAATCAGTTTTTAAGAATAGTTGGCTTCTTGCACCATCCTGCAAAGATCACTTTTGCAGATTTTCAGAAGGTAGTAAAAATGTGCTCCAATCAGATGGTGATAGGGATGTGTATTCAAAAGAACAGAGCATATGGGCTGCCGGTTCTTAAGTTTAATTCTGAGGTTTCAAAGTTTCTAATGTTAGAAATTCTAAATGAAAATTGAATGCGCTTCATCTCCTTGAATTTTCCTCAGACTTTTGCAAATATAATCAAAATTGTAAATCCATTAGAGAGATAACTACTTTGGTCCATCCTATGAAAAGTAAATAATATATCCTGCGCATGTTTGCAATTTGGTGTGAACATGCCCTGTGTGATCTTAGCACTGCCACTAATTGTGTGATCTTAGGCAATTTTTTTTTAATTTCATAGAGTCTTGGGCTCCTCGTTTATAAGAAGAAAAGTTTGTACTACATGGACTCTGATTTTAACCTAGCTTTAACATTCATATCTCTAAGAATTGTCACCCCAAATATTTGCCTTGTTCAAAGCCGATGTCCTCATATATTTTAGGCTGCTAATGAGAAAACGTTAGTACCCCTGTTTCTTCTAGGATTTGTTTTTTCCTTAAATGTGTCCATCGCAACTCATTACTAGCTGATCAGAGGCAGACAGACCAGTCAGCTCTCCAGGTTTTGCAGGTTGGAAGCCTCATATTTCATAGCTATTAAATTAGAGAACCCATACGCCAAGTAAAATGATAGAAAAGAGAATTAATGACCTTAACTAAATTACCTTATGTCTTTGAACCTTAATTTCCATATCATATATTGAGGATAATAATGACTCCATCAGTCAGGTTACTGTAAAGAGTAAATATCTTTTTTAAAGAACTTGCCTGGCATGTTTTAAGTTATAAGTGGTAGAAACACCACTGAAACTTAGGTCTTCTGATTGTAAAGGAAAAGAGGAAAAAGAGTTAGTGATCATTTTCTGAAAAGCCTATGTGAGCCTCAGTTCCTTCAATGTAAAATGGGTATTTCAAAAATTCTTTCCTTAGCTAAGGTTGCTAGAAATATCTGGTAACTAGATATCATGATGGTCCACAGGCTCTGCAATTTATAAAGTGCTCTGTGGATGTTAGTTATCCCTAGTCAGGAGTGGGAGCAGGGAAAACTTGAACCTGTGCTTTCCTCCACTAGGGCAGAGGGCACCCTAGACGCAACTGTCCAAGTACCATTGTAATTCACTAGATATTGGACTCCTGGAAAGTAAGTATTTAGTTTGCAATTTTTTTGCCTTGTAGCACTGAAGCAGAGAACAATGCTTGTCACATAGTGAGTCCTCAGTAAGTATCTGGTTAATGAGTCTGTGAATTAATAAATCAGTGATTTATTTTAGTTTCTATCCTATTGATCATATGCCTGGCAATATGCTGAGTACATTTCATACTCAGCAGCTCTTAATCCTGGGTACATTAGAACCTCCTGGGGAACTTTTAAAAATATTATATATGTGGTCCCACCCAGGACTAATTGAATAAGAATCTCTGGGAATGAGCCTGGAACATAAGTAGTTTCAAAGCTACCCAAGTGATTTTAATGAGAGAGAGACACATAGGATCAATGAACTCTTTGATCCATTGTTTTCCTGGGGTTTGCTTGACTGGGCTGCTTGCTAATGTTTCCAGTTACTTACTTCTGGGCATCTGAATTTCAGGGACCATGTTCTCCCATCTTGCCATTTGTCATGGCTAAAGTTTTCTACATTAACAAGGATGCAAATTTATTATCCACATTAAGCTTGTGATCTCTTTTGCATCTAGTTCTGAAACACAGTTGTGCTGTCCATGCAAATCATAAACTTTAGATCCTTTTGTAGTGTGAAAGAAAACATGTCAATCAGGATGGAGAAAATTAACGTTGACTAAGATCACTGACATGTTGTGAATTGCAGAGGCCTGGGTCTCAGACTGGTTTCAGAATAAAGCTATTGGTAATCTCTCTATAACATTATGAGATAAGGCAGTGCCTGGGAGGTGGTTTGATTTAGAGGCTAATACTTATTTAAGTGTTAATTTGCAACTGTATTGGCACAAACCCGCTAAATATTGCCATTGCCACTAGGGGGAGTACTTATCTTGAAGGTATTTTGGATTCTACAGAGGGCCGAGCAGACAGGCTCATTCTGCACTTTTGTTGAAGATGTCCTTAGAGTAAACCTTTGTCTGGCTTTATCATAATTATATTACTTTGTTTTTCATGGTTGGTTAACATGATCACACTTTTTTCACTCTTAGTTCCACTAAAGTGTCATTTTGCCCAAGAAGCAAATAGTAAGTCACGCCATAGACAGGTGTACACACACATGATGAAGACTAGTAGGAAAGATCGCTATCACTCTGGGGCAACAACACATACCTTTGCTTTGTCGCCCAGTGACAAAATTAAGTAACAACTCAAGATTCCAGTAATAACACAGGGCGACAGGAGTGCTGTGAGGTGCTTCAGGGAAGAAGGATGATTAGATGCCAAATGGGTGGTATCAGGGGAGCTATCTGCAGCCAAATGTGAAGTTATTTTTACTCAAGGCAGTGATTTCTACTCTGTTTTTTTAAAAACCTCAGGGTATCTCCAGGTATTTCAAAAAAATGTCATACAGTTCTCAAAAATAATAATATACTTGTAGGGCATATTAATATCATAATATGCTTTTAGCAGTAGGTGTTGAGGTGGGTGAAATTCACATAATGTCACTGCTCCAAAAATGAGGGATGGACAGCTGATCAGCTCAACACATCATTTATGTGTAGGAACACCCCCAGAGTATAACTGTCAGTGTCCCCAAGTTCTGTGTGTCTTGAGCCTTCTGGAAGCATGCAAGTCTGTGATTATTCCTGCTGTTCTGAAAGAATCTGCGTATTTTTCCCCAGACATTTTTCCTATTTCATTGGCATGCATGACCTGGATTTGCAGTGCATTTATCTCCTGTCACCCTTCGGTTTCTCTTTTTGCTCTTACTTTTGATTACAAAAATGTTTTTAAAATAATGGATGGTAGTTAATACACAGCATGGCAGGCAGGAAAAAAATGAACAATGGTGGGCTCATAGACTATGAGATAGACTATGCTGTCTGCGGATCAGTACTGACATATACGGCCCCATAAAAAGGACTTATCCCTGACCTTAAACCAAAATCATTCTTGAAAGTTTCCATTATTCATAAGGCACGATCCATGAAAACTGCAGGAGGCTGTCCCATGATGATGCCTCTGAGCTGATGGCTCTCCAGTTCAGGAGTTAGAAACAAGTAAACATCTGTATTTGTGCCCTTGGGGAGGTTGCCAACTTACAGAGAAAGAACCTTACACTGGAGTCCAGCATGGTGAAACTGAGTTTTCTGCCCTTATTACCAAGTATTTCCCCTACCCCCTTCCACTCTCTCCCCACGGAATTTTGAGACCCTTCTCTTGAAGTTGCTTTTCACTCCATCCCATTGGATGTATTTCATCACTTTTCTGTCTTGCTTCTATTCTAAACCCTTTGATGATAGGACAACGTTTCTTTGTATGTCCCTTGCCTACTAGAGTGCCTGGCACATTCAGTAGGCTCATTAAAATTAATTAAATGAATGAATGAATAAAGATCCAAAAGAATATTTCTGGGATTCTCTAGGTAGGATCTAAGTGCAGTCTCTTCCCAAGTATTATTGAACCCTCAGAGTCTGCCAGGAGGGGAAGGGCAAGACAAGGATTTCCAAATCTTCTCAAAATTAGGAAAGAAATCAGACAGTCAGTATTTACGTTCCCAGGATTCTACTCCACAACATGTGGCTTTTCCAGAATCACACACCACAGTTTGGGGGAATCCCAAGGCCAATCCATCTGCATTAATGCACCTCACAGCCAGTTATACTGCAGTTTGACTCTAGGAAATCTTATTGCAAAGCTCCACTGGAATCTACTGAGACTGTCCTGTCTTTGAAAGTCAGATTCCGTCACATCTGTTCTTGGTTTACTAAGGCTTTTGATCAGATATGACTTGTGGAGGAGGTCATAGAAGCATTAGGCCACTAGGGTTCTTGGACTTTTGATAGAAATTTACCTGACTCACAGTGAGATTAAAACAAACAAAACGAAGAGTCCTGACTCCTGAGGACCACTATGTTTTCCCAGATTCTATTAAGAAAAAATAAAAAAAACACAAAACAAGATGCACCTGATCCAGGCACTTGGCACCTAGGGACAGCTCTCCTGTATTGATGCCGTGCCTATGAGCTGACTATTTTCTTCAATAAGAAGACAATAGTTTATAATGAGGTGAACAAATGCACACGTGCATGCGTAAACCTACACGTGCTATAGCTTCTGCATATTCGCAGTGGCAGCACGAGGCAAGACTAGCGGAGTGTTCTACAAATAATTTGTATTCAGATATACAGCAGCCGGGCCACTTACTTTGCTGGGTAAGCTGATGGCTGTTTATTGTAAGTGTAATGACTCTGTTAGGAGTGACCTTTCCTGGTGATTTTCTAACCAATCAGCCTTAACCCTTTAATTGATTATTTTTCGTAAGCAAAAGGGGCCCTCGTGTCCCTTCTCTCTTAGCAATCATTCATTTTACACCATACTCAATTAGTTTCGGAATTTTAATGACCCCTCACCATTTATATTCATCTTTCTGGCAGGGATCTCAGCAAATGAGTGTTCTGATATATACTCTGTGTGTGTGTGTGTGTGTGTGTGTGTGGTCATTTGTTTGTTATAGAACTTTGCTGACTACTCTAAAATTCTGCCAAGAATAGCAACTTAAGTGACAGAGTTTGATTTTCTATACATTCAGGATACTAAAACAATGGAGGGAAAATGAACCAGAAAGCCTGCAAAACAGCCTTTCTTGAGTGATCTTCTTTTCCAGAAGCTGATTAGGACTCTGATCTGTCTCGGTGTGGCTTCATTAGTAGAGAGAGGGAAAGAGGAAGGAAAAAGCCTTCTCTTTTATTTATTTCTTTTTTAAATTTAATATAATTTATTTTTTATACAGTGGGTTCTTATTAGTTATCCGTTTTATACATATTAGTGTATATATGTCAATCCCAATCTCCCAGTTCATCCCACCACCACCACCACCCCCAGCTCTCCCACCTTGGTGTCCATACATTTGTTTTCTACATCTGTGTCTCTATTTCTGCCTTGCAAACCAGTTCACCTGTACCATTTTTCTAGATTCCACATAATATGCGTTAATATACAATATTTGTTTTTCTCTTTCTGACTTACTTCACTCTGTATGACAGTCTCTAGATCCATCCACGTCTCTACAAATGACCCAGTTTTGTTCCTTTTTGTGGCTGAGTAATATTCCATTCTATATATGTACCATATCTTCTTTATCCATTTGTCTGTCAATGGGCATTTAGGTTGCTTCCAGGTCCTGGCTATTGTAAATAGTGCTGCAGTGAATATTGGGGTGCATGTGTCTTTTTGAATTATGGTTTTCTGTGAGTATATGCCCAGTAGTGGGATTGCTGGGTCATATGGTAATTCTATTTTTAGTTTTTTAAGGAACCTCCATACTGTTCTCCATAGTGGCTATATTGATTTACATTCCCACCAACAGTGTAGGAGGGTTCCCTTTTCTCCACACCCTCTCCAGCATTTGTTGTTTGTAGATTTTCTGATGATGCCACCATTTTGACTGGTGTGAGGTGATACCTCATTGTAGTTTTGATTTGCATTTCTCTAATCATTAGTGATATTGAGCAGCTTTTCATGTGCTTCCTGGCCATCTGTATGTCTTCTTTGGAGAAATGTCTATTTACATCTTCTGCCCATTTTTTGATTGGGTTGTTTGTTTTTTTAATATTGAGCTGCATGAGCTGTTTATATATTTTGGAGATTAATCCTTTGATTGTTGATTCATTTGCAAATATTTTCTCCCATTCTGAGGGTTGTCTTAGTCTTATTTATGTTTTCTTTGCTGTGCAAAAGCTTTGAAGTTTCATTAGGTCCCATTTGTTTATTTTTGTTTTTATTTCCATTACTCTACGACGTGGGTCAAAAAAGATCATGCTGTGATTTATGTCAAACAGTGCTCTTCCTAGGTTTTCCTCTAAGAGTTTTATAGTGTGCAGTCTTACATTTAGGTCTTTAATCCATTTTGAGTTTATTTTTCTGTATGGTGTTAGGGAATATTCTAATTTCATTCTTTTACATGTAGCTGTCCCGTTTTCCCAGCACCACTTATTGAAGAGGCTGTCTTTTCTCCATTGTATAGCCTTGCCTCCTTTGTCATAGATTAGTTGACCATAGGTGTGTGGGTTTATCTCTGGGCTTTCTATCCTGTTCCATTGATCTATATTTCTGTTTTTGTGCCAGTACCATATTATCTTGATGACTGTAGCCTTGTAGTATAGTCTGACATCAGGGAGTCTCATTCCTCCAGCTCCGTTTTTTTCCATCAAGATTGCTTTGACTATTTGGTGTCTTTTGTGTCTCCATAAAATTTTTAAGATTTTTTGTTCCAGTTCTGTAAAAAATGCCTTTGGTAATTTGATAGGGGTTGCATTGAATCTGTAGATTGCTTTGGATAGTATAGTAATTTTCACCATATTGATTCTTCCAATCTAAGAACATGATATATCTCTCTGTCTGTTTGTGTAATCTTTGATTTCTTTCATTAATGTCTTGTAGTTTTCTGAGTACAGGTCTTTTACCACCTTAGGTAGGTTTATTCCTAGGTATTTTATTCTTTTTGTTGCAGTGGTAAATGGGATTGTTTCCTTAATTTCTCTTTCTGATCGTTTGTTGTGAGTGTATAGGAATGCAAGAGATTTCTGTGCATTAATTTTGTATCCTGCAAGTTTACCAGATTCATTGATTAGCTCTAGTAGTTTTCTAGTGGCATCTTTAGGATTATCTGTGTATAGTATCATGTCATCTGCAAACAGTGTCAGTTTTACTTTTTCTTTTCCGATTTGGATTCCTTTTATTTCTTTTTCTTCTCTGGTTACCGTGGCTAGGATTTCTAAAACTATGTTGAATAATAGTGGTGAGAGTGGGCATACTTGTCTTGTTCCTGATTTTAGAGGAAATGGCTTCAGTTTTTCAACATTGAGAACGATGTTGACAGTGGGTTTGTCGTATATGTCCGTTTTTATGTTGAGGTGAGTTCCCTCTATGCTCACTTTCTGGAGAGTTTTTTTTTATCATAAATGGGTGTTGGATTTTGTCAAAAGCTTTTTCTGCCTCTATTGAGATGATCATATGATTTTTACTCTCCAGTTTGTTAATATGGTGTATCACATTGATTGCTTTGCATATATTGAAGAATCCTCACATTCCTGGGATAAATCCCACTTGATCATAGTGTATGATCCTTCTAACGTGTTGTTGAATTCTGTTTGCTAGTATTTTGTTGGGGATTTTTGCATCTATATTCATCAGTGATATTGGTCTGTTATTTTCTTTATTTGTAGTATCTTTGTCTGATTTTGGGATCAGGGTGATAGTGGCCTTGTAGAATGAGTTTGGGAGTGTTCCTTCCTCTGAAATGTTTTGGAAGAGCTTGAGAAGGATGGGTTGTTAGCTTTTCTCTACATGTTTGATAGAATTCACCTGTGAAGCCATCTGGTCCTGGGCTTTTTGTTGGAAGATTTTTAATCACAGTTTGGATTTCATTAGTTGTGATTGGTATGTTCATATTTTTTATTTCTTCCTGGTTCAGTGTTGGAAGGTTATACCTTTCTAAGAATTTGTCCATTTCTTCCAGGTTGTCCATTTTATTGGCATATAGTTGCTTGTAGTATTCTCTTATGATGCTTTGCATTTCTGCTGTGTCCATTGTAACTTCTCCTTTTTCATTTTATTGATTTGCGGCCTTTCCCTCTTTTTCTTGATGAGTCTGGCTAGTGGTTTATCAATTTTGTTTATCTTCTCAAAGAACCAGCTTATAGTTTTATTGATCTTTGCTATTGTTTTCTTTGTTTCTATTTCATTTATTTCTGCTCTGATCTTTATGATTTCTTTCCTTCTACTAACTTTGGGTTTTGTTTGTTCTTTCTGTAGTTCTTTTAGGTGTAAGGTTACATTGATTATTTGAGATTTTTCTTTTTTCTTGAGGTAGGATTGTATTACTATAAACTTCCCTTTTAGACTGCTTTTGCTGCATCCTGTAGGTTTTGCATCATTGTGTTTTTGTTGTCATTTGTCTCTAGGTATTTTTTGATTTCCTCTTTGATTTCTTCAGTGATCTCTTGGTTATTTAGTAGCGTATTGTTTAGCCTCCATGTGTTTGTGTTTTTTACTTTTTTTTCTCCTGTAAATTACTTCTAATCTCATAGTGTTGTGGTTGCAAAAGACGCCTGATATGATTTTAATTTTCTTAAATTTACCAAGGCTTGATTTGTGACCCAAGATGTGATCTATCCTGGAGAATGTTCTATGTGCACTTGAGAAGAAAGTGTAATCTGCAGTTTTCTGGTAGAATGTCCTATAAATATCAGTTAAATCTATCTGGTCTATTGTGCCATTTAAAGCTTGTGTTTCATTATGAATTTTCTGTCTGTCCATTGGTGTAAGTGAGGTGTTAAGGTCCCCCACTATTATTGTGTTACTGTCAGCTTCCTCCTTTATAGCTGTTAGCATTTTCCTTATGTCTTGGGGTGCTTCTATGTTGGGTGCATATATATTTATAATTGTTATATCTTCTTGGATTGATCCAGTGTTCATTATGTAGTGTCTTTCCTTGTTTCTTGTAACATTCTTTATTTTAAAGTCTATTTTATCTGATACGAGTGTTGCTATTCCAGCTTTCTTTTGATTTCCACTTGCATGAAATATCTTTTTCCATCCCCTCACTTTCAGTCTGTATGTTTCCTTAGGTCTGAAGTGGGTCTCTTGTAGACAGCATATATATGTGTCTTGTTTTTGTATCCATTTAGTGAGTCTGAGTCTTTTGGTTGGAGCATTTAATCCATTCACATTTAAGGTAATTATTGATATGTATGTTCCTATTACCATTTCTTAATTGTTTTGTGTTTGTTTTTGTAGGTCCTTTTCTTCTCTTGTGTTCCCCACTTAGCAAAGTTCTTTTAGTATTTGTTATAGAGCTGGTTTAGTGGTGCTAAATTCTCTTAGCTTTTGTTTGTCTGTAAAGCTTTTGATTTCTCTGTCAAATCTGAATGAGATCCTTGCCGGGTAGAGTAATCTTTGTTGTAGGTTCTTCTTTTTCATCGCTTTAAATATATTGTGCCACTCCCTTCTGGCTTGTAGAGTTTTTGCTGAGAAATCAGCTGTTAACCTCATGGGAGTTCTCTTGTATGTTATTTGTCGTTTTTCCCTTGTTGCTTTTTGTTTGTTTGTTTTTTGCGGTATGTGGGCCTCTCACTGTTGTGGCCTCTCCCGTTTGCGGAGCACAGGCTCCAGACGCGCAGGCCCAAGGGCCATGGCTCACGGGCCCAGCTGCTCCACGGCACATGGGATCCTCCCAGACCGGGGCACGAACCCGTGTCCCCTACATTGACAGGCGGACCCCCAACCACTGCGCCACCAGGGAAGCCCCCCTTGTTGCTTTTAATAATTTTTCTTTGTCTTTAATTTTTGTCAGTTTGATTACTGTGTGTCTACGTGTGTTTCTTCTTGGGTTTATCCTGCCTGGGACTCTCTGCACTTCCTGCACGTGGGTGGCTATTTGCTTTTCCATGTTAGGGAAGTTTTTGACTGTAATCTCTTCAAATATTTTCTTGGTTCCTTTCTTTTTCTCGTCTCCTTCTGGGACCCCTATGATGCAAATGTTGGTGCATTTAATGTTGTCCCAGAGGTCTCTTAGGTTGTCTTCATTTCTTTTAATTCTTTTTTCTTTATTCTGTTCCATGGCAGTGAATTCCACCATTCTGTCCTCCAGGTCACTTATCTGTTCTTCTGCCTCAGTTATTCTAGTATTGATTCCTTCTTGTATTTTTTTTTTTTAACATCTTTATTGGAGTATAATTGCTTTACAATGCTGTGTTAGTTTCTGCTGTATAACAAAGTGAATCAGCTATACGTACACATATATTCCCATATCTCTTCCCTCTTGCATCTCCCTCCCTCCCACCCTCCCTATCCCACCCCTCTAGGTGGACACAAAGCACTGAGCTGATCTCCCTGTGCTATGCAGCTGCTTCCCACTAGCTATCTACTTTACATTTGATAGTGTATATGTTAGTATATTTTTCATTTCAGTTATTGTATTGTTCATCTGTGTTTCTTCTCTAATTCTTCTAGGTGTTTTGTTCTTTAATTCTTCTAGGTCTTTGTTGAACATTTCTTGCATCTTCTCGAACTTTGCCTCCATTCTTTTTCTGAGGTCCTGGATCATCTTCACTATCATTTTTCTGATTTCTTTTTCTGGAAGGTTGCCTATCTCCACTTCATTTAGTTGTTTCTCTGGGGTTTTATCTTGTTCCTTCATCTGGTACATAGTCCTCTGCCTTTTCAATTTGTTTATCTTTCTGTGAATGTGGTTTTCGTTCCACAGGCTGCAGGATTATAGTTCTTCTTGCTTCTGCTGAAAAAGCCTTTTCTTTTAGAAAAGCCCATTTCAATACAGGGGGAAAGTAAACACAAGTCATATCTCGGTGGAACTCAGTTATCTCTAATGGGCCAATTCACATCTTTTTATATTCTCATATCTCAGATGTTTTTTCTTTTTTTTTTTAATATGATTTGAGTTTTTCTGTTAACTGCTACAGAGAGGGCTACATGTAATGCATGGCAGAAAGGAGATGGAAAATGGATGAACAATTTTAGAAGAATTTAGAAATCTTTTTTTCTGGAAAAATTCATTATCTTCTGAACTTCAATATAATCCTCTTCTAGTTCCCTCCTCTAAGGCTAAGCCACCCTTGAACATGAAGCAGCTCTTAACCATTTGAAGCATATTCAGGTAGACAGAGTGACACAGAAGAAGCCATTGACTTCTCACTTGTGAGAGTCATGTCTTTCCTGTGGATGTTTTAATGTGTCTGATTATCAGTATACTTTAACAGTATTCTTTAATTCGATATAACTGCAAGGAAAGAAAACATTTTTTCCTGTAAAATCACCTACACGCATGCACCCAATTTAGAAAAACATTTAAAATATGGAAAGTTTATTTGCTAAGAAAAAAGGCAAAAGTGAGAAAAAGTAGACATAAGGGGTAGGTGGGTGGAAGCTGTCATCCCCTTCCCCCCCTTTGTGGGGCAGCCTTCCTCGCCCTTACTGCTCTTTGCCTCCTCCCAGGAGAATGGAATAGCTCCACCCATCGTCCCTCGAAATGCCAGAACAATTGCTCAGATGCGGCTCCTGCTTTGGTGGGCCCAGACCAGGCCAGGACAGGATGCTGTACTCTCCTCTCCTCATTCCTCTCTCTTCCAACTACATACTTAGCTTGGAAGAACCATGGCTATAACCTTGTACTGTACATTATTTTTCATTTTTGTTCTACTCCTAGTAACTGGATAGATAAACTCTGTTACAACAGACCCAGGCACTAGTCATTGTCTCTTGGGTATATATATCTCCCTTAGAAATATTTTGCGAAGAATGGTTATGGTTTAAGACCCTTGATCTAATATCATAATACTACTAAATTATTTAATAATTCTCTTGCATCAGAATTAACTGTTAGAGTTGTGTCTATTTATTCTTCTGGATGAGATTTTATAGTGTATTTTTGTATCCTACCTTCCTTCCTAATATTATATTAGTTTTAGCCATATGAGATTCCCAATTTTAACCATTTTTTAAAATTGAAGTACAGTTGATTGACAATATTGTGTTAGTTTCAAATGTACAGCAAAGTGATTCAGTTATACATATATACATATAGCTACTCTTTCAGATTCTATTCCGTTATAGGTTTATACGGTGTTGAATTTAGTTCCCTGTATTACAAAGTAAATCCATGTTGCTTATCTATTTTATGTATAGTAGTTTGTATCTGTTAATCCCATACTCCTAATTTATCCCTCCCCTCCTCACTTTCCCCTTTTTGAGCTACAAGATGGCTCTGTTACCAACCCTCTCATGTCGGGTAGACGCCAGCTGGGTCCTTCCCTTGTCTGGCAGCATTTGTGCCAATTAAAAGAGTACAGGTTCCATAAAGCAGTGCAGAAACTTTATTCATTGATCAAGGAATGGAGAAGAGAGAGCTCATGCTCTAAAGACAGCTTCTCTGTAAAAGGAGGAAAGTGGGGGTAAAAGGTAATTTTACCTTTTAGGGGTAAAAGGCATTTGGGTCTTCAAATTGGGGAAAAGGGTGGAGATTTCTAGGAGCAGCTAGGCCATGTGCAGTCCCTGAGGCTCCCTTGCACATGGTACTAATTGTGCCCAGTAAAGTACAAGTCGCCCCCTCTGGGCGGAGATCTTAGCATAGTAACAAAGCAAAGGCAACTTGTGGACACTTCTAGGTTTCCTCTGCTTGGGCTGAACTGGTTCAGGGCAGTTGACTGTCATGTTTCCTTTGACGTGTAACTGATAAACATCTTTGACAAACATCAGGTGTTTGGGACAAGAATAGAAATAGATGAAAACAGAGATCTTCCAGATCCCTGGGCTATGTATGGGTGACAGTTGAATCTGACGATTATAGTGAGTGCTTGATAAAAGGTAACTTTGTCGTTTGCTAAGCATTTCACACAGATCATCTCATTTAGTTCTCTGAACAGTCCTCTCAGGTAATCACAGTTGACCCTTAACACGGGCATTAAGAGTGACCCTGCACACACTCAGAAATCCACAATAACTTATATTCAGCCCTTTGTATACAGAGTTCCTCTGTGTCTGTGGTTTCTCTGTGTCTGCAATTCTGTATCCGAGAATTCAGCCAACCATGGATCATACTGTAATTTTTGCTATTGAAAAAAAATCTGCATATAAGTGGACGAGCACAGTTCACACCTGTGTTGCTCAGGGGCCAGCTGTACATTTTTATTCTCCACTTTTCAGATGAGACCATTGAGGCTCAGAAAGGCACAATGACTAATTCAGTATTAAATGACTGGTAAGGAGGCAAGCCAGTATTAAAACTCAGTTCTCTTTGACGATAGTGGGTTTTTTTGTGTGTGTGTGGTACATGGGCCTCTCACTGTTGTGGCCTCTACTGTTGCGGAGCACAGGCTTCGGACACGCAGGCTCAGTGGCCATGGCTCACGGGCCCAGCCGCTCCACGGCACGTGGGATCTTCCCGGACCGGGGCACGAACCCGTGTCCCGTGCATTGGCAGGCGGACTCTCATCCACTGCGCCACCAGGGAAGCCCAATAGTGGCTTTTTTTAAAGGCACACATTATTTTAAACATGCATATTCTTAATGGCTGCATCATAGCTCTTGTATGGATCTAGTTCAGTATTTTTATCTTAAAGATATTAAGTCTCTTGATCAACATTTACATTGTTTCTATTTTCCATTACTATAAAGGATGCTATGACAACATAACTCCTCGTATATATATAACTATATGCTTTAGCTGGGATTAAATGAATTTTCTGTCTCTAGGCCTACGCCTGTGTTCTCCAAAGATGGATAATATCCAATATGAGCCTCAAGATTTACCAGTAATGAAGTTATTATCTTTTTTTTTAAGGAGTCATGTTTTATTTTCAAGGTGTCTTATTTTAGAATCTTTTTTAATAATAGCAGAGCCCTGGTAATGTGTTTATGTAAAACACTGGTTTTGTGCACAGACTTCCAGGCGCACCACTCTTTCAGAAAGTCTGACATAATTGTCACGGCAACAGCCGCTCCTTTCCATCAAGGAAATCTTAACAAAATCATTGGTTTCACTTTGCCACCAAACGTACTATTGTGTTGTTTTGCTGGGAAGGAAAAATTTCATGATAAAAACACAGATATAGACTTGAAGCAATTATACACAAAATGATGCATGAACAAATTTCAGGTTATCTACACATAAAAGGAAAAACTAATTGTCTGGGCTGAAACATTCTTATTTCTTCTCTCAAGCAGTTGTTCAGTGGAGGGGACAGCGAGGGGAGGAATTGCTATTCAGGGTTGGAGAGACTCTGGCTCTTGACCTGGACGGTTCAAGCGGGTACATACCAGTGAGCAAGCTCTAGGCTAGGCGATCAAGAGAGGCCGCTTAAGAGCAATGTGTATTTCAAGCCAATTTCATGCTAAGTAGGGAGCCGGTGTAATTTGGGTGTTAAGCTTCCGATACAGGGACAGCCAGTTAAGTGTTGTAGTGGGTCCCATCCTGGAGTCCAAAGGCATAAAGTGAATGCCTTGCCTTGTGGAAACTAATCATGCAGAGGGCACAGCAAGAACCATGGCCGGCCAGCAATCAGCCTGGGGCTGAATCTGAGGCTGCTCTGGCTGCAGAGGAAGATAGAATAGGGGAAGTGGCCTTTGTGCTACACTACAGAAAACGATATAGAAGACAATCATTTATCCAGGATCTTGACGCTTTGCCTACTCCAAATTAGCAATACTGCCAGAGTTTCGCTATATTAATTTGCAAGGACTTACTGATTAAAAAAGGATATTTTTAGTGTGTACTGTGTGATGCACACAGGATCCAAGAGTAAAAGGATAATTTTAAAAATAATATTTTAGGTAGATATGTTTTAGAAAGTATGTATGTTTGTTTAGTATAAATATGTCTAAAGTAAATCCAAGAGTAAAAGGATCCAAGAGTAAAAGGATAATTTTAAAAATAATATTTTAGGTAGATATGTTTTAGAAAGTATGTATGTTTGTTTAGTATAAATATGTCTTGCAAGTGAGCAAAAAGAATTATCATTTTGCATAAATCAGAACATCTGAAATTTGTTGAAAGCAGAACAAAGATTAATAAAACCCTAGATATTTATGAAAGTTACACAAGGAATACATTTTTCTTGTCCTTGCAGAATAAAAAAGAATTCACACTACAGTCGTGTTACTTTAAAATGCAAAAACAAAACACACCAAAATGTAGTTAAGTGTGAAACATTTTTTAAATGAGTAGGGAATTCCTATTTATCTGTCTCTCAGGGGATATCCAGCAGCAGCATTAACACCTGCAGAAATAGAAAGAGAGGATGATGGGCAACTCTTTTTACAAGGTCCTTATAAAATATAAAATAATGTATATACAATAGTGAGATTTGTGGGATTTTCATAATATTAACAAATGTCATAATTTTGTTAATTTTTTATTTTGTTTGGCTTTGTTTTATTTTTTACCGGGTTGGGGAGTTTTATCACATTCCATAGACTAAAAGATTCCTTTAAATAATTGAGCAGTTTATCAGACACCATCATCATGCATTTCTCACTAGAACAAATTGTTTTTAATGAAAAAGTAGATCATCATTTAAAAAGCCTTTGTCAAAAGAATGAGAAGCCACAGACTGAGAGAAAATAGTTGCAAAAAAATCTGACAGAGAAGTGTTATCCAAAATATACGAAGCAAATATAAAACTCAACAGTAAGAAACCAACCCACTTTAAAAAATGGGCAAAAAGTATGAACAGACACCTCACTAAAGTAGGTGTGCAGAGGGCAAATAAGCCTATGAAAAAATGTCCGTAATCATGTTATAAGGGAATTGCAAATTAAAACAATATTTCACTACACGGTTTTTTTACAATGGCTAAAATCCAAAACGCTGACAAAACCAAATGCTTAGGGAAGATGTGGGGTAATAGGGGCTCTCATTCATTGCTGTTGGGGATACAAAATGGCACAGCACTTTGGAAGACAGTTCGGCAGTTTTGTTTACAAAACTAAACATAATTTTATCATATGACTCAGTAATCTTGTTCCTTGGTACTTACCCAAATAACTTGAAAATTTATGTCCATCCAAAACCCTGCACATGAATATTTATAGCAGCTTCATATATAATTGCAAAAACTTGGATGCAACAAGGATGTCCTTTGTGGGTGAATGGATGAATAAACTGTGGTGCGTCCAGACAATGAGTTATGAATCACTGCTGAAAAAAGATGAGCTGTCACACCATGAAAAGATACGGAGGATCCTTACGTGCACATTACAAAGTGAAAGCAGCCAATCTGAAAAGGCTACATGATTCCAACTATATGACATTCTGGAAGGTATTGATACTATAGAGACTATAAAAGGATCAGTGGTTGCCAGGATCTTGGGAAGGAGAGAGAGGTGCATAGGTGGAATATAGGGTAGGGGGTATATTCAGGTCAGTGAAACTATTCTGTAAGATACTACAATGGTGGATACATGCCATTATATACATTTGTCAAAACCTGTACAATAAACACCAAGGATGAATGCTAATGTAAGCTATGGGCTTTGAGTGATGATGCTGTGTTAGTGTAGGTTCTTCCATGACAACCAACTTACCACTCTGGTACAAATGTTGATAATGAAGAAGACTGTGCGTGTTTTAAAGCCAAGGGCATTTGGGAACTGTCTGTACTTTCCACTTAATTTTGCAGTGAATCTAAAACTCATCTAATTGAACCCGTTTGCAGGGCAGAAGTTGAGAGACAGGTGTAGAGAACAAATGTATGGGCACCAAGGGGCGGAAACCACAGTGTGGTGGGGATGGTGGTGTGCTGAATTGGGCGATTGGGATTGACATGTATACACTGATGTGTATAAAATTGATGACTAATAAGAACCTCCAGTATAAACGAACAAACAAACAAAAACAACTAATACTAAACTTTCTTTGGGTTATTTGTATGGAAATATGTTAATATAAATGTTTCAGATATTACATGAAATTTCTAAAAATCTTATATGTTCTGGTATCATGTTATAAGTCATAATTCTAGTTATTACTTTAAAGTGTATATCTCAGAAATAACTAAATTTCCTTGTCAATTGCATCATTATGAACTTTCATCAAACCTTTAACCGTGGTCATTTTGGGCCTCTCACTGTTGTGGCCTCTCCCATTGCGGAGCACAGGCTCCGGACGCGCAGGCTCAGCGGCCATGGCTCACGTGACCAGCCGCTCCGCGGCACGTGGGATCTTCCCGGACTGGGGCACGAACCCATGTCCCCTGCATCGGCAGGCGGACTCTCAACCACTGTGCCACCCGGGAAGCCCAACCGTGGTCATTTTTAAGTCTTTTGTCATTTACAGACAGTTCTGGGTGTACTCTGATGCTTTTGCAAAAATGTTCCTATAAAAGGGTTTCATCTTCAAGGAATTCATGCAAAAGACTCTGACAAGTACAGGTTTCTGGTAACTGACTATACTGCTGAACTGAATGCATAAGCATTTCCAGAACTCTAATGGAAAACTGATGAATTCATAAAAGTGCTAACAAAAGATCAAGATGAAAAAAAATTAATTACGTGGGACTGAGTGAACTGATGAGGATGATTATAATTTTTGTGACTTTCTGTTTGAATAAAAAAAAATCCCACAAGAAGATCCTATATTAAAACTGATCTAATTTATATTAAACATTTGATTCATCTAAAACAAAAAACTCATCTAAGAAAGCCTGTTAAAAAAACAACTTAAAAAGCCTTTGAACAGTTCTAGTATTTGATGGTCTCGATGCTTTGACTTTCTGATCAACAGTTTTTTCTGTTTTTGTTGTGTATTTACTCTTATGAGCCCTTCAAAGGGGAACTGGGGATTTGGGCAGGTGTCAGAACCTGCTGGAGTCTTCATGTTGAGCTGAAGCTAAGTAGTCTCACCCCCCGTGTCTCTCATGAGGCAGCCCCATAATTTATTCCTCTGTTAAGGTTCTACATTAGTGCTCAGTGATGGTTGTATGTTGAGTACATGACCCATGAAACCTGCCCCAAGGAAATCAAAACTTTGTTCTTGGTGCAAAATGAAAGAGCCCTAAGTAGCTTATCCCTCTCATTATTTCTTTTTAAAAAAATATTTTTAAAAATTTATTTATTTTTGGCTGTGTTCGGTCTTTGTTGCTGCATGCGGGCTTTTTCTAGTTTTGGCGAGTGGGGGGCTACTCTTGGTTACGGTGCATGGGCTTCTCACTGCGGTGGCTTCTCTGTTGCGGAGCGTGAGCTCTAAGCGTGCGGGCTTCAGTAGTTGCAGCACGCGGGCTCAGTAGTTGTGGCGTATGGGCTTAGTTGCTCCATGGCATGTGAGATCTTCCTGGACCAGGGCTTGAACCTGTGTCCCCTGATTTGGCAGGTGGATTCTTAACCACTGTGTCACCAGGAAAGTCCCCTTCTCATTCTTTCTCAAGTCTTAATGTTCACCAACTGTCTACTCAGTAAAACTGGCCATTCACAAGTGGCATTTTCAGATTCTGGACCTTTTTTATATATTTCTTAAGTGTTTTCCACTTCTGGGACTTCAAAAGTTCAGCAGATCAGAGGGGATTTCTCAACTTGGTATAAGATACAGCACGCAGAAAGCAATTTCTTAGATTTCCCTGGTGGCAGTAAGGTGCTTGGACTGTAGGAAGTAGGACCCTAGGGAGAGCTTTTCTGGAAACCCAGGCAACATGGAAAGAAATAAGCACTGTTCAGGTTGAATTTGTAATGGGCAGAGGAGGGCTGTTAGCTTGCTTAGCTGGTTTTGCCTTCCTGGGCACCAGTCCCTTGATGTTAATACTCACAGAGGGTTATAGATACTTATAGCTTCTACCGAGTCCCTATAGTTTCTACTGAGGTGCCAACACGATAGATTCCAAGGTTAAGTGTGAGATGGACACTCCTCTCCCTCCTCAACCCCTGCCTCCTGTGTACTGATTTACTAGGCAAATTATTGTTGTAACCTGTCTTGTGACATTCACACCCTTTAGTCAAATAGAGGATATACAAACAGGTCAGGAGGGTGAGAGAATTTTGTAAGGTGGGTATCCTTACAAAGAGATTCAGAGAAAGTTATGCTCTGAACCCCATATTTCTTGTTTCAGGAGGTTGGTGCCTATCATCCAGTTGAGCCTGGTAAAGGTCAGGGAGGCAGAAACATCCAGTAGGGCTTGCATGTGACGAGTTGCATGAAGAGGATTTCTTGAGAAAGAGTTGTTAGAGTACTGGGCTATTTCCTGTCCTCATCATGTTGTGGTGAAGGAGTGGACTTCAAGAGACCTTCACCTGTACCTCTTCACCCCAAATTTGGTGATACAAAAACTGGCACCTGACTCGTGACTGATGCAATTTAAGTGGTTTGAGGATTGGGGTCTGACTCCTGCCTGGGAAATCTAGAGGGAGAGGCAAGAGCTGACCACCTGCTAGATGGTGGGTCAAAGAGTGTGGGGTACTTTGGTGCATTGGGTCTGGGGAAGCAGGAGTGTTTAGAGAGGACCATGAAGGAGACAGAGTCTCTGGGGTCCTCTCAAGTCTTTTTCAGCAGGACTGTCTGAAGGGACCAGGAAACCTCACAGTGGAAAGCATTGGAGTTGGGCTTCCAGGTGACCACCAGCTGGGGAGAGGGTCTCCAGTCATTACTAGGGTTACTAGGATTGGGGACTCAGGGGAAGGGACCCAGCTAGGAGCTCTGAAGACCTCACCAAAGAAGAAGTTATTTTCACCATCTGCTATGCCCAGAGTGCTAGAAACCACCCAGCGGTAAGAAAGGCCCTTACTCCTTGCCCTTCCTCCCTGTCCTACTCTCTTGGAGCAAGGCAGCAGATAGAGAGTTGGGGAAGCTTGACTACATTGCTCAGAGTTCCACAGTGCAGGTGGTAGCCTGAAAGGGGTCAGGGAGTTCAGGGTGGGAGGTGTGAGAAGGGGGAGAGAAAAGGAAGAGGATTTAACACCGTCAAATGCAGCTTTTTGATTACTGTCTTCAACTGGACATTTTATTTATGGAATTAAGACCGTGCATGTGACGTAAAGTGACTTTGGGGTTATTACGTATTACATTAAAATAAACACAGAATCCAGGGACCTGCCAGAGATTTTATCCATGAGTAGGGGAAGTTTGATCCCAAAGAATAAAATTTAAGAGAAGACAGAAACAAAACTGTGTTTTAAGTCACCAGTCATATTTGTTTAGCACCTGCTTATAGATGTAAGTGTGAACTTGGATGTTGGCCCTGGGTCCCAGCAGGTGGGCTGTGGCCCCCTGCACCTCGTGCTCAGGGTATGCTTTACTCTCTGCAGTGGCCTTTGTTCCCTGGCACTCTGTGGTGATGGGTGTCACAGTGGTGGGAGTATAAAGCTCCTTTTTTGAGAAACCATAGTGTGACCTCCAACGAGGGGGGAGGATTTCGTTGCCCACCCCTTAAAACCTGTCTAGTATCATGAACAACCTCTGGGAGGAAACATAACCATTTTCAATGTGATTATACCTTAAACATGAAAATACACTAAACCAGTCAGGCACAATGTGAAACTGTGCTAAACTGTATTTAGCGTGACTGTATTACTTAGCTTCCAAATTGAGACCCTTTAGAGAAGGGGACACTAGGACTAATCATGTTGAAACAACAGGAGTAATTTGGGATTGTCTTGAGCAAACCAGGACATATATGGTCATTCTACCCATAATCTGTTCCTCCTAATCTGTAGAAAAAAATAGTTTTTTCCTCTGTCTTTTTGTTTGTTTGTTTGTTAGTTTTTTGCTGGAGGTGAGAGCCAAAATTATATCCTGCTTTTGTGCGGCTCCGTGCCAATTACTATGTAATACGATTAAGCATCCCCTGAACCGAGTAGCTCAGGGAATTCACTGTTTATTCACTTCATGCATGATGGTATTGTGGGTCACACACAGCCCTGTCAGAAACCAGACAAGGCACTTGAATCGAGGTATCAGATTATGAAGCAATGCATATCTCCTAGGAATCCTTACATGCTCCTGGTCTGAGGTCCCAGCAGATATTCTTTTCCCAGGGAGAGACCATGCTCAAGAGTAAGAAAGAAAATGACCACAACTGGCAGGAGAAAAGATGGGGAGCCAGTAAAATTAGGTGTGTTCCTTATGAGAGTCAGTGGGGTCGGGGGGGAAAGTATATAAGATTTAAAATCAGGAGACTGGAATTTAAGTAAGTCACCCTAGTATTTAACGGGTGAGATTTAGCAAATATTTAATTTTCCCAATGAAAAGGGCATTGCTATCAAACCATTCCCTCTTTATAAAGAGATGTTTAAGTGATCAGTATTATAGAGGACATTAAAATAAATCTATCTATATTATACAACTTTCAAGGCAGTCATTTTGAAAGTTCCTGTTCTCATTTACCACTAAAAATGAGTATTGAAGTTTTTCAGCCTTGCCTCTTCCTCTCTCTGCCTCTGAGCCCAGATGTTGAAACTTCTGGTAAGGAGATAACTACTTGTTCTTCAGTCCTCGTCACAGATTTTAGACCACTGAATACGCTACTCAATCCATCTTCCATTTCTCTCTCTCTCCCCCCCCCGCCCCCCCTTTCACTGTTCGATGAAATAATGTATGTGCACAGCAAATGGCAAAGTTCAGCCAGATATTCCTTATTAAGAAGCCACTATGCTCAGGTCCTCTTGTGTATGGCAGAAGGTACTGCAATGAAACAGGTACAGATTCTCACCCCTCAGGAGGATGTGGCAGAGGGAAAAATTAAAAAAAAGAAAAAAAGTTACAATGATGAAAACTTAATTGGTGAGTTCAGGGAATAGTAAACAAGGTATAAATTCACTTAGTGTCCCAAGGATGTTCCAATGAGTTGCAGCTATTGAGAAAACAATTACTAAGGCAGAAGTCATTTAGGCTCCTGGCCAGTTTGGCTCCAGTTTCCAGCACTTGAAGTGTGCACCACTCATAGGAGCTGTCAGGTATTTTTAGATATTTATTCTATTCCTTGGCTCTACTGGAGCAATTCCAGCAAGAGCTGGAGGTATTCCATGGAACCCAGAGATTGCCAAGCCGGTTTGCAATCCATTAATCAATATCGATTAAATTAAGCATTTAACCCAGTGGTTCTCAGCAGATTGCTGCGGGTGGATTTTGCTCTCAGAGGGTATTTGGCAATGCCTGGGCATGTTTTTGGTTGTTATGACTGAGGGTGGGTGTTTGCCACTGGTACCTAGTGGGCAGAGGCCAGGGATGCAGCTGAGCATCCTACAGTACATAGGGCAGCCCCATAGAGCAAACAGTTATTGGACCCAAAAGTCAGTAGTGCCAGAGCTGACAAACCCTGACCTAACCTAACTGTGGGTGTAGCACTGTGGGGGATACAAAGCAAGCAAGACACATGATATCAGCCCTCGAGCAATCTAGAGCCCTAATCCAGAGGACGGCCAATACACCCATCCATTAGTTGAAGTAATTCCACATCCAGAAATATTTACTGAGCACTTACTGTATGCCAGGGACTCTGCAAGATTTTAGGATGATTTGTAGTTTCGGTAGGACCTTTTTTCAAGGGGTTTAAATTTACTGAGGAGGACACATATGGAAAAGAAGACACACGAAATTCACTGTGTAGTGGGAGAAATCATATTTGGAAGGGAAAAATCAGTGTTGCCCTGAGAAGGAATGACAGGAAGCATTTCTTTAGGTTTGGTGGTCAGGGGAAACCTCTCTGAGAACATGATAGTCAAGCTGTGAAAGTGACGGAAGAGAAAGGCAAGCAGAGGCAGCCACGTGCCCCAGGACCTGAGGCAGGAAAAAGCTTTTGATTTAGAGTGTTCTGTGTGTGTGGGCAGGGGGCGGGCAGTGTGCCTGTATACGTAGACAGGGTATAGTCAAGCCAACAAGCCTGGTGCGAATTCACAGAAGGGAGAAATAAATAGGGATAAGAGTCACCAGGGAAAATCTAGAGGAGGACATAGGGGATTGGCTGAGCTGGGGGTGCACAGGCAACAATTTGGTGAGAGAAGTAAGCATGCCTTGTTTATAAAGGGAAATAGAAGAATCTGGACTGGCTGGGTTAAAACAGGACAAGAGAGTCATAAACTTTGATTTTCGCCAGAGCGCTTTTAAAATGGGCCCTTTCTATGGTGACACTGTATGTGAGTGACCAAAGAAAAGGAAATTTTTGGAAAAGTAGACCCTTCTTCTTTGTAAAGGGATTGGTGTGGGCAACTTTGTGTTAGGCAGGGAAAAATCATACACTTAGAAGCAAAGACTTGGACTCAGAATGGCCGATGGTGCTATGGAAAAAAATAAAGCTTACTGCTATCAGCAACTGTCCACTTCATTCACTCAATAAATATGTTTGAGTGTCTTTGATGTTCTAGACCTTGGAAACGTATGGGTGAGCAAAGTCAGAAATGGTTTCAGCTCTCAGGAAGGTTACAGTTTAGTGGGAGAGACACCACTGAAATAAAAAACAAAAGTAAGTATTCATATAGAGTTAAGTACTGAGAAGAATGCATATTTGTCCTTATAAAAGCCTATGATTAGGGCTTCCCTGGTGGCGCAGTGGTTGAGAGTCCGCCTGTCGATGCAGGGGACACCGGTTCGTGCCCCGGTCTGGGAAGATCCTACATGCCGTGGAGCGGCTGGGCCCGTGAGCCATGGCTGCTGAGCCTGCACGTCCGGAGCCTGTGCTCCGCAACGGGAAAGGCCACAACAGTGAGAGGCCCGCGTACCGCAAAAGAAAAAAAAAAAAGGGGGGGGGGAGCACCTATGATTAGAGGATTCTAGCTTGATAGTAGTGACAGGAAAGACTTTTCAGAGAAAGTATTGAGCAAGAGGCATGTAGAAATTGCCGTGAAGTGGGGTGAAAAGGAAGAATGCAAAGACTTCTGCAGAGGTATTGGCATGTGGAGGATAGAACCATGGCAAGAAAGAAGGGAAGGAACTCCAGTGTGACTGGAATGGAGAGGGCTCATGGGAAGTACGGTATGAAACGAAAACGCACTGGTAGGAAAGAGTAGGAACGAGGAAGGTAAGATGGCAAGTGGAGTTGGGGGGAGGCACAGAGAGAAGGGGGCAGGTATGCATTTTGGAAGATCCAAGAGAAAATACTGCCAAATCATGTAGGAAAACACTGCAAAAAATCAGGAGAGGGATAGTCCATAGGTTAAGGTCATATTGATGGGAATGCATTAGTTTGTTCATATTCAAGAAATGCTCAGGGGGGGTAAAAAAAATAAACTTGGGGCTAAACCAGTAAAAGAGGATGGTGGCATCAAGGATAAAAGCTAGATGCCTGGCGCGCCAACGGGATAGATAATCATACCATTCACCGAGAGAGGGAACTCTGCAGCGGGACCCATTTTGGGGAAGAAGATCACAAGTTCAGTTTCAGGAAAGTTGACTTTGACGTGTGTTTGAGACGTCCAAGGGGAGCTTTCAAATGCGGGTCTGGAACTCAGAGAAGTGTCTGGGCCGCTGATAAGCAGCCACCATGCTCCTGCTGAATTAAATGCTGACACTCTTCCCTCTGCAGAGGCTAATGCCTTGCCTCCATCACGGTTCTATCTCTGTTAATCTGCAGGGCTGAAAATGGGTGCAGCCCAGCCCTGCCAGCTCACAGCGCTGCTGATCTGAACTAAGCAAGGAGGCAAGAGAGTTTAAATCCAAGATCAATGTTGAGCATGTCTTGAGGGGAGAAAGAAAGTGAAGGGTGAGAAATCGGATTTGCCAGTGTGAGGGCGGGGACACTTCCAGGGCACCTAGTTTGGAGGGAAGAGCATTGTGGGCAAGGGGGTCTCACATTAGCCATTCACATAAGCCCTGAAGTAGCTGATTAACGCTATGCTGTCAGTGAGCTAATTGGATGATAGGATTATATTTTGGAAAGGGATCTTCAAAGTTATCTAGATCAATCCATGCCTGTTACTGTGGAAGAAACTGAGGTCTGGAGGGGATAAATGACTTACCTAAGTTTACCCCACTTACTAGTGGCTACCGTCTATCCCAGTTTACTTCACTGTTCAGCTTGGCTCTGTCCCCCAGAATTTTGGTTGTGAAGGGAGTGACCTGCAGCATTATTTCACTACCTTGCACTTTGAGTATAGATGTTGATCTAACACACAGCCCTGGGCCCCTTTAGTAACGGAGAACGTGTTTTGTGGCTTTTTGCCAGCACACGCTTATAATCACCCCCTGAAATTCACAATGGCTTGGATAATGATGTGAACCTTAACTACGAATTTAGCACTCTGTTACGACATCCAACAATTATGCTTTATCACTGTCCTACGGGGAGAAAAGGGGGGAAATCCAGTACAAGAAACAAGCTAATAAATTTGTTTTTAAAACCCAGCCTCCTCTTCTCTCCCCCCCCCCCCCCCCCCAGCAAACGTTGTAAATTCTGGGTTTATACTTTGCTGGAGGAAGCAAGCTCAATGTCAAAAGTATTTTAATAGCCTTTGATATACTTTTCAAGTGCCTATTAGGATGATTGATGACAGTGCTTTTGAAGCCGATCGCAGATTTGGGAGAGACAGGAATTCATTGCTGTCTTCCCCCTGACTGGCTGTGTGTGAGGGTTGGTTTGGTTTGGGCCGGACTTAGAAGCAGCACGAGGGCTCAACCTGCATTTCCTTTTCTCTTTGAGTGGCAGGTGGCTCTTATTTTTCCCTTTTGTCACCTAAAAGAATGTGGGGTTTGCCACAAGGACATTTCTTAGGCTTCTGTCCCTCAAATATCCAGTTCCATAGCCACCCTGCTGAATGGGAATAGCGCGGCTTGCTCTGGGGGCTTCACTCTGCCTTCAGGATTTACAGGAAAAATTATCCTTCTATGTTAAGTCATGAACTCACACCGGAACTGGGACTCCACCTCACACGCCTCAAAGCCCAAAAGCAGACCAGGCGGTTGAAGCAGTAATTGGCTTGGGTTTCCATTTGTTCAGACCATAATAACTGCTGCACCACGCATAGCACCCAGCAGGTGAGCTGTGAAACCCGTCTCTCCTTAACGGACAGAATTAAATTTATTTCACCCTGTGCTCATTCTCCGAATCCCCAATGGCGAGCATCACTGACAAGGCAGAAGTGGGCTTTTGAGATGTAAATACTGTCACCAGCTACATGAAAATCCATGAAGTCAGTTCCTGAGTCTTTACAAGACATTTAGATGAAGAAACATTGTATTTCAGTTCCAGCCGCATTTTTCTTCCCTCTGAATCCAGCCACAGTGTTCATCAATTTGTTTAATAATGCCTGGGGAGCCTTTGGCTCAGGCACTGAATAATGAACATTTGGAGTGCCCACTGCTTTAAATACTTTCTAAATCTGTGTTCCCTTCTGTGCAAAAGGCAAATTGACAGGAAGGAGACTTTCTTTTTCTCATTCTAAAGAACAGTGGCATAGAGGAGCTTGTTTTGGTAATGACACCTGACCAAAGAAAAGTTACTTTAGAAATACAGCTCCTGCATATTTTTTTTCTTTTTTTACCACACAGTGGCATTGCCTTTATAGTGGAGGCTCACAATCTGACTATCAAAATCCTACATGAACCTTTAAAAGAATTCAGCAATGCAGGTCCTGCACCTGGATGCCGGAATCCAGGTGTGTATTTTTAAATCTCATATAGTTCAGTTCTTAAGCAACCAGAGTGGAGAACCCCAAAAAGGATTACACTGTCAAAAAAAAGGAGTATGCAGCTCTCTAATTAATGTAATCACGTAAAGAACAGTGGTCCTAAACTTTTGTGGACTTCGATGCTCTGGGGAGCCTGTTAAAATGCAAATTCAAATCAGAGACTCTGATTCTTGTAAGTCAGGGTGAGGACGGGAGTCTACAATTTAACAAGATCTTGTACAAGAAATAAAAAGATCATCTAATGAGAAAAAGTGGCACAGGCCGACTGTCAGTAGTTGTTGTTACTGTGTTTTGCTTGGTTTTCTTTAGTTTCTTATTTAATTATTGTGCCTTATAGGATTTGGTCAAATTAAGCATATTAAGTGGATTTTATCCCTACTTCTTTCCAGATTAAGTAGGGGTTACTGTCTGGCCATGGTTAGCCTTAAGTGGTAGTTCCCACGCAGGCTTCGTATCTGAGGAGCTTTTAATATAACCTGATGTCTGAGTGCCTGCCTCCACCAATGATTCTAATTAAATTGGTTTGGGATGGGGCTCAGACTGACATTTTAAAAACTATCCCCATCCGACTCTAATGTGCAACCAGGATTGAGGACCTCTGGCCTAGAGAAAGGTGTGAAGCCACAGAATTTCTCGAACTGGCACAGAAATGCAAAATGCTGTGCTGTCTGCAGCACTGGCAGTGCTAGAGGGGTCAGGTCTTCAGTCTGGAGGGACTGAACTACCTGATACTGAGTTCAGGATCCTACTCTGATACTGACAGCACGAAGCTCATCTGTTGATTGAATAGGCCTGAGCCTGTGTGACTGAAAGAAAAAAAAAGTCAAGGGAAGGAAAAAAGACATCTGCAGGTCTTGTTCTCATTACTGGGCTCTCAGGGTGTTGTGGAGAATCTGTGCCACTACAGTGGGACATCCTAGTATGGTGCTGGCTGGGGTGTGCTCCCTTGTGGAGTCCTGAGTGACACATCAGCCGGGGACCTTGTGGATGAAGGAAACTCTCCTCCTTTTGAAAAGTCAGCTGTTCAGTTGTTGAAGCTAAATCTACAGATATCTTCAACTGCAACAATAGTTCTTGGACATCTACTGAAAACTGGTGCCGTCCGCTTTCACAGTTCTTTACAGCTTATGAAACACTTTCACACACATTTCCTTCCTTAACCTTTACGAGACTGTGAACTGGACCAAACGGGACAAATGGGGCTTAGAGAGTTTAAATGACTTTCCAAGGGCAGACATCAGTAATATGTTGGATGATATTGCGGGGCAATAATTCAAGTCTTATTATTCCTCATCCAAATGCAGGAGCTATTATCATAGTTGGAACATGGACAAACATATTAAAATGTTAGTTTTCACCACTTATTTTATGCATACTATGCAATGATTAACAACACGTGAGACCTATAATTTATTGTTATTATCTTAGATCAGGCCTAAGAAAAATACTTGCAAAGTAAGTAACAGCATATGTTGTGGTCCAGAGATCAGGTAGAATCCTGGTAGTGGCACACAAATGACCACAGTTGTAGCAGTACGGCTCCAGTCATGCCATCATTGTGTGTGTATGTATATGTTCAATAGATAATAATCATTTGATAGGTTAAATGGAGAAAAACTGTGCAGTGTAAAAACAACTTACTAGAGCTTTGTTTACCTTCCGTGGGAGACATTTGTATTGACTGATGTCATTGGTAATAACATATCCGCATACTACACACTTCTTGTAGTGACTGATGGGAAAGAAAGATGGGATTAGAACTCGTGTGTGATTCTCTGAGCTGAACACCAAAGAGGGTTTACCCTGTGCCAGGTAACTGACGATCACCTTTCCTGGTCTTCTCATTTACCCCTCATACAACCCCTTGATTCAATATTGTCATCAGCTGCATTTTATATATGAAGAGTCTAAGGCACGGGGTTGTGAAGTAGCTTACCCCAAATGTCACACTTGTAGAAAGTCAAGCTCCTCATATCAAGATCCCAGTTTCACCTACTTTCCTCCACTTCTGCCATATTAGAGACCTTCTCCAAATGCAGAGAGGAGCAGAATCAGATTTCAATTTGGAGGTAGGGGCTATGGAGAACAGAATTGTTCAGCATAATCAATTTAGAGAAGTTGTTTTGCTTTGCTAGAGTGGAGTGGTATGGCTAAAAAAAAAAAAAAAAAAATTCCACTCAGTAGGTGGGAGTGAGTGGAAATTGCTAGAGAACTTTTAAAGTCATTTTCCCTTCTGTGATATAAACATGGAGTCCTTCCCACGGTGCCAAGCTCTGGACACTTGAAGAGCACGGTGCCAAGCTCTCCCCACAAATCAACAACTACATCACAGCAATACCTGCAAATACACTGTGTGGCTAGGTATTTTTGGGTATCTGTGTGTGGATGTGTGTGTGTATGCGGAGATATCAAGGGAAGGAGACTGAATTTCATGGCTTAGAGGGAAAGAAATAGCCACTGGATGTAATAAGAGAGATGGGGAAACCAGCTTGGAGCTGGATTAATTTTGAAAATTAATTATTCTGAGAGGGACTTCCCTGGTGGCCAGTGGTTAAGAATCCGCCTGCCAATGCAGGCAACACGGGTTCGAGCCCTGGTCCGGGAAGATCCCACATGCTGCGGAGCAACTAAGCCCGTGCGCCACAACTACTGAGCCTGCGCTCTAGAGCCCGCGCTCCACAACAAGAGAAGCCACCGCCGTGAGAAGCCCGCGCACCACAACGAAGAGTAGTCCCCACTCGCTGAAACTAGAAAAAGCCCACACATAGCAACGAAGACCAACGCAGCCAAAGATAAATAAATTTATTTTAAAAATAAAAAAAAAAACATTCTGAAAATGCGTAAAAGTCTCAGGAAGGATGTGGGCTAGAGAAGGGAAACTGTTAACTGGGGTAGATAAGCACCCCCTCCACCCTCTTGTACGGTACCACGCAGTAACTAGAAAAGGCATATCTCTGTGCTGTTTGGCAGAGGTGAAATGGGGAATGTGTATGTGGATTTCAGAGTGGCTATGATGCCATGGTCAGGGGGTAAAGGATCCCTCTCTGTGACTATGTGTGTGTGAGAGTCTGCATTTCTCTGTCTCATTTTCTATTCCTGAGTATATTGTCTCTCCTCTTCTCTGGCTGTCATTTTGTATTCTCCTGCTCTATACCTATAGCCACTTTGCAAGGGAAAAAGGGTGACTTCTGACAAAAGCAAATGCATTCTTTTCACCCCAGTGAAATCAGCAAGGGTCCTCAGCATGAGAGCGATGGGTTGAGGGCAAGCAAGGCAGCCAGACAGCCAGCATATATATATATATTTTTTTAAGTTACAACATTAATATAATACAAATTATTTTGAATTGGTCATCTAGAGGTTGTTTCCTTTTTCCTCAAAGGCTATCCCTCTGAGCCAGCATAAAATTGAATACAGTCCTCAAAGACCATGTGTTCTGTGAATTTTCAAAAGGCTGTGTCAGAGCCTCCCTCCCAAACACCACGGGAGCTAGGATCCTACACCCAGGGAAGGAAGGAGGTGGTGAGGGCAAGCTACTGCATGCTTAGTGGCTGTTGTGTGGTTAGCCCAGGTGCACATCTCAAGGAAAAGCTGATTCTGGAAGACAGGCATACTTTTCATTCAAAGCATCTGGAGGAGCAAGGAAGACAGGGAGGATACAAGTACCATGAAGAAGTCATCAGTGAACCACCCGGGAGCTGATGGAGAAGCAGAGCCTTGCAGCCTGCCTACCTAGGATGGCCTCAAAGGGAACAGTTCTCTTGTGAGGTCCCTCCAGTGTTCAGGGTGTGCTGTGTGTAAGGGCCCTTGGAAAAGAGTGGACAGTGCATCCCACTGAAGATGCATCTGGCTCTGCCTTGCAGGGGACAAGCTCACCCCACACAGTGCAGCTGATGCACTCCCCATGTCATCCATGCCGGCTTGGAGAAGGGGGAAGATTGGTCATTGGAATAAAAGAGGATCAATGCTAAGGGCTCCTGGAAGCTCTCAGTATTGACAGGCAAGTTCCATTAGCTTCAGATTTTTTTTTTAACATCTTTGAGTAAAATTGCTTTACAGTGTCGTGTTAGTTTCTGCTGTAGAGCAAAGTGAATCAGCTACATGTATACATACATCCCCATATCCCCTCCCTCTTGCGTCTCCCTCCCACCCTCCCTATCCTATCCCTAGGTGGTCACACAGCACCGAGCTGACCTCCCTGTTCAGCTTTGGATTTGACACTTAAATTCTCCATAATTCATGAAATGAAATGTCTTAGTACAACTCAGTGGTTAAAAACGCCTATCCTATCTATTAGACATTTCCGAGACTGTTGGGAAGTTAGGACAAGGGGCCCTGGTGTATGCCCACAAGTCATAACCCAGGGAACTGTTAGATGACAATATTGGGAAAAAATGCAAAAACTTGGGTGTGACTATATATATACACACACACATATATATATATTTATATACACACACATTATATATATACATACATATATGTGTGTATATATATAAAAGCAGTATATATATATATATAAGCAGTATATATATAAATAAGCTATATATAAAAGTATATTTATAAATGCTGGGGGTGGGGGAGGAAGGGTAGAGGTACAAATATATAAGAGACATATAAATATATGCTTATAAATCATGGATTTCTGACCACTAAAGGGAGACCTACATGCAGAGAAAGTGGTTGAGTAAGAACTCAAGGCAGCGTAGGCTGAGAGTCAAATGATGGATACATTCAAGACTTCAGAGGAATGACAATGGTCTGTGGCTAATTCAGCTTTCCTGGGAAATTTGGAACCAGGACAGTCCTTACAGTATGGGTAGCGTTTCTATATACGTGGCATAATCTTTTTTGACTTTATTCATGGATACTCTTATTTTATTTTTAGGAAAATAGGAATACCTTTATCACTGCAGATTATCAGAGTAACATTTACTTTTTAAATATTAGAAAAATGAAAGCATATAAAATCCGCTGTAATCCCAGTACCCTAAGATAAGAACTTTTAACATTTGTATATATATTCTTCTTTATTTCTATATGTGTAGACACTAATAGTTTAATCATAGTATATTTGATCTATATCCTTTGTTTTTTCTCAGATCAGTGTATACTAATCACATTTCCATGTCAAGAAAAATCAATCTACGTCATTATTTTAATATGTGATGATATTTATTTAATGGATATAGCAAACAATATTTACCAATATTGGATGTTAGGTTCCTCCTGATGTGTTACTATTGTATGTAATACTGAGATAAAATCCTTTGACCTGGCCGTTACACCACTAGGGAATAATGAGGAAATCTTGTAAAGTTTCCCTCAGAATGGTGTGAACTGTTGCTCTCTGGAATAGATGCACTGAATATACACTTACAGCAAGTTATTCAGGTGCCTGTTTCCCCGCACACCTGGCAGAAATGGGTATTACCATTCTTCTCCAATCTTTGTCAGTCCGCTGGCTTGGAAATAAGGCATGGGGGGTCTGTATGACCTTTGTAGTGTCAGGAGGCTGATTCTTTTCTAGTATGGCAAGTGGGTCATGTGGCATATCCCTTAGTCACATTCAGCCCCTTCCCCAGGGGTTACAGTGGAACATTGTGCACTCTGTTAATTAGAGATCCTTTGGGACCCAAGCAGAACATTGAATTTCTGTGCTCTGGCCTCTCAGGTATGTATTTAAACCAGACTCACCTGTTATTATAACTTAAAGTTATTGAACCTAAATATTTCCCCAAAGGAGGGAAAGGTGCTGATGCGAGATAGTTGAGATTGGGCCTATAAGAGGATAGAAATTGACTTAGGGCTAACCTCAGTTAGTGCAAAGAGTTTGCAGTAGATTATGGGAGGGACTGATAATAAATTGTGAGATTGTCTTAAAGCATTCTAGAGCTTCTTAACTCTAAAATTCAGTGTTTTCAGAGTTGTTGTAGACTTGGCTGACATTTGATATAATTCAGTCTTTTGACACACACATTCATGCACACATGCACTGATGCTTATATTACAGAGGGAGAAACTGAGAATCATAGAAGTGGAGTAATTTGACCAAAGTTACAGAATGAATTAGAATGAATTCAGAGCCCTGAAACCCTAGGCTTATTTGCTCTTTGTTCTGTTTTCCTTGATACCTGACCATTTTAATTGTAAAATTACTTGGAGTGAAAATAATATACATATTTTTAAATCACCTGCAAATTAGCCTTAAACTATTGTAATAACTTTTGGGGAGAGAGGGGGAGATCAGGAAGAAGGACTAATAGTTTGTTAACTTTTAATAATCTTGCCCCATAATACTGGTAAGGTTTTAAGGTTTATCTTTATTATATTTTGCTAGTATCTATTATCTTAGAAATATTTGTCCTGGACTTTCAAATATTTCACTGTCAAATTGTATAGAAGGATTTATATATATTGTTTAAACACTATGTATTTATCTTTTCCTTCTCTAATTTTATTTATTTTTCTATTAATAAATTCACCAGATTCATATATTAATGCTTAATATTAATATGTTTCCCTAAGAAGCAACTCCTGGATATATTGAACAATTTTAATCTTTTTCTTTTTTTCTCTTCTCGAAGTCTTCTTTTGTCTTTATTGTTTTGTTTCCTCCTGCTTTTGTAAGGATTATGTTTATTTTTCTGCTTTCTTAGATTTAATACTTATTTTACTTTCATTTTAACTAATTGTTAAAGCAGTTTTAAGGTAAACATTTATTTTATCTGCTCAGTAGAGCTGTGTTATATCCCATGTTTTGATAGTGTTTGCATTTTCATATTAGTCTCTAATTGTCATTTTTATTTCCTCTTTCACTCAGTTCTTTTTGGAGAGTGTTCTTGATTTCTTAGTGTAACATTGCTCTAATTTAAAAATTTGTTTAATTTTACTTCTTGAAGTTAGCAAATAATGTGGCTCAGTACAGAAGTCATGGGTCCCAGCTTTCTGCCCTATTTAGAACAGACGGCTGTATATCATTACAAGTTGGCCTCCAGGGGTCTATCAAGTGGACCCATCTCCCATCTATGGGAAGTTTAGGAAGGATTTCTCGAAACTTGTCATTGTTTAGCAGTAATCTTTCCTACCTCTGAGGCTTTTCATCTTTCTTTGATTTTGTGGGTTTGTCCAAGGGAGGGGGGGAAGATCTAGATGCCATTGAAACCCTAAAGTTGTATCAAGAACAGTTAATGATATATATTTCAAGTCTCAGTGTAAGTACCCAGGGTACATGCCCTCCACTTTCCTCACCAGCCCAGGGGTGTTTGTCTCACCATTAATCCCATGGTCCTTCGATGCATTCTTCTCTTGGCACTTTGTACTTTTCTTCTTCCTGGGACTGAAATTTTAATATGTGGATCCCCTTTCCTCCATTAGAAGGTAAGCTTCTAGAAGGCTGTCTGAGTTCTTGTATATCTTGATATCGACCTGAACATATGCCATGCACACAAAAAGCACTGAATAAAAGTTTTTCTTAAATTGAAGTATAGTTGATTTACAATATTGTGTTAGTTTCAGGTGTCCAGCAAAGTGATTCAGTTACATATTTTTTTTTCAGATTATTTTCCGTTATAGGTTATTACAAGATATTTGAGTAAATGATGAGACAAAGTTTAAATTTTAAACTTGATGCAAATCTGCTTGATTTGGAGAATTTCATGACCGCCTATGATACAGGTGGGAATAGGCAGAGATATATCTCTACTCTATGGAAGATTTCCCTGGGGTCAACTATTGGAACTATTGCAGAATTTTAAAGGAGTTGGTTGATATCCATGATTCCAGTAGCAAATATGTGATGTTAGGCAATGTCAATTCTCTCTAAACCAAAAGAAACCATGTTTTCCTAGAGCTAAGTGTCCTGATCTCTAGACTCTGAGTCAGGGCTGGGGGAAGAAGGGTGATTTTTCTAAGTTATTACAAGGCAAATAATGGGAATGATACAAAGCCCATCACTTGTCTCAGACCACAGTAAACAGGCAAATGAAACTATCTAGCCCTATGTGTATAACCATGGACATAAATTATTAGAATTGCAGATATCTCCAGTCCGGTCCCTAAAACAAAATCGAATAAAGGAAGAAAGGAAGCCTTTACCCAAGCTAATGAGAAATCTCATAGTAAGTAGGATTTGATTTCTTTGTCCCACTGAGAATGTTATTATTGATGTAATTTAAAGGTAATTAAAAATGCATTTGGTTTACTTGTTATTTTCCCTTCAAAGTCTTTACTCTTTCTTGTCTCCGGGACAGTTCTGCTGAGTCAGTTTGATCTTCCAAAATAAACAGTGTTCATTAATTTACAGAATTTTAAGCAAAATTGTTAAGAGACAATGGTGTGAGAAGTCAACACAGAGGCAAGTCACGACAGGATTGTCTTAGATAGTATTTTTTTTTTTTTTATGAAACACTTTGCCTTTTCTTTTTTTTTTTTACATCTTTATTGGAGTATAATTGCTTTACAATGGTGTGTTAGTTTCTGCTTTATAACAAAGTGAATCAGCTATACATATACATATGTCCCCATATGTCCTCTCTCTTGCGTCTCCCTCCCACCCTCCTTATCCCACCCCTCTAGGTGGTCACAAAGCACCGAGCTGATCTCCCTGTGCTGTGCGGCTGCTTCCCACTAGCTATCTGTTTTACGTTTGGTAGTGTATATATGTCCATGCCATTCTCTCACTTTGTCACAGCTTACCCTTCCCCCTCCCCATATCCTCAAGTCCATTCTCTAGTAGGTCTGTGTCTTTATTCCTGTCTTACCCCTAAGTTCTTCATAACATTTTTTTCCTTAAATTCCATATATATGTGTTAGCATACGGTATTTGATAGTATTTTTTATTTTCTAACAGTTATTCTGCTGCAACTCCTAGAGATGACAAGGAGCAGCTGGGGCTCATAGTGGACCTAGTTTTTCTCAATGCAGTAAAGCAGTTCATTACCAGACGTATGGCCTTGGCTTTGCTGCTTCTTATTTTTGTCAATTGCCACCCTAACTGAAATTGCAGAAACAATGAGCCCTTAGAATTAGCACATGCCCAGTAACCACAAGACTCTCCAATGGTGGACGTTATGACTGAAAACATTAACATGGAAGAGGAAAGGGGCACGCATCACCCAGATATGGAGGATAAATTAGTATTTTTATTTCACCTACTAGTATTTATTCTTGATTCAATGCTTGGTATTCCATTAGGCAGGAATAGCCACCCGTAGGTTCACTTCCCAGGCATAACCAATCTATATTTTTAAATAACTTCATATAAATATAAAAATTATGTGTATGTATTGCAGAAAGTTTGGAAATTTCATAAATGTAAATAATAAAATAAGTCACTCATAATCCCATTACAAATTATGAATCACTTGATATTTTCTTCCTGTCTTTTCTGTAGGTTTATTAACATTAAAAAATAAGTTCATACCATATATAAAATTATAAAGCCTACATCTTTTTAACTTTTATATATATTTTTTGCATGTCATTTTTGTAGTTTTCAAAACCTCAAATTTTAATGTTTATTTTAAGTATTCAAACATATGGTTGAATAACAATTTTTTTTCTTTTTCTTTTCTTGGTTGGCATTTAGGTGATTTTTTTAAATTGGCTATTATAAATAATATTGTGATTTTCAGGACATATTTTTGTTGTATGTCCATATATGTGGGTGTTATATGCTTAAGGTAAATCTGTAAGGGAAGAAAAATACTGGATTAACAGTTAGGGACTATTTTAAATATTACCACATCAAATTGTAGGGTCTATATTAAGGCTTCTACTATAAAATGACAAATGAATTTTAAAATATGTTCTACCAATTTATTCTCCCACTGACATTATACCAAGTGCCTATTTAACTAGAGTTACACAAGCATTGCACATTATCTTTTTTCAGTCTTTGCTTATTTTGTAATAGAACAGAAAAGTCTCATTTTTAAAACTTTGTGTATCTGTGATTGCTTAGGAAGTTGAACATTTTAATGTCTTCTCCTTGTTGTGGATACATTTCTGTCTCTTACATACCTTTCTACTTTGATTTTCGTTAAACAATCTATAGAAACGTATTCTGCCTTGTGTGTTGCATTGGGCCGCTCTCTAGTTATTGTGGATGAATCCCTTGTGTACTGGGTGATCACTGTTATGGCAACACTGTTCCTGAGAGTCTCTCAGGTGATCTCGGTGTTTGGCCCTATTGTTCTCTTAAGGAGAATTTAGCTTTCAACTTACTGAGTTGCTAGCTCAGCCGTTTTAGTTGCTGGGCTGTAGACCTCTCCATGGGTCAGCCTTTTGGATGGAGGGCACCCTCAGCAACTGATGTGTGAGCTTTTTAATTAAAGATGCTCAAGGACCAGCAAAATAACTGAGCAGGTGGGAAGAAACCCCAGGCAGCGCTACTCAAAGTAGACCATCCCTTCGATGGCATGCACCGAGCGTAATGGAAGCTTAACCTCTCTGTACCTGTTTCCTCATGTGTATAATAAGGGCAATATTAACTTCCACTTCATAGAGTTATAAAACTGTTTTTAAACTTAAAAAAAAAAATAGTGTAAGATACTGTCTTAGTTGAGTTCCCCCGGAAACAGATGCTGATAGTAGAATTCTAGCACAAGTCATTTATTTGCAGATGATTCCTGGAAACAAAATTTGCAGAGTAGGGAAGTGAGTCAGGTATAGAAAGTCATCCAATAAAGGGTACGTTACAAAGCCAGTCAGCACTGTGGGTGAATGAAGCTTAATCTCATCGGGGAAGCCTAGGCGTCAGTGTAGAACTGACACCCCTGAGTTGTTCTATATAAGGTGTGAGGGAATTAGATTATTTATATACCAAGTCTTATCAGTCATTGATTGAAGGCTGCTGCAGGGAGGGTTCATCCTCTGGCACCTCCTGCCTGCCTCTGCAATCACTGGTGGTGGGGTAGGGTCCTGCCACCAGAGCAAAGTCACAGGCAGCTGGAGCTAGGGCCATTAATACATTATAGTGCTGAGACCAAGGAGACATGGGGAGAGGACTGGTAGCTTTGCTACTGTTCCAGTCCCAGAGAGACTAAAGAGCTCTAGGAAGTCTATAATCTGAACGTTGCTGTGATCATCATGCCCTACCTCAAAAACAAGCAGTGTAACTTCTGATTTCAGCTCTAGCATTCAACATTGTTGCCAGACACAGTGAAAGCCACTGAGAATATAATGACTAAGACATGTTTCTGAGCTCAAGTCACTCACAGTCTTGTCATTAGAAACAAAGGAGTAAGCCAACAAACAGTATGATGTATGCACACTGTTTCAAATGGAAAAACAAGGTGCAGTGAAAACTCATAGGCAGGTCAACCGTGAGAACTCATGAGGGCAAGCCGTGACTCTTGACTGTGTGGTTTGGGGGAGTGCGGAGTCCTTCCAGTAGAGGTGATTTTTAAGTTTCTTTTTGAGATATGAGTAGGTTATAGCCTTGCAAAGAGGGAAGGGATGGACAACCCAGGGAGAAAATCTATATAATATAATGAGCCAGAACATGGAATAGTGAATTAAGATGGCTTAACCTGGGATTTAAAGTAGGCCTGTATACCTGGAAGGAAGGATTCACTTGGTCAAGAGGTAATTGTTGGGTCTAGAGAGCCATGCTGGTGCCAGCTCGTGGAAGACCTTGTGAAGGAAGCTGTGGGAACCTTGTGAAAGCCCTGGGAAAGGCTTTATTACACAGAGGGCTCTTTGGAAGGTACTTCCGATGTAGAAATGTGACCTTGGAAACAAGGAGACCAATTCAGGGCAACTGTAGAAAGTTTAGCAAAAAAAGGTAGTAAACCCTGGTGGCAGAATGGATTTAAATAACAGTAGAGAGGTAGAATCAAAAGGGTGTGAGGTAGGCCTTGAAAGTTGGCAGTGAGATGAGTGGAATGGAGCAGCCCTGGACGATTTTCAGAATTGTAGCCTAGGCAACTGACTGCATGGCTATGCCACTCATCGTGTGGATCTTGGAAAAAGAGATTGACAGTCTAGGGGTGGGAGAACTGGATGATGTAATAGGGCAGGATGTTACTTGTCTTTCTTTGGCCTCCACCATTCCTTCCCTCCCTCTTTGCCCATTAGTGCCTAGTTGAATCCTCACTCCCAATAGAGAATATTTCACTTTTCTTACCAAACCCATAGTGTTAAATACCAGGGGCTCAGTGTGAAATCCATACAGGAAACTTCATGGCTGCCTCTTGGGTGTCGACTGAGAAGAAGAGCAAACGGGTTGGGATAGGGTTGGTTTTTAACTACGACAGAAAAACAGACAAGCAAACAAACATGGTTAGGTCCTGGATTCTCATCCCAGCAGTACCACTACCTACCAGTAGGACTTTGGACGGGGCCCTTCATCACCCAGAAAGATTGTTGTGAGAATTGAATGACAAGGAGTAAAGAGCTGTCTGGTGAACACTTAAGGACTGTGCAGTTATAAAGGCAAGTAATTCATAAATTAAGGCAAAGAAATTAAGTAAAAAGCCAGCATTGTTCTGACAAGAGGAGTCAAGACCATACAGTGGGTCCCTTACTTATGAACTAGGGACAGAGTAGAAATAATTGTGCTTTAAGATTTGTGGGAAAAATAATAATAAAAATAAAGGTAGAAATGGGTGGCTTAGAATAGAGCAAAAAGCCATCAGCATGATAAATAAAATCAGAAGCCATTTCATAGGGAGAAAATGAGGAAGGGAAAACAGAAGAAGAAGAATGATGTAATCAGGCTAGCAGCCTCCTGTGTCTTTCACTCCCCCACAAGTCTGCCTGTGGCTCTTGTCAACCACACCACCGACATCGCAGCAGTGTAACCTAGATCTGCACTCTGAGAACCCACTCCCCAAACACATGCAGAGAATTTTATCTTCTGATCAGTGAGAGTGGCCACTTGCTTGACAGTGGGACAGCAGCTTTTTGTGCCAAAGGGATTTTGGAATGGTTGGTCTCTCCTGAATAAACAGAGCGAGAAGATCGTGGATGTGGGCAGTTAACTAGTTTCTAATCTACCTGTGAAATGCCTGCATAGAAAGCCCAGCAGAAGGACAGAAATCCTGCTGAAGGAATTGGCTGTCAGACATCTAATTAGGTGGGAGGATGATTAGCAGGCTCAGTGCTGTAGCTGGGCTTATTTTAATAGCGTTTGGGACGTCGTTGGGCAGAATAGCACCTGCTCAGCATGGATTAAAAGAAATCTGAAGAGCAGAATGACAACGCTAGAAGCAGAAACATGGAGACACTTTCAGAATCTTTCCATTAAAGAACCTAGGGGAAGAGAGGCTTTCACAGTGCTCTAGGAACTTGAGATGGCAGCCACAGCATTGCTCTTTTAAAGTCACCTGTGTGTGTGGTCAGGCTACCCAAGATGGCTATTCTCTTGCTCTCTGTACATCCCCTGCTCTACCAGTGCCTGTTGCACCTACACCCTACTCACATGACTGACCTCCATACATACTTTTCCCAGGCCCCAGCTAGTGATTATTCCTGTCAAAGGGATGTTGAGGGGGCATGCCCTCTGCTAGTTTCCCTGGTAAACGATGAGCCATCCTGACGTCAACTCCCCCCATAACTGGCAATCCCCGCCCCCCCACACCCCTGGAGCAACGACTGCCACCATGTCCTGCCTGCTGTCCACTGAACACAGTGGGGTGTTGCTCTAGGACCTTGCGTTTGACGTGTAAGATTCCCCCATGCATTAAACCGTTGATTCTCTGTTGCTGACTGGGCTTTCTTCGATGTTGAAGCTGGGCAAGTACAGACCTTGCAGGCCTGTGGGCTGCAGCCCAACAGTGTTCAAATAAACATTGTCAGCTAGTGTTTTCTATTTGCAAACAACAGGAACTAACTTGGGCTAATTTCATTGAAGGAGAGTTAATATTATTCTATCATAGAATCAGTAGGGTTGAAGTCCCAGCCTAGGAAAAGGTGGTGGCCAAGCCAGTACCAGAGAGCTGGAAGCAGGAAATCTAGTGACCAAAAGGTCAGGATACTGATAGCAAATGAACAAACTGCAAATGTTTCTTCTATTCTTATGTTTCTTACTTAAAGTTCAAAATTCTGGGCTAGTGTGTCCCATTGTCTGAGCTTTGGGTACTAGGTTCCTTCTGTGGCTCTACAGAGGGGAGGGAAAAGGATCCTGAGCCCTTTGAATTCTACAAAGAGAAGTAGACACCTGTTTTAAGCACCCAACCCAGGACTCTTCTCAGTTGTGGAGAGGTAATTCCCTATAAGGGGATTAGCATGTTGGGAAGGAGGAGTGGTTTTTGACTCACATACACACACACACACACACACACACACGTACGCACGTGCACACACACACACACACACACACACACACATGAACCAAATTTCCTGTGTGGAAGTGGTACGGAGATGGTAGAAAAGTCCAATCACAAAATTTATTTTTGTATGATGGGATTGTCAAATATTAAGATTTCAGGCCAGGGGGTAAATGAATAGAAAAGGTGCATCCCTTTTTTTGCAGGACATAGCTTAAGGGTAAAGTGAAAGAAGGTCGAGAAAAGCAACAGCAGATCATTTATGAGCAATCCAATATCCTCGGAACCTTCTGACATTTCTGGGCTCAGGCATATAAATAAAACAGTATTTGGGGGCTTCCCTGGTGGCACAGTGTTTAAGAATCCGCCTGCCAAGGCAAGGGACACGGGTTCAAGCTCTGGTCCGGGAAGATCCCATATGCCGCGGAGCAACTAAGCCTGTGTGCCACAACTACTGAGCCTGTGCTCTAGAGCCCGTGAGCCACAACTACTGAAATCCGCGCACCTAGAGCCGATACTCCAGAACAAGAGAAGCCACCACAATGAGAAGCCCGCGCACCACAATGAAGGGTAGCCCCCGCTCGCTGCAACTAGGGGATGCCCGCACGCAGAAAGAAGACCCAACGCAGCCAAAAAAAAAATAAAACAAAAGAAAACAGTATTTGGGCATGAACGATGGAAATGGAGTGGATAGGGTCTAAGCTTGTGACCTTGAGTCATTTCACCTCTTTCCATGAACTCAAGAACACAGGTGCAGCTCTAGGATCTATTACGGGTGGGTCCTTTGGTTGGGAAAGTTTCCAGATAATGTAGCTATAATATGTCTTCAAAGTTCATTTTTATCTTTCTTTAAACATTGTGGTAAAAAAATACATAATATAAAATTTACCACCTTAACCATTCCTAAGTGTGTAGTTTATTAGTGTTAGATATATTCACATTGCTATAAAGCAGATTTCTAGAACTTTTTCATCTTGCATATCTGAAACTCTATACCCATTAAACGACGACAACTCTTTTCTCCTCACAACCTCTGGTAACCACCCACCCCACTTTCTGTTTCTATGAATTTGACTACTTCAGATTCCTCAAATAAATGGAATCATATAGTAGCTGTAGTTTTCTGACTAGCTTATTTCACTTAGGGAAATGTCCTCAAGATCCATGTTGTCACATATGACAGAATTTCCTTCTGTTTTCACTGAATATGTGTCTCACATTTGTTTATGCATTTATCCATTGATGGACATTTGGGTTGCTTTCCCCTCTTAGCTGCTGTGAATAGTGCTGTTACAGACATGGGTGTGCAAATATCTCTTTGAGACTCTGCTTTCAATTATGTTGGATATATACCCAGAAGTGGGAGTGCAAGATCATTGTAGTCATCAATCATGACAGTTTATATAATTCTCTTTAAATCATCATGGTGATTCTATTTTTAATATTTTGAGGAACCACCATACTGTTTTCCATAGTGGTTGTACCATTTTATAACCCCACCAACAGTGCACGAGAGTTGCAATTTCTTCACTTCTTTGCCAGCTTCATTTTTATCTTTTGAAGAAAAACTACTGCCTAACAGTCACAGATAGTGTTTGGAAGAATTAATATCTGGAGTAGGTGGGATCCCTAAAATGCTGTTTTCAGTCATTTCTTGGGAGCTCCCAGAGGTTTCAAAACCCCTGCTGCGAAGGGAAGGGACAGAGAAAGCCCAAGAGGGACTTGAGGGAGGTAAGCAAGAAACCATCTAACTTTGGGGTCTTAACTGAACTGAACTGACAATGAATTAAGGTGGGTACAGTCTAAAAGCTTGACTAGACCAAGTTTACCTGGGTATCCCTGTCAGGAATGCTCCCACTTGACATCTGGGAGCATCTATTATGAGAAAAGCTAATATGTTGGAGTACTTACAAAACAAGACTCATATAGTCCTGCTCGTAGCCATATGAAACACATACTCTGATTATCCCATTCTGTGGGGTGAGAGAGCTGAGGTTTGTGGGAAAACAACTTGCCCAAAATTACACTAAGTGTTTCTGAATCCAGCCAGAGCTCTTGGCTCTTCTTCCAGAGTTTGGGATTCTTTATAATGTCAGTAATGTGATACAATAATGAGTCACTATGTGTTTAATCTGTTTAGAAAGCTTTGTTTTGCTGGTATTGCACATATCAAAACTCGGTATAGCTATGTTTGAAACTGATGAACAGCTCTTTTTCTTGGTGGAAAAGGTCGAATTGACAGCTCCCTCAATTCCTATCCTTCCTTCATAGGCTGCAGAGGTTTATTCCACACGATCTTTGTAATCTCACCTTGGAGATCTCATAAGCAGTGCTGCTGTGAGTCATGGGTTGTTTTTTTTTTTTTCTATTGAAGTATCGTTGATTTACAATGTTGTGTTAATTTCTGTTGTACAGCAAAGCTATTCAGATATATAGATATATATTCTTTTTTATGTCCTTTTCCATTGTGGTTTATCACAGGATATTGAATATAGTTCCCTGTGCTATGCAGTAGTTTATCAGTCGTGGGGTTATTTTTTTTTTTTTTTTCCGTACGCGGGCCTCTCACTGTTGTGGCCTCTCCCGTAGCGGAGCACAGGCTCCGGACGCACAGGCTCAGCGGCCATGGCTCACGGGCCCAGATGCTCCACGGCATGTGGGATCTTCCCGGACCGGGGCACGAACCTGTGTCCCCTGCATTGGCAGGTGGACTCTCAACCACTGCGCCACCAGGGAAGCCCCGTGGGGTTATTTTTGGACGTCCATTCCTTTAAGGACGTGGTTGAAGATAACCACATCTTATATAATGAAGGTGGTCTCTCCCTCCCATATGATGGCTTTACAGTTCTCAACACGGATTGGAACTAGTGACTTAAAAGAAAGGTCTCCTGCACAGGACATAGAACAGCAACCTTCTTCTTTCCCCACCTTCACCACATAAGCCTTCTCAATCTCTCTACACACACACACTGCACATGTACACATACACACGCTCCCCTAACTCCCCACATGCTGGCAGATTTTCCCAATTTTCTATTCATTAAGTTATATTAACTGTGAAAATAAAATATGTCACATGATCAAATTTTGTTAGATAAAAATGAATTTACCACCTGCTGCTTCACACCTGCCTTTCTGGAAAATAAAAGGAATTGAATTTGCTGAGAAATTCCTCTGACTTGTATTTTTTCCCTTTTAAAAGCGCCATATGGCAGGGAGCCACAGCTGCAGTATGTAGTTGAAAGTCCATCTCTGTTATTAATGAAGAATTTCTCTGCAAATAAAAGCTCCATTTTATAAGATAAACTTGCTGTGTACTTGCAAACTCATGTTTTATAGCAGAACTGATGATGTATTCAGCCTCATGCTACTGGCCTGAAGAGCTGGGGAGATCATTATGCATTTTTGAAGACTGTGAAGTGTTGAATAAAAATGTTTAGTCTGTCACTTGAGTTAAACTCTCCCTTCACTCTTCCTTTTCTTATTCTTTTTCACTCACAGTTTTTTCTCGGTAAATCTTCTAGGGACAAAAAAAGCCCTGGCCCTTTGAAATTATCTGCAGTCATTTTCTACTTATTTTTCACCAGACTAGATGTAGCATGTGATAACCAGCACCTTTTAATTTTAAGGTTGTTTGGGGATGTTTGCAACTTTGAATGTGAAAGATTATATTGTATTAATTTATTTCATTCATTAATTTATTTCATTCATTCTATAAATAATTATTGAGTGTAGTATGTGCTAGGTGCAGACAATAAATTAATGATCAGAAGTATACATATTCTTTGCCCTCATGGAGCTTTTAGGCAAATAGAGGAGAAAAAAATACAGATAAGTAGCTTAAAATGAATGTGGCATTATTAAAATCTGAGTAATAAACTAAGTGTTTTAGATCAAAAGAAGGGTTTTTCATTCATTCTGTTGACTTTATATGTTATAATTTTTTAAAGTATTTATTGCATATGACCAAATTTGGTATCTGATGACAAAAGCTTTATCCTTTGAACTAGACTCTGGGGAAAAGGAATAAAAAGCTCCCTCCTTAGGTGAGGGGAGGGGAATGGCCGTTAATAAAGTTTTAAAATGTGGTTGTTTTTTTTCCCCTGTGATTCTGTTGAGAGAGTTTTAGAAATAATATTTTATTATTTTTAAGACACCCAAAATATTCATTTAAAACATGGAGTTTGTATATATGGGGTTTAATTTATCTAAAGACCTTTAGAATGTTAATACTATACACTATGAACTCTAGAAGGGTATGAAGTATCCTTGTTTATATCTGCATCGTGCCTGAAGGAGTCTCTGTGAAAGACTGTGGAATAATTGGAATGGATGTACGTATAAATGAATGAGTAAATGGATGGATGAATCATGGGCTTTGATAAAGTTCCAGCATATGTGCCTACATCCTTTCTCATTCAAGTTTAAAGGCTTTGAACCATGAGAACACTTTGGTAAATGCTGGCACAGAATAGTGGAATGTGCTAGGTGTTCTATAGAACATAGGAATGATAGGGTCCCTGAGCTCTCCCAGTTAATACGGAGAAACCTTTGTGTCAAGCATGTTCAGGGTCACATGAAAATGTCCTCTGGCATAGAATGCTAGATTTGGAGTGAATTGGTCAGAATTAAGGCAGCGTTGATGCTTACCAAACTGGGAACACAGCAGTGGAAGGAATAGTTTATCTACTGCCTGAAAGGAAGTGAAAGAATAATATATCTCTTAAGAAAGTTAAGCATGGAAGCAGACTGTCAAATAAAGCTAGAGGTCTTTTAATTCTTCTTTATGTCTTTGAAAAAGGATGGATGGATGGATGGGTATGTTTAGGTGAAGCCCTAAATTAAGACAAAAGCCTGTGATGTTGATTCTTTTTTCATCTGTTTTAATCTGTTATCCTGTGTAATTGTCAAAGAGGAAATCGTTATATACAATTTAAAGAAGATCCAAATTGAAACTTCTGATTATTTCAGTGTAATGATATAGGCAAAGGAAACTCTAAACTCACATCTGTTCACTCATTCATATATTTGGCACCTACTGCACACAGGCATTATTGTTCATTCTGATCCATCTATCAGCTTTATGCTAGCTTGTTTATTTCTCATCCAAAAATATGTTTTCCTTAAATTTCAAAGGGACCACTGGTTAATTGCACAATTTACCAGGTGCACTGTAAAAACAGCTACCTACCCCCTCCAGACCAATCATCAGCTTGATTAATTAATTTAATCAAACACTCCAGTGTGATAGTTCATCCTAATTAGCTAATAATATCCTATTTCTCAGCACTCTTGGGACCCAGATATTTTTGTTGTATAAAATAACACAGTCACCATATTGCATTTCTGTTCTTGACGGCCTGGGGACTGCCCAAGTGTGGGATAAATTCAGAAGACGTATTCCACTGAGAGTGAGTCAGAGAAGGAAGTGGATCATAAATAATACTAAAAGAATAATCCTTGAATCTGGAATACATGCTAAGTGCTGGCCTTTTATGCTAGAGCAGTTGTGGTTGCTAGGATGTGGCATTGATGCTCTGAATTCTGTTCCATAGGACAATTTATTCAGTCCCCATTGAGATCTGGACCCAAAATTCTATTTTAAGCATAGTTATCCAGAAAAGAAAAGAAAAAAAAAAAATCACTCATATAACCACAGATGGTGCCAGTAACTGGCATTCTATTTGGGTTCATAGTGCCACATATGGGGCCAGGAACTGTGTTCCCACCTCAAACCAAGAGTGGATTTTGTTAATGTCAAAGCTACTGGTGAGGGAGGGGGACCTTCAAGATGGTGGAGTAGTAAGACATGGAGATCACCTTCCTCCCCACAAATACATCAAAAATACATCTACATGTGGAACAACTCCTACAAAATACCTACTGAACGCTGGCAGAAGACCTCAGACTTCCCAAAAGGCAAGAAAATTCCCACATACCTGGGTAGGGCAAAGAAAAGAAAAAAACAGAGACAAAAGAATAGGGACAGGACCTACACCTCTGGGAGGGAGCTGTGAAGGAGGAAAAGTTTCCTCACACTAGGAAGCCCCTTCCCTGGCAGAGACAGGGGGTGGTGGTGGTGGGGAGCTTCGGAACCACGGAGGAGAGTGCAGCAGCAGGGGTGCGGAGGGCAAAAAGGAGAGATTCCCGCACAGAGGATTGGTGCCGACCAGCACTCACCAGCCTGAGAGGCTCATCTGCTCACCGGCCAGGGAAGGGAGTGCTGAGAGCTGAGGCTCAGGCTTCAGAGGTCAGATCCCAGGGAGAGGAGGCAAGGGAGGCAAGGAGGCAAGGGACCTAAGAGGCAAGGGACCATTGTTTCAGGGTGCGCAAGGAGAGGGGCTTCCTTCCCCATGTGCCCACAGAAGGCAGAGCACTGCCTAAGCGAGCTGCAGAGACGGGCCTGAGCCATGGCTATCAGCTCAGACCCCAGAGATGGGCATGAAACGCTAGCACTGCTGCTGCTGCTGCAGCCACCAAGAATCCCGTGTGCAAGCACAGGTCACTATCCACACCCCCCTGGGAGCCTGTGCATCCCGCCACTGCCAGGGTCCCGTGATCCAGGGACAATTTCCCTGGGAGAACACATGGCGCACCTCAGGCTGTTGCAATGTTATGGCGGCCATTGCCGCCACAGGCTTGCTCCGCATTCCAATTATGACTACTGTAACCCTCCCTCCCTCCAGCCTGAGTGAGCAAGAGAGCCCTAATCAGCCGCTGCTTTAACCCCCTCCTGTCTGGGCGGGGAACAGATAACTGAGGGCAACCTACATGCAGAGGAGGGTCCAAAACCAAAGCTGAACCCCAGGAGCTGTGCAAAGAAGAGAAAGGGAAATTTCTTCATGCAGCCTCCAGAGCAGTGGATGAAGTCCCCACAGTCAACCTGATGTACGCTGCATCTGTGGAATACCTGAATAGACAATGAATTGTTCCAAAATTGAGGTGGTCGACTTTGGGAGCAAATGTAGACTTGGGGTTTGCTGTCTGTAACTGATTTATTTCTGATTTTAATGTTTATCTTAGCTTAGTTTTTAGTGCTTGTTATCATTGGTGGATTTCTTTACTGGTTTAGTTGCTCTCTTCTTTTTTTAAATTATTTTTTATTTTAATAATTAGTTTATTTTTCTTTTTTTCTTATTTTCTCCCTTTTCTTCTGAGCTGTGGGGCTGACAGGGGCTTGGTGCTCCGGCCTTGTGTCAGGCCTGAGTCTCTGAGGTGGGAGAGCTGAGTTCAGGACACTGGACAACCACAGACCTCCTGGCCCCAAATAATATCAATTGGTGAGAGCTCTCCCAGAGATCTCCATCTCAACACTAAAACCCAGCTCTACCCAATGGCCAGCAAGTTCCAGTGCTGGACGCCCCATACCAAACAATAAGCAGGACAGGAACACAACGCCACCCATTAGCAGAGAGGCTGCCTAAAATCATACTAAGTTCACAGAAACCCCAGAACACAGACTGGATGTGGCCCTGCCCACCAGAAAGACAAGATCCAGCCCCACTCACCAGGACACAAGCATCAGTCCCCTCCCCTAGGAAGCTTAAACAAGCTACTGAACCAACCTCCCCCACTGGGGGCAGACACCTAAAGCATTGGAAACTATGAACCTGCAGCCTGCGAAAAGGAGAACCCAAACACAATAAGTTAAACAAAATGAGAAGACAGAGATATATGCAGCAAATGAAGGAGCAAAGTAAAAATGCACCAGACCAAACAAATGAAGAGGAAATAGGCAGTCTACCTGAAAAAGAATTCAGAGTAATGAGGGTAAAGATGATCTAAAATCTTGGAAACAGAATGGAGAAAATAAAAGAAACGTTTAACAAGAACCTAGAAGAACTAAAGAACAAACAATGATGAATAACACAATAAATGAAATTGAAAATTGTCAAGAAGGAATCAATAGCAAAATAGCTGAGGCAGAAGAACAGATAAGTGACCTGGAAGATAAAATAGTAAAAATAACTACCACAGAGCAGAATAAAGAAAAAAGAATGAAAAGAACTGAGGACAGTCTCAGAGACCTCTGCAACAACATTAAAGGCACCAACATTCCAATTATAGGGGTCCCAGAAGAAGAAGAGAAAAAGAAGGGGACTGAGAAAATAGTTGAAGAGATTATAGTTGAAAACTTCCCTAACATGGGAAAGGAAATAGTCAGTCAAGTCCAGGGAGCGCAGAGAGTCGCATACAGAATAAATCCAAGGACAAATATGCCAAGACACATTATTAATCAAACTATCAAAAATTAAATAGAAAGCAAAAATATTAAAAATAGCAACGGAAAAGCAACAAATAACATACAAGGGAATCCCCATAAGGTTAACAGCTGATCTTTCAGCAGAAACTCTGCAAGCCATAAGGGAGTGGCACAATATATTTAAAGTGATGAAAGGGAAGAACGTACAACCAAGATTACTCTACCTGGAAAGGATCTCATTCAGATTCGATGGAGAAATTAAAAGCTTTACAGACAATCAAAAGTTAAGAGATTTCAGCACCACCAAACGAGCTTTACAACAAATGCTAAAGGAACTTCTCTAGACAGGAAACACAAGAGAAGGAAAAGACCTACAATAACAAACCCAAAACAATTAAGAAAATGGTAATAGGAACATACATATTAATAATTACCTTAAATGGAAATGGATTAAATGCTCCAACCAAAAGACATAGACTGGCTGCATGGATACAAAAACAAGACCCGTATATATGCTGTCTACAAGAGAACCACTTCAGACCTAGGGACACATACAAACAGAAAGTGAGAGGATGGAAAAAGATATTCCATGCAAACGGAAATCAAAAGAAAGCTGGAGTAGCAAATCTCATATGAGACACAATAGACTTTAAAATAAAGACTATTACAAGAGACAAAGAAGGACACTACATAATGATCAAGGGATCAACCAAGAAGAAGATACAACAATTGTAAATATTTATGTACCCAACATAGGAGCACATCAATACCTAAGGAAAATTCTAACAGCCATAAAAGGGAAAATCAACAGTAACACAGTAATAGTAGGGGACTTTAATACCCCACTTTCACCAGTGGACAGATAATCCAAAAGGAAAATAAATAAGAAAACACAAGCTTTAAATGACAGGTTAATCAACATAGACTTAATTGATATTTATAGGACATTCCATCCAAAAACAACAGGATACACTTTCTTCTCAACTGCTCATGGAACATTCTCCAGGATAGATCATATTTTGGATCACAAAACAAACCTTGGTAAATTTAAGAAAATTGAAATCGTATCAAGGATCTTTTCTGACCACAACGCTATGAGAATAGATATCAATTACAGGAAAAAAAAACTGTAAAAAATACAAACACATGGAGGCTAAACAATATGCTACTAAATAACCAAGAGATCACTGAATAAATCAAAGAGGAAATTAAAAAATACCTAGAAACAAATGACAATGAAATCACAATGACCCAAAACCTCTGGGATGCAGCAAAAGCAGTTCTAAGAGGGAAGTTTATAGCAATACAATCCTACCTCAAGAAACAAGAAACATAACTTTACACCTAACCTAACCTTACACCTAAAGCAATTAGAGAAAGAAGAACAACAACAACAACAAAAAACCAAGGTTAGCAGAAAAAATGGAGGAAACAATAGCAAAGATCAATAAAACTAAAAGCTGCTTCTTTGAGAAGATAAACAAAATTGATAAACCACTAGCCAGACTCATCAAGGAAAAAAAGGGAGAAGACTGAACTCAACAGAATTAGAAATGAAAAAGGAGTAGTAACAACTGACACTTCACAAATACAAAGAATCATGAGAGATTACTACAAGCAACTATGTACCGATAAAATGGATAACCTGGAAGAAATGGACTCATTCTTAGAAAAGCACAACCTTCTGAGACTGAACCAGGAAGAAATAGAAAATATGAACAGACAAATTGCAAGCCCTGATATTGAAACTGTGATTAAAAATCGTCCAACAAACAAAAGCCCAGGACCAGATGGCTTCACAGGTGAATTCTATCAAACATTTAGAGAAGTGCTAACACCTATCCTTCTCAAACTCTTCCAAAATATAGCAGAGGGAGGAACACTCCCAAACTCATTCTGCAAGGCCACCATCACCCTGATACTAAAACCAGACAAAGATGTCACAAAGAAAGAAAACTACAGGCCAATATCACTGATGAACATAGATGCAAAAATCCTCAACAAAATACTAGCAGACAGATTCCAACAGCACATTAAAAGGATCATACACCATGATCAAGTGGGGTTTATCCCAGGGATGCAAGGATTCTTCAATATACACAAATCAATCAATGTGATACTCCATATTAAAAAATTGAAGTACAAAAAACATATGATAATCTCAATAGATGCAGGAAAAGCTTTTGACAAAATTCAACACCCATTTATTATAAAAAAAAAAAAAAAAAAAAAAAACTCTCCAGAAAGTAGGCATAGAGGGAACTTACCTCAATATAATAAAGGCCACATATGACAAACCCACAGCCAACATCATTCTCAATAGTGACAAACTCTGAGATCAAGAGTTTCCTCTGAGATCAAGAAAGAGACAAGGCTGCCCACTCTCACCACTATTATTCAACATAGTTTTGGAAGTTTTAGCCACAGCAGTCAGAGAAGAGAAAGAAATAAAAGGAATTTAGATCAAAAAAGAAGAACTAAAGCATCGCTGTTTGCAGATGATATGATACTATACATAGAGAATCCTAAAGGTAGTACCAGAAAACTGCTAGAGCTAATCAATGAATTTAGTAAAGTAGCAGGATACAAAATTAATGCACAGGAATCTCTTGCATTCCTATACACTAATGAGGAAGAATCTGAAAGAGAAATGGAGGAAACACTCCCACTTACCATTGCAACAAAAGAAATAAAATACCTAGGAATAAACCTACCTAAGGAGACAAAAGACCTGTATGCAGAAAATTATAAGACACGGATGAAAGAAATTAAAGATGATACAAACAGATGGAGAGATATACCATGTTCTTGTGTTGGAAGAATCAATATTATGAAAATATACTACCAAAGCAATCTACAGATTCAGTGCAATTTCTATCAAACTACCAATGGCATTTTTCACAGAACTAGAACAAAAAATTTCACAATTTGTATGGAAACACAAAAGACCCTGAATAGCAATCTTGAGAACGAAAAACGGAGCTGGAGGAATCAGGCTTCCTGACTTCAGACTATACTGCAAAGCTACAGTAATCAAGACAGTATGGTACTGGCACAAAAACAGAAATATAGATCAATGGAACAGGATAAAAAGCCCAGACATAAACTCATGCACGTGTGGTCACCTTACCTTTGATAAAGGAGGCAAGTGTATATAATGGAGAAAAGGCAGCCCCTTCAATAAGCGGTGTTGGGAAAACTGCACAGCTACATGTAAATGAGAGAAATTATAACATTCCCTAACACCATACACAAAAATAAACTCAAAATGGATTAAAGACCTAAATGTAAGGCCAGACACTATAAAACTCTTAGAGGAAAACATACGAAGAACACTCTATGACAGAAATCACAGCAAGATCCTTTTTGACCCATCTCCTAGAGAAACGGAAATAAAAACAAAAATAAACAAATGGGACCTAATGAAACTTTAAAGCTTTTTCGCAAGACAGGAAACCATAAACAAGACAAAAAGACAACCCTAGGAATGGGAGAAGATATTTGCAAATGAAGCAACTGACACAGGATTAATCTCCAAAATATACAAGCAGCTCATGTAGCTAAATATCAAATAAACAAACAACCCAATCCAAAAATGGGCAGAAGACCTAAAAAGATATTTCAAAAAGAAGATATACCAATTGCCAACAAACACATGAAAGGATGTTCAGCATCACCAGTCATTAGAGAAATGCAAATCACAACTACAATGAGGTAGAATGGCCATCATCAAAAAATCTACAAACAATAAATGCTGCAGAGGGTGTGGAGAAAAGGGAACCCTCTTGCACTGTTGGTGGGAATGTAAATTGATACAGCCACTATGGAGAGTAGTATGGAGGTTCCTTAAAAAACTAAAAATAGAATTACCATATGACCCAGCAATTCCACTACTGGGCACATACCCTGAGAAAACCATAATTCAAAAAGTGACATGGGGCTTCCCTGGTGGCGCAGTGGTTGAGAATCTGCCTGCTAATGCAGGGGACACGGATTTGAGTCCTGGTCTGGGAGGATCCCACATGCCGTGGAGCAACTAGGCCCGTGAGCCACAACTACTGAGCCTGCGCATCTGGAGCCTGTGCTCTGCAACAAGAGAGGCCGTGATAGTGAGAGGCCCGTGCACTGCGATGAAGAGTGGTCCCCGCTTGCCACAACTAGAGAAAGCCCTCATACAGAAACAAAGATACCACACAGCAAAAATAAATAAATTAATTAATAAACTCCTACCCCCAACATCTTAAAAAAAAAAAAAAAAGAGAGACATGTACCACAGTGTTTATTGCAGCAGTATTTACAATAGCCAGGACATGAAAGCAACCTAAGTGTCTATCAACAGATGAATGGATAAAGAATATGTGGCACAAATATACAATAGAATATTACTCAGCCATAAAAAGAAATGAAATTGAGTTATTTGTGGTGAAGCGGGTGGACCTAGAGTCTGTCATACAGAGTGAAGTAAGTCAGAAAGAGAAAAACAAATACCTTATACTAACACATATATATGGAATATAAAAAATAATAATAATAAGGTTCTGATGAACCTAGGGGCAGGACAGAAATAAAGATGCAGACGTAGATTATGGACTTGAGGTCATGGACAGGGGGAAGGGTAAGCTGGGATGAAGTGAGAGAGTGGCATGGACATATATACACTACCAAATGTAAAATAGATAGCTAGTGGGAAGCAGTCACATAGCACAGGTATGTCAGTTCGGTGCTTTGTGACCACCTAGAGGGGTGGGATAGGGAGGGTGGGAGGGAGATGCCAGAGGAGGGGCGATATGGGGATATATGTATAACTGATTCACTTCGTTATACAGCAGAAACTAACACAACATTGTTAAGCAATTATACCCAATAAAGATGTTAAAAAAAATTTTAAAAAGCTACTGGTGAGTACAATTGAGAAAAGTCTCTTCCATTTCTGTTCAGCATTCTCCCCTAGTAGCTCACTGATTTATTTGACCATCTTGTGTTCCTATCCTTCCTAAAATGCCATTTAGAAAAGTTTTCCCATCACTAATGTGTCTCGGGGTTCATTTTACATACTCATCACCAGCGATCACATTTTAATTACATGGGCCTTTGTTTTGTTTTCTCTTTTTTAATAAAGCCCCACTGAGGAAATCTTCCCCTCTCTGGGCCTAATCAGGTTGTCAGATCAGTTAAGGTAATTGACAGCAGCTTTCTCACTTTTCCTTAATCAAGAGTGTAGCCATTTTATTAAAGCAATCCCCAGATGATTTCGAGATAGGAAAAATAGGTTCAATCTGTATAAATAGAGGGAAAAAGAAAGTCAACCTTAAATGTCAGAGTTCTGAATCAGAGAGGGAGATGGAAGGGAAAGAGAGCCAAGGGTCTTCAGAGCTAGCCTCCATCAAAGAATAGTGCAGTGGTCCCCAGAATTGAGTGTGCATCAGAATCACCTGGAGGGATTATTTAAAAATTCACATTGTGGCTCCCCACACCAATAACTTCAGTAGGCATTTGGTAGAGCTCGGAAGTCTGTATTTTTACAAAGACCCCAGGTGATTCACCCCAGAAGGTAGTTCTTTGCACAGTGTACATTGAGAAGAAGCATTAGTGCAGAGCCACACAGTTTGTGGCTTTTTCTACTAGCCACTCCTTCTTCAGGTGTGGTGTATCTGTATGTGAGAGAAATAACACAGAAACACTGGGTGTTCAATAAATTGCCAACACTTTAGGAAACAATACATTCGTAATGAAAATTATAGTCATTTAAACATTACAGAGTGTAGCTTAAGAAAGTAAATCTCTGAAGCGTTCAACCCTAGATCCTATGTCTCTTTTAGAGCAATTCTGTAACTCACATAGGAGAGTATTTTGTAAGCCAATTATTTGTCCTACTACTAATAATTACCACTTATTGAAAGCCTACTCTGTGCTAAGAACTTGGTATCTGCTTCTTTATTGGGAGGTTATATTTTAATCTAGAGTCTCATGACTGTGCCACAGTAATGACATTTTTCACTTTCCTGTAACCCTTTAATCCATCTAAGATTATTGAATGTCTGGTGTGATTTTGCCATATTAATCTCTATTCTTTTTAGCCCAAAATTACTGTAAAGGCATAGTGTGAATTATTGCTGAAAGGAAATAATGTTACCGCAAAATAGTGTAAATCAACACATCCTGATTTAATTTTCATCTTATCACCAGTTCTATAGTTTTAACAATATATTTAATTTTCTTGAATTTATTGAAATACTTCAATCATAATCAATTCTTAATATTAATTTATATCAATATTATAGGCATTCATACATTAATGGTCTCTTATGTGACTGATATGTGTATCCATTGGTAATCTGTCTGTAAGTTGTTGTAACTGATCTTTCTATTTCATTTCAGAAGCCTTTGACCTTTTGATCTATGCAGATCTCTATGTTTTCAAGGTCATAGGCCTTTCCTATGTCCCTGGTCATCGCTTTCTAAACATTCTCTGTTTTGTGCCTAGCATAGCCCTGGACACATGATAGCTTAATAAATAACTACAGGGTACTGAAGCCAACCACCCCAGTCCTGACTTTGCTCAGTTTGTATCGTCTAATAAAGTTGAGCTTCCATATCCCACTTTGACAGCAGGTGCTCCCACTTAAACCTGTCTGTACTTCTGCACATTAGAGGTCCTGAGTTCTGGCAAGGGAATGGATCTGCTACATAATCTCTCTATATGCTTGGAAGTCAGTACATTTAGTTTACTTCTAATGAATGATACCTCCAGAGCAGCTCCTCAGCCTCTTTAATAACATCCATCCTTCTTTCATGACCAGCCTGGTAAGGTTGAGTTGCAACGAGCTGAACAGATCGATAGTAATCACAGGGTGCTTGGAAAAGACAGCCTCCTCTATAATCTTGGGACAACTTAGTTAGTGTTGCCGCTCAGCCCAAGGTGAGTGTGTTGTATTTGATTTTGATGATTTCTAAGAAAATAATCCCCCACAGCTCCACTGCCTCATCTTCCTTATTAGAAGATAAGCGTGTAAATGAGGCAATGAGCATCTCTGCTTCTCCTCCTCTGAGGCTGCCCTTCACTTCTTTCCCCTGGCAGTGCTCAGAGATAGCTGTATTAGTTGCTCAGGTGTGCGAGACAATGAATGCCATGCAATCTTTTTGTAAGACCTGCCAAATCTCGATCCTTTGCTGCTGACCTCATGGTCAAAAAACATCTTTAGATGTTTGGCCATGAGTCTTTTTCTTTGGAGTAAATTATGAACCATTTAATAATTGAAGGCCAAAAAGCAGAACATCCAGTCCTGTTGGATCTGAAACTGACCTGAGGAAATTTAAAAATATACTTTTTTCTCTCTTTTCTCTTAGCTGGCTCTCAAAAATTTTTATTATCTTTTTAAACAAAATAATTCATGTATGATGTACAAAATCAGTAGACATAGAGAAGCAAAAGGAAAAACACCCATAATGTGATCACTGTCTAAATTGACTATTTACGATATTCATTCTGTTTCATAAAGCTTTCCCCAGAAATCCAAAACAACATAGATTTTCTCCTACCCAAAATGTAAATTGTCTTCAGCATAACATGGGGATCGTGATTTTATCAAATGCTATCCTTGATGATGATTACTTGTTAAATTCCAATTGTTCAAAGGTGTTTTGTATCCCCAGAAAGATTTATAAGCTTCAGTATGGGCTTAATATCTCCCTCTACTACTTTCCTCAATAATACATGTTCAACTGCTTGTGGCATTGAACTGATTTTAATTATCCAGTAAGATAATGTTTTATTTTGTTTTCCATTACCGTCTTGAGATAGCTTTTTTTAAATTTAATTTTAATTATTTTTTTTTACAGCAGGTTCTTATTAGTTATCCATTTTATACATATTAGTGTATACATGTCAATCCCAGTCTCCCAATTCATCACACTACCACCACCCCCGCCACTTTCCCTCCTTGGTGACCATACGTTTGTTCTCTACATCTGTGTCTCAATTTCTTCCCTGCAAACCGGTTCATCTGTACCATTTTTCTAGGTTCCACATATATGCGTTAATATACGATATTTGTTTTTCTGTTTCTGACTTACTTCACTCAGTATGACAGTCTCTGGATCCAACCACATCTCTACAAATGACCCAATTTTGTTCCTTTTTATGGCTGAGTAATATTCCATTGTATATATGTACCACATCTTCTTATCCATATGTCTGTCGATGGGCATTTACGTTGCTTCCATGTCCTGGCTATTGTAAATAGTGCTGCAAGTCTTTTTGAATTATGGTTTTCTGTGGGTATATGCCCAGTAGTGGGATTGCTGGGTCATATGGTAATTCTATTTTTAGTTTTTTAAGGAACCTCTATACTGTTCTCCATAGGGGCTGTATCAATTTACATTCCCACCAACAGTGCAAGAGGGTTCCCTTTTCTCCACACCCTCTCCAGCATTTGTTGTTTGTAGATTTTCTGATGATGCCCATTCTAACTGGTGTGAGGTGATACCTCATTGTAGTTTTGACTTGCATTTCTCTAATAATTGGTGATGTTGAGCAGCTTTTCATGCTTCTTGGCCATCTGTATGTCTTCTTTGGAGAAATGTCTATTTAGGTCTTCTGCCCATTTTTTAATTAGGTTGTTTGTTTTTTTAATATTGAGCTGCTTGTGCTGTTTACATATTTTGGAGGTTAATCCTTTGTCTGTTGATTTGTTTGCAAATATTTTCTCCCATTCTGAGGGTTGTCTTTTCATCTTGTTTATGGTTTCCTTTGCTGTGCAAAAGCTTTGAAGTTTCATTAGGTCCCATTTGTTTATTTTTGTTTTTATTTCCATTACTCTAGGAGGTGGATCAAAAAAGACCTTGCTGTGATTTATGTCAAAAAGTGTTCTTCCTATGTTTTCCTCTAAGAGTTTGATAGTGTCTGGTCTTACATTTAGGTCTCTAATCCATTCTGAATTTATTTTTGTGTATGGTGTTAGGGAGTGTTCTAATTCCATTCTTTTACATGTAGCTGTCCAGTTTTCCCACCACCACTTATTGAAGAGACTGTCTTTTCTCCATTGTATATCCTTGCCTCCTTTGTCATAGATTAGTTAACCATAGGTGTGTGGGTTTATCTCTGGGCTTTCTATCCTGTTCCATTGATCTATATTTCTGTTTTTGTGCTACTGTCATTACTGCCCTGATGACTGTAGCTTAGTAGTATAGTCTGAAGTCAGGGAGTTTGATTCTTCCAGCTCCGTTTTTTTTTTTTTTCCTGTCAAGACTGCTTTGGCTATTTGGGGTCTTTTGTGTCTCCATAGAAATTTTAAGATTTTTTGTTCTAGTTCAGTAAAAAATGCCATTGTTAATATGGTAGGGATTGCATTGAATGTCTAGATTGCTTTGGGTAGTAGAGTCATTTTCACAATGTTGATTCTTCCAATCCAAGAACATGGTATATTTCTCCATCTGTTTGTATCATCTTTAATTTCTTTCATCAGTGTCTTATAGTTTTCTGCATACAGGTCTTTTGTCTCCCTAGGTAGGTTTATTCCTCGGTATTTTATTCTTTTTGTTGCAGTGGTAAATGGGAGTGTTTCCTTAATTCCTCTTTCAGATTTTTCATCATTAGTGTCTAGGAATACAAGAGATTTCTGTGCATTAATTTTGTATCCTGAAACTTTACCAAATTCATTGATTAGCTCTTGTAGTTTTCTGGTGGCATCTTTAGGATTCTGTATGTATAGGATCATGTCAACTGCAAACAGTGACAGTTTAACTTCTTCTTTTCCAATTTGTATTCCTTTTATTTCTTTTTCTTCTCTGATTGCCATGGCTAGGAATTCCAAAACTATGTTGAGTAATAATGATGAGAGTGAACATCCTTGTCTTGTTCCTGATCTTAGAGGAAATGCTTTCAGTTTTTCACCATTGAGAATGATGTTTGCTGTGGGTTTGTCATATATGGCCTTTATTATGCTGAGGTAGGTTCCCTCTATGCCCACGTTCTGGGGAGTTTTTTTTTATCATAAATCGGTGTTGAATTTTGTCAGAAGCTTTTTCTGAATCTATTGAGATGATCATATGGTTTTTCTTCTTCAATTTGTTAATATGGTGTATCACATTGATTGATTTGTGTATATTGAAGAATGCTTTCATCCCTGGGATATATCCCACTTCATCACGGTGTATGATCCTTTTAAAGTGTTGTTGTATTCTGTTTGCTAGTATTATGTTGAGGATTTTTGCGTCTATATTCATCAGTGATATTGGTCTGTAATTTTTTTTTTTTTTAATTTGTAGTATCTTTGTCTGGTTTTGGTTTCAGGGTGATGGTGGCCTCACAGAATGAGTTTGGAAGTGTTCCTTCCTCTGAAATTTTTTGGAAGAGTTTGAGAAGGATGGGTGTTAGCTCTTCTCTAAGTGTTTGATAGAATTCACCTGTGAAGCCATCTGGTCCTGGACTTTTGTTTGTAGGAAGATTTTTAATCACAGTTTCAATTTCATTACTTGTGATTGGTCTGTTCATATTTTCTATTTCTTCCTGCTTCAGTCTTGGAAGGTGATACCTTTCTAAGAATTTGTCCATTTCTTCCAGGTTGTCCATTTTATTGGCATAGAGTTGCTTATAGTAGTCTCTCAGGATGCTTTGTATTTCTGCAGTGTCTGTTGTAACTTCTCCTTGTTCATTTCTAATTTTATTGATTTGAATCCTCTCCCTCTCTTTCTTGATGAGTCTGGCTAATGGTTTATCAATTTTGTTTATCTTCTCAAATAACCAGCTTTTAGTTTCATTGATCTTTGCTATTGTTTTCTTTGTTTCTATTTCATTTATTTCTGCTCTGATCTTTATGATTTCTTTCCTTCTGCTAACTTTGGGTTTTGCTTGTTCTTCTTTCTCTAGTTCCTTTAGGTGTAAGGTTAGATTGTTTGAGATTTTTCTTCTTTCTTGAGGTAGGCTTGTATGGCTATACACTTCCCTCTTAGAACTGCTTTTGCTGCATCCCTTAGGCTTTGGATCATCGTGTTTTCATTGTCATTTATCTCTAGATATTTTTTGATTTCCTCTTTGATTCCTTCAGTGGTCTCTTGGTTATTTAGTAACGTATTGCTTAGGCTCCATGTGTTTGTGTTTTTTACGTTTGTTTCCCTGTAATTGATTTCTAATCTCATAGCATTGTGGTCAGAAGAGATGCTTGATATGATTTCAATTTTCTTAAATTTACTGAGGCTTGATTTGTGACCCAGGATATGATCTATTCTGGAGAATGTTCTGTGTGCACTTGAGAAGAAAGTGTAATCTGCTGTTTTTGGATGGAATATCCTATAAATATCCATTAAATCTATCTGGTCTATTGTGTCATTTAAAGCTTGTGTTTCCTTATTAATTTTCTCTTTGGTGATCTGTCCATAGGTGTAAGTGAGGTTTTAAAGTCCCCCACTATTATTGTGTTACTGTTCATTTCCTCTTTTATAGCTGTTAGCAGTTGCCTTATGTATTGATGTGCTCCTATGTTGGGTGTATGTATATTTATAATTGTTGTATCTTCTCCTTGGAATAATCCCTTGATCATTCTGTAGAGTCTTTCCTTGTCTCTTGTAACATTCTTTATTTTAAAGTCTATTTTATTTGATATGAGTATTGCTACTTCAGCTTTCTTTTGATTTCCATTTGCATGGAATATCTTTTTCCATCCCCTCACTTTCTGTCTGTATGTGTCCCTAGGTCTGAAGTGTGTCTCATGTAGACAGCATATATATGGGTCTTGTTTTTGTATCCATTCAGCACGCTTGTGTCTTTTGATTGGAGCATTTAATCCATTCACGTTTAAGGTAATTATCAATATGTATGTTCCTATTATCATTTTCTTAATTGTCTTGGGTTTGTTTTTGTAGGTTCTTCTCTTGTGTTACCCACTTGGAGAAGTTCCTTTAGCATTTGTTGTAGAGCTTGTTTGGTGGTGTGGAATTCTCTTAGCTTTTGCTTGTCTGTAAAGCTTTTGATTTCTCCACTGAATCTGAATGAGATCCTTGCTGGGTAGAGTAATCTTGGTTGTAGGTTCTTCCCTTTCATCACTTTAAAGATGCCGTGCCCCTCCCTTCTGGCTTGTAGAGTTTCTGCTGAGAAATCAGCTGTTAATCTTATGGAAGTTACCTTGTATGTTATTTGTCTTCTTCCCTTGCTGCTTTCAATAATTTTTCTTTGTCTTTAATTTTTGTCAATTTGATTACTATGTGTCTCGGTGTGTTTCTCCTTGGGTTTATCCTGCCTGGGACTCTCCGCTGCCTGGACTTGGGTGGCTATTTCCTTTCCCGTGTTTAGGGAAATTTTCAACTATAATCCCTTCAAATATTTTCTCGGGTCCTTTCTCTCTCTCTTCTCCTTCTGGGACCCCTATAATCTGGTAATAGCCCTCTGCCTTTTCATCTTGTCTATCTTTCTGTGAATGTGGTTTTTGTTTCACAGGCTGCAAGATTGTCGTTCTTCTTGCTTCTGCTGTCTGCCCTCTGGTGGATGAGGCTATCTAAGAGGCTTGTGCAAGTTTCTTGATGGGAGGGACTAGTGGTGGGTAGAGCTGGCTGTTGATCTGGTGGGCAGAGCTCAGTAAAACTTCCATCTGCTTGTTTGCTGATGGGTGGGGCTGGGTTCCCTCCCTGTTGGTTGTTTGGCCTGAGGCGACCCAGCACTTGCGCCTCCCCAGGCTCTTTGGTGGGGCTAATGGTGTACTGTATCAAGGCTCTCGCCAAGGAGTACTTCCCAGAATTTCTGCTGCCAGTGTACTTGTCCCCATGGTGAGGCACAGCCACCCACTGCCTCTGTAGGAGACCTTCCAACAGTAGCAGGTAGGTCTGGTTCAGTCTCCTACAGGGTCAGTGCTCCTTGCCCTGGGTCCTGATGCACACACTACGTTGTGTGTGCTCTCCAAGAGTGTAGTCTCTGCTTACCCCAGTCCTGTCGAAGTCCTGCAATCAAATCCTGCTAGCCTTCAAAGTCTGATTCTCTAGGAATTCCTCCTCCCATTGCCAGACCCTCAGGTTGGGAAGCGTGATGTGGGGCTCAGAACCTTCACTCCAGTGGGTGGACTTCTGTGGTTTAAGTGTTCTCCAGTTTGTGAGTCACCCACCCAGCAGTTATGGGATTTGATTCTATTGTGATTGCTCCCCTCCTACCGTCTCATTGTGGCTTCTCCTCTGTCTCTGGTTGTGGGGTATCTTTTTTTGTGAGTTCCAGCGTCTTCCTGTCGATGACTGTTCAGCATTTAGGTGTGATTCCAGTGGTTTTGCAAGAGGGAGTGAGAGCACGTCCTTCTACTCCGCCATCTTGAACCATTCTCCTCTTGAGATAGCTTTTTAGTGTGAAAAAAAATCCAGGTCTTCTTAAAAAAATATTCTCAGTCTCTTGTTGTTGTTTTGGGTTGTTTTCCTAATTGATAGCCAGTGGTGATATTCAGCATTGAAAGTGTTTGTGCTCCAGACAAGAGGAGGAAAATTTAATTTGTCTGGTATGGGCTTTAACTGACAAATGTCAGAAATTGACCTTTTCAACAGAAATTTACTCAGAAGTCCTAAGTGAAGCTCCACTTTAAGCTAAATTTGTCACCAGGCCATGATTAAATTCTCTTAAATGTAGGTCAATTGCACATATTATTAATGGGAATTGAAATCTCCCTAAATGGTAGCCCTAAATTTAAAAGAGGGGTAGAAAAAGAATGTGAAGGTTAAGCTGCCTCATTCGCCAAGTGGATCATCTTATATTATCATGGAACTCTATTTGAGGCAATGAAAGTTGTTCATTCCACAGTAGGCTGTGGCTAGACTCTTCAGAATCTGGTATAAGGAGATGGAATGTTAAGGTTTTCATATCACTGGAATCCAAGAGCCCCATATCTCATAGCACACAGTAGGAAGGCCATAAATGTGTTTAGAATGAGAGAAAGAAAGAAGAGAGGGAGATAAAGCATGAGGAAGCTAAGATCCCGCAAGCTGCGCTGTGTGGCCAAAAAAAACCCCCAAGCAACAGATGTAGAAAACAAACTTATGGGTACCAGGGGGGAAATAGTTGAGGGATAAATTGGGAAATTGCATTGACATATAAAGGCTAGTATCTATAAAATAGATAACTAATAAGGACCTACTGTATAGCACAGGGAACTCTTCTCAATAGTCTGGAATGACCTATATGGGAAAAGTATCTAAAAAAGAGTGGATATATGTATATGTATAGCTGATTCACTTTGGTGTACACCTGAAACTAACACAACATTTTAAATCAACTATACTCCAACAAAAATTTTAAAAAAAGAATAATTTCACTGGAAAAAAAAAAGAATGAGGAAGGAGGAAGTTACGTTTTGGTAGCTTCCCTACATGCTAAGTAGCTACAGAATTAAGGAGAGGAAGAAACAATATAGCGATGTGGTCTGAGAAATGACTGATGTTCTCAGTGGGGAAAATAACAGTGTATTGGCTCAGAACTCCAGCTACACGTGTATTATGAAGTTGAGTGAGGCTTTGTGCCTTGATTAAAGATGCCAACATATAAAAACAGTGAACAAACCAGGTTCTTCCTGCCGTGACACTGTGTAAAGGGTCAACTTACCTGTGCAAGTTCTGAAACATCATAATTTTCTTTACCCTGGTGAGTCAGAGAAGCTTAAGTCAAAGATATGAATAGAGCTGGCAACCAGGATGCGACCAGCACCATTGATTACTAATTATTTTTTATGCACATTCGCCTCTATGTTCCCCGTTTAATCTTTGAACATGACATAGAATCTGCAAGACAAAAGAGAAACGAAAACTTGAAGGGAAAAGAAAGAAATGTGAAGGTGTTATAGAATCTGCAAGACAAAAGATAAATGAAAACTTGAAGGGAAAAGAAAAAAAATGTGAAGGTGTTATTGACAACGCTGATAATATATTCTAAACTTGTGAATCTCACCTATCATTCAGAGGTACTCTTAGGGCTTATAACATGCTTATGGAGGTCAGGCACATATCTTAGGTTGCTGGCAAGTGGCTCTTCTAAAATCAAGTCAGATTGAAAGACATCTGCTTACTCTGAAATGTCAGTGACTTTCTACAAATGGCAAGGGAAGCAGGCTGGGTGCATAGCTCCCAAGTATGCTTGGGACACCTTATGTCAAATCTCTTTTGAGCCTTTCAGCAATTATTTTTGCAGATCATCTGGCTTTTGTAGGCAGTGATATAAATTCTAATGTATATGTGGTAACAGTTGTCCAGTATAGTCAGATTGGGACTTGAGTCCATGAAGGTTTTGCTGTGTTTTTGTTTTTAAATTTAGTTATTCAACCTCAACAGCCATCAAAGGGTCATTTAGTACAGAGCTTCAAATCCAGCCCTGGGCTACAATCTCCGGACAATATAATTTCATGTTTATCGCATTCTTACTAAAATTCTTTAGGAAAACCCTCTGTCAGGAAAACTACTGCTTATTTGTTTTTTGTTTGTTTGTTTTGCTATCCACCCCCTCCCCCCCCAATTTAGGCTCTGTGCGCGTGCATGTGTGTGTGTGTGTGTAATCTCAGGATAAAAAGCAAAGGGTCGGCAACTAGGAATTCTGGTCTAAAGAATCTAGAATCTAGAACAGTGTCAGCAAGCTATGGCCAGAATCTGCTTACCACCTGTTTTCATGAATAAAGATCTGTTGGAACACGGCCACACCACACCCATCTGTTTACGTACTGTCTGTGACTGCTTTTCTGCTACAACCACAGAGTTGAATAATTGCACGAGAGACCCTTTATTTAGTGCCTCATGTTTAGTGTCTAGCCACTTACAGAAAAAAAGTTGTCAAACTCTGATCTAGACTATATTCGCAGTCGTTCCTCCAGGTTGGTAAAACCAGGTGAATTACAAGCCATTCTCCAGGTATCTTGTTAAAGATGAGAATTATACACAGACAACCCAGGAGCAACCACAGTAAATCCAGAGGCAGAGAATTTAAGAATTTACTGCCTTCATGGTGCATCTGAAAGAGATAGTAACTTAGATTTTACTTGAAATGAACTTGCCCTAGTGATCCCAGATGAAGTGGACCAATTCGTATTCATTTATGTGTTCAAGGAATGTTTAGGACCTATGGCATACAATTAAATGTTCAGTACATGTTGGTTGAATGAATACAGGCATATCAAAGGGCAGTTGGTACCATAAGCATTACCAATCCACGGGGGATTAATAGGATACCAGGTAAGAAATCTGTTCTAAGAATGGTGAGTTAGAGTGGCAACAAATTTTCATCTTCTCAGCTCTTGCTGTTAAGCCTGTTGATCTTTAACTAACTCAGCTGTCTTGCTTTAAGTTTTGTTCTTCTCCATAAGTACATGTTGGGTTAGATAATAGGCCTGAGTTTTTTTAGGTGGGATTTGAGGAATGCATTCTTGGTATAAATCATATTACTGGAACAAATGACTAAGAGATGTTAATGAATTTCCTTTTCTGGCCTTGAAAAAATGATGGGATGCCAGCTCTTCTCTCTGAAAAGGTTAAAGACCAGGGAAGGGGATTATTCAAGTTAGAATCTATTTATCACCCTTGGAATTTTTGTTTCTAACAGGGAACAGACAGAAGAATAGATATTTATTAAATAGCTACAGTATCCCAAAATCATAATAGTTCTTTTAATCTTCACCGCAACCCTAAGCATTAGGTACTATTGTTGTTCTTTTGCAGAGAAAGAAACTCAAACTTAGAGAAGATGGAAAAATTACCTGTAGTCACCTTGTGAGTGAACCAGTCAGGACATGAATGAAGGTCTAGCTGTCTTCTCCCAAGCCCAAGCTCTTTCTATTGGACCATTGTAGCCTTTCTGTTCAAAAGTACTTTTGTCCTTTTTGAAGGAATTTACTCTGCTTTTGAAAGTAGGGCTACTGACTAGTTCTGAAGGTAGTAACTGATTCTGGCTACAAAGAGAAATTCTAACATTTTTTCCACTTTCTTCTACTTTTTTGTTTTTGTTTGTTAGCCTATTCTTTGTTCATCTCATATAGTTTCAAACACTATAAACCTTTTCTCAAAATAGGTTGTTCTAATTCTAGGAAGGTTATTAAGTTGTAGATTCCCGAGCACTTCTAGGACCTGTTGGATTAGAAGGTCTGGGGAAGAGACCCAGGAATCTGAATTTTTACGGGTTCCCTTCCTCCACCCTCCATCATAAATGTGAGGCAGACTGTCCTAGAGAGTTGGTTTTTTTTCTTTTTTTTTTTGCAGTACACGGGCCTCTCACTGTTGTGGCCTCTCCCGTTGCGGAGCACAGGCTCTGGATGCGCAGCCTCAGCGGCCATGGCTCACGGGCCCAGCCACTCCACGGCATGTGGGATCCTCCCGGACCGGGACACGAACCCGTGTCCCCTGCATCGGCAGGCGGACTCTCAACCACTGCGCCACCAGGGAGGCCCCGAGAGTTGGTTTTTTAATGCCCTTCAAAGATGTAAGATTTAGGAAAGCCTCAATTTAGAAATATTTTCCTAATTATGTTTTTAGATATATATTTTTTTCTTTTTTATTAAACACAAAAAGATTATTTTGTAGCTCTTTAGTTCCAAGGCTAGTCTTTGGCTCATAATATTTTTAACAATATAGCTGAGGTGCAATAACTCTTTTCATGGCTCACTGTCAGGAAGAACAAAGCACTCTTGTATAACAAGTGAAATGAAGCTTTTGTACACAAAGACTTCACTTTAGACTATCATTAGAGCCTGATCAATATGTGTCCTAGGTTCCAAATAAGGACAGTGACTACACTTTGCATTCTAACCACCTTAGCTCCCAAATGCCTAGTGTTGTCATTATCAATCTTATCAGAACTAACCTCTCACATGAAGCTGTATTATATCTGTATTGCTGTCTAGCAACTTACTATAAATTTAGCTGCCAAAAAAGCATATGTATATAAAACCTCACAGTTCTGTAGATCAGAAGTTCAGATGAATTCTGCTGGTTTGCTGCTCAGGGTTTCACATGGATCAAATTCAGGTATCCACTGGCTGGGCTCCCATCTGGGGGCTTGGGAGAAGCATTCTCTTCCGTGCTTCTGAGGCTGTAGGCCTGAGGTCACTGTTTCTTTGCTGACTGTCATCTGGGCCTGTTCTCTGCTCCTGGAGACCACCTACATCGGTTCTCACATGACCTCTCCATCTTCAACCCAGCAGTGGCACCTGGAGTCAGTCTTTCTCACGCTTACTCTCTGACTTACTCTTCTGTTTATTTTTTTCTGTCTTTAAGAGCACATATGGGGCTTCCCTGGTGGTGCAGTGGTTGAGAGTCCGCCTGCCGATGCAGGGGACACGGGTTCGTGCCCAGTCTGGGAAGATCCCACATGCCGCGGAGCGGCTGGGCCCGTGAGCCATGGCTGCTGGGCCTGCGTGTCCAGAGCCTGTGCTCCGCAACGGGAGAGGCCACGGCAGTGAGAGGCCCGCATACAGCAAAAAAAAAAAAAAAAAGAAGAGCACATATGATGTTGGGTCTACCCAGATAATTCGGGATAATCTCCCTATTTGACTGATTAGTAATTAGTAATCTCAGTTATAAATGCAGAGTCCCTTTTGTCATGTAATCTAATATATCCATTAGGAGAGGGCATCTTTGAAGGGGGAGGCAATATTCTGCCTACTACAGACATCATTACACCTACACACATCATTACATTAAATTTCCTAACTGTAATATAGAGATAAAAGAAGTATAATGAATGCATTTTTAAAATTTATTTTATTCAAGTTTAGTTGATTTGCAATGTTGTGTTCATTTCTGCTGTACAGCAAAGCGATTCAGTTATATATATACATTCTTTCTCATAGTCTTTTCCATTATGGTTTATCACAGGATATTGAATACAGTTCCCTGTGGTATACAGTAGGATCTTGTTGTTTATCCATTCTGTATATGATAGTTTGTCTCTGCTAATCCCAAACTCCCAATCCATCCCTTCCCTAACCCTCTCCCCTTTGGCAACCACAAGTCTGTTCTCTATGTCTGTGAGTCTATTTCATAGATAAGTTTATTTGTGTCATATTTTAGATTCCACATATAAGTGATATCATACGGTATTTGTCTTTGTCTTCCTGACTTCACTTAATGTGATTATCTCTAGGTCCATCCATGTTGCCACAAACAGCATTATTTTATTCTTTTTTATGGCTGAGTGGTATTCTATTGTATATATGTACCACATCTTCCTTAACCATTCATCTGTCAGTAGACATTTAGGTTGTTTCCATGTCTTGGCTATTGTGAATAGTGCTGCTATGAACATAAGGGTGCATGTATCTTTTCGAATTATAGTTTTGTCTGGATATATGTCTAGGAGTGGGATTGCTGGGTCATATGGCAACTCTATTTTTAATTTTTTGAGGAACCTTCATACTGTTCTCCATAGTGGCTGCACCAGTTTACGTTCCCACCAACAGTGTAGGAGAGTTCCCTTTGATCCACACCCTCTTCAGCATGTGTTATTTATAGACTTTTTAATGATGGCCATTCTGACTGTCATGAGGTGATACCTCAGTGTAGATTTGATTTGCAATGAATGCATTTTCAAATGTATTTTATTTTATTAAGTACAAGATCTTTTATTAATTATGAAAAGCTATGGAATAAAAATAAAATGGTTTCAGAATCACTCTTAAAAATAATTATTTTTAAACAAGTAATTCACAAACATGAAATTAAAAAACTAAACTCAATACAGTATTTTAACGGGTTGATATAAAATTTGTATAAAAAGCATAATACACAGGTTGACAGAAGAAACACCAAATGTTGGTTTTTAAATTTTGAGGTTTGTTATTTGTAGTTATTCTATAATAAAAATAGATTACTTCTTAGTTGTATTATCTCTATTTAAAATAATTGTGTAACTCTAAAATGTATTTTAATATGTTAGTGTTTAGACAATACACTGTTAGAAGTAAAATTGTCAGAAAGAAGAGCTGCTATGAAGGCGTATACAAGTGAGTAGGGTTGGCAGCCCAAATTCCCCGAACAGCATGGCCATTAGTTACGTGATTTTCAGAAATGGTGAACATCTCTTGGTAAAGTTCTCAGTTTAAAAAAAAAAGAATGCACTCTTCCCTCCAGTTACAGTGGAGTCAGATTTTGTAAAATTTAATATGTTATTAATGGGAAAAGTTATATTCATTTGTAAAATGGAGTTTGGTTCTAGAGATATTTTTCTAGCTGTATGAAAACCTAGTGGGACATTTGAAAATTATGTGTGATGACATCTAGCATCTCCAGGCCCCCTGCCCTCAATCATTATGACAGTATTAAAACATCCCACACATTTACAGAGGGTTTCCTAGGGGATGATAGCACCCCGGCTGAAAAGCACTGAGATAGTGAGAAGGGAATTTTTTCAGCTCAGACATATTGATTAGTTGTATCTGGACCTTTAAAGAAGCCGTGATTGTTCTTGGGCTGCTCATTAAGGTTTAATAACTCCCCAAAACTAATTCCTTCCTTAGGTCACATATGATCTGGCCATGTCTACCATAGGGCCATAAATAGGTAAGGAGTGAGAACTGGGGAGACCTAAAATCTTCAGTTCATTCTTGGGCAGTGTGTTGGGAAGATAGTCTAAGATAGAAGTTATGAGTATGGGCATAGGAGTCAGAAGGACTGACATTTGAAACCAGGTTTTGCCTGTTACAGGTTGCATGAGCATGGCCAAGTTCCCGAGGTTCTTGGATCCTTGCTTTCACCATCTATTATAAAGTACCAAAGTCTGTCTGTAAGAATACCTTGCCAGGGACTGTAGAAGAAATCCCTGCCTTTTTCAGTCACGCCCCTCCCATCACATCTCTTCTCTGCACTACTGTGTCAGAGCAAGGTTCTGTGTAGGGTAGTCGATTCATCTTTCGTGCCGATTCTTGTTGAATCTGCATGGCAACGTTGGTTTCCCAGACTAGACTCTCCCAGAATCTGCCAATTCCCAGGTCCTTCTCCAGAATTCTAATCCAGCAGGTCCTAGAAGTCTGTCATAATGAGTAGATCAAATATTTATTTTATTTTCCACTGTTCACAAAACTTTTTTGCCAAGGGTTGTGCCCATTTTTTTGAATAGAATTCTACCTCTTCAAAAGTAAACTGACACTTGAATTTTCTCCTAACGCCCATGAAGCAGTCTGAGTTTTTGTTCCCTGAATTTTAGGAAGATTGGTTATTATTAATAATTTGTATAAAAACCCAGCTGTGGGGACTTCCCTGGTGGTGCAGCGGTTTAGAATCCTCCTGCCAACGCAGGGGACACGGGTTCGATCCCTGGTCCAGGAAGATCCCACATGGCCGCGGAGCAAGTAAGCCTGTGCACCACAACTACTGAAGCCCGCGCGCCTAAAGGCCGTGCTCAAAAAGAGAACAAGAGAAGCCACCACAATGAGAAGCTCGCACACCACAATGAAGAGAAGAGTAGCCCCTGCTATCTGCAACTAGAGAAAGCCCGTGTGCAGCAATGAAGACCCAATGCAGCCAAAAATAAATAAATAGAATACATAAATTAAAAAAAAAAAAACCCAGCTGTGGCAAAAAGAAAAGTTCTCTCTCAGGATTTTCAAGCACATTTTAAAGCAAACAAGGGTTGAAATGCCTTTGGAGATATGAAAATAGTAACTGATTCTCATTAGCCTCATAACTGTCAAAAACATTTGGTACATGCCTAATTACTTAAGGCCTTATGCTAGGCACTGTACAAAGGAAACTGTCTCTACCCACGGAAAGCTTCTTCTAGAAAAGCCTCTTAACAATACGAAAATACCACATCTTCAGGTACCAGGATGGAAAGACTGATTAGGTTGCTGTTCACAGTGGTGGTTATTTGCAAGAGACACAAGACGTTACATGGTGATGTGGGAGGGACGTTTAGCTCCCAGCTAACCACATAAATGATGCTCGATACATAGCTGAGGATTGAGTGACCTAAGTAAGGCGTCCTGGAGACTCCTTTCCTAAGGCAATCTCTGAACAGGATTTTGGGTGATCATACTTCATTTTGAGAAAATTAGGCTCATGCATCCTGATGTGGAAATGCCAGGGCATGCTGCCTGTCATTCCTCTGCCACCCCTCAGTGTAGCTGTGACACACAATCTACATTACTGACCACCTTCCTTCTGGGAAGCAGCCAGAGAGTGTGTTCTCTTGAGCACTTGTGCTGGCATTAATCTCCAGCTATGTGCTTTCATCTCACTTCCTGTAAAAATCCGTCTAGAGATCCTGTGCTTCACCTAAGGTTAGATGTAGGGGGACCAAAATACTGATTCTTATTTTGAATCACAATTGTTACTATAAACAGGAAACTTGATAACCTGGTAGATTCCTTGGATGCAAAGTGATGGATGAGCTTCTGGTGATTAAAAAACAAAGTCCATAACTCTCAAACTATAGCTCAAGTTGAAGTGAACAATAATCGTAAAGCATAACTAATAAATACACTACTGAATTATTCATGTTGATTATAAAAGAAAAACACCCTTATGTCAAAGAAGCCACACTCCTTACAGTGTATCTGTAACCAGAATGTCTCAGGAACTGTCTGGGCCTAAGTGAAAAGGAAGGATCAGGCACTGAATCCGAACTGTGCTGAGGAAGAGTGTGAGTTGAAGAAATTATGATGTTATACCCAGAAAACATTATGCATAATGAATAGAAATTATTACAAAATGTTCATAGAAATAATTATAGATGACTATGTTTTGGTGCAAATGATAACTTGACTATAGCCTACAGGTATTTCTCACTGAAAAGTCAAGCCCAGGAATGACTCCTGGCCTGAGTCCCTCATCTGGGCCATCCTTCTCACTGAACTAGACTCTTTGCTTTCTCTACTTCTTCCATTTTCTTGTTCATTCTTCACACAGTAGCCAAAATGATCCCTTAAAAATGTTGTCAATTTCTGACTTAGGTTTGACCAAACCTCCCCTATGCCTTAGTGATCTCACACAGGAGAAAATCTAAACTCCTTACCCTATACTCCAAGGCAGGCCTTACGTGATCTAGCCCTTGTCTGTTTCTCTGTATTCATCACCCTCTAAGCTATCAGCGCGCAGTGTTCTTGTGGTTTCTTGAAAACACCTTAAAACCTTTGCTTTTGTAGCTTCTTCTGCTTCCAGTGCACACTTAGGTCATCTGCTCAGAGAGGTCTTCCAAGGCTGTCTAATCTACAGTACCATGCTGTGGCTTCTTACAGCAAGACCCTCTTTTGTTTTCTTCTGAGTACTTATGTAAACAAGAAAATATCAAATAGTTTTATTGGTGGGATTGATTGTCTCTTAAGCTAAAATGCAGGGTCCTTGAGAATAGGATCCTTGCTTGTTTTGTTGAATATTTTATGTCCAGTATCCAGAACAGTGTCTGTAATATCAATATATCATCCTCTATTCACCTGGTTTGTTGAGTGACAAACTCAGTTGTACAGACACTTTATTATAAAAATGTTATATATACTTTTTTTTCCCTGCCTAGTAGGTGACTAAAACTTCACTGATCTGATTCATTCCCCTGTCTTAGGATACAAAACTTAAACCACCCCAGAATGCTGGTAACCTTAAATTTTAAGAGAAAAGAACCATTTCAGGCACCATGTTGACTGTTATTCTGCGGTCCAGAGAGGGTTTTCTGTGATGATGCAAATCTTTTGGCTCTCAAATGTGGTGAGCTCATTTTATATTAGTAAATATTTATAAACCTCTCTATATTGACTGTTTCCCAATCAGTTTGATTAGTGATTCCTCCCAAAAACCTTGTAAGGTCAGTCAGCATTATTAAAGAACAGCCCAGAGAGGTTGGGCAACTTGCCCAAGGTCACTCAGCAGGTCATTGGCAAAGCCTGCATTGGCAACGTCAGAGCCCATTACTGTGACAAGTCCTGGCGTTGACCCCTCTTAGAAGGGTGACCCCTAATCGCTTTTCTTGTAAGGTAGGCATATAAACACTAAATGTTCTGAAGTGAGAGAAGTGTGAAGGCCTTGAGTTGAAGGAGTTATTGGTACAATTAGGAACGGGAGCCAGATATTGAAAATTGAAAATGCTGCTTAATGGAGGTGAATCGGAGGACGTATTATTTTTGAGAGAATGAGAGAAATGTACTTTGAAAAATAGGACTGTAAAAATCAGGGAAGTATGTAGAAAATCAATTTGGGTGGCTTTGGGAGATGAAAAATAATAAGTTATAGGGCCAAAACCTTTTAGAAGAGTCTGGGTCATGGTATTGGAAATAAGTTCCATTCAAACATAAGTTTAGTTTTATAAAATAACATGCCACCAGCTCACCTCCATCAAGCAATGTTTCCTGATGTTTTTGTGAGGATGAAATCTAGTTTTCAAGTACATAGTATTTCAGCCCTTCAAGCCCAACATACAAATTCCACGGGTGCCACAGTTATCAACATATCCTACTAAATATCCTGTAGGAATACATAATCAAGGAAAATTATCTCAGTTGTAAGAAATCATGCTGCATCTCCCTTTCCATTATTTATCCATGTTTTTTTTCTTCCTTTAGGATTTAAGATAAGTAGTTCTTAAATAAATGGAGCTACATACTAAAACTTAAAAAAAAAAGATAAGTAGTTCTAAATTGGTGATCTGTTTCATCGTATATAATTTTGGTCCTTTGAGCCCTCGGCTTATATCTCCTAACTGTTCATTGTAAGCCACTTCTCTTGAACTAATCATCAACTACAGTAATAACTGCTTACACTGATACATGCTTACTACTTGCCAAGAATTTTCTAGGGAGCATCTCATTTAACCCTTCTAACAATCCTATGAGACCGATACCATTTTTTTCTCCCATTTTACAGACAGGGAAACTAAGCTCCCATGTGTAAATCCTAGAACCTTCACTATTAAAACCTTAGTGAGATAAAGCTCACCCCCTTCTCAGAAACTTCCAAAGGCTTAGCATGGCCTGCAGAGCTCAATGTGGTCGAGGTGCTTTTATCTTGGTGAGAGACCAAGTTTGATCCTCCTTGTTAGCAGCCTTTGCTCCAGGCATGCTCACCTCCTGGCCATAAGTCAGACACCCTGAGCTTGGACCTGACTCAGTGTCCTTGCACTTGCTTTTCCCTCTGCCTGTAACACTCTTTGTCAACATGTGCACCTCCCCACTTACATCACTCAGATTTATCCTCAAATGCCTTATCAGCGAGGCCCTGTCTGATTATGCTGTGTAATGTAACACGCCCCATTCTTAGTCTCCATCCTCCTTACTCTGTTTCCCTTTACTTTTGTAGTATTTACTGTCACCTGAAAAATTATCTATACATTTGTTTATGTGTTTATAATGTCTTCCCACTAGAATGTAAGCTCCAAAGGAACAGCAATTTTGTATTGATTTCTTCTTTCTCTGTTTTATTTCCAGTGCCAGGAACAAGGCCTGGAATATAGGAGACAGAACAAATAATTGTTGAATGAATGAATGAATGAATGGACCATTACACTATCAATACACTGTATTTCTAACAATTAGATTAACCTCACATTGTGCCTGATCACGAAGAATCAGAGTCTTAGACTTCTGGTGGACATTTTACAGCACCCGTTACCAAGTGTTCTGGTTCCACCAGTGCCAAAAAAAGATGCAGGCCAAGAAGGGTCTGAGTGTTTTAGTTGATATTGTTTTCATCTCGATGCATTTAAGAATGCAGGGGGGGGCTTCCCTGGTGGCGCAGTGGTGGAGAGTCTGCCTGCCGATGCAGGGGACACGGGTTCGTGCCGCGGTCCGGGAGGATCCCACATGCCGCGGAGCGGCTGGGCGCGTGAGCCATGGCCGCTGAGCCTGCGCGTCCAGAGCCTGGGCTCCGCAACGGGAGAGGCCAGAACAGTGAGAGGCCCGCGTACCGCGGAAAAAAAAAAAAAAACAATACAGGGAAGGGACGATGGTAGGGTTATGGATGGAACTGCCAGTTTTTCCTGGATTACTTTGCTTTTTGAATAAAATTGGAAGAGCTGAGGGAAGTAGGACCTGGCATTTCTCCTGGGGACTTGTGGACAAGTGTCAGTGTGGCCTAGAGTGATGGTGTCGGTTAGAGCTCCAGCTCCAGGTGGCTGGACCATCAGATTTTGTGAAAGGGATATTTCCTGTGGGTAGGTTAGATATCACTGCATGCAGACTGGCTGGAATAAAGATCAATGACAAGTATTTTTGGGCTTTTCTTTTAAATCTCATTCCATGAGGGATGCTGGAATACATTCTCTGTAAGCATTATATATCATTTGTGATTTTTACTATCCTCTTTGATTGACTATCATCCCTCATCCTGGTCCCTTTCCTGAATGTAAACACTATTTTCAGTTTGATGTGCTTCAAAAGTGTGGTTACACATAGGTTCTTATACATCTATGCCTCTGATTTTTTTATTTGCTTGCTTTGTTTTTAGTTTTGGAGGAGAATTAACTTTCATATATGGAATCATGTTTCTTTCTTACAGTATGAATTAATTCTAAGTTGGCTAAGCTTTATAATTTTTTTCTCTGACGAGATGAAGGTACTTTTGCATATTTGATATCCTGTAATTCTGAGAAATGCCTTAGCACACGAATCAGAAAACCTGGGTTTTCTTCATGACTTGGGTCTCAACTAAATGCTTATCTGCAGAATCATAAGGTCAGAGTTATTCTGTTGTGTGGAAACTGTACTTTATTGATTTCAAGAGATCATGTGAAAGTGTTAAAGAGTTACTAAAAGAGGTTAACTAGGGTGTCTGGGGGGTCTGTTGGGGTGGATGACAGGGGTTTCAATGCATCTAACTCCTTATGCGTCTACTACGTAATTAGAGGAGGGCTTAAACGCCCCACTGCTTTAATAAAAGAATGTAAACCATTGAACAGAGATAATGAGATTATCTCTCAGACCCTACTGAAGAGCTAACATTTTAGAATTTTTAGCTTTTCTCACAGTAATAGGTAGGGATCCCCCCACAATAAATGGTGATTATTTAAGACATTGCAGTGCTGCGCAATAGTGAACAAACCATGTTTCCCAACCAGACACAATCATTTCATCCGTAAAGAAGCTAAATAGAAAACTGACAACAGACAAAGAGGATGTACCCCTGTCTTGACACTCCAACCCCGGGTTGTCTCCTGCAATTCTGGGATGATATTTATCTCCAAGCCTAACTCTAGGCTTCACTATGGATCTAGAGTTCCCCAAAACTCCTGCTATAGGAATTCTTGCATGTTACAGTCATGGCTAGAGATCAGATGGTCCAGTCCTCTCCAATTGCCACTTCACGTAACTTTTAGAAAACTAAAGGTAGCAAAAGCTCAGTTACACACCATCATGTGAGTTTGAGGTTCCTACCATTTATAGAAAAAAAAAAAAAACCTAACAAGATAACCTGATATCGGACTTCCCTGGTGGCGCAGTGATTAAGAATCCACCTGCCAGTGCAGGGGACACGGGTTTGATCCCTGGTCCGGGAAGATCCCTCATGCCACGGAGCAACTAAGCCCGTGTGCCACAACTACTGAGCCTGTGCTCTAGAGCCCTCCTAGATCCCGTACTCCGCAACAAGAGAAGCCACCGCAATGAGAAGCCCGTGCACCACAACGAAGAGTAGCCCCCGCTCACTGCAGCTAGAGAAAGCCCGCATGCAGCAACGAAGACCCAACGCAGCCAAAAATAAATAAATAAAATAAATTTTTTTAAAAAAGAGAGACACCGGAGGCAGACAGTCCTGTGTATGCGTGTGTGTGTGTGTGTCAGAAGGAACTCATGGGCATCACTTCGTTAGGAAAATTACTCTTCTCTGTACCTGTTCCCCAAAAAGCTGAACAGGAGACCGCTGCCTAAATTAATTTGTCCTCCCTTTCTTAAGCAACATAGTCAGAGATCTGGGTATCAGTGCCAATTCTGGTTATTTTTATACTCAAAAAATGAATTGGAAGATAGTTCAGAGGTAAGGGTAACCCCTTTCTTTAACGTTAACTGTAATATAGATCAGTTTACTTACTGCAGAAATGTCTGTGGGTGGCAACGTCTTGTATTCTCTATCGCCGCTTTCCCACGGAGCAATATCCATACACTTACAATCAAATATATTCAAGTTTCTTATCTCAGCTGCCCTGCGTGACTAGAAGCATCAAGAACACAGCGTGATGCAGGGAACTACATTCAATATCCTGTGATAAACCATAATGGAAAAGAATATGAAAAATATATATCTATGTATAACTGAATCACTTCGCTGTATAGCAGAAATTAACACAACATTGTAAATCGACTATACTTCAATTAAAGAAAAGCACAGTATGAGGATACAAGGAAAGGAAGAATGATAGCAAAGAAAGACCAGAAAGATGAGAGAGGACTTTCACAGCTTATTAACACATAGGTACTGTCCCTTACATTTAGAAAATAAATAGTTTTTTTTTTTTTTTTTTGCGGTACGCGGGCCTCTCACTGTTGTGGCCTCTCCCGTTGCAGAGCACAGGCTCCGGACGCGCAGGCTCAACGGCCATGGCTCACGGGCCCAGCCGCTCCGCGGCATGTGGGATCTTCCCGGACAGGGGCACAAACGCATGTCCCCTGAATCAGCAGGCGGACTCTCAACCACTGCACCACCAGGGAAGCCCAAACAGTTTTTTATTACAAATTAAATTACATTGCAAGTACTGTGGCACATGGCAGAGTGGAAGCATCTGTATAGCACGTTGACATGCCTCCCCCGGATCCTGCTCATGAACCCTCTTTGCTCTGATTCTGCAGGTTGATCTGAAAAGCTCAGTGTATCCAAGCAATGGAGGGAAGCTTGTTCAGCTCTGGATTCACCATAATGTCTCAGCAGCACATTTAAATTATATGTTTAGGCTGACAGGCAAACGTATTTCAGGGCAGAATCCTTAGGAAGCAGGAGACAGTTTCCTTCAGCCCCACGTCATCATTTGATGTAGACTGCCTATTCTCGAGGTATTATGAAAAATGGATTGGGACATATTTTCTTGACAGTGGGTAGACTAATGGAATCTGGTGACTGTGCTTTAAATGTGCAGAGGTTTGTTATAACATGGTAATAGAAATATCAGTTGCACTGACAAGTTAAAAAAATCCGTCAGTGAATGATAATGAAGTTATTTAAATGTCGACTCACTCGCAAACATTTTCCAAACCCTAAATTATTCTCACTGCTTTAACCTCATGCATCCTGAGTTACGCAGGAGCGGAGTCTGCGATGCAGCCAGTGAACCTTTGCCTTTGGAAGCTATTTTTATGCCCGCAAATGCACCAGGAACAATGGAGGTGGCTGCTCTTAATGATTTTAGGAAAGAAACAAAACACAGAAGCCGCAGCCCCTTGATTTAGAGGTAAAGGCTGTTCTGCTTTCAGGACATCTCATTTGAGTTGATTTCAGTGATGCCTTGATGCTTCCTGTCTCCAGGCTTCCCTCTACAGCCTGAGTCTTGGTTTTGTGACCTTGGCAATATGGCACGGTGTCTGGGAGAGAGTATCTCCCCTCTCTGGGGCCTGGAGGTGGAGAAGGAGGGGGTCAGGTTATTTGGATACTTTCTAAAGCCTTTTTGAAGAAGTAGCCTGGCTCATCCTTGGTTCAGAGAGTGTGTCCACCAGGCTTCATGTATTCATTCAGCCTCGGTATGCAGAAGGCACCTGTTATGTGCCAGCCTCATCCTGGAGACTAGGGACTTGGGGATGAGCAAAGATGTGCGCCGTCCTTATGGTACTTAGAGTAGTAAGGAAAGAGGCGCCAGGCAGAGGTTTCTCCATTAAAAAGTAGAGGAGCGTAGAACACGCTCACTGCCCTAGTCCGGCTTCATCCTGCACAGCTGATTGTATCTGCACACGGCAGGGACTGCAGTGGTTTTTGCCAGACTAAGTGAGCCTCTTAATTTTGCATTAGCAGAAATCCAGTGGGCCACACAAGAAGAGCAAACATCTGTGAAGTCAGCCACTCAGCCAAAAACAATTGGGTTTCACAAGTGTCTGGGGGACTCTTCTGAGAGCTAGGAAGACAGCTGTGCACAAAACAGACATCTTTCCTACTCTCATGGAGCTTACATTCTGGTGGAAGATGACAGATAATAAAAAAAAAACTAAAAATCTATCAGAGGGGGGTAAATACTATGAAAATAAAAGAGGCTAAGGAGGTGCAGTGCGCTGGGAGAGTGAGGGGGGGTCACTATTTCATACAGCACGAATGGTGTCCAGAAAGAACTGAGGGGCCATCTGTCAGGGTATCTGGGGAAAGAGCTTTCTAGATACAGAGAATAACAAGGCTGGAGTTGGCAGGGGTAGGCAGGAGAGGGGCAAAGGAGAGGGATTGAGGAATGCGCATCTCAGAATTATATCGCAAACCTATTAGATATAAAAGTAAATGTGACTTTTCTACAGCAAGTCTGGAGTTTGTTATGGAGACCAGTACACTGACTGCTTGGTTACTCAGATAGTGAGCTCCTGAGCCCAGTTCTGTTCGACTTCAAGTCGTTGCTTGTGCTGTTAGGCTGTGACGTCCTGGTAATCTTCATGAGCCATCATCTAATCATGAACAGTTTGACCCACTCACTCTGTGCATATTTCTTGGCTCCCAGGAGCCAAGGTGGACCAGATCAAAGACATACTTTCTTTACCTCGTACATCATTGTGAGAGTTTCTGGTTATGCTTTTCTGTTTTTTTTTTTTTTTAATTTATTTATTTTATTTATTTTTGGCTGTGTTGGGTCTTCGTTGCTGCGCGTGGGCTTTCTCTAGTTGCGGCGAGCGGGGGCTACTCTTTGTTGCGGTGCACGGGCTTCTCATTGCTGTGGCTTCTCTTGCTGCAGAGCACTGGCCCTAGGCACACGGGCTTCAGTAGTTGTGGCACGTGGGTCAGTAGTTGTGGCTCATGGGCTCTAGAGCACAGGCTCAGTAGTTGTGGCGCACGGGCTTAGTTGCTCTGTGGCATGTGGGATCTTCCCGGACCAGGGCTTGAACCCTGGTCCCCTGCATTGGCAGGCAGATTCTCAACCACTGTGCCACTGGGGAAGCCCTGGTTATGCTTTTCTTAATATCGATTCTCCCTGGCAGGGCCTCTGTATTTTTACTAAGTATGAAGAGAAGCGAAGTTTTGGCCTATACCACAAGGGACTTCTAATGATTTCAGTTCATATTCCTTTTACTAAGAAATACAAAGCTAGATTTTGTAAGTGTATTTCCTTTTCCTCTTGTAACTTTGGAGAGAGCCAGTGCAGCATGGGGTTAAGGGTACAGCCCAGAATGAGGGCTGTACCTCCAAGTTCTGTGGCCTTAGTTAAGCAGCTTACTTAGACATCTGAGCCTTCCTTATCTGTAGCATGTGACCATCAGTGTGCATCTCATGGGATTCTATATGAGCTGAAGAGCTTAGATCACATTGTAAGCACCCAATAAATGTTCATTTTTATTTTCTGTTAGGTTTCTTAAGCATAGCAGTCTCTTCAGCAATGGGATCCTGGCACAATTATTACAGAAGCAGAGTGCAAAATCTTTAGCTATCAAATTCCAGTTCTTACCCTTATCTTTCTGATCCAAGACCCACACAAAGGTACTAGCACATATCCTTTAAAATATGATATGTTAAATGTGGTTACATTTTAAAATGGTAATAGCTTGATGAAATAGTCTTATCTTCTAAGCAAACTAACTCTAACTCATTTTCAGTGATTCAGATTTTCCTTGAGGGTTCATGTGATGGGTTTTAGTTAAGTGTTGGACAAAGAATATGAAAAATCAAGAAAAAAAGATGAGTGATAAAATGTACAACAAAAGCTATCATTTGTAGATTGTTTATTACATACCAGCTATTGTGCTCGGCACTTTTTATGGATTAATTTAGTTTACAAATGATTCTGTGCTTATTTATTATCTCATTTGATGTTATAAAATTATAGTAGAGGAAATCCAATCACACATTTTATTTCTGCCACTCCTTGTGGAAACTAGCCATGCCGTGTATTCATCCCTTCAACTGGGGGACTTTTTGTCTTTTCAAAGAGATCGTAAGTTCTTGGAAGGCAGGTGCCATGCCTTGAATATGGTTTCTCTGCCCCTTAGAGAAGCTCATCTTAGTTCTATGCATATAGTAAATACTTAAATAAAGACATCTTTGAAATGTTCTAAAAGTCACTATTTAAGATACGTTCATAGAAAGGGTAGAATAAGGATTAAGGATCAAAAGGAAGAACCTGCAATCCTTGATTTAATCATTTGCTATTTATCAAGGCTGCTTATATTGTGTCTTAAATATGTCTGTGTATGATACATATATTTTAAGATTACTTCCCTTTATTGCCTTTACAACAGCAGTCACTGTGGTTAGCATAACTGGCATTTCTCTTTGCCGATTTGATTTGTTTTAAATATTTTTATTCTCCTTTTCTTATGAAACCAAGATCCATAATCTTTTTTTGGCTTTTTTGTTGTTATTGTTCTTCATATTGTTTCCCAAAGTATGTTGTTCAGAACACTAATCTCATTAGATATCTCTCAAGAATGGATCCTATAATCTAATGTGCTTTGAAAATGCTGCATGCAGTAGGCATGTAAGAGGTTCACAGTGTATATTAGAATAATAAAATTTAGGCATGTATGTAAGAATAATAAAATTTCTAAGTTCTGAAGTGAAGAAACATTACATTTTGCCTTAACAAGTGTTTCCTAACATTTTTTGATCTTAGGTCACACTCCTCTCCCCCATATCTAGAAATGATACTTAAAATATTTAACAGCTAGTGCACTGGCTCAACAGCCAGCCTGCTGCTCAACTGTCTGTCTTTCTCCTGCTCTTTTGGAGCCCACATACCTAGGAGACTGAATTTCCCGCATTTGACCATGCAGGCATAACTAGAAGCATGTGTTAGCTGTGCAGGGGAGTTTGCAGACGGGCACTGGGAATTGCCTCCCAGGGTGCAGTGCCTCCTCCAAGGTCACTGTCTCCTCCACTGGGGCTCAGGCTGACTGGAGTAGGCAGTGGCCATTCAGAACAGGTGCTGGAGCAAGTTTCTTGGGGACCTCTGCTGTGCCAGCCCTCAATCTTTCGGTTGCTGGGACTGTGAGTTCTCCCAGAAGAGACCATGGTGGTGAAGCTGGTGGAAGTAGCTATTCTGTGAACTCGGTGCAGTAACTGTTTGCCAACTGGTTTGCCAATATTGAGTATTTTCACTCCTGTGTCATTGTACCAGTGTATCCCAGCTGTCTGTTAGTTTTACCTATGATACTTGTCAACACTCTAATTCTAGTTCTGTGGGACAACCATGGAGAATTGCCAGTCTATGCCATTTGGGGTGTGTCGAAATACATCATTTTTTTTTCTTCTTTCTATCTATCAATTATTATAATACCATAATGCTTAAACATTTAGTTCTGCTGGAATTGAGAATTAACAAATTTCGATTCACTTTTTGAGCTTTGGAAAATCAAGGGGCAAAAAATGGCACAGAAAGTAATGGAAGATACCTGAAGTATCTGGATTGGTGACGTTATAACAAGAGAAAAATGCCCAATAACATATTGTAAGCTATCTGAAAAAGTTGTTAATGTAAATCTGAAATAGTCACTCCATTATCATCTTGTCACATTGGGATTTCAGTTAAATACACACACACACACACACACACACACACACACACACACACACACAGGGTTTGCCCTTGTAGTATGTTTTTTGTTTGTTTGTTTGTTTTTTTGTGGTACGCGGGCCTCTCACTGTTGTGGCCTTTCCCGTTCCCTCTCACTGTTGTGGCCTTTCCCGTTTTTTGTGGTACGAGGGCCTCTCACTGTTGTGGCCTTTCTCACTGTTGTGGCACAGGCTCCGGAAGCCAGGCTCAGCGGCCATGGCTCACGGGCCCAGCCGCTCCGCGGCACGTGGGATCTTCCCGGACCGGGGCACGAACCCGTGTCCCCCACATCGGCAGGCGGACTCTCAACCACTGCGCCACCAGGGAAGCCCTGTAGTATGTTTTTTGAATGTAAAAATATTCATTGAGTAGCTCAGAGATCAAGTTGATAGAAATTATAAGAAACTAATTATCATGCTTTTATAGACTGATTCCTACCTCTCTGGCCTCCTTTCCATTATCCCACTAGAAAAATTGAACCGTTCTCTCATCTCCAACATAGTCCTATTGATTTCCACCTATCACTAGGCAAAATTTATTAATGTAGCGGTATTTGTACATTTCATCCTCCTCTCATCACTGCCCCCCATAAATTTTGAATCTGGGTTTTTTGTCCTTGAACTTGTGAGTATTGTTCAGAATACTAAATAGAAAAAGTTATCCAATAAAAGGAGTTAGAGAAAGACTAGTGAAATTTTGGAGACAAGCAAGTCTTAATAAGAAGAGAAAGTAGACCCAGTAAGGCCAGGGTAAGAGTGGGGAAAAAATAGTCAAACACCAAGATTAGACTGAGTAAGGGAAGAAGTCTCAGATATTTCTTAGAAAGTAGAAGGGATTTTCACATCAAGATGAGTTTGAGGAGAAAAAAGTAAATATGGAAGGAGAATTTAAAGAAGTTTGTTGTGGTTCATGGATAAGATCTTCTGTGAAGAGTTTGGGATTATTCTTCAAATATTCTTGGCTATCAAGCCAGCGTTTGTTCAGTTCGGCTAGAGCACAGACTGGTCCTGAGGAAATCCAGTTATGTATTTGGATTACACAAGGTACTTCTAGTTTTTGATGCCCTGACTACAGCTGGCCCTTGAACAGCACAGGTTTGAACTGTGTGCATCCACTAATACATGGATATCTTTCAGTAGTAAATACTATAGTACTACACAATCTGTGGTTGTTTGAATCCTTGAATGCAGAACCACAGATGTGGAGAAACCACATATATATATATATATATATATATATATATATATATATATATATATATATATATATATATATATATATAGGGCTGACTGTAAGTTATAGGCTGATTTTTGACTACAGGAATATTTAGTTGGTGCCCCTAACTCCCCTGTTGTTCAAGGGTCAACTCTACATCCCTTTTCTAAAGCCCTACCGATTTTCCATTTTCAAGGTCCATAGTCCTTCCAAGAAACTTTTCATACCACTCCAATCTTCAGTGATTTGGAGTATAATCTAAATTTTATAACGTACTGACTATTTATATTTATTTACTTATAATTTATATATATAATATATATTATAATAATATAATGTCATTTATAATATTTATGTATTATATATATATGTATATATAAATTTTTAGGGTAAAGAGATCCCTGGGTCCCCAGCCACAATAATTCTTAATTCCTTAATTCCAGGAACTTATATTTTATAGCTTTCTGTCTCCAGTGCCTGGTCCAGAGTAGGCTCTTAATATATGGTGTTGAGGTTGTTAACAGAAAATTCTTCTATTTAGTCTTTATGGTCTATGGGAATATGCAACTTCTATCAATATCAGAAATAAATTAAAATAATTACATTTTTGTGGTTTTCTAATTAAACCAACTTTATTTTCTGAGTCTTGTTAATTTTTATCTCTTTCATTACACATAACACATTACAACTTTTTTTCTGCCTCTCAAAGCTGTTAGATTCTTGGGACTTCCCTGGTGGCACAATGGTTAAGAATCCACCTGTCAACGCAGGGGACACGAGTTTGAGCCCTGGTCTGGGAAGATTCCACATGCCGCAGAGCAACTAAGCCCATGCACCACAACTGCTGAGCCTGTGCTCTAGAGCCCGCGAGCCACAACTTCTGAAGCCCATGCGCCTAGAGCGCACGCTCTGCAACAAGAGAAGCCACTGCAATGAGAAGCCCGCGTACCACAACGAAGAGTAGCCCCTGCTCGCTGCAACTAGAGAAAGCCCACGTGCAGCAACAAAGACCCATGCAGCCAAAAATAAATAAATAAATAAAATAAAATAAAAAGCTGTTAGATTCTTGAGAGTAGGGGCATGTGTTGTATCCTGCTACATAGCACAGGTCCTGGTCCATTTTAGAGGCTCTACAAATGTAAAGGAATGAATGAATGAATTTTCATTGGGAATCTCCTATATGTATAAAGAAGGCTGACAAGAGATTTTATATGTTTCCTTTAAATTAAAAAACAAAAAACAAACAGAGCTATGGTATAATGTACACAACACAGGGCTTAGGGCCATGCTACCTAGAGTCAAATTCTAACTGGCTTTGAATAGGTCACTTAAGTTCTCTGAACCACTTTCTTCAAATACAGATAATATTTCCTACTGTACATGGTTGCAGTGTTGATCTAATAAGATGTACAATTCTGAAATATGTAATAGACTTACATAGAAGAGGTGATTAAGGCCTATTTATTCAGTCTGAATTAATAAGTTACTGACCAGCATCAAGAAGAGAGGAGAGAATCTCCAAAAAAGATAGAGTCAGTACCAAGAAGTGATATTCTCCCAACTCCAGGTGGCTTAACGCTGGAAAAGGCCACCAACTAGAATTGTGAAATTTCACTTATTATCAAGACATTTTCTTATTCTTAAATAATAGGAAAAGACTGAATGACCTTTGGAGGGACTGACCCACCATATATTCTATGGCTCATGAGAGAAAACACAGCTTGTAGATAAATCAGGAGAACCTGCTTTTCCACTTGCCAAAGATTAAGCAGAAGTTTGGAAATGTCAAATCTAAGTAAAAGGTCTTTATTTCTTTGGTTAATTCAAGGGACACCCTCATTCTCAATCTTTGAAAATTAAACACTTTCTTTATGCAATGCATGTACCTTAAGGAGCAGTGAGAGATGGAGTTTTAATTTTTACCAATTCAATTTAAATGCAAATGTTAACCACTCACATGATGCTACTGTGTACGTAATTAAGCATCATTATGTACTACATGAATCATTTAGAAACCTCTGGAGAGCCATTCTACTATGTAAAACATACATTATACTGACAAGCAGACAAATGACGTATATACTTCTGTCCTCATGAATGCTCCTTTTGAATTATAGGTCAACCGATTACGGGACAACCTATGAGAAGCTGAATGATAAAGTTGGGTTGAAAACAATTTTAAGCTATCTCTACGTGTGTCCTACCAACAAGCGTAAGGTAAGAGATGTATATTCAGAATGCTATTTATTCATGATGTGACTTCTGTCTTGGCTGGCTAACCTCTCTAAACCACCTAAAAATCCAATACAGTTAAGCTTTAAGAGATATAAAGATGAGCTGATGGATGTTAAGGTGGTAAAATGTCTGACACATCATCATTTTCAGATCAGCAGCTGTGAATGTAGGAGGGAGATGGGGTAGGTATATCATTACCATTTCCAAGAGACAGCTACAGGGAATGTCTTGTTGAGTGGATGTTCAGACTCTTGTTAAGAGCTCTGACCAATCAGTGACGAGAATCAGAATGAGCCTTGACAAAACAGAAGAAGAGATGGGATTTTCATGTGATGTCCCCCTGTTTTCCCTTGACATGGAGTAAATAGATTGGCTAGAGTTGAAGTAAATGCATTGTCCTACAGCAGGTTGGAAGTTTCATTTCAAAAGTTTATTCAGCCTGCACACAAATGTCAGAATGGAGGCAATGCTGGGAAACCTTGGTGATCATCATACACCACATGCTAATTTTACAGATGAGAAAACTAAGGTTCAAAGAAAGGAAATGACCTGCCCCCATCACAGAGTTATGGGCACAGTTGGGACAAGATTCAGATTTCTTGCTTGGCAGTCATACCATTTCCACTGTATAATACTACTCTTATGAAGAGGGTTTATTTACTCTTCAGAGAAAGATGTTATTTTCTTAGGAAGAAAATGTCTGCTTTTAAAAGAGAAAGACCTATTTGTCTCAAGAGGAGAGTGGTGTTACATTCATTGTTTGGTTTTAAAAATTTGCACTATCCAATTCTGAATTCTGACATGTAATTTCTAAGTATTATGTGAGTTATATGAATAGAGATGAGTATCCATCAGGAAGCAGAAAAAGGTTTTTCATTCATGTGTCCTAAGCCATATTCTGTTATGATGGCAGCCCTGATACCTAGGTTCTCATTTCAGATCTGTCAGTGGGTACTGTTAGTGACCTTGGGTAGGTAGGTGCCGCATTTTGTCATCTGGACTGTGGAAGGTAGATTAGTACATCTCTAAACAGTCATCCTCAACTCTGGCTGTACATTCAGAGCACTAGGCTTCCCCACATACGCAAGCCTTAGCCCCACTCCTGTTGCTCTGGGTTAGGCCTCAGGGAACTGTATCTCGTGCAAGCTCCCCAGGTGCTTCTGGTACATATCTGGGATTAAGAACCACCTAGGTAGGGAGTAATGTTTCTTCTGGCTGTAAACATTTCAAGTTTTTATTTTGGAGCAGCATAATTTCCCATTGTGCATAGACTCTGGAGTCAGATGGCTTGAGTAAAAACCCAGCTAAGCCACTTAACAAGTATATACCTATGGTGATTTACTTAATCTCTCCAAGCACAGTGTCATCAAATTGAAAATGGGGATAATTATAGTACCTACCTCATGGGGAAAGTTGTAAGAATTATATGAACTAAGTCATGTCAGGTGTTTAGCACAGAATAGTTAAGGCTTAATCATGTTTTCTCTTCACTTTATTCTCCTTTTCTCATCTTCCTTCTCCTTCTTCATATAATTATTGGAAGTGAAAGTAGTGATCATCCTCTATAAGTAGCTGTGTTCAGTAGAACTTTCTACAATGATAGAAATGTTCCTCTAAGCTATCCAATACTATAGACACTAACCACTTGGGGCTATTATTTGAGGTATGGCTAGTGTGACTGAGGAACCAGATTTTACATTTCATTTCGTTTTAATTAATTTGAATGCAAGTAGCCACATGTGGCTGATGGCCACAGTATTGGACAGCACAGTTCAATAATGTCAACCTCACAAATTTAGAGATTTCCCTTGAACGCTCCTATCTTCCCCTTCCTGGCTGATGACCGGTCCATCATCAACAATTACATCTAAACAATTTTGATCTGCTGTATACAGTCCTAAATTAAGGAGCCGAATTTATATCCTTTATTTTTTATAATGAGATTGAGTTATGTTTGTTGGCTTTGAATTGATTCTGGTAACCCCTATTGATTTTTCCTCTAGTTCACATTTTTAGTACATGTCATTTAGCAATCAACAATCTGTAGGCAGTATAGGATACAGAAAGAAATAAGCCAGCTTTCTACCCTCAAAGATCCCGTATTCTAGTAGTAAATGCACTATGACTTTCTGTAGTTGAGAAGTCTCTGGCTCTGCTTCCACCTAGCAGGTTACTTTGGGTGAGCCATTTACATTTTCCTGTTTGTAAAGTGATACAGGCGAAAACAAAGGAATTTACAGCTGGAAGAGACTTAGAATTGTTCTCATCTAGGGACAGTCTCTGTTTTATTAATGCCATTAGAAAGGAATATGATTTTTAAAAATAGGATGTCAAATATTGAAGGTAGGCATAGGCTCTTCTGTAGCAGCAGAGTATGTGGTAGTGACCTGAAGACTACAACACTGTTAACAGGAGCAGGACCTGAAGAGTGGGATCTCAAGTCCAGATGTAGCTCCTAAGACTAGAAGGAAAGCTTAGATGTGATACAGAATGGAGCCCTGCCACTGAATCTATTTATGTTAATACATCAATATCAATCAAGCTGCATACTTAATCTGTAGTTACCTGCAGGGCTTTCAAAAAAGATATTTGGGGCTTCCCTGGTGGCGCAGTGGTTGAGAGTCTGTCTGCCGATGCAGGGGACACGGGTTCGTGCCCCGGTCCGGGAAGATCCCACATGCCGCAGAGCGGCTGGGCCCGTGAGCCATGGCCGCTGCGCCTGCGCGTCCGGAGCCTGTGCTCCGCAACGGGAGAGGCCACAACAGTGAGAGGCCCAGGTACCGCAAAAAAAAAAAAAAGAAAAGACATTTGGCCATGGGCATTTAGCTAAAATTAAGACTTGGCTGATCCTTTTTCCAGAGAAGAAGTAGCCATTGCCCGTGACTCTGAGAACAGCTTTCTCTCTGCAGGTCAACTTCCAGAAGCAGAGGCAGGCCTGAGCTGTTTAAATCACAATGTTTATGGGTGAACCTAGGAGGAGGGATCTTTTCCTCTACAGATAAATGAGGCCTTCAGGGTGACTTTCTGAGATGCTGATAGATTTAAGAAATATTGGAGGACGATGAAGGTCTTTACAATGTGCAAAAATCAATAAAGTTGACATAGCAGTATATTTGTGTTCAGTTTTTCTACTTATGAGGTGAATTTATCACCATGAAATATGGACTTTCCCCCACAAAGGGACATACTTGAACCAAAGAGATGGTACCTGCCCAACATTTTAAAGTGTGAATATATTTCTCCCAATCAATGAGAGTTTATGTTATAAAAAAAGAAGAAGAAGAAGAAAAGAAATATCAGGCTGTATTAATTATGCAGGACAAAGGCATTGAGGTTTGCTCTAATTCTCCTAGGACTTCTGCGTCCTCCAGTGAAAAGGCAGGCTCCTTGAAAGGGTTGTATTCATTCTTTTACGTCTCTGGGGTGCTGTCTAACAAGTTAACATCTTTTGTACCAGATACTTTTCTCTCCTCTTCACATCAGTGAGAGCAACTGGAATAAAACTGACAACGGAGTAACTGTCTTCCATTCCCAGAAACTTGTTTTGCCTTTGCGTTCTTCTGGCTATTTTTAGCTGCTTATGCGGACAAGCACAGTTCTTCAATCAATATATCTTCAACAGCAGGCATCAGGCCCTGGCTTTGCAGGCAGCTTGTTAGGGGTATTACTGGGATCAGCAGCCGGGACGAAACAGGCCCTTATTTGCAGTTTAAATTGATGATCATTCATTGGCTATTTCTTTGCAAGCCTGCTGTAAATTACTGCAGCTTTCCTTGGATGTGTCTGTTACACTAAAAACTGTAATCTCATCATAGGTCAGTCTAGGAAATCTTGACTAAGAGACATAGAAATCGGGCTCCCAGGTATTATCCTAGCTCAAGCATCCTCTCTTTCGAAGGAACTCAGCACCTGGCCTCTGATAGATGAGGTAGGCTCAAAAGTACAAGGATGAGTGAGTCCTAGTGCCAGAGGAGAGGCAGGCTACCTATTCGTCACCATGCCTCCGAGGGAAAGTACTCCCCCACCCCCAGTTCATGATAAATCCCAAGTCTTGTTGGTTTCAGCAGTAGTTTATTGGCTTCCTACATATAATATTCTATGAGAAAAGATGACTTAACCTGCCGCAGAAATGAACATCTGGGTTGTAGATGGTGATGGGGAGAGCTAATACAAATGTATCAAAGAGAAAAAAATCAATGCTGAAATTTCAGTCTTACTCTTAAATTCTCACTGAGTTTATTTGTTTTCTGCCTAAAAAAGAAAACTTCTTTATACTCAATGTGCGTCTATCCGCAGTACCTTTCCTATCGCCCCCAACCAACCTTAGCTATGCTCCCTTCATGCGGTATTGTATAACATCTTTAAGGATTACAGAATACAGAATCCCAAGTGGAATTCATTGGGTGAGAAAAGAAGAAAAAAAGTGTTTTTTTTTTAAAACTCAGAACAGCCAATTCATTTAGTTGTTATAACCTTGTACTGTCTGTACAGTGTGTTCCCAGCAAAGAAAAAACCTAGAGACTATTTGTTCTTTATATTTCCTGTGCCCCACCCACCCACCCCCACCCACCCCCGCATATCCCAGTTCTTTCTCCTTTCTGTGTCATCACCACTTAATTAATATCTTTCCTGCTGAGAGAGCCTTCCAAGACTTGTATCCTATAAATAGGACCCTGGTTCCTCAGAGCACATTGACCATTCTTGCCGGTCTCTTGGTACATGCCAACATTAGACACTGTTTACATTTTCTCCAGATGTTTAGGTTTTAATTACCGTACTGTATGTGGCACTTTCTAAATAAGTGTATGGTTATTGACTTCTTGCCTCTTCTCTTTATATCCTGGGCATGCTTAATTCCTCTTGTCATTTGCTTGGGTGGTCTATATCATATACGTGACCTTTGGGGACAGGAAAGAGGTGTGGTTGATAGTGTCCTCCAACTTCTCTTAGGAAAAATGATGAAATCGTTGAATCAGAGCCTGAAAGATTTTGGAAATTTTAAGATTCTGCTTTTGCATTTAACAGACATGGAAACTGAGTCCCAAGAGTTTAGAGTCTTGCCTGAGGCAGCATGCAACTGGTGAATAAAAGAGCAAAGATCATTAGACCTTTAAAGCAGCGGTCCCCAACCTTTTTGGTACCAGGGACCGGTTTCTTGGAACACAATTTTTCCACGGAGTGGTGGGGGGTTGGGGGGGATGGGTCAGGCGGTAACGCGAGCGATGGGGCGCTATGGGGAGCGACAGATGAAGCTTCGCTTGCTCGACCGCCGCTCACCTCCTGCTGTGCGGCCTGGTTCCTGACAGGCCGCGGACCGGCACCGGTCCACCTGTTCCCGCCACCAATTCCATAAAATCGAATCAATTCCACTAATGAGATTTTCTCACTCCCCCTGACCTCCCAGGCATCTGCTTCTGTTTTCCTGCACTTCTCTCTTCTGATTATAGTTGTTTTTGACCCTGTATACTTGCCCCTTTAGAACGCAGGGTCCTGGATGGGATAAGTGCCTTGATTCACTCTGTTGTCTCTAACATGCGGAGCACAGGGTCTTGGGGTTCAGTCATGTCCAACACATGGCTGAGGATTTGTATTGAACTTAGGTTGGGTTTTGGACTCCTAGGCTGGAACTTGAAAAGAAAAATACAGTGTGAAACCAGCTGTGACATATTTATTTTCTCTAATAAAATTAATTATTTCAAGTGAATAAACAAGAACAGTTAAAAAAGAAAAGAAAAAAATCCCTGTAGGTTTTAGTAATTTCTAAGCCATATTGTATAATTTTATGTTTTCTAGCCAAGAAGAGCATGATTAATATTTAAAATGCCAGGACTCTGCATAGCACTCACTCAGCATTATCCGGCGAGGCCGAGGGGAACGAGTGTATTGTATAATACATCAAAGGGGGTGCATGACATTTCCCTTAGCAGACAGGCAACACTTGCTCATTCTACCCTGACTCTTTTATCTGTCCCTTTGTATACAAGATCATGCGTTTGCCTCTAATCTTTTAAAAAATCATGTATGTTTCATTCATAAACACGTGCAATGCATGAATTTAGGGACAGAGTGGAAGTGGCATTTTCCAAACTTCAGTAGAAGTGACTTTTTTTGGCAACAAATGCTTGCTCGCCTGCACTTAACCTGAACAATGATGGCTAAAGGGAGAGATAATCTCCTTTGATCCTTCCTGGGTACAGCTGAGTGTTTGTACTTCTTTAGTCCATCACGCATTGTTCCGTTCTTTTTTTGAGTGTTCAAAAATCAGATCAAGGGCTTCCCTGGTGGCGCAGTGGTTCAGAGTCTGCCTGCCGATGCAGGGGACGCGAGTTCGTGCCCCGTTCCGGGAAGATCCCACATGCCGCGGAGCAGCTAGGCCCGTGAGCCATGGCCGCTGAGCCTGCGCGTACGGAGCCTGTGCTCCGCAACGGGAGAGGCCACAGCGGTGAGAGGCCCGTGTACCGCAAAAAAAAAAAAAATCCGATCAAATCCAAGAAAGCATGCCACATCTACATTTTTTTTTTCCTCTGGGTGATGCTCCAACAGTGATCCAAGCCCCTGAGTTTCAAACAAGCTACAGAATAATAAGTGCAAAGTTCTCTGTTTGAAACAGGGGCAGACTGCCAGGAGCAGTCCCCACGAACGAACTCCCTCATCACCCCAAGTTGGCCCCGGGGAGCCCTCTGGTAACTCCTGGGCTCCACAGAACACAGTTGTAAAAAAACAAAAATGAAAACACTGATCTAAGCCATTCTCCCTCTGTACATGGAACTACACTTGAAACAGCCATGTACTTTGTACTATTTTATATAAATCAAAGCACCTATGATAACATTGATAGATTGAAAAAGCTAATCAAACCACGGTCTTTTCAATTTTAGCACAGTATATTACAGAGTAGGTACGCAGTTGAGTTTTATTGACTCTTATCTGTGCCTCTCTAACACTAATGTTAAAAAAAGAAAAAGGCAGATTCAGAATGTGCCTGATTTCTCAGAACTTATCAGGTTAACTAGTGATTCACTGTTGTATTTCATGCAGCTTTAAGTAGCACTAAGTATCATTTTATTGTTGTTAGAAAGAAGCTTCTTGCATAATTAACATCACATATTTGTTATTCCTCATTTTTAAGATGTTGTATCTATCACACATAATAAGCAACTGATACATTAAATATTAATCATGAATTGCTGAACTAAAAACAACTAAGTTATATCTGTATAAGGATCAAGTTTATATGATGTTGATGTTATAATTCAGAGTTTTATTAGCCACATTTATGTTAAAAAACATACAGGTAGCTAGCTAAATTTTAAACAGGTAGAATGGTGATATGATAAATATATCCACAGGTCAACCTCTTCTAAGTTTAGATAATGCCTTCTAGTTGACTTCAGGTGGTATTTCTTTCCCAAAGGGGGAAAATAGAACTCTGTCTTTTGGTGTTACTCCTTTTTAACAAATGTAATTAATCAGGGTAGAGGTAGCCTGAATTAGTCTAGAAATATTATGAAGTAAGATTGATCTGAAAACTGCATGTTTCTTACACCACTGAGTGGGTCTCAGAAGGTAGGTTGCCTCTGTGAACAGAAGTTCTCAAAAATGAAAGGAAACCTGTATCAGAGGCTGATCATTCTACAAATATGCATAATAGACTATCTGCTTAACCTTCTTTGGGGAGATCTTTTATATTTAGTTATCTACCTCCTTATTCATTTATTTTTGTCTCATCATCTGTCCCTGTTAGAATTTGTTCTCTGAAGTTCTGGCTGACCTAATGTTAAATGCCCATCCATTACCCTTTTATGAAGGTCAGATGCATTATTTCAGGTTGGTTCCAAGTTATGCTCTGCTGTGGAAAGTGGTCAGAGGTCTTTTCAGCATTCTGGTCTGTTTGCTTCCAGCATACTCCCTGTGGCTTCTCAGAGGTTTCCATCATTCAGTGTTTGACACACTGTATCTAGAACATTTGTTTCTAGTGAATAGCCGTGCCTCTCTCATGATGGATGGAGATGAATGCCCGCTGCTACAGGAAATGTGCCGTATTTACTAGGGCGGGAACGTTTCACTCCAATATATCAGATCTGCCCCAAGCTTTCTCCCAGTGCTGTCAGGAAAAACAGAGTTGATGTCCATGAATCTTTAATAAAATCACTTTTTTCTTCCCTGGAGAAATTAAGAGAATACCTCAGGAGAATAGCTGAATAGAAATTAAGAGAATAGCTCAGCCTCAGGCGCTAAATTGTTTCCATTTAAACATTCCTTTTTCTGACCTGACCTTCCCCTTGACCAAATCTTCTTTTGATGGTTTTTCCCTCTGTTCCTCTAGGCATCCACCTCCCATTGTACTGGGTTCCCAACTGATAACATGTTTCTCATTCCATAACCCTCCAAGTCAACTGCTTAAAATAAGTTTCGCAGGACAAAATACCATAGCTTGTAGGTACAAGATGGGCTTAGATCTTCATAGGTAAAAAGGCCCGTAGTATGGGATGTACAATTTGATGCCTGGGACAGAGCAGTTTCTTCTTCTTTGCCTGCTTGGGGCTGTGTGTGCTTGTTTGGGGACTAGAATACCAAGTGTCTCCACGATTGATGGCATCTGCCAACCAGGAAATGAGCACACCTGTAGTGGAAAAAAGGACTGTGCGATGAATCCAAAAAATACAGAATGGGGAAAAGTAAAACAGCCTGAGTACACAGTCTCTCACAGATAAGAGAAGAAAGGGTATAGGAGGAAAGACACAGATGTTAAGCTAAGAGGGATGATGGCAGAGATTAGTGCAAAGCATTTGAAGTAACAAAATGGTGATGAGAGAAAGCTAGTATAAAGCACAGTGAAGACATAAAGTTGAAGAAAAAGAAACAATAAAATCATAAATATTTTCAGCAGTAGATTAAGGATCTCTTGAGATCTCTCAGAGAGAGGAGGGCTGGCTAACTCACCAGGAACTTATTAAGGCTTTCAGATGGAGTACCATTTACCTTTATCTCTCTGTTCTTCCTGAGTGCTTTCACAGGGGGAAAAGATGTCGATGGCTGTGGCCGAAATTGGTTTTGCCAGGAAGGAAGACACAATTATGACTCAGGTGTGGAGGAGTGGCAGGCCTAGATCCAGGCTCCCCAGTGGCAGGTTCAGATATCACTGCCGCTGCCTGTGCTTAATGAACTTCTGTCCTTTTAAAGCTGTCTCCCTTGGCTGCTCTCCGTGCCTCTATGGAACGGCCTCTTCTATTTATGTGTACATCCGGTAGTTTCTGCACTTGTCAGATGCACCAACTCAGCCTCTATTAGCAGTCATGGTGGAGCTACACTTTGTCATTTGAAGGTGGTCATTGTGAATTTTTGCCTGGTGGGGTCATTAGTCGTGTCATGGTTAATCTGATGGACCCTGGAGCCAGTCTGCCTGGCTTTCAATTCCAGCTAAGCCACATACTAGGCGTGTACGCTTAGACAAGGTTTTATGTGTTGGTTTGTTATTAACCTCTCCGCGATACAGTTTCCTCATCTCTAAAATAAAATATAACGATTGTGTCCGTATCAAGAAGTTGTGAAAAGAGTTATAACAAGCAGAGGAACGGTGCCTGACACACAGCAAGTATTCGATAAATGTTAGTCTCATTGTTACCATTTTTATCTGTTTCAACTTATATGGCCATGCCTTATGCTATCATTTGTCAACTCAACTGAAATTGTTAAATGCCTATGTTGTGCCAGGTCTTTTTTAAGGACTAGGAAGCAGAATAGAAATAGAAGACATTGTCTGCTCTTAAGGATCATACAGTCTGGCAGAGGAGATGCATATATAAACAGTCAACTACAAGTATAGAAGTTATGTATCATAATAGCTATGTACATAGAACGCTATTTTGGGGGACTCAAGGAAGGCTTCACAGAGAAGCAGATATTTGTCAGAGGAGAAGGGAAAAAGCAGATGAAGAGTGTCTTTCAGTGTATATGTTGTGAGGAACCAGTGTTCACAGATCACAGTGCATACACAGCATTGACTAATTTGCAAATATTAAATAAATAAGCCGTGCCTATTTTGACTATTTGTGGCTATGTTAACATGCTAATTTCCATTTATACCTGACTATACTGACTAATCAAACCAAAATAAAAGTCCCCGTGACCCAACTGAATTATAATTCTAACACAGTAACATAAAGTTTTTCAATTATTATAAATTTTCCCTGTCTTTATAAAATGAATAAATAGGCAATGATAACATTATTAAAATTGAATTAATAAAACTAAATTTGACCTTACTATAAATGAGATACATTCAGCATTTATCTTAAGTAACTATTGGTCAGACAGAACTATTGATGAGATTTGGAGGTGCAATTTTAAGAAATCAATTGACACATATTTTATGGAACACCCTGGCTTGGACCCAGTTCTTTGCAAGCATATTGGTGAATATTAAAAAAAAAAAAAAAAGTGCGAACCTTGCATTGCCCTTATGGAGTTTACATCCCCTCTGTGAGGATGCAATTAAAGAATAGTGCAAGACAGAAGATGATGGATTTCATGGGACAGATGACAAAGACTCTTAAGAGTTTGGAGAGGACTGTAGTCTGGGATAGGCAGGAAAACGGCCTTAGAAGGCTTAGAATGATCAGTGAAGCGGACCCGTACAACACAGGGTCATGACATTCACAACAAAAAATATATAATTTAGTTGAACCAACATTTATTGAGTTCTAGGCAGGAGAGATACAAACATTCATATAACAGGGGGCCCTGTGTGCAAAGACAGGGAGATTGAAGGGGGAGCATGCAAGTAGAGATGAGCATGGGGTTAACATTGGTACAGATACTGTACCTTTCATTTCCTGAAATCCCAATAATCTGAGAATATATATTATATGGTCCTACTCTTTTGCATCTTAAAAGTGCTCTTCACAACGCTCCTTTGACACACTGTTTAACCTAATAGTTGATTTAGAAAATATGGACCCACTTACTGAACACTTAGGAGAGCACCCAGATCAGGGCAGTATTACTGAATGTTGAGGATGATGGGGAAGTGAGAAGAAGGGAGTGAAACATGGCCATAAGAGAAGCAGTCGAAGCAGTCAGGGGGGCTCTGTCAGGTCCTCCTGATTTGGGGGATCAGTGGGCACTTCTGGTGTTCCAACGACTAGTCGTTCACCTTTGCCCCACTATTTTCTAAAAGGGGCCCAAATTCACTTGAAAGGACAGCTACGACTTAATAAACGCTGACGCTTTCCCCTTCAGTAAAATTTCACGAGGAGGACAGTAGCTTTAGGAGCCAAACCACGCATCCAGTTTGACTCCAATAATTATAGCGTTTGAATTCCAGAGGGATCCAGAGCTGAACTTCTGCTGGGGAAAAAGACGTTGGCTCTCAGGAAGGCACTTGTGTGATATTGGAAGCAGTCCGATTCCTTTTGAATTTAAGTTATGTGGTGTGTTTGTGTGTGCCCACCTCTTATGCTTTATGAATGTGTTATTTAACCAACAGATTTAGTATTTTCTCCACTGGCTAAAGCTGTTTTTGTTTTGTGGGCCCAAGCCCTTTGTGCTTCTGTTTGGAAGTGCATTACTGACATTTACAAACTCCCACAGAGGACTCAGTCAATTACCACCATAGATGCCCATTGTTCCAAGAGAGCTGACCTTTACCCCTAGGCATCAATTAAAATCTATTGCTTCCTACCGCTGCCTGTGCTTGCTGTAATTCTGGCTCAGTGCCTGGTATGACTGGTGGGACGCATTCTTCTTAGTCCTTAGTCGTGATATTGTTTTTCTTCCATAAGAGAGTGACCTGCGAATGGAAACTATGTTTTCTCTGGAAGAAAAAGAGGCAGACCACAAGAGTTGACAAGTTTTCAGTTCAATCACCTTTTGTGTCAACACAAATGAAGACCCTAAATAAATAATTAGGCAAAAATGCGGACATTGCCTGTAGGTTTATCCCAGATCCACATATCAGCAGTGCTGCCAGTTACTTCAGGATGATGATCTGTTGCTAACTGCAGGGCCGTTCTGCCCTAGGTATAGCTGGCCTGCTCCATGGCAGGCTGACAGAGAGACTGAAGCCCCAGAGAGCAGAGGTCAGGCACGGAGCCCTCTGCATGTCAAATTAAGTGTTACTAGCACACTGCTAGGATGGTAGCATTTTAGGTAACGTTAAATTCCTTTCTTTAATGGAGTGTGAGATCAGGGCATTCAGAGCCAGTAGCAGTTTGTCTGAGATCACAGATGTTCATCATAAGAAGATTGGTAACTCTGGCCGACCAGTAGCCTTAAAACATTCTTATTTGGGGAAATAAACTTGATGATGTGTTCAGAGGTGTAACATCTCTTTTGTAATTCTTTCCACTCTTTTTTTTTTTTTAATCTTTGTATCTAACGTGACTTTTTTAAAATAAATTTTATTAGAGTGCAGTTGATTTTACAATGTTGTGTTAGTCTCAGGTGTACAGCAAAGTGAATCAGTTATACATATACATATATCCACTCTTTTTTAGATTCTTTTCACTCTTGACTTCTATTTCCCCCACCTTCTATTGTGACAGAGGTACGATGCTGCTGACATTTTAATGAGGTTTGAAGCCAAATTCTACCAACCCAGTTATTTTGGTAGAAATGGCCGTCCGTAAACACAGTGACCCAGGAACAAGTCTCTCTATACTCACATGGAGACAAGAAGTCCCCATTTGCTAAAAGTGAATGGAGCTTGAAATTTGCCTTTCCCTGCTTAGTTTAAAATTCCAGATCTAAGCAGGTTGAAGTTGGACAGAAAGCACCATCCTCTTCCTGTAGAAATAGCCTCTTCCTCCCACCTTCTCCCTGCACCATTAGTGAGAACAACCAGACTGAGATAATGCAATTAATTCTTTGATCTGCAGAGAGAACGGTTCCTGCAGTTTTATTAGCCTCCCCCATTTTCCCGTCTTTACTAGTTGAAATTTTATAGACGCATGAAGATTATACTTGTATGAGGGCTTAAAATTTCCCAGGAGCCACAACGCTTCGTTCTTCCCCACCCCACAGGTCTTTGTAGAGCCTGAGAGTGTAGCGTGGTGAGTGGGAATCATCTGGCTACCTGGAGGTCCATGTCAGCATCCCATTTCCCAGCAACCAATGGGAACTGGTTAAGCTCATATGATAAAGCCCAGAAGATTATCCAACCCAAACCATTTGGCTCCATTTATTACAAATACAAAGATTCGCCCGTGGTTCGTTATGTCCTCCCATACAAACCCAACTCAGGGGAATTACAAAGAACTCGGAAATAAATGTGGGAGAGAGCAGTGTGCAAACTGGGTATTACCTGGCTACAACTGCTTAGTTTGTTTCTTCTTCTTCCCATCCCTTCTTCTCTCCCTCCTTCCTTTCTTCCCTTCTTTCCTTCCATCTTTCTTTCCTTCCTTCCCTCCCAAAGCTCATTTATATGAAAGAGGGAGTAACGAGACCCCCTTATATATTTAAAACAGAACGTGTTTTCAAAATGTTTACATAAATGTGTGTGTGTGTGTGTAATCATCTCATCCTTACAAAACTCTATAAAGTGGGTAGGAGAGTTTGTGGTATTTTCTACCTGAGACCTAGTTAGTGGCTAGTGGTCTTTAACTAGAAGCCAGTCTTTGCATATCGGGTCTGTGTTTCTTCTCTCTTAGTTTACCGTTTTTCAGACATTGCTCCAATTTTCTTGTCTGGGAGGGTTACTTTTTACTAGTGTTCTTGAGGCTAAGTGCTGATTCCTCTATAGACCTTAAATAAATTTCATGTTTTAAATATGAATTATATAATCTCAGATAAAAGGTAAAGCACAGAGAAAATGTAAAGGCAAACCACATTAATTTTGCAGGCTCCAGACGCGCAGGCTCAGCAGCCATGGCTCACGGGCCCAGCCGCTCCGCAGCACGTGGGATCTTCCCGGACCGGGGCACGAACCCGTGTCCCCTGCATCGGCAGGCGGACTCTCAACCACTGCGCCACCAGGGAAGCCCCACATGTCACATTTTAAGTCAGCTTGTATAAAATCATCCAGCCTCCTGCTTATCATTTCTTGATAACAGCCTTGACAGCTTTACAGGATAAGCCTGGTGTCTTTAAAAATCTGAAAAAGATTCCATATAGAGAGTCCCAAGGAAACCTCATTGTATTTTATTTATTTATTTCTTTGCGGTACGCGGGCCTCTCACTGTTGTGGCCTCTCCCATTGCGGAGCACAGGCTCTGGACACGCAGGCTCAGCGGCCATGGCTCACGGGCCCAGCCGCTCCGCGGCATGTGGGATCTTCCCGGACCGGGGCACGAACCCGCATCGGCAGGCGGACCCCCAACCACTGCGCCACCGGGGAAGCCCGGAAACCTCGTTTTAACTCCAGGTTCCAGTACTGGATCCCAGGAAGAACTCAGTCAATACTTGCTAAAAAAAAAAAAATAATAATAAATTAATTAATGGGTAAATGAATAAGTAAAAGGAAGTTCAGGAATATTTTTCTTCCTCAATATTTCTAAGATTAGAGCTGCCAACAATAATTAGGATAGATTTGCTGTGGCAGGAGGATGGGCAGTGACCCTCATAGTACTTTCCACCTTTGTCATCACATTCCTATAACGGACACTATCCCTCACCCGGGCTCTGAGCTTCCCTGGGGACCCAGTAGGCCATCTGTATTTACTCGCAGTATGTATTTGAATACTCTGGGTTGTTATTTTCCACTAAAGGGAACGCAGATCAGAAATACACCTATCCCTGGGATTTCCCTGGTGGCACAGTGGTTAAGAATCCGCCTGCCAATGCAGGGGACACGGGTTCAAGCCCTGGTCCGGGAAGATCCCACATGCCGCGGAGCAACTAAGCCCGTGCGCCACAACTACTGAGCCTGCGCACCACAAGGAAGAGTAGCCCGCACTCACTGCAACTAGAGAGAGCCCACACGCAGCAACGAAGACCCAACGCAGCTAAAATTAAATAAATACATGTATATAAAAAAAAGAAATACACCCTATCCCACCATCACACCTGTGACCAGTGACAGGGAGAACAAGATAATCGTCCAATGTTTGGTACAGGACCTGCTTAGAGGTAGATTCCGTTGTCCTGAGCGATGCTCCTTGGAGAAATCACCACTGAGAAATTGTCCTCCTGTCACTGCATGTACACGCTGTCATGGGTGTGTTCTTCCCCTTGCACAGCTTTATTCCTGAGCTCTGAGTAGACCTTGTGACTCCATCATTGCCTTTCATCTCTGAGATACTGTACCGTCATTGAATCTCTAGACACTCACTTTTTCTGCAGGAGCCACTGCTTCCTCTCAATTTCTTAGAAAAGAGCTCCTTTTCTTCTAAGCAATTTCCTCTGCAGTATCAGTGGAAAAATATTATTTATTCTTCTAAGACTGGACACGTGGGCCCTCATGAATAAACTTCTTGCACCCCTCCCCAATTTTTTCTTTCTACATCAAATGTATAAAGGAAATAATTAAAACTAGGAGAGAGAGAGATTTAAAAGGATGTATTAGAAAGGACATTGTTTAAATTAGACCTAAATTAGAATGAGAAACCTCCCTTAAGCCTCTTAAGTGGTGTCTGAAGTAACGCAGACTCACACTTTTCAAAGAAGTAGTAGAACAACAATGGTTCATGCTTCTCAAGTCAATGATTGTAATAAACTGTAAGCTGTAAGATATACATGTGTGAAATGTACTAAGAACATTTTCATGCATAATGATAGCTGATGCAGAAAGGAAACAAAACAAAACTCTGAAATCAGGGTAAGTACCATAAGTGCCATTTTAATGTTGAGAAAACTAAGGCTCAGAGAGGGGGTTGTCCAGTTAGTGTAGCTGCACTAACATGCACGAGGACTCGGCAACATGGAAGTTTTCCTAAGTTTCTTGGTTAACATTCACCTTCCCTACCTATTAACTGAAGAGTATAATCTCCCTACGGCCACACTTATTTCTTCTAATGGTGCATGTGACATACTCACTTCTGCTCAATGAAGCAAGCAGTAAGAGTGACTCTGTTTTTTAGCCATTTATAGAAGAGTGCTGTAACTTGAATGTTCTGATATATTTGGATTTCTCTCTATATATGAAAATACTGAAGGATATATCTACCTGCCTTTCAGAGATTCGTGGAATGAAGTGACCAAATTAGTACTGAGACTCCTAAACCTTGGCATATGTAAGAATCATCTAGAGAGTTTGTAAAAATGTAGATTCTGAGGGCCCGTTTCTCAGAAAATCTGGGTCAGAAGCTCTGAGAATCTGCATTTTAACAAGCAGGTACCACCTCCCCATCCTCCCATAATTCTGTTGCATATGGACCTAGGGCCACACTTTACTGAACAAGAGATGAGCTGTCCTAATAGTAAGGTATCATTTTTCCAGGAATCTCTTGGTTTCATTTTTCTTTATAAAAATAAGTAGGTAAAACTCTTGGTGTTGGTGACAGAGTATAAAATACGTGTTATGTGTTTGGAGCCAGCTGCCCTCTACTGGACAATGGAAAATTTGATGTGAAATTAGACTGTTTCTCTCCCTTTGTACCTTTGACATTAAAACTGTGTTCATGTTTCCCGTCTCAGAAGGACAGCGGTGTTATGCATTTGACCACTGGATGGGATAAAGTTCCGGAACACGCAGACACATTCAGGGCATCTTTGAGATTTAAGAAAGTGGTGAAGCCCAGTCTTTAGGAGTGGATTAGGAAAGCATGAGGTGCAGGCTGCATGGTGCCCTCTACTCTTCCACCTGGGAATGAAGGAGGGGCTAGAACAAGTAATTCCGAGAGCTGCTTCCCAGCCATGTAACTTTGCAGAGGTGTGGGAGGCTGCTTTTACAGTGTTTTCAAAGATATTTGATCAACTCAGGGAGGGGGGCTTCTTGAAATTTTATTTTTTGAGAGTTCTACTCCGTTATTCCAGGGTTCTAGTTTCATTCCTTTGCACAGCAAGTAGCTCTGTCTTGGCATGAAACGCAGGCAGCCCACACAGCCCTATTAGATACAAATTGCTATTCAAAGATCCCATGAGAGAGGAACATGAAAAAAAAATGCAGGTGTTTTTTGAAAAACAGATTTGGAAATAAGTTCTAATGTGTCAGGGTCTGTAAGATGAGCGAAGAGAGGAGTTATCACTGCTTTGAGGCTGGACCAAGGAAAGGGTAATTTTAAGGAAGCATGTATGTGTGAACTTTCATCTATCACTGAATTTGAACCTTCGCCACCTTCCAAAAGAAAGAAGGATGGTAGTGAACATTGGTACTTTTTATTTCATGTCTATGAGACCTCCCCTTCCACACCCACAAACTCTAGATAAGTGAAATTTTAAAAAAACAAGAGGAGAAAATGACTCCTGTTTGGAAAGAGACAGACATGAATGCACAGAGAGGGTTCTTTCACTTTCATCCAGGGCCAGGTGCTCAGATCTACCTACCAGATTCTGGAGATTTTGTTTACAGTGAAGGAGAGTTTATGAACGCTGTAAAATGAGTGGCAGAATAAATGGATCGGATACCACCAGCTGCTCCTTTTCTAGCCCCTTCCTTTGTACTCAACGACTCAGCCTTCTTCTGTCCCAGCATCGCCAAAGTGTGGCTGTCACTCATCTCCGTTTTGTGGTTTGGCTGTCATGTCTTTCAAATTCCTGCAGTGACAAGTGGAATTGAACAGGGCTGGCCGGGGGATCCTGGCAAGAGAAGAGAGCCTTCCTGGGAGACCAGTGCAGAGCCAATCCCGCTGTATTCTCAAAAGGGCACCCTGGCTGCAGAGCCTCTCAGCCAGGAGAAGAGTGAGTTCTTCCATCCCTGGCACCTTCTGTCGCCGCGCCAAGGCCAAAGTCAGGCTTCATTTCTGATGTCCAGGAACTTGCCTTTTAGTCTGGGACGTTTTTTCTTTTGTTTTTGTGGGGGGTTTTTGTTTTTGACTAAATAGCCCCTCCCTCAAAAAAAAAAAAAAAAGAAAGAAAGAAAGGAAGGAAGAAAGTGTGCCTCGGCTAGAAGAAAAGCATGTAAAGAAGGAATCTGAGTCTGATGACTTGGCTCGAATCCCACATCTTGTTTTTGTTACAACTGGCCGTAAAATGGACGACTGCTTCAGAACCTCTCAGCTTTTCTCTGAACAAGTTCAATATCCTTTTTATTTCCTTTTGCTCTTGTGGCTTAGCTCGAAAGTTTTGTAAGGAAACAAGAAGAAGCAGTGTGACTACTGTATGTGGCAGCAGGAAAGGGGCTGAAAACATCAGGGAGTGTTGTAGCTTCATCCTCCCTGCATTTAGGTGAATGCTGAAGAGTGAGGCTCCAGAAGCAGCCAAACTTCACCCAAGTCCCAGCCTCAGTGGCACTGGTGTGTGTGCTTGAGGATGTCTTCCTCTGTGCAGTGGGGAAGATAACATGGATGGGGGGGGTGGTGAACACGAAATGAACACTGTACACCTGAAACTAATATAATATTATAAATCAACTATACTTCAATAAAAAGGAAACAACACACACAAAGCACATGGTGAATAGCCTTGAGTACTATGTGTTAGACACAAATTTTCTTTCAAGGTACCAGGTTTTTGCCTTTTGTGAACTCAGAATCCATTGGACATTTCGATTCTGATGTGCCCTTTGTGGGCAAACTCAAAGAACAATTGCAAAATGAGAGATTCTTTTTCCCCCTATGGGAGATCATCTATACCTGCTGTTGCAGGGAGCTTTTGCTGTAAGGGGCAGATGGTCCTATTTTAGGCAAGTATGAGTAGCGGGACCAGTCTTGGAGAGAGTGAAGCCCAGAGGGGTTTGAGCCATTTGTTCTGAGATGCATAGCAGGTGGTTTTATTTCAGAACCAGTAGTAGAATCCCAAACATTTTATTCCATCTGGAAAATGGAGAAAGTATTCATTCTCCTGCCTCTGAGGATTATTAAGAGAAAAATGTAATCATATATGAAAAGATATTTCGATTTGAAAAATCAGGTTCAGGTATACAAGGTCAATGTTTTTATAGTTATTTCCAAGACAACTTTTTGGAAAAATGTGACCATGGGGAAGGAGGGTGTGCTTTATATGGAAGAGGCACTAGTTGAGGTATGGACAAACGAATGTGTATGGGGGAAAAAAAGAAGTAGGAAGCAGATTTCTGAAGAATTACACCTTTCAGTCATTTTTGGGGGGAGGTGGGGGCTTGGTTTTTGCAAAATTATAAAAGGGAAGTGCCACCTACAGTGCAGAGGGAATTTCAGAAAGAAAACAAAGATCCCTAACTAGGATGAAGATGGCAGTCTCCTGATTTTAATTACCACCCTCTTTATCGAAAGGCATCATTCATCACTTGGCCTTAAATATACTCTCCTCTGATGTACACATAAAGCCACACAGTTTTAGGTACCAGTATTTCTTCATCTGTGAGTAGGGATAGTGACACGTGTCCTGTTAGCTCCTCGTATGGTGGCAAGGACCAGGAAATCACAAACACAAAGGTGATGCCTATTTATGGAGCTGAATTACATATTCTAAAGCTGCATTAACACCACGATGAGGAAACTTGAGAGAGTGTGTGATTAATTCCTACAGGACAGGCTTTTGAAGGACTCTGAAAGAGAAAAGTTTGGAGCTGGACGTTGGAAAATGGGAAGGCTTCAAGAATGCCTTGACATTGTAAGCTAATGGGGGAATCATTGCCGACGGCAAAGGAGGCTGTGGTGACTGGGCTCGCTGTGCAAGTTCTGCAAATGACTTAGCTCCAGAAACTCTGTTTTAACCCCAAAGTAGTTGGAGCTCAGCAGCCTGTATCTTCCCGGCAAAAGAACCCAAGAAGACGGCATGGGAAAAAGGCTTTTGTCACAGACTGCCTGGTGGAATTCAGTTGCTTGGAATGGAATCTGGCCAGGGCAATTGCTGCTAATATCACTACCCTGGCAGAACGTTTCCAGGGAAGCTTTATGCCTTTGCAGGGTCAGGACCTCCTTTTACGTCTCAGTGAAAAGCCTGCAAAACCACAGCCGGAAGTCAGCAGTCGAGAGAAACCACTCTTCTTGTTGAGATCTGCAAACTCAACATCTGAGCCCAGAGGGGAAGGGCAGGCAATAGGACCTTAGGGCTTTTGAGGTAGAGATGGCAACCAGAGTCTCAGTGCTTAGTCAGTGAAACAGTTTAGTATATCATCATGCCTTAAGTGCCATTCAAACAAGTTTACATTTGCAAAAGGGCCAGCTCCTTATTCAATGTTGTGGTTTGGTCTCTATCCAGACACAAACGTTAGGAGGAGAAAGGTTTTTTTTTTATATATATATATCCAGCCCTGCGTCCTCCTAACTGATGGAATCCCTGTCTCCCTTGCCTTTTTCTTTCCTTCCTTCTTTTTCCAAAGCAGATGGTCATGTTAGCAACAAACCTCTGATAGTGTCATTGACCTACATTACAGTACAAGCTAAGCAGCTACAGAAGTAATCTAAAGATGAGAAAAAAAGGGAAAGCTTGTTGGGTTCCCCTGAGTTAATCTCATTGTGTTCAATTTCCAAGAGAAGGATGGTAAACATATGTGCTTTTCTCCCATGCCTTTATTGATATTCTGTTCAGGACTGTGAAAATTAAAATACAGTGCCTCAGTTCCACTTATAGCATGATACTAAGTGAGTGGGACAGGATGTTGAAAACAGCCAAGCAGTTATGCATTTGTCATGGGTAATAGGGAAGGTGGAGTTTCCTTCTTTATTTAAAAGGCTTCCTCTCCCATCATATGGGTTCTTGTCCCACAGGACTTTGCTTGCGGTATAATTTGTAGTTTCACTATTTTTCTGAATACCCTGTTTTCTCTATTTCCTGTAGATTATTGTGCTATGCAAAATATATATTGTACTAATAAAATAAAATAAAATGAAAACTAATAAATGCCATACCCAAATGCCACATGGGCACATAAATCAGTTCTCTGATGGCGCGATTCACTGTTGGGAACTCTGAATGACAAACCAGTCAGCAGGCTGGATGGCCTTGGGCAACTTGTCTAATGTTCCTGGCATGTGGGAATAAAACAGCTCATAGGATTTTTTTTTTTTAATGAGTTAAATGGATAGTAACCTTAAGATCTCATGTAAATGCCATGGAGTCTTTACTAATTAACATACTCTAGTTTCTTTGATGCCTACTGCAATCTGCTCTCTTTACCTGACCTTTACTTTGTAACACTAAGTAGTAATTTGCAGCTGCTGGCTTTCTGCATGGAGGCCCTGAAGGTAATAGATTCCAAGATCTATAACCTCTTCAAGGAGTAAATTAATCCTTTAAAATCTCCACAGTTAGTTTCTTAGCATCCTTATCAGGCTTTCTGATACTTGTTGGATAACATACTTTAATCTAACCAATTGATTTGTTATCTCTAAACACCATTTTCATCTAATTTGCAGCTCTGATGTCCATTAGCAAGTGATTACAGTGAATGAACTTAAAAGCTGTATGTTGAGATAAAATGCCTTTTCGGGTCCTTTGGAAGTCCTGGGAGTGATAAATCTATAGTGTGTAGGAAGGCTTAAAAGGTCATGACAATTGGATCCTAAGGTTGATACAAATGGTTCTGCAGTTCGATTTCTCATATTTATAGTTTGCACGTAATCTTAGGGCATCAGTGAAAGGTCATTCTGGAAATACGAAATAACCAGGAACTAGTTTGCAAAAGTAGATATAAATGAATACCCTTTTCTTAGAGCACTTATATCCCATATAATGGGTTATCTATCTTTAGAAATAGTGGTATTTTTTCCCAGAATATCTGCTTTAATTCTGAGTATACTTCTGTGTTGTGGGGTTGCTGGCATATAATGTATTCATTAAGAGATCCACATATTTCAGTGTTGTTTTGTAGGTGCACCATGCTAGGAGATTTTAGTGCTCTATTTAAGTGAATTTTCTAGATAACCGAAGCTTATCTTTGGCAGACAATAGTGTCTTCCCTCCTTTTATTTTACTTCAAAAGATTTCAAAATGATATCTTCACCTTCCTTAAACAAAGTATTCTATATTTGTTATTTCCTTTATTATGTGAAGTTTAAATGTTATTATTCTTTGCAGCGGTTGTGGTATATAAGTGATATCTGTCTTCTTTACTTTATTGATTGAATTAATTTAAAAAAAATGTATTGTCGGTAACCTGCTTTTCTTGCTTCTGCTTATCACATAGAAGAATTTGTCCTTGGATAAATACTTTCTCAAAGCTATATTCTTAAGGTTTTCATTTTGCTGCTTTAAAAGGAATTTCAAATCTGAAACAGGAAAAAAATGAAAGTTTTATAAAGACTTAAATTGAAATAATTATATTTTGATTAGGCATTATTAAAGTGAAGAACTCTCTGAACTAGTGCATTTCATACTAACCTGTAGCATCTCTCTGAGAAAGAGGCTCATTCTTTCTAACTGCTATTAACTTTCCCTGCCTGGCTTCCAATTCCCATCCTGTAATACTTTCAGATGGTGGCATTTGCTTATCACTAACGCGTCACCGTGAAACTCCAGCTTGATTCTCTCACACTTCTAGGGTGCAGCTTTGCTGGAGTGATAGCTGTATTTGAAGTTCTGTATAGGCTCTTCAGAGTACAGTCACCCAGTGTATCTGAAGCAGAGAAGAAATGGGAACCTTCTGAGTGAAAAACAAAAAGAACCAGGAACCATCTTCTGCACCTGCTTCCATCCTCCCTTTCACCTCCAGAATGGATGACAGAGCTCTACAGAAATGGGCCCAGTTTCTATCAGTATGACATTCCTAGGTTGAGTAAGAGCCTTCTGTTTAAGAAGGAACACGGCCCAGAGTCCCACCATATGCCTCCATTAATGACACTGGGCTGGATGACTTGACATGGTTCCCACTCTGGGATGGGGTTGTTAATGCCGGGCTTGGAAGAGCAATGTAAAATATAGCTGAAGAAGGGAGACACATCCTATCACGAGTTTTCAAATTGCTTACAGGCCACTCAACTTGTTTGTCAAGGTTTTATGGTCCGTGCCAAGCTTCTGGCTGTGTCACAGACAAGGCCATGCTCTTTAATTGGTTCAGCCATCGCTTATCAACCATCTACTATATGTGAGGTAGTAATCTAGGTATGGAATAAGATGGGCAGGATACACCTTCTCCATAGTTGGCAATCTAGTAAAAAATGCATATTATATCATATAGTAAAAACTTAATTTCTAATTATGTCACACTGAAGGCAGGGTTCCTGAAATAAAAGCTCACGGGAAGAGAACTTGACCCAGATGTAAGGTAGGCAGAGGGTTAGGAAAGGCATTCCAAGGGAGGTGATATCTAAGCAGGATTAGGAAAATAAAGAGGGATCAGTTAACTCTTAGTGGAGGGGATAAGAAAATACATCTGCCTGAACAAACAGTGGTGACAGAGAGTATTCACGGGCTGGCAGACAGCTCCTGAGAGTCACTTAGAGTGTGGATGGGGAAATGGAGTTATGTGAGCCAGGAGTCAGATCATGAAAGGTTTTGTGTACCATGGTAAAGAAGTTAAATAATGTGCTGAAAGGTCCAGGATTACATTGGAAATTGTAGACAGAAGATGGGTATTGTCAGATATCCATTTTGGAGAGTCAGAGAGGGGCAGGAGTGCAGACAGGGCAAGGATTTAGCAGCATGAGACCAACCTCTGAAAGAGATGATACATTTCTATCCTCCAGGCAACTGACTTTGAGAGAAACCACATAGCAAATGGAAACACCGAGTCTGTATTATCGACCGTGGACGAGACAGGAAGAAGTACCTGTAATAGACTGGAATCAGGGAGTTGATTAAAGAATAGAAATCCAAGCATACTGAGATACGAAAATTTGAGATTTGGGGAAACCAGGAATAAAATTACCTTTATAGCCGCAAAGTCCTGGTGTAAAAGGCTCAGAGGCAGGTGGAGTGTTCACCCAGAAGAATTTCAAGAATTCCCTCATTCATCCATTGCCCTTCAGAGATACTGAGATGAAAACCCCTTTCCCACTGCTAAAAACTCTTTATACGTACTTAACATTTACTCAGAGACTTCTGTGGAAGGATTTGATTTTGGTGATTTAAACACAAAAGTCCTCTGAATCTGGGAATAGTGTTACCTGACCTTAGATTTCAGAATGATTTCAGGGATATCTGAAGATGTTTTGCTTTCCTAGAATAGGGTTTTTAGGTCTGTGTGTGTAGCTAGTGCACTTTCCTTCATGTCTTGGCTCAGGTGACATCCAAGAAGCATGCAGGCTGGATCCATGACATCACTGAACTAGACGTTTCTCCTTCTCAAGCATTGTTTCCAGATGTCCAAATTCCTAAACATAATCCCCTTGTCTGTTCTAAAAAACAACATTTCACTATACATTTTCCCCCAGAGCATGAGATTATTTCCGTAAACACAGCTGTTAATTATGTACCCAAACGGCGACCAATGTGGCAACTTGCTGAATGAGTCCCTGGGCACACTGTCTCCTTTTTGGAATAAGAAGAGATTTTCTTTGATGCGGCAATTATAACAAGTACTTTTCCACCCTCTCTCTCCCATCAATTTGTTAGAATAACCTGTGCCTTGCCCAACCTTCTCTTTCTAACGAAACCCCTTGTTCCTAAATGCCCTCATTTTTTGACACTATTCCCCACAAATTGGCCCCATATCCTCCTCAAATTTAACCTGTAAGATACGCGGATTGTTAAATGGTTGCATGTCAGTTTCACTCACAGGAATCTTTCGTACAGTAGATGTTTGGAGATTTTGATATGAAAAATGTCCTTGTAGAAATCAACTGTAATAGGAAACTTTCTCCAGTAATTCTCTGCTGCAAGCCTAGATTGGTAGCCAGGGAGAAGATGCACAGTAATCTATCTCATTGTATCCCTCAACTGTTACAATTCCAACAGATACCGCATTCAGAACCTCTTTTATCAGTGCTTCATAACTTTCAGAGAATGTTCTACTCTTCCTACCTTATTCGCATCAATCAATAAACAATATACTACCTGAAGAGAAGCCAAGATGTGTCATTGCGATAATGAGGCCTAAAGAGCTGATAGATGTTGGGGAAGAGATACTGAGCATTACCAGTACCAGAATAGCTTGGATTCTAACAACCTTCAGTCATTGCTATCAAGAAGGCAGAATCTGGGCTTCCCTGGTGGCGCAGTGGTTGAGAGTCCGCCTGCCGATGCAGGGGACACGGGTTCGTGCCCCGGTCCGGGAAGATCCCACATGCCGCGGAGCGGCTGGGCCCGTGAGCCATGGCCTCTGAGCCTGCGCGTCCGGAGCCTGTGCTCCACAACGGGAGAGGCCACAACAGTGAGACGCCCGTGTACCGCCAAAAAAAAAAAAAGAAGGCAGAATCTAATCGCTGAAACACACAAAGTATTGTGAGAGTGAAAGTCTGGCGGAAGACTGTGTTTCTGCATGTGCATGCGTAGGTGAGTGCTTATAGCCTGTTGTAATAAATACATTAAGAAGTGTAGATAGGTGCCCCAGTTTTGCGTATTTCCCCACTACTCAATATTTTCCAAATAAATACGTGCTCCTTTTATAATATAAAATATACTTCTTTGTAAAGGCATGGTGTTTACAGGAATGATAGTGTCTTCATAAATCTGTTTCATCAAGAATATGACTCTTATTCTAGACCCATGAGTTTTACCTCTTGGCATGTTGGTTAATTGTCTCCTTTTAAATCTGCAAGCAAGGTGATTTCGCTTTGGTGAGCAGAGGTCTGGGCCTGAGGTCTGTATACAGGCCATCACGTGTGATCAGGTGAAAAGAGAGATGACCCAGTCTTCCTAATCAGAAGGGACAAGATCATCCCTGAGTGAAGGATAGTTCTTTCCTTCCTGTGCCATCTGCTTTTACACCAGCATTTCCTGCATTTTTTTTTAAATTGTATAAAGTCAAGTTTTGCCGAGCACCTATTTCATTGCCTGCTTTTCTCTACAGACAAATCCTCCCTGAAGCCAGCTTACCTTATCTCCTCATACTTTATATGACTGCCCAATCTGAAAATATGTTTTCTAACCCTGAACTTCAGTTTCTACTTCTACTTCTATCCTGTCTGGAATTTGTCTTTACTCTCAGGATGCTTACTTTCTATTTTAGAAGTTACAACCTGTACTTAGTAAAGGAACTGACAATATAAGGCATTACGAGTCAGTGGCTTAGACATATATATCCCTCATGTGCCTGAGTGACTTGGAATTTGAATGTCCTCAATAAATGCTTATAAATTCAGCATAAGGCTGTATAGCATAAGGGGTGAAAGTGTTGACACTGGCCACTTATTATCTGTGTGATCTTGGGCTGGTCACTTAATCTCTCTGTGTCTCAGTATAATAATCTGTAAAATGGTAATACTAATAGTAGCTGACGGATAGAATTATAGCCTTACATGAGTTAATATGTGTAAAGTCCTTAGAACGGGTCCTAGCATATGGTAAGCACTCTTAAATATGATGTTATGTGAATTAGTAAAAAATCAAAATTATAGTTTAATTATAAAGAACATACAGGAATTTAATTTAATGCCCCAAACAGTACTCTTTAGAGACTTTCTCCCTCCCTTCTTCTTTCCTTTCTTCCCTACTCTCTTTCCTTCCTTATTTTTCTCTTTCCTTTTCTTTCTTTGTCCTGACTGCTCTCCTTAGAATTATGAACTGTGACACATATGTAATATAATCATATTTGGATATTTAGTGTTCATCTAAATACTTGATGAGTTAATTGATGGGTAAATTGTCCTAAAATTTTAAAAAGTTATGTTTCTATCCATTTTACTACCAAATAGTGATTAACAACTTACTATGTAGAAGACAGTAGAGGAAGATGAAAGATTCCATATCTGGTATCGATACTCCAATCTGGTAGAGGAGACAAACAAATAAACAATAAGAACAGCAGCAACAACACTGAGTAATTGGTTTGGGGAGATAGCATTTCACCCAGTGTGCTTTGGAAGGACAGAGGAAAGTCACCCTACCCAGCCTGCTGGGGCAGGGGAGACTTCCTGTTTCTTCACAGGATGGACCCATAACCTATTTACTTTTTGGCCCCTCAGTCTGTGGTGTTGGTGGTTAATTGGTGAACTACAACATGTAGACACAGTAACCCCTCATTTATGGTTTTGTTTACAATCCTAGAAATGTTCTAGAAGACAAGATATCAATACCAACCTTTAGGAAGTCTTGCATTCATATGCTGGCTTTATGTAAGTATTGTTTAGGGAATACTTATTTTCAAAATGATTCATGGAGGTGAACAGTTACTTCAATGGCATGTAAGTCCCACTTGTGCATTTAATTATTTAGTAATAGGCTGTCATTTCTTGCTTGAGAGATTGACGCCATAGCTTAGAGCTGAAGTGCTAGAAGATACTACTCACTATAGGTCGATTACAGATGAGACAGCATATCTAGTTGCAATAGTGCATCAAAATCAGAAGCTCAGGGCTTCCCTGGTGGCACAGTGGTTGAGAATCTGCCTGCCGATGCAGGGGACACGGGTTCGTGCCCCGGTCCGGGAAGATCCCACATGCCGCGGAGCGGCTGGGCCCGTGAGCCATGGCCGCTGAGCCTGCGCGTCCGGAGCCTGTGCTCCGCAATGGGAGAGGCCACAACAGTGAGAGGCCCGCGTACCGCAAAAAAAAAAAAAAAAAATCAGAAGCTCAGTCTGTCTAAGTTGCAGCAAAATAAGGCAGGCAGACAATTTTGATTCCTTGTAATAGGGCCTGATTTATTCCTTAGGCCAAATGCTGTGTTTGTGGAAATGCATGTAATAGTTCTGCCTTCAGTCATAGAGCTCTTTGCCTGAATCTAAGGCTCCTAGGCTTCCTTGCAGGACGTGGAAGAATAAAGTGACAGAAGGCAGTTCCCCTTTCAGGACCTTTAAGAAATGGTACCTCATATTTCAAAGAAAGTTAAAGTAAACTTTTTGTGTCAGATAGGTTTATTTCTTGGCCAGTCTTTGCCTACTGTTCAATTATATACATAGTTTGTCTTTTGTTTTTGGAGTATTGTGTGCTTCATTTTAGTTTCTACATCCTTGTGCCACTCAGGGGATGTGCCGTTCCCTTCGTGTCCAGACTGCTCTCTCAGAGCCCCAGCCTGCAAAAGCCATCAACTAGGAGTGGCTGCTGCATGGACTTGACGGTGGTAAAAGCACATTGGCCATCTGTCTGGGGTTGGTACAGAAGCTTAAAAGAGATGATTCTGGATAATAGATTGATGTTTTACCCCAAGGGTGCTTAGGGGGGCTTTGTTTTGCATGTTTTTCAGTAGACCTGGTTTAAAAATTCATGGCTGTGCCTGGTTGGTTGTTCCTGTCCTCTGTTTTTCAAATATTCTGGCACAGCCAAAAACCCTCCTCAGCAAGAGACTAAATTGGAAAAGGGTTATGTTCAGAGCTTAGGAGAAAAACTGTGCGGTTTTCAGGAAACTCGCCTAAGTATAGGTGCCATGAACTGAAAAGATGGGGTGTTTTTCAGGTCAAGATTTCTGAAAGTTAGCAGCATCGTGTAGCTTGCTTTTCAATTAGTCTTAAAGCAAAACACCCTTTAGCTCAGTGATATATTTGAAAAATGGAAATTTGGGTTGAATCCTATCGCCTACGAATTCCAAAATGCTCAGAGGTGTTTGATGGACTAGATGCAGACAAAAAGAGCCAGAGAAACGTGGCACTGTTTTTCTCAGTAGATAATCTTACCAAATGTCTTAAAGATGATAGATCAGTGAGAAAAACAGTTGTTATTTGATCAGAGAAAGGTGCTATCTCTTTTATGTAAGATTTATTCTTGTTTGGAAGTGAAAACTCTGGTTCAGCTATGGATGAGCCAAATTCAATTTGGTGAGGATCCAGGGAACTCAGCTTCAGATCAATTAATCTGTAGTAGTTTCTATTTCCCAGACTTCTCTTTCTCTCTACCCTTTTCTCCAGGAAAAAGTGATGAAAGATATTTGCTCAAGGCTGAACTTTAATATATAAAGTGACCTTTACATTCTAGCTCAAAAAAGTAAATATCATCTCATAGGTTTCATTGGCAACTGAGCCTGGATGGGGTGGGACTTACGCTTATAATGCAGCACTAGAAGAATTTACCTTCAGGGAAAAAGCAGATTTGATAAAGGGACTGGTGAGAAACACTGTATGTCAAGAAGATCTACATCTTCTTAAAAATTGGCAGTCTTAGATTGAGAAGCATGATGAAGTTTCTGTGATTTAAAGCTTCCACTTAGCACAAGCTTACTTTCAGCTGTCCTTACCATAGGTTTACCTATGGTAAATTTCTGATTTCAGAAAACCTGAACTGCCAATATGTAAATTAAGAAATTATTCCCTTGACACAAAGAAACAGCACAGACTTCTTTTAAACAGGTATTCCTTGCACATTCTGCTAAATAAGGACAAAACTTAAGACTCACATGCCAAGAAAAGATCAATTGAAGATGAAATCTTTGGAAAAGGTAATATTATTTATAGGTATAAAGGATTTGATCCAATAAAATTTGATTAGCCTACCTCATTAGAATATATCTTTCACGCCAGAATAGTTGTAAAATGTTTGAACCGAAAGAGACACTAGAAACTAACTTTCTCTTCCAACCCAGTATTTTAAGATGATGACATTTGAGCTCAGAGAGGTTTAAACGACTTTCCTAATGTCCCAGAACCAGCCAGCAGCAGAAGTGAACCATACTTCCTATTTCACTACACACTTCCTTCCCCCTTGACTGTCAAGTGGTTCACCCACTTTACAGACCATTCCCCTTTGGAACACTGGACTTCCCTCATAGTCCTGTAATTGTGGAACGTTTTTTAACTTAATCATGTTGGATAACTTGAGTACGTGAAGCAAGCGTCTTGTTCCCCCATAAACGCCAAAGATAACAGAAAAGACCATTATTCTAAAGGTTCAGAATCGATGTGGTTTTGGTCATCTTTCCCAGCAAGAAGGGTCATCAGAGCCAGAGCTTCTTTCCAGCCCTATAATCAGCGCAACATCACCTATCTCTTCCTCAGTGCTCCCATCCTTATTCTTTTGTATCTTGTTCTCACAGATAAATTTCAGAGTAATGAGATTCATCTAAAGCCACAGAAAGCCTAGAGCCAGTTACAAGAGTGAACTAACAACTGTTACATGTCTTCTGTGAGCCAGCAAAGTAGACAGTTGATTGGTAGTCCCTAAAGTCTGTTCCTCAGAGCCCTAGTTCTCTAGAAGCTCCATGAACAAAAACAGATTTTGTCTTCAAATACATTCAGCAAATGTTAAAAAGTATCTCCCTTTTTGCCTCCAAATGTGCTTTTCAGAGACATTAGTAAATCAAATAAACCTTAAAAATTTTTTCTTTATTCTACTATTCCTCAAATTTGCATGACTGTTGAATCTTTATGATATTGCAACTATGAATTTTGCTTAGAAAATTCTGTGCTTTGGATCCATTTAATCGTAGTAAACACCTACTCTGTGAAATGGACATTTTTAGCTCCATTTCATAGCCATGACAATAAAGAATCAGATAATAAGTGATTTCTTAAGGTCACATAACTAGTAATAAGAACTGAGAATCGAGTTCAAGTCTGTGCTCTTAGCTCCTGGAGGAGTCTCAATTCAAATACCTATCGCTTGAACAGGCAACTGGAGATGTGACTAAGGATTCATTGGGCACGGGTGTTTTATTTCAAAGAAAAAAAGTGAGATAGCCTATGAATTGGGGGAAGTGAGGAATATCCCCAGTGTCTAATGTAATCTCCACCCTCTCAGTTTGTTGTTTGATGTCCCGTTTTGAATAGCAACAAGGACGCAGTACTTATTTTTTATTTAAGGTCTGAAGTTATGCTGCATTTTTTTTCTCTTATTAATGACAAGAGCGAACAGATCCAGCTTTTAGTACTGAGAAGGCAGCAGAGGGTAATGCGGATTGTGATAAACTAGAGATCATATGACCTGACCTCTCTCTATAGGAGATAGCAGCTCTAAAGCTCTTGTTGGTTATGACCATATGGGAATATGGTCCTGATCAATCTGGACCTTGTTGGAAAATTGGCTGATCAACAGTGCTCTTTGGGCCAACATTATTTACATCAAACAGAACTTGGAGACGGGTCAGAGTCAGCCTGTGCACCATGGAGTTTTAAACTCTGTATTTCACTGTGCTACTTGCCAAGGAAAAAAGTCTTTCACGGAAATGATTCCTTGTAGCCTTATGGTTTTCTTTGTGGCAGTTCCACATTCTGTGGCTTGGAAAATTTGTTGAACATTAAATAGGCACATGTGCTCATTTACATTGGCAAGTGTGAAATTGGGGAGACATGTTTTCTTTGTTCTTCTCTCCTGTTAGATCCTTGAAGAGCGTTGGTTGTCAGACTCAACTGTCTTTTCCCAAGGGGTGTGCTTCTGAAAAATCTTTTTTGGAATCTCCAGTACTTATAAATTTGGCTGGAAATAACTATAAAGTATGATTGGCATTCTGGTGGATTGGATTCCTCATGGTAAAGGCTTAACTGCCCAGCTTCAGGGATACTGGTATTTGGTCTAAGATTGCGAGTGTTCCTGACACTTCTCTTTTTTTTTTTTTTTTTTTGCGGTACGCGGGCCTCTCACTGCTGTGGCCTCTCCCATTGCGGAGCACAGGCTCCGGACGCGCAGGCTCAGTGGCCATGGCTCACGGGCCCAGCCGCTCCGCGGCATGTGGGATCTTCCCGGACCGGGGCACGAACCCGTGTCCCCTGCATCGGCAGGTGAACTCTCAACCACTGCGCCACCAGGGAAGACCCCTGACACTTCTCTTAGCTGAACTATTGCAACAACCTCTTAAGTGAGCTTCCTGCCTCCAACTTCTCTTCTCTTTAATCCAACTTCTGTATCACCTCCAAAGTGGTCCTTCCACGTGAGCTGTAGTCTTTTTATTTCCCGCTTTAAAATCTTGAATTGGTGTGTATGGCTCAGAATAAATAAACTCCCTTTGGCTATTTAAGTCAGGACCCCTTTGCATGGCTAGTAAAGCTCTTTTAACTTGGCTGTAGACTGCTTTACCTAACTTCTGGCATACTGCGGAACTTGCTATTGTTACCCAGTCCAAGCTGCACTGCTCGCTGCACGACAGACAGGCCAATAAATTGGAGACGAGGTGTTGAGGCAAGGAAGACGACTTTATTTGGAAAGGCGGCAGACTGAGAAGATGGCAGACTAAAGTCTCAAAATAACCATCTTATCGGGGTTTGGATGCCAGTTTCTTTTATAGAACAGAGAGGGGGAGGAGATGAGGAAGTAAAGTAAAAAGCCCGTAAGATTTGCAAATGTCCCCTGGAATGGCCAGCCTCGGGGAAGGGATGTGTTAATATCTTCTTTCTTGCAGCCATCCACAGGTGGACAGGGTCCGCATGTTTCTGGGAACAAAGGCACTTTGGTTTAACATTCAGGCAGAGGGGCAGGGTTCCCCGAGGCAGGCCATTATGTAGAGACAGTATCCTTTTAGTGAACAAAAGCAGCGGAAAGCAAAGGTTAAAGTAAAAGAAGCAGATCCAACATGTAGTCAGGTTTGGCTCTTCCCTGTTACACTATTACCTGAGCATGCAGTGTGTGTTCACACTTCTCTGTCTTTGTAGAGGTTGACTCCTCCGCCGTGAAATCCTTCCCGCCCCTTCTATCAAATACCTACACATTCCTTCAAAACCCATTGTAGAATCCAGTGCACAATGGCTCCTTCCCTCATTCCAACAACAGGAAAAAAATTACGTTTTTGTATTCTCACAATACTTCGTATGTGTTACTACCTGTACGACTGCATTTTCCCCTGACTTTTACCTCTTATTTCTGTGGCAGAGCCAGTTGTAGAAGAATTCACAGTGTAGTGAGGCGTTTCAGTGTCTCATTTATAATCCCCAGTCTTAAGTACAATAGCTATCACTTGGTGCCTAAAACTTACTTAAATAAATGAGAAGAAAAAAGGAGAGAAAGAGAGAAGAAAGAAATGGTTGAATGGTGAACATCTGGCCTAGAGTGGAGTGAAAACATTTTTCTCAAAAAATCCTTTATATTTCAAAAGTCATGGTTTTCTATTCGTTCTTGAAATACCTGAAGGCCGAATCTAAGAATTTTGTTGAGGGTATTTCTGTATTTTTGTTAAAATATCCTGTAGATAAGACAGATTTTATAAGGTTCCATTTAGTGCCTCAATTATGAATTCAATGTAAATTGTATCAAAGAGGAAATATTCAGTTTAGTTGACAGTTTCTCATGTGTTTTAGACACATTTGCACATGTTGGTTAATAACCACTCTGAGCTCATACTCACTGGTTAGAAGACCTGCTTATTTGGTGGTCTCATGTTTAGAAGGCAGACCTGGGAACCAGGTTCTTGGGTGTTAGCCATACAAATGCCAAAAATGCTCTGAAATTGTCTTGGAGAAATTATCATGTCCCTCACTGCCTAATTTCACTCCCTGTGGTTTGCTTCAATTTCCAGTTGGAATATCTTAATTAGCATTCGTAAAGGGCTGTGTAAAGTTTAAATGAAAATGTCATGTATGTATAAAATCTTCTTAAATAGTAGCTTAACTTGCAGGGTTTTTTTGTGAAGTATTTTTTTAACATCTTACAATTTATGATAAATGGGTTACAGGAAAGGTTTGCCTATGAATTGATGATAGAGTCAAAATGGAGAAATCATGTTTTCTGTGGCTCCTTTATTCAGGGAACACAATTACTGAAGTGCCTGTGTGATTTAGAGTTTTTAATCTCTTAATTGCCTTCAAACTTGAAATGCTTATCAGGGGTCTTCTATGTCTACTCCTGTATAATATGTGCAGAATGATACTTTCTTGCTTTTTTCTAGAAACTTAGATGAAGATTGAAAATGTGCATAGATAGACTGTTACAAATAGACTATGAAGTAAGAATGGCAATATATATATAAATCAATAAGAAAGAGTAACAATCATGATTTAAAATGGAGAAAAACAGTGAACTGGCAGTCTACCAAATGAGGATATTCAAATGACTAAACACACGTGGCAAAAGGAAGAAAAGGAGCGGGGGAGGGAAGAAAAATTCACTATCATTAGTAATGTGTCTTGACACAAAATATACCTTTTTCCCTGGTCAGCTTAGAAAACATTATAAAGAGAGAGGAGAAAAAAAAAAAAAAAAAAGGTAGTGTTCGTGATAGGTACTTCCCATGTCCCTGATAGGGAACCATGAATTAGTATTCTCTTTTTCTGAGAGACATTTGGTAATATGTATCCAAAGAGGTAACAAACTTTCTATTCTTTGAAACATAAATTCTACTTTAAGGAAATTACTTGAAGAAATAATAGTTGATGTACAGAAGTGTTAATGTACATTAGGTCATAAGAGTATATCAGTGAAATTTAAAAACCTTCTAATAAGGGATTAATTGCATAGTGGTGTTTCCATCAATCAAATTCAGTAGAATTTGAATTGGCTATAATAGTAGCCAATAAAAAATGATAATACTAAAGAATATTTAATAGCCTGGAAAATGTTTGCAATGTAGTTTTAAGGTGGAAAAAGCAGGTTAAAAAGCAGAAAGTATCACTTGGAACTCTCTCTTGCTATGTAAACCAATCTTCCTCTCTTTCCTCTCCTCCCCGTGTGTGTGTGTGTGTGTGTGTGTGTGTGTGTGTGTGTATGTATGTGTGTGTGTGTGTGTGTGTGTCTTTCTCTGTCTCCCTCCCATTTATGTATGTGTGTGTATCTATATATGCATGGAAACAAAGATTGTAAAAGCAAACTTCAAAATGTTAGTGACAATTATGTCTTCTGCATAGTGATGTTTGAGTGATTTTTCTTTTCTTATTTCTGAGTACTTTTGAGGTGGCATTTTTCAAACTTTTCTGCAATGAACACATGTTAATTCTTACTCAAACTTGAAAAAAATACTAAATTTTAAAGCAAATAAAATGAAAAATTTAAAAGAAACAAAGTTATTGTATCATTGGTACCTTGATATTTATCAAAAACTGGACACCTGCCAGCTAACTTAAAGCCTACACCCCTATCATTAGGAGCGCTCTTTTCTTCTTCCTTTTACTCCGAATTGAAGGAATTAGATTCAGTACCAGCTGTTTGTGAACTGAGGAGGGGCCAGGTTTGAGAGGCTCCCCAGTGACAAGACTAAGCTGCAGCCTGACACAGTTCACATGTGATCTTCAGAGGAAAACATGATGATCAATGTGGGCTCCAAAGAAGAGCCTGCCAGGTTTATAGGCTGGTCCACACAACTGAAATTCTAGAATGTCTAAGAACAGGCATGTGGCCATCAGTGTTATACAGGCAAGGCTTCATTTGGTGATCAAGATATTTGAGTGAGGGTTCTAGAAAAAACATAAATTGATTTTAGAACAGGGTTTACTTTGAGAATGTGTTCTTAATTTAATAAAATATGTCATCAGAAGAATTATTTAGATTGAAGGTGGAAAAGAGGTTTCTATTATATTAGTAGGAACCTGTCTGACAGTGGAAAAGTATGGAATTAATGGGTGGAGTATGGGGAATTATTTGAACCTAGAAAACTATTTCATGTTCAGCGGAGAGCTCAGCACACTTCAGTAGTTCCAGAAAGCATTGCTATATTATAGTCAAATGAATTAACTGAGTTGTATTTTCACGACCCTGGATTTCAGGGAATGGTAAATGATATATGGTATATTCTGTCAAGGAAGGTGTGGTCTATCCATGAGTTTGTAGGACCTCATGTATATAACATACATGTCATTTTCATTTAAACGTTACATAGCACTTTCTTCTTTAATTAGACATGCTCACTGTTTTTTAAAAGTTGCTCAGTTACTGGGAAAATTCACTTTTGGGAAGAATTCTCTGAGGGTTTCAGATAAAGAAATCTTCCACTCTGTAGGATGACCATATAATTTATAGTCCAAACCATATATTTCTGAGTGTCAGTAATAATATTTATGATGGTACAGTAGGAGGAAACCAGGACTCTACAGGGCAAAATATGACATACATTCACCTCATCTCTGATCCATTCGGAGAAAACCAAACTGCCTGTGAACAGGCAGCTGCCTGTCAATGCAGTGGACACGGGTTTGTGCCCCAGTCCGGGAAGCTGCTGGTCAAAGCAGCTCTTAAATCAAGATCAGTCAACTTTGTAAATGATGGTATCTTTATGGGCATATTCAACCCATCACAAACATGAATCTCAATAGGAAAATGCTTTTACATAGTCACAAAATAGAATGGAACTTCTATAATTAGACTGTATGATAGCACCTTGATTAGGTAACATTCTGATTATTAAGGATGCTAACTTCTGAGCAACTATGGTGACTAGATACATAAAAGATATTAGCCCAGATACATAAAGATCATGTGTTTGCAAAGGTTCTATGAAGGCAAAATTTTTGTTCTTTTTGAACCCTTTTTGGGGATCCTTTTTATTCCCTTTGAATCGTGGGGCTGAAAAATGCCACTGAAGTCAAGAGGGCTGGTTTTGTAGATATTTTCTTAAAGTGTGGATTCCCCGTTGGTAGTAACTTGGAGCAGATGAGTGTTTTGTAGGGTTGGCCTAGTAGCCATAGGAATTGAGCTACACAGCAGGATGCATATAAAATAAAAAACGTAAAATGAAAATTGTAGATGGTTTTATACCAGCCTGTGCACAATGAAAATTAAACTTGCTGTATGTTTCTGGGACACATTTACCATTCAGCCATTCACAAATGGCCTTTTGTTGTTTTGGTCCAAGGCTACCTAAAAAGTCAGTCAGTTTATTTTAAGACCCAAGAGAACAGTAAATATTCCGTTTTTTTGCTAGATTGTGTCGTAATTGATATTGGTGGTTCTGTTGTGAACATAAAGGGACAAGAACTGGTTTTGCTCTTAAGAAACTCATTTTTTATAGCATGAGATCCTTAATTAAATGATGGGATTGAAATGCCTAGATATGGGCTCTCTTACTGAATAGTAAATTATGAACATTTTAATGAATATTTAATGGATATATTCTTCTATAATTTAATCTGGGAAGTTTATGTATCCTGAAAATCCACAGACTAGAATTTCTTTTTTTTTTTAAGTGAATGGTGTTTTTCTTTTTTTTAATTTATTTATTTTATTTTTGGCTGCATTGGGTCTTCATTGCTGCGCACGGGCTTTTCCCCAGTTGCGGCGAGCGGGGGCTACTCTTTGTTGCCGTGCGCAGGCTTGTCATTGCGGTGTCTTCTCTTGTTGCGGAGCACAGGCCCTAGGTGTGCGGACTTCAGTAGTAGTGGCACGTGGGCTCAGTAGTTGTGGCTTGTGGACTCTAGAGCTCAGGCTCAGTAGTTGTGACGTGCGGGCTTTATTAATCCGTGACATGTGGGATCTTCCCGGACTGGGGCACAAACCCGTGTCCACTGCATTGACAGGCAGACTCTCAACCACTGCGCCACCAGGGAAGCTGCATAACATAAACTTTTTTGAGAACAAGCTTGTATGGAAATGTTTGTTTCCTTACCTGTACTGTCATTAGGTCAGAGCTTTTTTGACCATTTCTATCATTTTTTTCTCACCCCTACTTATGATAAAGAATAAAACCAGTTTTATGGAGGAGCGAAGGTAGAAGAATAAGGAAGAGGAGGCCAACACCGTTGTGAAAAATCTGAGTGTGAACCAGGACTGGGTACTTTGCTTCCATAGATTTATATTTAAAGCCCCCTCCCAAAATTATCTATATTTCTTCAAGAATATCTTACCAATCATCTTGTTATTGAATCTCCATTATTTAACTCCTAGTCCCTGATTGCCTCCCCACTTCTTCCCATCTAGGCAATATTTTTATGAGATATTTGTAAAACAAGATTTATCTCTTTCTTTTTTAGAACTCAACTATCACATTTTATCAGAACGTACAGTACTAATGTGACATTCTTTGTGAAGTAATAATGGTATCATTGGCACAAAGCTTAACGTTGCTTTCACACAGATGATCTTATTTGATCCCATAGATATCTTTACCCCTGATCAGCAGTGTGACCTTAAGCAAATCACCTCATTCCTCAAAGCCTCATTTCCTCTTCTGTCACATGGACGTAATATCGATCTGAAGTATTTTAACAGTTTAATGAGGTAATATAGTTTAAAGGTTTAGTGGAGTGCCTGGTACATAGCAGATGCTCAATACATATGAGCTTTTTTATAGTATCACTACCCTCAATGATGAAACGGAGGCTCAAAAAAAGATTAAGTGAGCTGTGAGATCTTCAAATTGGCATCAGAGACATGGCAGAAATGAAACCCAAATCCATCTTTGGAGTTAGGCCCCATGAGATACTGTGATTATAGTATATATTTATGGTTTGTTTTTCCTTCTTCTCATGGCATGAGTGGGATTCACTAAACTCACTTTCTTCCTCTTTTCTGAGGAAGTACACACACCCACAACATTGACAAAGGTCAGGTTTAGGATTCGGTCATGGCTCTTCTTGTGGAAAACAAGCATGTGGTTCAGTATCCCCACACTCAGCCCAGCATATCAACCTGTCCACATGCATGCAGAGGACCACAGTAATGGGAACAGAGTCTCACAGCGAAATGGTGTTTTTTAGTTTGAGATTCTCTAAGTTAACTCGAAAGAGAGGGTTGTGTTCCATAGTCCCAAATCGGAAGCAATCTTCCATAAACTTTCTTTCTTGAACTGTCTTCCAAGGAGTGTAACCGATATGTAACCCATATGTTATCATTTCTGGTGAGTGTTACTATTCTGTACCTTACAGGGTTTGGCAAAAAGAGTATTGACTGAATTATCATTATTATTACATAATAGGTAATAGGTTGGGTCTTCTAAGGCTATTAAGAGAAGTATGAAGGACTGAAATTGTTTGATACACTTCTTGAAAACTCTTTTTTTCCCCCTGAAAATTCAAAAGCTTTGAGTCCTCATAAAAAAAAAAAGTTCAGAAGTAAACTTACAGAATACAGTGCAAAAGTTTCTCTCCAATTTCGTTGAATCAATATTCAGGTCACAAGAAGATGGTCTATTGTTTCTCTCCAATTTCATTGAATCAATATTCAGGTCACAAGAAGATGATCTCTTAGTATTGAATGACCCTCCTTCGTGTTAATGAACATGGGTGGGTTACTTAACATTAGGTGAGCTTCACTGAGTTTGGGGGAGAGGGTGAGAGTGGGACTTAGGACAAGTGATTGCTCACTGGGTACGTCTTTCTACAGACTCTTTTCTATCCGTGTTTACTTGATTGAACCTTTTTCTTTTTAATAACTTTCCTCTCCTTTTCTCACTGTTGTTCATACTTCAGTGACTTCCTTTTCATGGGTCATTCTGGGATCCTGTGTAACTTTCCCTAATACTGTCCTCCAAACAGTTGCCCATTGCTAAGCACTTGTTGCTTTCACCCTCAGCTCATCTGGGAAGGGTAAATGCCCACCTCACATTGGGAATAGGCAGCTCTTCCATCCACATGGGTCAGCCAATTATTTACTTGCTCTGATTATATTTTGCTTAATTTGTTTTTTATATTGGAGCCAGAGTTTTGCAGATAGCCTCTTATACTATTTATAGATAGATTTTTGTTTGAATGGAGTGGCTAGATAACTAGAGTGCCCAATTGCTGCTACTGTTATTTTCTTTGTCATTGTCATTATCACTATGGAAATTACTTATTATGCACCTGTGATATGGGCATCTGGGTCTGAGTTAAGCCTTGAGCAAAGCAAGAGAGATATCCCTAGTATATTACCTCTTCTTGATTCCAGTCCGTGAATGACAAGGAGTAGACAAATGAGCAAACAAATAATAAACAACACATAAAGTAAATACTCTTTGCTCTAGGACCAAAGAAATGGTGGGAAAAAAATGTATGCCTTGGGGTGGTGAAGCTGCCTCTTATTAATAACTCCACCCTGCCTAAATAGGTAGATAATGGAATACCAAGAACAACACACCTAGGAAAAGAATCTGGAAGACTAAATGGTAGGAGCGCTCTTCTGGGAGGAATGTTCTGAGTAGACACCTGGAAGGATCAGGAAGCTGTCAAGCAGCGTTTTGTAGAATTACATCATTTAACCCTATTTTGAACCTGGAGCAAGTCAAAGAGAGTGGAGATGCATTTGATGTTTGATGACGCTGAGCTTTCAGAAGGACTAATATCCAAAAAAAAGGTAGAAGTGACATATTTGAAATCTATAAATTGCATTTCACGTTCATTTATCACCTCTAGGAAGAGCAAATAAAGTTTTTCCCTTCCCCTGAAGTGGATGATGAACGATTGCTTAGAATTGGGTGGTGGGAGCCGGTGTCACCATTATTGACTTTCTATGGAAAACAGTTCACCTGTAGATGCAGTGAGTGCAGCACACCCTGCAGGACAGGACTAAACTGGTTCTAATCACTCATGGGCTGATCTGAACAGAGAATAATTACTTTCCCGTTAAGGGCAGACTCTTCCCATTGTCTCTACCCACCCCACTTACTTCCAAGTAGCACAGCAGAGATTTGTTTCAGAGGACTCAGAACTCTCAGTGTCACAGGGATCCATGAACTGCATTTGGCAGAAGCAGGAACGAGGAGGACTCATTGCTTTATTCCTTCATTTGTTCATTTACAAAGATGTATGGACCTACTGTGGAACAAGCTTTATGCTAGGCAAACAAGCCCTCTTTTTAGAGAGCTCACTTCAGGAATCCTGCAGAGTTTGGAGTCATGCCTTTTATAAAGGTCTTTTAAAGTTCTGTCATTCAGATTGTATTCCAGAATGCAGAGGATTAAACACAGCAAAACACCATTTATTCAGAGTCACATGAAAAGCCAAAAGAAGGGAGCTTCCCTGGTGGAGCGGTGGTTAAGAATCTGCCTATGCAGGGGACATGGGTTCGAGCCCTGGTCTGGGAAGATCCCACATGCCATTTAGCAACTAGGCCCATGTGCCACAACTACTGAGCCTGTGCTCTAGAGCCTGTGGGCCACAACTACTGAGTCCGCATGCCACAGCTACTGAAGCCCACACGCCTATAGCCCATGCTCCACAACAAGAGAAGCCACCACAATGAGAAGCCCGTGCACCACAACGAAGAGTAACCCCTGCTCGCCACAGCTAGAGAAAGCCCATGTGCAACAACGAAGACCCAATACAGCCAAAAATAAATTAATTAATTAAAAAAGGAGAAAAAAGAAAGCCAAAAGAAGATAGCCAATGTAAATCAACAAAAACAGGGATCACTGAATATATTTAAGGAATGTAATCTGTTATTTTTTGAGGAATATTCACTAATTTGAAGTTTCTATTTCGATAATATTTCCTAGTAGAATACCATCTTGAGAAGATAGAACTTTATTATTATATTTTTTTAAATAAATTTATTTATTTATTTTTGGCTGTGTTGGGTCTTCGTTTCTGCGCGAGGGCTTTCTCCAGTTGCAGCAAGCGGGGGCCACTCTTCATCACGGTACGTGGGCCTCTCACTGTCGCGGCCTCTCTTGTTGCGGAGCACAGGCTCCAGACGCGCAGGCTCAGTAGTTGTGGCTCACGGGCCCAGTTTCTCCACGGCATGTGGGATCCTCCCAGACCAGGGCTTGAACCCATGTCCCCTGCATTGGCAGGCAGATTCTCAACCACTGCGCCACCAAGGAAGCCCATATTGATGGCTTAGAACTTTATTTATAAAGGGCATCATTTTCGTCTAAAGATTGGATCACACTTATTATTTACACTGTACCTTTTTTCTCAAATGGGTTAAACATTTTCTATTTAGGTCTTAAATTCTTTATTTGCTTACTAACATATTTACTTTTCATAAACTACAACATGACAGAACAAACTTTAACTCATTTGAAATATAATTACTAAAAGATTCTAATTTGAAGACTGAAATAATAAGATTCCACTAATCCAGTTAATAGTTCATTAAGCACTTACTGTGGTTCAACCACTGAACCAGTTGTAACCTAACTGTGTTGGAGCTTGTGATTAAGCAATTGAAATACATTGTATACAGTGGTGTGTATTAATGTGTGTGTATGCATTTGTGTGTTTACAGTTCAGGTGGAAATGAATATAGGCCATAATATTAAATGAAAAAATAAAACAAGCAAAAACTCAATCCATGATATGATATGTAGCTGCGGATAAAGGAGTAGAAGGGGGCACAGACATGGTTTCACTTGTTGATGGGATAGGGTCAATTTATTTTTCTTTGTAAGTTTGTTTATTTATGGCTGCATTGGGTCTTCATTGCTGCGCACAGGCTTTCTCTAGTTGTGGTGAGCAGGGCGACTCTTCATTGTGGTGCGTGGGCTTCTCATTACGGTGGCTTCTCTTGTTGTGGAGCACGAGCTCTAAGTGCGTGGGCTTCAGTAGTTGTGGCTTGTGGGCTCAGTAGTTGTGGCACGCAGGCTCAGAAGTTGTGGCACACGGGCTTAGTTGCTCCGCAGCATGTGGGATCTTCCCGGACCAGGGGTCATGGCATGTGCCCTGCATTGGCAGGGGGATTCTTAACCACTGTGCCACCAGGGAAGTCCCTATTTTTCTTTTATTTTGAATTCTACTGGCAGTCTTACAAAGTTGTTTTTGCAATAAAAAATGGCTAAACAAAAATGGATCCAGACTGACCTGTTTGTTTTGAGTGGATTGGAGCAGAGATTTGAAAGAGGAACCACTGGAAGGTTTGTCTAATACAGATACATCTGTAAATCTTACAGGGGGGAATATCCTGACATCTTCTATAATTTCCAAAATGTCAAATTCCCAAATAGAAGGTTTTAGGTGAAGACTGTAAAGAAATGGTGAGATTTTGGTCTACATATGTTTAGTACCCAGAAGAAAAGACTGAGGAAGCCAGGAGTTTTATTTACTTAATGTTAAATAACCATATGTTTGAAAATATTTGTATTATTCTACCTCCCCCATCCAATAGTACTTAGATGCAGAATATCTCATACAGTTTGTTGCCTCAGAGTATAAATGAGTATCAGAAGTATTTTAAATAAATGATAAATAATCAACTTGATTTGATGAGATTCTGTAGGCCCAGGGTTTTTATTTTGATGAAGTAGTCTGCCAGGAGAAGCAGGTGGTGAGATCCGCACTTGTGGGAAGAGAGTAAACATATTCTGGTTTACAGGGAAATAGGAAAGCAGGGGAGTGGGGAAAATCACCTTGCCTGAGATAATAGATGCTTTATAAAATTGAGCCTCTTCATATTATCATAGAAATTACTTGCTGGCAGTAGTGCAAAAGGCTGTTATATATTATTGTTAATTGTGGTTGGAGACACAAAGCAATATGATCATTTGATGACTTATTTGTTTTTGGAAAATGACAGCTTTTGTGTGCCAGTAAATATGAAATCCCCTGGAAATATTCTTGTGAATTTAGGAGCCATCTGATCGTCCTTAGTACATACAGTAGACTTTACTGATGACACGGAAGTTTGTACTCAGCAGATTACCTGATGGTTCTGCATCAGTTATCCGGAAAGGGAACACTGTCTGCTTGGTGACTACAAGACAGAGAGACCTATTACTTTGTCAGAATTTATGGTCGATGGACAGTGGCTTCACCAGAACATGGGAGGGGAGGCAATTAGTCTCCAGTATTGTGTGTGCTCTTCGTCTTGTCCGGAACAGAGCTGACAGCCACAGCGTTCCACTCACTCCACTTCATCCGTCCCTTTCTCCTCTTCGAGAAGGGCAGGGTGAAAGAACAGCGAGGAACCTGAAATTCATCCTGGGTAACATAAACACAGTTCAGGCTGAGCGTGTCTGGTGTGAGATCGTTGTGTGCCATTGGCCGTGATCGGACACCACTTTGGAATATGACACCAACTATCCTGAGGTTTTAATACGATTGCCTCCAAATGCCTGAGAAAGCCCTGTGCGTTTGCCTGGCACTCTGTTCTCTTACGACAGGGCTCTAGTTTTGTTTTGTTTTTTTTTCTTCCTTTCTCTCTCTCTCTCCTTTTCCTGGAACCGCCACATCCTTAGCTGGTAATCTTTAAACCCTGGGCTGCAGTGATCTCTCTTCATACGGCCACACATTAAGCACATCTTTCATGCTTCTCCAAACCAAACTCAGAAAGTGCCAATGAATAAGCTGTTGGGGAAGAAATCAGTGGGCAGCATTAAGGCCACCTGACTGGAGGCATAAGGTGTGCACTTTGACTGAGTGAAAGGCAACCTGCAGAGTCGGGAATGAGGTGCTTTATCACATATTCCTAGAGGCGTGAAACAAGAGAGTAAAAAGCTGTTTTCAGAGCAGCTCCTCTGTCTTGCTCCTGTTGTGGATTGTTCACACTGCTGTGGCCAAGGTTAACCCTCAAAAGGAGAAAGTCCCAAGCCTCTGGAGCTGTGAATTTTTACACGAGTATAGCATATTCTTTTGTCAATAGGCCAAAGATGGAGAAGGGCATCCAATGACTTTTTCCATGGAACTTACATTCATATCTGCTCAAATTACTCTGGGCATCTTTCTAGATCTATGTGACTACTCTGAAAAACTTTCCATTCATTCCTTTAACTTTCGTTCATTCATGTCAAATATTTATTGAATATATAATATATGCTGGACCCCATTCTAGCTGCTGGGAAGGCACTTGTGGGGATAAAAATAGAGAAATATCACTATTCTCATGGGTTTGTGTTCTAGAGAGAATATATAGACAATAAAGAAAATAAATAAGTAAACTATTAATATGTTAGCAGGTGGTAAAGGAGCCTTTGGACAATACCCAGAGCAGGCTTTCGAATGCACAGTCTTTGACTCAAGACTCAGAAAATCAGACGAAAGGCAGGATGACATGGGATATCGTTGATGTGAACGGGAGGGTTTGCGATGGAGAGAAAAACCAGTGGACTCCATCCTCTTTCTACTTCATTCCACCTTTCTCACAAAAGACTGTGACAAGTTTCATCCCCCCAAAATGGAGACTAGACAAGGCTCAGAAGGAAGGAGGGCTGGGGTTAGGGGAACAATGGGAAATATTTCAGATTAAGGAAATAACCTTGGGGAAAAAAACCAAGGAGCCCTACAGGAGGGAAGAAAATGCACTCCTACATTTCCTCCTCCTTCCTTTCAGTCTGTCCCGCCTCTTGTGAAAACAGTTTCATGGCCTTGGTCCAAGGTAGGAGAGCAAACCTGACAGTCAAGGTCCTTGTTTGGCCAAGCGTTCTTTGCCTGTTCCTTTTCCCTCCCTTGTCAAACATTTAGCTCATTTTTAAGCCTCGTAAATTTGCACACTTAACTTTCTGTTGTTTTCTTCCCTGAACAATTCTCTGCCGCAGATTATGTTGCTCACAGACCCGGAGATTGAGAGCAGCTTACTGATCAGCTCGGACGAAGGGGCAACCTATCAAAAGTACCGGCTGAACTTCTACATCCAGAGCTTACTTTTCCACCCCAAGCAAGAGGACTGGATTCTGGCTTACAGCCAAGACCAAAAGGTGAGCGTGATCCCCTTGTTCGAGACTGTGGTGCACGGTTGTCCTAGGGAAAGACAACTACTTAGTCATCGCTACGTTTCTTCTCAGCTGTCAGGTTGTTCTGTGCAGCAGCTTGAACCCTGTGCCGGTGGGGCGAGGGGCAGCAATGTGAATCTCAGGTTGCTTGTTTGAGCTGTGTAAGCATCTGAAACAGCACACAAAGGAAAAGCTAGACCCTAAGGAAGACATTGTGGAGGAGCAGTTCTTACTTGGAAGCTTCAGGCCATCAGGAAACCCCCGTGGAATTTGAGACAGTGCTTTGTGTATGTGAGATGTGATCATTTTTTTTTTGGAATTAAGAACCCATAGCTTTTCTCAGAGCCTTAAAGGGAAGGATGACCCTGAAAGAGTGAAGAACATTAGCTAGTGATATGCTAAAATAGTGAGAGAAATGTACGTAGATAACATTCAGAATCAGGCAATCTCAGGACTTTTCTTCTCTTGGTGGCTAGGCTGAAGGACAGGTCTACGTTTTAGGAAGGCATTGAATGAAGTTATGCTGTCATATGTTTCTCTGTGTGTATATGTGTGTGTGCGTGCACACGCAATATGTATATGTATTTTATGGGATAAATGCTATAAAATATATCACGTACTCTGTACGGCAGATACATTATAAAATACATGTAGCTCCAGCTTTTAAGGAACTTACATTTTCAGGTAGAATATAAGGCTAGCAACAGTAAATACAATCAGATTAGAATTAGAGGCAAAAAGTATACAAAGGCAAATGTGAGAGAGGCTGTAGCCATAAAAGGCAAAAGGGAAATAGGTAAAATGTTCGAATGCTCTTTGTGAAATGCATGGTTCAGTGAGGTCATCCTGAGAATTGCCCTCAGAGGAATTATATGTTACAAACTACATACATTTAAAGAACAACTAGACTTGCCTGAGTGAGGAGAATATTCTAGGGTTAAAACCGTCTGAGCTGGTATAGACGTATGGGGTTCTTCCTGAAGGGAGGGGAATAGTATAAACAACTTTTCAGGGTCTCTACTGACATGAGCATTTTTGAGGAAGCAAATTAAAATTCTCAGGATTGGAGTTTTATTCGCACCTGCCCTTACTGCCAAATAAAATGCACATTAGCCTAAAAATAGGAAAGACTTACAATTAGTATTTTTTTCCTCTCGAGCAGCCTGGCTCCCCTTTCAGCAGAATGTACAATTTCATTCCTGGAGTCAAGCCACAGTGCATCTAGTCCAGGATGGTGCAGTTACCAGAGGCAAAGCTGAGCAGCTCAGGACGCAAGAGTATTAGTCATTTAATCCACTGGGTTTTTGTATTTTATTTGACAGTTGGTTAATTTTCCCCCTGATGCCAGAGGCACACTGAGGGCCAGATTTACCTGGCTAAATGAAAACTATGCACCTTTGCAGTGGTGTCAGAGGAGATGCCCCAAAATTTAACCCTTCCTGTGCCAGTACTTCAGACAGTGATGCCATGAGCCCTGTGGCAGAGTGGATAACTCTGGAGGAGTTGGGACATGTGGCTCCGACTCAGCCACGTATGGGAATTGGTACTTGGGGTTGGCTTTCTTTGCCTTAAAATGTGTTTGTGTGGATAGTTATAATTGCAGGTGCAGTTCCAATGAGATTGAAAAGAACAAAAAACCCCCACAAATATTAGACTCCATGTCTGTTTATGTGCTCGGCATTATGCACTGTTGGTATAAAATAACTATATCGAGGAGTATTCATTCCATCTAGGGAAAGAATATAAATGCATGTGAGTTCAGTAGTCTAAGAGGGACTAAAAAGGCAGATAGAGTCTTCATTCACACATGGTAGATACCCAGTCAGAGTAGCTGGATGGATTATATGAAATTGGCAGCCCAAGTTTAGGAGGTGGAGATCTTATAAAATGATTTCACCTGGACTTTAATGACTGTCGTATCTCTGTGGGGGGTGGAGGGGGGCGCGTTTTGCACAAGAGGGATGTCATAAACAATAATATAAATTTGTAAAGTTAGAAAACTCATGTAAACAAGATTGTGAATGTGTCTGTTTGGCTGAAACTGAAATTTGGGCAAGTTAATTATACATGTATTCCTGGAACCTAATCTTAATTTTTTTTGGACCACTTTGACTGTTGGGCAAAATAATTTTTGTTTTCCCAGTTAGGAGCCTTTTGAACATTTTGGTCAGTGGAATTATGTGTTCAGAGCTATAGATTACAAAGATTAATCTGGTAGTAATATTAGAATGAACTATGGTGCTGTGAGGTCAAAACCAAGAAGACCAGTTAGGATGGTATCACAGTGGGCTTGGTCAGGACCAAAAAGTATCTTTTGTGACCATAGGCCAAATGAATTCTATCATTTTAGAGGTAGAAGAAGCCTTAACAGTCTTTGCTCTGTATGTAGCTAACAAACCAAAAATCTTAGACGTTAATGAATTTTCCCAAAGGGGAAAACCACTCATTGGTGTCACATGTCTAAGTTCAGCAATTGGAATTTGAATATGATATTTAGTAGGGTTCACTACTAAATGGATGGGGATATCGGGAGATGAGCAAAGGGGCAGAAGCCAGCCTTTCTGCTAAGCTCTCTGTTTCTCCAGAAGAGAATGAAGGAGAAATCATCCTGGGAAAAAAGAATTATAGATCACCTGCTAATATGAGTAGGGGTTGGGGAAGGGCTCCATGTATCAGGGCTTGAATCACAGCATGAGGAGTGGGGCATTAGCGGGGAGTGGAGTGGGCTGCAGCCATCCAATGAGCCATTAGCTGGTGGTGTTGGCCCGAAGTCAAGTGGAGAAGGTCTGTGGCCACTCAGGCAGGTCAGTGGTATGGAAATAATAGCTGGCAATCACCCACGAATCACGGAGCTTTGAACCCTGATGAGATGAAGCAGTGGGCCCTAAGGAGGGCCCTGTGCTAGTGTTGACAGGCCAGTGACTTTTGGAAGTGGGAACACTTATTTTTTCATGTAAGTGTTGTTCATCAATATGTCTGTGACAGTTGCTACTGTTGCAGAACTCTCAACAAAGATGGTAAGTAGCTTTGGTGCTAGGATTCCCTTTGCCAGATGCTGTTTTCAACCAGCCTGTGGTGAACAGAATCCTCAGATAGACAGCGCCGTGTGTTAGAAGTTATTACGTTGAGGTGGCAGCTCCGTCAGCACTCACCTGTGCACTGTCCTCCTCTCCTCTCTTCCCTTGTTTGCTGTCAGTCTTTTGAGGCATACACTCCCCTTTTGAATACATAGCCACCTTTACTTTTCCCTTAGTTCCCTGCCACTGCTTTCTCTCACCTTTAGTGAATGAGACTCTGAGGGCCCTGAAGACAAAGTCTGGATCCCTGGCTTGCAGGAAAGAGCCCATGTGGTCCATGGCGTTCTGCTCCAGCTGCGTTTCATTTCGAGTGTCTGGACTCTCAGTAGAGGCTTTTTGATGTGAGCATTTTAAGGGACTCAAAAGAGTTTGGTTGAACAGATTGTGCTTTCTGGCCCAAGACAGAGTTTTACTGGCCGTCATTCCATAGGAAGCCAGATTAAAAACAAAAAAAAAAAATGCTTTTAATCAGGGAGAAATGTGTATGACCAAATGCTCTCAAAATTCATGAGATTAGGTTATTTTGATATTTTAGCCTTTTTTCTTATTTTTTCTTAGAGAAATCTACCTGTGATATTAAAGATGTAGGTGATTGCCAAGAGGTAAAATTTTTTTGAATGAGCATGTGACTCTCCAGCCACCACTAGAATGACTGAAGAGATTTGGGACCTTTTTCCCTTTGAAGCTCTAAAAGAAGTAGCTTGACTTCTTAAAAAGCCCTGTTGGGGGACTTCCATGGTATAGACACAGGCGATAGACTCCTTGGCCTCTGAAGGGTCCATGTGAGGATGTGCCTTTGGAAAGCCCTGGAATTTTCAGAAAAAGAAGCATTATAGACATTATGGAAACTTCATGCCAAATGGGCAGAGGGATACCTGTTATGTACAGTCACACCTTTTAAGCTTCTTACAAAACAGCAGTGAATCACTGTGGATGCCGTGAAGAATTCCGCAGCATTTATACCAGGACCCCCAACGTCTCACTCTCCATTATTTAGTTTTGTTATTTCTGTAATTAAGCAGTTGGCAAACCAAACATTCTGCTCCTTCCTTTTGTTTCTTGGCATTTGGAAACCAAGCAGCCAGGAGAACAGAGGTACAGAGCTTCCACTTCCTTCCTTGTTTTTCCCCCACATTGTTGCCTCAGTACAGGAAACCACCCAAGGAAGGCTTAGCAGCAGGCCAAGTGTGCCAGATTACATCTTTATTTTAATTTGGCAATAAACTAGTGTACAAACTGTGCTATGAAACATTGCCTCCAGTGGCATCTCTCAGTCTGTCTCAAACACGTCACTAAACATGGTGTGTTGGGAGACAGTGGAAATGAGTGAAAACAAAACACAGATGTGACTGAAAGAAAAACACAGGAGAAATGTGTAAGAATAAGCATCTGCCTCAGCTCTGCTGACCATCCTGGGGCTCTGGGCTCGGGGCCTCTCTGTTAGGGGTTACACTGCGGAGCGAATTGTATAGGGGCGAGTCTGCAATGTTGTGAAGCCAACGTGAACGCTCCTGGGACTCAGAGTGCCTCACAGCTGGGGAGGAGAGACCCCCTTGCTCGGCTTATCCAGGCATCAAGGCCTCTCCTACAGATGTACCTGCTGCCCCTGACCATAAGCAGGAGGGTCCACGTTTCTCCAGTCCTCCACAGTGAGCTTTTTCTCCCCACTCTGGGTGCCCAAGTCCTTCTAGACCGTGGACTCGGTTCCTACACAGATAAACAAGCAACTAACTGAACACGGCGGCTGGGTCTGGGTTGTGGGAAACTGGAGAGGAGGTGTTCATTCAGGAGGGTGGGGTGTGGTGGGGGGTCTTCGTGAGCTCCAGCCTGCTGTTCTTGCCACCGAGGATGGCTCATTCAATGTCACCAGACTTTTCAGAGTTTTTCGAGAGAAGTAATCCTGCTTTGTTTGAGATATGACATTTTAAAAACTTAAAACAGAAAGCCGTGCAGGGCAAGTCAACCTCATCTGCTGCCTTGTCTTAGTACCCAGATCACCTTTTTGCTGATTTCTCTGTCTTTCCCATTATCTTTGTTTTTCTCCTGTTCATGGATCTTCCTGTCAGTTTTATTTCAGGAAAAGTTCCATTGTTTTGTGAAGTAAAAAAAAAAAATGCATGCAAATGAGTGATTAATTCTGTGGAGGGAGGACAAAACCCTTAGGACAGTTTGGTGGGTCACCCTTCATTTTGCGGCAGTTCTAGAATATTCATGAGTTTGTGTTGTCTCACTTGTTCTGGAGCACTAGGAGTCAGCAGTCCAAGTAATACCATGTGGGAGCTTGTAGGAGCTCTGTTCTCCTCTATATTCCAAAGTATCAAAGTTTATGAAAGAAATAAGAAATCCTAAGGCTTGCACGGTGGCCTCACCTTCAGTATTTTGGTAAATATGTGTAAGATACACTTAAAACCAAAACATGGCTTTAAAGGAGGAAAGCACGTTTTCATAAGGAAACCCTATTCACAAATAATTGAAACCCTAAATATTAACAGCGGCATTCTCTGTATAAATGAAGGCAGAGTTTGAGTTAAAATCATATATTGATAGAAAAGGAAAATTATACTGCCAGTGTGTTTGAGCGCATACAATAGAATTTTAGTAACTTGCATAAAAGTAGATTTTTGTAAGAAGAACTGCTTTTAGCTTTCTCCCTTCTTTCTTTCTACCAGTCCTGCAATTTTACTTAAACAGTTTCATATACATTTCTTTAACAAAAAAGAAAAAAAGAACACAACTTTCTTTTTAATCTTTCCTACTTTTCCTGACTGAACACTAAAAGATGGCCATTGTTTATCACGACAGCTTTGAATGCCAGGAATTCTCTGGGAAATAATGACTGCTTGATATAAGGGAAGAGATGTCAGCATTTTCCAAAACTGAGTCATATTGGTTTCTCACCAGCAATAGACAGCGCAGCAAGTGAGGCAAGAACATCAGCTCTCTGTCAGGCCCTCCAAATGGCCATGTGACCTTCAGCAGGTCATTTAACTTTTAGAGTTTCGCCAGCTGTGAAGTGGAAGCAATAACAGTACCTGGCTCACAGGACTGTTTGAGGATGCTGTGATAATGTATGTAAAACACTCAACACAGAACCTGGCACATGGCTAGCACCACGTGAATGCCAGCCAATGTATTATTCAAAGACCTAGGAGAGAGCCACCAGGTGTGGCATAACTAGGTTTAGACGCAAGGCTTCCTTAGCCGTAATCCGGTGTCTTTCCCATACGTGACGTTATACGTATTTAGCCAATGTTGAATATCCTCTTAGACAATCACTAAAAGGTACCACTGAACCAGAATGAACAGAGCAAGCAAGAACCAATATATGGTACTCAGAAATATTATTGATTATAATAACAATAAGCCATTACATATTAAAGTATTTGCCTTTACAGCAACTCTGTTTGTTTTTGAGTAGACCTAGCATCCCCTTAATGTCAAAAGGGCAAGATTGAAATAAAAGATAAATGGATCCTTCAAATTCAACCCCCTGGGGATATTCAAATGATTTCTGCACAAGCACAAACACTTAGGAAGCTGATACCTACCTAATGCCATCACGTTTCCCGAGGCACTACATTAAAAGGCACTCAGTTATTCATAAGAAATATGTGGAACGGTATATACCATGCTTTGGCAAGATTTCCATGTGCTTGAAATTTCCCAATGTCAGAGCTGATTTCTAATCTCATGAATATGCAAATAATTTAAGTATTCAAGTACAAAACTGGCAATTAGAGTGGAAACCAGGGAGCTTGCTGAACGTCAACCCCAATGCTTGTTTATAAAACAAATTCTCCAGCTGAAATGCCATCTTATGCAAATGAGGAAGGCCTGTGTTCACTTTAGCTAACTTGTTTAACCAGGTTGTATCATTATTTTTCAATTGCTACCTGAAGCAGTTTGATCTACCTGTTCCCAAATTTGAACGAAATGAGCTACAAGAATAAGGAGAAATGGACATTTTTGAATGAGTGATTGGGGTTAAGGTTTGGACAGATAGAATTATGCTTTTTGGTAGCTATTTAAACTTTGAAGTAAATTACATTTTTGCTTGTGCAATTTTTTAGCCAGTTATTTTGATCTATTCTACCCACCGACACTTGTCTAAATGGATTAAGATGCCTCCTTAATCCAGGCACCAGTCTGGGAAGGTTTGAAGGACACTTGACATCCTAAGAGGGCATGGACCTCTTTCTTAACTGAGCTCGAGGGATATCCAGAAAAAAACTATCTCTGAGTGTGGCCCTTTAGAATCTAGTAATGGTAACATTTTCATGTATCCTGCCTTGTCAAGCATGGCTGCTGCCAGCAGTGTTGCCAAGGAGGGGAGTGGTTTGAGAAGGAGGGAGTCTTGTCCTTGTAAATAGACATATTTTGTGAAGTTATGACTCTGTAGGTTTCATACTAAATTTTTTTTTTAAATATTATCTTTTCCAACTTCCTCTCTTCAGTACAATAGGATATTGTAAGTTCAGATTACACATGGCACATGAGGTATTCCAAGAGATCCAGAGGCCCAGCCAGGATCTCATAGCTGGCAAGAGGAAGAGAAACCAGAAGTCAGCTACCCTTCTAAAATGACCAGGTCCCTTTACTGAGCTAGACCCTTAATATAAAATACTATGAGAGGGCTTTCCCAGGACTTCCAGATGGGACAATTACCCTCCTCACCTCCCTTTCCCACACCCATCCTCGCTTGCTCTTTGGCCCCTTTCCACACCTCCTTTTCCCTTCAAGTGAGAAAAGCCTAGTTCCCGAGCCGGTGGAGTGGGTTCCCTCGCCCCTGCTCCTCCCACCCGGGTCCCCCCTCCAGCCATCGCTACTGCCACCACCTCGGTTCCGTTCAATCAATTTTTGCTGCATGTCAACACTTATTACCAAAGAAGTGATACATTGCCTCACCACCCTCCTGTTCTCTTTGTGAACAACAACATGCATTTTCCAAGAAGTTAAGTGAAACTAAGGATCCAGTTGGTGGCCACTGAACAGAGCGAAGGGTTGGGTCCTCTAATCTTCATGAGCAACAAGGACATTTTAATCATAATGAATGGTTCAAGTACTAATATCCCACTACTCCAGGTAAATAGTTAAGAAGAACATAGGCCTCAATTCAGTATTTATCGATATAAAGGATTCTTGCCAGAATGGTGAGTTCAGTCAGTGTATTAACATTTTTGGATTGCAAAGTATAATCTGACTATGAATAGCAGGTGATTAATATACCAGAATAATACTATCAGAATCAGAGTGGATAAGAATGGTTTTTTGGGCCTGCATGCCTGCCCTCTTGCTGTGCTCCTGATTAAAGAAATTAGTCCTTCCTTTCCAACTTAGTCCCTGGAAAGAAGTTTCAGCCTGAGAGCTTGTGGGATCTTAGTTCCCAGGGCGGAGGTTGGGCCCAAGCTTCTGCAGTGGGAGCTCTGAGTCCAAACCACTGGACTAACAGAGAACCTCACACACCAGGGAACATCAGTCGGAGTGAGGCCTCCCAGAGGTCTTCATCTCATCACCAAGACCCAGCTCTATCCAACTGCCTACAAACTCCAGTGCTGGACATCTCAGGCCAAACAACCAGTAAGACAGGAAAGCAGCACCAACCATCAGAAAAAAAAAAAAAAAGAAATGACAAAAAAATTTGTTGCAGAGGAAGGAGCAAGGTAAAAACCTACAAGACCAAATAAATGAAGATGAAATAGGCAACCTACCTGAAAAAGAATTCAGAATAATGATAGTAGGGGTGATCAAAACTCTCAGAAACAATGGGGAAAATACAAGAAACATTTAACAAGGATCTAGAAGAACTAAAGAGCAAACAAACAGTGATGAACAACACAATGACTGAAATTAAAAATACTCTACAAGGAATCAATAACAGAATAACTGAGGTAGAAGAAGAGATAAGTGAGCTGGAAGGTAAAATGGTGGAAATAACTGCCAGGGAGCAGAATAAAGAAAAAAGAACCAGAGGAGATGAGGACAGTCGCAGAGACCTCTGGGACAACATTAAATGCACCAACATTCAAATCATAGGCATCCTAGAAGAAGAAGAAAAAAAGAAAGGGTCTGAGAAAATATTTGAAGAGATTATAGTCGAAAACTTCCCTAACATGGGAAAGGAAATAGTCAGTCAAGTCCAGGAAGCGCAGAGAGTCCCAACAGGATAAACCCAAAGAGAAATACGCCGAGACACATATTAATCAAACTATCAAAAATTAAATACAAAGAAAAAATATTTAAAGCGTCAAGGGAAAAGCAACAAACAACATACAAGGAAATCCCTGTAAGGTTAACAGCTGATCTTTCAGCAGACACTCTGCAAGCCAGAATGGAGTGGCAAGATGTATTGAAACTGATGAAAGGGAAAAACCTACACCAAGATTATTCTACCCAGCAAGGATCTCATTCAGATTCGACAGAGAAATTAAAACCTTTACAGAAAAGCAAAAGTTAAGAGAATTCAGCACCACCAAACCAGTTTTACAACAAGTGCTAAAGGAACTTCTCTAGGCAGGAAATACAGGAGAAGGAAAAGACTCACAATAAAAAATCCAAAACAATTAAGAAAATGGTAATAGGAACATACATATCGATAATTACCTTAAATGTAAATGGATTAAATGCTCCAACCAAGAGACATAGACTGGCTGAATGGATACAAAAACAAGACCCATATATATGCTGTCTACAGCAGACCCACTTCAGGCCTACGGACACAAACAGACAGAAAGTGAGGGGATGGAAAAAGATATTCCATGCAAATGGAAACCAAAAGAAAGCTGGAGTAGCAATTCTCATATCAGACAAAATAGACTTTAAAATAAAGACTATTACAAGAGACAAAGAAGGACACTACAGAATGATTAAGGGATCAACCAAGAAGAAGATACAACAATTGTAAATATTTATGCCCCCAACATAGGTGCACCTCAATACATAAGGCACATGCTAGCAGCCATAAAAGGAAAATCAACAGTAACACATTCATAGCAGGGGACTTTAATACCCCACTTTTACCAGTGGACAGATCATCCAAAATGAAAATAAATAAGGAAACACAAGCTTTAAATGATACATTAAACAAGGTGGAAATAATTGATATTTATAGGACATTCCATCCAAAAACAACAGGATACACTTTATTCTCAAGTGCTCATGGAACATTCTCCAGGATAAATCATATCTTGGATCACAAATCAAACCTTGGTATATTTAAGAAATTGAAATCATATCAAGTATCTTTTCTGACCACAACGCTATGAGAATAGATATCAGTTACAGGAAAAAAACTAAAAAATACAAACACATGGAGGCTAAACAATATGCTACTAAATAACCAAGAGATTGCTGAAGAAATCAAAGAGGAAATCAAAAAATGCCTAGAAACAAATGACAATGAAAACACGATGACCCAAAACCTGTGGGATGCAGCAAAAGCAGTTCTAAGAGGCAAGTTTATAGCAATACAATCCTACCTCAAGAAACAAGAAACATCTCAAATAAACAACCTAACCTTACACATAAAGCAATTAGAGAAAGAGGAACAAAAAAAAAACCCAAAGTTAGCAGAAGGAAAGAAATCATAAAGATCAGATCAGAAATAAATGAAAAAGAAACAAAAGAAATAATAGCAAAGATCAATAAAACTAAAAGCTGGTTCTTTGAGAAGATAAACAAGATTGATAAACCATTAGCCAGACTTATCAAGAAAAAAAAGGGAGAAGACTCAAATCAACAGAATTAGAAATGAAACAGGAGAAGTAACAACTGACACTGCAGAAAAACAAAGGATCATGAGTGATTACTACAAGCAGCTGTATGCCAATAAAATGGACAACCTGGAAGAAATGGACAAATTCTTAGAAAAGCACAACCTTCCGTGACTGAACCAGGAAGAAATACAAAATATAAACAGACGAGTCACAAGCACTGAAATTGAAACTGTGATTAAAAATCTTCCAACAAACAAAGGCCCAGGACCAGGCGGCTTCACAGGTGAATTCTACCAAACATTTAGAGAAGAACTAACACCTATCCTTCTCAAACTCTTCCAAAATAGAGCAGAGGGAGGAATACTCCCAAACTCATTCTATGAGGCCACCATCACCCTGATACCAAAACCAGACAAAGATGTCACAAAAAAAAACTACAGGCCCATATCACTGATGAACATAGATGCAAAAATTCTCAACAAAATACTAGCAAACAGAATACAACAGCACATTAAAAGGTTCATACACCATGATCCAGTGGAGTTTATCCCAGGATGCAAGGACTCTTCGGTATATGCAAATCAATCAATGTGATACTCCATATTAACAAATTGAAGGATAAAAAACATATGATAATCTCAATAGATGCAGAAAAAGCTTTTGACAAAATTCAACACCATTTATGATAAAAACTCTCCAGAAGGTGGGCATAGAGGGAAATCACCTCAATATAATAAAGGCCATATATGACAAACCCACAGCCAACATCATTCTCAATGGTGAAAAACTGAAACCATTTCCACTAAGATCAGGAACAAGACAAGGTTGCCCACTCTCACCACTATTATTCAACATAGTTTTGGAAGTTTTAGCCATGGCAGTCAGAGAAGAAAAAGAAATAAAAGGAATCCAAATCAGAAAAGAAGTAAAGCTGTCACTGTTTGCAGATGACATGATACTATACATAGAGAATCCTAAAGAAAACTACTAGAGGTAATCAATGAATTTGGTAAAGTAGCAGGATACAAAATTAATGCACAGAAATCTCTTGCATTCCTATACACTAATGATGAAAATTCTGAAAGAGAAATTAAGGAAACACTCCCGTTTACCACTGCAATAAAACGAATAAAATACCTAGGAATAAAGCTACCTAAGGAGACAAAAGACCTGTATGCAGAAAACTATAAGACACTGATGAAAGAAATTAAAGATGACAGAAACAGATGGAGAGATGTTCCATGTTCTTGGATTGGAAGAATCAACATTGTGAAAATTACTATACTACTCAGAGCGATCTACAGATTCAGTGCAATTCCTATCAAACTACCAATGGCATTTTTCCCAGAACTAAAACAAAAAGTTGCACAATTTGTATGGAAACACAAAAGACCCTGAATAGCCAAAACAATCTCGAGAAAGAAAAACAGAGCTGGAGGAATCAGGCTCCTGGACTTCAGACTATACTACAAAGCTGCAGTAATCAAGACAGTGTGGTTCTGGCAGCAGAACAGAAATATAGATCAATGGAACAGGATAGAAAGACCAGAGATAAACCCACGCACAATATGGTCACCTTATCTTTGATAAAGGAGACGAGAGTATACAATGGAGAAAAGACAGCCTCTTCAATAAGTGGTGCTGGGAAAACTGGACAGCTATATGTAAAAGAATGAAATTAGACCACTCCCTAAAACCATACACAAAAATAAACCCAAAATGGATTAAAGACCTAAATGTAAGGCCAGACACTATCAAACTCTTAAAGGAAAACCTAGCCAGAACACTCTATGGCATAAATCACAGCAAGATCCTTTTTGACCCATCTCCTAGAGAAATGGAAATAAAAACAAAAATAAACAAATGGGACCTAATGAAACTTCAAAGCTTTTGCACAGCAAAGGAAACCATAAACAAGACGAAAAGACAACCCTCAGAATGGGAGAAAATATTTGCAAATGAAGCAACTGACAAATGATTAATCTCCAAAATATACTAGCCTGTCATACCAAAAAAAAAAAAAAAAAAAAAAACAACCCAATCCAAAAATAGGCAGAAGACCTAAATAGTCGTTTCTCCAAAGAAGATATACAGATTGCCAACAAACACATGAAAAGATGCTCAACATCACTAATCATTAGAAAGATGCAAATCAAAACTACTATGATGTGTCACTTCACACCAGTCAGAATGGCCATCATCAAAAAATCTACAAACAATAAATGCTGGAGAGGGTGTGGAGAAAAGGGAACCCTTTTGCACTGTTGGTGGGAATGTAAATTGATGGAGCCACTATAGAGAACAGTATGGAAGTTCCTTAAAAAACTAAAAATAGAACTACCATACGACCGAGCAATCCCACTACTGGGCATAAACCCTGAGAAAATCGTAATTCAAAAAGAATCATGTACCACAATGTTCATTGCAGCACTATTTACAATAGCCAGGACATGGAAGCAACCTAAGTGTCCACTGACAGATGAATGGATAAAGATGTGGCACATATATACAATGGAATGTTACTCAGCCATAAAAAGAAATGAAATTGAGTTATTTGTAGTGAGTTGGATGGACCTAGAATCTGTCATACAGAGCGAAGTAAGTCAGAAAGAGAAAAACAAATACCATATGCTAACACATATATATGGAATCTAAAAAGAAAAATTGGTTCTAAATGAACCTTGGGGCAGGACAGGAATAAAGGCACAGATGTAGAGAATGGACTTGAGGACATGGGGAGGGGCAAGGGTAAGCTGGGACAAAGGGAGAGAGTAGCATTGACGTATATACACTAGCAAATGTAAAATAGCTAGCTAGTGGGAAGCAGCTGCATGGCACAGGGAGATTAGCTTGGTGCTTTGTGACCACCTAGAGGGGTGGGATAAGGAGGGTGGGAGGAAGCCGCAAGAGGGAAGGGATATGGGGATATACGTATGCATATAGCTGATTCACTTTGTTATACAGTAGAAACTAACGCAACACTGTAAAGCAATTATACTCCAATAAAGATGTTAAGAAAAAATTCTATGAGATAGAGTCACAAATTCTGATCTGAAAGGCTCTCACTCTCTTGACTTGCTTAACTCCAATGCCTGCCTGGCTGATCTAAGTATACTCATGATGAGAAAATGTCCCAGAACAAGAAGACTTGTGATCCAAAGCCGAACAGCCTCAGCTACTCCAGGAAAGGCCATGCTAAGCAGTATCCAACCTCAGAGGCTGGGTACGTGGATGCATTGTTTAGGGTCCTTCCTTGGCTTCCTGAAAGTCAGGAGGAAAAAAGCAATAACAAGTTCTTCTCCTTGCCATTCCTCCTTTCCTCAGGGCCTGTGGACAGCTCGGGCTAGAGGCAATAATCAGCAGAAAGGGGAGAGCGTGAGAGCTAGTATTGACCTTTTACTCTGTGGGAAGCTTTATGCCAGACTTTTCACACTGATACCTCAACTCTATTCTTACATGAAACATCAGATGTATCATTATGCCAGTTAGAATTGGGGGAATCTGAGGCTCTGAAAGGTTAAGAAAAGTCCCAAGGTGGTTGGTAGAGCCAGGAGTCTTATCCAGGTTTGACCCTCTTCACTCAGTCCTCGCTGCACCAAAATGCTTGCCTCCCTACAAAAGCCATTGCGATCCTTTTCTTTTTTTCCTTTTCTTTAATTGCCAATTTTTTTTTCTATTTTTATGTAACCATCTTTCCACTCTCCAACCTACCGTGAGACCTGTTCCCTCTGACAGATGCACTAGTACACATTTCAAGAGCTGAGTTTCACAGCAGAGAGAAAACTGTTGTTTGAAGATCACACAGCAGAGGAAGGGAGAGGGAGGGACCGGCAAGTCAGAGGGTCATTGCCCCTGGCTGCTTCCCAGGCAGACAGCAGTCCCTTGTGAACCCTCAGACCAGCTTGTGACTGAAACACTGTGACCCCTGCTCATCTCTTCCAACCTTGCACCAGCTCTGGCCCCAGGGGTCTGTATGTAGAATCTCACCCTGCCCAGGTAAAATGACTGGAGCTTTCAGAAGTGACCCTCTCTGTAAGCTGGTGCAGTCACTATGGAAAACAGTCTGGAGATTCATTAAAAAACTAAAAATAGAGCTACCATATGATCCAGCAATCCCACTCCTGAGCATTTATCCAGAAAAGATGAAAACTCTCATTCAAAAAGATAAATGTGCCCCAGTGTTCATAGCAGCACTATTTACGACAGCCAAGACATGGAAGCAACCTAAATGTCCATTGACGAATGGATGAAGAAGATGTGGTATACACATACACACATGCACACACAATGGACTGTTTATTACTCAGCCATGAGAAAGAATGAAATAATGTCATTTGCAGCAACATGGATGGACCTAGAGGTTATCGTACTAAGAGAAGTAAGTCTGACAGAGAAAGACAAATATCATATGATATTACTTATATGTGGAATCTAAAAAAATGATACAAATGAAGTTATTTACAAAACAGAAACAGACTCACAGGCATAGAAAACAAACTTATGGTTACCAAAGGGGAAAAGGGGAGTGGGGGGAAGGATAAATTAGGAGTTTGGGATTAACAGATACACACTACTATATATATAAAATTGATAAGCAACAAGGTCCTACTGTACATCACAGGGAACTATATTCAATGTCTTGTAATAACCTATAATGGAAAAGAATATGAAAAGGAATACATATATGTAAAAAGAATATGTATATGAAAAAGAATATATATATGCATATATATAACTGAACAACTTTGCTGTACACCAAAAACTAACACAACATTGTAAATCAACTATACTTCAATAATAAGTTAATTAAAAAGCAAAAATAAATAAATAAATAAAAAATAAATCAGTAGTCCTTGGAATGATTAGATTAAATATCTGGATATTCCAGAAAAGCATCTAAAGCCCATCATTCAAATTTAAGACAAAATTTATAGTTCCCTGTGTGTATATAGCACAGGGAACTGTATTCAACATCTTGCAATAACCTATAATAGAAAAGAATCTGAAAAAGAGTATATATATATACACATTCACATATATATATATATATATATGAATCACTTTGCTGTACACCTGAAACTAACACAGCATTGTAAATCAACTATATTTCAATTTAAAAAAAATGTGACCCTCTCTTACGCTCTACTTCTAGTCAGATTTTTTTTCCTTTTAAAATTTTGTTTATTATTATTCTTGTTATTGTTGTTGTTATTGCCTTTCCTTCTTCCCACACCCAGGGGCCCTGACTCACCCAGGCACCCATCTCTTCCCTGCCCTGATACAGTCACCTTCTAACTGATCTCTCTCCTCTGTTCCATCTTCACACGGCTAATGGATCCATCTTAACAGAGGCACACTTCCAGTTATGTCCCAAGTGACAGTTTTCTCCTCCTGCTTATTTTTGTCTCTCAAAACCTGCTGAGCTTCATCATATATTCATTTAAATAATGGGATGATTACATGGTTATTGAGGGCTATTCATTTTTTCCCATCAGTGTCTTGATATTGGGGATCTGTGATACAGATCCTTACTAGCTTCTAATTATTTTACTTATCTTCCATTTATTTCCATATCTATATTATAGGAGTTTTAAGGCCGAGAGTCCATTTGACATTTCCCTAAGTACCTCCAGACGTGGGAGCACAGGAAGAGTCCGTGAACTGAACTGGTCCACAGCCACATATTGACCCTTGTGGCCCAGCCAGCCCCAGTTCCATATGTCGAATCCCCCAAGCCTGCCTCAAAGTGCCAAACACAACTATGGGGTATGTGACAGACTTCGGTGACAGCTGGGGAATGGCCAGTGACAGATTTGATAAATCCAGCCTTCAGAGAGATTGATGGAGCCGGTGACATGTCATCATTCCTGCTCTCTCTTCATCAGCAAAGCCTGAGCGCTCAGCCTTGGTGCCCTTGTATTTTGACCTTTGGGAACAGTCTCCATTAGCTCCCCGCAAGTTATGGTAGGATTGCATTCATCCAGTCTGCTCCCAGGCCATGTTTATAGCCTCTACTCCCACTTCACTTCCCTTTACGCACCTCCACCAAACTGGGTCTCTTGCAGTTGACAAAAGAAGAACAAAGATACCGCCCTAACCTTGGCTGCTCTGTTTATTTGCTCAGACTGACCCACTTGCCCTGCAACACTCTTTTCTCACATCTTCAAATTAAGAACTTTTTACTGTATTCCTAGTCCCACCTTGAAAGCTTTGGCAGATCCCCAGCTTCTTCCTGTCTTACATAAGCCACCGTAACACTCTGGGCAAAATATAACAACACTTACGATACTTTGTGTGTGATATCCCTGAGAAACTAGCTTTTCCTCTGGGGAACTTACATCTCTCGGGGTTTGGGGGAGCTGGTCTGGGATGGGTCATCATGGTTCTCTATCTCTCCCTGTACCCACCGGCCAAGGAGAAGGCTTGTGTCAGTGCTGGGTGGAGTTTTAGGTCCTTTATAATGTGATTTCCCCTAAGAGTGGGTGCTGGCTTCCTGTGCTGTGCAACTAGAGCAGCAGAGCTCATCTCTGAAGACCATGGATTTCTCTGGACTGATTTTCTTCCTATTGAGGCTGGGGGAGGAAGGGCTTGATATTTGCAATGCCTTGGGGGCTGGCATTAGAAATGTATTTGAAGTCCTCAAGGTCCCATCTCTTTCTTGCTAAAGAATGCAGTAACAGCAGTGAGAACTGGAGAGGCATGAGGTGGAAGAGTGCTTTGCACCCAGGCCATCCGCAGGGCGATATTAGGATGAAGCAAATCAAATAGAACTGGCAGGGTTTTCTGTCAGCCTTTCCAGGAAGGGCAGTTTGCAAGCCTCCTGCCTCTAAAATGTTAAGGGCAGAGAAGGAAAGGGGAGGGAGCAGGCAACCTTGAAAAGAACCAACTGCAAGAAGTGTTCCTCCAACAAGGAAACTTCTGCAGGAGCCCACGTGGGGGAGACCTAGGGACCTGCCTCCTGATGGGAAAGTCACCGTGGGGACCTTTGTGGTGAAAGCATCCAGTCCCATCAACCAAAGACTGAAACATGCTGTCACTCTTACCTTCTATCAAATGGTGTCCTTGCACCAATTCCCTAGCTGCAAAAGAAAATTCCTAATGTGTACCTATCTAACAATCTAAAATGAGGGGCTGCACTGATCTGATTTAGAACTGTTGAGGAGACTTTTTGGAGACAGTGGTGCTTGCAAGCTTTTGCATTAACACAAGGAAGTGGAATTTCTATTCAAAGAAAGATGCCACTCTGCTAGGGATTCAACCAAAATGTGAATGGTAAGAAGATGGAAAATGAAAGTTGGAAACAGCTGCTCTCATACCCCACTTCTTTCAGCCCATCTTAATCTGCTATAGTTTAGGTATCCTGAGCAAAGTCAATGAATCTCACTTTTGCCCACCTCCAAGCTATTTGTCCTGCTGTGGCCTCTCTCTTTATTCTCCCTTGGAACCTGTGCCCCTCAGCCAACTTGCAGCCCTCTGGAGCATGACAACAGAGATGACTGTACAATTGGTTAAAAGCTCCTAATAAAACCAACCCTTGAAATTGAATCCTTTGCAATTAACTGTATTTTTATCTGCACTCTTCTTATAGCAGACAAAGGCAGATGGCAAGAAAACAAGTCAATGTAAGTGATGTCAAAAAAAAAATAGGAGAAGGAAGGAAGAAAGGAAGGAAGGAAAAAAGAAAGGGAGGGAGGAAGGGAGGAAGGATGGGCTAAATCTTCAGAGGAGGAGCATGGCAAGAAGTGTTGACAGCCCCAGACCAGCATAATAAGGAAGTAGAGGGTTGGGCCCTGAGGCTGCTAATAGGTCTTGAGCATAGATGAGCAATGGGTTTGTGCCCATTAAGTTGTATCTACTGAGATGGGGAAGTGGTCTCAGCTAGTTTAGAGTGATTCTAAACAGGAAGGATTGTCTGCCCTGCATTCTTAGTTAACCAGAATCCTTCCTCCCTCCTTTTCTAAAATGTCTACTCCATTTTTTCCCAATATTTTGTACCAGTGTTAGGAAAACAAAACAAAACTAAACCCCTCCAAGAATGGCCTTTGGGGGTTCATGACAGAGGGTTAGTAGATGAGCAGCGCTCTCCTAAAACTAGTAGAAATATTCTCTTCCTCCCCCTGATCTTTCTACCTCATTCGTTCTCTAGGCTTGGCACTGCTGGAGAAAGCGGCCGATGTCTTCTCTGATGTGACAGATAGTAATGATATTTCTTAGTTCTGTGTTCTGACAGAACTGAGAAACCTTGGCGCTGGAGAGAGACAGGGAGGGAAATAAATCTTACTTAGGTGCTGCCAACACTATGAATTTTATTAAAGGACATTGACTCGTTCTACACGGAAAGCCTTCCACTGGTGGCTGAGACAGTCATTGGGTAAAAAAGGCTTTGATCGCAGTTTTTAGTGGAGCAAAACTTTGCTGCCAGACTCTGCAGGTTTAATTAGCCCATTATCTTGGATGGCTGTGAGTTGTTTTCTTCTTTTCTTGGTATAACATCAGGCTGGACAATTAACTTCTTAGGGAGAAAAGGTTTGAAACAGTAGGTGAAGTGTATAGAGCAGCTCTGTCTAGGGGTGAATATTCAAGACCCTGCCTGCAAGTCTTTGCAAGTTTCAAATGTACTGATATTTATAGTTTTGTTTGTTGGTTTTAGGTACAGACCTCTAGCTATGGATCCATGGAAGTAAAACATATTCCTCTGCTAAATTACCTTTGTCTGTCCTTTGGGAAACCTGAGTGTTTTACTAGGTAGATCCATTGCTAGGTAATTTGCATGATGTAAAGTCAATAGTTTTTTTTTCTACCTGCATCATCTGCTATGTGCTAGGCGCTCTATAGACACAGAAGGATGGGATTCCAGGCGCCTAAAAACTTTGTGATCTCATCAGAGAGGCAGTGAGTGATCTCAGCTATTTTAGAGTGATTTTAGATAGGAAGGAATTTCTGCCTTGCATTAATAAAAGGCTCTCTTGAAAGGCCACTAAGAAAGTTAAATATAAATATGTGGGCTACAGTTTGATAGCATTCCTTGTGCCGTAATTCTTTGGAAATGAGGCCACTGGGAAATCTCGGTGTGTAGGAGAGGGTTCATAGAAAAGATGTCCTCTGATCTGGACTGAAAAAGAAGACTGGCATTGAGGTAGGCAAGTCTTGAAGCCACCTCTGCCAGAGTGGGTAGCACCAGTGAAGGCATGGCAGCGGGCATGTGCCCATGTGTGAATGGAAAGGTGAGAAAGGGAGTCCACTGACACTAAAGGGTACCTTTTGAGATAGGAAACTATAAAAGATGTCACTGAGCTAATAAGAGAGGCTTGGTTTATTGGATTGTGTGGTGTACCCACTGCTTGAGGGGCCTCTGGACGCTCACAAATAACAAAGCATCCCCTTGAAGAGGATAAAAACAAATATCATGGGACATGCCTGACTGGTCCACAGGTTCTGAATCCAAGCCTAGGGGGATCAATTAAAAAAGACATAGAAGAAAAACAATATATACACACAGATGCTGGAACCCAACAGTTCCTCACAGAGATGAATTCTGTGTAAAGGCAGAGATGGCAATCCCTTGGTGTAGCCTTAGGAGAGCTCAGAGTTTATATATGATTTTCAGAATATATGTGGCGAGTCTAGCCTTCACAGAGAATTATTATTATTTCAAACCACCCTGATTCTTTTACATTTGCATAAATCTTTGTATATAAATATAGGTATTAACATACATTTATAAATAGATATAGGCACACACAGTGGTGTGATCTCTGTTTCCTTTAAACTTGTAGAAAGCAGTGCAGCTCTGGGTTTCAATTAAAAAAGATGGTGCAAGGGGAGAGGAAGTATCAGACACTCCGGATCAAGTGCTTGCTGTTGTAATCCAAGTCTGAATATTAAAATGCAAGTGTTCAGGACATGCTGGGAAACAAGAAGCAGGACGTGCACCCTCTGGCTGCTTGGGTTCTGAATCAAGAGGGAGGATGTTGTCTTATCTTCTGTCATCTCTAGGAGGGGAGCTGTCTCCGCATTTCTCCTTGGTGCTCTGAAAATGAATCAAGCATGAAATGTACCCAGGAAACCTTTCTCCCTCAAGCATGATGGGGCAGAGAAAAATAATAAGACTTGAAAGAAGAAGCCACAGATTCTTCTTGGCCGGATGCCCAAATACTCTGTAGTTGGGGCCAAGTGAGCTGCTCGCTTTGGTAGCCAAATATTTCAGCCTGTTTTTGACTTCAGGATGTGTTCTGATCCAGTGGATACAATGTCGTAGTAGCAAGCTCTTCCAAGGGTCAGTAAGTACCCACTTGAGCTGACTTATTTCTTGGACATGGCTGGTCCATCTGCAGCCTTGGTGAGTCACTTGGTGACTCATTTGACCCTTCACTGAGTGCTGGGGATGGAGAGGGAGGAAAGTCATAGTACTCAGTGCAGAGTGACTCACCATCCATTCACTGTGGGATTTGGCAAATGCAGTGGTGGACGACTGCGATGTGAGTGGGTTACAGACCAGGCACATAGGAAGGAGATGTTCCAAATGATACTTTTCGAATCAGCAGCCAAACGTCCATGGGAACCAGAATACCTGGAGTAATAGGAATCTCTGGGCTGCCATCAGAGGACACTTCTAGAGGCAGAAAAGGTTCCATGGTGCTCTAAAAATTACTGGAGAAGAGCAGGGGTACGGAGCAAGCCAGCAATGAAGAACGAGATGTAGGAGAAGAAAGACCTTTGGAGGGGAAGGAGTATTTGGAGGGTTAGACCCTGTCTCTTGAGAAGTGTTTCCTTGCAGTTGCCCTTGGAAAGCACTGAAGCAGTGTAGCTACTGGACTTGAAATCTTCAATAACCATCAGTAACATGGCCATAATACTGGGAGTGATGGTGTGCGGATTAAATGAGGGAATGCAGGAGAAGCACTTGGATCATAGTAAGACCTTAGTCCATGTGAGCTGCTGTTAGAGCCTGCTTCCTTTTTAAAAAACCAACACTGGCTCCTCTTCCCTGCAGGATCGATTCTGGTCTCCCTAACTTGGCCTTCAAAGCCTTTTTCAAGTTACCCTCAACATTTTCATCTAAATTTATTTAGATAAGCCAGGCTTATTCATATACCGTCCCTGCATTTCTCACCTTTGACCCACGTTGTTCCCTTTGTGAGTAATGCCCGTCCCATTTTTGTCAGTTTGAATTCTGCCATTCATTCAGATCCCAGTTGACTCCCCACATATCTCGGAAGCATCCCTCATTGACTTCTGAGTCTCTTTCCTTTGCATTCCTTTATCACTGGTGGTATGCTCATTATTTCAGTCAGGTTTTGGCTATACTGTTGGCTTTCTGAGAGCCAGGTCTAGATTTTGGACTTCTTTGTATTCCAGACAACAGTCTGCCTATGCTGGGGCCAGCGGTACAGCTCACCAGGCAAAACGGGGCATGAATCCCAGTTCATTCTAATATTTAGTGGCATGTGATTTCCAACAAATCACTTAATCTTTGTGAGCTTCAGTTTGCTCAACTGTAAAATGGGCATATTAATGTCTGCCTTGCAGAATGTACGTGGGGAGTAGAACTGATATGCAGAGCACTCATCTGGCATAGAATGGGTGCTAAATAAATGGTAGATATTATTCTTGTTAATAATAATAATCCAGTGAACTGATGTTTGTGCATTCAGTGTACCGTAAAGTCGTGGTGTTGAATACTTTCTGTTGTCCACAGTTATACAGTTCTGCTGAATTTGGGAGAAGGTGGCAGCTTATCCAGGAAGGGGTCATACCGAACAGGTTCTACTGGTAAGTCTCACTCTATTTTCTAGCACATTTAGGATATCACCTGTGAAAATGAGCATTGGAATCTTTTCCTCACCCAGAACTCTCACGTGAATTCTGTTCTTATTGGGTTACGCACACAGCCCCTAGGGCAGAAGGTGACATTGGGGTGGTAAACATCTTAAGGGAATGTTAAAGCAGTGTCATAAATCACTTCACAAACCCAACATAGATAACTGAGATTAATGGACAACAGGGGCTTTGTAACTGTTGTTTTGTTATATTTTGATGAGACTTTGAGACAGACACTTAAGAACATTTTAATAGTGACTTTCATTACTAAAAGCATGATATACACGTATGCGGCATGTTCATATAAAGGTTTTCAGTGTAAATAAGTAGATCTTATTTAGTCTAAAAGCAGATCCTCTTCCCGTTCCTGCTTTCAAGTCTTCTAGACATTCTCATCATCATATGGGACGCAGCCATTGTTTTTAACTTCTTATTTATCCTTCCATAAATGTTCTCTGAATTACTAAACACGTGTAAATATAAATATACATATTAGTAATTGTTTTTTCTTAGTCAGCTTTGACTGCTATAACAAAATACCATAGACTGGGTGGCTTGAACAACACAGAAAAGAAGGAGGGAAAGAAAGTAATATTCTCTCTTTTTTTTTTTTTTTTTTTTACCTTCTGAGCCCATCCCCCTGGTTAAATTAGAGGTGGCCTCCCTCCCTGGGTTACTACAATTGAAAACAAGGGGTAATACAAGTTCTTTTTAGCTTCTGAGTTTCCAAGGGCCTAGATCCCAGCAAAATAAGAACAAAGTACAAAGTATTCTAGTGTAATGTTGACATTACTTATCAATCCCTTTTGAATTTACAACCTAAACCCTATGAAAGACGTGATTCTGCCTTATCCTAATTTATCTAATCTGCCTATGGAAAAGGCATCTAGGTTGTTTCCAGACTTCTGCTAGTATAAACAGTGCCCTGCAGAACTAGCTCAGACAAGAGTTTAAATATCCCTTGTTCACATCATTGAGAATCATTGGCGCAATGACCTTTTAGGAGCCAATGAGCTTCCTGCAGCTAGGACAGTAAAAGTTGTCTCCCCTTTACTCCTCCTGAAATCACACTGCCTCTCACCATGCCTTGGGACTTCCACGTACCTAATAGCTTCCCCCACCACTCCAATTCTCTCACTTCTAAGAGGAATGCATTTTTATCTTTCTTATTTTCAAACACTGCCCTAAGACCCTGTGGGATTTGAAAGCCAGAGAACAGATAAATCTCTTAAAACACTAGTGAAACTGCCTGAAAAAGTAAAAGACAAGTCATTTGCAAACAAACTGGCTCAAAGCTAACACACAGAGACTTCTATATGGAAAGATACTTTCTCCTCCCGCATCACAGAGACATTGATAACTAAATAGGGTTTCTGTTGCTCAGAACTTATTCACCTCTTCCCTGCTGCTCCCACTCAGGAATGGCTGAAGCTTTGTTTTTGGCATCTAAGTTGGATGCCCTTCTCCAGGAATTCAGTTGTAGCTGTCACTGCGTCTCCCTTCTCTGATCAGCATTTCTTCTCTTCCTCACTTACTCATTCGTCCCTTATTCATGAGATACCTTGCATCTCCATGTGTTTTGCCTGTAAATTATAAAGTCACTTTTTGGAAAGCAGGTCCATATTTTTTTCTCTTTTACTGGGTGTTATACGTTCATAGAAAGGCCTCAGAGAATAAATAAATAAAAGACCAAACTAAATTAATGTGGTTCCCCTGGTTTAACCTGGAAATGAAGTTGATGCTTTGCCAGTGAGAAGGTATGAGGGACCAATCATTCCTTAAGTCCTGCTTCCAAGTGACGGAATATATCTGCATGTGGACCCAGCAATTGAAGGCAGAAAGTTGCAGTTCTCAAATGACTGGAGAGAAGTTTGTTCCAACCAATAGAAACAAAGAAACACATTGACCAAAACAAACAAACAAACAAAAAACGGATGAGAGAATTTCCCATGTTAAGCGGTACATGGTACACAGTATCTTCTAGCTCACTGAAGGGCTTATTTACACACAGCTTTGGGAGGTGAACAAATCCATCATTGCTTTGGCTGGTAGTAATTGAACCCATTCTTATCCGTTCTTGGAATGGGGTCCTTCTGTCTGTAAGCCTGATTAGCAAAGCCCTTGTAACCAAATGTTATATCATTATCTTTATAAGAACTATACACACGATCATATATAAATTCTAATTAATCTGTCTGTTGAGTGAAATGAATGATACCCCTTCTCTGCCTCTGGGAATGGAGTCTCTCCATTCAAGTCCTGATATTGTGATAGGCATTATTCAAACTTAAGCAATTTAATCCTCAGAACGATTCTATGAAGTAAGCGTTGCATTCTCATCCCTGACAGATCGGGAACTTTTGGCATGGAGAGGTCAAGTAATTTAGCCAAGGTCACACAGCCAGAAAGCGGCAGAGCCAGGATTCAAATGCAGGCAGAATGGCTTCAAAGCCCATGAGCTACTGAATTAGTGGACTCTACTGCCTAGGCCTCTTGGAATGTTTTTTCTGGGCTGCAGCTGTGAGCCCTAGAAATCTAGCCCATTCAGGCAGATGAGCAGAGGAAATCCAAAGCTCTTTTGGCCGCCATGCCTGTGTGTGTCTCTCTCCAGCTGGGCTTGGCAAATGGCCTCCTTGCGTTCTTTAAGCTAGGTTGTTTTTTCCAGAGAAAGCATGAGACCTTGTAAATTGCACAGTGCACATTGGCTGTTGATGAAATCTCTTGGTCTCTGGCCACATGGTCTGTATTTTCTGACTCTGAGCAACTTCCTAAGGCTGGCAGAAAAGGTGTCATTCAAAGCAGTATTTATTAGACTCCTGGAAATCAGTTGCTTCAAATTACATAAGAACTATAGGGCTATCTAGGATTATTCAGTGAGCTTAATTGAAAGAAGCTCTCATTAATCATTTCTGCTTGAAGCCTGGCTGTGGGAGTGTGGAGGTGACTAAGGGGAACTTTTCTAGTGCTAAATTGAATTGACGAGTGACCCTGGGTAATAATATAGCATTTCCCATGGAGAAACATGAAGATGAATTCATATCTTTTCCTCATCACCTAGTACACTTAAGAAGTATCTTTATGTTGGGTGGCAGTAGTAATGCCACCCCTGGAAGTAATCAATAGCAACTGTGAAACAGTTATGGAGTTTACCAGTTTATCCTTATATTCACGGTGGTTGTTGGTAGTACTATCATACTGACATACATATGAACTTTCTTCCAAGGAGTTTAAATTGCTTCCCAAACTGATTTACATGTTTAGGGCATCTTATAAAACATATTTGAGCACAATACTGCCCTTAATAGAATAGGTGTCTTTCTATTCAACTAACTGCTATAGCAGTCTTGTTCTTTACTATGTCAGAAATCAATCATACTGGGAGGCAGTACAGCCTGGAGGTTAAGGGGCTCAGAGATACTGAGGTGTGGCTTCTAGCTTTGCCATTTACTAAGTAAGGGGTCATGGGGAAGTTAAGTTCTGTGTGCCTCAGTTTTTTTCCCCTGTAAAGTGAAGATAATTAATACCTACTTAATCAAATGAGATGTTTCTTGTGAATTGGTTATATGCCTGGCATCTAAGAGTTGTATTAAGTTCCCACTGGCTAATAGTAGTGTTATTAATAGTAGCTGACTTTTTTTTTTTTTTTTTCTTGCGGTACGCGGGCCTCTCACCGTTGTGGCCTCTCCCGTTGTGGAGCACAGGCTCCGGACGCGCAGGCTCAGCGGCCATGGCTCACGGGCCCAGCCGCTCCGCGGCACGTGGGATCTTCCCGGACCGGGTCACAAACCCGTGTCCCCTGCATCGGCAGGCGGACTCAACCACTGCGCCACCAGGGAAGCCCAGTAGCTGACTTTTTACGTCTCTTAGTTTTGTTTCTCCCCCATGCTGGCTTCATCCTCAGGTCGCTTTCCCCATTCATAGCAATGATGGACATCATCAGCTTTGGTCTTACAACCTAACAGTTTGGAAGCTCCATCAAACCAGTCTGCCTCTTTCCTCATGTTTCCAGGGATTGAATCCCAGTAGTCTGCGTTACTCATGTAGGTCAGACACATATCTTCCCTGGGAACTGAAATAAGAGATGGTGTTGAGTCCCAGTTAAACTGCATGGTTCAAGGTTGGAGGAGAGAGGATTTCTAAAAAGGAAAAAAAAGAGAAAAAGGTTCTGTTATCATAAAATAGACGGATAGATTTTCATTACGGAAAAAATACAGATGGGAGAACTGAGTGCCAGCAAGATACTGTTCCATGAAAGGGATTCGTATTTGTTAATTCACTATATACAATGGTCTGGGCACATGATAAATCGTGCCCTTTGATCCTCATAACAGGACTGTGAGGTAGGGATTTTTACTCTCGTTTTGATGAAATAGAAAAGTGATGTAGTTTACCCAACATAAAATGTAATACAGCCGGGTTTTGAAACTTGGTCTCTCTGGGTCCATGGCTCTTGCTTGCGATAGTAAAGATCAGCTCAAAACTCAAGACTTATTTTCCACCTGTATCCCCCATAATAACTGTTAGTTTAACAGTTGGATAGATAAGAGCCAACGTGCTGCATTTGACACTGAAGAAGAACAAGAAACGGAGGACCAATGTTAGCCAAATGCCTTGAATAAGTGCAGCTTTTGCCAGAAGCCAAGTTTACTATTAGAGGTTGATGAACGTGGTTTGTTGGCATCTGATTCGAGTTTAGGACAAAGCAATGGCAGGCAGTTTTCGTTAGAAACCACTCAGTGATCTTTATCTATGCAAAAGACAAAGCAATCTTAGAACTGTTTCACTTAATTAAAAATACATTCAGATGTACCTTATTGATTATGTCGTTCTGACGTATAGGGGGCTGGCTGGAAACAGGGACAGCTGAATGGCGATGACATGTTTTCTGTGACAAATTCACACATGGAAAATTAAGAGTCGGCTCGACAATGAACCTGTTGTTATTCTGGAATGCCATCTTGTTTCAGTGGTATCCCTCAGGGGGCATAAGACAGCTGTATTATATAGCAGAGGGATGTAGGGATACTTCCGGCTCCATCCTCAGTGTGTTTGAGCAAGTTTCCACATTCTCATTCATCCCCTTTGTTCAATGCCAGTCAGTATGAATGACTTCCCATTGCACATCTTTGGCAACAAGTCCCATTTCTTGAGCACTTACTGTGTGCCAAGCTCTGTGCTGAGTGCTTTGCATATGTTGTTTTAAACAATCCTCAAATCAATGATGTGAAATGATTTATTGATCAAAACTCCGTCAAGACCTGTGATAGAAAAATGCAACCTCTTTTAAGAAAAAAAAAGTTTAAAGCAGTATTGGCTCATGGATCTGATAAATCAGGTCTAACTTTTTCTAGACTCTACTTGATCCAGAGGCTCATTGAAGTCATCAGCTCTTTTTTCTTTCTTTTCTTTTGTTTCCAAAGGCATTTGTTTTTTTATTGAAGTATAATTGATTTACAGTGTTGTGTTGGTTTCAGGTGTACAGCAAAGTTATACATGAAGTCATCACTTCCTACCCAAGGTCCTCTCATCTAACCTCAGGCATAAGAGGCAGATCCATACACTTTTGTTAATATATCTGGCTATAGTCAGAAAACACTCTGGGACTTAAAAAAGTTTCTCTCTGTGCTGATTCATGGCACTGCTGCTCATCATCTAGTCCTTGTTGAATATTGCTGCCAAGCCAATTTCAGCATTTTATTTACCTTGTTGCTTGATAGCTTGTTTTATATTCACCAGGTCACCATGACCCTTCCTCTTCTTCCTTCAGATATGCTGGCATTCAACACAGCATCTTCAAGACTTCTAAGCCACTCACACCAAAGGGGCTTGGAGGGGATATGGCATGAGATGACTCTTGTCTCTTTCCCCAGATGGGTTTAATGGATTCAGTAACAAGAGAATTCTCTCGACTTTTCCTTTCTCAGGTTTTGCAAACTGGAAATGGGGTGAAGTCTAATGATGTTACAAAAAAAATATATATATATATGTACGTATACATATATATGTAAAATGTAATGTATAAAGTAAAACTCTGTGCTGTCAAAATAACTAGAAAATGTGATACTGTAGTTGATAGTATTGGATTAGATAGGGTGTAAGGCTATTTTTTAAAGATACTCTGTCTCATCCTTCACCCACATCTATGAAACTAGTCATTTTCTGCAGAGAACTTCTTAAAAAACACCATCGCTCGCTTTCAATTTTACGTGAGCTGGCAGTGGAACATCCCGCCACTCAAAATCAGCTTTTTCTAGAGCTTCCGTATTTCCGTATTCCCTATATCCAGCCTCAGTGCCTTAGAGTCATATTCAACTCTGTTCTCTTACTCACTCTTTTTTTTTTTTAATAAATTTATTTATTTATTTTTGGCTGTGTTGGGTCTTTGTTGCTGCTTGCGGGCTTTCTCTAGTTGTGGTGAGCGGGGGCTACTCTTCGTTGTGGTGTGCGGGCTTCTCATTGCAGTGGCTTGTCTTGTTGCAGAGCACGAGCTCTAGGCATGCGGACTTCAGTAGTTGTGGTGCACAGGCTTAGTTGCTCTGTGGCATGTGGGATCTTCCCGGACCAGGGCTCGAACGTGCGTCCCCTGAATTGGCAGGCGGATTCTTAATCACTGTGCCACCAGGGAAGTCCTCTTACTCACTCTTAAATCTTTGGGTTTCCAAGTCCCATTGGTTCTACTTCAGGGAAGTTATATCTGTCCACCTCCTCTTCCACCCTCCCTAGCATTACACTGGTTCAGCATCCCCCCCACTAGGAATAGTGAAAAGGCCCCTCCATCCATCCCCTCATATCGTAACTATTGCCAAAGGAATCGTGTAAGCATTTCCCTGATCGAGTGTTTGCCCCATTCCTCATTGCCTACAACATAAAATTAAAAAGAGTAAGAATGTAACCAGGTTCTTGCAAACCTGGGTTCAGATGTATATTTTCTGAGCCAGCCGCCATGCTCCTAGTTCTTTGTGCTACATTCCAGGAGGCCAGATAAAAGTCTAAGCACTGGTTAGTCTATGGAGCAGTCTATATCTCTCATCTCTATGGTTTTATACAACTCCTACCTGGGGATAAACTGTCCTTTTTTGTTTTTGCAGTGATTAATTTTAGCACCTCCTATGTATCAGGACAGTTTGGGTCTTTGAATGCAAAGATAATGTATGAGGGTATTTGTCATTATTAGGATCACAGTATCAGACCTTTATGGCCTTATGTTGATGGCTGTGTCTACCACGTAGCCTTCTTTGGTTCTTGCTTCTTGTTTTTCTAGGCAAGAAGAATCTCTCTCTTTGAATTTCAATGTGATTATGTCATAAATAAAACATAATGTGTCATAGCATGCGTTGTATTACAGGTGTGCGTGTGGGATTGGTTGAAAGAGTACAGGCTTAGAGCCAGCGTATGAAGCTTCCAATCTTAGCTTCACTATCTACTTACTACCTGGGTGATCTTGAGAAACTCCTTCACCTGCCCGAGCTTCAGTTTCCTTATTCGAAGGCTTATTTTGAGAATCAAAAATGGCATATTATCATAATTATTATTAAATAACTTAGCACTTAGTATGTGCTCTATCTTTTTATTTCCTCATTTCCATCTCCTGATGGAGGATAAGTTCCTTAAGGACCAAGAGTGTCATTAACGTATTTCTATCTTGTGTACAACAATAAAAGGAATAGCAGAAACTGTAGTGCACGTGTGCACACACACACACACACACACACACACACACACAGAAATTCATCAAGTACACGTATATATATGTATATGCACAAACATAAACCTCCAGTTGAAACTCATCTTGAATGGACTTGATCAGGGAACCATAATAGATGACCTGTTTTTCTTCCAGCCTGAACAGGTTAGACTTCTAAGCCATTGACGCCATCAAAGTGTATATTGAAAAGTGGGGAGGATTCTAGATCAGTAAAAGGAACAGTTTTCTATGCAGTAGGTTGTTTACTAACTCGACAGGCTGTCCTAAGGAGTCATGAGATCCATGTTAGCAGAGGAATTTAAACAAAAACAGAGTGGCTGCCTCCTGGACTGCTCTCACAGGGAGCTGTGCCGTAGAATATTGACAGATCCTCTACACACTTCAGAATATGGAATTCAGGTGAGGAACTCAGAACCCTCCGTCCTTTGGAGCATGGACTTTATTCTCTCTTCTCTGGAAGTCTCTTCTGGTTCTGAGACTCTGAGCTGAACCATGTGCGTGGCTTGGGTAAGGAGCAGAGAGAAGTAGCAGGAAATCATTCCTGAGATCACATACCAAGAGCTCCAATGGGGCATTTCTGGCACCTATACTAGGCGTGCTGGATAAGAGGATTTTCATTATCCTCGAGAGGACTGGTGTTTTATCTTTTTTTTTTTTTTCCTGTTAATGAGCTCCACTTGAGTGCTATTTCCCTCTCCACTTGCACCTTCCTCCACTTCTTAAATCTCTTCCTGTGATTAGCAAGTTTTCCCTACAAATTAAGTTAAATTTCCCCTGCTACACTGTGAGCCCGTCACTTTTCTCGTGACCTGCATTCACTAATGGCCATTATTGATTCCTGTCCTCCTTGATGACTTCTTGGCTCCATGGACTGTAATTCCTCTATCTCTGAGCAACTGAGATTCAGTCATTTCTCTAGATTTCCACTAAGAACTCTTATGATGGCAGAGTACAAGAGACGGCAGTGAAAGAGTGAAAGAGGGGGAAATCCTCATAATTATGGCTTCCTAATTTATACTAATATTAAAAAAATTTGACTTATGCCCTAGTGATCAGACTTCATTTAGCCTTCGAGTTCAAGACCCTGTGGGTGTGTCCAGTGTCTGTGTCTGTGGTTTCCCTTTTGCTCAGTTAATCATTCTCCACCTTTGTGTGTTCCACTTAGCCAATGAGAGATGCTGTTTGGTGTTTCAGAGTGAGGGATCTGGAGTCAGAATGCTTGTGATATCAACAGAATCCTGTTTTCAAGGGGTGTGACGATGAGCTATTTAGTTACCGTGTCTTCATTTGTATCATAGTCATCATAATAGTGTCTTCCTCATATACTTGTTGTCAGGATGAAAATGAGATTCCAGGTTACACTCTAAACACATAATACATGGTGAATAAATATAACCTATTACTTAAAAGAGGGATAGGACAAGGTGGGTATTAATGAGTTTCTGCAATGTGGCCATCTCACTCTGATACTGATTTAATAATTTATATTTCCAGTGAGCATTTTTAATGTGTGTATGAGTTTTGTTTTTGTTGCCCCAGAATTAAGAACAATGGATAGAAAATCAGCTTACTGTTTTATTTTGTAGCTTCTCAGATAGGTGAAAACTCCTATCATACAATTCATTTAATTTACATCAGTTGAGGCATTTTCAGAGCTAACTCCTGGCCATAAAGATAGAGGAAACAGCCCCTGCCCTCAAGGGGGCCTTCAGCTGCTGAGGTGGGGTTGCAAAGGGAGCCCCTAGAGAAGTCTGTGGAAGGATATTGCCCCTGCATAGCTGCCCCTCTGAGTTTGCAGCCAAGCATTTGGCTTGACGCCTAAGGTCATAAGACTGGAAGTTTGGAAGAAAAGCTGGACTTGTAATTGTGAAGGGAAGAGCAAGGACAAACTAGATAGAAACTACCAGTCCTTCTGCAGTGCCTCCCACCACCTCTAGCCAAAGGGACCTTCAGAGTGAAATAGCTACTACTTCCCTCCTGCCTTGCAGATGTCACACATATTTCCTTTCAGTCCATTATAACTGGAAACCATACAGAGACTCTGGAAAACACAGTCACATCTTCGCCAGGTTGATCCAGTGCAAAATCACCAGAGTCCACCCCTTGGAAACTTGGCACCTGTGCACATCATTTTAAATCGTTTATGACTTCCAAATGAAAACAAAAACAAAATTATGCATCTACCTAGCATGAGAGAACCCCCCATACAACTTAAAACATGATAAATATCTTCCTAAAAAGATGAAAAAACAATTGTCCGTGTCGGGAATATCCTTGGGTGATACTCTTCTTCTAGGGAGTCATACTTTCCCTTTCTGTATTCCATAAGTGAAATACCAACATGTAAGCTCAGCCACCTTAACACATTTTATGTCAAAACAGAGGAATGGGAAAGAGGAAAAAGAAAGGAAAAGATTTACACACACACACACACACACACACACACACAAATATATTTATATTAAATTAGATGAGGATGGGTCTCTAAGGAATGGCTCCTAAGGAAAGGAATTTTTCTGTTAATAGGCCAAAGAAGAGAAGAAATTGACCCAAAATCTAGGATAGGGCTTCCCTGGTGGCGCAGTGGTTGAGAGTCCGCCTGCCGATGCAGAGGACACGGGTTCGTGCCCCGATATGGGAAGATCCCACATGCCGCGGAGCGGCTGGGCCCCTGAGCCATGGCCGCTGAGCCTGCGCGTCCGGAGCCTGTGCCCCGCAACGGGAGAGGCCACAGCAGTGAGAGGCCCGCATACCTCAAAAAAAAAAAAAAAAGACACCTACTAATTTAAGAGACGTTAAAATTAAAAAAAAAAAAATAACGTTTTGGAATTAATGAGATGGGTGCACAATAAATATTTGTTGAATGATTGAAAGGTGAGGAGTGGATACTGGAGATGAGACAACCATAGATATTTATTTTTCAAACCAAAGGTTAGATAAGGTTGTCTAAATAGATAACTAATGAGATATGGAATGGTAAATTCTACACAGGAGGGTAGTGGAGACCCAGAACCGGATCATTTGACTGGGTAGGAATGAAATGCAGAGTCGGCTGAGAAAGATCTTAAAAACAACAGTAAGATGCTGAATCCTTGTAGATGACTAGCCCTGATGTGTTTATGCATCAGAATCTCAGGATTCTTAAAAGACTTAGGGCTCATCATATCTGGCTTCTAACTTGCAGGAATCCCTTCTACAAAATTCTAAGTAAGTGGCTGAAAACAGCCCTTTGGATTAAGAATGGAATTTTGTCTGTCTGTCAGGATCTGTCTTCCTCTGAAGACAATAACTAGAGGAAATACACTAGTCCCACTGTTTTTTCATTGTTGGCTCTCTGGCACTTAAAACATGAACACCTCTAAGCAGAGCAATTCTATAATTTAGAGAAAGCTGTCAAGGTTTTCACAGGCATGGAAAGATGTGCCCTGAGGTGGGGTGGGGGGAATGGAATTTGCTGCAGCATTTATGAGATTTATGGTAAAGGTTTTTACACAAGTGTTGAAGTTTAAGGCAGATAAATCCCAGAAGACAAATGCCACCAGTAATTGAATTTCAAAGCCATTATCATGTGCTGAGCAGAGCAACTTTATGACTCTGTTGTAACACGATGAAACTTGTTAGAATATTTATGTGCCTGGGATAGCTTGTGCATCACCAACCCCAACCCAGAGAACAAACTAGCTCTTCCGTGTGCCTCCTATGAGCAGTTAGCCTTCCTGAGTAATTCAGTAGCCAAGGAAAACGAGATGCTTGAGAGGAATCTGAAACAGCCACAGTGTACAGCCAAACCTCACATCTGACCTCGAATTTCAACAGCTCCTGGGCCCAACATATTTATGTTGTCAGCTGAAATCAGGCTTTTCCCATGGAAACCAGGGCAGCCCTAAAATAAATAGACTCTCGCTCTCCACACTGTTTTCTATTTCTAAACAAATGGAGAGTAAAAACATCCCAGTAATAAGAGCCATTTCTCTGATCTTAACATTTCTTTAAAAAATCAGATAACTTCATCTTTTGTGATTGTTGAAATCTATGAATCATACACTCTTGACAGTGGAAATGAAACAGTTATTTTACCTGCTTTACAGGATGAAATGACAATAGGACCAATCCACTCCTCGTGATAACAATGATTTAGTTACAACAGATTGTGTTCCAGCTTATAGTAGCTTTGCTATAGTAGAGTCTATCCTTGTGATATGTGGGTAGTTTTCTCTCCCTAATTTTTTATTTTGAAATAATTTTAGAATTGCAGAAGAATTTCAAAGAATAAGAGAGTTCCCATAAACTTACCTCATGCTAACATCTTATATAACCATGGTGTGATATTCATAACTGGGAAATTAACCTTGATTTAATACTATCAGTTAAACTGGAGACTTTATTTGGATCTCTCCAGGTTTTCTACTAATGTCCTTTTTTTTTCCCCATCTAGGATCCAAATAAGAATCCTACATTGCATTTATTTGTCATGTCTTTTTTCGTCTCCTCAAATCTCCCACTTTCCTTGTCTTTGATGACCTGGACAGTTTTGAGGCGTGCTAGTCAGGTGTTTTGTAGAATGTTCCTCAGATTGGGTTAGTCTGATATTTTTTCATGATTACAGTGTTATATATGGTTGGGAAGAAAATCACAGAAATGGTGTGACCTTCTCATGACATCACATCAAAGAGTGCAAGATATCAATATGTCCTACTACTGATGATGGTAACCTTGATCACTTGATTGAGGTGGTATCTGCCAGGTTTCTCCATTTGCAGAGGCACTGTTTTCTCTGCTCCAACCTCTATTTGTTGGAAGCAAGTCCCTGAGTCCAGTTCCCATGCCAGGGAAGGAGAATCAAGCTCCAACTCTTGGTAGAAGGAGTATTAAAAACTGTGTGAATATATGTCAAAATCACCATGATCTGGGGCTTCCCTGGTGACGCAGTGGTTGGGAGTCCGCCTGCTGATGCAGGGGACACTGGTTCGTGCCCCGTTCCGGGAGGATCCCACGTGCCGCGGAGCGGCTGGGCCCGTGAGCCGTGGCCGCTGAGTCTGCATGTCCGGAGCCTGTGCTCCGCAACCGGAGAGGCCACAGCAGTGAGAGGCCCGCATACGGCAAAAAAAAAAAAAAAAAAAAAAAAAATCACCATGATCATTAAATATGTTGAGAGAGATATTTTGAGGCTGTGTGTTTTGCTCGCTAATTTTAGGACTCTTCAGTCAGTCCTGCCTGCAACAGTTATGACCGTGGTATTCTAATGGAAATTTGCCATATTGATAATCTCATATATGTATTCATTGGAATTCTTCTGAAGGAATAATTGCTGCATTTGACAATTTATTTATTTGTAGCATTATTTAATTGCTCAGCCAATGAGGTGACCAGAAAAGACAGTGAATAAGCCCATTTCTGGATTACGTTTTGTTATTTCTTCTTCACCTCAGGAATCTCTTTCTTTGGTGCTGAGCCTATGGTCAGATAATCCCCGTTAGGCATTAAGGTGCCATTAATGTGCCCCCTGCTAATTCAGGGCAAGACCTCTCCGCCTGATAAAGTCCTTCTTAAAGGAACATTTTAAAGTCTGACCTGGGATGAAGAACTCAGAAGGGAATACCTTTTCCCAGTGACACTTTTGCCTTAGTGGCTGTGGAGGTGGGGATTCCACCAGGAGTTCCGGGGTCTCCCCTCTGTTCAGTTGGGCATCTCACAACATCTTCACCCTAAGGAGGGTGACTTGGGGGTACGTGTGAACGCATGCACACACACACACACACATGCACACTTTTTTCCCTTTCCCCATCTCTCTTCTTTCCTAGGCATGGAAAAATGCAGGCTTCAGGCTTCTCTCCAAAACAAAACAAACCTCTATAAAGTATACTGACCTCTGTTGCTCAACCATGATTTTAATTCCCAAGACAAAGAATGCAGGTTCCAAATTGACCAATTGAAAAATATATGAAAAATGCAGTATAGGAAATGGGTAGGTATTCTGAACAGTTAAGCACTCTTATAAATGAAAAACCTGAATGAAAAAAAATATGTATATAGATGTAAGGACCAAGAGCAGGAAGAGGCAATTTATGAAAGGAAAGAAAATGGCAGTTAACATAAAAATATTGCATCTCACATGCAGATATTTACCTACAGAGATAATCAGTACAGTGTCATGTACAGACCTAACAGTACCCCATGGTCAGAATGTTAGTTAAGGAAACAGACTATTGTACAGTTGGCAGAACAGTGCATTCCAATATTCTGTTACGTTATGTCAGTGCTATGATGCAGAAGTCATTTAAAGAAAAGGAATGCCTACACAAACATAGAAAAAGCACTAAAGGATCAACAACAAAAGGTTAAGGTGGTTATTTCTAAGTGTTTAATTTTCCTTTATATATTTTGGTGTACTTTTCATTATACTTTAACTGAACACATATTACTTCTACAATTAGATTTTTTAAAGCAGTGTTATTTAAATAAATTATACCAATAATAATAACAATAAAACAGTCAAGCATATTTCCCAAGGGTTGGGGATGGTGGGAGACAACCAACAGAGAGACGCTGTGAGCAGGGCAGGATAGCCCCAGAGAATGCAAACTCTTCTCTCCTCCTCATGCGTCCACCTCTTTCATGTACTCTTCTTTTTCTCCCCATCTTCTTTCCCCCACCTCCTCTTTCACTCCCTTTTCTGCCTGTTCTCCCTTCCTCCTCCCCTCCTTTCTGATTTCCTTTCCCCTTCTCTCCTTCTCTCCTCTCCCTTTCTCCTCTTTTCTTTTTCTGTCACTCTGAAATGTTTCCATCCATTTGGGGGTACTAATTTTTTTAAGGCAAATTAACCACCATCATGTTGGTTTCCTTGGCTAAGCAATTAATAAGAGTTCAAAGGCCAACTGACACAGCGTTCAAAGTATTTTCACAGGATATCATCTCTGTATTTGCCCAGTTTCAAATCTCTTCATACCTTGTATTCAAAACTCCAGAAATGCTTTGTGAATAAACAAAATACTAAGGAGAATAGCTGCCATTTGACACCCCAGGAATTTGTCTCTGTGGTGAAGATAAATCTAATTTCCTCCTGTATCTAACCCTCTTTTACCCTTGTTCCCCACCCAAGTTCTACTGACCAGATCACTTTCCCTTTTCCACTGAGGGCCTTGTAAGCAGTAGCCTCTCGGGGTACTTTTTCAGAAGTACCAATACCCAGCAACAAAGCAAGAGCATGTTTTTGTGTAATCATAAGCTGAAAAAGTATAGAGAAGCTACTCAAGGATGGTTAAATCAACCTTATGTGTGGACCAGGGACGTGGCAGCCCAGTGTGGAGACTGATACTGTGTTTCTCAGAAAGGTCAAAATTTATTAGTCATTTTGCAAGTAACTACAGAGAAGCCACCTTCAAGCTGAAGCCCTGATACTTGACTGTCTAAATTAAATTTTTTTTTCTGTTTCTTTTTTTTTTTATTGGGATTTAGTTACTTTACAATATTTTGTTAGTTTATACTGTACAGCAAAGTGAATCAGCTATACGTATACATATATCCCCTCTTTTTTGGAGTTCCTTCTCATTCAGGTCACCACAGAGCATTGAGTAGAGTTCCCTGTGCTATACAGTAGGCTCTCATTAGTTATCTATTTTATACATAGAATCAATAGTGTATTTATGTCAATCCCAATCTCTCAATTCACCCCAGCCCCCTTTTCCCCCTTGGTATCCATACATTTATTCTCTACGTCTGTGTCTCTATTTCTGCTTTGTAAATAAGATCGTCTATACCAGTTTTTTTAGATTCCACATATATGCGTTAATATACGATATTTTTCTCTTTCTTACTTCACTCTGTATGACAGTCTCTAGGTCCATCCATGTCTCTACAAATGACCCAGTTTCGTTCCTTTTTATGGCTGAGTAATGTTCCATTGTAGATATGGACCACATCTTCTTTATCTATTCCTCTGTTGATGGGCATTTAGGTTGCTCCCATGTCCTGGCTATTGTCAATAGTGCTGCAATGAACATTGGAGTGCATTAAACTAAACTTAATATCCACTCTGTTTCTAATCTCTAGGACATGGAACCCTCTTGAATATGCCTTGGCCCATGCAACCGTACTCCCCAGTACGTTTGTCTTAGTGCATTTGGACTGCTCTAACAAAATACTACATACTGGATGGTTTATGAACAACAGAAATTATCTCTCATAGGTTTGAAGTCTGGAAGTCTGGCATTAGGGTACTGGCATGGTACGGTTTTGATGAAGGCCCTCTTCCAGATTGTAGGCAGCTACCTTCTCACAGTGTCCACATATGGTGGAAGCTGCAAGGGAGCTTCTCTGTCCTCTTTTATAAAGGAACTGATCCCATTCATGAGGGCTCCACCCTCGTGACCTCATCACCCCTAAAGGCCCCACCTCCTAATACCATCACCTTGGAGTTTAGGTTTAAACATGTGAATTTTGGAGAGACACATTCAGACCATAGGAACACTTAATCCTTGCAGGATTTCAGAATGTCTGAAGTTTTCCCATTATTTCTCTTTATCTTTTTAGTATAAGACACACACATTGCCTTCTGAGTTAATCCTGACTTTTCTGAGACACAAAGGGGTGAAAAGAAAAGGGATTTTTTTTTTTTTTTTTTTTTCAAGAGAAGGATCATGAGTGAGTCAAGAGCCTGGGTTAGTAGTTCCAACCTGACACTCTCTGAGTGGTGTGACCTTGGGCAAGGTATTTACTCTCTTGAAGCCTTGGTTTCCTTAATTGTGACATGCGGTGTTTGGACTAGTTCCTCTCTAACAGTCTTTTCATCTCTAAAGAATCCCTTAATTCATACTATTGGCAATAGTGGTAGTTGTGTGTACTCTTTCTTTTACTCTTTCAAACACTATTATTATTAAGTATTATTATTGTCAGCCTTTCTACAGGTGGTACATGGAGTTGTAGAGAAATTAGAAAGCCTAGGTTCCAGTCTGATTGTATCCTTTATTAGCCCTATGACTTTAGGCAAGCAAATTGCTTTCAGGGCTAACATACCCTTTCTCTTCTCTCATCATTATTTTTCTGAATTTGTGTCATATGTGAATTTTCTAGGCACACGATATGTATTCTTATCCAAGTTGTTGACTCTTGTTGAGCAGGACACTAACAAGCGCACAGCCTTGGAGGCCCTATGTGACATCCATCCCACAGTTAACAGATGGACACCAGCCATTGATCAACACCATCTGACAATAGTTTTTTTTGATATAGTTTAAGTCCCTTATATATATATTTTTTCTACATAGCTTTCAAGAAATGATACATTGTATATAATATACACCTGATATGCATTTATAGTTATACACTCCCTGTCTTCTCTGTTGACATGTAAACTTCATGAGGGGCAGGGATTTTCCTCTCTGTTATTCACGGCTAAACCCTCAGCACCTAGAACTACCACTGGCACATTGTTGGTATTCAGTAACTATTTGTTGAACTCATTCATTCATTAAAAAATTTAATTGAGGATCCGCTGTCTGCCCTGCTGTGTGTTAAGGATGTCCCGGGAATCCTCAGTCTAGAGCAACGGTCTCCATGGTGAGTTACCTGCAACAGCACCCCAGGGTGCTGGGAGGTTTGATGATTCATGGAGACGTGGGGAGAAAATATTAGAATTTCTGACTTTTTGCTTGCTTATATTTTGATTTCTATTGTGTGTATACTTTTTAAAGTTAATATATAAATACTCTAGTGCATTTCCACAGCCTATTACTAACAACTCATATATGGGTGCGTGCTCATGTTTTTCTCTTGCTTGTTGTGTTCAAACAAAAATTTTGGAGATTGCTGCCCTTGGAATTCTCTTATGGAATATAATTTCTCTGGGTCAGATTGTCTCCAGCAGTAAAATACTCAGGTTTCCATTCCTTTATGCTCCTATGTGTTCTACCTGCTAGTCTGAAGTTCTTTGTCCTTAACAGATACGGAAAGAAAGGGGAATTGAAGTTCTCTCCTCTCCTTGTCTTCTGTTAATATGGCCCCTCCAGTCCCAAGCAAGACCTTCAGACCTTCCTCCTCTCACTCTGAATTTAAGATCAGCACAAACACATACCTCCTGGTATCCCTGGCATTTTTTTTTCCTGTCACAGCCTAAGCCTTGCAAGCACTCTCTACTAAGGTGGTACCCGAGTTGTCAGTATTCTGAAACTTAAGGAAATTCCGTATCTCCTCCTCATACAAACATCACTCATCTCTCCTCTCTATCCCTTTGTCATTTGCACACATCGATTACACCTACCTTAGTCTTTGTTTTCCTGACTGTAGAAATTTTCCTGTTTATATTAATAGTACAGGTTTATTAATATTAAAAGTAATGCATAAATACATCCTCTTTGTATTAAAAGATTACTGATAAGTGTAATGATCCCATTGCCTATTACCCCACCATTCTAAAACCTCCCAGAGGTGACTACCATTATGAATTTTGAATGTGCATTTCCAGTAGCATTTTTTTCCTTTTATATACATTTTTGCTTTGGGTTAATCAATAGACAATAGTTAGATAAATTGGGTATTTTCATTTAGTAGATTGCAATAAAGTCGTTAGAGATCTCTCTCATTAATGTTATGTTCTGGCATGGAACAGCCTCCAAGATATATTATTGAGTAAAATTAACAAGTTGCTAAAAATACATAAGGTATGATACCACTACAGTTTTAAAAGATAACAAGAAACCTTAAAAAAACATTGTGAGCTCCTCTTTTACCTCAATCCCACACTCTTTGATCATTTAAAGTATATTTCTCTATATCTCATTGGCACCGTTGTTTCTGTCTGGGGATCAGGCTCGTGATCTGGTCAGGTTCCCTGGTGTCTCTCTAGAATTCCTCATCTGTATTCAGGAAACAACAAAGACAAAGATGGAGAGGGGCTATAAAAGTGGGGAAATAAGAGGGAAACAGGAAATGCAACCAGTGGTATATGAAGCAAAATCATTACATTAGAACAAGGGAAAATGGGAAAGGATAGGGAAGCACTGTAGAAGAATGATTTGCCTCGAGCGATTTAGAAGAATGGTTGATAACTGGAGAGACATGCTGCTTACTTCTAAGCACTTTCATTTCTCTTTCGACTTTCAGCTTTATTTCTATGCAGAACGTCATGCAACAAACCTCACCTCCCATAACCATCCTGAGCTTTATGTATTCCTTCACTCTAGGTCAGACACCCCATTCCTTGCTTTGCTCTCCTACACACACTTTCTCTTTGTCTGTCTTTCTGTCTGTCTCTCTCTCTCTGCTCTGCCTTTTGTTGTAAGTGTCATAACTTAACAGTCAGGCTTCTGGTTTGGGGAGTCAAAATGAAAAAATGCAGAATTTAAGGAGCTTAAGGATGTTGGCCATGCTGCTTCTCTGTAGCCATTATGCATTAAAAAAAACTAAGCATCATTTTTATTTGTCCGTCTATTTGTTATTTGTAGTAGCCTCCTTTATTTCCGGGAAACCAGTGTAACCGTGTAGAGACCAGAAGAAAGCAAGCAAGCACGTTTCTTAGGCTTGCAGGGGAGGTTAAAATGCCACCTTTAGGCTGCTTTCTATTTTTATTTTTCTAGCTCATTTCCCCCACATGGGCAGGAGATGAGACCTCAGGCTAAGCTGCTTTGTTCAGGAGTAAAAGTTGCAGCATCAGCCAGGACCTTCCTGACGATGTTCGTCTTGGGAGCCTAACTGTAGCATTAGGTGAAGAGGAAACCCTTGACCACAGAAGAGGAAATCAGGGTATCCAGCCGCTAATACAGGTGGGCACTTCGCTGCTTCTCTCTGTAGCAGACAGAACCACTTGCTTCTATGAGCTTTATTTACGAAGAGCCTGCAGGAACATGAATGCTCCATCTAAAACAAAAAAGGAGGAGTGCAGGTGTCTCCAACTCCCCAGCCTCTGCTCCTCTGCAGATCTCTCCGCATTCCTCCCTTGGTCATTAGCTGCAAATCTAAATCTGAATAAATAGGTGCTCTCCCGTCACGGTGTTTACTTTTTAATACTTGTTCTGCGGTTATCTGTATCAGGACATTTTGTGGCTCCTCAGCATTTATTGAGCAGTATATTAAGTTGGTATAAACTCAGACAAAATGCCAGAGAATGGTAAACTAGTGACATTTTTGAGTTTCTCTGTGGAAAGCGTCTACAAAGGCTGCATTTGGCTGATTGTATTTCAGAAGGCCGATGTTGCACTCCTCATTTCACGGTGCGCTATATCAGAGTGAGTGTTTATTTGCATTCTTGACTATGATAATCCTTAGATTTTATTCCCAAACAGCTCCTAAATGTGAGCACCAACTTAAGATGCTGGAAGCGGAGATGCACGAGGCTGGCTTTGTCTTGTTTGTATCAACAGAGCTGAGTCAAGTATGTCCTAGAGGACCTTCACCTTACGCTTTCCTTGGGCAGGGAGACCTACACACAGATACATAGGGGCACAAGTTCTTCTTTTCAGCCATTTGTAAACTTATGTGCATAACTTTCTTCAGTGACATCATGTGGCTTTTAGGATCACATACAACACCTTAGCATGAGGTACACAGGGCCTAAATTTTCATTTTATCTGCTACTGCTCTACTGTGAAAACATTTGATCCACCATGTTGACTTACTAGTAGACACCTCTATGGATCAACCTGTCTCTGACCTGGGACCTTTTTACTTGATATTTATCTCTAAGGAGAATGTTCTTCCACTCCCACTATCCATTAATCATATCATTCCATATCCTTGAAGATTCAATCCATTTACTGTAAAGACTTACAGGACATTCATTCTCCTCCGGACATTTCTCCTATGTCTTCAAATACCAATTTGAATATCAGAACTCTTGTTTCATTGGATTACTGTCTCTCCCATAGCTCTAAAGCTTGTAAAGCCAGGGAATCTGTAGCCCTTGTTCTTACCACATAATAGAGCATTAGAGTGTTTCACTAAATAAATAAATGATTTTATTTATTCATATAGTTGATCTCTGGGCTATTGACTCTTTTATTTTGTCCGTTGATTTACGATGATACATCATTTTTGCTAACGGGCTACCCCTGATATCCCAAGAAGCTTTTATTACCAACACAAATTTTAATTTTCATATGAGGATTAATTTTCACATCAGGATTAATATTCCCCATCTGTCTACACACCCTTGCTGTGTGCCAGGAATCTGGTTGGTGCTTTAAGATGTATATTCTAGGAGAACTTATTTTAGTCTCATTTTATCATTAAAAAATAAAAGCACAGAGATTGTTAAGTAACTGACCAAATGTCACACACACAGAAAAACTGATGAACGCTGATATGGCTGGTTATGTACTTCTCCTTTGTCCAAAAGCATTCAGTAAACATTGACTGAATATCTCTATATAGCATGCATGGTACCTGGCACAGAACAACAGAAAGGTTTGAGCTTGTCTGTCAATAAGGACAGACAAATGAGCCACCACCTGAAACATGGCCTAATTTGTGCTGTGCAGAAGTCTGTGCACAGTTCTGGAAGTCTGAGAAGGGATAACCAACTTAGCTTAAGTGGCACCCCCACTGGGGAGACTGTTTTCAACTTCACTCATCTGCAGCTGAACCACAGACCACAGGAGTTAAGAAGGCAGAAGAAGGGTAAGAAGTTATTCCAGGCAGAGGCACCAGCACGTGAAAGCATGGTGTTCCTTCCCTTCCATGAAATTCAGCTCAAGAAGGGAATTCATTTTCCCAGTTAGACATAAAGGCAATATAAAGATATACAAGATACAGCCACCTATTGTCTTTTTATATAATTAAAGGATCCTGAACCGAATTTTTTCATCTCATTTTTACAGAGAGATTCTTTCTGAGTCCCAGACTTGAACAGCCCAATATATCAGGTATTATAGTAAATATTGACCAGTGTAAACATGTCTATATGTCTCTTGAGGAAACATTCTTCCTTATGCTCCGGTAAACACAGAGAACACAGTGACAAAAAACAGAGCACCTGCCTTGTGGGAGCTCAGTGAAGTAAGAGAAGCATTTATGCAAAGAGATCCGGCACATCATTATGAACCATGACAGGGATGTGTACAGGGCAGTCTAGAAGCATAAAGCAAAGGTGTCCAAGCCTTTGTGCTTAATACCTGAAGTCAGAGTTACTTACGTGATTGGATAGAGATTCTTGAATCCATTCTTGAGATCTCCCTCCAAAAATGAGATCGTCAAGAGAATATTTTGCATTAAATTTTATGTTTAAGCTGGTTTTCTTTGATTTCTTACTTTTTGGCTTTGTTGAAGCATACCTGACAAATAGGAGCGTGATATACTTCGTGTACAGCGTGATGATTTGATGTCCATACACATTGTGAAAGGATTTCCATAATCGAGTTAGCACATTCATTACCTCACAAATACCTTTCTACTGTCTCAGCAAACTGCAATTATATGATACAGCATTTTCAATTATAGTCACCATGTTATACATTAGATCCTCAGACCTTATTCATCTTATAGCTGAAAGTTTGTGCACTCTTACCATTCTCTCCCCATTTCTCCATCCCCACCCCACAAGCCTCTGGCACCTACTCATCATCATCATCATCATCATTATTAATCACAACAATTGGTCTTCAAAACATGCAGAAAACTGTTAAACTCTACGGTCCCAACTAAAATGCATAAATGGGCTAGAAAATGATACGTTGCAGGTCATCTGCAGTGGTGTGTTTCCACAAGGTGTCTGATCAATGACAGCACCATTAAAACCAGCACATCTGTGAACATTTAACATTGTTTGGCTTCACCTCTTGAGAACTCACCAGTGCCACAAAGTAAAAGCAGCCGTAATTCTTTATAATGCGTGACTGCAGATCTAGAGGCACCCTTAGGCCTTCAGGAAAAAGGGCGAGCACATCTGCAAATAAAAATTGTTGGAAACACCATGGCCTGACTTTAAAGTTTTATTTTGTTGTTGCAGTTGTTTTACTAGACATGGAAAAACATTTAGGCGGGGTAAGGGAGTTGCCACAGTAGACTTTGGAAAGACAAAGGATTCTGTTTTGTCCCTGTCTCTTTACATTAGTTGGTAAGAGGGACATGTCACTTGAAACAACAGCTCCTGCCTTTAGAGATAATAAAAGATCTTAAGAGATTACTGCTATTATTGATTTGTCGTCATATGCACATGGAAAGATGCAACTGGATGCAGGAGGATCATTTTGCCTCACGTTGACCCGAAGCACAAGCCAAGCAGGTTAGGTTTGCGTGATAGTTGCAACCCTGTGTTTCTGGGATGCCGGCGTCATAGGTACTGGTCGTTTCAAGGAAGAAACTTGCATCAGGTAAGGTGGGAGGTGAAGAACATGTTACTACCCAATAATAATTTACAAAAACCAGTTACCTGCTGAGCTTTCTAGTTTGAGGGTTGTCAGAAGGGGAGCTTGTCTCTTTTTTTTTTTTTTTTTTTTTTTGTTCATAACTTTGGCCTTGTCAGTAGAGGTCACCTATGGATGCAATCAATGCTTCACTATGGGAAGTGCAGAGCTACCATCTCTGTCTGAACAAGCAGTCACTCGAGTACGTGACTGAAATGATGGTGAAAGTATCACCATCCACCTCTGTACGGATTCTAACCAGGGGAAGTGTCCAAGGGCACACTCCCTGTCTCTTTGGGGAAAATTATAAAACCCTTGTTAGGACATTTCTGCTTCCTGGGAGAAGAAGAAAGCAGAGTTCAGTGTTTCAAACATAGGCTCTGAATTTCAGGCCATGTATCAATCAAAGAAAAGTTACTGGCAGTGATAGTAGGGCCTTAAGGAGACTTCTTAAGATAAAGAAAGACTAAGCTAGCTAGGCTTCAGACTCTGAGTTGGGAAATGAGTTCAAATAAGAAGAGTTCTGGGAATGCCCTTAGGACTATGATTCATTTACTTATTTCAAAGAGCTCACAGACCATTAAACACTCTCCCTCCCTTTCTCCCTCTCCCCTCCTTCCTCCCTCCCTCCCTCCCTCCCTCCCTTCCTCCCTTCTTTCTTTCAACATTTGACTGTCTGTTACAGCTCAGGCATTATTTTATTCATATATACATGTGAATATAAAGTGTTTAAAACAAAGCTACTCCAGGGGCTCTCAGTTTGGTGTGCGTGTGTGCAGGCTGGTGGGATGCTGCTTTTATATAGGGAAAGACATAAAATAATTATTTGTAGCAAACTTTTCAAAATTTGTATTAAAAAAGAAATACTTAGGAAGAGAGCAGTTTTCCTGGTATAACTGGGAAATAGTTAATGGAGGAAGTGACCTTTCAGATGTGTCTCAAAATGAGTCAAAGAAGACATGGTGAAACTGGAGAAGGGCCTTTCAAGCTGGAGAGGCTCCCAGAGGGCAGAGGAAAGGAATGAGGCACTTTGAGGAGTGGCAGATCGTCCTGTGTGGTAGGACATGGGGCAGAAAAAGTGAAATGGGTCTTGGCGGCCACACTGAGTCCTGAATGTAATGAGCATTTTTAACATCTTCATATTCTCGTATGGATTTGATGGTGGGGCTGATGGCCTCCGGTGAGGCAGAGGAAGACCAGTTTTAAGGCATGTTACTATTCTACACATGGAAATGGAACAGATTAAATGGATGTCTGCAAATCCTGATGAAAAAAATTATAGATAGTCCCAAGTTTAGTTAATCTTGCTGAATGAAAGTCTTAAAGTATGATGGCCCATATTGCTTATATAACAGAATACTTATTTTCAATTTAATTTGGCTCACTGCAAGATAAGACTAAATAATATGTGCCTCCGGGCATTTTATTTTGTATTATTTTTTAATACATTGATTGGAGTATAATTGCTTTACATTGTTGTGTTACTTTCTGCTGTATAAGAAAGTGAATCAGCTATACATATACTTATATCCCTATATCCCCTCCCTCTTGCGTCTCCCTCCCACCCTCCCTATCCCACCCCTCTAGGTGGTCACAAAGCACCCAGCTGATCTCCATGTGCTATTAGGCTGCTTCCCACTAGCTAGCTATTTTACATTCGGTAGTGTATATATGTCCATGCCACTCTCTCACTCCGTCCTGGCTTACCCTTCCCCCTCCCCAAGTCCTCAAGTCCATTCTCTACGTCTGCCTCTTTATTCCTGTCCTGCCCCTAGGTTCATGAGAACCATTTTTTTTTTTTTTTAGATTCCATATATATGTGTTAGCATATGGTATTTTTCTCTTTCTGACTTATTTCACTCTGTTTGACAGATTCTAGGTCCATCCACCTCACTAAAAATAACTCAATTTTGTTTATTTTTATGGCTGAGTAATATTCCATTGTATATATATGTCACATCTTCTTTATCCATTCATCTGTTGATGGACGTTTAGGTTGCTTCCATGTCCTGGCTATTGTAAATAGTGCTGCAATGAACCTTGTGGTACATGACTCTTTTTGAATTATGATTTTCTCAGGGTATATGCCCAATAGTGGGATAGCTGGGTTGTATGGTAGTTCTATTTTTAGTTCTTTAAGGAACCTCCATACTGTTCTCTATAGTGGCTGTATGAATTTACATTCCCATCAATAGTGCAAGAGGTTTCCCTTTTCTCCATACCCTCTCCAGTATTTATTGTTTCTAGATTTTTTGATGATGACCATTCTGCCTGGTGAGATGATATCTCACTGTAGTTTTGATTGGCATTTCTCTAATGATTAGTGATGTTGAGCATCCTTTCATGTGTTTGTTGGCCATCTGTGTATCTTCTTTGGAGAAACGTCTATTTAGGTCTTCTGCCCATTTTTGGATTGGGTTGCTTGTTTTTTTGATACGGAGCTGCATGAGATGCTTGTTTATTTTGGAGATTAATCCTGTGAGTGTTGCTTTTTAGCAAATATTTTCTCCCATTCTGAGGGTTGTCTTTTCATCTGTTTATGGTTTCCTTTGCTGTGCAAAAGCTTTTAAGTTTCATTAGGTCCCATTTTTTTATTTTTATTTCCATTTCTCTAGGAGGTAGGTCAAAAAGGATCTTGTTGTGACTTATGTCATAGAGTGTTCTGCCTATGTTTTCCTCAGAGTTTGATAGTGTCTGACCTTACATTTAGGTCTTTAATCCATTTTGAGTTTGTTTTTGTGTATGGTTTTAGGGAGTGGTCTAATTTCATTCTTTTACATGTAGCTATCCAGTTTTCCCAGCACCACTTATTGAAGAGGCTGTCTTTTCTCCATTGTATATTCTTGCCTCCTTTATCAAAGATAAGGTGACCATATGTGTGTGGGTTTAATCTCTGGGCTTTCTATCCTGTTCCATTGATCTATATTTCTGTTTTTGTGCCACTACCATACTGTCTTGATTGCTGTAGCCTTGTAGTATAGTCTGAAGTCAGGGAGCCTGGTTCCTCCAGCTCCATTTTTCTTTCTCAAGATTGCTTTGGCTATTCGGGGTCTTTTGTGTTTCCATACAAACTGTGAAATTTTTTGTTCTAGTTCTTTGAAAAATGCCATTGGTAGTTTGATAGGGATTGCATTGAATCTGTATATTGCTTTAGGTAGTATGGTCATTTTCACAATGTGGATTCTTCCAATCCAAGAACATGGTACATCTCTCCATCTGTTTGTATCATCTTTAATTTCTTTCATCAGTGTCTTATAGTTTTTTGCATACAGGTCTTTTGTCTCCTTAGGTAGGTTTATTCCTAGGTATTTTATTCTTTTTGTTGCAGTGGTAAACGGGAGTGTTTCCTTAATTTCTATTTCGGATTTCTCATCATTAGTGTACAGGAATGCAGGAGATTTCTGTGCATTCATTTTGTGTCCTGCTACTCTACCAAACTCATTGGTTAGCTCTAGTAGTTTTTTGGTAGAATCTTTTGGATTCTCTAAGTGTAGTATCATGTCAGTTGAAAACAGTGACAGCTTTACTTCTTCTTTTCCAAGTTGGATTCCTTTTTATTTGACTTTCTTCTCTGATTTCTGTGGCTAAAATTTCCAAAATATGTTGAATAGTGGTGAGAGTGGGCAACCTTGTCTTGTTCCTGATCTTAGTGGAAATGGTTTCAGTTTTTCACCATTGAGAACAATGTTGGCTGTGGGTTTGTCATATATGGCCTTTATTATGTTGAGGTAAGTTCCCTCTATGCCCACTTTCTGGAGAGTTTTTATCATAAATGGGTATTTAATTTTGTCGAAAGCTTTTTCTGCATCTATTGAGATTTTCGTATGGCTTTTGTACTTCAATTTGTTAATATGGTGTATCACATTGATTGATTTGCATATATTGAAGAATCCTTGCATTCCTGGGATAAACCCCACTTGATCATGGTGTGTGATCCTTTTAATGTGTTGTTGGATTCTGTTTGCTAGTATTTTGCTGTGGATTTTTGCATCTATGTTCATCAGTGATATTGGCCTGTAGTTTTCTTTTTCTGTGACATCTTTGTCTGGTTTTGGCATCAGGGTGATGGCGGCCTTGTAGAATGAGTTGGGGAGTGTTCCTCCCTCTGCTATATTTTGGAAGAGTTTGAGAAGGATAGGTGTTAGTTCTCTCTAAAAGTTTGATAGAATTCACCTGTGAAGCCATCTGGTCCTGGGCTTTTGTTTCTTGGAAGATTTTTAATCACAGTTTCAATTTCAGTGCTTGTGACTCGTCTGTTTATATTTTCTGTTTCTTCCTGGTTCAGTCTCAGAAGGTTGTGCTTTTCTAAGAATTTGACCATTTCTTCCAGGTTGTCCATTTTATTGGCATATAGTTGCTTGTAGTAATCTCTTATGATCCTTTGTTTTTCTGCAGTGTCAGTTGTTACTTCTCCTTTTTCATTTCTAATTCTATTGATTTGCGTCTTCTCCCTTTTTTCTTGTTGAATGTGGCTAATGGTTTATCAATCTTGTTTATCGTCTCGAACACAATTTTAGTTTTATTGATCTTTGCTATTGTTTGTTTCATTTCTTTTTCATTTATTTCTGATCTGATCTTTATGATTTCTTTCCTTCTGCTAACTTTGGGGTTTTTTTGTTCTTCTTTCTCTAATTGCTTTAGGTGTAAGTTTAGGTTGTTTATTTGAGATGTTTCTTGTTTCTTGAGGTAGGATTGTATTGCTATAAACTTCCCTCTGAGAACAACTGCTGCTGCTGTATCCCATAGGTTTTGGGCCATCGTGTTTTCATTGTCATTTGTTTCTAGGTATTTTTGATTTCCTCTTTGATTTCTTCAGTGATCACTTCGTTATTAAGTAGTGTATGGTTTAGCCTCCATGTGTTTGTATTTTTACAGATCTTTTACTGTAATTGATATCTAGTCTCATAGCGTTGTGGTCAGAAAAGATACTTGAAACAATTTTAATTTTCTTAAATTTACCAAGGCTTGACTTGTGACCCAAGATATGATCTATCCTGGAGAATGTTCCATGAGCACTTGAGAAAAATGTGCATTCTGTTGTTTTGTCATGGAATGTCCTATAAATATCAATTAAGTCCATCTTGTTTAATGTATCATTTAAAGCCTGTGTTTCCTTATTTATTTTCATTTTGGATGATCTCTCCATTGGTGAAAGTGGAGTGTTAAAGTTCTCTACTATGAATGTGTTATTGTCGATTTCCCCTTTTACGGCTGTTAGTATTTGCCTTATGTATTGAGGTGCTCTTATGTTGGGTGCATAAATATTTACAATTTTTATATCTTCTTCTTTGATCGATCCCTTGTTCATTATGTAGTGTCCTTCTTTGTCTCTTCTAATAGTCTTTATTTTAAAGTCTATTTTGTCTGATATGAGAATTGCTACTCCAGCTTTCTTTTGGTTTCCATTTGCATGAAATATCTTTTTCCATCCCCTTACTTTCAGTCTGTATGTGTCTCTAGGTCTGAAGTGGGTCTCTTGTAGACAGCAAATATATGGGTCTTGTTTTTGTATCCCTTCAGCCAATCTGTGTCTTTTGGTGGGAGCATTTAGTCCATTTACATTTAAGCTAATTATCAATATGTATGTTCCTATTCTCGTTTTGTTAATTGTTTTGGGTTCGTTATTGTAGGTCTTTTCCTTCTCTTGTGTTTCTTGCCTAGAGAAGTTCCTTTACCAGTTGTTGTAAAGCTGCTTTGGTGGTGCTGAACTCTCTCAGCTTTTGCTTGTCTGTAAAGGTTTTAATTTCTCCATCAAATCTGAATGAGATCCTGGCTGAGTAGAGTAATCTTTGTTGCAGGTTTTTCTCCTTCATCACTTTAAATATGTCCTGCCAGTCCCTTCTGGCTTGCAGAGTTTCTGCTGAAAGATCAGCTGTTAACCTTATGGTGATTCCCTTGTGTGTTATTTGTTGTTTTTCCCTTGCTGCTTTTAATATGTTTTCTTTGTATTTAATTTTTTGACAGTTTGATTAATATGCGTCTTGGCGTATTTCTCCTTGGATTTATCCTGTATGGGACTCTCTGTGCTTCCTTGACTTGATTAACTATTTCCTTTCCCATATTAGGGAAGTTTTCAACTAAAATCTCTTCAAATATTTTCTCACTCACTTTCTTTTTCTCTTCTTTTTCTGGAACTCCTATAATTCGAATGTTGGGTCATTTAATGTTGTCCCATAGGTCTCTGAGACTGTCCTCAGTTCTTTTCATTCTTTTTTCTTTATTCTGCTCTGCAATGGTTATTTCCACTATTTTATCTTCCAGGTCACTTATCCATTCTTCTGCCACAGTTATTCTGCTATTGATCCCATCTAGAGTATTTTTAATTTCATTTATTGTGTTGTTCATCGTTGTTTGTTTCATCTTTAGTTCTTCTAGGTCCTTGTTAAATGTTTCTTGCATTTTGTCCATTCTACTTCCAAGATTTTGGATTATCTTTACTATCATTACTCTGAATTCTTTTTCAGGTAGACTGCCTATTTCCTCTTCATTTGTTAGGTCTGGTGGGTTTTTATCTTGCTCCTTCATCTGCTGTGTGTTTTTCTGTCTTCTCATTTTGCTTATCTTACTGTGTTTGGGGTCTCCTTTTTGCAGGCTGCAGGTTCGTAGTTCCCGTTGTGTTTGGTGTCTGTCCCCAGTGGCTAAGGTTGGTTCAGTGGGTTGTGTAGGCTTCCTAGTGGAGGGGACTAGTGCCTTTGTTCTGGTGGATGAGGCTGTATCTTGTCTTTCTGGTGGGCAGGTCCACGTCTGGTGGTGTGTTTTGGGGTGTCTGTAGACTTATTATGATTTTAGGCAGCCTCTCTGCTAATGGGTGGGGTTGTGTTCCTGTTTTTATAGTTGTTTGGCACAGGATATCCAGCACTGTAGCTTGCTGGTCGTTGGGTGAAGCTGGGTGCTTGTGTTGAGATGGAGATCTCTGGGAGATTTTCGGCATTTGATATTATGTGGAGCTGGGAGGTCTCTTGTGGACCAGTGTCCTGAAGTTGGCTCTCCCACCTCAGAGGCACAGCCCTGACTCCTGGCTGCAGCACCAAGAGCCTTTCATCCACACGGCTCAGAATAAAAGGGAGAAAAAGTAGAAAGAAAGAATTAGTACAAGTAGAAAGAAAGAAAGAAAGGAGGGAGGGAGGGAGGAAGGGAGGAAGGAATGAGGGAAGGAAGGAAAGAAAGAAAGAAGATAAATTAAAATAAAATAAAGTAAGATAAAATATAATAAAGTTATTAAAATAAAAAAAAAATTAAGAAAAAAATATTTTAAAAAAACCAAAACAGACAGATAGAACCCTAGGACAAATGGTGGAAGCAAAGCTATACAGACAAAATCTCACACAGAAGCATACACATACACACTCACAAAAAGAGGAAAAGGGGAAAAAATCATAAATCTTGCTCTCAAAGTCCACCTCCTCAATTTGGGATGATTCGTTGTCTAAAGGAGGGAGGGAAGGAAGGAAGGAAGGAAGGAAAGAAAGAAAGAAAGAAGGAAAGAAAGAAAGAAAGAAAGAAGATAAAGTAAAATAAAATAATGTTATTAAAATAAAAAATAATTATTAAGAAAAAAAATAAAAAAATAAAAGGAAGGATAGAACCCTAGGACAAATGGTGGAAGCAAAGCTATACAGACAAAATCTCACACAGAAGCATACACATACACACTCAAAAAAACAGGAAAAGGGTTAAAAATCATAAATCTTGCTCTCAAAGTCCACCTCCTCAATTCGGGATGATTCGTTGTCTATTCATGTATTCCACAGATGCAGGGTACATCGAGTTGATTGTGGAGCTTTAATTCGCTGCTGCTGAGGCTGCTGGGAGAGATTTCCCTTTCTCTTCTTTGTTCTCACAGCTCACAGGGGCTCAGCTTTGGATTTGGCCCCGCCTCTGCGTGTAGGTCGCCGGAGGGCGTCTGTTCTTCGCTCAGACAGAACGGGGTTAAAGGAGCCGCTGATTCGGGGGCTCTGGCTCACTCAGGCCGGGGGGGGGGGGAGGGAGGGGCATGGTGTGCGGGGCGAGCGAGGCGGCGTGACGTTGCACCAGCCTGAGGCACGCTGTGCGTTCTCCTGGGGGAGTTGTCCCTGGATCCCGGGACCCTGGCAGTGGTGGGCTGCACAGGCTCCCCGGAAGGGGGCTGTGGGTAGTGACCTGTGCTCGCACACAGGCTTCTTGGTGGCGGCAGCAGCAGCCTTAGCGTCTCATGCCCGTCTCTGGGGTCCGCGCTTTTAGCCGCGGCTCGCGCCCGTCTCTGGAGCTCCTCTAAGCAGCGTTCTTAATCCCCTCTCCTCGAGCACCAGGAAGCAAAGAGGGAAGAAAAAGTCTCTTGCCTCTTAGGCAGGTCCAGACTTTTACCCAGACTCCTTCCCGGCTAGCGTGGCACACTAACCCCCTGCAGGCTGTTTTCACGCCGCCAACCCCAGTCCTCTCCCGGTGCTCCGACCGAAGCCCGAGCCTCAGCTCGCAGCCCCCACCTGCCCCAGAGGGTGAGCAGACAAGCCTCTAGGGCTCGTGAGTGTTGGTCGGCACCGATCCTCTGTGCGGGAAGCTCTCCGCTTTGCCCTCCGCACCCCTGTTGCTGCGCTCTCCTCTGTGGCTCCGAAGCTTCCCCCCTCTGCCACCCGCAGTCTCCGTCCGCGAAGGGGCTTCCCAGTGTGTGGAAACCTTTCCTCCTTCACAGCTCCCTCCCCCGGTGCAGGTGCCATCCCTATTATTTTGTCTCTGTTTTTTCTTTTTTTCTTTTACCCTATACAGGCACGTGGGGAGTTTCTTGCCTTTGGGGAAGTCTGAGGTCTTCTGCCAGCGTTCAGTAGGCGTTCTGTAGGAGTTGTTCCACATGTAGATGTATTTCTGATGTAGTTGTAGGGAGGAAGGTGATCTCCACGTCTTACTTCTCTGCCATCTTGAGGGTCCTCTCCAAGGCATTTTATTTGTTTGTTTGTTTGTTTATTTATTTATTTATTTATTTATTTATTTATTTATTTATTTTTGCGATACGCGGGCCTCTCACTGTTGTGGTCTCTCCCGTTGAGGAGCACAGGCTCCGGACGCACAGGCTCAGCGGCCATGGCTCATGGGCCAGCCGCTCTGTGGCACGTGGGATATTCCTGGACCGGGACACGAACCTGTGTCCCCTGCATCGGCAGGCGGACTCTCAACCACTGCGCCACCAGGGAAGCCCTCCAAGGCATTTTAAATAGACTTGTATTTTACTTACACTTGTGATTTCTGGCACATATCATAATATGGGTGCATCTGTGTTTCCCACTCACACAGGTTCAACAATACAGAGAATGGTCACTCTAGGCTGTTCTGGCCACTACGTTGGTTGGGTCATGTGGTCTGTTCATAGGATAGTAGTAGGTAGTTCTGCAAATTTCAAATGAAAACATTAACTAGATCAGTTTGCTGTGTGTAAATGACTGCTCAAGTTACCCAGGTAAAGCAGCTTGCCTGTCATCTGCCTGACAACTCTTGAAAGTTTAATATACTGTCAGTGAGACTGTTACATATGACATGCATGGGACTCATTTGCAAGTCGGAGTTAATAACACACAGTATCCTTGCCACAGTCAAGCCTGGCCTTCATCAAATAAAGGATTTTTTATAGGTTTTATTTGAAGTGAAAATTGTACTGTCAGGCTATATCAATAAATACAGTAGATGTATCCTAAGGATTGTGGCTTTAGAATCCCGTGAACATTAGTAGTTTATGGGCTCAGCTGAGTTTCCCTGAGGCACATGGGAATTCATTAATGTTGATGTTTCTCCATCATTTAGGTCTGTGATGGGGTCGAACAAGGAACCAGATCTTGTGCATCTCGAGGCCAGAACTGTGGATGGTCGTAAGTAAAGCAACTTTTCCACGAAGTTAATAGTAATTAATTTTATCGATCTGCCATGAATCGCATCTGTGTTAAAGGAAATCACAGTGGTGATAATCAATAATCTGAGTTGTTTGGACCTGAGGACTTTTTTTTTGGCCTTAGTTACCTAGAGTTGTCTTAATAGTTCTCTGCAACTCTCATCCAATCAAGGGGTTTTTCTTTGCAGGAGATGATAAAATTCCAAACTTTCTTATTTTTTAAGTAAACACTTGTTATTATTGCATTATTGCTGCTCTTTTGATTTGTTTTGCCAGTTTCCTTATTTTATCAGATATCATCCAGGCAATGCCTCACTGTCTAGTGGGAGATTGACAGAACACTTGGAAAGGGCTTGTAGAAGAGCATCATCCTGTCTGTCCCCCATCGTAAGCGGCAGGAGGCAAACGTCAGTTGGTGGTTCTGAACATCCCTAGTTAGGTTGGCTACAGTGAAAGACTGTGTTTCCTATGGACGTTTTGGCTTTAGCACACGATGGAGAGCAAAGCTGAAGGTCCACAATCCAAAGCCATGTCTGCCTGACTCACAAGTTCACTCACTCACTGTGTGACCTTGAAAAAGTTCCTTAAACTCTTTATGCCTCCATTTCTTCACTGTAAGTTAAAGAAGTTAATAATAACGATTCCTATAGTAGCTAATATTTACTAAGCACTTGCCCTGTACCCAGAATCATGCTAAGGGCTTTCTATACTTTATCACAATTAATCTTCACTACAGTTCATAGGTGGTGGTTCCCATTTTACAGATGAAGAAACCAAGGCATAGAAAGTTTAAGTAATATATTTAAACGACAACAACATGGATTTCCTTCCCCTTCTTTGTTCCTGAGGTTCTCCAGGAGGGCTAAGCATTGCAGGGGGTACTACTAGGGAACTACAGGTGAAAGGGAAAAAGGAAAAAGAGAAAAGGGGGAAATGCATAGAAGGAAAATAGATGAGGGGAGAAAACCCAGGTGAAAAGAAAGAGGTCTCAAGTGCAGAGAAAAGGAAGAGAATGGACTCTCCAGTTACCACAGTGCCAAGAGCCTGGTCGAAGTTGTTCAGCACTGAGCCAGAGGGTGATCATCTAATTTTTGAGACCTTCTCTGTTTTAAAAATATCCCTCACAATTCACACACTTCATCATCACTGACACTGAGCCTGTCTGCTTGCCCTCCACTTTTCTGATGCAAAGGCAAATGATACCCATGGTTTACCAGCTCACAGCTCAAAGAAGCTCGTCACCCCTGCCATCCAGACTCTCCAGAAACCACACCTACTCCATTACTATGTGCTCACAGGGAGATATTTTTATCTCCAGAGGTTTCTTTCCCCCTTTGGGGAATGAATATATTCTTTGGCAGAATCAGTGTGGGGATAGATCAGGGTCCAAGCTGACCATCTCCTTTCTCCTTTATAAACTCAGGCAGAGCTCTGATATGTAATGTGCCCAGATTGTACCTGACAGAATAATCTCAACAGTTTAGAGCTGCTTTCCCACCTCTTTTGTTTGTTTGTTTGTTTGTTTGTTTGCGGTACGCGGGACTCTCACTGCTATGGCCTCTTCCTCTGCGGAGCACAGGCTCCGGACGCGCAGGCTCAGCGGCCATGGCTCACAGGCCCAGCCGCTCCGCGGCACGTGGGATCCTCCCGGACCAGGGCACGAACTCGCGTCCCCTGCATCGGCAGGTGGACCCTCAACCACTGCGCCACCAGGGAAGCCCCCCACTTCCTTATAAAGTGGGCTCTCTCTGGTGGTGACCAGAGCTGATAATGTTATCTTGGATTCCATGGTTCAGTTCTCAGTACCCAGTAGCCAGAGCTGTCTTAAGTCAAAAGTTGCCATGACGTCTGTTTAGAGCTTTGTTTTAGTTTCCATTGCTCTAGTAATAAAGAACACAGTTCTCACCTTTACCTGTAGCTGCAGCATAATCTCCCGCCTGCCCATTTCCTCAGCCTCATCTCACTCTGTGCCCTCCTCGGTCATCACCTGCAGGCCTTTGGGTTTGCTTTCAATTCTTAGAAACTACAAAGTTCTGTGTCTCCATAACAAGACTCTAATACCTACTCTTTCCTCTGCTTGGAATACCTTTCTTTGTTCCCCCTTCCCTGACCAATTCAGTGTAATGTATTACTGAAGATGGTTCAGATTAAGATTAAGCATCATTTCTAATTTTTTTAACTTTTGGATAATTTTAGGCTCACAAAGAAGTTGCAAAATAATAGTATGGAGTTCCCCTGAACCCTTCACCCAGCTTCCCCCAATGATAACATCCAGAATAACCATAGAACTATATCAAATCCAGGGAGAGCATCCATTTCTTAAGGAAGTCTTTCTTGAAGTCCTAATCTAAACCAGTTTATTTTGTTTGCTTTCATCCACTCTATTATTTTTCTTTATTGTATTCTTCTTAGTTTGAAATTACACATTCCATTTGATCACAGGTTTTCCTCTCCACCAGCCTATTAAGTTCTATGTGTGCAGGAGCCAAGTATACCTTTGCTCAGTATTGCATCTCCAGCACATTCTACAGTGTCTACATGTAGGTGGGGCTTAATAAATATGTATTGAATGAATGAACACAGAGTTGACCAGTTGTCAGGATTACCAGCTGGCTACCTAACCTCACTTACCAGGTTGTCTGATAAATTTACAGCATTGCATCTCAAACTTGAACGTGCATACGACCCACCGAGGGATCTTGTTAGAATGTGGATTCTGATTCAGTAAGGGCCCAAGAGTCTGCAGGTGAAGCCGATGCCTCTGGTCTGTGGGACACGCTTATAGTAACAAAGTCCCACAACGAAAGACTAATGAAAGAGCTTTAGGGTCTGTCTCCCATGACTACACCCCTTGTTTAGAAGGCTCTGGGTGGAATTGGTAGCATCCCAGGTTGATTTTATTTTCAAGCTTTGGGGGATAATGCTGCTTTCTGGCTTGTGGCATTTAATGCACGTTACCCCGTATCCTGAAAACAACACGGCTGTCACTTTCCCTGATCGGCACGTTTTCTCTCACCCAACATTATTCCTGTGCTCCCTGCAGGCATGGAGGTTGATAATGCCAAACTGTCATCTCAGGCTCAGCTTTCACAAGGCATGAAATATATCCATTCTAATTTTATTTATTTTATTTTACTTTTCTGCAAAGACAGCATCTTCAGAAACTATCCAAGAGTGAAAATTCAATAAAGGGATTTAATTTGAAAAGTTACCCCTGTCAAAACAAAACAAAACAAAACCTACCAATTGAAATAAAGGATCTAAGCATAACTCCTGACTAAATATAAAAATCAATGAGATTTTCTCAGTATCGTATTCTCTCTGTGTATCTGTCTGTCTGTCTGTCGTTCTCCAAGAGAGTCAGTAAACATGGCTTCAGGTCAAAGAAACAGGAGGAGAAAGGAAAGAACATGGAGAGGTCAGAGTAGCAAGCTATTAGCAAATATAACTGAGAGTGTATTTATCAAAATCAGACTCCAGGGCTTTCCTGGTGGCACAGTGGTTGAGAGTCCACCTGCCGATGAAGGTGACACGGGTTCGTGCCCCGGTCCAGGAAGATCCCACATGCCGCGGACCGGCTGGGTCCGTGAGCCATGGCTGCTGAGCCTGTGCATCCGGAGCCTGTGCTCTGCAACGGGAGAGGCCACAACAGTGAGAGGCCCGCATACCGCAAAAAAAAAAAAAAAAAAATCAGACTCCAGGCTGGTCATTTGCTCCAAGAAATCCAGTATCTCTATGTTATCTCTCTCCCCATTCCAGAATTGGGATCCCTCTTTTTTCTCCATCCTTTCATTACTGTTTAGTATATGAAACCCATTGTTTATATTCTAGGTCATACATCTGGTAGGGTGTATGCCAAAATAATATGATTTTTTTTTTTACTTTGTAACAAGTATTTTTTTTCTGATTTTAATGGGTTTAGGAATTTTGTAGACAATGCACTGAGACACGTGACACAGAAAAAAAATCCCTCCTCGCTTATTTTGCTTATCGCCATGGGGTGGGTGGCAAATGCTTATGTGGGCTTGTTATTCGAAGTTTAGTTTTAGTGTCGTTTCAAATCTCCCTAGATTACATTTTATAATTAATTTCTGTTTCCATTGAAGTCTCCATATTTGAGGGCAGGTGAGCTCTGGAAAGCGTTTGCTCTACGAAGGTCTGTGACCTACACAAACATTTCTTGCCAGCTGTGCTCTGAAATCTGGATGTTTCGTAGTTAACAACCACGACAAGGATGTTATTCTCTCTTGTACTACCTCTCTGCCTTGGGAAGCAAGCTGAAGAGAGTAGCCTAAATTACAATCAGTCACAGGAAGTATTATTGGAATATTTTTAACGTGTTTATTGGATGTGGCATTTGTTATTGGCCCCTGTGTTCAACCGAGGACAAATTGACAGGTCTTCATCCAGTAAACAAAGATTTTACTGTTTAAATACCCTGTGTGTGTGTGCACGTAATACACTAAAACTGCTACCCAGTACATTATAATAATAAAAAGGAAACCTACATTCTATTGATTTACCTAATACAGGTACAGGTGTGTGTGTGTGTGTATGTATGTATGTATGTAATCTATGTAGTTAGAGAGAAAACGTTGACCCAACTCTTGGATTGAAATCTTTGTGAAAAACTGTATCTTATTTAATCTTGGTTCCATTCACAAAACATAGCTCAGAGCCTGGCACATTGATGTGTGTTGACTTAATAAATATCTGTGTGTGTCACCATTGGGCACGTCTTCTTACAGAAGGGCCTTTAACTACAGGGTGTGTAGAGTCCCTTAGGGCTAATGGATGAGCATGAGAAACTCATGACTCCCTGAAATTGTATGCCAGTATGTATATGTAATTTGGAGGAAAAGAATATAACTTTTTTGTGTGTGGTACGCGGGCCTCTCACTGTTGTGGCCTCTCCCGTTGCGGAGCACAGGCTCCGGACGCGCAGGCTCAGCGGCCATGGCTCACGGGCCCAGCCGCTCCGCAGCATGTGGGATCTTCCCGGACCGGGGCACGAACCCGTGTCCCCTGCATCGGCAGGCGGACTCTGAACCACTGCGCCACCAGGGAAGCCCCAAGAATATAAATTTTATCAGAATTCTTTGCGTGGTAATTACACATGGGTCTATAGTTTTATATTTATGCTCATCTATATACATCATCTTGTAAGAGAACCTGCAGTACCAAGTTTGAGCTTTATTGCTTCTCCCTTTTACTTCTGAAATGAAAGACCTGGCCAGTGACCTGAATTTTTTCTGTACTTGTAGTGATCCGTGCCAGCAGGGACAGGGGACAATTACTGGTCTCCATGTCTATATGCTTGAGTGACTAACCTTGTAACAACTTGCCATAAGACTAATCTCTTTCACTGGGGAAAAACAACCTTGGCCCTTTAACCAGCTATGAAAAAGACTGCCCCCAAACTCTTTCTGAAACGAAACTCAAGCCAGCATTTTATAAGCTGAGATAAAAATCAAAGGAAAATCACAACCTTGTATAGCCACCATCTCACTAATTCTTGTTGTGGGTAAGAACTGGACATCTCATTTCTGCTTTTCACTTTCCACCCCTCCAATCGAATTTCCATATTGAACGGCATGCATATCAATATCTGGATAAGGCGAGCACTGCTGAGATACTGCGGGAAGGCGATAGAGACCTCAGTTCTCACCAGTCCCCAGGGTATTAGCAATGAAATGGTTTGAGTTTACACTATAAGCATTAATTACTTTTATACCACCAGAAGTAGCAACGATGACAATAAAAAGATAAGTAGTATTCCAGTGTATCAAGGGAGAAGTAGATCCACTTCCTGATCTTCATTCTCATTCCCCAAAGTTGGCAATTTTATTTATTTTTTAAAAAATATTTATTTATTTATTTAGGCTGCACCGCGTCTTAGTTGCGGCATGTGGGATCTTTACTTGCAGCGTGCGGACTCTTAGTTGTGGCACGCATGCAGGATCTAGTTCCCTGACCAGGGATCGAACCCAGGCCCCCTGCGTTGGGAGCACGGAGTCTTACCCCCGAACCACCAGGGAAGTCCCCAAAGTTGGTATTTTTTTTAAAAATATGTCTTCTATATTATTCCAGAAATTGTTCAGGCTTACACTGATAAATATGTATGTGTGTACACATACATATACACTCACAAATATTCATGTTGTAAAACTGTTATGGCAGATTCAGTGTGGGTGAATGCAATAGCAAGTTAAAAATCCTTCTATGTCAGTATATGTAAATTTAGCCACTTCATGGCTAATAACTACATAGGAACCCCGTTATGCAGCCAACTATAATTTTGTTAATCACATCTCATTAATAGATATATAGGTGTTTGGCTATTTCAAAGAGTGTTGATACATACATGTACGCACATATTACCTATTTGGTTAATAAGCATTCAGACGTGTTTAGGGAGCAAGCACTGCTCAAAGAAAAATACTGACGGGAAATCCCTGGGATTTCCCTGGGAAATCCAAGAATGTGTACATTTTTAATTTTTATAGGCATCGTCACATTTCCCTCTGAAATAGATACATCATTGCATACTCTCTAAATATGAGAATGCCTGTGTTTACGTACCCTCAATAGTCCAGGTTGTTATGAGAATTTTTTTAAACATAGCCTGTCTGATGAGCAAAAATGTGGCATATCCTTATTGTTTTAATTTGTATTTATTTACTTAGGAGTGAGGTTAAGAATTTGTATTTATTTTTCTCGGTTATTTGTATTTCCTCTTCAATGACCCTTCAAAAGCTATCAGATCTCTTTAATGTTCTAGAGAAGAATGTTATGCATTATTTGCATTTTTATGCAAATCTAAAACATATCAAACTTGCCACTCCAGCTCTAGTACACCAACTGGCATTATTAGACCCCATGTTTCATAGCCTTCTTTTACCTTCTTTTTCAATCAGTTAATATATTAATCACTTCTAGGGTGGGGTCCGGGAAGAGGTTAGAAGTTTCCACTTCTGGTCAGTTTCAGATTCTGATAGCTCCCCGCCACTGAAGCCGAATCTGGCCTCTGTACCCCAACACCGAATTAAATCTTGGAGACAGAGTTTTGGGTGAAGTAGAAAAGAATAGTTTTATTGCTTTGCCAGGCAAAAGGGGCCACAGCAGGCTAATGCCCTCAGAACTGTGTGTCCCGACCTGTAGTGGGTAGTGAGGAGTTTATAGCAATGGTTCAAAGAGGAGGGTGTGATCAGCTCATGGACATTCTTCTGACTGGTTGGTAGGAAGGTAAGTGGGAATTAGCATCATCAACCTTCTGGTTCCAGCAGGTCTGGGGTCTGAGTGCTTGTGGGCAGCATATCATTAACTTTTCCCACCTGGTGGGCATTTCAGTATCTGAAAAACAGCTCAAAGATACTGTTATGTATATCTCTTGAGGGGGGAACCAGGACCCTGCCCCAAGGCTGCACTATTGTTTCTTGACTGGTCCTCCCTTGTCTCTGCATCCCCTCCCTTCCCTAACGAGCAACCATTTGAACCTGCCTGTTGGAACTCAGGGAAGGTCTTGGAGGCTGAATGAAGCCTATTTCCTGTAATCAAGAAATGGGGCCACAGAAAGGCTTTTGCGTCCAGGAGCCCCACAGGGTCCTGCTTGTTTTTTTCACTTCCCAACACGTTTACCAAATGCCTTCTCACCTCTCCTCCCCTATGCCTAAATCAAGCTTCCAGACTTAGAGAGTCCAGTGGCACCTACTGATCTTGGAGAGGCAGCAGTGAGTGGTGGTGTGAAGCAATATCTTAATTCCCTGCCCAGGAATTGAACCTGGGTAGCTTGGATGAAAACCAGGAATCCTAACCACCACACCCCCTGGCTCTTGCCCCCAGTGAAAAATGCATTTCTCACAGAGGCAAAAAACTGTAAAAACACGTACAAAGTTTATTATTAGAGACATAGCACAACAAGTGGGAGAGCACACAGAGAAACAGTTTGTTAAGACAGAAGTAAGGCAGAGATGCACACCCAGAGAGAAAGGATTTGGGCGTCCTCCCTTAGTGAGGAGTGCAGTTAGTCAGAAACTAGGCAGAGATACACACCCAGAGAAGAGTGTGGGCTCACGGGCCCAGCCACACCGTGGCATGTGGGATCTTCCCAGACCGGGGCACGAACCCGTGTCCCCTGCATTGGCAGGCGGACTCTCAACCATTGCGCCACCAGGGAAGCCCTGAAGAGGTGATTTAAATCACTTATTAGGACAGTCCTTCTGGGTCTTTGTTTATATTTGGCCAATTGTCTTGTTTCTTTTTTCACACCTGAGTGGTCCTAGGAGGCTCCCCAACATGCATGTGCAACTATTTGCTAAGATGGATCCCACCACAGAGGCCTGTGGGTACATGTCCACACATATTATGGGGTGATGCCCGCTCCCTTTTTGACCCCCAAGGAGCCTTCCTGCACATGTGCAGATAGGGAAGTTTTCCTTGACCTTAGGAGTGGTCATCTTATCTCTTTACTTCAGCAGAGCTCAGCTTCTGCCACTAGCTTTGTCCTTGGAGTGTCTGGGTGAGAACAAAGCTTCAGTTTTACTCCACTTGACAAACACCAGCTGTCCAGTGCAGGGGCCCATCTATCTCCTACCTCACCTTCCCCCTGAGAGACATGAACCCCAAGAAATCTTTGCTGGGAGCATGAGGGACGATGGGCTGGCTTCTGTCGCTTCTTCAGGCTGGCAAGGGACTCATAGACCGTATCTAGTTGGGGTCATGGAGCTCTCGCCCTGTCTCATTAAGGGACCCCAGGGTGACTTACGCTGGTGTTCTGGCAGGATCTGTTCTGAGGAGTGGCTGAAATCTCTGCATCACTCGTTATCCTGATGTGAAACTGTTGCAATCTGAAAGAGACAAACTTACCGAGTTTGCAAATATTGTAAATATCAGTAAAAGAATTATTGTAACCAGTGGCCAAAGCAGGAGTAAGAACCAAGTTATATTTGGTAACAATTTTTGATCCTGGTCCAGACAGAGTCAGGGCTTGGGTTACCCTGTCCAAAGGAATGGAGCCTTTTGGTGTGGTCATATTTTTTTTGATGTCTTTTTTTAATTAGCCTAGTGTTATTGATGTAGATATAACAGATTCAGAAGTAGTTGGAGGAGTGACAACCTGAACATTAATAGACAAAATAGATCTTTTTTTTTTTTTTTTTCAGGAAGATAAGCCTGAATCCTAGTCTAGACCTGGCACTTTGAGGAGACCTGTAGTCAGGTAGCCAGTTGTCTAGTTTTATCCAAGTAGGTTTTAACCTTTGATGTGCTATTAACACATAAACCAAAGCAGTTGTCACTGTTAATGATTTTAGAGTTTTTCTAGGTATGAGAAAGGTGAGAATTTGGGCTCATAAAAATCCTTACCTGAAAATATCTAACCATCTGAAGGCCTGTTTGGTCAGGTTTTTCCCAGAGCACACAATGCCTCATTCCTGATCTCCACCCTGAACTCCTTTCAGGGGGTATTGAAGGTCAGCAGCTGCAGCAGCTTCAGATTTAATCTTTGTAGAGGCAGACAGCACGTGCCAGTTTCCTGTTGGCAGGGCCCCTTCATGGTCCTAAACTTGACCATGGTTGGGGGGCATTTTATGACTATTTTGTCCCACAGAGCTAGGAATGCTCAGTGTGCCATTACTGGACTAGGCCTTGTGAGTAGCCAAAAGTCTTTGGACCTCCTGCTTTACTAATCTCTTACGGTCTAGGAAAATATTCCCTCTTGGTGCGTCTTCCTGTATCTCCAGTTTCACTCTTCCAGTCATTGATCTCCTATGGGACTATATACCATCATTTTATCGAAGGCCCAGTCACACATTTGGTAATGTAAGAAACAACAATTTTGTAAAACAGGCAAAAATAGAAACAATACAGCTAGCAGTATTAGTAAGGTCATAAGTAAGAATTTAAGTGAAGAAATTTTCATTAGGTATGGCCTAGTACAGCCCCAGCTTGTCTGGCTTCGTCTGTCTTTCACCAGGCCTTATCTTTAAGGGAAGTTGTATACATGGGCATTGTCCATAAGGCATTTAGCCCAATTTCCTAGTGTTACCAGGCTCCTTATCCTTAGCATAGTCTAATTGTTTCTTTAAACTTGAATGACTGTAGCCTGCTGTTAATCTCCTGGTTGTAGATCATGGAGCATCTGATCTTTATCCAAAGATTGATTACAAAGTTAGGCTTCAGAAACAAACTTAGAGTGTCCCTTTAATAACTCAATTAAAACTTGTAACTATCACATAACAGCAAGGGACTATCTGGGAAGTGAGTCTTAGTAAACACAGAACTTAACTAATGAAACTACGATAATATTTAGTGAAACATAATTTTTTCTAATTACCCCCATTTTTATTAAACACACCCAAGGGCTTCCCTGGTGGTGTGGTGGTTAAGAATCTGCCTGCCAATGCAGGGGACACGGGTTCGAGCCCTGGTCTGGGAACAGCACATGTCTTCCCATAGGGCTGACTGTTTAAGCTACAGCTATTGTTGATCCATTTTCAATTCCCTGATTTAGGAGTAGACCATTGCCATGCTACAGGGCATCAGCGTGGCAGAAGTCTGACAATGGGGGGGTTAATCTCGTAGAAGCAGAATGAACTTTCTCTACGTGTGCTATAATCTTCATAGATCACTGTCAAATAATACTTAACCAAAGTAACAAAAGATTCCAAAAGCAAATATAAATCACTTAAAGGCAAAGAAATTTACACAGTCTGTTATCAAAAGCAGCATTTCTCTTAATATAGAGAGAGAACCAAATTTCAGTCTGGTACCAGCTTACTGTTAATAGCAAAATTTATTTACCTAATTAATTTCAATTTAGTCTTAATCAGTCTTAACAACGTACCAATTTTTTTTCATAGTTCCTTTTCCACAAAACTTTCATCACTTCCTGGATCCGTATTATCAATAACTTGCCCATTTTTTTTCATCTATAAACAACTAACTGTAGGACAAATTTATTATCATCACTTACCCCAACAAAAATATCTCCGGTCTTTATATCTTCTCTGGCCAACAACATATATCCTACTTGCTTTACGCACTGAAATGCTTCTCTTGTCACTTCGGTAGCTTTGATTACATATTATAATTTTTAACCCTTAAAAACCCATGACCTCTAGTGAAAACCAAGAAGAAACCGGGTGTAACTGTTTGTCATACTGGCGTTTTCTGATCAGCAAACTCAAGATCACATTCCATAACCTCTAAAAACATGTATTTTTCCAAAGCACATTTTTTTTTCTCAATGTGGTACAAGGCGTGTGTCAAATAAACCCAAACATCTTTAGTTTCTGTCTTGTATTTAGAATTGTTTGATTAGTGAGCACTTACTTTTCTTTTAAGCCAGTTAAATAGAGCTCATTTACAAATTAACTTCAGCAATATTATGCGAAGACAAAGACACATACTGAGACATACATATATCCAGACAGAGATCTCATAGTTTCCCTCTTGAGGCTTACATTGTCTCTTTGCCTTTTTTTTTTTTTTTTTTTTTTTTTTTTGACTTGAAGTTTCACTAAGCAACCCAAGGCCGAAGTCTCAGGCAAAGTGGGCTGTGTTTGTTTCCCCAGGACATGATAAGAGTTAACCTCAAGCTTTCTCCTAGGCATATTTTTATTCTCTCAGGGTCAGAATTTTGAAAATAAACCAAAAAGCATTTTAACAAGCTAGATTTCTCTAATTGCACATGCAAAAAGAACCGGTTTTACAACTTCAAAAAAAGCTTTATTTTAACCAGTTTTCTCCAGAGTCTAAAGAATATTGTGGCCATATTGTCAAAAAAAAATCATCTTTCCTTTCTGTAGTCATAGTTTCACAGCTAAAATATGACCGAATAGTGCTAAAACTGGCCCTAATAACAGGGGCAGACTGGCTGATAAGATGTTGTCCAAGCAGGGATTGTTTCTCTGGGGAGGTGGGGTCTCAGTTTGATCAGAAGAATCTCTGGAGGAGTGAGGGAGCTTGCAAGAGTGGGGGAAACTTGGTTCCCCCCTGAGAGTTGGGAGAAGTCAGAGGGGACCATTTCGAATGTTAGGAGGGATCTTCTGTTTCCTCAGGCTTTTGATGATGGAGCCACATAGAGCAGGATGATGATAAAAGGCCATGAAAACTTGAACATAGGGAACCTTAGTCCATTTTCCCATCCTGTGGCAATAAAGATCCAATTGCAAGATACCCATTTTCAGGCCATTTTCCATCCCCCAATTTATATAAAGGCCAGGCACTCTGACAGTAAAATTTAAGTTTCCAGTTCTTAAGGATATACTCCAGAGGTGTTTCTTCTGGCTTAGAAAAGGATCCTCCCATGTTGAGTAACCTGCAACTGAGAATAGAGAGTGATCCTAGAAATGTAACCCAACGTCCTAGATACATTTAGGAGGCACGTGAAGGGACTTCAGAGCATCCCCTGAATTCCCTTCGACCTTATTGCTTGATGGGGTTTTGAGTGTCCTTTACGCCCCCACCGATTTCTAACCAGACGTCTCCAGTTTTTCTTGGTACCGTGCGCACAGTGTCCCCCTTTCATACCTGGAGAGGACATTGAGACTAGTGTAGAACGGTTGCCAGGTTTCTCCTTGAGCTTTATAGGCAACAGATAAAGCCTGGGATGCCGGCTGCTTGGAAGTGGCCAGCCCAATAAGTAGTCCTTGGGCTGCCAAGGCCTGGAGGGAAGGGGGAACTCCTGGAGGAATTGGAGTTGGCCACAATGGAAAATGCCCCGGGGGTCAGGACCTGAGGATTTTACTTGACACTGAAAACAATGGGCTGGGCAGCAGAGAGGGTACACTTAGTCCTTCCCCCAGAGGGTGTTAAAGTATCAGGTAAAAAGAAACCTTGCTGTGCAAGTAAGGTGGGAAAGAAAATCACAGAAGCGTGGGAGAGAGAGTGAAAGTCAGGAGTCTCCAGCCAGCAGTTTGGGCGTGACCTCTACTTTACCTTGAGCTCCCAGGCTTTGGCACCACTACCACTTTGTCTTCCTAGCAGTGTCCTTCTGACCCCATTTTTCCTATTGCAAAAGTCTCTTAATTTCAAAGACTATTGATTTCAATTTGGCCTCTGACTTAGCAGCCTAAAGACGACCCTGAAAACCAACCAGAAAAGCATAAAATAAGATAACACGAGCCTCCCCACACAGCAATGAAAAACCTGACAGTGACAGTGCAGTAACAGGCTCAGCTGGGCAGCTTTCAAATTAGGTCCTTTGTATCCATTATGTGCTACTACTTCCCCTGCCTCCTGTGTGCTCACCTATCTGTGAGGAGGTCTGTGTCCTTACCTCCCATCCCGAGGGGGAGAACACAGAGGTGCAGGAGAGAAATTTGTCTTCTCCAGATCTTTCCTGTGTGTGTATGTGTGTGTGTTCTGAGAAAACTTTACTAATGGACCCTGAAGTTTGAATTTCACGTAATTTTCACAGGTTGTGAAATGTTACCCTTCTTAGGACTTTTTTCAACCATTAAAAAATGTGAAAGTCATTCATAGTTCATGGGTCACACAAAAACAGATGACAGGCTGGGTTTGGATGGACCAGAGTCTGTGTCAACCTCTGAATTACATTGTTGCAAACACAGTTGAAGCCCACAGTACCTTTTCCCAAATTGCATCTTCCGATTACCGCCACTAACCATTCTTCTGAAATGGGTGTCAATCATTCCTGTTCATACCATTACCTTCTGTTGTTTGTGTCTGTATCCCTAAACAGTGTATAATATTGATTTGCATACTTTGAACTTCATAGAAATGGTATCATACTTTGGGTTCCCTTCTGCCTTGTCGCCCAGTACTTTGCGTGGCACTCTGTCCATGGTGCTGAGTGGAGCTCCAGTGCAGCCTTTTTCACTGCTGTATCGTTTTACACTGTGTGACGACTCTGCCTATGTCATTCGTTCCTGTGCTAGTGAATGGGCACTTAGGTTGCTGCCTGCTAAAGTCCTTTCTTGACATGTCTCATCTCTTTTCACCTTCACCATGACCTTGTTAGATGTCCAGATCTTAACTCTAGGACAAAGGACTGGGTTTCTCCTGGGTCTTCAGGCTCCCCCAGGACTCAGCAGCAACAGTCCATGTAACATGCATGTGTGGCAATTTCTAAGGGTTGGAAAAATTCCTGTTTCTAACTCCTGCTTTAAAACAAGAACAAAAGGTAACGTAAAGATCTTGCCACTTACTCATACCTCCCCCTCCTTTGCCCCATGTGTTCTCAAGCAACACAGATGCTAGGATCGTGCATTATATTCCTATTATTTGGCTGGCGCTGCTGCACTACTTAACAACAACTCTTGGAGGTAGGACCTATGATTATTTTCCTCACGTTAATTATGAGGAAAATGAGGCTTACAGTGGCTAAATATTTTTGCCATTGCCGCAGGCTAAAATTTGAAGCCAGGTCTGGTTCACTGCAGACCTATTTATTATCCATTCATTTGAAAAGCATTGTTGGACATCTGTGCTAGGCCAGCTGCCCTTCTAGGCATGAACGAAGGATAGTAAGGGATGTTGCAAAGGCCTGACTCTCATAGAGCTTAACCTTCTGGTTAGGGGAGACAGGTTATAAACAGATGCATAGTGCCAGGTGATGGTATGTTCTAGGAAGCAAAACAAAGCAGAGTCTAGATGAAAAGTGACGGGGCGGGGCAGGGGCTGCTGTCACAGAATCTCTGATAAGGTGGCATTTGGTGTTTCAGCCAAGTCCTTATGGAAGTAAGGGAAAGAGCTGGGTCTGCTGGGTGGAAGAGCACTGCAGACAGATGGAACATCACGTGTGAAGGATACGGAGTATGGGCATGTTTGGCATGGCTGAGGTGTAGCTGGAATATAGAGAAGACAGACAAACGTGTCATCTCCTTCTGTTTATTTCACTATGGAAGGCAAGGATCATGTCTTATTGATCTTTATTGAGTATTTGTCATGTTCCAAATATGATATTCAGTATCGAGTGTGATGAAAATAGAAAGTTAGTAAGTGAAGAAATAGTGGTTTGGATATACCCACGTGTCTCAGAGGCTGTCCCTTGAACTGACCCTCTGTCCTGGCGTTCATCATATAACACATGAACACATCTAAGTAAATAGCGTACGTCCCTCTCCCACAGAAAGCCCTGGAGAATACATGCTGTGTATTTTCTCCCCCATGCACAAAACTGCTTTCATTTCTTCCTCCCTTCCTTCCCTCCCTCCCTTCTTTCCACTTGGATTCCTATTTTCTTTCTTTCCTACTATTTGTCCTTTTCCCTGTCTCTGTCTCTCCGTCTCCCACTCCTTTCTTTGTAAACTCAATTTGGAAAGTTATTGGAACAAACATGCTTCTCGGTTTTTCATGGCTGGGTGTGACCTTGCAGATAACTTTGTGTCTTTTCTTGGCATAAACTGGAGTTCTAGTGTGACTTTCTCACAGAAGAGGTGACTGACATTCCCCAAGCCCGTCTCCCATCCTCTCTCGTGCCCCCGTGCTCTGGCCCAGTGCTCTTGCTTTCTGGAATGATGTGTCCTGCTTGTCACTGCTCCAAGCAGCTTCCAGGCTTTTCTCAGCTCTTCCACGCAGCCTTCCCTGGGTGTCCCCACCCTCAGCCCTGCACAGGTAACTGTCCCTCTGTGAGTTAGAGTCAATAGTAAAATAGTCTCTATATTCAGGTGTTCTATAGGCCATGAGGGCACAACGGGTCTACAACTCCCTTTGATGCAAAGTAAAATAAATGCAGAGTCGTAGGATAAGTCCTGACACAGAGTAAACCATCCGTGGAGAGGTTTGAAGGTCAGATGCCCCTCACCTGGGGACCCACAGAACCTGCACTCCACCTAGGATACACTCACCCCACTGCATCATCCTTGGTGAAGGACTTTCTGTATTTCTACTAAATTATTTTGTCCTCCTGTCCTCTCTCATGTCCCCAATTCCTAGCCCCATGCTTGGCAAAAAATGTGTAATTCCAGAACTTTCCCTGTAGTCATCATGGCCTCCTGAGTGTCCAAAGGCTATCAATACAAGACAACACTTAGAAAGTTATACTGGGCCAAAATCAAGAGATTGCCTAGAAGCAAGCAATGCCACAAGCTTATCATGCCAAAGGAGGACATTTGATCTAAGTTTATAATTTTCACAGAAACTTCTTGTCCTCAATATAGTCTTTCAGGGGTCAAGGCTGGAGTCTCACTTTTGAAGATCTCAGTTTCTAACTGGTACGTGCCACAGAGTGCTCTAGACCCCTGATGGGAATGAAGTTTCTATGAGCACAAGCTTGTTGATACATGTGTACACACACATGTGTGTGTTTGTGTGTGTGTGAGTGTGTGTTGGGTGCAAATATGTAATAGGAATGTTCCAAACCAAATAATAGGACAGTAGAAAGAACAAGATAAAAATTTATATACAGATTATGGGCTTTAGAAACTGTTTTGCTTCAAAGTTGAAAATTAACGGGGGATGGGAGAGAGCTTTAAAGTGCTCACGCTTGCCAGCGTAGTTTATGGTTTTATTTAACATTCAGCTTTTACAATGTTCAAGTATCATCCCTAAGTCTGGAGTTCTTTACCTGTAAAAAGTACCTTATTCTGGATCTTCTCCAAAGTTTAGAAGAGAAAAAGCATGGGGTCCATTCAGCACAGTTCCTGACTCAGAGGAGAGGTTGCTCTGGTTGTTTTGGAGGTTAATGCTGCTGTCGCTATCAATGGAGCCATTGTGGGAAGGGAGAGGTCTGCCCAAGCCTCAGGAAAAACTCCACAGAAGGGCCCAGGAAGTATTTGGATAGGATCACAGGAAAGGAAAAGGCAGTTCAAACCAGGGGAGCTCTCTGAATGAACACAGGGTGTCAGCCAGGAATGCACGTGCTGTTTAAAAAGAGCGGAAGCCCCAGAGACACAGACTTCCCAGCAACATCACAGAGCTTTGTTCCCTTGGGCGAGAGTGAGAAGGGAAGAGGTTTCAGTGGGTAAAGGATGGTAAAGACCTTCAGATCTGAAAGTCAGTAGTCTGATTTTAACATCCTCCTTTGATCCTAAAATTCTAATAACCCACGTTTTATAGAGAAAAAGTCTGAAGCCTAGTTTGGTAAATGACCTTCTCAGAGTCACATAACACAAGAGAGAAAGAGCTCGGACCTAGCCCTTCACTCCAACAGGAGGGAGACCCTGCACAACAATCTGGCTGCAGGCGGGCTGCCCTGTGTGCTGGGCACCAAGGTGACTTCTGTGTCATCTCACAGCCCTAGTTAGTTTCCAGTTCTGCCCCAACCACTACCTCACACTGCCTGCATAGAATATTTATTAGCTATTAATTACACTGGGAGAATACTTTTCATGGTGTTTTAAAAAATTACTTAAAAAAATTAACCCAAACCAAAGCATGAATATAAAGGAAGCCTATTGTCTCAGGTAGAAATGTCTGTAGTGCTTCCCGGTTGGTTCCCTTGAGACACAGTGAGCAGTACTGGTGATGAAAGAGGGGGTGCTTCGATCACAGCCACAGCTCCCACTACGTGAGCACAGTCCAGCCAGACACAGGACTGAACACATTTCCCGACCGAGGTTTTAAGTCCTCATAACCGCTGGCAGGATGGCTCCTGTTTATTCCCATTTTACAGATTTGAGAAGTAAAGTGACTTGCTTAGGTTTACCAAGCTAAGCCTGCATTTAAACCCTTGTTCCCCTGCTCCAAGCCTGGCCTTTAAAAAGCAGCTTCCCTTCCTTAGAGCAGCGCAGGGGGCATGGGAATTGCATTGTTCCAAGCAGCAGCTGTTGCAGAGAGCGAGATGCTTAAAAAGAGCCGCAGTGTCCTAATTACCTGTGGCAAGGAAAACATCTGTGTGGGAAAAGTAATGAAATTAATTCTAAAGTCTAGCAGTTGCCTACATTAATTGATGTTAATTAATGCCAAATTACAAGATACTTCCTATGAAATTGCATCATAAACTCACCCGAATTGAATATGGAAAGAGTTCATCAAGCTTAATGTTGTTACAGCAAGCCCCAAGGGGAATAAGAATGATTGGTCCCTCAGTGTGAAGTGCTGGCGCCAGTTTCTTTCTGTTTCCATTAGGAGGGGAAGGAGAACAAACCAGGAGCAGTTTCCCACAGGCAGGCCACTGGGAATTGATCAGTTCCCCTTCAGCTTGCAAATTTCACTTTGAACCTCTCCAGGAAAGACATGGTTTCAAGACCTCTTCCTGGGGCTTTTCTTGGGTCCATCGGTTGTACATTTTGTAATTCTCAGCTCAAGAATGGCTCATTGCACAGCTCTGCCTCAGTATGTGGCACGGGGAGTGAAGAGAGAGAGAACAAGCAAAGGAATTAGAGACAGTTCTCTAATTCTTGCAAGCAGGATCCCACAAGCCCACCATGACCCCTGGCCCCTTTCCCCGGCTGAGAGGTGCTGACCAAAGATTTGACACTGGTTGTCTGCCTCTCTCACATCACTGCCTCTACGCAAGTGTTGACATCACATATATAACTTTTATTCATTTTCCCCATGTAAACATACATATGTAGACATCTATATATATACCACTTGCACAAAATCGTGTCCATATGCACATATTTTGGTAACCTACTTTTTAAAAACTTTTATTTTGGAATAAATTTAGATAAACAGAGAAGTTACCAAGATAGTGCAGCTTTACCCGGCTTCTCCTAATGTTAACGTCTTATACAACCATGTTCTCTTTCTCAAAGCTAAGAAATTAACATTGATAAAGCATTATTAATTGGTAAGCTATTTTTATGATATAAAATGCATTAAGCATTTCTGTAATTCCTCATATATAGTCTAAAGGCAGAATTTTAATAGCAAACTATGCATGTGCCACAGTCTATTTAGTTGTTCCTCAATTGTTGGCCTTTTTGTTTTCTCTTATTTTTTTAAATTATAAACAACACTATGATGAATATCAAAGTAGATAAATCTTGGCATAGATCATTAATTATTTCTTCAAGTCGAATTCTCAGAAATGAACCCGAAAAGATGTTGATCCGTATTGCCAAATGACCCTGCACAAAAATACAAACGGACAGGCTTTTTTTTTTTTTTTTAATCTAGGTATATCCATTTATACTTGGAAGCCAAAAAACATGCTTAACAAAAATTGGCCCCAACCAATTGGTTGCATTATTTCCACTATGCAACATAGTGGAAATAAACCAGACTTGGAGGCCAACCAACCCCATTTGAAACCGCGTACTATACGGTTATACGGTACTATATGTACTAACCGCCGTTTCTATAATCTCTTGGAGTTTCATTCTCTTTATCTGCAAAGTCAGCTGATAAATTATACTCTATAGTATTGTGAAGGTTAAATGTACCAAATAAGTGTGAACGTGCTTTAGAGTACTTGGCACATAGATGTTCAACAAATATTAGTTTCCCTGTTCTTTTAATTTCTCCCCAGATCCCTCAGATTAATAATTTTTGTATAGTTGCGTTATAAATGTGAAAAGTTTATATTTTCCATCTTATTCTTGCTCAGGGACCTTTGAAGGGGAAGTTGAGGTCTGAAGAAAGAAACTATTAGACACCATTATAGATAAAACAAGCACTGTGTATTCATCAAGAAGTCCTCATGGGGTGGCAGTCTGAGAAATTCTAACTGGAAGTTGTATTCGTAAATTGAAGCCTGAGACTTCCTAATTCTGAACGCTTGGTTCAAATTGTTTTCATTCATTATCTCACATAACAAGAAGCACAGAAACAGGGCAACCCTGGGTTCAGTATAATCAGTACCTCAATGATGTCATCAGGGAACAGGTCCCTTCCACCTCTTCATCATACTCATTGTGTAAGTTTAACTCTAAGACTCCTCCACGCACAAGAAGGCTAGAGCAGTCCCACGCGTCACGTTGACTCAGTGTTGTACGGTAGCAGAAGAAGGTCTTCTGTGCTGTGCCTCCCTGTAGCCCCTTAAAAGATCTCTTTCACTTCTTATTTACTAGAACTGGTTTAAATGGCTTTCCCTAAAGCAAATGATGGCAAGTAGAGCGGGCATTGACTCAAGAGGATTATTCCCTGCACATCAGAGCTTCTGATTCATGTGGAGGAAAGATGAGCCACCAGGTCCAGTACTGGCTTTTCTGGCAAAGAGGCAGGGAGGAGTGAGCATTGGATAGGTCACTGATAGTACCTCATAGTGAAATATAACTGTAATACTCAAATTCAGTTTCCTTAAGGACAAACTGTGTGCCCCAAACTGATCTAATCACTGTGAAAAGAAGCAAAAGAGAAAATAGGAACATTATAGTTGATAGTAACAACTGACATTTGTACAACTTTGAGTTTCAAAGCATTTAGCATATATATTATTTCAGTAAATCCTTAGAGCCAAACTACAAGATAGCTGACATTGGCTTCCTCATTTAATAGATGAAGGTAGCAAGACTCGGGAAGATAATTTCCTTTGAATTATGCAGCTATGACCACACCAGAACTCAAGCCCAGGTCTCACAGATGCCAATCTCCATTTCTATGACCCTGAGTTGCCTTTTGAAAAACAGAAGTCAACTAAAGCTGTAGAAGGGTCTGATGGAGTGTGAAATTGTGAGGTGCAGGTTTTGTGTGGCATGGGGAGAACTGTTCTGGGAAGGGGTGAGTCCCAGAAATTCTCTTCAGGGAGAAAGATCATGAGTTATGCCCTAAAATGAAACTATAAGAATGTCTAAGAAAGGAGATAGGGAAGGGAGTGTAAAAGGCTTTTCTTTTTTTTTTTTTTTTTCCGGTACTCTGGCCTCTCACCGTTGTGGCCTCTCCAGTTGCGGAGCGCAGGCTCAGCGGCCATGGCTTACTGGCCCAGCCGCTCCGCTGCATGCGGGATCCTCCCAGACCGGGGCTCGAACCCGTGTCCCCTGCATTGGCAGGCGGACTCCCAATCACTGCGCTACCAGGGAAGCCTGAAAGACTTTTCTTTAGTTTCTCTTTGGAGGACTAGATGGGTTAAAATACTTGAGAGCTATCCCCATCACCATACATGGCAGCGGGATAAAGGAAGATTGTGGATAAAGGAAGATTGTAGATAAAGCTCTCCTTCCCTCTCCTTAGAGCTTATCAGCAGCTACGTCAGCCATTGGTCAGTTGGAGCAAATATGCATGCCGCCCCCTAGCGGCACTCCTTGTAGAATACAGGTTTACCCAAGTTCTTCAGTAAAAGTAGTGCTAGAAATTTCCTTCAGGGAAGTCAATTAGTGAATCCTAATATCCAACTCAACATACGATTGCCTACCCCCCCATTTCATGTAAATAATCATGTCCTGATTTCTTCATTTGGAAGAGTGGATTTCTTCATACATCTTTGATGTCCTAAAATTAAACTTACCCACTCATTAAGCACCAAAAAAAAGGTAAAATAACTTCCTTTTTCATTCAAAAAGATATATTCCAGTAAAGTGGTATGTTCCAAGGAATATTTATTTATTACGTACTATGTGCCTGGAACAGTATGAGAATCTGGAGGTCTAGGAGGGAACAACAAAGACAAAAGAGGTCTCTGTCTTCATGGAGCTTATATTCTAACAGGGAGAGGGGCAGAAATAAATCATGCGCAAGGTGACTTTAGATTGTGATAAATTCCATGAAGGGAATTAACAGGATGGAGTGTTATCGAAAGTAATCATGGAAAACCCTCAGAAGTAACAGTAAGCTGAAATCTAGACCTTCTTTGGGGAACATCCTGGGGAGGAGCAGTTTAGGCAGAGAGAATACAAATGTAAAGCCTCTTTAGTGGTCGAAAGTTTGGCCAAATTCCTGAACATATTGCAGTTTAGAGTAGAAGAGTCACAGGGAGAGAAGAGACTAGCATGAGGGGCAGTTGAAGCAGTGGTGGTAGAGGGTTTGAATTTATTCTCAGTGCAAGGAGGCAAAGGGACTTTTAAGTGACATCTGATTCATAGAGAGGGCAGAACAGTTGTGGTTGAAAAACAGTGACAGCCTCCCTCATACAATATGCTTCCAGCAACAGGGATCAAATCTGTTGTTATTACTGATATGTTTATCACCTGCTATAGTCTCAGGTGAGATGCAGGGTCTTAGTTTACTCACCTATAAAATGAGGGCAAAGTTTTTGAGTTGGGAATCTCCTCTCAATTCTGTTTTATTTCCAATTAGTAATAGAAGAAAAACCTTCATCTTCACATAGCACCTTATTGTTTATAACAACAGCACTTCTAGCGTGAGGTGATTGATGATTGCACATATGTGTGTGTTTCCCAGTTTACCAAAGGTCGAAGTGTGGAGGTGAAGCCTATAAATGAGAAAAAATAACTAAGAAGGCACAAGTATTATTGCCAGCTTTTGAAAATATTTTCATTTGGGTTTGGAAGGAAAAAATTTAATTAACAGGAATTTAATATTCTAGGATGACAAGAGTTGGTGGAGGCACTGGGAAATAGTGATGGTGGTGTTGACAGCAAGTGAGTAAAATAATACTGATAATACTTTTAACGACAATAGTAACAATAATGTAGTGAATAGAGAATGTGAGGTTTGTGGAAAGGCTTGAAGACAGCAAGAAAGGTAGAAGATGTCCGCTCTGACTCTAACATGCTGTGTGTATATCACCTCACCCTCGTTTATTTCAGATTCACAATACCTAACCTGCGGAATGCAGAACTGCACAGAGGCCAGCAGAAACAAACCTTTCCCAGGCTACATTGACCCAGACTCTTTGATTGTCCAGGATGATTATGTGTTTGTTCAGGTATGAAAGATCCACTTCCATTGATTGTGTCAAAGACATTTCCCTTCCCTGCTTCTGTCCCTAATGCAGCCCCTTTGCCTGCTTACACTCTCTGAAAAGCAATAAAGAAAGAAAAAAAAAAGCATTATTATTATTATTTTTTAACATCTTTATTGGAGTATAATTGCTTTAGAATGGTGTGTTAGTTTCTGCTGTATAACAAAGTGAATCAGCTATATGTGTACATATATCCCCATATCTCCCCCATCTCACGTCTCCCTCCCTCCCACCCTCCCTATTTCGCCCCTCTAGGTGGTCACAAAGCACCTAGCTGATCTCCCTGTGCTATGCGGCTGCTTCCCACTAGCTCTCGATTTTACATTTGGTGGTGTATATATGTCCATGCCACTCTCTCACTTCGTCCCAGCTTACCCTTTCCCCCCCACCACCAAGGCATTATTTTTTTAACAAAAGGAACATTACCAATTTGAAGCTTCTATACTAACAGAATAGTAATTCCTTCCTTGGGGTGGTGTCTGGAGGACTTGTCAATGTGGGGTGCCTGGAGGTGGTGAGAGGCAGAGCCCATAGAGCACGATCAGCCTCTGTTGTTTACAGGCAGGACTGAGATCAGGGTCAAGAGAATTTAGATGAGATGCATTCAGACGGGTTTCTCACCTCTGCAAGAGTGAGAAACAGCTTGAGAAGCTGAGGGTTCAGGAGTGGTTAGAAGAGAGAAGGAGCAAGAATGCTTTGTTTCTTTCCACATTTAAGGACAAATTTAGGCTTGTTTGGACAAAACATTTAAAAATTCCTTTACTGCTTTCCATGTTAAAATTGACAAAGGTACAATAGCTAAATAGTTTATATATATAAATAAATCTACAATTTCACTGTGATTGAGACATTCTAGATACTAGTATGTTTACTTGGACAAGAAATCATAATTTAGAATATTTAATCCCATGTATTGGGAAGTAAATGTTCAAATTCCTTACTATCAGCCTATGTACTTTTAAAGTAGTTCACAGTTACACACACACACACACACACACACACACACACACTTCCTTTTCCTCTAGGAAAATGAATAATGAGCACTCTGATAACTTCAGCATCAAATTATCAAGTGACATTAAAATGGGAAATGGTTACCCATATTGGTTCTATGTATAAATCGTTTCTCTATCAGTGTTGCTTCCAGGGACCTTTCCTGTTTTCTAGTAACAGTTTATAATCCACATATATGACTCACAAATGAAAATCAATTGTTGTGCATTTAGAGTTTTATATATTTTCTACCCAGGCCACTATGAACATATAACCCGACACTAGGACCAAGAGGTGGTCTGGCCACGTCATGGTGAATATAACTTTCTAGTCACATTTTTACGTGTCTGGTGAAAATTCACCCAAGGCATTTGTTGACATTCTGAGTATGCAAACTCCAGATGACTTCAAAGTCCAGATGTTTACATGGGTTAAGAGTAGCAACAGGAATTCATAGAAACTGAGAGTAAAAAGGTGGTTTTCAGGGACTGGGGGCTAGGGATATGGGGAGATGCCGGTCAAAGGGGGTACATGTCCAGCTATATGATGTATAAGTAATAAACAGCATAGTGGCTATACTGTATTATATACTTGAAAGTTGTTATGAGAATAGATCTGAAATTTTATCACACACATAGACACAAAATCTTAATTAAGTAAAAGGATGGAGGTGTTAACTAACCTTATATGAGGTAATCATTTCAGAATATATGCATATCAAATCATCATATTGTATACTTTAAACTTGCATGTGCTATATGTCAATGATATCTCAATAAAGCTGGGGATAAAAGAGTGGCTCCAAAGGAGAAAGAGAGTGGCAGTGCACCGCTCACAGCCTGCACCTCGTGGTGCTCAGCTGAGTTGGAGACCACAGCGCTTCTCACCCTCCCTCAGACTCACAGCGTTCTTTGGGCTGTACATTCTGGGCAGACCTGGGGGAGGTAGCCCACCATTTGTTCTCTTCTGGGAGGTTGAGGTCTAGAATGATTTTGAACCACGATCCTGGCTTGGATTTTCGTCTAACACATCAGCAGCACTGCTGTGTGTGGGACATGCTCACAGCCAGCAGTGTGACTGCACAGAACTGGAATTCAGTGCCGAGATGAGCACTCCCGTTCTGCCACCTTGTGACCTGGACCATTCCCTTCTCATCTGGCACAGGGACCTGTTTGTGTGGTCAAAGGCTTGGGGCTAGATGGCTGGGCTGCTGAGGGACACAGATCCAATATACCCTAAGGCTTGTATTATTTAACAAAAAAAATTGCTAAAAATGTCTCCTGACTTCTGCACCGCAGGGCAAATTGAAGAATTGTATTTTTGTGCAGTGGGTTCACTTTGGGCCTCTGAAATCACATACACTGTCTAAGTTGTTTTTGAACTGAATGCCAATTCTTTACACTGGCCCACAATACTCACTTAAGCTGTTGTGTTGGCAGCTACCCCCTTCCATTCAGGGGCTGTCCTTCTGTGACCTGTAACTGTCGTAGTAGCTCTTCTTACACTCTTTATGTTTACGCTCCAGCTGACATCAGGAGGACGGCCACACTACTACGTTTCCTACCGAAGGAATGCGTTTGCCCAAATGAAGCTGCCCAAATATGCTTTGCCCAAGGTATGGCCTGAATCAGTTTCTCTATTTCAGTGTCTACTCTTTTTCCCAAGGACTCTTTCAGTCTCTCGTAGTTATTTATTTCTTTTCACCCCCCATCTCTGTTTCTCAAGTTCACTTCTTTATTTTCCTTTTTGCCAACCTCCTTATCCTTCTTTCTCTCTCAGTGGTCCATCCCTCCCTCCCCCACCTCTCTCTTTCTCTCTCTAATTCTTTGGAATTCTTGCTGTAGGAGCATCTGAGTAAATTGATAACTGACGTGCTTTTGCTTTTCAAGTGGGATGTATTGGTTTTCTAGTAGGACAGAAACTATGCTTTGGATACACAGTATCTCAGTGCAACAGGTATGATACATATCTATATACCATTTTGTTGTTATTAATCATGGAGAGGTGATGCAGCGATGTAGCGTCCGACATTTGCTTTCTTTCCCAGTGGAACTTACGAGACTGGTTCTTTAGGGTTCGGAGACACAGCTAATTTTTTAGACTTTCCCAAAGACATACTCCTTTAAAAAGAGTGGCAGAAAAAAGTTAAAGACTCCCAACCGCTAACATCCCCAGACTCTCTCTCCACAAACACTGAAGAACTGCGTTAATATGGAGCGCCACCTAGTGGAAGTGAAACTGACTTGGGAGCTCAAAGCTGTGGATTTGAGGTCTTGCTGCCACTGTGATGTATTTTAAATAGCCAGAAATTGTTAATGTATTGTGCCTTTTTTTTCTAGCAACAACCACTGACATGTGAGTGTTTTTATTTTTAAATTTTTTATTGAAGTATAGTTGATTTACAGTATTACATTAGCTTCAGGTATACAACATAGTGAGTCAATATTTTTTATAGATTACAAAATAGTGGTTATATTTTCCTGTGCTGTGCAATATATCCTTGTTACTTATTTATTTTATACATAATAGTTTATATCTCTTAATCCCATACCTCTATCTAGCTGCTCCACCCTTCCCTTTGCCCACAGGTAACCACTAGTTTGTTCTCTATATCTGTGAGTCTGTTTTTTTTTTTTTTTTAATATACATTCATTTGTTTTACTTTTTAGATTCCACATATAAGCTATAACATAGAGGATTTGTCTTTCTCTTTCTGACTTATTTCACTAAGCATAATACTCCCTAGGTCCATCCATGTTGTCACAAAAGGCAAGATTTCATTCTTTTTTATGGCTAATATTCCATCACACACACACACACACACACACACACACACACACATACATCTTCTTTATCCATTCATCTGCTAAAGGCACTTTGGTTGCCTCCATATCTTGGCAATTGTAAATAATACTGCTATGAACAGTCAGATGCATTTATCTTTTTGAATTAGTGTTTTTGTTTTCTTTGGCTATATACCCAGCAGTGGAATTGCTGGATCATATAGTAGTTCTATGTTTAGTTATTTGAGGAAATGCCATACTGTTTTCAACAGTGACTGCACCAATTTACATTCCCACCAACAGTGTAGGAGGCTTCTCTTTTCTCTATATCCTCCCAAACATTTGTTATTTGTAGACTTTTTGATGATGGCCATTCTGACAGGTGTGCCTTGATCAATAGAACAAGGGAGATGTGTGTGGCTGTAAGAAGGGGACTGTGTAGGTTTAAACATAGCTCAGCTTTGAAACCTTTGGTTGAACAAAGAACATAAATAACTGCTTTTTCAATTGTGTTTTCATGACTCTTCGTCTTGTATTTTTATCCATGACTTTGTAGTTTGCTATCTTGGACCAACATCAGCTACCTGCCCAGGGAATCAGTGATAGATATAGCACAAGGGCGCTGCAGGTCTCCTCTCCCAGGAGAGACAGTGGCTTCTCCAGGCAGAATTCTCATCCTTGGCCATCACTCTGCCCCTAACCCTAGCATAGTGAAAAGTGAGCTGTAAACCTCAGCCCATTAGAGATAATAACACCCATTAAATTACACTATTAACTGCAAAGAACTATTTCCATATTAGTAGTTATTTTTTTCAGCTGCTAAGAGATTGATGACAGTGGTAATTGCCCAGAACTATATGCCTACGCCTGTGTGTGTTTAAATGCTCCTTGCTCTTGATTTGGCCTAAAACATTTTCCAAAAAGACAAACACAGCATTGGAGTTGTGCCTTAGATGAGAATTGGGTAAAGTCAGTATGTAAAAGAAAAATTGAGTGTTGTTAAAATTACCCTTGATAATCTTTCAGGGAGGTCCATGAGGGAGATGATCATGTTACCTTGGTAAGTCCAACAGAGCTGGTGGTTGTTTTGCTTTGTTTTGTTTTTGTTGTTTTGTTTTTTTTCACTTGAGCACTGAAATAAATTGCTGTCTTTGACCAATAAATGAAGGAGTTGGCTTGCAAGATTTTCACCTTTAAAGAAAAGGACATACTCAATGCAGTGAGATGCTCCTGTTCAAGAGACATGTGGGAATTGGGACCACATCAGGAAACAGCAGTTTCAAGCCACTCATCTCATGCTCACTTACTCTTGGGAATATACTTTTTGAGTGGAATAAGTTTCAGCCAAACCAGATGCTTCTTGCTGCAGATTTGAGGCTAGAACTTGAGTCTCCTGACTCCCAAACTGGCATTCGTTGTATTACATTTTTCTACTCTCTAAATAAATTAATAGATTCTATTACTAAAAGGGAGCAGCACCCACCCCCCAAATTTTTATATACTGAGGAGCATCCAGAGAAAAAGTCCCATTGATCTGTGCAGCCTCAGAATGGTATTTTAAAACAAAGAAACCACTTGGCCCCTTGGCTGGAGTGTTGGGAAACACATACTGTGCGTTGCTTGTTCATAGCCATCACGCCAATCACTGTTGACAGCTGCCCCCAGTGGCATCTTGCCAATCTGGAAGGAAGAGTTTTAGTCTGAGCCTGAATTGGCTGTCTGGCCCCTCCCACACTCTCCCAGATGAGCAGGTTCCATTAGTCAGCCTCATCTGAGGTCCAAGGGTAGAATGGGGTGATTAATTTAGCTTGTCCCCAGAAAAATCGGAACCACTACAGCGAATGAATGTACTGTTTGGTCCAAGTGGGTGTTTATTATTTAAGGCAATGAGATGCCTCATTACAATCCCATTACACCTTCAAAGAGAAGCCCCAGCTTGGGTGGAGTGATCCATGGCAAAGATGCATTATTTCAGGACCCTCTATCAAAGCAGGGCTGCTGCAGCTGGAAAGGAACAAAGCTTCGTGCTCACCAAAGGAACTGAGACAAACCTGCACTTACATGCTCAAATTTTCTTTAATCATCCCCTGCCATTGTTTGAACTCTTGAAAGACTGAGGTTACCCTGAGCTGTATTAAAAAAAAAATTAATATAATGGTAAAGATGACCAGAGAGGGAGGTGGGGAGATTTTAGTATTGCTGTTACCATTAAGAGTGTGAGGCCCTCCAGACAGGGAGACCTAGTGACAGTTTTCCTCCCTTACCATACTTGGAACTCATTCTGAGCTACTCAAGTGAGATAAATGAGGCAACACATATGAAAGTGCTTTGAGCATTTTGGAGGACAGATACACTATAAAAGGAAGGTAATATTAGTATGGATCTAGTTGTCTGTGTTGGAGAAGATCGATGTGAACTGGGGTGTGGGTTGATGAAAAGGCTGCTTGATTCACAGCGAGAGACCCTAATTCCAGACCTGGATCTGTCATTCCCCTGCTTTGAACCTTGGGCTGGTTTGTCAATTTCTTTTTTTTTTTTTACATTTTTAAAATACAGAGCTTAGATTCACAATAATAGTTTCTCAAACTCATTACTCAATAAAATGCCCTTAGAGATGCTTCACAAAAATTTGGTTCTATGATCGTGAGTTTAAAAAAAGAAATAAACTCCATTCCATGCTCCTTGCCTAGAGACTAACAGAAGCTCGCTGATACGTTAAAGGCTCTAGGATGTCCTGTGAGCAAGAAAGCTGTATAGTTAGCATTACTCAAAACGTTTTACAAAAGGATCCATTCAAAAACAATCTATTAAAATCGAACAATAGTGGTGTCCTATGGAACAAATGTTGGGAAGTGCTTTAGAACATCTCAGAGTTCACTTCTTGGTCTAAAATTTTGTATCTCGGTATAAGCTTTCGCCATAAAGTGCCATTTTGGGTGAAATAACATATTTTCCTGATACAGGCGCGTGTAGGCACGAAGAGAAAGGAAAGATGGCATTTAAATATGTCAGACGTTTCAGTTACAGTATTTAAGACCAACGTAGTTTAAAAAAATTTTTTTTTTTACATCTTTATTGGAGTATAATTGCTTTACAATGGTGTGTCAGTTTCTGCTTTATAACAAAGTGAATCAGTTATACATATGTTTCCATGTCTCTTCCCTCTTGCGTCTCCCTCCCTCCCACCCTCCCTATCCCACCCCTCCAGGCGGTCACAAAGCACCCAGCTGACCTCCCTGTGCTATGCGCTGCTTCCCACTAGCGATCTACCTTACGTTTGGTAGTGTATATATGTCCATGCCTCTCTCTTACTTTGTCACAGCTTACCCTTCCCCCTCCCCATATCCTCAAGGTTTTTAAACAGTCTCTTCAGTGTAATTAGATTATATATAGAGAGAGATCTGCCCTTGGCCCTTATCTAGCCATGGCCATTTAATCTGTTTTTGCTCTGTTACTTGTTCTCTAAGTGACGTAAGTACTTGATGCATCTGTGTTTTGCATTCTACACCAACCAAGGAAAAGTTTGAGTGGGCTGCGGTAGTATGGATGGATGGTTTACTCTGGCCCCTAGGATTATTTAATGCGTCCAAAGGCACAGTTATGCAGGGACGAGGTTACTGAAATAGTTAAACTTGAATTCAGGGATGAAGCTACATCCTGCTAACAAGGAAGGAAACATGAATTGAGAGTAGTTGTTTAAGGGTTCTAAATGGTAGGGTAAGGACTTTGATCTTTGTCCTATAGGAAATGGGGGGCCATAGAAGGTTTGGCCCTCAGTGGATGAATGGCCTTTGGACTAGTTTCCACAGTTAATTCCCTTGATTAGAAAGAAACAAAACATTTGGATGAACCACGTTTTGTTAAGTGTATTAGTTAGCACCCTAATATTTGCAATGAACAGAAAGGCCAAATCAACCTTGCTTAATCAACAAAGGGGATTTAGGGTTTGCTTAACAGAAAATAGCTAGCATGTATGGAGCAGATGCTAACACCAGGCACTGTGGTTAAATGCTTAACACTTACTAACTGATTTAATCCTCACAACTCCACGAAGGGCATACTATTATATCTGGTTTGCAGGTGGAAATCCTGAGGCACAAAGTTCCGTTCGCACAGCTGAATGACAGAGCCGGGATTTGAACTCAAGTAGTTTTCTTTCAAAGACTATTCTTTTCATCATTTTGCTCTACTGTCCTCTCTAACTAAACAAGTTTATGGGTGGGCAGGCTCCTTAGATATCCACATTCAGAGACCCAAAGACTATCATAGAATTTGGACCATCTCTCTCCACCTTTTGAGCCTATTTTTCCGAGATTGGCTTATCCTCTGCCTCCAAGCTATGTCTCCATCAGATCTAGACTTTATTTTTATTCCAACTGCTTATAAACGAACAGTAGAAAATAACTTTGTTCTCTCTAATAATTCCACAGTCATTCTCGCATCATGTCTTACTGATTTTGCCATCACTGATCCAATCACTGTCATCAGGAAAATGGAATTTTCTGAATGCTAGGCCTACAAGATCACTTCTGGTGCCGAGGGTGGGAGAAAGTAGCAAAGACTGAGCACAGGGAGGAAATTTGTCTGAGAAACATGAGGATGTTTTTTCAAAGAACATCAAGCTACAGTTGCCAGAAGAAATGTACATAGGCGTTGGGCTGATATAAGATGTGGCCAACTTTTATACCAAACCTTAGTTTGCGTTATCAACCAAATTGAATTCACGGGCAGGATTCATTTTTGGCCTCCCCACTTTCTCTATAAAAACGTTATCAAACTCTAGAGTATGGCAGTAAGGCCTGAGAAGGTGTCAGGAATACAAAACTCTTTGGATAAGGACTTCTTCCTTCCGGAATCATATGAGTTCACTGTGGTCAGTTTTCAAGAGGAATGAGAGACTTGCTCCTCTAAGTCTAAAGCAGGGTTGAAGCTGAATTGCTGATTGATTGAGAGAACGTGGGCATATATTACAATGGGAAATTTTGAAGTTAGGTAGAATTTTCCGGCCCTGGAGTTGTTGCCTAGGAAGATTGACAGACCTCCTGAACCTTTTCAAGGAGAGTGGATGATCCCTCTGGGAGGATCTGAGCCCTGAGCTACACAAAGGCCAAGAACCTTTCCAGGTTGTTCTTTTACCTTTAGCCTTATACATAATTCTGTTTTTGTTTTGCTTTTTGGTTTTTGAATGTGATACCAATGTGTACCACCTTGGGCGAAGGGGGAAGGCTGCCGAGAGCAATGAGCGGGATCTCCTGAAGGAGACAGCAGGCCTTGGTCTGAGACATCAAGCCTTGGTCTATGCCAGCCTCTCCCTGAACACCCACTCCTCTGGAGTTCTGAATGGGGAGAGAAGGGATTTGGAATCCCCACCCCAGGGACATCTGCTCACTGCCTCCACATTATGTCTGCCTTGTTTCTATCTTCCGGGACAACCGGAGTCTGAAAACGTCATCATTTACGCAGACTGTTTTTCCCTGTTTTATTTAAGGTTTCCTGGGGAACTTCTCAGGGTACAGGTTTTGATAAGCTAAGTCCTTGGACACTCATTAACCTGCAGATTAGTGCTCTGGGGGTCTCCTCCGGAACCTCTAGGGGTTGCTGAGCCTTAGGGAAGTGCTTCTTAAACGTTAATGTGCATATTGATCATCCACGGGTCTTATTAAAATACAGATTTCTATTCGATAGGTGAGGCCTGAGGTTCTAACAAACTTCCAGGTGATTCCATGCTGCTGGTCCCTGGACCACAGTGAGAGATGCAAAGCTGGTCTGTTTTCCCTCTGCCCCTCGTATTTGCCCCAAATATGCCTTCTGAACATGTACTGTGTTTGTGCTTGGCAAATTTATCAGGATGCCTGATTCTCCAAACTCATACATATTTGAGAAATTATCCTTCAGATTATCTAATGAGGTAATTAAATTGTAACTGAGCTACCAAGCATCTCCCTGTCCTATTTTCTGATGACCTTACTGCCTAACCTCATGAATGACAAAGGAAATATGTGACGAACACTTAACTATTATGTCACAAATATGCTATAGGAAAATCTCTGTCCTGCCTCACAGTACCTATGAGCCTATTCTGGTATTCTTCATCAGATTCCACTCTGTGGACGCGTGCCAGGTGCACTTATAAAACTCTTTTTCCTGTTTCCTTCCCTGCGTCTTTCCTCAGGACATGCATGTCATCAGCACTGATGAGAACCAAGTGTTCGCAGCGGTCCAAGAATGGAACCAAAACGACACATACAACCTCTACATCTCAGACACCCGTGGTGTCTACTTCACTCTGGCCTTGGAGAATGTCCAGAGCAGCAGAGGCCCTGAGGGCAACGTCATGATCGACCTCTATGAGGTATGTCACGAGGCACGTGTGGTCCTGAGCCACTGCAGCCCTGGGACTGACAGTTGAAGTCCCCAAGTTGGCCGTTTCCTCGATCATTTTAATAACTAGTTCCTTATGTGGCCTCATTCCATGTGGGAGAGGGAGGCGGGGTTGCAGAACATTTTTATTGGTTAATTTGGAATCCACGAAACAGCTCTGGGAGGGATTCTTTTTTTTTTTTATTTTTTAAAAATTAAAAAAAAAATTATTTTTTAACATCTTTATTGGAGTATAATTGCTTTACAATGGTGTGTTAGTTTCTGCTGTATAACAAAGTGAATCAGTTATACATATACATATGTTCCCATCTCTCTTCCCTCTTGCGTCTCCCTCCCTCCCACCCTCCCTATCCCACCCCTCTAGGTGGTCACAAGGCACTGAGCTGAGCTGATCTCCCTGTGCTATGCAGCTGCTTCCCACTAGCTATCGGTTTTACATTTGGTAGTGTATATACGTCCATGCCACTCTCTCACTTTGTCCCAGCTTACCTTTCCCCGTCCCCATAAAACAAATACCATATGTTAACACATATATATGGAATCTAAGAAAAAAAAAAAAAAAAGGTCATGAAGACCCTAGGGGTAAGATGGGAATAAAGACACAGACCTACTAGAGAATGGGAGGGATTCTTTGTTGACCAAGTCCACAGGCCATGAAGCCCCAGAGGGCTTGGAAAGTATCTAGGGAAGCAGTCAAACAATTAAAGGGTTTGAATAAGAGTGAGCCTAGTGTGAAATTTGAAAATACTCTTGAGGGGCTAATAGGGTGTCAGGGGTGGAGCAAAGAGGCGATGGCAGTGCTCCCTTACATCTCTCTGAAGAAAGAACTAAGAGGATGTCCTTGCATTGCATCAGAAGACACTCCCTTGTCAAATTCTTTTCCCATTTAGGTCATTACAGAATACTGAGAGAGTTCCCTGTGCTATACAGTAGGTCCTCGTTGGTTATCCATTTTAAAGATAGCAGTTTGCACATGTCAATCCCAAACTCCCAATCTATCCCTCTTATATGTATAACTGAATCACTTTGCTGTACACCTGAAATTAACATAACATTGTTAATCAACTATACTCCAATATAAAATAAAATTTAAAAAAATGATTACAGCCAAATATTGAAGAAAAAAAAAAGAAGACACTCCCTTGTACTTGACGACCTTTCTGATGCATAACCTCTATTAGCTAATTGCCATCCTCTCAGAGGGCCGATGCGTGAGATAAGATCAATACGTCTTTCTTTTCCTAAAGAGGGGTGAAGAGGAGAAACAAAAAGCAGAGTTTACCAGATTTCCCTAAGGGAACTCTGACCCTTTGTTTCTCAGAATGACCAGCTTCAAAATAAAATCATATGTTGGATCAGTTAGCTTTTATGACAAACACCAACACTTTAACGGCCATTTAAAGCACAGTCAGGTGAAAAGAAAGCTGCTATCTGGGGATGGATTTTAGCCATTTGTCGGTCTTGTGCTATGAAGGATTTATAATAGGATATAATGAGCCATTATGAAACATATTCAGAATTTGGGAAGTGCAATCATACACTTATATTCTATCTGAAAAAGAATTATAAAACTTATTCAAATACGTTCAGTCATAATGATGTCATTATTTGGTGAAGGATAAGTTCAGAGAGTAGAGGTTGTTTGTGTAATGAGAAGTAAGGGAATCATATCCAGTATGTCAAAGAAAGAAACCAATTTCACTTAAGAAATTTAAACCTATTATTAGAATTCCTTTTAATGCTATCTATATACCTTCATCTTTAGGAGTTCTTGGGAATTTTTTTCTAGTATCTAAACTTCTTTGTGTGTATAAAGGCATGTTAACAAACTATATGCCCATTTCGGAGCTCAAGTATTTGTGATGGAAATTATGGTAGACTAGCATAGGACGTACTTTTTGTGTATATATTTAGAAAAATACCCTGCAATTTTTTTATACATTCACAAGTTTCTTCCACTTCATTTCCTGCCCATGTTCCAGATAAATATAGTATCATATATCTCAGCCTCAAACTGAACATGTATTCTGGAAAACATTTACATAGTCTGGTGATTTACCTTCAAATTCATGTAGGGTAAAATTCTGATTTAGGGTGTAAATTTTAGAATCAGGCTGGCTGGGTTTAAATCCTGGCCATGCCACGTGTATATATATTCTTGAGATAAATCCAACAACTTCTGAGCCTCAGTTTTCTTGTTTAAAACAAGAGAATAAACATGGTACCTCCTTGATAGGATTTCTCTGAAGATGAAATAAGCTAATCTTCTTAAAGTACCATGAGCAGTGCCTGAAATACAATACTCAACAAATTATAGATAGTATAATTGATATTATGTTCCAGTGAGTTTAAGCCCCAGAACAATGTTCTGGTCTTAAAATCTACCCACATTGTTTAAATGTCCAAAGTATTTCCACCATTTTGCATCTCTGCTTCTTTCCATATTGTAATTAGCAGGGCCATATGACATCCTTTATCACCAAAGCTGTCTTCTTATAAACAAATGTAAATTGCAACATTTCTTTCCTCTTTTGTAAATGTGTTATAAATATTTAAACTTTACGCATGTTTTTTTGAAATACCATATGTTTTCTTGCCTTGATCCAGCATTTACAGTGGAAATATCTTGCTCTGAGAGTATGAAGTCTAATCAGCTGTCCCACATTAATCACCCAGTTTGCTTCCCTGGTCTCGGCTCTGTCCCTGCTCTCCTGAAAACATTTGATTTTCAGGTTGCATTTTTCCTTCCTGATTATCTTCTCCCCTCTTTTCAAGTCAGTGTGGAATAATTTCTCTGGATAATTTTTTTTTCTGCCAAAATAGAGACCATTTAAATTAGTCCCTTGATTATGGAAAAGATGACAAATTTGAACAAGAATGACTTTGTCATTTCCTGTTATTTGCAACTGTTTTCATGAATGGTTTTCTGAAATCAAAAATAGCTAACAGGTAGGGAGTGAGAAGAGGAAATAGAATGACCTCTGGACACGACAAACCATTTTTTGGTAATCTTTATGTTTTCCCTTTGTGTGTCTCTTGAGGTTGACTATCTGTTGGGAAACTGCTGGCTCTTATTATCATCACTTTGAACAGCGGTGTAACTACATTATGTAAAGGTGTCCTGCATCCTGGGGCCGGGGAAGAAGAGTCTTTGTTTTATTAGCCTGGCAGTTCACAGCAACTTGAATTGAAATTGATGTGATCAGAATGGCAGTGCCATATCTGCTGATTACCTAGGTGGAAAGAATATTGGCTGACACAGAACCTGGCACAAATGTTCCTTAAATCTGATTGTTCTGCCTAGCAGGAAGCTGAAAGCCATCCAGCCTGAATTTCCCAGTAGAATTGCAATGAATGATGAGTGGTTAGAGATAAATGAAAAGTAAGAAAATCTATAGATGAATTAATAAGGAGGAGAGATGAGCAATACGCAAGGTGAGGGTGACAGAGTATACACAGAGTTCACATCTGCTCACATATGGGGGTGACTGAGAAGGATGGCATTTATCCTTTGCTTCTACATGCCAACTGCCTGCTGTTCTTATGTGCTCTTTGTACTGTGTTAGCAGAGGCGAACCGTGTAATGTGTGACTGTATGAGTCTGTGTATCGAGCATGTGTATTGTTGGTGAGTCTTTGTGGGAAATGCAGAGGGAAACACAGTTCTCATTAAAATCAATCATCTTATTCACTCACTCCTTGCAACCTTACGACAAATGTGGTTGTCTGTACGTTAGAACTGTATGTGTCTATGTGATGAGGTAGGGAAATGTTGGGGACAAAGTGTTGGAGGCCCATCTTACATGATTTAGTTATTGAAATACCAGAATTTCCCCTCAGTGTGAGTTGACCATTGGCCATGGACCCCATTCAAAAGAGTCGAGACACGTGAGCCAGGAAAGTAGGCTGCAGAGAAAAAAATACTAGAGAGTGATTTTTGTTGCTGCGAGATCATACTAAGTAGATGATATTTGGGGTACCATTATGTGCCAGGCACTTTATAAAGAACCTTCCATAATTATCTCATTCAGTCTGTATGTTCACTTTATGACACAGGGACTATAATCACGCCCATTTATAGGAAAATGGAGTCAGAGAGAATGCGATCATTTTTATAAGATTACAGAGCTAGTAAGTGGCAGAATTAGGATCTGAACCCTAATATGCAAACTCTTAGCTAGAAACCATTATGTGTGTCCAGAAAGATCAGTATTTAGGCTTGTATTTGATTGTGGCCGAGTAATAACCCTAAGATAGAAGCACACTAAAGAGCGGGATAAATAGTATTAGACTTGACCTAGCTATAGAGGAAACCAGACCGGAAGAAGGAAATGGTCTGAGGAAAAGCCGGCATAAACAGGATCAGCAGATGATTGCTGTGGACCTCTTTGCCATCTTCTGAACCAAGTCCTGAGCCTGCAGTTATAGGTGAATTCAGGCTGTGTTATCCTGTGGCTCCCAATTTTGTCTGGTGGATATATTTGTGCAAGAGAATCCTAGAAATGAGTGTCCCCAAATTCTGTCATTCCTGAATAGCATAAATTCTCCAGTGGCAGCACGTGGGATGGGTCACAGAAGACAGCGTGCCTGATGGTGGCCGGAGCAAAAGAGATGTGCTGAGAGTGTCTGAGATGTGTGATTCCTAGTGTATTCCTCTGGTGTGGTGATGAGAGTGGATCTGACAGCTTTGGACAATATCCTCCCTCCTCTTGGAAGGAGGTATCAATTAATGATGATGAAGAGCCCTTTGGCTTAATGGACAACGACAGTTCACCCCAGCCAAGCGAAAGGGTTGTGTTGGGAATGAAGTCACCTGGCTGACAAATTCAGAAGGCACAGAATGTATGAGTGAGGCACAGTGAGCTGCATGAAAGATGCCACCAATGACCGATGCATGTTCTGTTACATACATAATGTCTTCTGTGCATTACGAACACCTTCTCTTTAAAAGAGAAGCCTCCATGGTTCTGATGATGTAGCTTACACCTTGATTCCTGGGAAAAGACTACCTCTTACAATCCAGCATAAGAGATAGGGAGGAAAAATGCTCTCCCACCCAGGACATAGTTATTACAGGACATAGAATATACCATCTAATTATTCAAGGCTACTCTTCCCCTGGGTAGGTGATGCTGCCTGACCAAGGCCACAGGGAAGGAAAGAACACTTAGACCTTTTTGGCAATGGGTTCCCTGATGTCAGAGGCACCCCTGACCCCTGATGAGTATGTATCTCTCCTGGCTGGGATCCTCTCTTTAGAACAGAAAAATATCCTATCTCCAAAGCCCAAAGAAATCATCGTGGTGAATATGTTCTCTTTCTTGCCATTGTTGTTGATTCATATTTTTATTCTCTTCAAATTTTGACACTTCAGATTTGTGATTAAAGTCTGAGACAGAGAGGGTGGGAGGCATCAGCTCCCAATCAGCATCAGAGGCAGAAATAAGCAAAAACCCCTGTGTAAGATCTTCCCAACTTAACCTCTGTGCAGAACATATGGAAGATCAGGACTGGAGAGTACCCTCTAGAGGCGAATATTAAAAAACAAAGAACATATCTGGGGTTCATTCTTTAAATCACCAAAGAAATCCAAGTCTCAGCACCTAGCACATTCTGACTCTTAAAAAAAAACCCTGCTACATGACTGTAAAGTTACTTAGACATTCTAGGTGCTGTATTTCCAGTGCTTAGAATGCATGATAAGTGATAGATATTCAAAAAATATTAATTGAACAACTATTGAGTACATGTACTAAAGAATGAATGAAAGGCAACTTCCTATAATGGCCACATATGATATTTCTCTCAGGAAGCTCTAGGATGAGAAAGAAGTTTGAAGAACTAGTACTGCCAAAGGGTTAAGTGCTTGGGCTCTGAGATAGACAGACTGGTGTGGAGTCCATTGCTAAGGTTCTCCAGGGAATGACCTTAGGCAAGGGACTGACGCCATCCAGACTTTGGTTCTTGCATGTGTGAAATGAGGATGTATCGAGTCTACCACTTAGATTGATGTGCTTAGGCTTGCAAAGCCTTTCATGTAGTGTCTGACATTTCTTAAATACTCACTAAGTTTGGGGCACTATTAATGTTGTTCGGTCTTCTAATGCAGAATTCTACCTATTCCATTAAAAACGAAGAAAAAGGACTTCTTGTACAAAGTGACTTTTCAGTTATTAATTTTAATGAGGGAATATGGTGGATTGAATGATAAATCAAAAGTTATACTCAAGTGGGAGACAGTGATGTGAGAGATGACAAGAGAATCTATGAAGAATTAACATGTGGTAAGGAGTGTTAGGAGTGCAAGAGACATTTCCAGGAAGACTGATGCCCTCGAGAAGCTTACCTGGTTGTTGAGAGCAAAGATGTAGGTACCATCTATACAAATTGGAGGACAGAGAAGAAGAGCTGGGGACAGTCAGGATGAAAAAGAGGTCCTGGTTTCTGGAGAAAGGCTTACTGAGCTGGGCCTTGAAGGATAGGTAGGGAGAGGCACGTTGGGATGCTGTCTAAGAGAGTGGGAAACATGATCAAAGAAAGTAAGAGGAGAGAAGGGAAGGTAGCATTTTGAGGCTGTCACCCTGGGGAATGGTCAGTGTACTGTTGTACTTTATGTTGGCTTGAGGTTTGAGCTGTAACACTTCATATTTAAAAATCTAATTAAAATGTTATTTTGGCTTATATGATATTAGAGAATAAGAAATAATTACTAATACCTTTGAAACTTCTGGTATCAAATTCCCCTGTATGAGAGGCAAAGAAAGAAAAGTGGCTTCTTAACACACTCGGCATCTTTGTGCAGAATTCAGAAAGGTAGAAAAGCTAATAACAGCTCTTTCCCTGAAGGGAGACAAACTCCCAACAGTGAGATGTATCATCCTCATAGGAATATGTTCCTTAGAACTCTGTGTCTATGTGAAGGCATGTCTTCCAGTAGGAATAGTAGTTTTCCTCCCACCCCCCGCCCCATCCCACCACGGTCCCACCCCAGTCTACATGCTGTGGACGCAGAGGGAGGTTGTCTGGCCACAGAAACATGTCCCTCGTCCTCAGCAGAAGCCCAGACCTTACACACACAGACACACACACACACACACATATATGCATACATGTACACACAAGTACACACACATTCCACATTTTGGGCACTAATACTGCTCCCTTGGTATGCAAAGTTCTACAGTAAGAGGGTAGAGGTTCTAGAGACATATGATGAGACCTCACAATAGGCAAGCACCGAGACACATAGATAGACTCCTCAGGCTCAGGGAGAAGGAACCTTGAATGGCACAAAGCCCTAAGAGCAAGCAGGGGTGACCATCTTTGCAGACCAGGCCAAAGAAGCCAAAACAAATAAGTAACAGATAGATAGATAGATAGATAGATAGATAGATAGATAGATAGATAGATAGACAGACACCCCAAGTGGGATTTTCACAGGTTAAGTGCCTTGGCAACAAGAGGAAAATAAGGAGACACTCTCTAGGTCTCTACCCTATTGTGACACATTCCCTCAGCTTTGCCAAGTTTCTATTCCTCAAGATAAACCTGAAGCCCAGGCTGCCAGAGATGAATTACAAAGCACAGGCTGTCTGCTCAAGTGGCATTTGATAATGCCATGCAGTCGGGGGCCAATAAATTCACCGCTTCTGCAGATCAAATGCACCAGCTTCCTTTTTTTAAAAAAAATAAATTTATTTATTTATTTTTGGTTGAGTTGGGTCTTCATTGCTGCATGTGGGCTTTCTCTAGTTGCGGCGAGCGGGGGCTACTCTTCGTTGCAGTGCACAGTTTTCTCACTGCGGTGGCTTCTCTTGTTGTGGAGCACAGACTGTAGGCACGCCGGCTTCAGTAGTTGTGGCATGCAGGCTTCACTAGTTGTGGCATGAGGGCTCAGTAGTTGTGGCTCGTGGGCTCTAGAGCGCAGGCTCAGTAGTTGTGGCGCATGGGCTTAGTTGCTTCGCAGCTTGTGGGATCTTCCTGGACCAGGGATCGAACCCGTGTTCCCTGCATTGGCAGGTGGATTCTTAACCACTGTGCCACCAGGGAAGTCCCAAATGCACCAGCTCCTAAACACACACAGCCCTGCTCTGACACCCGTGCCAAAAGAGAGACAGGGCAGGGAGGGAAATGGGGAAGGGAACTACCGGGATGGGTAATATTTTTATCCATTCTCTACGTCTTGTAAACTTCTAGAGTGTTGCATGGTTATGACAGTGTCATTTCTCTTGTTTGGGACTGCTGTGGAGGGAAGACAGGTATGACTGCAGGAAAATTCTGATTTATGAAATTGAATCTTTAAAGAATTGGCAGTTTAGTCATTTAAATATGTAACAGCCTCTCGAACATATGCGAAACCAGCATGAGCTTCCCTGGTGCGTAGTCCTTATGGAGCCGAAATAGTGAATAACTATCAATAAATATTATTTGTAATTAACATATCGTTATTGGGAGGTAGAGTACTTCTGGAAATTTACATCTTCCACATTCACGGGGGATCCACAATGCGTAAGAAAGTGTTCTGGCTACTGTTACTGGCCCCAAATGAGGCTTGTTTTCCTAAGTAGTTCACAGTATTCCGCCCAGAAACTCGTTTATACCATTTATTTGCTTAACAGATTTGTTGTTCCAAAGGAGTACAAAGTTGGCTCAACTCTAAATGATCCCAGATGCCAAAACAGCAGGTACAAACTAATGAGGTTTGTGTCAAAAGCAAAGGCAAAATGTGCATGTTCTATTGAAGCCTCTTTGAATTGACAGTCAGAGCTGTACTTGTTGAAAGACTGTTGGAAGTCCCACAGATTTGGGTGTGAACTCCAACTCTCTGTTATCTTAAGCAATTAAAATTTCCTTATGCCTTGGTTTCCTCATCTATAGAATCGGGATAATAGCTGTTACGCATGTTTATAGTGAATATTGGAGGTTTTCCATATAAAGGTACTAGGTATAGTGGTTCATATGTGACAAGGACTGATACCATGGTTTCATCCTTCTGCTTAAAAATTTTCATATTATAATATAAAGGGGCTGAGTTAAGTTAAATGGGTTCAAATATGCTTGCTAGCTTATTCACTTACTCCGTCTGTGCTCCAGAAAGACACTTAATCTAAGTTTCCGTTCCCTCATCCTCAAATGAGGCTGGTGGTAACTATATCTCCTGGCTTTTGTGAGCATTAAATAGGATAACCTTTGCATAGTGTTGAAATGCACTTGTCAACACATTTCAGACCCTTTTTTCACTGCCCTCAAGTTTTCCTGGGTTGTCATAATTTCAAGCAGAGACAAATATATATAAATATGTTTCTTAAGTTCTAAAACGCATGAAAAACATGACACAATTAATGATTTGCTACTGCACAGTTTGGCAACTTCTCAATTGTTACCTCTTTCCTAAGGTATAAACAAGAGAGAAGGCAATCATATTTTCAGAGCCAAATAATTAATAAGGACTGTTTATAGTAGGAACAATAGTGTTATAGAAGTGGAGGAGGGATTATTTGACAATTTAGGGAAACCACTGCTTCTTTAAGTTTAGAAGCTGTTCTCTTTTGCTCAATGTATTTTGGTAGCTTAATAGAGAGATCTTTTACAGAAAAAGAAGAGGAACAGTAATTGGATCCTGAGTTTTAACTGACCTCTTTTAATTGCCCAAGGCTGTAGATAGTGCAGTGATTTAGTCATTAAGGGCAGGGGCTGTGAAGCCACAGAGCTCTGGGTTAAAATCTCTGATGCACCACTTACTATCTGTATAACACTAGGCATTGTGACCTTGGGCAAGTCACTTTACCTGAGTGAGCCTTAGTTTCCTCATTTGTGAAACAGAGTAAGTGAGACTTATCCAGAAGGACCATTATAAGAATTAAGTGAGATAGAGTATTTAAGACTATGAGTGCTATGCCTAAAATAAAAGTAACCCCTATTTATTTATCATTTGTCAAGCACAGAACCAACAGCATTAGAGTTTATCTGTAGGCAACAGTAAGCTACTACCAACCTACCTTAGGGGAGATAAGAAGCCTCTATCAAATTTGCATTAAGACCCTCATACCACAAGGGGCACGGGTCTGTTGTCTTCTCTCCCAGGAGGTCATTATACACAAGCATGACCCTCACCCTCTTTCCTCCAAGACAAGTGCTCACAGCTGAATTTGACAGTCTTTTTTTTTTTTAAGTAAAACAAATAGATTTCTTCTTAAATTGAGGTATTTTTCAGCCATGTCGATTTTTCCCAGGTAGCAGGGATAAAGGGAATGTTCTTGGCTAACAAGAAGATTGACAACCAAGTGAAGACTTTCATCACGTACAACAAAGGCAGAGACTGGCATTTGCTGCAGGCCCCGGACACGGACCTAAGGGGGGACCCTGTGCACTGCTTGCTGGTGAGTCTCTGTATTGGGGCAAAATGTCCCACACGGTGATGAACAGAAGGGGACAGGGAAGGGTGTGAAGGCAGTGTGTAGAAAAGAAGCATAGCTCTGCCTCTTGTGATTGGACCAAAGTGATAAGAGAACATGAGTAAGTTTCTTGCTCATTTTAAGGATGTTCAGTTGATGCCCAATTTCTGATGAGAACCTCATATTGTAGTTTAAGGGAGAGTATGATAGTTTCCATCTATGCTGGGGAAACGTACCCTTACCTTCCTGGGAATAACCTGTTTTGGATCTAATGATACATAAATTCAGGTGTAGAATTGATGAACTGAATGCAGAATTGTGTAGGTGTATTTTCCAGTGGAGAGGTTTATTCATATTTTCAGAGGAATTTATGCCTCAAACCAAGGTGAGAACCACTGATTTAAATCCTTAATCAGTACTCTTTATAATATGTTCCATTCATTTATGTCATTGTATAAAGTTGGTGTTGGTAAACCATGGCCTGTGGGGCAAATCTGGCCCACTGCTTGTTTCTTTAAATAAAGTTTTATTGGAACGTAGTCATGCTTATTCATTTATATATTGTCTGTGGCTGCTTTTGCTCTACAATGGCAGACTTGAGTAGTCATGACAGAAACTGTACGGTCCACTAATAAGATATTTATTATCTGGCCCTTAAAAACAGAAGTTTGTTGACCCCTGCTTTGAAGTATGGCTTTTTAAAAATTGTCTAACATTTGGGCAATAGGTAGATCAGATCAATGTATTTGTGTATTTGATTATATGATGGTATCCAAGAGAGGGATCAAAAATGGGTCTTGCCTTCAAGGAGTTTGCTGTCTCCCTGAGGGGGAATAGATTAATGAGTGAAAGATTATAAGGTCACATCTCACTCCTCTTAGTAGTTCTGGGGCCTGCCCTGTACTTGACACATGAATAGTTACGAGTGAATGAAGAAGGAGGGGAAGAAGAGATTACTTGTAAAACAAAGCATCATTAAATGCTAATTTCTAGAAAACAATTCCAAAGTTGTATTTAAATGCCTGAAAAGGAGAGACCAGTCTGTAAAGCTAGAGGAGACACCTCTTAGTTTCAGTAAGAAGGGCTTGATTTATATCAATATTCCCACCCGTCATACAATCTCAACTTTAATGTTTTGCACACGCAGCATGCTTCCTTCTGTCCCATGAAGTCTGAGCAGTCACTTTGCAGGTGCATCTCCTACAGCTGTAGGCGGGTCACCCTCCCAGTCGAGAAGATGCCAGCAGCCATAGCTTGACCTTATTAGTTGCAGAGGATATCGCAGTTGTCACCATGCATCAGGGGAAGCAGTTTGAAATTCAGCCTCCCACTCAGCTTCTATCCTTATTACTGGCAACTTACGGAGGTGGAGTGTGGGGGAAAGCCATTTGTTAGAGTAAGTACACAAATCCAGTTGCAGAGTAAGTAAATGTAGCAGTCACCTACTGAATGCCTACTCTATACAAGACATGCTTCAGTAGCCTTTTAAAGACATGCCCACCTTCCTCCTTCAGCAGTTCCACACTGGAGCGATGTGGTATTTTAGCCAAAGATGCACGAGATGCACCAGTGTATTAACGTGGTCCTCCATCCCATCATGTGTTTTGGTGATTGAACGTCCGTGAGCGAGAATTAACCATATCACCTGAAGAGGCTTTCCTGGGTGCTCTGGCATCATAAATGGACCATTAGAAATGCCTCTTACGCAGAGCACTTTGGGAGGTGTTCTTGGCTCCACCCCCAGCCCAGCATTAGGAAGTCTTGCTGCTGTGCCTCTGAATTATAAATGCAGTATCAGCTCACATCCCCATCTCTGCTGGGACCATCCTAATATAAGCCACCATCATTCTTCCCTTCCCCTTTCCTTCATGGGAACAGTGACAGGCTGTTCCTCCTGTCTCTACCTGGCAATCTCGTCTCTCCATAGCAGCCAATGCAACCTTTTTTTTAATCCAACTTTACTGAGTTGAAACATGCATACCTAAAAAGTACGCATTTTTAAGAGTTCAGTGATAAATCTTGACAAATGTATAGACCCGTTACCACAGTCAAGACAGAACATTTTCATCACCTAAAACATTGCTTTGTGCCTCTTCACAGGCACTATCCACACCCTTGGCCCCCAGACAGCCTCTGATCTGCTTTCTTTCATGAGAGATTAGATTGCTCTTTTCTAAAATTTTATGTAAATGGTATCAACCTGAGCTTTAAAACTCAGAGCATGTCCCTCCTACACTTAACCTTCTAATGACTTTCTAATTCAGGTGGAATGAAATTCAGGTACTTAACATGGCCTGCAAGATTACACAAGGTCTGGCCCCTGTCTGTTTCTCCTGCCTGGTCTCCAGACTTTCCTTCCTTCCTTCCGTATAGGCCACAGTGGGGGAGAAGGGCGCACCTTTCCATACCATTAGCTCACCGCCCTCGTTTGTGTCCCAGGCTCTGCATTTGCTGTTATATCTCTTAAAATGCCCCTCTCCTAGTGTGGTTTTTTCTTGGCATTCAGACCTTTGCTTGATTACCTTCATCTCAGAGAGCTTCCTCGAGCATTCTCTGAAGTTGCACTTGGTCCAGTCTTTTTTATTCGTGACCTTCCTCACTCTCTTAAATCAGCACATGCATTTGGTGACTTGCTTGTCCACCTTCCCCCACGCACTGTGAGCTCCATGAGCATAGGGACTGTGGCTGTCTTTTTGGTCATTCCAAAGAACTAGCTCAAGAATCATACTTGACACATGGTAGGTGCTCAACACATCTATTGTTGAGGGTGTTGTCTTTGAAGCAGACACGCCAGGGATAATAGACGTTTGAGTTTCATATTTGGACTTTAGTGGGAGCCTTTCCTTGCCATTAATAGTCACACTGAAAGATTGGTCATAATATCCACCTTCTGAAGCTCATGGGCATCAGTTGACCCCAAAGTTGACCAAATCAGTAGAGTCTTGTTAAGACTGAGGAAAGAGGAATTAATGAGACATGGACGTATGGTACCCAAGAGTCTTTTGACCTTCCTCCCCCATTAACCCTGTTGTTTAATGTAGTTTTAATCTGAGCTTTAGAAAACAGCAGTAGGGTGAGGAGAGGAAAATGAAAAAAGGAAGGGGAAACCACAATAATTTTATAAAACTCTGCCAAGGTACACAATAGGAAAGAAAATCTTTGAGCTCCAGGAGACCCAGACTGTTAAAACCTTCCTCAGGCTTGGGAGCTGGTAGCAGAGAGGAGACAAAAAGTGATTTTTAGATTGTGAATACTTGGAAAGTGACAGTGTCACCAAAAGCACAGCCTAGTGATTAGAAAAGAGATGTTTTTTTTCCAGCAGGGCTATTACAAATGTGGAACAAGTTCAGAATTGCAGCCCCAAATGGAATGTTCCTGGTAAAATGTATTCTATAGAAATAAGACATCCAGGGTAATTTGAGGCTGTATTTTTAGGACTTTTAGAGTGATTGCCTGGAGGGTTCAGCAGGGATTTCTTTCCTCTGAAGACTGCATTGTACAATTAGATGGAGTGTTACAGGCCATGGTCCACCTGACTCCAGAACCTCAGGCTTGGGCTCCCAAGAGGCGAGATGTGAGCTGAGCCTGTGACAAATCCTCAGGCCCTGAGGGGAAGCATCGTGTTTCATGGACAGAGGCCGTGACTTCTTCGTGCGTTCATTTAGTAGTTTCCTACTGGAGCTAAGCAGCCAGCTACCCCAGGAAACTCTCGATTCTGCTCCCCCCGCCTTTGTACTGGCTGTGACTCTCCACGTTCTGCTGAATTGGAGCAGTGCTGAATGCCCCATACCCAGCCAACTGGCCCAGAGACCTCCCTCTACTTTGCCATTGACTCCTTACTAAAAGTCAAATGGATTCCATGCTCCAACTCAGGATCAGAAACTGCACAAATGCGTGTGTAGGATGTGGATTCGAGGAATACTTTTTGGGAGCCTACCTGCTGCCTTATTTGTGAAAGCTCTAAGCTGGCTTTTCAGTACAGTATTCAGATGAGGAGCCTTCGGGTTAAAGGTACCATGAAGATGAGATGTAAAGGCTATTAATTCAGAGATTAGGGGTAAAGAGGAAGTGAAGTGAGAAGCTGGTTGACTCTCAGATACGGAACGGTGTTTTAGGTTGATTGATTTCATGGCGGGGGAATGTCTTGCATCATTTAGTGCTTCTCCACTGGCCACTCACAGTGCTAGGAAGACAGCAGCTCAGCTCGTTCATGGATCAGTTGAATTCAACAGGCACTTACTGAACACTTGCAAGAGCCAGAAGATTTTGTTGGTTAAAATAAGAAATAAAAGAATAAGGCAGAAGAAAGGTCATTGGAGCCTAGAGGTCCACGATGGGCTTTGAGAGTTTGTGAACTCCCTGAATTTGAATGCAAAGCTCTGTGTGTGTGCTTCCTTTGTGTGCTTTTTCTTGGGAAAGAGTTCTCAATTTGCATCAGATTCTCAAACTCTGTATTTGACCCCGAAAAGATTAAAGACTAAGGATCTAGTTGCTCCGAGTATTGACCAGCTGATGATAATCCCATGCCCCTTGACTATGCGTGAGTCAGGACAGCAGGCAGCTTCCAAACATGTACGCTGGTCCCTCCATTCTTGGGAGGTCAGCTATTAGGTCTTGGTGGTTTCAGTGTACAGTTCTGTATGTTTTTAATATGAAAAGTCAAGGGAAACAGAGAAAGGTCTTTGGGATAAGCTGTGTTTTAACTCATACTGAATTGGAGATAACTCTGGAAAGATGTTCAGATATTCAGTATATGTTCGCTAATGGGAGAGAAGGCGGCAGGAAGGCAGAGGTGGACAGAGTGCCTCCTGCCTGGGAAAGATGTGCCTAAGAATTGGAGAACCTTGTCTTGTGTTTTCCAGGAGTTTGCTATGGCCTGATAGCCATTATAACAACCCCTGTATTAATCTTCGGTGACTTAATTTTGGTAAATGTCTCAAGCTGTTCAAGTATAAAAGTTTAAGTTAAAAGAAGTGAATGTGAATCACTTAACATTGTTTTTCTGTAAACACTGATGTGCACTGTATAACTTCCTTGAAAAAAATGGAAGAAAGGAGAAAAAAAAGCCACAGAATATTTTGCTTGTACCAGTTGGGGGCAATCCAGTACTACAAATGTGAGAGTGGAGAAAAAAAGTCCACGAAAAAGATCACTTCTGATGTTGTTGCTACTGCATGAACTGGTGTCTTTTCTTCCCAAATTAATTCATCTCAGGCCTCTGAAAGCCAGAGCAACAGAGCAGCGTTGAAATGGCTAATTGAAAATGTCCTCTTTCTCTTGTAATGGCAAGTGGCCTCTATCAAATAATCCTTGGGTCAGGTGGCAACTTAGGTTCACAGTCTTCCAGACCGCAGGGTGATGAAGTACGTGGCCAGTGGCTGGCTCAAGACTGCAGCCTGGGTGCTCCCTGGGCCAGGGATGTCCTGCTCTGTTGGGGGGTACAAAAGGCCCTCCACTAAGCCCGTATGTCTAGGTATAATCCCCAAGTAGTGATCACTGCTTTGAATGCCATGGAGATCCTCACATTATTCTGGTAATGTGGTTTATACATGAGCCCATGTACTTCTGGCGTTGTTCTGAGTAAAACGGTAAAGTAAGGTCTTTCGTGTCCTAACTTGAAAGTGTTGCTTGATATTTCAAGTGTTCATTGACTGTCTTTTTTAGGTTCTATGTGAGGTTTTACAGAAGATGCAAAGTAGTACTTGATGTTTCCTCTTTATTTGTAGAGTATCTCTCTTAGGGGGATAAAACTGCATACCTCAGATAGATGATCCAGGATTGTATGGTAAAATCAACTGTGGTACATCCGAGAACGAGATCCTGACAGGCCGCAGTTGTCAGGAAAATTTTCATGGAACAGTGGTTTGACACCTCTGCTTTATCCTTTCTCAGCATCTGCCTGAGTGTTGGTCAGCACTGCCCTGGGGCCTCTACAACATACAGAACCCGCTCTAGTCTTCCTCTCGGACAAAAGGAAGCCAAGTTTTTGGGTCTGATTGTTTCTTCTTATAGGGGTGGTCTTCTTACTCTTATGGAACATTGTAGAGTAAAAATTCCTTTTTTGAAAGCTTTACATGAAATTTTCATGCAAAACCAATAATCTATTATGATCATCATTCCTTTATTTCTTTATTTATTTTTTGCGGTATGTGGGCCTCTCACTCTTGTGGCCTCTCCCGTGGCGGACGTGCAGGCTCAGCGGCCATGGCTCACGGGCCCAGCCGCTCCATGGCATATGGGATCTTCCCGGACTGGGGCACGAACCCATGTCCCCTGCATCGGCAGGCGGACTCTCAACCACTGCGCCACCAGGGAAGCCCCGATCATCATTCCTTGAGAGTTTACTCTCTGTGTTGGCAGTGAGGAAAAGACCCTATTATGAGCCACCGTTTTATTTCAGCGGTGTTTTGACTGCTTTTATTCCTGAGTTTCATTTTTAGTTTGTCATTTACTGTGTCCCATATACGTGTAATCATTGTATCTCTGTAGTGCTCTGAATACCTGCTGGCTGAGACTTACAGAGCCGAATGAAAGTAATAACAGAGATACATTGGCAAAACTCAAGTCTATAAGATTAGAAAATAATCTTCCTGAGAGTTGAAAAGAGATGTGGGTTCAGACACAAACTTGTAGTTTTTGACAACTCAGTACAAGAACTATTTTAAATGAAATTTGTATAAGATTTATTATCCCGTTTTGAAAAACTGTTGCATGTCTTAATCTGAGAAGTTGATCGAGATTTTTACACACAAACAAGTCCCTTAAATTTTTATTTAAGTTGTTATTACTAGTGCATTTTGTCTATAAGAATGACATTTATATCGAATAACACTGGGTCGGTTAATACCCTGACACAGACGCTATGTCAGTTGTCTGGTGGATGTCAGGACAGTTTCACGCGTCATACGGCTTCTTCTGTAGAAGTGAGACCAAGGTTTCAAATGTCTAAGAGATGCCAAGTGACTTCTTCAAAGCCCTCCCAGCCTGGCCAAACTTTCTTTCCAATGTCATATATCATTTCTCCTCATTGGTCTTACCTGACTATCTGTTGTATTACAGCTCAATTCTTCTGTTTCTTTTCCTTGTTATTGATCTTCCTTAGGCCTGAAATGTCCTTTATCCTCCTGAACATCTCATGTGCAGTTCATATCCTACCCACCTTTGCCTCAGGCACCATTTTTTCCTGGAAATTCCCTTCACCCAAAGTTGGACATAGGCTTGTCATCCTCTAGAATTTCATATTTTGTCTGTGCTGATCTCATGGCTATTAAAATATTCTCTTTTGATAATCAATAGAAGGATCTTAAATTATACACTCCTTAGGTGGCAGAGACCAAACTTCAGTCAATGTAACTCTTTCATAAGCTACACCGCGTGTTTTACAGATAAAGTGCTAAAATGTTTGTTGAATGGCCAAATGGCAATTCTATCAGTAGATTAGACTTCAAATGAAGGTGCTCTCTCCTTCACCAACTTGGCAGTTGTTTTATACTTAATGGCACCAGATATTTGTGGAATGAAAGATGGGTGGATGGATGGGTTCATAGATAGATGGATAGATGGGATGGTTGGATGAATGGCGGGTGCTCTGAATCTGAGCTTTAAACGAACATTTAAATGATGTGCTTTTATGACCCTCATTTCTCCTCTTCTCAGCCCTATTGCTCACTACACCTTCACCTTAAGGTCTCTGAGAATCCCTACACATCAGGGATCATTGCCAGCCGAGACACAGCTCCCAGCATCATAGTGGCTTCAGGTAAGAAGCTTGCCCGGTTTGCTCACTGCTGTACATTGTATTTATTTTAACAAGTTAGATATCTGAGCTTGGAACTTAATGAGCAAGTTAAAATTTTTTTGAAAGGCACCTAAGCCATTGACCCTGAGGCAAGTATGGTGAAAAACCCTGCTCAGATATAATGTTTGCAGTCTAAATCCATCTCGGGCAATGCACACTGCCAGCATAGCCCATTGTTAGCTTTTGCAAAAAGTTCCCTTCACTGATGGTGATGTGCTCTCTCCAGGTAACATAGGTTCTGAGCTGTCAGACAGCGACATCAGCATGTTTGTCTCTTCAGATGCAGGGAACACTTGGAGGCAGGTAAGAAAATATCCTGGGTCTGGTTACTGAAGTTTAAATGTTATAAAAATTCTCCAGCTTGGTTCAATTCTGGGAACTTATTCAGCCACACATAAATCCTAAAGCTTATCAATGTGTTTCTTTTCCTTTTTGTTTTATGAATGTCTTTCAAAATGTTTTGAGCTTAAGCAAACATTTATGAAATTTGATTTCTTTGTTTGATAAAAATGACCCTTTATCCCACCGTATATGTGAGAAAGTTTATAAGTGACAATGAAACCAAATTAGATATGACTGAATTTTTCCCATGAAATGAAAACTAAAATTCTGGGGAGTTTATTATGTAGGGAATGTGAAGCCTGGAAGAGAGATTATATGCCTAACACCGGGTTACCTCCATAAATTCCCCTTGCCTTGAAGTAAGAAACGAGGGGAATGCAGTGATATAGAAATAACCATTACCCAGGTGGTGTTCTGAGATGTTTAAAGCTCATGGGCAAAAGACAGAATAATAACCATCAGGGTGCGTATGTTAGGGAAAGTAGAAATGGAATTACTTTCAACCAATGTGTTTAGCTTAAATGCTTCCTCTTTCTTCTGAATGAAAATTAGATACTCCCAGGTTATAAAACAGGCACTTAATGAGGTTTAGGAGTCATAAAAAGATATGTGCCTAATGCATGGTTGTTACACTTCAATAAATATGTGTTAATAAGCCACTGACATTTAATTATCATACGGTAACTAGCACCTTAAATTGAAATCTAATGCACAGGTAATCACACAGCAACAAGAACACTCTGCTTTAAATTTTAGATAGAGATATCCATGTTACGGTCTCGTTACCATTTCCTAGCTTCATAGATCTGTGCTGCAATTCACGTGCTTTAAGAAGAGTGGGGCAGGAAAGAAACTTGCTTAAGAAACTCCGGGGCTTTTGATCTTGGAGATATATAGGCGCTATATAATGGACTATTAAGCTTCCTATGGACAATAGTTAGAGAGCCAGGGTGTCTTTTTTTTTTTTCCTTCTAACATCCCAAACAAAGCAAAGAAGCCTCTCCTATAGTCCTGGGAAACATCTTGGGTATAAGAAGTAAACAAAGGGGAAACAATGATGTCTATAGTGTAACCAAAGACAAGGCGATACTAACAGTGTGACTGTGAGAAAACAGTACTCATCTTGTATGGAGAGGACTTAGAAATTGTTTTCAGCCGGTCTCCATTTGACCTCAGATTCATCTCTCCACATACGGGGAGAGACCCAATGACACACGTACCCAAAGATAGATTTCATTTTGATCAGACTTTATGACTACAACTACTTTATGACTACTGTTGAGTTGAACAAGAACATCTGCCCCCTGTAATACCTGGAAACTTTGAAATAATTACATCTGGAAAGGGCACTGTTACGCTGCAAGTCCCAGCACCGTCAATTACCATCTACATGGTCTTAGGGAAGTCACCACTTCTCTCTAAACCTTACTTTTCTCGTCTGTAAAAATGGTAATGTTGGAATAAAGTATCTCTTATGTTTCTTCCATCTGAAGATGTTATCCAATATGACAATTACCCAATATTTCAACATCACCATAAATAGGACTGAATAGAACTTACCACAAAAAGATGGGATTATAAATATGAATACATAACTCTTAGTTATTTAAGTTTCTCTTGTAGAGCACAAAAAATCATTTTATGTAACACCAGTGGTACATGGAGCCCACATTGGGAAACATTGTTCATAACTTGCATTTTCCCACAGCTTTGGGGGAACCCAGTTCTGTCAAGGAGAGAATTTTTTTCCTCAAATGAAGACTAATTCTCTGAACCCTGGGTGTGTGTGGCTGTGGGTGTGTGTCCCTGTTTGTGTGTTTTTCCTCTTCCAGATCTTTGAAGAAGAGCACAGTGTTTTGTATCTGGATCAAGGTGGAGTCCTGGTTGCTATGAAGCATACGTCTCTCCCGATTCGACATCTCTGGTAATGAGTCATGCACCTTGATGGTTCTGCACAGCTAAGACCAGTCTAAGTCAGGCTGTCAGACTGTGATCTTGCTTGTAGTAAATTGTCAAGGTCTGCTAGAATGTAACTTATACCTTTGCTTTACTGCAATAAGAAGGTGGAGGAAAGGAGAGAGAGGGAGAGGGGAAGAGAAAGGGAGCTTGATTCTGCCTTTTAGAGCGGAACCGTATTATGGTTTTCAAATGTGACAGCCCCCTGCCCTCGCCAGTACCTCCAGTACCTTATTCTTTCAGTACAGTCATGGGTAGAATGGTTAGCAAGGATAATCTCTGAATAGCTTAATTTCTTGCAACCAGCTTTCCCAAATAAGGTCTCCTGGAGTTTAATATTTGCATTCACTGTGTGCATTCTGCACAGAGATCAGCAGTTCATGACACTTCTGCTCTGATCTCATTTCTCCTGATCCTACTTCCTTAGCTTCCTTTTGGGGGCAGTGATATTCTGCAACTCTCCCTGTAGGTCTTCCACAGATGGACGGACATTCAAGGCTTAACTTCCAGAGGGGTTTCCAATAAACTCTTTCATCTGTGTTTTTGAAAATGGCTCTCTCCACAGGCGGGCTTGTTCAAAGTCAAAGGCTTGATTTTCCCTCCACTGTTGGTTACTTTGCTGACGAAAGGGAAAGTTGCAGAAATAAGAGAAATAGAGGCTTAGCTTGGGGGAAGACATCCTAGAGAAAGGCAGAGCAAAGGAAACATTCTGTGTGACCATCTGAGTTGCAGAGTTCTCTCTTACTTTCAAGAGTCTGTCCTTCTGCATCAGTTTACTCAGTGAGTCAACCAGGATTTGTAACAATGTAAGAAGGATACCACTAAGGGTTTGATCACATAGAGGTGGCTGGTTCAAGTCCGTCTCAGTGGGTCTCATAACGACCATTGTTCTCAGAATCACCTGTAAGACTTGCTGCTAAATTGTAACGAGGTTTTGGAGAGGGTCACATTGAGGTCTAAGGCCTAATAAAATATCCAAATTAAAAAAAAATCCTATCAAAGACTTATTATCATTCCCGTTTCATGCAGCTCTCCCCTTATTGATGTTATAATACATCTGGGCCCCAAGTCACTTGGCTAACGGTATATCTACCTTCTGATGTAATTAAGAACACTTATTCATATAAAAGGCTCACTTTGACAATGCCCCAGGTACTTCTAAAACGTATTCTCCCTGGTTGGTAGTATCCTTTCTTGGAAAGGATTTTTCTTTTGAGATCCGATGACTTATTTTTTCTGTCATTAGGTTAAGTTTTGATGAAGGGAGATCTTGGAGCAAATACAGTTTCACATCTATTCCACTTTTTGTGGATGGAGTTCTGGGTGAGCCTGGGGAAGAGACTCTAATCATGACGTAAGTGGAAACTATGATGTCTTCTAGTCTAAGTATAGAGCCAGAAACATGTTGTTTTTTAGATAAGCCTGTTCACATTGCTACTGTCAGGTTTGAAATTGCTAGCAAAGGCACTACATCTGACTTCATGATTCCACAGCAAAGAGGAAAGAATCATGTGGGCTTCCATTCTCTCGGCTCTTTGCTAGCAATTAGGAGACCCACACTGAGGGCTGGCAGCAAAATGGTACAGCCTATTTCTTCCTCTACTGAGCAAGCTTAGGGAAATTAGAAGTGATTATTCCAAGAGAAAATAAAGCTATCAATTAAAAACTTTAATAATAAACATGCTTGAGATACAGAAAATGACAGGCATGTCAGAGTGATTTTCACTTTAAGGCAGAACGCAGAGCTTGGTGAAAACCCCACAAAGCGTGTTATTTTTCCCTGGCTCTTTACCTAACCCAATGGTGAGGCATATTAGGGAAACCACGAGAACAGTCTGTTCTTGGGGAAATTGCATTTATACTCATTCTTGTCTGGAAAGTGATGATCATTAATCTGTGAAAGACTTGATTAATGGCTTGCCTGCCTCTGGGTTTCAAAACATGAGCTTTGAATTTGAAATATGAAACTGTGATTTTTCCTTCTCCTGGAAAATTGGACATGAAAAACAGAGAGGGAAGATTTTAAAGCAGTTGATCCTGTCGGCAGTGAAAAATTTTAAATCAAAGTGAATAGCTGGTACATTTTCTAATTTTTTCTCCCTACTCCTTTTTTTTTAACAATAGAAAAGAGCAACAAAAATTTAATATGCCTAATAGCTACATTTTGCCCACGGTAAACATAGCTGGATTAGCAATTTATTCCATAATTTGTCTTCATTCAGTTTTCATGTTTGCAAGACACAGATGAAAAAAAGTTGATTGAAAAGGCTACTTTGTGGCTTTTATTTATATCGGCAATAGGTGATTAAAACACCTCATTAAATAGCTGAGTCTCTCTGAGTAAGGAGAATAGAATGCACAGAGTAGGAAGTAGTTATAACTCCTCAGCCTTGCTGCCCACTTTCCCTTGGGACTGGTGGGAAGGTAAAATAGCATGGAAACCGTGGGAATGATGTACCCTAGCAAGAGAACCTAGAGGTATAATCTTGGACCGCAAAGAAGGCAGTGTCTATGGTTTTCTCAATTTTTTTTTGGTTGTTTTTTTATTTTTGGTCAACCATTCTTGTTGTACAATATATAAAAGTGGGCTTTTAAGTCAAACACCCTGGGTTCTGACTCTACCAGTTCTTAGTGATTTGACTTTGGTTTTTGCATGTTAACAAAATTCGTTGAGCCTCAGGTTACCGACAAGTGATGTGGAGCCAATAGCAGCCCTCCTCAGAAATGTGTGTGGGGATCAAGTGATGTGTAATATCAATATTACAATATCAATATTACAGTATTGATATCAATATCAGCGGAGCGGCTGGGCCCGTGAGCCATGGCCGCTGGGCCTGCGCGTCTGGAGCCTGTTCTCCGCAACGGGAGAGACCACAACAGTGAGAGGCCCGCTTACCGCAAAAAAAAAAAAAAAAAAAATGTAATATGCTTAGCGTTGTGCTAACCTCATAGCAAACATTCAGTAAATGATGTATAACTGTCAGCATTGCTGTTATTGTGATTATTTTTATCGTCATGAACTCTGCAGAGTGTTTGGACACTTCAGCCACCGCTCTGAATGGCAGCTGGTCAAAGTGGACTACAAGTCCATTTTTGATAGACGCTGTGCTGAGGAAGACTACAGACCCTGGCAGCTGCACAGCCAGGTAGGAGGGAGGGAGCTGAGGCTGAGTCCTGGGTGGGAGGCGTGGAGAGTACTGGGGGGAAGCAAGTCATTAAAGTGTAGGAATTGGGGTTCTCTGGGCAAAAATTGTCCATCTGGCGCTTTCTTAATGTGTTTTGTGTGCCACAGCAGTGAACAAACTCAACATTTATAGTTTGTTGTGAAGTGACTTCTGTTTTTATTGTACTAGGATATAATGAGATAAAATTCAAATGTGCTTGGCTAAGACTTACAACTCAAAATGAAATACCAACTCAGCACGGAGATCCAAGCATAATTTATCTGAGCGTGTCATCTGGCTGCAGGGTACGGGGGCAAGGGTGAGGAAAGGCTGTTCAGTTTTATCTGGCAATGCAAACAGTAACATGAAATAACAAAGTTATGCTGCGTGAGCGATGCCAGTAAAATTCTTCCTCCCCAGTGCTATGCTTCCCTGGGATTAGGTAGCGCTTCTTGCCTCCTTCCAAGGTACTTGTGATATAAGGATGAAGAATTATTAATAGGAAAACTTCCTTCATCCTGGCCCCTCTGCTACCCTGCTCATATCAGAATGCTTGGCTGAAAGCATCTCTCCTTCGACTTCCCAAGGCAGAACTCATTCTGCCGGCCTCTCAAAGCACACGGTAGAGGCCCCATCACCATATCCAGAGCGTGACACATCATATACCCCAAACCTAGACTAAATCATATAATTACATGTAGATGTGTAATGCAGCTGGTTAAAGTGAGTTTGCTCAAGAAAGACAGTGTAGACTAGTTTAGACAAAACTCTGTCTGGTCCTTCAGACACACACACAGAGCTGGGTTTGACAATGGGAGCTACGTCAGCTGGAATCCCCCACTCTCCTGGGAGGCTCAACAATCAAAGGGTCGCTCCTTTACGTGACTGACGTTTCCCCCTCTGGAGTGCACACGCATTGGGATATTCAAAGCTTTTAGTTATCTTGTGGAGAAACACCGCATTTAGCGCTCTTGCTTATCTGGTAGGTGGATATAAAATCAGTGCTATAAAGTTGTGTGGGCAGAGGCTTAATAAATCAAGGCACAATGGACCTTTATGTTTCTTAGTGATATTCTTCTTTCATGTGCTCATACATGACCAGATGTATACATTTTTTATTACAGAAGAATTGAACTTAATTACTACAAAATCTTTTGGCCATACACTGTTGCAGGTTGTCTTAGTTGTCTGTGTGTCCCTCATAGCACTGTACTTAATACCTTGCCAAGTAAAGGTTTGCTGAATACATACAGTTCCGGACTTTCAGACACACCCTCAGTGCTTCTTAGGATTGCCTTTATCATCATGTTCTGTGATAGGGCTCTAGAATCGAAAAGGAAATGCTGTTAGCACAAAGCAGACTGCATATGTCTACATTACACTAAGGTTTGAGACCATCTCCCGGAACTGTCCTGATGTGGAGTAGGGAAGGTCCAAGCTATGTGCCCGACTGCATGAGATTCTTGTCTCCTTACAGGGGGAAGCATGCATCATGGGAGCGAAAAGGATATATAAGAAGAGAAAATCAGAGCGGAAATGTATGCAAGGGAAATATGCAGGAGCTATGGAGTCTGAACCCTGTGTCTGCACAGAGGCTGATTTTGACTGGTGAGCTTGTACTGTTATCCCATAGAGTCGTCTAGTATTTCAAACCCACATGGGCCTTAATGAAAGCTTAGATATCAAATAATAGTAACATGCATAGATCCAAGTGACAAGCCTACATTCATGTGAAATTACCACTTGGGGACATCATGGCTTACTAGCTATGTGCGTGTGTATATGGAAAAACCAGGGGTTTCTTTAGACTTAAGGAGGACTCAGAAGATGGCTGGTAATTATCTTCATATATTTGACAGATCTCAGGACAAAAAGAGAGACTAGATAGACCCTGAGTTTCTTCATACAGCAACACTGAAAACAATAAGTGGACGTTTCAGGGAGCAAACATATTTGTGCTCAAGATAAAAGTCTTTCTAGAATCTAGGGTTCCTGGTAGTGGAACAGTGATCGTGTAGGGCAGTAAATTGTCTATACCTGGATGTTTTCAATCAGTGGTTAGCTGACTATTGCTTGTGACACCCATGGAAGACTTTTCTGAATTCAGCGCAAGAATGGAATCACTAGTATTGCCCCGTCTGTGGCTTTGTGAACCCAGCGGTAAGAGAGACTTCTTCCTTTACCAGGATTAAGCTAGTTTAAACTGGAAAAGGACTAAGACATTGAGAAGTTAAATATACTCAGAGTGCCACAGTGTTCTTTCTGGAGCATTAGTTAAGCAGAAAGCTAGCTTGTGGGTCCAGCGATGCCCTTGCTTTGTTCTGGTTTTGACATTCAGATGAGGTTGAAATATGACTGAGGATGAGTAGGTGGTAACTCCCTTGATCATGTCCATCTCACTTTCTGTTCCTTTTTTTCCTTCTTCTTTATAAAATTTATTTATATGCTTTTGGTTTAGAGAAAGCATTTGCTAAATGTGTATATCAGTGTTAAATAATTGGAAGTTGGCCAACGTAAGAACCAAAGACATTCATGTAACAATATTAGCCGCGTAACGATCATCGGTCACGTATCTGATCATCAAAATATCAGTGACTGGGCTGAAATACTGTGTACGTACACATCACGTATCTTAGAAAAAGGAAGTCATCTGTCATGCTACCATGACAGGAGCGTTCTCTAAATCAATAGTACTGGTAGTCCCGGCAAACTGGCTGCCGGAACTCAGACCGATAACCCAAGGCTGTTCCTCTCCTGTTGGTAAAGAAGGCAAGCCAAGAGTCAGTTCTTTATCTCTCCGGGCTCAGCCAGAGGGAAGGCAGAGCTTCAGTTACATGGGGGCTCACAAGGAATTCTGGGAGGGCCTCCCCAGCCCTGGCTTCTGTTTCAGTCAGTGTAACATTGTTACAATGACAAAAATATTTTGTCTCTGTCCTACCTTTCAGGATTGACATCCTGAAACACATTCACAGGGAAAAGTTCCATGGAGAGTGTGTCATTCATCACATCCCTCTTTCTGAAACCTGACTGCTTCTCCTTCAGTCACTCTATGCAAGGAGGAACCGTATGGGGAGTTAACTTTTTATCTTAGTGGTTTGACTTTGGCCTTACCAAACAGTCATTCTTTGGCAGAGAGCAAATTTATTTTCACATAGAAAACCAAAGAGAAAAAGTAAGTCCCAATTCCCTGATTTCTTCTGGAAACCTTTGTTCCTTTGGGAATCTTTTCTGCAAGGTTCCAACATAAGCTAGTCTTTTGCTGTTGGCATTGTCCTGTGTTGTTTTCTTCTCAATTTTAAGCTTGACTAGGGTGAAAAGAACACAGGGTAAGAAAATCAATTAAGTTTCCCCCTCCCCCCATCTCTCACTCCCCTTAGTCTTGGCCCAATTCCTGCATTCGTGATTGGAATCTGCTGCTCATCCCACTAACTAAAATGTAATTGGAGAAGTGGGAAATGCATCATGAACGAGGCCATCATAAGGTTACCTGGTCAAATGGGATTTTTGTAACTGCATGATTTCTGAAAATATTTTGGAAGGATCGCCATGCTCTTATTGGTTTCTACTAGTAGCTGGAGCTTCAGTGATACTTCTTGACTATAGCATAATGAAAGGTGGTTGTCACTGAATGTTCTCTCTTGGCTTGGCTCTCCCGTGGACAGCCCTCTACCAGATGACCTTGCCTGTTATTCTTCAGCGTTTGTAAAATAATTTCCTTAAATGAACACTGGGTGTCCTGTAGGCAGCGTTCCTGAAGTCTTCCTACGCGTGCTGTGTTGCATCAGCACCAAATCCAGCTGGGATGGGCAGAATTCTAGGTGCCAGCTGCCTGGTGACAGGCCCCTGAGCGAACCTAATTCTCCTTCCCCAACCGTCATGTGCCAGTATCTCACTTCCATTACACAGATGGGCCAATTCATACTAATGCTCACTGATGGCCACCTGCGAGCTACCTGTGCGTGTGAAGGTGCAGTTTGTTGCCATACTCTGCGCCCGGTTTCATCTTTCAGAAGCCAAGAATATCAGGCCACTCAGAGGCTCCTGGAGATAAGAATGCGAGGAGGCTGAGAAAAGTCTTTGACTATTTTCAAACTAGAGAGCAGATTTAAAGCAACTGGCAGCATTAACGGCATAGGACGGAGCTTTTCCTTGGGGGAATGCTTGCAGCAGTCCTGAAGGACATTTCCTTTCCTGCTATGACTTTGAAGCATATGGCTTGTGCACAGAGAGACCTGGCTCAGCTCTCCTTGGTAGATCCAGATGTCTTGGAAGAGCACCCCAAAGACATCACTAGTGATGAGGATTATGCCACGTGTGAATGCCTTAAACTCTTCAGTGAAACTTGACGCTGAGGACGACTTCCACCATTATAGCTTTCTCTGGGCCCAACCACAATCAGTACTGTGTCTCCCCCTAATGAGAACAACATCTACTCTCCCAGCTTAAAGGTGTTTAATGGGAATTATTGGGCATTGAGCTTTCTTCTCTACACATGCACCCCTGTGGCCTCCAAGCTAACATTTCTCAAAATGGCTTCTGTAGAATGTTTTCATGGGTAATTGATAGATATTCCATGGAAAAAAAAGATTCCATTTTTGGAAAGGCTTTGATTCAGTGAATGCCTGTTTTTTGACTAATTGACCAGGGTAGAAGCTGGCTGTGGACTGACGTGCAATTGTTGTCAGTAATGTTGCCATCTACTGAAAGGTTTCTCTTGGCTCTTTCCCCAACAGTGACTATGGTTATGAGCGACACAGCAATGGTCAGTGCCTGCCAGCCTTTTGGTTCAATCCATCTTCTCTGTCGAAGGACTGCAGCTTGGGACAGAGTTACCTCAATAGTACTGGGTGAGTGTCTGAAGCAGTGGCCTTTGGAGGTCAACTTCTGCTGCTTTTCAGCCTGTGTTAAACTTACCGAATTACTTCTGATCAAATGCCAGGCCTATTTCATTACAGCACTGATTTACTTGCTTTTGTTCATTTTAATAATGCAGCACAAATTTGCATTAATAGGGCAAATTTCGTCTGAGAATAAGACCCCAGTTGCAAACAAAGAAACAAAACAGGTTCCTTGGATGAAGGTGGTGATGATGATAATATATACATATCTTCATTTTTTGATACTTTATTTCAGAACTAGTTAATCACACGAGGCTACCTTTTACCTTCACAACATCCCTGTGTGGAAGGCCAAAGAAATATTTCCCATGTGCATTTCCTGTTTTATAGATGTGGAAACTTGAGGCAGAAAAGAAGCTCATTGACTTTTCAAGAGTATCCTAGTGTTAGTAGGAATGTGTTTCATTTTCTCTCTGTCCAGTCTTGACACATTGAAGACGTGCATTCTGATCTTTATAAATCTGGAATCAGAGTCTAAATTTTGTGTTCAGTGATCTGTGTTGTGGGGTCTATCCAATATTATTTAAGAAATACCATAAAAGGGAAACCATTCTGTGACTTTCCCACAACTGTAACTGATATTTATGGACTTAGAAAATAGTGTGTGGAACTTATTTGGATTCAAAAAAACTATTAAAAGACATTTTTGAGCCATATGGGGAAATGGACTGTGGTCTGGTGATTAGTGATATATTAATCAGGGTTTTCCAGAGATATGTTTTTCTATCTCCAATTGGAGATTTTATATATATATATATATATATATATATATATATATATAAATATATATATAATTAAAGAGATTTGTTATAAGGAATGGGAGCATCCAGCAATGGAGGTGGGCAAGTCCAAATCCTGACATCGCAGGGTGAGAGTTGGCAAGCTGGGGACCCAGGAGAACAGATGCTTTGTTTCCATCCCAGTCTGAACTGTGATGCTGAGCCAGGAAAGCTGATGGTGTAGTTCCTGTCTGAAGGTCAGCAGGGTCAAAACCCAGGAAGAGCTGATGTTTCCATCTGAGTATGAAGGCAGGAAGAAAGCCACTGTCCAGTTTGAAGGCAGTCAGGCAGGACAAATTTTCTCTTATTCAGAAGAGGGTTAGCATTTTTGTTTCATTTAGGCCTTCAGCTGATTGGAAGAGGCCCACCCACATTAGGGAGGGCAATCTGTTTTACTCAGTCTACTGATTTAAATGTTAATCTCATCCAAAAACACCCTCAGAGAAACACCCAGAATAATGTTTGACCAAATATCTGGCCATCCTGAGGCCCATGCAAGTTGACACATAAAATTGACCACCACAGGTGATACCAGGTTATATCTAAATCTAAATATTTCTATTATATTAACTAAATATATTATATATTTAGGTGTCATAATGATATTTTGGTTAGGCTCAAAAAAGAAACCTTATCTTTTAGAGATACATGATGTATGGCATTTGTTTTAAAATATTAGAAAAAGGGATGGGTTTAGTAAATTTTGAAGATAAGTTAATGAGGGCATGGGTATTTATGATACTATTTTCTCTCATTTGTGCATATTTAAGAATTCTGATATTGAAAAGTTAAAAAGAGAGGAAAGGAAGGAAGGAAGGGAAGGAGGGAGGGAGGGAGGGGGAGGGAAGAAGGGGTGGAAGGAGGGAAAGAGGGAGGGAGGGAGAGAGTAAGTACCTCACCAATAGACCAGCATTACTTGACAATTGCCCTTCTCATTTCTCATGCGAGCTGCAATACAGAGGAGAGGATGTTCATGTTTCCATTTATGTACTTTTGTATTTGAAATTTTAAAAGTTTTTTTAATTTTAAGAAATTACCAAAATAATATATACTACTCTCAGAGCATCTCACCCTAAGGGATTTTTGTTGAGTTATCACATCTGCTGGTTTCATCGGTTCCATTCAAACTGTTTGCAGAAGGAGGGAAAAAACATAGACACATACGTCAAATATTCTTATCTCTGATTGAATAAAGAAATAAGCTGTGATTTATTTGAAGAGAAACACAAAATCTGAGAAAAATACAAATAACATTTTTACAGCAATGGGTCGGTGAGGTCTTCAGCATCTAGCATCATGGGAGAAATTGAAAAGGGCTGGTGAAATAACTAAACTTAATGGTGAAGAAATGCCAAAGACAGGACTTTTATCACTTGCATGTGCCGGCATGTTTAGACATTGTAAAGGGCATTAGGAGCCCCTGAAGCTAATTTCAGAATTGATTTTTATTCACTGTCAGTCAGGGGAGTTATACTATCGTCTTTTTGGTATTAATGAGAGGAGACTGAAGTACAGAGGGGTCTGATTGTTCCAGATGCTACTCAAATCACTGTAATAAGGCAGAAGAAAGGCTGATGACCCCTCACTTTTCAGTTTATTGAGAATATATATGTATCTTAATTTTATAATTATATACATATATTTACACACACACACACACACACACACACACACACACACACACACACACATTTTTCAGCTACCCCTAAATAGGTTTCACCATTCCTTTGGTGAACTCAGTATGTGAAACCCAAATAAATCCTAACCTATATAAAATAAAACATCAGAGATGAATAATTTATAATATTCTATTCAATGGGATTTTTCATCTAGCCCTATAAAACTAACATTTCAATTAAAAAAGTGGTTCGGCAGTATGTGTCCAGGTATATAAATGTTTGTCGATGCAGTTATGTTTATTCATCACACAATCACAGATATTACTTCCTAGGGCTCCACCTCCACTCTCAGAAGGTTGTTCCTATCAGTGGGCATTACCTGAGAGCATCTGACCCTAAGGGATATTTCTTGAGTTACCACATCTGCTGGTTTCATCCATGCCATTTAAACTTTCTGCAGAAAAGCATCAGCATCAGTGAGCAAGTTTGTGTAAAAGGAACATATGATTAATACCAGTTATCAGCAGATAGGATGAACGCCCTGCTCTCAAAAGTAAGGGGCTCGCAGGTGGAAGAGTGACCACCTGCATAGCGCCGTATGGGCTAAGGTCGGGGACAGGGGTATCAATCGTAACCCCACAGATCAACATACTGTCTAAACTACACATTTGCATCAGGAATAGGAAGACCATTAGCTGGGACAGGGGCCTGAAATCACCCTCAAAGAAGGCCCCAATATCATCAAATTCCCATTTGCGGTGTCTGTAGCCAGCTCAAGAGTTGGCAAGAGAGAAAGTGTAGATGAAATTGAAAAAGGACTTTCTGCCCTTCTGAATACCACTCCAGTCCCTGACCCCAGATGTCACTTGGCTCTGTGTTGATTCAGTGGCATTTCATAAGCACAGATTCAGTCATCTGTTGTAGCTGCTACAATGCTGCCATTAAATATTTAGCTTTTCACTTACAGATGTTTAATTACAAAAAAATATACATGTTTTCTCTGTTTAAAAAGCCAATTTAGATTATCACCCCAGTCCTGGCCCCCTTTCCCACACAAGTGTGATCTAACACTTGTGCATGTTTGATATGCATGTTTCTAAACACTTCCCTTTGCATTTGTCAGTGAATAATTATGCCAAGAAAAAAATATACAAAATTAATTTTGTTGTTTTTATATGCAGTTTCCTGCTAGATATGTTGTTCTTCTAGTTCCCTTTTTCATTCAAAAACATAACTTAAACATCTTTCCAAGTCAGAGTATATAAGGCTACTCTCCATCTAATTTCTTTTTTTTTTTTTTTTTTTTTTGCGGTACGCGGGCCTCTCACTGCTGTGGCCTCTCCCGCTGCGGAGCACAGGCTCCGGACGCGCAGGCTCAGCGGCCATGGCTCACGGGCCCAGCCGCTCTGCGGCATGTGGGATCTTCCCGGACCGGGGCACGAACCCGTGTCCCCTGCATCGGCGGGCGGACTCTCAACCACTGCGCCACCAGGGAAGCCCCATCTAATTTCTTTTAACTCCCTAGGATTCAAGCACCTGGGATTATGTAGTCATCCCTTTCATGGACATTTTGGTCATTTCCTGTTTTGTGCTGCTATAAACAATGCTGCAGTTAGCGTTCTTACAACATAATAATTGTTATTAAAACCCTACAACAATAATTAGAGTCTCTTTGGCAATTGAAGGTCTTTCTGGTAGCTCCTAAAGCAAATTCCACCCAGTCAGCTGCTTACTTCTTAGAGTTGAGTATCCAGGCATTGCCAAATATCTCCCCCATTAAGGGTTGAAACACCAGCTTCCTGCCCACGCACTGCCTGTGAGTCCCACACATGGGAGATTCAGTTATATTAACTGCCATCCTCCTGTAAAACACGGACACCAATGGATTCTGTAAGGAAACACTGAGAGGAAGGGCAAGCAGGACTTACCAAGTTAAGAAGGTGTGAAGCAGGTTATTGTAGGCAAAGGAACAAGAGATGATCGAGGTGAAAAGGCCATGCCGGTAGTTTTCTCAAGGACAAGCCCTGACGTTTGTGCCTGGAAGTCTATAGAATTAAGGAGCCATTGGGCCCCGTTTTGAGTCCCTCCAATGCCTGTTTTAAGCCATCCACGAGCATCTCGGGTTGTCAGCACAGAATCTGTATTAGCTTCAGGCTGGGATGAAGTGCAGAGGAATCACAAGGGCAGGGTTGGTTTGAGAGTTCTTGCCTCCGTAGATTTCACTCACCAGGCACCTCACTTGCCTCACGCAATCTCTTACGGCAGGGCACAGACTGCAGCTATGCAATCAGAGCTTGAGCTGAACAGGTCTACTAAACAATCCTCCCTTGTCAATCAAGCTTAACAAGCAAATCTGCCAGTAGCACCTTTCTGCGAGTTTACTTGAAAGCATGTAGGTAAACCTTCCTTTTTTTTTTTTTTTTAAGGCCTCACTTTGTAAATGGTTATGGTTGCTCTCACAGTTAGTTTATTACCCTGGATATATAAACAGCGTTCTCAGGTTCACTCACTTCACTGTGATGGAAACATTCTAGCATTGGTTATTATTATTCCCAATAGAAGTGCTATTTCAAGGAGATGCCAAAATTGTTACCAGCTTCACTGTGTAGAAGTGAACAGGTGTGCAGTTTTTGTTTCAGTTCTTAGCAAAGTCTTAGAAAATAGAGTTGGAATAAGTATTGAAATAGGTACAGAATGTCCCTCTAGGTGGCTGTAGCCACCAGTCCTTAGGGCTTGGTCCAGTGGTCTCAAGTGTCCAATGTCCACACCACAGGACAGCGTGTGAGCATGCTTCTAACCACGTTCTCCCTGCCTCTTTTCACCCTTTCCTTCATGCCTTCCACAAGCCATTCCATGGAAAGCAAGGAGACTGGTAATGGGGCCTCAGCCTGTTGTGGGTACAGAGTGAACTCAAAGGGGGAATGTGTTGTTTGGTGAAAAACAGAGTTATTTTGGAATGAAACAAATTAAGAGTCTTAATCCAATCTCTGCCATTTACCTTTAGCAAGTGACTTCCTTTCTTTGAGATTTAGTTTCGTAACCTATAACATTTTGCTGTTTGCTTTTGGAGGTTGATTAAATATGATACTGTATATGAAGCATAGTGCCTAGCAGATAGTAGTCACTTTACAAAATGCAGATGCCATCACCAGCCTCTGGACTTTGGGAGTGAAGGGGTCCTCTGGAGTGAAGGTAAAAAGGGCGGGGAACCTTCCTTTTATTGTGTATCTATAGTCCAAACATTTACTTCATACTTAATAGTCATGACAGTACTGAGATCTAGGACACATTTAACCTAAGCCCTTGTTTGGTCATCGGTAAAACTGAAATAACAGCTTGTGTAGGCTCATAACGTCACATGATTAGTATCCACTGTACATCGAAACACACGTCGGCCCCCAGCACCACTCAAGGCAGATAACACGTGTACCTGATTAGTGAACGAGTCCCTTTTCTTCAAATAACATGAAATCAGTATTCATTTGTATATCCTCTGGCATTTAGTGCTGAAATAACCTCAAATTCATTCCTCTGTTTCTCCATCGATGACTATAAATATCTCAGTTTGCACATACAGAAGCCCAAGCTTATTTAGTTGTACTTATATATGGTTAAATCTTGTTGATGCTGTTTTGGATCCAGGGAACATGATACAAATTTAAGTTGCCAAATTAACTAGGATGTTGCTTGTTTCATGCCAACCGTAAAAGATTCTGTAAATATAAAATAAAGTAGACATTAGGCTGGTTTATTCTAAGAAGCCAAGATAATCTTCTCAAGGGACAGATTTCTTTTTGCTGTTAAGCCAGAGAGATTTCTAGATGTGTTTATAAAAAAGTGGGTATAGAAATTTTTGTCTGTGGAGTTTCTTTAGAGGAGCCATTAATCCCTCCCGAAAGAATGTGAATGTACAGTGACAGTTCTTATTGATCCTCAGGGTTAGTCTCTCAATATTCAATGGGAATATTTACTCATGAAGCTAAAAAAAAGATTTTAAAATAGTATTAATTCAGTATCTATATAAAAATACTTAGTAGGTCCAGGAAAAAATATATACACATAAAGTATAGCAAAATAGCAATCCCCATACTGTCAACACACATTTAGAATGTTTTAAAAATGCTTTCTGTATAAAGCAGAAACTAACACACCATTGTAAAGCAATTATACTCTAATAAAGGTGTTAAAAAAACAAATAAATAAAAATGCTTTCTAGAAACATATTCTTTTCTACATCAGCCATGAAAACATTTAGACCTTGGTTATCCTGCCACTGCGCTCTGGGGTTGCTATTTCCAGGGTCTCTTGGGGGCTGTGGTCATTTCCCAAGTGATCCCATTTCTGATCCTGACAGGAATCTTGCTGTTCAGTCTGATTTATTCAGCAAGATTTGTCACTGTGCATCACACAGAATAACTGGTCCTAAAAGTGGTGCATGTGTTTCAAGTCCACAGGAAGGAAATCACTTGCATTGTTTATAGACCCAGCACTGCAAGGGCCCAAGTGACTGTTTTCTTGGAACTCACCCATGCAGTCTCACAGCAAATGCTCCATAACTGTGGCTACAAAGTTGATTTTTCAGACTATCTTTCTTAGATGCATTTTCCCATATTGTTATGGGATGGCATTAGGGTTGTAATGAAGAAGGTGTATGTGGAGATCTGGTTCCTCACATCGCTGTCCTTGCCCACGTCAATGGTATTGACAATAGCAATCCTCATCCGCGTGGCATGGCATTATGGCAGGAGAGTTCCAAACTCAGTCCCAAGGCCCATAACCACTACTTGCCCCCTGTGTGAGCTTGGCAAGCCCTCTAAACTGCATCTCTTTTTTTTCTTATGTGCAAACAGAGGGATTCTGTTGGATGGTCTTTGAGATCCCTTCAGGTTCTGACATGTTCATGACCAATTTGAAATGATTCAGTATTAGGATTCCTCGGACTGCAGATGCTTAAAAGTAGGGAAATTTTCCTTCTGTAAATTTGTTGTACAGCTAGTTGACTCTAGCAGTGGATTCCATGAGCCATTCTTGTGATTTTCGATGCTGTCATTTAGTTTAACGTGGCCATATGTCTCACTTCATCAAGTTGGCATTCAGAATGAAGTTACATTCTATTTACTGTTCAAATTAAATGACTTGTGCTTCCATCCTGCTTAATGCAAGAGAAGTTTTCTCCCCTCGACCTAGTCTTCTGTCTGAGTAGAGTCCCCTAATCCCAAGGCCTGCTTACTCAGTTTAAGGGGAACGTCCTCAGAGCTATTGCCTTGAGGAGAGAAACTTGGAGAACATGCTTAGTCAGCCATGGAACCCTATTCTTTCTGAATGTTGGGGTTATGGCCGCTACGTAGGATTATTGTTGAAACATGAGCACATTGGATCTAGAAAGATTTTAAGTGCTAGCCATACACTGTCCCCAGAACCAGCTCCCTTCTCTGTCCCCAGGGCTTGCCCCATTTCCCGTTTCAAGTTAAGTGTCATTGTAACAAGGTGGTTTTCCCTTGAAAACAAAGACAGATAGTACAAGCCAAGATATTAAACTATTTAAATTTTTCTCGTGTGCACAAATGAAGGTCAACAGAGCTCAGTGGCAATAAGACCTACCTTGGCTATAAGAAAACCTAGAGTTCTAGCTCTTTCTTGGTCATTACATGTAACAACTACTGTGAAAAAAGAGGAGACATCATAGGAAAACATAATTTCTACACTGATTTTTTTTTTGTTGTTGTTGTTGTTGTTTGCGGCACGCGGGCCTCTCACTGTTGTGGCCTCTCCCGTTGCGGAGTACAGGCTCCGGACGCACAGGCTCAGCGGCCATGGCTCATGGGCCCAGCCGCTCCACGGCATGTGGGATCTTCCCGGACCGGGGCACGAACCCGTGTCCCCTGCATCGGCAGGCGGACTCTCAATCACTGTGCCACCAGGGAAGCCCTCTACACTGATTTTTAATGAAAGAATAGAAGCTTGACAGAGTAAAGACCATCCCAGGCGGAATGAACAACACAGGCAGAAGAAGACATGTAGACTTCAGCCTGGCCTGAGCTCAGGAAGCATGTCAGGAAGTGGAAAGATCTAAAGCTGAAAAAAAAAAATGCATTGAGGACAGATCATGGAGCTCTCCTTTAAACCTGAACTTTACCCTTTATGGGTAAGCCATAGGCAGTTTTGAATGATTTTAAGGAAGGAATTGATGTGGTCTGATTTGATCTTAAGATAATCTTGGCAGTAAGAGCATGGCTTCTATTTTCAGGGAACTTGCTGTACAAGAGCAAGCTAATATTTAAAACCTTAAATACTGACTTTTTACTACCTTTTGATATTTTAACATTTATTAAGATCTTGCAATGTGCCAGATTCGATGTTAAGTCCTTTTGAATGCATTATCTCATTTAATCCTCCCAAGAATTTTAGGGAAAGATTCTGTAATTATCCCTATTTTACATGCAGAGAACCCAAACATTAGAGTCTGGGTAAATTGCCCAAGTGTATCTAATGAGTAAGAGCCTGCATTTAAACTCAGACTATTTGGTTCCACAACACTAGTTTGAACCACCAGGGCAGTGATCTTTAATCCTGGCTGCACACTAGAATCACCAGGGGAACTTAAAAACAAAACACACTGATGCCCAGAATTCTCAAGTAAACCATAATTTCTGGGGTCAGGGTCTTGACATCACATACAGGGTTGTGATTGACTAAACTAGACTATATTGTCAACTTAGCATACACTGAATAGTCATAAACATCTATATCAAACATCTGTACCATAAACATCTGTACAAAATCATAAATTAAAAAAAGAACCACTGAATAGCAAAATCACAGGATATGAAGACTTCCAATGTTTTTTCCAGTTTTACTCTGACAAAGAAAAACTATGGCCTTCCTCTTTTTCTTAAGACTGGCAGGCAGCCAGAAGGAAGATCAAAGAGGGTAGGGGTAAAAAGGAAAAGGTGACAGAGGAGTATCAAGAAAGGAAGGAAGAGAGAAGCTGAAACTGGGGTTGTTGAAGTAACAAGACACTATCTACAGATGAACGGTCGGTAATATCAAAGGTATATTTGCAGAATGTTTCCTTTCAGTAATTGTACAAAGACTCCCTTGCCATTACAAAGCATTTTTATTCTTGGCAGATTGAAGAATGTTTTACTAACTAAATGCATCCCAGTAATATTCAGAGCTTAGGTCCAACATAATCATAAGTTGCCTTGTTATTACAGAGGTAAGCAGCCCCATTTAATAACATACTAAATGTATTATTCATTTATGTAACTCAGACCCAGGGATTGCTGCTGGGATGAAAATTGAACCATTCTGTAATGCAGATGTGTGCTTACTTGAGTAAATGAACTCTGTATTTCTGCACAATTTTCTTCTAAATTTCGGGGACTGGTCTGGTAGGGCTAATGTGATGCCATTTTCATCCAGGAAATAAAATGGTTTCAGAATGGTTTTTAATGAGCATTTTTTAAAAATTACCAACAGTCTTCTCTGTGGCAGAATCCCAGAGGGATGGATTCGTGCTTTGGGTTTAAGCAGGACTCCTGCTGCTGCAGGATTCCGGGAAGCCTGTGGCGATGATTTGTCAGAACAGCGACAAACAAAAGGAATGTTCTCTAGCTGATGATTCCACTGGTGATGGTGAGCCCATGCCTTCATAGCTGCTCACCAAGGTAGAGTCACAGGTGTGCTTGGATGCTAAGTGATTAAAAATTATAAGCTGCCTTTAATTTGCATAGTGCCACGCAGGGAGTTTCTGATGCACGTTTCTGATACACGCAGTGAGTTTAACTCACTGGGATGCCGTAATTACCGTGTGACATTGCTGGTCATTTTCTGCTACCATTGCTGGTAACAGAATGTCACCATTCTCCAGTGTCTGTACGGTATTTTTCTCCTTTCCTATCTGCGCTTATTTTCTTTCACATCAGCGTACAGTCATAAGCATCTACAATGGACTTTTCAAAATACCAGATGGGGTGATGTTCAAGATGCTCAGATAGGACAATGACCTATCAGAATGAGTAGGGATCTTAGTGCGGGAGCAGGGTTTGCGAGGTTTCCTGGTGTTCTAGGTATTAACCCATTTGCTTCTGGATTGCCAGGAGAAGCAGGGACTCCAAGGATAGGGGTCAGCATAGTTGGGTTGGTGGGTGAGATGCTTGAAGGGTTTCGGGCAGTGGTAAGACCCAACTGTTAGGCAGATATTTCCACATTTAACCTCGTACAGTCATCCCAGTGTGAACCTCCTGATTATCAGCCTTGCATGTCTGGGGCACAAGGATGCTCTCTAGGAGCTTAAAGTTCACAGTCACACAGGAAGAAAATCATAAAAGGCATAAATGACTCCTATCAAGTAAATCATAAGGATTCCTCTGAGAGCTTAGAGGACATATCTCACTCCAGTTAAAGAGGCAGTAGAGTGCAGTGGTAAAGAGTACATATATTCTAGAGACAAATTATCTAGGGTCCTAACTGTGTGGTCTTGAGAAAACTAGTTAAGTTCTATGAATCTTAATTTCATCTGTATATTGGGAATAATAATACTTTCGTTATTAGGGATATTCTGAAGGCAAATCACTCTCTAAATATGAACTTCTTATGATTTTACTATCATAGTCAGAAAAAGACAGGAGGTAAGCTGCCACTTAAAGTGTGGATAAGGGAGATTGGTTCAAGATGGCAGAGTAGAAGGACATGCTCTCACTCCCTCTGGTGAGAGCACCAGAATCACAACTAACTGCTGACCAGTCGTTGAAAGGAAGAGACTGGAACTCACCAAAAAAGATACCCCACATCCAAAGACAAAAGAGAAGCCACAGTGAGATGGTAGGAGGGGCACAATCACAATAAAATCAAATCCCATAACTGCTGGGTGGGTGACTCACAAACTGGAGAACACTTATACCACAGAAGTCCACCCACTGGAGTGAAGGTTCTGAGCCCCACGTCAGGCTTCCCAACCTGCACGTCCGGCAATGGGAGGAGGAATTCCTAGAGAATCAGACTTTGAAGGCTATCAGGATTTGATTGCAGGACTTTGACAGGACTGGGGGAAACAAAGACTCCACTCTTGGAGGGCACACACAAAGTAGTGTTCACATCGGGACCCAGGGGGAGGAGCAGTGACCCTATAGAAGAGTGAACTAGACCTACCTGCTAGTGTTGGAGGGTCTCCTGCAGAGGTGGGGGGTGGCTGTGTCTCACCGTGATGACAAGGGCACTGACAGCAGAAGTTCTGGGAAGTACGCCTTGCTTGAGCCCTCCCAGAGTCCGCCATTAGCCCCATCAAAGAGCCCAGGTAGGCTCCAGTGTTGGGTAGCCTCAGGCCAAACAACCAACAGGGAGTGAACCCAGCCCCAACCATCAGCAGACAAGTGGATTAAAGTTTTACTGAGCTCTGCCCACCAGAGCAACAGCCAGCTCTACCCAATACCAGTCCCTCCCATCAGGAAACTTGCTCAAGCATCTTAGATAGCCTCATCCACCAGAGGACAGACAGCAGAAGCAAGAAAAACTACAATCCTGCAGCCTGTGGAACAAAAACCACATTCACAGAGAGATAGACAAGATGAAAAGGCAGAGGGCTATGTACCAGATAAAGGAACAAGATAAAGCCCCAGAAGAACAACTAAAAGAAGTGGAGATAGGCAACCTTCCAGAAAAAGAATTCAGAATAATGATACTGAAGATGATCCAGGACCTCAGAAAAAAGAATGGAGGCAAAGACAGAGAAGATGCAAGAAATGTGTAACAACACCTAGAAGAATTAAAGAACAAACAAACAGATGAACAATACAATAACTGAAATGAAAACTACACTAGAAGGAATCAAGAGCAGAATAAATGAGGCAGAAGAACGGATAAGTGACCTGAAAGACAGAATGGTGGAATTCGCTGCTGTGGAACAGAATAAAGAAAAAAGAATGAAAAGAAATGAAGACAGCCTAGTAGACCTCTGGGACAACGTTAAAGGCAACAGCATTCACATTATAGGGGGCCCCAGAAGGAGAAGAGAGAGAGAAAGGACCTGAAAAAATATTTGAAGAGATTATAGTCGAAAACTTCCCTAACATGGGAAAGGAAATAGCCACCCAAATCCAGGACATGCACAGAGTCCCATACAGGGTAAACCCAAGGAAAACACACCAAGACACTTAGTAATCAAATTGGAAAAAATTAAAAACAAAGAAAAATTATTGAAAGCAGCAAGGGAAAAACGACAAATAACATACAAGGGAACTCCCATAAGGTTAACAGCTGATTTCTCAGCAGAAACTCTACAAGCCAGAAGGGAGTGGCATAACATATTTAAAGTGATGAAAGGGAAGAACCTACAACAACGATTACTCTACCTGGCAAGGATCTCATTCAGATTCAATAGAGAAAACAGTTACAGACAAGCAAAAGCAAAGAGAATTCAGCACCACCAAACCAGCTCTACAACAAATGCTAAAGGAACTTCTCTAAGTAGGAAACACAAGAGAAGAACAGGACCTACAAAAACAAATCCAAAACAGTTAAGAAAATGATAATAGGGACATACATATCAATAATTATCTTAAACATGAATGGATTAAATGCTCCAACCAAAAGGCACAGGCTCGCTGAATGGATACAAAAAAAAACCCCATATGTATGCTGTCTACAACAGACCCACTTCAGACCTATGGACACATACAGACTGAAAGTGAGGGGATAGAGAAAGATATTCCATGCAAATGGAAATCAAAAGAAAGCTGGAGGAGTGATACTCATATCAGATAAAATAGACTTTAAGATAAAGAATGTTGCAAAAGACAAGGAAGGACACTACATAATGATCAAGGGATCAGTCCAAGATGATATAACAATTCTAAATATATATGCACCCAACGTTGGAGCACCTCAATACATAAGGCAACTGCTAACACCTGTAAAAGAGGAAATCAACAGTAACACAATAATAGTGGGGAACTTTAACACCTCACTTACACCAATGGACAGATGATCCAAACAGAAAATTAATAAGGAAACACAAGCTTTACATAACACAATAGACCAGATAGATTTAATTGATATTTATAGGACATTCGATCCAAAAAACAGCAGATTACACTTTCTTCTCAAGTGCACATGGAACATTCTCCAGGATAGATCACATCTTGGGTCACAAATCAAGCCTAAGTAAATTTAAGAAAATTGAAATCATATCAGGCATCTCTTCTGACTACAACACTATGAGATTAGAAATCAGTTACAGGGAAAAAAACGTAAAAAACACAGACACATGGAGGCTAAACTATACATTACTAAATAGCCAAGAGATCACTGAAGAAATCAAAGAGGAAATCAAAAAATCCCTAGAGACAAATGACAATGAAAACACCATGATCCAAAACCTATGAGATGCAGCAAAAGCAGCTCTAAGAGGGAAGTTTATAGCAATACAAGCCTACCTCCAGAAACAAGAAAAATCTCAAATAAACAATCTAACCTTACACCTAAAAAACTAGAGAAAGAAGAACAAACAAAACCCAAAGTTAGCAGAAGGAAAGAAATCATAAAGATCAGAGCAGAAATAAATGAACTAGAAACAAAGAAAACAATAGCAAAGATCAATAAAACTAAAAGCTAGTTCTTTGAGAAGATAAACAAGGTAGATAAACCATTAGCCAGACTCATCAAGAAAAAAAGGGAGAAGACTCAAATCAATAGAATTAGAAATGAAAAAGGACAAGTAACAACTGACACTGCAGAAATACAAAGGATCATGAGAGATTACTACAAGCAACTATATGCCAATAAAATGGGCAACCTGGAAGAAATGGACAAATTCTTAGAAAAGCGCAACCTTCTGAGACTGAACTAGGAAGAAATAGAAAATATAAACAGACCAATCGCAAGCACTGAAATTGAGATGATTAAAAATCTTCCAACAAAAAAAAGCCCAGGACCAGATGGCTTCACAGGCGAATTCTCTCAAACATTTAGAGAAGAATTAACACCTCTCCTTCTCAAACTCTTCCAAAATATAGCAGAGGGAGGAACACTCCCAGACTCATTCTACGAGGCCACCATCACCCTGATACCAAAGCCAGACAAAGATGTCACAAAGAAAGAAAACTACAGACCAATATCACTGATGAACATAGTTGCAAAAATCCTCAACAAAATGCTAGCAAACAGAATCCAACAACACATTAAAAGGATCATACTGCATGATCAAGTGAGATTTATCCCAGGGATGCAAGGGTTCTTCAATATACGCAAATCAATCAATGTGATACACCATATTAACAAACTGAAGAATAAAAACCATATGATCATCTCAATAGATGCAGAAAAAGCTTTTGACAAAATTCAACACCCACTTATGATACAAACTCTCCAGAAAATGGGCATAGAGGGAACCTACCTCAACATAATAAAGGCCATATATGACAAACCCACAGCAAACATCATTCTCAATGGTGAAAAACTGAAAGCATTTCCTCTAAGATCAGGAACAAGACAAGGATGTCCACTCTCACCAGTATTATTCAACGTAGTTCTGGAAGTCCTAGCCATGGTAATCAGAGAAGAAAAAGAAATTAAAAAATACAAATTGTAAAAGAAGAAGTAAACCTGTCACTGTTTGCAGATGACATGATACTATACATAGAGAATCCTAAAGATGCCACCAGAAAACTACTAGAGCTAACCAATGAATTTAATAAAGTTTCAGGATACAAGATTATTGCACAGAAATCTCTTGCATTTCTATACAGTAATGATGATAAATCTGAAAGAAAAATTAAGGAAACACTCCCATTTACCATTGTAACCAAAAGAATAAAATACCTAAGAATAAACCTACCTAGGGAGACTAAAGAACTGTATGCAGAAAACTATAAGACACTGATGAAAGAAATTAAAGATGATACAAATAGATGGAGAGATATACCGTGTTCTTGGATTGGAAGAATCAGTATGGTGAAAATGACTCTACTACCCAAAGCAATCTACAGATTCATTGCAATCCCTATCAAATTATCAATGGCATTTTTTACAGAACTAGAACAAAAAATCTTAAAATTTGTATGGAGACACAGAAGACACCGAATAGCCAAAGCAGTCTTGAGGGAAAAAAATAGAGCTGGAAGAATCAGACTCCTTGACTTCAGACTATACTACAAAGCTACAGTAATCAAGACAATATGGTCCTGGCATAAAAACAAATATAGCTCAATGGAACATGATAGAAAGCCCAAAGATAAACCCACGCACCTATGGTCAACTAGTCTATCACAAAGGAGGCAAGGGTATACAATGGAGAAAAGACAGTCTCTTCAATAAGTGGTGCTGGGAAAACTGGATAGCTACATGTAAAAGAATGAAATTAGAACACTCCCTAACACCATACACAAAAATAAACTCAAAATGGATTAGAGACCTAAATGTAAGACCGGACACTCTAAAACTGTTAGAGGAAAACATAGGAAGAACACTCTTTGACATAAATCACAGCAAGATCTTTTTTGACCCACCTCCTAGAGTAATGATAATGAGAACAAAAATAAACAAATAGGACCTAATGAAACTTAAAAGCTTTTACACAGCAAAGGAAACTGCAAACAATATGAAAAGACAACCCTCAGAATGGGAGAAAATATTTGCAAATGAATCAGCAGACAAAGGATTAATCTCCCAAGTATATAAACAGCTCATGCAGCTCAATATTAAAAAAACAAGCAACCCAATCCAAAAATGGGCAGAAGACCTAAACAGACATTTCTCCAAAGAAGACATACAGATGACCAAGAAGCACATGAAAAGCTGCTCAACATCACTAATTATTAGAGAAATGCAAATCAAAACTACAATGAGGTATCACCTCACACCAGTTAGAATGGCCATCATCAGAAAATCTACAAACAACAAATGCTGGAGAGGGTGTGGGGAAAAGGGAACCCTCTTGCACTGTTGGTGGGAATGTAAATTGATACAGCCACTATGGAGAACAGTATGGAGGTTCCTTAAAAAACTAAAAATTGGGGCTTCCCTGGTGGTGCAGTGGTTGAGAGTCCGCCTGCCGATGCAGGGGACGCTGGTTCGTGCCCCTGTCTGGGAAGATCCCACATGCCGTGGAGCGGCTAGGCCTGTGAGCCATGGCCGCTGAGCCTGCGCGTCCCTAGCCTGTGCTCCGCAACGGGAGAGGCCACAACAGTGAGAGACCCGTGTACCCAAAAAAAAAAAAAAAAACACCTAAAAATTGAATTACCATATGACCCAGCAATCCCACTACTGGGCATATACCCAGAGAAAACCATTATTCAAAAAGAGACATGCACCCCAATGTTCCTTGCAGCACTATTTACAATAGCCAGGCCATGGAAGCAACCTAAATGCCAATTGAAGGACGAATGGATAAAGAAGATGTGGTACATATATACAATGGAATATTACTCAGCCATAAAAAGGAACGAAATTGTGTCATTTGTAGAGACGTGGATGAATCTAGAGACTGTCATACAGAATGAAGTAAGTCAGAAAGAGAAAAACAAATATCGTACATTAACGCATATATGTGGAACGTAGAAAAATGGTACAGATGAACCGGTTTTCAGGGCAGAAATTGAGACACAGATGTAGAGAGCAAACGTATGGACACCAAGGGGGAAAGCAGCAGGGGGAGTGAGTAGTGGTGTGATGAATTGGGAGATTGAGATTGACATATATACACTAATATATGTAAAATGGATAACTAATAAGAACCTGCTGTATAAAAAAATAAATAAAATTCAAAAAATAAAATAAAGTGTGGGTACGTTTTAGGCAGCTGATAAGGCATACAGGAGGACATGGAAGCAGAAAGAACAAAAGAAAGGAAGTACTTTCAAGAGGGTGGAAAAGAGAAGTTTGGCAGAATGAGCTAGTTGGGAAGAAAGAGTCCAGAAAAGTAAAACAAAGGCTTCTTTCGCAAGATCAGAGGATTTTTGACTTGTCCTAAAGAAAGTGGAATCCATGAAGGTTGTGAACAGGTAGGATAAATAATAATGTTAAATAAAAATAATTGACAGCATTTCATAAGCACTTGCTAATTGTCAGGGGCGTTTTAAGTGGTCTGTGTACATTAATCCATTTCATCCTTAGAACTGCCCTGTGAGGTGAGCTTCATATTAATAACTGGCCTCGCAGTGATCCACAGTGTTCAAAGCACTTTCCCAGACAGTATTTAATTTTATTTTCTCAACCTTGCTTTTAGGTAGTCATTCTAGAGATTTAGGGACAGAGAAAGGACTTTGGCTAGATTTGAAGGGGTTGGAAAATAATAGTCTGCAGGCCTGCACACTACCAGATTTTGTAAATAAAGTTTTATTAGAATCCAGATGCAATCATTCTTTCGTGCACTATGTCCACTTTTGTTTTACAACCAAAGAGCTAAATACTTGTGATAAAAACTATATAACCTACAAAGCTAAAACATTTACTCCCTTTTATGTAAAAAGTTTTGTCAACTCCTGGTCTAGAAGAATGGAAAGACCTTGGACTTTGATTGCTTCCATTGTGAGCTCTACCAATAACTTCAAGCAGGTAGACTTGAGAAATCAAATACATGAATACACAAAGCTGTTGCTGTGGACTCCACACAAAAAAAGATCATGAATAGATAACACTGAACCTCAGAAGTCTTAAAGGTTAGTTGTTTAAAACCCACAGATTCTAATTTACTCTGAATCTGATTAATTGTATAGGATAAATTTGTAGGATAATTCTTTTTCTTTTTTCTTCTTATTAAAGCTAAAACAAGAAGAAAAAAGCAAAACAGTTGGAAGAATTTACTTATCTGTTGACTGAAGTCTCCTTAATGTGAGGTTTCAACTGTTTCGGCAGTATAACTCCTCATGAGATATTGACTAAAAACTATCAAATTTAGCCAACTTTCTGCACTGTACCATTAGTACAGCATCTTGTATGGTATCTACTGTTGAGGCATATAATGCGTAAGAGTCTGTTCTTTCTCCGAACTACACATTCCTTTGCAATATCTATTACTCATTCTAACCCTTAATTATATAGCCTTTGAAGTATCTCCTAGATTATCCATGTATATCTTTTCAGCTAGATTATAAATTTATTGAGGGCAAGGAAGGACCATGTCTTCTACTGCTGCTATGCATTTCCCACAGCTCCAAAGTGAATTGATTTGATTCATCGATTAACTAAATAAATAAAAGCAGAAAATTAAAATGTTAATAATAGATACAGTGTGTTCGTATGACGATTTGGCTCTCTGTTGGGTACTTTCTATGAATAAACTGTAATCTTCAGAGCAACAGGAAAGGTAGTTATTGATAGCCCTCAAGACTAAGCAGAAGGTTCAGCTTCAAAAGTTGGGAGTGGGGCTTCGCTGGTGGTGCAGTGGTTGAGAATCTGCCTGCCAATGCAGAGGACACAGGTTCGAACCCTGGTCTGGGAAGATCCCACATGTCGCAGAGCACCTGGGCCCGTGAGCCACAACTGCTGAGCCTGCGCATCTGGAGCCTGTGCTCCGCAACAGGAGAGGCCACGACAGTGAGAGGCCCGCACACCGCAATGAAGAGTGGCCCCCGCTCGCCGCAACTAGAGAAAGCCCTCGCACAGAAACGAAGACCCAACACAGCCAAAAATAAATAAATAAAAATTTATTTAAAAAGTTAGGAGTGATCCAAATTATCATGAGCGGGATTACAATTTGACCTTCTTTTTTTCCATTTAGGTATAGAAAGGTGGTTTCCAATAACTGCACTGATGGGGTGAGAGAACAGTACACGGCCAAACCACAGAAGTGCCCAGGGAAGGCCCCGCGGGGGCTCCGGATCGTCACCGCTGATGGAAAGCTGACAGCGGAACAAGGGCACAATGTTACTCTCGTGGTGCAGCTGGAAGAGGTAGGACCGAGGCCCGTCTCCCCTCTACCTTCTAGAGGCAGTGATTTTTCCTAAGGAGTCATGGCTCCCTTTACATGTCTTTTTGTCTTGGTTTACATATATATATATTCTTTTTTAATTTTAAATTTTGTTTAAAATTTTTATTCTACTTTTAGTTCCTTGGTTTATGTTGTTGTTATCATTTCACTTTCTCTGACACATTTCTTCAATTATTTTAATTTCATTGTAAGTTGTTCTTCTCTCACTGAATCTCTCACTTGCTGGGCATTCTCTTTGGATTTAACCTTGCCTTGTTGGCACTTTTAGCAAAATGTATTCTCAGAATACCTCAATGATATTCCTGTAATAACTTAACACACATACATACTGAACTAATCTAAAAGCTGCTAATGCTGTCTTCTCTTAACCTGAAGTCTTGGCTTTTCTTTCTAAAGGCAACATCCTGGTCATACATACAGCATCAAGGCCAATCGAACATAATTGAGTATAATTTCTTTGACAATTAATAGGTTTATTTTTTAATAACACCTCAGGGATATTATAAGCATCAGTTATTATTTGCCAAATTATGATTGTCTGAAATTTATGAGTATTTAGATGGTAGGATAAGATGACATTTATGTTATATATTTTAGAATGTACACAGGTGTGTTTGTCATCTTGTAAATGAGGAAGATGATCTCTAAAGGATAAACACTTTCATAAAATTATCTCAATTATTAAATCAGATATGCTACCTTCAACCATGTTTTCTGAATACCTAAAATATGGCCAACACTGTGCTAGGCCTTGTGAATACAATGGGATTTTAAAAGTTCGTAATGACACCAGGATGAAGATATACAACACTGACTTACCCCATCCTCTTCTGATAGCCCAGTGGCTCTCAGCCTTTAATATGCATAGGAATTACCTGGTGGGCATGTTAAAACAGTTTCCTGGGCTCCATCGCCAAAGATTGATGCAGTAGGTTGAGGTAGGACCCAGGAGTATGCATTTCTAACAAGGTGATAGGTTACGTATCATGCTTCAAGAAAAGAAAAAAAAAAAAAAAAGAAGGAAACAAGGGCAACATCAAGAGGGATAGACCAGTCTGAGAGGTTCTAGAGTGTGACTTGAAGGGGAAAAGATGAAGCAGTTAGGATTACATTGTCAGGTTTACTCAAAATACTTAGTATGTTAATCCCTGTAGAAAAAACTGTGAACTAAATGAGTTTGCAACCCTGGCTCTGATGATGCTGTTGCTTTTAGTTCAAGGACCACTTAGAAAACCACTACTCTAACCTAATACTCTTTTCTACTATCCCCTTAATAAGTGCCTTTTAACCATACTCAGTTTTCTAAATACTAATGGTCCCCAAAGTTCTTCAGTTGGAACTAGGAAGAGATGGGCCAATTTAGACCAATTGGAGTTGCTTGCATTTCACAGAAATAAATTTATGGGGACTTCTGCCTGAGGCTATGACAGACTAGCTTGCTGCAAACCAGATATTTATGTATTATTTAGAGCAAGAGTGAGAGAGAGAGTGGGAAAGAGAGAGGCAGGCATACACACAGAAGGAGAAAGAGGATTTGAGAAGCTACAGTTCTTTTCTTGAGAGATGGAAAATTCATTGTCATGAGTCTAACATTTTATGCTGTATTTCCCCTCAAGAACCTTGCCAATTCATACATCATACTGCATAAGAGGTCAGATTTTCAGATTCCAGATTTCAGAGATTCTCACCTTTCTTTCAGAAGGTGAGGTGAAAAGTGTTGGCTAAACATCTGTTGGTGGACTTACAAGCCTGGGAAGATAGAGGTTGGACTTCAGGGTTACCAAGTCAGCTGGGACTGATGATGTCAAAACACAGAGAGAAGGAAAGCATAGAGAAGTCATAGAATATTCTGTGTCTTTTGTTCCCTTGAGTTATTTGACAATATCTGAGGGATACAGACAAAATAGAAAGTAGTCAGTTAAGAGGATGTGAAGTCAAACATAGGTTTTAGAAGTATTACATTTGGGGGAGATAAAAAATGTGAGGTTAGGGACTATCAAGAGGAAAGCCCTGATGAACGATCCCAGACTAGGTTCTGGAGACTTCTGGAAAGCTCTATGCTAGGAGTAAGGACAAAACAGAATTAGACCAGACTCTCTACACCCTGAAATCACAACTGACATTTGAAGGGCTAGAGTGATTTCCCCGCATTTTAAATGTCTGTCAGAAGCTATAACAAATCCTCCTTAGGAAAATAACATACATCAGAGGCCTTCCTTGTTTTTTGCCTATAAAAGTTGGGGTGTTTACATAATTACAGATATATCAAGAAACAGGACCAAGAACAGGAACAAAGCAACAGAGGAAAGAACAGTTGCCTGAGATATGATTAATAGGTTTATGAATATGGGATAAGATATAAAATTTAACCCCACAGCAGTCATCAATAGGAGGCAGTAAGCATTTGGAAGTTATAGAAAATAAAGATATCATTACTGATGTTGATCAACATCAGCATGAAGAAATGCCAGTTCACATATAAACTGGAATAGCATCCAACGATAAGCTACTGCTACACACAGAAATGTGAATGAATCTCACAGCTGATATTGAGCTAAAGAAATCAGACTGAAAAAAATGCATATTATGTGAGCCTACTTAATTAATCTGCAAAAAATAGGCAAAACTGATTGATGGTGATAGAAATGAGAATAATTATCACCTTTGAAGGGGGAATGGAAGGGAGCATTTTGGTGGTATTAGCAATTTTCAATTTCTTGGTGATTAATAAATACATTCACTTTGTAAAATTCAAGTTGTGTATTTAACGATATGCATATTTTTATGTGTACTATATTCCACAAAAAGCTTACTTAAAAATCACTTTAGAAATTCAAATAAAACACTTAGTATTTAGGTCATTAAACAAGAAGGGAAAAGAAAACTGTTAGGGAGGGATTCATTTTCCAGGCCAATCCTATATCCTATGATGAAGGTGAAGGTACCTTTCCCAGAGACATAAGGAACCTCATTATGATACTCAGAAGAACATCATCTTTTGAAGCAGCAGATGTCAATGCTGGAGCAGGATTCAGAATTTAGATTTTTATTTCCTTTTGAAGAATACAGTAGAGCAAGATCTGAAACAAGAAATCAGGCCTGGTCAACTCCAACCTCTGTACAGCCTCCAGGGACAGAGGCCAGGCTCTCATCTGTTCAATGTTGCTTTCCATGTAACCAAGATGATCAGGCGTCTCAAACTTGGCTGGGTGATGTGGGAACAGATTGGGGAATCTGGTTCTAAGATGTGTAAATTCATGCCTTCTGGGCACAAAAAGAGGGAAAAAAATAACGAGTGAGTTCATTCCACACAAATGGGCAAAGCTACAGCAGCAGGGATGAGTCTGCTGCCTGCACCTGTCAGAATTGGCCCCTTGATGCTCTTGCCTCCTAGTACAAAGCACCAAGCCCTAAGGACTGTCCCCATGTCAAGAGGCCCTGGAGACCTCACATTTGATTGTGAGATCCTGTGCTAATGAGTCACAAGCTCGCCTTACAGAAACAACCTCAGTTTCTCTATTAATCTCTGGATTATATACGTAGGCATGGCTGAGGTGTGTGATAAACAGTGCAGAATACAGGACAACAGAGTGTCTCAGAGAAGCTGAGGAGCACTGAAACTCGACACGATAATGGCTCAGATGTCCACCATTGACTGAGCACTAACTATGGCCCAGTCTATGAGTCTTTCATGGATTGTCTCGTTTAGATCCCACTGCAGCCCTATGCGAGTAAGTATTGATATTATCATTATTTTATAGATGGCACAGCCGAAGCACAGAAAGGCAGATAACTCACCTAAGATCACACAGCTACTAAGTCATGGAGCCAGGAGTCAAATCCAGGATCTATGTTCTCCTGCCTTTCCACTGCTTCTCTATGGCGGAAATAACCATTTTCTGGCAAAGAACTTCATGTGTTTCCTAAGGCTCTCTAGAGACACTTGGCAGGAGTAACAAAGATCACGGGTAGAAAGAACAGGCAAAATTACCTACGCCCAAGCCAGTCGGCGCTGTGGCTGCTGCTGTATTCTTAGACATTCGTCAACATGTAAATCAAGAGTTTCCTCCTGGATTTTCTGAGAATATTCATGGCTTGAGATCAGCTTGTTGAAAACCATTTCAGCAAAGAGAGAGGCCAAATCCTCCTCTTTGCAATTTATTGAATGGCTACAGTGTATCTAGTGCTGTTTTATCCACTCTAAAGAGTGCTGGAAAACATAGAATATGAACGCAGTACTCAAGGACTTTAACATCCATGTATACCAAACTTCTCCTGAGTCTTAGGTTATGAATTAGGTTATAATATTGCTAAATTCAATTTAAAACCCAAACAAATAAAAACTCCTGACATGTGCTACTGGTAATACATGGGTTCTCTACATCCTCCTTAAAATTTCTATGAGTTCACTTCTCATTTGAATTTGTTGCTCCTGAATTTACTTTGAATAGAGTATCTGATTTACCCCCATACCTAGTGCCAGTTCTTTATAACTATAGGGATATTAATACCATGCTTCTGATTCCCCTAAAGCAGCAAGTCCTCCAGGCGCCAAAGGGACCAAGAAGTCCCTGCTACATTTTGATATGACACCGTAGTGTGATTAATGAGATGTGGGCAGAAGACTCTCCAAGCCAGTACAATATTTTATCATCCTGTGTCTCATGGTTTATTCCTCGTTCAAGTTTCTCCTCTAGACTTATCTTCTGTCTGCGAGGCTAGGTTGGACTGGGGACTGTTGCAACCCCCCCCCCCCGCCTTTCTTTGTCCCCAGTTATTTACATACAAACCCCTCCATGTAGGCTCCATCTCCTATGCGTCTCAACTAAAGCATTAGAGACCTGAGGACTGAACCGTTCCACCAACTAGTTAGATATGTGTGTTTATTTGTTCTTCAACAAATATTTTACTGAGTTACAATTTTATGTCATGTACTTTTCATTTATGAGTGGACATATTTCAGCTTGTGGAACTACATGTTTTTGGGTTAACTAGGACCTCTGCTGTATCAAGTTTTAAGTAAAAATCTAAACACACAAAATGGAAAATACTAAATATTTTGTATTCATTCAAAACAAAATTAATTTACTTAATTAAATTATAATAATGATCTACATTAGATTATCATAGATATCTATATTACTGATCTATAATAGCAGTCATCCTTTTTTGGCATCTCAATAAATGATCAATATTATTAAGATAGGAATCATATCCTGCCTGGTTGCAGCTCTAGCATCTCTGCTTACCATGCCTACAATAGTGATAGGAACTCAATAAATGTGTGTGGATTTGGATAGGCTTCCCCAAGGAGTGTAGAGATAAAGTCTAAACTTAAAAGGAAAAAGACTCTTAAAATTTGGATAACATCCCAAACATGTTAAAGTCTTCATCTGAAATCCAGATCCCTTCCTTTAGTCTGTTCTAGTGCATGTCCTAATTCTGACATAAGAATATCAATGAAAACCTTGCTAAAACCAGAGCAAAGAAGAGAACTTCTTATTGACTGAAGATAATCAAAGGCTAAGTACACTGATGCCAACTTGTAACTCCATGTACGATAGGATGTGCGTGAGCCAAAATTTTGCAGATTTGACAAATGCAGGAAATGGAATCCCTTTTTGTAAATAGCATGTGAGCCCACCCCCACATCTAGGTGACACAATGACATCATAACACAAGTCCTTCAAAATCCTACAGCTTGGTTACTCAGAGAACCGCATAATTCTATTGAAGTTGATGAAAAGCTCCCGTGTCGGGAACCCCATCCCTACTGCTTTGAGGATTCTCTCCAAATTTACCATAATAAAAGAATCTTCATGAGAAGCAACAAGGCAAAGGAGCCAGTCTTGCTTCCATCCCAGACTCACTCATTATGGCAGATCCAAGAACACACACACATGCACACACACACTCACACTCACACTATGCATTTATACATCACTGTTTTCTTAAGGACAAAGAACATTGATCCAGGAACCAACCAAGAAGGGAGAGGAGGAATCCATGAAGTCGTGTTTAGGAAGCCGAACATTTTACATTTACGACACCTGAATTTTAGGAAACCAATCGACGGTGTTTTGCAGTGAGACCCCAGAAATGAGAGGTAGCATCTCTGTCTGAAGATTTGCTTAAGATGGATGTCCTCTGGACCACTAATGAGCACCTAGTGAGTCTGACTTTCAATGTGATAGCTCGGCTTTCTAGAGAAATCCACCGTGAGAACCTGAAGGCACAGGATGGATGGCAAAGGGCCTAATCAGTCTTAAGAACTCAACAAAACTGATTTGGAAGGCATTCATTTGAGAGGACTGCTAGGCAGAAGTAGTGTCTGCATGTTATGGGAAATAATTAAATCTGTTTTAAATAGCTGTAAGAATAAAGAGATGCAATTCGCTGCATAATTTAAGACTTTTAAATTAAATCTGAGGCAAGGGACTAAAATTAAAAACTTTGATCCGTATGTCATTGTTTTAATACTTCAATTTACATACAAAGACTGGAACTTAATAAGGAAAATTTATGATTATAACTTCTTCTGTGAGATTTAACTCTGAAACGTGAAGGCTGTGTCCTCATTAAATGGATTTCAATGAGCTGTAATTTCACATACATTGAAAGACTTATGGCCACATAAAAGTAACCACAATGTAATAGCACTTCATAAATACTGCAGGATGCTGCCAGCCATCGGATGATAGATAAGTTGACTTTTAATAATTTTTTTGTGTCTGCAAGACACTTATCTATTGAATTGATAAAGGAATCTGATCTACTTTTTCATCTGCAGAAAGAGTTGGCATAAAGAGTTAGCAGGAAGTGTTAAGTCCAGGCAGGTGTCACTTTCCAGCCCAGATCCAACTCAGAAGGTTCAGCTGTTTTCTTCTTCCACACAAAGGAATGGGAGCTGATTTCAGTGAGCCATGGAGATTTAAGAGCCTTTCTCATGCATATATAATTCCTTACTCTGTTCAGCTTTATTCTCTTTGACTCTAGCAAGGTAATTGAGCCCTTCATTTCTTCCCCCTTGTTGCTCCGGATTAAAAAGGAAAGGAGGAAATGAGGCAGGCAATGTAGGTTGTCTTTAAGAGGGCTGATGCCTGAAGTTCAGGTTGTATTCGGGTTAGCAGCTCTCTCTAAGGCTCTACTGTTCTCTCTCCTCAATACTGGTCCACATGCGTTGGTGTATTTCTATTCTTTAGGGTTTCAGAGAATAGATGTTTGCAAAGAACTTCAGTCTGCCTTGACAAGCAAAGAGAGATACTTGGCTCGTTACTGAGAGATCCAGTACAGTGAATATCCCAAGGGCAGGAGTCATGAAATGGTCTTCAGTTTGGATTTTCAATCTTTCAACCTGTCTGCTTCAGGCCCTCCAACACTGGTGTCCACCACCCCTTGAATCAGGGCTTCACCAAACCACAGAGTCCTTGCCCAAGTGTGTAACTTCCTCAGGTTTCTGGCTTTGCACTTTGCCATTCATTATTCCATGGCTCTCTGTCTTACCAGCTCATTCCACTGTGTAACCCACATTTCATGTGCAATGGGAAGTCTCCATCACGTGACAACAGCACTTGGATAAGTTCTGCATCTTCGCCAAAGAGCGGAGATTATTTCAGCAGCCTGGAGGAATGTTGGAATATGTGTGGATGTCCAATAATGCCAATTACAAGAATAATAGAATTATGAAAATGACAGTTTACCTGGCCTAGAAATGACAACTAGGATCATCATCATCTGCCCATCTTGAGGTCCAATTGTAAAATGCATTTCAAGGGGCATTCAACCAGGTCTTCTAACTCTCAGGTCACCACCTGCCTTCTTTAGGGCACCTCTTCCACATATAGAGATGTGGATTTCTATAGATCTCTGTAAAGTCACTTACATCTCATAACAACTTAATAACTTGGAAAAGTGATGAAGTGACATCCAGGGCAAGAAATCAAATGTCCATTTCATAGACAGGATCTCATGACTCAATTAAGTCCACCAAGTGATGCTGGGTATAAAAATTCTGAAAGCTATTTAAAATGTTGACAGCAGAGCATAAAACAGTGTAATAATTTCAGTATTGCCGTTGTTATTGTGTGTGTGTGTGTGTGCGCACGTGTGTGCACGCGCACACACGTTATCATTGGTTAATATGGTATTCACCAGTGTAGCAATGTGATCTCTGGTTGGTACGATTATGAGCAATTTGAATTTTCTTCTTCCAAATTTTATGCATGTTCTACAGTTTTCTCAAAGAATTCATCATGGCTTTTCTCTCTTTGTTTTTCTTTCTTCTAATAAGGCCAACATATTTCTATTACATATTTTAGTAATAGGAGAAACTCATTGTAGGTTTATTCCTAAAGGAATCTTCCTACTACTCTTTCTTTCAAAATGTAACTTGTTCTTATGACATACCTGAATGTTTACTTTTAGAGTGATTTTTTTTTTCAGTCATTCAAAAACATTTATACAATTTACGTCATTGGGCAGCCCCATAGTTTTCCTGCCAAAGGCTGCTGGGGTGATTCCTGAAGACACCATATAGCGGTAACAGTATAACAACGCCCTTTACCACCTAAAAAGGGTTTTGAAAGCACAATGGATCAAGGTTCTGACCTCTCGGTACCACAACATCCAGAAGGAGTAAGGAGGCCTTTGCTTATGGTCATTTGTCTACTTACACAAGCCAAGTGTTCCTCCTGACTCATGGTGTTCTGTTCCATGCTAAGCCAGACAAGTACAGAAGACATAAAAATGAAATTTGGAAATTTGCTGTTCATTTAAACACATGGTGCTACAGCTTATTTGCAAGTGAAGGATTAAACCATTTTGTGATGTTCTAATAGGAAATTCTTGGTCTGAGCATTAGATCCAGAAGTATTTGGATATTTAGTTAGGCAAGTTCCAAGGATCATAATCTTCAAAGAAGGGTCAAGCCATCTGTATTTCATCAGAGCGAAGGCGAAATACGCACCCAATCAAATTATTTGGTGGGTCCATAGCCTGGTCTTCCTGGCATCACTGGCCTTGTCAGACCTGAGTTTTCTGGTGAAATCATAAAACCCCATTGACTACCCTCCTTACCGTTGTAAATGTTCTCCCTTCAGGTCAAAGCATCCAAGTTTACTGTTGCCTTTGCTCCCAGAGAAGCCCGAGGTCTGCATATCTGGAGAGATACCTGTGCTATCGAAAAGCATCTCCGAATAGGCAAGGGAAGGAGTTTGAGTCTATATTTTGCAATTGTGCCGATATCTAGATATCTTGGGATTATGTCCAGAGCACAGTTTTGAAACTGAATAGAAGCACATAGGGAATGCTTCAAACCAGACAGCCAGGAAACACTCCCAGCTGATCTGGTGCAGCAGCCTCAGCATTCAGCAATAGTAGTACCTCTTGGAAGGGATGCTAGGAGAGCTAGGAGCAGAAGATGGGGCATGTGCAACTGCCTTTTGTCATAGACTGGTGTTGTCCTGTGCTGGAAGGACTCGGTTGACCACTATAAAATGGCAGTTCCAACATAGTGTCAGCAGTGGATTCCTGTTTACAGCCATCTCACTCTTTGTCAAACAATCATATCATCAGAGGTCTTCATAAATGCACTTTGTAGCTTCCATGGTATTTTCTAAAGTGTGGAGTATTCCACTGGGCTCCTCTCACATCACTATTTAATGAAGAATTTGATCTGTGCTGGCGTTCCTCTAACGGGTTTTAGTTACTGAGGCTTACAAACGCTCTCTGGTTTTACATATCAGTCAATCCATTCTTCAGCATCCATCTGGGAATGAGCACATGGAATACTTTGAGTGTCCTCTGAACAAAAGGTAGTAGTGATGAACGTGGAGTTAAGAAGAGCTTGGTTCAAACTAATCTTGTGACTCTAGGCAAATTTTAACAGTCCTTTAGGTCTGAGTCTTTTAGGGATGAAGATTCAATGAGGGAGAGACCTTCAAGATGGTGGAGGAGTAAGACGTGGAGATCACCTTCCTCCCCACAAATACATCAGAAATACATCTACATGTGGAACAGCTCCTACAGAACACCTACTGAATCCTGGCAGAAGACCTCAGACTTCCCAAAAGGCAAGAAACTCCCCATATACCTGGCCATGTGACTGACAGGGTCTTGGTGCTCAGGCCAGGTGTCAGGTCTGTGCCTCTGAGGTGGGAGAGCCGAGTTCAGTACATTAGTCCACCAGAGAACTCCCAGCTCCATGTAATATCAAATGGTGAAAGTTCTCCCAAAGATCTCTATCTCAACACTAAGACCCAGCTCCACTCAATGACCAGCAAGCTACAGTGCTGGACACCCTATGCCAAACAACTAGCAAGACAGGAACACAACCCCATCCATTAGCAGAGAGGCTGTCTAAAATCATACTAAGTTCACAGACACCCCAAAACACACCACCAGATGCAGTCCTGCCCACCAGAAAGACAAGATCCAGCCTCATCCACCAGAACACAGGAACCAGTCCCCTCCAGCAGGAAGCCTACACAACCCACTGAACCAACCTTAGCCACTGGGGACAGACACCAAAAACAACAGGAACTACAAAAATGCAGGCTGGGAAAAGGAGACCCCAAAAACAGTAAGTTAAGCAAAATGAGAAGACAGAGAAACACAGCAGATGAAGGAGCAAGGTAAAAACCCACCAGACCTAACAAATGAAGAGGAAATAGGCAGTCTACCTGAAAAAGGATTCAGAATAATGATAGTAAAGATGATCCCAAATCTTGGAAATGGAATGGAGAAAATACAAGAAACGTTTAAAAAGGACCTACAAGAACTAAAGAGCAAACAAACAGTGATGAACAACACAGTAAATGAAAAAAATTGTCTAGAAGGAATCAATAGCAGAATAACTGGGGCAGAAGAATGGATAAGTGACCTGGAAGATAAAATCGTACAAATAACTACCACAGAGCAGAATAAAGAGAAAACAATGAAAAGAATTGAGGACAGTCTCAGAGACCTCTGGGACAACATTAAACGCACCAACATTCGAATTATAGGGGTCCCAGAAAAAGAAGAGAAAAAAAAAGGGAATGAGAAAATAGTTGAAGACATTATAGTTGAAAACTTCCCTAATATGGGACAGGGAATAGTCAATCAAGTTCAGGAAGCACAGAGAGTTTCATACAGGATAAATCCAAGGAGAAACACGCCAAGACACATATTGATCAAACTATCAAGAATTAAATAAAAAGAAAAAATATTAAAAGCAGCAAAGGAAAAACAACAAATAACATACAAGGGAATTCCCATAAAGTTAACAGCTGTTCTTTCAGCAGACACTCTGCAAGCCAGAACGGAGTGGCAGGATATATTGAAAGTGATGAAAGGGAAAAACCTACAAACAAGATTACTCTACCCAGCAAGGATCTCGTTCAGATTTGATGTAGTAACTAAAACCTTTACAGACAAGCAAAAGCTAAGAGAATTCAGCACCACCAAACCAGCTTTAAAAAAAATGCTGAAGGAACTTCCTAGCCAGGAAACACAAGAGAAGGAGAAGACCTACAATAAGAAACCCAAAACAGGGCTTCCCTGGTGGTGCAGTGGTTGAGAGTCCGCCTGCCGATGCAGGGGACACAGGTTCATGCTCCGGTCCAGGAGGATCCCACATGCCGTGGAGCGGCTGGGCCTGTGAGCCATAGCTGCTGAGCCTGCGCATCTGGGGTCTGTGCTACACAACGGGAGAGGCCACAAGAGTGAGAGGCCCGCGTACCGCAAAAAAAAAAAGACACCCAAAACAATTAAGAAAATGGCAATAGGAACATACATATCAATAACTACCTTAAATGTAAATGGATTAAATGCTGCAACCAAAAGACATAGACTGTCTGAATGGATACAAAAACAAAACCCATATATATGCTGTCTACAGCAGACCCACTTCAGGCCTAGGGACACATACAGACTGAAAGTGAGGGGATGGAAAAGATATTCTATGCAAATGGAAATCAAAAAAAGCTGCAGTAGCAATTCTCATATGAGACAAAATAGACTTTAAATTAAGACTATTACAAGAGCCAAAGAAGGACACTACATAATGATCAAGGGAACAATCCAAGAAGATTTAACAATTGTAAATATTTATGCACCCAACATGAGCACCTCAATACATAAGGCAACTGCTAGAAGCCATAAAAGGGGAAATTGACAGTAACACAATCATAGTAGGGGACTTTAACAACCCACTTTCACCAATGGGCAGATCGTCCGATATGAAAATAAATAAGGAAACACAAGCTTTAAATCATACATTAAACAAGATGGACTTAATTGATATTTATAGGACATTCCATCCAAAAACAACAGAATACACTTTCTTCACAAGTGCTCATGGAACATTCTCCAGGATAGATCATATCTCAGGTCACAACTCAAGCCTTGGTAAATTTAAGAAAATTGAAATTGCATCAAGTATCTTTTCCGACCACAACATTATGAGACTAGATATCACTTACAGAAAAAAACTATAAAAAATACAAACACATGGAGGCTAAACAATATACTACTAAATGACCAAGAGATCACTGAAGATCAAAGAGGAAATAAAAAAATACCGAGAAACAATAGACAATGAAAACACAACGACCCAAAACCTATGGGATGCAGCAAAAACAGTCCTAAGAGGGAAGTTTGTAGCAGTACAATCCTATCTCAAGAAACAAGAAACATCTCTAAAAAACAACCTAACCTTACACCTAAAGCAATTAGAGAAAGAAGAACAAAAAACCCCAAAGTTCGCAGAAGGAAAGAAATCATAAAGATCAGATCAGAAATAAATGAAAAAGAAATGAAAGAAATGATAGCAAAGATCAATAAAACTAAAAGCAGGTTCTTTGAGAAGATAAACAAGATAGATAAACCATTAGCCAGACTCATCAAGAAAAAAAGACTCAAGTCAATAGAATTAGAAATGAAAACGGAGAAGTAACAACTGACACTGCAGAAATACAAAGGATCATGAGAGATTACTACAGGCCACTATATGACAATAAAATGGACAACCTGGAAGAAAGGGACAAATTCTAGGTAAAGCACAACCTTCCGAGACTGAACCAGGAAGAAATAGAAAATATAAACAGACCAATCACAAGCACTGAAATTGAGACTGTGATTAAAAATCTTCCAACAGACAAAAGCCCAGGACCAGATGGCTTAACAGGTGAATTCTATCGAACTTTTAGAGAAGAGCTAACACCTATCCTTCTCAAAATCTTCCAAAATATAGCAGAGGAAGGAACACTCCCAAACTCATTCTGCGAGGCCACCATCACCCTGATACCAAAACCAGACAAAGATTTCACAAAGAAAGAAAACTACAGACCAATATCAGTGATGAACATAGATGCAAAAATCCTCAACAGAACACTAGCAAACAGAACCTAACAGTGCATTAAAAGGATCATACACCATGATCAAGTGGGATTTATGCCAGGAATGCAAAGATTCTTCAGTATATGCAAATCAATCAATGTGATACACCATATCAACAAACTGAAGGAGAAAAAACATATGATCATCTCAATAGATGCAGAAAAAGCTTTTGACAAAATTCAACACCCATTTATGATAAAAACCCTCTATAAAGTAGGCATACAGGGAACTTACCTGAACATAATAAAGGCCATATATGACAAACCCACAGCCAATATCGTTCTCAATCATGAAAAACTGAAACCATTTCCTCTAAGATCAGGAACAAGACAAGGTTGTCCACAGTCACCACTATTATTGGAAGTTTTGGAAGTTTTAGCCACAGCAGTCAGAGAAGAAAAAGAAATAAAAGGAATCCAAATCAGAAATGAAGAAGTAAAGCTGTCACTGTTTGAAGATGACATGATACTATACATAGAGAATCCTAAAGATGCTACCAGAAAACTACGAGAGCTAATCAATGAATTTGGTAAAGTAGCAGGATACAAAATGAATGCACAGAAATCTCTTGCATCCCTATACATTAATGATGAAAAATCTGAAAGAGAAATTAAGGAAACACCCCCATTTACCATTGCAACAAAAAGAATAAAATACCTAGGAATAAGCCTACCTAGGAGACAAAAGACCTGTATGCAGAAAACTATAAGACACTGATGAAAGAAATTAAAGGTGATACAAACAGATAGAGATATGATGTTCTTGGATTAGAAGAATCAACATTGTGAAAATGACTCTACTACAAAGTAAACTACAGATTCAGTGCAGTCCCTACCAAACTATCAATGGCATTTTTCACAGAACTAGAACAAAAAATTTTTACAATTTGTATGGAAACACAAAAGACTCCGAATAGCCAAAGCAATCTTGAGAAAGAAAAACAGAGCTGGAGGAATCAGGCTCCCTGACTTTGGACTGTACTACAAAGCTACAGTAATCAAGACAGTACGGTACTGGCACAAAAACAGAAATATAGATCAATGGAACAGGATACAAAGCTCAGAGATAAATCCACACACATATGGTCATCTTATCTTTGATAAATGAGGCAAGAATATACAATGGAGAAAAGACAGCCTCTTCAATAAGTGGTGCTGGGAAAACTAGACAGCTACATGTAAAACAATGAAATTAGAACATTCCGTAACACCATACACAAAAATAAACTCAAAATGGATTAAAGACCTAAATGTAAGGCCAGGCGCTATAAAACTCTTAGGGGAAAACACAGGCAGGACAGTCTATGACATAAAGCACAGCAAGATCCTTTTTGACCCACCTCTTAGAGAAATGGAAATTTAAAAAAAATAAACAAATGAGACCTAATGTAACTTAAAAGCTTTTGCACAGCACAGGAAACCATAAACAAGACGAAAAGACAGCCCTCATGGGCTTCCCTGGTGGCGCAGTGGTTGAGAGTCCGCCTGCCGATGCAGGGGACACGGGTTCGTGCCCCGGTCCGGGAAAATCCCGCATGCCGCGGAGCGACTGGGCCCGTGAGCCATGGCCGCTGAGTCTGCGCGTCCAGAGCCCATGCTCCGCAACGGGAGAGGCCACAACAGTGGGAGGCCTGCGTACCACAAAAAAAAAAAAAAATAAGACAGCCCTCACAATGGGAGAAAATATTTGCAAATGAAGCAACTGACAAAGGATTAATCTCCAAAATTTGTAAGCAACTCATGCAGCTCAATATCAAAAAAACAAACAACCCAATCCAAAAATGGGCAGAAGACCTAAATAGTCGTTTCTCCAAAGAAGATATACAGATTCCCAACAAACACATGAAAGGATGCTCAACATCATTAATCATTAGAGAAATGAAAAACTACAATGAGGTATCACCTCACACTAGTCAGAATGACCATCATCAAAAAATCTAGAAACAATAAATGCTGGAGTGGGTGTAGAGAAAAGGGAACCCTCTTGCACTGTTGGTGGGAATGTAAATTGATACAGCCACTAGGGAGAACAGTATGGAGGTTCCTTATAAAACTACAAATAGAACTACCATACGACCCAGTGATCCCACTGCTGGGCATATACCCTGAGAAAACCATAATTCAAAAAGAGACATGTACCACAGTGTTCACTGCAGCTCTATTTACAATAGCGAGGACATGGAAGCAACCTAAGTGTCCATCGACAGATGAATGGATAAAGAAGATGTGGCACATATATACAATGGAATATTACTCAACCATAAAAAGAAACGAAATTGTGTTATTTATAGTGAGGTGGATGGACCTAGAGACTGTCATACAGAGTGAAGTAAGTCAGAAAGAGGAAAACAAATACCATATGCTTACACATATATATGGAATCTAAAAAGCAAAAAATTAAAAAAAAATGGATCTGAAGAACCTAGGGTCAGGAAAGGAATAAAGACACAGATGTAGAGAATGGACTTGAGGACATGGGGAGGGGTAAAGGTAAGCTGAGATGAAGTGAGAGAGTGGCACAGACATATATACACTACCAAATGTAGAATATCTAGTCCGAAGCAGTCACATACCACAGGGCAATCAGATTGGTGCTTTGTGACCACCTAGAGGGGCGGGATAGGGAGGGTGGGAGGGAGACGCAAGAGGGAGGATATATGGGAATATATGTATAGCTGATTCACTTTGTTATAAAGCAGAAACTAACACACCATTGTAAAGCAATTATACTCCAATAAAGATGTTAAAAAAATAAAAAGCTATATATAACAAAAATATAAAAAAAATTTTAGAAAAGATTCAATGAGAAACTATAGAGAGAAATGCTGTTATGATTTCTGGGGCAGAAAACTTTTGAGAAATGTTCTCTTTCTTTTCCCTTAGTGACCATCAGGGGATGTTCTAGAACAATCTTAGCTAGCACAGGTCACGTAATAAGTCACATGCCAGAGGTCGGTCTTATTGAATAAGCACAAGGGGGATAGCACTTCTTTCCATGAACTCCTTTCCACCTGCCGACAAAATCTCTTCTTTGGAGGCCAGAGCAACATTATACCATAGTTATCTCCTTTTCTGTTTCTTCTTGAGACTCAGCCATAAAAAACCTTGCCAGTCTAAGTCTAAAGTTGCTAACCTGAGTGGCATACCCTGGAATAGGACATGCAAAGCAAAGGTGGATTATTTTTTGTTTTTCCAATTTATTTTATTGAAGTATAGTTGATTTACACTGTTATGTTAATTTCTGATGTACAGCAAAATGATTCAGTTATACATGTATGTACATTCTTTTTCATATTCTTTTCCGTTATGGTTTATCACAGGATGTTAACTATAGTTCCCCGTACTATACAGTAGGACCTTATTGTTTATCCATTCAATATAATAGCTTGCATCTGCTATTCCCAAACTCCCCCAGCCCCCACCCACTTGGCAACCACAAGTCTGTTCTCTGTGTCTGTGAATCTGTTTCTGTTTCATAGATAAGTTCACCTGTGTTATATTTTAGATTCTACATATAACTGATACATGGTATTTGTCTTTCTCTTTCTGACTTACTTCACTTAGTATGATAATCTCTAGGTCCATCCATGTGGCTGCAAATGGTATTATTTCGTTCTTTTTTATGGCTGAGTAGTATTCCATTGTATATATGTACCACATTTGCTTTATCCATTCCTCTGTCGATGGACATTTAAGTTGTTTCCATGTCTTGGCTATTGTGAATAGTGCTGCTCTGAACGTAGGGGTGCATGTGTCTTGAATTATAGCTTTGTCTACGTATATGCCCAGGAGTAGGATTGCTGGATCATATGGCAGCTCTATTTTAGTTTGTTGAACCTCTATACTGTTTTCCATAGTGGCTGCACCGATTTACTTTCCCAAAATGTGGATTGTTTTGATTTCACACTCCCCATCCTGCCCAAGTACCTTTAGCCATAAGAAGAAAGACTGAAATGTCTGATTTTTGTTTCTGGCATTTAATGCCCCTAGTGATACCTTTGTTCAAATACTGTGGTCAGAAAACATTAAAATAACAATAGAAATCCAAGACCAAAGTCGGCTGTATCTCATGATCAATCTAACCAATGTCTGTGTTACCTCCTGGTTATTTCCTATATACTTAATATTTAAATGTTTATAGTAACAGTAGGGATAAAGTGTTGTGTTTTGTGATGTTTCTTATGTTATCCCCTACTCCACCGCTTCTTTTAAATTTGGTGAAATCTTTGTTGCCCCTCCTTTACTCCTCTCTTTTAACCCTGCTGATCTTCCTCTGCCCCTCACTTCACTTCACCCCTGGGGTAATCAGTGTTAACAGGCTGGGTTGTTTTAACCAGCACATTTATGCTCATGCAAACACATACAGACTTACAGTACTTGCGTTATTTTATGCATTTAAAACTAGGTTATACTATAGGTGTTTCACTTCAATGTAGTTTTTGCTGCATAAACTGTAAGGCACCTTCCAGGAGTGAATTTCAGTAAAACCTGAGTCAGGCCCACCCTTGAGCTTTGCAAGGACCAGCCTCTGACAAACGAGTCCAGTTTCTATCTGCAGTGGGTCCCTAATGCCTTCAGGTGGGTCTTGGAGTCTCATTTCTGGACTGAGGCTGTCAGTGTTGAGTTACTGTAGCATTTGTTTCCCCATTTTTCTCTGAAGCCCTGTTACAGGACCTGATAGGTTAGGTTCACACACCTTTCATTTCTCAGGCTACGTTTCTTGGCTTCATTGTGGCCATTTGATATATTTGTTTCTCTATTACAGAAGCCAGTGCTGCCCTTGGAGAATCCCTGTGTAGATTTCACGTGCTTTTGTGCCTTTCTTGGGCACTTCTGAGCTAGTACTCTCGGTTCTGTGTCTATATTAGGGCATGTGGCTAAATGGCATTAGGTCTAAAGAATTGTATGCGACAGTCTAGATATTTCCCAGCGTAGGTCGTTTCGGGAATGACTTGTCATTAGGTTGAAGTACCTCTAGATACACAAGATTTTCCTGATTACTGAGTATGAGTGCCTATCATTTCCCATATTCTCTAACTTATGTATGGCTTGAACATGACACTGCTTCACCAGAGGGAAGACATTAGGGTAGTGTATGGAGTTCACAACAACCCATCTTTCCACTTACAAGCAAAAATATTGTCAGGGGCGGGGAAACGGTCAAAGCCAGGAATAGAGTCTAAACAAGAAAAGAAAGTGAGGCTTGCCTTTGTTATCACCTTTCTCTCACTCTAAAAGGCATTGCAAGTGAATTCCAATGAAAGGAACTTAACAAGGACTGAGCTGCAAGGATAAAGCGAAACCACAAATCATCTTAGACCTGTTTTTAAGCCTCTCACCTGCTATGGGACTTTTGGCATCTTGTTTAACCTGTTTGTGCTCCAGTTCTCCTGGTATAGCAAATAGAAATAACATCTTCCCTTGGTGTCTCCCAAAGGTCCTAACAACCAGATGAGATAATATATAAGAAAGCACTTTAATGAACAAGCATGGTAGAAATGCACAACATTCAAAATTTATTTTTTCTTTCTTAAATTTTCAAAATGTATTGAACAGAAAAGAATCATCTGCAAGCACTGTGTTAGGTACTGAAGATGCAGGCCTTAAGGGTACATCTCAGCCCTGTATACAAACTACCTTCATATTATCCAGCAACTCGTTTTCCTAGAGAACTGGCCTTGACCGAGCGTGTCGTGGAACTTTTGTGATTGTGCACCAGCCACTAACAGTGAGCTTAGTTCTTCCATTCCTGGCTCTATTCATACATCCTTAGCACTTAGAATCCTAAAGCATCCTGGGAAAACTTTCACCATTGTGCCAAGGTGGAATAGGAATGGCATCAGCTTGTGTTGTACTGTATTCATCTTTAGATGAGTTCGGTCACAAGAAAACCTAACGTTCGACAGTCTGAACCAGTGGCCCTCAACCTTTGGTGCAGCCCAGCATCAGCTGTGGACCTTTTTCAGGCCACAGCAGGACCAAGCATCCTCCCCAGAGGTCCCGAACCAGGAGGTGGGTCTTGGATGATAACTGGACATCAGCTTTTTTTTTCTTTTAGTTTCTATAAGAGATTTTGATATCAAAGGCTGAGATTCATTGATTTCAAAACCAATAAACTATGGGAATTAATGTAGCAGGAAGGTGAATGTAATTTCCTGTTGCAACTCATATATGAATCTACCTATCATCTATCCTGAACTATCGCCTAATTGGCTTCCCAGAATATTTGGGCCTCCTTCCAGTGCATCCTCCATATTGTAGCCAGAGTGATCTTTTTGAATTAAAAATATTATCATGCCATCTTCCCCCACACCCCTGCTTCAAACACCGATGTCTTCCCATTGCTCTTAGGAGAAAGATCGAAGTCAGAAACTTGGCCGCCAAATCCTAAAATGTCATCGTCTCCCCTCCAGTCTAATTTCACATGTTCCTACTGTGCCTGTATTGTTAGCTTCCTTTAACTGTATCACCCCCTTCTGCCACAGGGCCCTTGCACACCTGGTTCCTGTTGTCCTCATTGCCTGAACTCCTCACCTCCATCTCTCTTGCTCATGTCCTTTGTTTGGTTAAATTCTTTCCTTCAGGCCTTCTCAGCTCAGATATCACTTCTTCCTGAAGCCTTTCTTTCTTTTTTTTAAAATTTGTTTTATTTATTTATTTTTGGCTGCGTTGGGTCATCGTTGCTGCGTGCAGGCTTTCTCTAGTTGCGGCGAGCTACTCTTCATTGCAGTGCACGGGCTTCTCACTGTGGTGGCTTCTCTTGTTGCAGAGCATGGTCTCTAGGTGCACCGGCTCAGTAGTTGTGGCTCACGGCCACAGCAGTTGTGGTGCACGGGCTTAGTTGCTCCGTCGCATGTAGGATCTTCCCGGACTAGGGCTTGAACCCATCCGTGCCCCCTGCATTGGCAGGTGGATTCTTAACCACTGCACCACCAGGGAAGCCCCTGGAAGCCTTTCTTGAAGTTCTCAATCGGGTTAGATTTTCAGCTCTCTACTTCTCCCTGCTGTACAAGCTTACAATGCCATGGACCTCTGACATCATCCCCTAGAATAGATTTTTATTTATTTTTGTGATTATTAAAGTCCATCTTCTCACCAGTAGCTTTTTTGCTCAAGAAAGCCCAGACCACATCTGTTTTGTTTGGTTGGTTATAATTTACTGAAACAGCATTTTCTCCATTTAGTACCTGACAGAAGATAGACACCTAATAAATATCTGTCATTGGTCGAATTAATGAATGACCAGAAGAAAGAAAGAATGACCCCATTAAAGCGGGGCAGGCATACCTAATCAAATGGTGACCTAGGACTTAGGAATTCTTCCCTTTGTCCTGTTTCTTATTCCGTAAAACAGTTGGTATCCCTGCCTGAGATGGTAATTGCAGCCCAAGGAAGTCAGAGGTTGATGTAGGTGAGCCCCAAAGTGATGCAGCTACAACTGTGTTAGGTTTTTCAAGCACCTGAGAGCCCCTGACGGCAAAGGCATGAGATCCAGTGTGTTCCACTTGGGTGGGCAAAGCTGCAACAAGCAGGGGTGAATCTGCCGCCTTCAGCTGTCAGATACTTGGCCCCTGGTGCTCTCTTCTCCTGTGCAGAACACCAAGCGCAGAGGCGTGCGCCCACATCAGGAGGCCTTGGGGATCTCACATTTGATTGGGGGATTCCATGTCTTCACCCACTGGGGCTCTCAGATGTGTGGTAAACCTGATATACATATATCTGTATATCTATATCTCCATCCCTGTACCTGACCTAATATTCTAAAAGCCTGGCTCCTCCACTCTATTGGCAGCCCTACTGATGCACTAGTCCAAATGCCGTGAGGCTCCCTCCTTTCACCTGTGATGTACACAGAGAACATTGTCCACCGTGGAGAATTAGGAATGCTATCAGGCCAACAGACAGTGGACATCCAGACAGAACTTGGGAGGAGTTTCAAGTAACTGACAAGAGGTCTAAGTCCAGGGCCACACAAGGAGAGTGGTGAATACCAGACAGAAAGAGCAACGCAAGGTAGACTCAAGCAGTGGCAGCCAAAGCTGTACTTTCCCCAGTCACGGGGGTAGTAGCTGCCCTCTCTCTGTGGAGGCCGGAGTAGAATCAGCTGAGAGGCTAATCTCCCTTCTTTCTTCTTGCAAAGGGTGACCCTACCTGATGTCCACTCTGTCTCCACAAAGAACCCTATACCTCTCTTTCCCTCTCTCTCTGTCTCTCAACCTGTTTCTCAGAAACTATGGTGCTTTTTTCATTCCATAGATAACCTGGTTGAGCCTAGCTACTCCTGGTATTTCCCTGAGACACTTGTCCCAAATAACGTGAATAGATTTTAAGATGGGTTCTTCCTCCATGCCCCAACCCAGGATTCTCTGGCAGCAACTCTGTTGAAAATACAGAAAACATGGCAGGAAACTGACCAAAAACAGAAGGAGAAATTGATCAGTCCAGTTTGGTTGTCCAGATGAAGGACAAGTCAGCAAGAATGTCTGACACGTATATTTACTAGTAAAGGGAATTCAAGTAATTGCACAATGTCTGGGCTTGTGGATGTTTGTTTCAGAATTTTGAATGGAGTTTCTTTTTCCCACCCTAGGGGAGAATTTTTGCCCAAGTCCTTACTGAAGGTTAGCTGCTGTGTACCCCCTCACACAATTCTTGGCTGGGCACAGATCAGAAGAGTAGGTCACATAGATTCATAAGATTTGAATTGCTTTTCCTTTCCCTATGAATTAATCTTTTAAATGTCAGCATTTTGAACTTGCCCTTTTCACAAAATATGATACCATATGAACCTTACTTAATTGAAAATACATTTCTATTTCAAAGGTTTTTTTGTTTTCTTTCCCACCCCCAAAATGGGAAAAGCTAACAAAACAAGCAAAGAAACTTGTTAAAGGATGGGCTGTCTGTGCGGGATGCTGGGTTTTGTCAGTTTTTCTAAGAAACTTTATTCCTTAAGAATCTCAACTAATTCCACAGGCTATTTTTTTTTTTTTTTACAGGTTTGGGATTTTATAAAGCAGACTTTATCTTCTCCTGCTCACTAGTGGGAAATTTAGAATCATATGATTCCAGTCAAGCTTTAAAAGGGATATAGCAAGTCCTTTACAGCTGCATTGTTTTTACAGTCATTCATTTTGGTATCGAATTTTACTGATTACTCACATGTCTTCTATAACAACCTTTGAGTTAAGATGGTAAGATATTAATATGCCCATTTCACAGATTAGGTAACTGAGACCAAAGGAGACTGAATGACTTGCATGAAGTCATCCAGCCAGTTAATGGGACAACAGGATTAGAGCTGGGAGGAGCTGTCAATGCTTTACCCACCTATAATGAATGAAACCCAAGTCCAGAGCGATGAGTTCAAATCCCAAGACTGCTGCTAACTAGCTGTGGTAACCCTGAGCAAATGGTTAAAACTTTCTTCACTTCAGCTTCCTCATCTGTAAAATGAACAAACGTTGCCCACTTTTCTCTAGACCGAGATCCTGTGAAGAAGAAAATGAGATCATTTTGATAGTACAAAATGCTGAAATGTAAACAAAATAACCATCATTGTCTTAAACAATAATAGGGCTGAGTCCAGTGTCATATCATGTGTAAGGCAAGGTGTCTCCTGTCCTTTCTCCAGCACAGTTAGGGAACCAGATATAAAGAAGGGGATTTGGGGGTCCAGGACACATGGGAAGTGGTCCTTGATTATGTCAGGGAGGCTGAAGGTTTTAAACTGTGTGTGTAAGTCTTTTATTCATGTGTATGATCAGACTGTCAACAAAGCCTTCAGAGAAACTGAATATCAAATTGGAGCTGATAATCAAACACTTAATTTTCCAAATCTTGAAACTTTGGGGAGTTGGTGCCCTTCAGATTTGGAGAGCATCCATCTTAGTAAACTCCTGTCTGCCAAGGAATGTCACAGGGATCCTGTCACACAGACAGATGCTCCCAGCTATAGGAGGGAACCAGGGCTGCCTTTTGAGCCCGGGCCTCAGACAAGCCCCAACCCCTGGAGAAGCAGCAGCGAAGCACCTCCGACTCCCCTTCCTCTGATGTTGTCTTTCAGGGTGACGTCCAGAGGACATTCATCCAAGTGGACTTCGGGGATGGCATCGCAGTGTCTTATGTCAACCTCAGCTCCATGGAAGATGGGATCAAACACGTCTATCACAATGTGGGCATTTTCCGAGTGACCGTGCAGGTGGACAACAGCCTGGGGTCTGACAGCGCCGTCCTGTACTTACATGTAACTTGTATGTTATTACTGTTGTTGGTTTATGACATATTTTAGATATTGTGTCCTTTTAAAGATATAATCCAAAATTCCTTATCTAGAAGAAGCTCGCTAGTCACCTTTTAGCAGGAGGGGAAAGGAGCGTGAGAGAACCAAGTGGGGAGAAAGCAAGAAGAAACCAGGCGTTTAGTTTTGAGTGACCTGGACTCTGGTTTGCTTCACATTGTTCTCTTGCACTGACTCCGCCTCTTCCAAATGCTTCTGAGAGAGGATACCTGTGTCTGTGCTGGGCCTGAGCAGCTTGCTGGGCTGGTTGATTGAATATGAATTTGTTGGTGGGGGCGGGGGGGGGGGGTTCTTTTTTTTTTTGGTCGGAAATGTTTGAGAACAATCCCCATTAGCACAAGTAGTGGAATTTCTCCCCATCTGATTTTTTTTCTCTTCCCATGTTATATCTCATTATTAATAATTCTTTTAGACTTTTGTTCCTTTTTTAAAAAAAGAATATGTTTCCTGGACTTTGTGATGATTTGGTCCCAGAAGGTGGCATAGAGGGAAAGAGGGTAAACAATGTTAAGGAAGCTCCATTTAGAAATAGTTTCAAAAAGTATTAAAGCTTTTCCCCCATTGAGGAGTTCAAAGGTGTCCTAATGAGACAATGCTATTTCCTAAGCTGTGTTTGGTAAAAATGTTTGCCATGAATGCCTCTTATGCTTGGTGTATGGGTGTCCCCAGACAGGCATAGGACTTGTTTAGATTGCTGGATAAATGGCTTACTTTTCAATGAAAGTTAGCCCCTTTATAGGAATGGTCACGTTCAGATTCCAAGTTCTAGGCCAGGAGTGTTAAGGCTAGGCAGTATTCCATGCCTCTCACCTGACTTTTATGCATTGAACCAAACTGAGCACAGAAAGTACCAAGTAGAATCTCTTTTGTTAAGCTGCTGTGATCCAGTGGGTGGATAAGACTATTTAGGGGTCCCCAAGAGATTGTTCCTTACTGAGGTTTCCTGCCCTGTCAGTCATTCTTGATCCTTATCTCCTGTACACTCAGGACCCAAGTGCTTCAAAGAAACACACCCATCCTTCTTTGAGTTTAAAGAGAGTTCTGCAAGATTCCCACTATGCCAACCCCACATCCCCCTTTTCAGCTAACGTTTGTTAAGCTCTTACTGTGTGCCAGGCTTTGTGCTAAACATGTTCTTTATGTATATGATCTTCCTTTTCAAAACAACCCTATGAAGTAGGCACTATTAGAAACACTACCTTACAAAGAACAGTGAGGTTCAGAAAGCTTAAATCACCCATTTGAAGTTGCAGACCTGGCAGAGCCAGGCTTCAGACTCAGGTCTCCCTGCCTCCAGAATCCCAGCACTTGGCCACTAGGTTATTATCGGTGCCTGTGCTGGCTTGGGGTTAGAGGATCCAAGTCTCCATCAGCCCTTACTCACCTCCACATCTTTGCACATCATCCCAAAGGAATGTGAACATTTAGGTTAGAGGCAGTGTACTGGCTGTACAGCTACATGGGTTCCAGACGCATTTCCCAGGCTCTCTTCCGGCTGACTGCCGCTTTTCGGCTGTCCTAGATAGACTTCCCGGAGTTGCCTCTTACTAAAAGAGAATCCCTCCCTATATATCACTATGTACAAGGACAAAAGTGATAATATCCTAAGACTAATCCTAAAATATTTAAAAGCTACATCACAAACCTTGGTTATTAGTAACAGAAATAAATGGCAACGTAAATGGCAGTACATTTGCTGAGAATGGCTGGCAGCTTATCATTCTGCACAGCTTATTCTATAAGGCGGATATCTGTTAAAGATCTACTCTCCTGAAGAATTACAGTTATTATATTCCACATCCCATATATGTGTTAAACATCCCTGGACTCTAAGCATGTGTCAATACTGATTTAAAATTCAGCAGCAGCTTTTCGTCTCCATTTCTCAGGGTTTCCCATAGAGTCATCCGTAGTTCCCCTTCCTGGTTGCCCTGTGGGCTCTTCTTCACCTTACATATAATCATATCCCATGAGGGAAACTTGCGTGTCCTGGTTCTCTCGTGGGCTTACTGAATCCTGGGAAGGAAAACAGCACAGAGTTTGCCCCTGCTTCAGATTAAGGGTCACTGAAGCCATGACTTCTGAAAGAAATGAGCTGCTTTGTACACTTGCAATTTTTTTCATCTCATTAGCCTGATTGAAGGGCTTAAGTGATTTGACCTTGACCTCAGTAGCAGGTGATTTGTAATGGAAAGTTTTGTGTTCTGATTTTAATTTTGTCAGACTCCTCTTGGGTTAAGCGGTTGGATAAGCAGGCCTCATATCATGGGACCCCTTGCTAAGCCTGGTCTTGGGGACGAGAATTAGCTTTTTATACTAACTATATGAAAGCAGGATTATTTTTAAAGTTTTCATTAATTCACATACATATAAAGGCCTTGGCATGGGCAGTGCCAGCAGGTTCTGACATGTTTGCTAGGGCTTCTCTCCTGCAGGGCCCATCGTGCTTTACCGTGCATATGAACTTCTTTGCTTATTCTCACACCTCTACCATGATGGGCAACATTTGGCCTTCCTTTCATATGGGGAAAGCAAGGATTAGAGAAGTACTATGATTTGACACTATTTTACACTAAGAGGAAGTCATGGTAAAATCATAACTGACTTCCGTTCCCCCTGCTCTCAAATACGGAGAGTAACATGGCAGTTTTTAGTGCCATGGTGGCAGGATAGTGAAGGGATATATGGCTTTGTAGGAAAAACAAAAACGAGCACTGGACTGAGTTGGGAGTTGTTAGGTCCAGATGCTGGCCTGAACTCCTAGGTGAGTTACTGCATGTTTCTGAAACTAGTTTTTCTCCTCCATCATGTGAGGCATGCATGTCTTGTTTCTCAAAGGTTCTATCAAGCAACTCATGCTGTGCCCTGTCAACTGGCCAAGCGTGATTTTCCATCATCACGATGCAGCCTCTGCATTTGTATTTAGTGGGTTCTGAGTAGCAACTCAGCTCAAGCTCAACTTACCAAAGCCTGCCCTCTGCCCCTCTCATCCAACCCCCCTCCCCCTACCCAGGGCTCTTCCAGAAAACCCCACGGCCTGTCTTGAACACATACTTCCTCCACTTTCCAGTTCAAAAAGGTGCTTTGATTCTAAATCAGAAGTTCTTAAATACTGGTTTGCAAAGGTCATCAGAAGCAAATGGAGATGATGTTCCTGCTGTAATGTTTCCAGGATGGGGAGGCTCTCTCGGGGCAGCTGAGTAATCTCTTGTAGCCTGACAGTTGAGAATTCCTTGAGGAATATTCACTGTGCTCTGCTAGTTTGCAAACTAATTAGACACGGGGTGCAGCCAGGGTTGCCTTCAAGTGGATGGAGCAGAGAATTTAAAGGACATGCAGATTTCTGCTCAGAAATCTGCCCTATCTCAGCCAGTCTTGCAGGAAGAAGAAAAAAAAAAATCACTGAAGATTGTGCAAACTTGCAGAATAGGAGATGATAAAAAAGATGAGGTGGATTTTCCGATACTTCCTGAACCTCTCTTCTCAACTACCCCATTACATAGGAGCCCTTTGCAGATGTCTTTCTGTCCCCATCTTAGGGTAAGGTGATCAGTGTCTTGAAAACCTGTGTAGCTTTGTAACTATTCACACAATGATTATATTGGCCAGTGAATGTCAGACCTGGGTTTTGTAAAATGTGGTTAATGAGCCACCTGCCCCAGAATTACATGGTAAAAATACAGTGTCCTGGGCCCCTTTCCAGACCTATTGAATTAGAATTTCTGGCAGTGTGACATCATAATCTGCCTTGAACAGATGAGTGTGATTCTCATGCCCACTGAAGTTTGAGGGACTCTGTTGTAGGATCTCATCTTCACACTTTGAATTTCTTTTATTTCTTCTGGTAGATTTTTTTTTAACCTTTCAGACAAACAGCAATATGGTACATGCACAATATTTAATTAGATGGTCAGAGGAGGTCTTGAGAGCAAATGCCAGGGGCAGGTCACTGATCAGCACTCACAGAGACACACACAGACACACACACACAGACACACACACACAGACACACACACACACACACACACACACACACACACACACACACACACACACACACACACACACACACACACACACACACACACACACACACACACACACACACAGTGTTCAGTCACACAAACAGCACTTGTTCCCTGCAGCCCAGGAAGACCAAGCAAGAGAAGGGGAACAATTCACACAAGTAATTTCTCCCCTTCTCTCAGCCGCCTTGTGAAGATTCATAAAGAGTAATGCAGCGCCACCTGCTGTCCGTTTTGCTCATTAAAGGCACCTGTCCGAAGAAGCAGTACCTGCAAGCTTGTTCCACTCTCATCTGAGTGCGGCCAGCCAGCTAGGGGCCTCCAGGGTCTGGAGTTTCACTTCGAAGGCTCTATTAGGGCAGATCACACCCTCTGTGCAGAAAAGCAAGGCTTGAAAGATAGGCTTTGGGGCAACAGGAACCAGGTATATTGAACACATAAAAAGTAAATGAGCCCAAGAGGACTTGGCAATCTGAAAGCGAAATTCCACACGTTTGTATGAGTGGATGGTATATATGCATGCAAGAAGGAACTTATATAAACACACACGGACATTCTTCAGTGCCTAAAGTGATCTGCTGAGTGTCCTGAACAATATATATTGTCCTGAACAATATATATATATTGGCTATATATATTGGCAATATATATATATATATTGGCTTCGGCTCCTTCCCTCCATCTCTTTACTGCTGCTATTCCCTGCCATCCTGGCACCTGACAAGGCACCTCCTCCTCAAGGTCTTTGCCCCACACTCACCCTGGAGCTTGCCCAGTAGATACACGGTGCACTTCTGCCCGTTATTCAGGTCGCTGCTCAAATGTCCTTGCTTCCAAGAGCCTTTGCTTGACCACCCTATCAAAAAGAGCAGGCTCTCACCCACCCCCTCTCCTTGCAGGGCTGCCTCTCAATGATACCTAAGCTCCACCAAGGGCCAGGTGTCCCAGCACCGAGAATCATGCCCAACACGTAATAGCACTCAAAACCCACTGGGTGAAGGAGCGGCCATACTTCAGGAGCAAGACTCAACTTTTGTCATTAACAGGACACACAGACATCATCCTTTGACCTCTGGACTTTAAAAGAAAGATTGTTGGATGCTCGTATGTGAGAGACCAAGATGAACCCTTTTAGGATGGAACTGGCATGTCTTCCAGAGCTTATCTAGTTCTTGCATCCTAGCTGATCCATGTAACTCTAACTGCGGAGTCAGGAGGAGTGTCACAGAGGAGGGGGCCCTGGAACTGAGATTTGGAGATGACAGGTGCCATAAGAAAGGTGTGTAAGCAGAGTCCTCGGGTGGGACAGGGCACCTGCTGGAGCACATCATGTGATGGGGGAGGGACAGCAAGAGCCACGCAGTAAACAAGAGCCTGTGTAGCGAGCGTTGCCCAATGCCTGCAACATATCTGAGTCATCAGGAAGTAGTGACTCTTAATAGCTGTTTTGTTAACATGAGTCTTCTCGAGCGTTTGTCAGCTGGCCCAGGCTCTAAACTTGAACTGCTTTGGTTCACACCCTGGAATTGAGGATGGTCGCCTTCCTCTGTTCATCTCTGCATGGAGCTAACAGTAGTGCCTACTTCACAAGGTTGTTGTGAAGATTAAATGAGAATAAGAAGTCATTCACAGAATATGTGGCACACGGTCATTGGTCCATAAATGATGCCCTTTTATTATCTCATTGAACCATTCTGACTTAAGATCAACTACTTCTTATCATATGGCTTATAAACCAGAAAATCAATTCTACTCTGTTTGCTGGTCACCAAGCCTCTAATCTATAAAGAAAGAAAAACATGGACAAAAGCAGAAATAGGAAAGTATATGTTTCTGTTCACTTACACAGCCAATGTTCCAGTACCTGCTACGTCTCAAGAACTGTGCACATCCTTACACGTAAAGATAGATATGAAGGACTCTCGCCCTCCAAAAGTTTGCAGCCTGTGTTCTCTGTATCACAAATTTTAGATCTGTACATGTTAGCTCTCATTATTATTATAATTAGGTAATGGGAATTTTCATCTTGATCAAGTGAGTAGCATGGCTTTCTAGAAAAATCACTCTCACAACAATTTGAAGGGTAAGAAGGTACATAGTCATCGCTATACATTGTATGAATGTATATATATATATATATATATATATACACATTATACAGAATGAAGTTATGCAAACACACATATACATATTTCAGGGCCAACAAGGCCAACATGCTCTATGTCCTGAATACCCCTGAGATCGCATCTGCTTCCACTCTTTTTCTCCATTTATTTCTCTATTTCTTGCTATTCTTTAAACATGGAGAGCCACCTCCTCCTCAAGGTCTTTGTACTTGCTCTGCCCTCGCCCTGGAGCATATCTAAGCGATGGGGCCACCTGGCACTTGGTCCAACTTATGTATTATGGAGGGAGGCAGGCGTTGAATGCATAGAGCAGGAGGACAGATTAGAGTGGGGAAAGGTTAGAGGCTGGAAAACCTGTAGGAGAGTTTGTACCAGTCCACGTGAGACAGGTGTTTAGTGTATGAACCAGGGCAGGGTGAGAAGAGCTCTACCTGAGAGAGAATTTATGAAACCAAATCAATGGTTTCCTCAATGGATATGGATGGCAGAGAAATAAGGAATTGGGATTGACTGTCTGCTTCTGGGTTCCCCTGGATAAACATTGGTCATTGATCAAGATTGGAGAATACAGATTGGGGGGAAACAGTGGATTTCTAGGGAACCTTTGGCTGCTAATTGAGTCTGGAGTCAAGAAGGTGGTTTTGGAGCCCTAAGCATATAGTTCACAGTTTAAGGTCAGGGTGTGGATGGTATTACTCAGCAGAAGAGTAGATGGAGGGAGAGAAAGGCCGAAGACAGTACCCTAGGAGACACATTAAATGGTCAAGCAGAAGAGGAGGAAGTAATTAAACCAGGTGCAAAGGCCCGAGGTACCACATCCTTCTCCACCTCATGGGATAAAGATGGGGATGATGGATTTTTGTCATGTTCACCTCAAAAGAAAATGCATTTTGTCTGGTAAAAGTAACTCAAAGAGAAGGTCAGGGGTCATAGGATAGGTCTCTAGGGAGGGGATATTTGTATCTTTGTGGGTTTGTACATCTGATGAAGGTTTCTGGTCTAATGGGCCTCCATAGGTAGAATCATCCTCTTTTTCAGCTGAGCGCATCCTGAGAACCTGAGGACCACAGAACTCTCTCTGCCCCCTCATGCCTGCCTTTGTCCTGGACAAGCTCAACTCAACACCACGCTTACCTAACTGGGTGGCTTTACACACACTCACACAAACACACACTCACAGTTACATACAAACATGCACATTTACAGACACTCACACACACATTTAAAATCCAGTAAAGAATAAAGAATAATTACATGTAGAATGGTTTGGGGATTCGTATAAGAACCACCACCAACCCCTAACCCCCATCCCACGTGGATTCTCGGAGGTTTTCACAATCCTGGTTTACCTCCGAGAATATAACTTCCTGGAAACACTTTGCATCTCCCTGTGAAATCTCATGTTACGCCTGTTCCTTTAAGGACTTCTTCAATTACTTGTAAGTTTTTAAACTTTTACACGTAAATAACTCAAGTTTTAGGCCTGGAAGAAAGATTGGTAAATGGAAAATGTTGAGACACAACTGTTCACAACATATCCTTTTCCCCAGAGTAGGGACAGCACCCAAGCACTTCCTTCAGGGAACCCTACTGATGGTTGGGAGGCTTCCAGAAGGAATGCGTATTCTCTTCATATCAGGGAAGGCAGGTGAAGCAGAGAGAGCTCTTCCCTCTCCAAGCCTCCCCTCTCTTCTTGTGCCTCAGGTCCCCTGGAGCATGTACACCTGTCTCTTCCCTTCGTCACCACGAAGAACAAAGAGGTCAACGCGACTGCGGTGTTGTGGCCCAGCCAAGTGGGCACGCTCACTTACGTGTGGTGGTACGGAAATAACACCGAGGTGGGTCGGCCTTCCACGCGGGCTTTGTGCGGCTCCACGCAAACTGGCCAAAGTGCAAAAGGGAAAGAAAGTCATGGCTTATGTGACTCAAGAGACTAGAGGTTGTCGCAGCTCCGGGGACGGTGGGCTCCGAGTGCCCCAGTCATCTCGTCAGTCTCTGTCTCTCTCACCACTGTGCCCCTACCTCTTTTTTTTTTTTTTAATTTCTATCAGAGTATAGTGGATTTACAATGTTGTATTAGTTTCAGGTGTACAGCAAAGTGAGTCAGTTATACGTACGTCCACTCTTTTTTAGATTCTTTTCCCATATAGGCCATTACAGAGTATCGAATAGAATTCCCTGTGCTATACAGTAGGTCCTTACTAGTTATCTGTTTTATATATAGTACTGTGCATGCGTTATCTCTGCCTTCCTCTGAGTTAGCCTTCTCCTCCAGCTGGGCTTTGCTCTGCAGTGACCCTTAGCAGGAGCCTGAGCTTTCAGAGAAAACAAGCCGTCTTTCCCCAAAGTTCTAACAGAAGTCCCAGAACGGAGTAATGTCGGCCAGGCCTTGACCACGGTGCTGGGGACAGAAACAGAGCTGCTGAAGTCAGCCTCCCTAGATCCATCTAGACCAAGAGAAGGGAGGGAATGGCCCTCGAAAGGAAAAGAGGCCAGTGGACACCAGACAGGCAAGAGCCACAGATGTCTGTGCAACCCAGCTCCCCGCCGTGACCCCCTCACCCTGGATCAGACACAGCCCCTTCTTTAGCTCAGCTTTCTGTTTCCCCCAAATATTCCCTGTGATCCAAAGTGGGCAGCAGTTTCAACACCAGTAGAAACCTTAGACCTCATTTACTCTGTCCTTCATTTTACAGATGAGAAAGTGAGGACAGGTGAAGTGGCTTCCTCCAGTTTCATTCAGCTGCTTCACGCAGATCCAAGACCTTCTCGGGCCTGCCTGGGTTTTTCTTCCCCTCACACCAGGCTTCATGCTCTGTTTCAGTTTGGAATTCACTCCATTCTCAGAAATTAAAATTTGCTTGCAAATGTTAGTTAAAGGCAGTAGAACTCAGGCCCCGAAGCCTCCCTTCCCAGAGGGCCCTGGGACCAACTACTCTGGACTGGAAAGCGTCATCTCCTTCCAGCAGAGTTGCTTTCGCTTGTGACTTTGCTCTTCAAACGCAATGCGTCTTATGTGAATACAAATCTTCTACTTCAGAGCTGAGTGTTGGCTTTAACTGGAGCCATACTTTTGCACAAGCCTAGGGAGGAAACCTCTCCTGACACCCGACCTGCTGCATGCCTGACAGTCAAAGGAATCTCTCACCTCTACTGCTGACATAAATCAACTGAAAAGAAACCCTTTTTTATTTCTTATGAAACCATGCATGTAAATTGGGCCCAATAGAAGAGAAATCTATTTATTTGCCTGAAAGCTAGTACTAGAAGTTGACAGTACTAAACAACTTCTTTTTTTTTTGTTTTTTCTTAAGCTTTTAGAAGAAAACCAAATTCTCAACAGATTATGTTCAGTAGGCTTCTTTTTTTCAATTTTTTAAACATCTTTATTGGAGTATAATTGCTTTTCATTGTTGTGATACTTGCTGCTGTTATTTACAAAGTGAATCAGCTATACATATACATATATCCCCATATCCCCTCCCTCTCGCGTCTCCCTCCCACCCTCCCTATCCCACCCCTCTAGGTGGTCACAAAGCACCGAGCTGATCTCCCTGTGCTATGCAGCTGCTTCCCACTAGCTATTTTACATTTGATGATGTATATATGTCAATGTCACTCTCTCACTTCGTCTCCGCTTACCCTTCCCCCTCCCTGTGTCCTCAAATCCATTCTCTACGTCTGCGTCTTCATTCCTGTCCTGCCTCTAGGTTCTTCAGAACCACTTTGTTTTTTTTGTTTAGATTCCATGTATATGTGTTAGCATACGGTATTTGTTTTTCTCTTTCTGACTTACTTCACACTGTATGACAGTCTCTAGGTCCATCCACCTCACTACAGATAACTCAATTTTGTTTCTTTTTATGGCTGAGTAATATTCCATTGTATATATGTGCCACTTCTTCTTTATCCATTCATCTGTTGATGGACAATTAGGTTGCGTCCATGTCCTGGATATTGTAAATAGAGCTGCAATGAACACTGTGGTACATGACTCTTTTGGAATTATGGTTTTCTCAGGGTATATGCCCAGTAGTGGGATTGCTGGGTCATATGGTAGTTCTATTTGTAGTTTTTTAAGGAACCTCCATACTGTTCTCCATAGTGGCTGTATCAATTTACATTCCCACCAACAGTGCAAGAGGGTTCCCTTTTCTCCATACCCTCTCCAGCATTTATTGTTTGTAGATTTTTTGATGATGGCCATTCTAACTGGTGTGAGATGATACACATTGTAGTTTTGATTTGCATTTCTCTAATGATTAATGTTGTTGAGCATCCTTTCATGTGTTTGTTGGCAATCTGTATATCTTCTTTGGAGAAATGTCTATTTAGGTCTTCTGCCCATTCTTAGATTGTTTTTTTTTTTTGCGGTACACGGGCCTCTCACTGTTGTGGCCTCTCCCATTGCGGAGCACAGGCTCCGGACGCGCAGGCTCAGCGGCCATGGCTCATGGGCCCAGCTGCTCCGTGGCATGTGGGATCCTCCTGGACCGGGGAACGAACCCGTGTCCCCTGCATCGGCAGGCGGACTCTCAACCACTGCGCCACCAGGGAAGCCCTGGGTTTGTTTTTTTGAGCTGCATGAGCTGCTTGTAAATTTTGGAGATTAATCCTTTGTCAGTTGCTTCATTTGCAAATATTTTCTCCCATTCTGAGAGCTGTCTTTTCATCTTGTTTATGGTTTCCTTTGCTGTGCAAAAGCTTTCAAATTTCATTAGGTCCCATTTGTTTATTTTTGTTTTTATTTCCATTTCTCTAGGAGGTGGGTCTAAAAGTATCTTGCTGTGATTTATGTCATAGAGCGTTTTGCCTATGTTTTCCTCTGAGAGTTTTATAGTGTCTGGCCTTACATTTAGGTCTTTAATCCATTTTGAGTTTATTTTTGTGTATGGTGTTAGGGAATGTTCTAATTTCATTCTTTAACATGTAGCTGTCCGGTTTTCCCAGCACCACTTATTTGAAGAGGCTGTCTTTTCTTCATTGTATATTCTTGCCTCCTTTATCAAAGATAAGGTGACCATATGTGTGTGCATTTATCTTTGAGCTTTCTATCCTGTTCCATTGATCTATCTTTCTGTTTTTGTGCCAATACCATACTGTCTTGATTACTATACTATAGTATAGTCTGAAGTCAGGGAGTCTGATTCCTCCAGCTTCATTTTTTAAAATTTTTTATTTATTTATTTTTATTTTTGTCTGTGTTGGGTCTTCATTTCTGTGCGAGGGCTTTCTCTAGTTGCGGCAAGCGGGGCCACTCTTCATCGTGGTGTGCGGACCTCTCACTATCGTGGCCTCTCTTGTTGTGGAGCATAGGCTCCAGACGCACAGGCTCAGTAGTTGTGGCTCACGGGCCTAGTTGATCCGCGGCATGTGGGATCTTCCCAGGCCAGGGTTCGCACCCGTGTCCCCTGCATTGGCAGGCAGATTCTCAACCACTGCACCACTAGGGAAGACCCTCCAGCTTCATTTTTCTTTCTCAAGATTACTTTGATTATTCGGGCTCTTTTGTGTTTCCATACAAATTGTGAAATTTTTTGCTCTAGTTCTGTGAAAAATGCCATTGGCAGTTTGATAGGGATTGCATTGAACCTATAGATTGCTTTGGGAAGTATAGTCATTTTCACAATGTTGATTCTTCCAATCCAATAACATGGTACATCTCTCCATCTGTTCTGTCATCTGTAATTTCTTTCATCAGTGTCTTATAGTTTTCTGCATACAGGTCTTCGTCTCCTTAGGTAGGTTTATTCCTAGGTATTTTATTCTTTTTGTTGCAGTGGTAAATGGGAGTGTTTCTTTAATTTGTCTTTCAGATTTCTCATCATTAGTGTACAGGAATGCAAGAGATTTCTGTGCATTCATTTTGTATCCTGCTACTTTACCAAATTCATTGATTAGCTCTAGTAGTTTTCTGGTAGCATCTTTAGGATTCTCTATGTATAGTACCATGTCATCTGCAAACAGGGACAGTTTTATGTCTTCTTTTCTGATTTGGATTCCTTTTATTTATTTTTCTTCTCTGATTGCTGTTGAATGATAGTGGTGAGAGTGGGCAGCCTTGTCTTGTTCCTCGTCTTAGTGGAAATGGTTTCAGCTTTTCACCATTGAGAATGATGTTGGCTGTGGGTTTGTAATATATGGCCTCTATTATGTTGAGATAAGTTCCCTCTATGCTTACTTTCTGGAGAGTTTTTATCATAAATTGGTGATGAATTTTGTCAAAAGCTTTTTCTGCATCTGTTGAGATTATCATATGGTTTTTATCTTTCAATTTGTTAATATAGGGTATCATATTGATTGATTTCCATATATCAAAGATTCCTTGCATTCCTGAGATAAACCCCACTTGATCATGGTGTATGATCCTTTTAATGTGCTCTTGGATTCTGTTTGCTAGTATTTTGTTGAGGATTTTTACATCTACGTTCATCAGTGATATTGGCCTCTATTTTTCTTTTTTTGTAACATCTTTGTTTGGTTTTGGCATCAGGGTGATGGTGGCCTTGTACAATGAGTTTGGGAGTGTTCCTCCCTCTACTATATTTTGGAAGATTTTGAGAAGGATAGGTGTTAGCTCTTCTCTAAATGTTAGATAGAATTTGCCTGTGAATCCATCTGGTCCCTGGCTTTTGTTTTTTGGGCGATTTTTAATCACAGTTTCAATTTCAGTGCTTGTGATTGGTTTGTTTATATTTTCTATTTCCTGGTTCAGTCTCAGAAGATTATACTTTTCTAAGAATTTGTCCATTTCTTCCAGGTTGTCCATTTTATTGGCATATAGTTGCCTGTAGTAATCTCTCATGATCCTTCGTATTTCTGCAGTGTCAGTTGTTACTTCTCCTTTTTCATTTCTAATTCTATTGACTTGAGTCTTGTCCCTTTTTTTCTTGATGAGTCTGGCTAATGGTTTATTGATTTTGTTTATCTTCTCAAAGAACCAGCTTTTAGTTTAATTGATCCTTGCTATCATTTCCTTCATTTCTTTTTCATTTATTTCTGATCTGATATTTATGACTTCTTTCCTTCTGCTAACTTTGGGGTATTTTTGTTTTCCTTTCTCTAATTGCTTTAGGTGTAAGGTTAGGTTGTTTATTAGAAATGTTTCTTGTTTCTTGAGGTAGGATTGTACTGCTACAAACTTCCCTCTTAGAACTGCTTTTGCTGCATGCCATAGGTTTTGGGTCGTCATGTTTTCATTGTCATTTGTTTCTAGGTATTTTTTGATTTCCTCTTTGATTTCTTCAGTGATCTCTTTGTTATTTAGTAGTTTATTGTTTAGCCTCCATGTGTTTGTATTTTTTACAGATATATTCCTGTAATTGATATCTAGTCTCATAATGTTGTGGTCGGAAAAGATACTTGATGCAATTTCAGTTTTCTTAATTTATCAAGACTTGATTTGTGACCCGAGATATGATATATCCTGGAGAATTTTCCATGAGCATTTGAGAATAAAGTGTATTCTGTTGTTTTTGGATGGAATGTCCTATAAATATCAGTTAAGTCCATCTTGTTTAATGTATGATTTAAAGCTTGTGTTTCCTTATTTATTTTCATTTGGATGATCTGTCCATTGGTGAAAGTGGGGTGTTAAAGTCCCCTACTATTATTGTGTTACTCGATTTCCCCTTTTATGGCTCTTAGCATTTGCCTTATATACTGAGGTGCTCATGTTGGGTGCATAAATATTTACAATTGTTATATCTTCTTCTTGGATTGATCCCTTGATCATTATGTAGTGTCCTTCTTTGTCTCTTGTAATAGTCTTTATTTTAAAGTCTAGTTTGTCTGATATGAGAATTGCTACTCCAGCTTTCTTTTGATTTCCATTTACATGGAATATCTTTTTCCATCCCCTCACTTTCAGTCTGTATGTGTCCCTAGGTTTGAAGTGGGTCTGTTGTGGACAGCATATATATGGGTTTTGTTTTTGTATCCATTCAGCCAGTCTGTGTCTTTTGGTTGGAGCATTTAAACCATTTACATGTTAGGTAATTATCGATATGTATGTTCCTATTATCATTTTCTTAATTGTTTTCGTTTTGTTATTATAGGTCTTTTCCTTCTCTTGTGTTTCCTTCCCAGAGAAGTTCCTTTAGCATTTGTTGTAAAGCTGGTTTGTTGGTGCTGAATTCTCTTAGCTTTTGCTTGTCTGTAAAGGTTTTAATTTCTCTCTCGAATCTGAATGACATCCTTACTGGGTAGAGTAATGTTGTTTGTAGGTTTTTACCTTTCATCACTTTAAATATGTCCTGCCACTCCCTTCTGGCTTGCAGAGTTTCTGCTGAAAGGTCAGCTGTTAACCTTATGGTGATTCCCTTGTATGTTTTATGTTGCTCTTCCCTTGCTGCTTTCAGTATTTTTTCTTTGTATTTAATTTTTGATAGTTTGATTAATATGTGTCTTGGCGTGTTTCTCCTTGGATTTATTCTATATAGGACTCTCTGTACTTCTGGAGTTGATCGACTATTTTCTTTCCCATATTAGGGATGTTTTCGATTATAATCTCTTCAAATACTTTCTCATACCCTTTTTTTTCTCTTCTTCTTCTGGAACCCCTATAATTCGAATGTTGGTGCATTTAGTGTTGTCCCAGAGGTCTCTGAGACTGTCCTCAATCTTTTCATTCTTTTTCTTTATTCTGCTCCGCAGTAGTTATTTCCACAATTTTATCCTCCAGGTCACTTATCTGTTCTGCCTCAGTTATTCTGCTATTGATTCCTTCTAGACAACTTTTAATTTCATTTATTGTGTTATTCATCATTGTTCGTTTGCTCTTTAGTTCTTCTTGGTCCTTGTTAAACGTTTCTTTTATTTTCTCCATTCTTTTCCAAGATTTTGGATCATGTTTACTATCATTACTCTGACTTCTTTTTCAGGTAGACTGCCTATTTCCTCTTCATTTGTTTGTTCTAGTGGGTTTTTACTTTGCTCCTTTATCTGCTGCGTTTTTCTGTTTATTCATTTTGCGTAACTTACTGTGTTTGGGGTCTCCTTTTCTCAGGCTTCAGGTTCATATTTCCCGTTGTTTTTGGTGTCTGCCCCCAGTGGCTAAGCTTGGTTCAGTGGGTTGTGTAGGCTTCCTGGTGGAGGGGACTGGTGCCTGTGTTCTGGAGGATGAGGCTGGATCTTGTCTTTCTGGTGGGCAGGACTGCATCTGGTGGTGTGTTTTGGGGTGTCTGTGAACTTAGTATGATTTTAGACAGCCTCTCTGCTAATGGATGGGGTTGTGTTCCTGTCTTGTTAGTTGTTTAGCATGGGGTGTCCAGCACTGGAGCTTGCTGGTCATTGAGTGGAGCTGGGTCTTAGCAGTGAGACAGAGATCTCTTGGAGAGCTCGCACCAATTGATGTTACATGGAGCCAAGAGATCTCTGGTGGTCCAGTGTCCTGAACTTGGCTCTCCCACCTCAGAGGCTCAGGCCTGACACCCGGCCAGAGCCCCAAGACCCTGTCAGCCACATGGCTCAGATTTCTAAGGGTTTTCCTTTCCTCAGACAGAAGTTTCCAACTTCTTTCAGCCATATACACGGCCCCTTGAGTCACTGCTTTTTCACCGCCTCTGAAGGTGGTGGGTAAGTTCACTCCAATCTTCCACGCATAGCTTGCATGTTAAGAACTTCCAGACTTTGAGCTTGTGTTTTCCCCCTTGCCTGGGTTCTGAAACTGCCTGTAGTTGGGTTGCATTGGATATAGAGCCCAGACTCAAGTAGAATTTTTATTCTGGGCTTTAGTCTACCCTCTGCTACACAGGGAGTTAAATGAATTTTGATTTGTAAATTAATTAAGGAAAGACAGGAATGAAATGTTTGTGGGGAGTTAGTCGAGGGAGGTCAGTAGGCTAATAATCTTTTTCCTCTAGGACCCCGGTATCTAATTGCATTACAGGCACTGCTCCAAGTCTTTCTTTTTCTTTTTTGAGTCCTCAAACCACTGTCCAATTAGTACATGTTTCCATAGCAGCTCCTTCCAGGAAACTGCTGATACGGCTTCTCAGAGGAAGCCGAGCCGCACAAGGCCACATCTGTCTAACTAGTGTAGTTTGGTGTCTGTAGTTGCTGTGTTCCACTGTAATTTTATATACATAGTACACCCTTTAGAGGAGCACTGGCACCTTGTAGACTTTCAGTGACTACTGCTTAAATCTGGATTAATATGAACCCCCTCTTTAATATTGCCTCAGATTAAGGGATTTGCTTGATACAAGTAGGTTATCAACAAAGAGAGATATGTCCCACCAGCAAGTAAGACCTATGGATCTCCCCAGCCCTGAATCAGGATGATAGCAGAAAGGAGGTGTCAAATTCACAAAGAATGAGTAGAGTTTCTTGGCATCATGTCTCTAATAGTCCCTTTCTGGCCTGAACTTGAGGTGATGGGGAGGCATAGGTGGAGTTAGTCACATGGAATGCCCCAGAAAGAGCTTCCGCTGATTTAAAGAGCTTGTCAGTGGCTCAGAGCTGGTGCCTATCTCATCTGTAATTGAACAGCTGTCCCTTCACTCTGTGGCCTCATTTGTTTTAGCCCCTGATCACCTTGGAGGGAAGCATATCATTCAAGTTTACTTCTGAAGGGATGAACACCATCACAGTGCAAGTCTCAGCTGGGAATGCCATCCTGCAGGACACGAAGACCATCGCAGTGTACGGTGAGTGGTCTGTCTGCTGATCCATCACTGCCCTCATCCATCCCTCAGATGAGGTGCTTTGGTACCTTGGTGCCGGAAGCCATCCTCGCTATGAATCTTCCCAAGGAACAGAGGGTAGTGGTTGAGAAAGAGCTGAGTCAAGGCTCATCTCCTCCTCTGGGGAAGATACGGTTCACCAGCAACATAGTGGTCACAAAACCGCAAGAGGGTTTATTGCTTTTTTTTTTCAAACTGGCTTTGGTGCCCATAGAACGACTGTACGCCCACCTCCCTTAGGTAGAGAAGAGTGAGTTTCATTATGTGTAAGGCTGATTCATTCCATTTGGTATTTTGGTGGTATTCAAAGAGCTGAAACCTATTATAAAAAAAAGAGGTTAATATTGAGGCTTTTATTTTTAAAGTTCAACTTCAAGAGTCTTGATCATTAAGAAGAATCTGCCAATGTCTAAATGCTCTGAAAAGCTCTTCTGCAAATATGTATCCTTTATAAAACACTCTGCTAGTCTAAAAGTGAAGAAAGGGTCATAACAAGCACATGTGCATCATTGTAGACTAGATATTACTTTGAACAAACAGCTGTACAGAACAATGTGGTAACCAATTGGGGAAATTGAATGTGGTCAAGGTGTTACATGGAGTGAAAATTTACTGAAATGGAAAAGGTGGAAACCTTGGTGGAAAACAGTTTATACAAATTGATCTCATTTTGCTAATTTTTTTCTGCATAGAAAGATAGTCAGATGGATCTGCACTAGGTGCTTTAGTAGATGGTAAAAATATGAACTTTTGTTGTTAATATGAAAGCGGTACTAATGCATCCCGGAAAATTAAAATTTAAAAAGCAGGAATTTAAAAGGAGATAGATGGGGAAATAAATGCTGTGCAGAGAGAGGGCAAGAGAGAGGCTCAGGGGAGGGAGGGAGGGAAGGTGAGACAGAGGTTGAGAGGGATGGAGAGACAGAGACAGAGACACACACTAGCTCGTGGTCCAAACAATATCAATTGTTCCAGTTCCAGAGTTAATTGATTCTGATGCAGGTTCTGTTTTTCGTTTCTCATCTTGCTAACTTGACCTTCAAATTCAGAAAGTAATTTGTAAGCAACTTTGAATGTGTCTGAGGACACTCTTCCTCTTGCATGGCTGCCTGCTAGATTACGTAATGTTTCCTCCCTCTCCCCTTCCTGAAGAGACTTGATAAGCCCCAACAGTAAGTGAAAGTAAACCAGGGCTGTGGTTTTCCTACAAGGTCCCATCAGTGAGGCGACCTCTTAGCCAGGTGGCCCTAATGGAGGAGAGCTTTTGTTTCTCTTTCCATCTCCTTTCTACGCTCTGGAAATGCATTTAATTCTCATAACAATCGTAGTGCAGGGTAGCCAATATTATTACTCTCATTTTTTTCAGAGAGGTAAATAACTTGCCCCAGCTAGTAAGTGGTGGAGCTGAGCTTCCAGCCCACCCCTTCTAGACCCAGGGCCCATGCTCCGAAATTACCCTACATGTTTGGCTCTCATGTCTTTTCCATCGGATGCTCTCTTTCGTCTCTCCCTCCTGGATTTCACCAGTGTCACTAATGGACACTGACCCATTAGTCCAACAGCTATCTCCTCATTCGAACCACAGACAGAACTTTAAATCTAGAAGGTCTTTGGACTTACCTAGTCCAATCCATTATTTCACAGTTAGGAAATTGTGGCCCCAAAATGGGAAACTACTGGCTTAAAGTCATTCTGCTATTCAGTAACAGATCTAATGATAATAATAATGATGATGATGGTAGTGGTAGAAATTAATGTTGATGGATCCTTTATCAGCATCTGTTCTAAGCATTTGATATATATGATCTGTTTTATTGAATCCTCTGAACAGACTTATGAGAAATATGCTATGATTACCCCTGTTATACAAGTGACAAAATATGGGGATAAATATAATCTGAATAATCTGGTAAGTATAACTCTGAATCTAGTTTCATGGAAACCTTCTATCCCTTGCTGTGCTTAGTTCTTCCTCTTCCTAAAATCCTTCTAAAGGCATCATCGAGAGTGGGTCATTCTCCATCATATGGGTTCTCTTCATTAAAAAGCATTTCTTAACTAAAAGTTTGAGCAGGGAGAGTGGTCTCTCCCTCCTCTAACCAAATTCCTGAGCCATCCAACATCCTTAATTCATCTTCAGTCAGGTGGGTTGTCCAGAGTTTCATATATATAACTAGAAAATTCTAAGGACAGGCATGACCTATTAAAGGAAAATTGCATCACAGGGTGTTAAACAGGCAAGATTGAATTCAACAGAAACAAATGGCAGGAATAGTTTTAAACTCTGGGATAAGCTAAAGGACTCTGCGGGGAGGGGATTATCAGTGTGGTTAAGCCACAGGTGTTTGCTAATTGGTGCTTAGGGAACTTAGGCTCCTACCCTCCCAGAGGCAGGGGTGCCTTTATATATATATCTATATCTATATATATATATATATATATAAATCTTTATTGGAATATAATTACTTTACAATGTTGTGTTAGTTTCTGTAGTACAACAAAGTGAATCAGCTATATGTATACATAGATCCCCATATCCCCTCCCTCTTACGTGTCCCTCCCACCCTCCCTATCCCACCCCTCTAGGTGGTCACAAAGCATCGAGCTGATCTCCCTGTGCTATGCAGCAGCTTCCCACTGGCCATCCATTTTGTATTTGGTAGTGTATATAGATGTCAATGCTACTCTCTCACTTCGTCCCAGCTTCCCCTTCCCACCCTGTGTCCTCAAGTCCATTCTCTACATCTGCATCTTTATTCCTGCCCTGTAGGAATAAAGGTTCATTAGTACCGTATTTATAGATTCCACATATGTGCAGTAGCATCTGGTATTTGTTTTTCTCTTTCTGACTCTTCACTCGATATGACAGACTCTAGGTCCATCCACCTCATTACAAATAACTGAATTTCATTCCTTTTTATGGCTGAGTAATATTCCACATCTTCTTTGTTGGTTCATCTGTCGATGGACATTTAGGTTTCTTCCACGTCCTGGCGATTGTAAATAGTGCTGCAATGAACATTGTGGTACATGTATCTTTTTTTTTTTTTTTTGCGGTACGCGGGCCTGTCACTGTTGTGGCCTCTCCCGTTGCGGAGCACAGGCTCCGGACGCGCACGCTCAGCCTCCATGGCTCACAGGCCCAGCCGCTCCACAGCATGTGGGATCTTCCTGGACCGGGCACGAACCCATGTCCCCTGCATCGGCAGACGGACTCTCAACCACTGCGCCACCAGGGAAGCCCCTATCTTTTAGAGTTATAGTTTTCTCAGGGTATATACCCAGTAGTGGGATTGCTGGCTTGTATGGTAGTTCTATTTTTAGTTTTTTAAGGAACCTCCTTACTGTTCTCCATAGTGGCTGTATTAATTTACATTCCCACCAGCAGTGCAGGAGGGCTCCCTTTTCTCCATACCCTCTGCAGCATTTATTGTTTGTAGATTTTTTGATGGTGGTCATTCTGACCAGTGTGAGGTGATACCTCATTGTGGTTTTGATTTGCATTTCTCTGTTAATTAGTGATGTTGAGCATCTTTTCATGTGTTTGTTGGCAATCTGTATGTCATTTCAGAGATGGCTTCCAGGTCCTTGAGAAAGGCATTCCTGGATTGCAGAAGATTTACATCTCAAAGGTGCAGAGGAAGAATTTACAATTGCAAGTTTCTAAAGTAGATGCCCTAAGAAAAGGGAGGTCAGAGCCTGAAGTCCCAAAGGAACCTGTCTAAAGTTTAATTAAGCTGAGGGGAAAGTTAAGACCATTATGGTCAGACTGAAGGAGGTATCATATTTGGGAAGTCGACAGAGGAAAGATTGTCTGCCCAAAGCCACACAAGAGACTGGAGACAAGAAAATTTAGTTTGCATGGTTTTCCTTAATTTGCTTCAGGGCTCAGGTTTGCCTTTAAATACAAAAAATAAAATGTAAATATACAGACTTCATCTCTCAGCAGCTGCAAACAGTACATGTATTACTGGTGTTACCCTTTGCAGTCCTCCCATACGCATCCCCTATTCGTTGAATAAACTTAGGCATAACATGTCTCTGCACTGCTGTTTAGCATGCTAAGGAATTACAAAGGGAGCTGCACCATTTTTCTCATTTGTGTCTTTTTATTAAGATAAATATCTTCTTTTGAGGTGAAGTCTCCACAGTTTGGTTAAGAGGCTTGGGGAAAGTGAAAATGACATACACATACATCTTCAAAGTGAAAAGTTAGGACTCAGTGGGTGATTCCTTGGGCTGCCATTTACCGTACTACTAATTAGTACGCGTTTCGTTCTTCTCCATCAGAACTGAAATGGGGATATTCACCTAGGTGGCCAGTGACTCATAAAATAGTCAAACTTTGAAAAGTACATGTTTGGAGTAAGCTGACTGCCATAAGCACAGGCCTGATCATGTAAGAGTCTTCAGTGCCTGCGCCTAATAAATCTTTAGCAGTGTTAGGAAACGCACGAGTGGGTTTTTGTGTTTCCTGGACGTGTCATCGGCATTGCCGATGTTGCTAAACCCCTCGTGAAACACCAGAACGTGCCTAAAACAGGAAAGAAATGTTTGTTGAATAATAAAATGCATAAATGACAGAGAGCCTCCACTGATATTTATGCATTTATTTATTCAACAAACTTATTAATTAAATGACTCCTAGTCATTGAAGATCTAACATGAACTGGGCACTGTCCCAAAGGGCCAGGAACACAGTGCCCCCGTCCTCATTGAACTAATATTCTTTTGTGGGAGACAGACAGTAAAAAAACCAAATTATTTATTTATTTGTATTTTTATTGGAGTATAGTTGATTTACAGTGTTGTGTTAGTTTCAGGTGTACAGCAAAGTGAATCAGATATATATATATATATATATATAGATAGATAGATAGATAGATAGATAGATATAGATATATATCTCCACTCTTTTTTAGATTCTTTTCCCATATAGGTCATTACAGAATATTGAGTAAAGTTCCCTGTGCCAGACAGTAGGTCCTTATTAGTTATCTATTGTATATATAGTAGTTTGTGTAGGTCAATCCCAATCTCCCAATTTGTCCCTCCCCCGCTTACCCCCCAAAACAAAATAATTTTAAAGGCAAGAAGAATAAAGAAGACAAATAGGGTCATATGGTGAAAGGTGTTAGAGTTGGTGAAAGGGAGGATACCTGAGGTTGCTGGTGGGAGGGGTTTCTCCCAGGAGAGACTGAAGGCTGAAAAGGAGTCGAGAAGGCTGTCATCTGGGACTTGGAGGTGTGCTAACGTGGGAAGGAACACGGCATATTGAGGAACACAGGGAAGGACGGGGTCGTGGAGTGCAGGGCAGCCTAAGGGACATAAGACAGGAGGGAAGGTCGGCACTGGATTGTGTGAGACTATGAAGGCCATGATATGAATCGGAATCTTATTCAAAATGCAATGTGGAGCCTCCAGCAGATCTCAGGGGAGCGATGTGGTCTGAGTATACCCTGTGCTAAGACCCCCCAGGGCTGTGCTCTGAAACTCATCATCGTGCTAGGGCCAAGGCCATGCCAGCCAGCCAGTGACTGAGCGCGGCAGGAATACTAGGGCGAACCCATTCCTGGGACGTGGGGCTCCTCTGGCTGACCTTGGCTCGTGGACTTCCCATCAGCCTCGCTGAACCTTCCTCCCGCTCTTGCACTAAGTGTTATGTATGCATCACGGTCTGGCGGTGCTTCCAGCTCCTCTGACTTCCTCCCCATATTCTCTTACAGACAAGAGAATTCTTTTATTTCTGCACAAAATCCTTGCTTTTATAATTCCATCTACTTCCTGGATGCCCAAGGTTAACTCAGGGGCTACTGTGCCAACTAACAAAACCCTTGAATTAAAGACCTGAAAATTCCTTTAAATGAAACTTCCATACAAACAGAATTTAGCAGTAGAATGACTACAATGATGACTATAATTATATAATCATATAATAATTATTATGATGTAATGATAATGAAGGTATGTGCCCAACACAGTTGTACCAGAAGAAAGAAAATCAAAATACGGTGGGGGAGATTATTCAGTCGGTAAATGCTTGAACTAGAGCTTGAATGTTGTGTGCATAGAAGGTGAGAAGGATGGGGCATTCTAGGCAAGGGGCAGCGTGTGCAAAAAGGCCCAGAGACATAAACCTGTGATGCTGTCAGGGCACTTCAGGTGTGCACAATTAGTGTCCAGGAGTGCAGGGGCTAGAACTGGAAACAATGCACAAGGCTGTGGAGCTAAGCATGGGCCACAGACCAGGGCTCTGGTCTGGAAGAGGAGCTGAGAGGTAAGAGGGATGGGATATTGAACTTGCCTTGTAGTAAGGTCTCTCTGTTGAGTATGAAGGAAAAGGACCCTCCATTAGGGCTTTGCATAAAATATGAAGTACAACAGACTTCTTGAGAGACCTATCTGACTTATAGTAATCCCCCTACTGTTGTATTTCCAGAGGAATTCCGATCTCTTCGCCTGTCCTTTTCTCCAAACCTGGACGACTACAACCCGGACATCCCTGAGTGGAGGAGAGACATCAGCCGAGTCATCAAAAAGTCCCTGGTGGAGGTGAGTGCAAACAACACCTCTGGCCCAGACCCTTTTCCTCTCTGTCTTTACCGAGCTTCATGGAGAGGGGACCCTTGCTCAAATAAATGGCAGGAAAGAGCCGGAGGCCAGGGGAAGTGGGTATCATCTGTCTGATACCTGCAAAGCTGAGCCCCATGTGTGCAGACACGTCACAGGCGCTATGGGGGGAAATGAAATTGAGTAATCAGGGGGTCCTTACCCCTTGTGAAACGCTTGTTCTGCTTAGAGACGACGACCCTGGAAATATGTGACAGTCACGTGGCAGAGTTCATGATTAGCCATTGGTACATGTAAAATCAGCTCCTGTGCATCGTACTGGCATAGCATGGATACAACTGGTAAGAGCAGCCTGGGTTCCAGCTTCACGAATGTCCAGCACAACAGCACAGTGAACCCTCAGCACAGGAGGGTAGTCATCTTACTATGTCCCAGTTCTTTTAATGGCATTTCTCTCCCACGACAGCCCCAAGAGGAAAGTATTATTGGGAGTTCCCTGGTGGTCTAATGGTTAGGATTCAGCTCTTTCACTTACATGGCCCAGGTTCGTTTCCTGGTTGGGGAACTGAGATCCTGCAAGCCATGTAGCATGGCCAAAAAAAAAAAGGGGGGGGGGGACCTAAAAGATGCTTAAAAAAAGAGAAAGTATTATTGTCTTCATTTGCAGAATAGGCAGTTGAGGTTCAGAGAAGTTAAATAACTTGTCTAAAGCCTCACAGCTAATAAGTGTCAGAGCTACAAAACTGAAGTGAAGGATCTGAATCCCGTGTCTGGGTTTTCACATGTGAAGCGTAGCCTCATCCGGTTCCTGGGAGAGTAACAAGCTGGTGTGGTTCATCCCTCTCTGAGCAAAGGTCACCTACAATCTGACCAGACACCCTCCTAGGCACATGGCCCCCCGCATACTCCACTTCCACGAACAGTCAGAGGAATGGGATGTCTGCGCGCGGAGCTGCTTCGATTTATTGCACAAACCCAGAAAATCAGAGATGACTTTTCCCTAAAGTCTATTCTTAGCACGAAAGAAAAGTCAATTTAGGATTAGTTATACATTCTTTCCTGCACCCAACACATGGTGTCTCCTGACCCAAAGGGATAAGGAGAGACAAAGGCATTCAGGTAACCCCTGCTCAGAAAACAGATCTCGCATCCAGCCTTTTGGCAAAGAGCTGGCCTTCTCCGTATTCATACCATTATCTTTGTTGATATTTATTTAGCACTTACAATATTCCAGAAACTCTCCTCAGTGTTTTGCATTTTTAAACACATTTAATCACAAAACCCCTAGCTTATGATGTAGATAGAATAATTATTCCCACTTTACAGGTGAGAAAACTGAATTTAGAGGCAGATAACTTGCCCGATGCTGTATAGTTTAAAATCAGGCTCTGGAGTCAGACCATCAAGGTTTGAATCTTGATTACCGCTCCACTCTGCTGCTATCCTTTGTCTTGTTACTTAGAGAGACAGGAATAAGTGGAATAGTGGGGTGGAGAAGAGTTGTCTTCTGTGCCTCTGGGTAAATGCCATCTCACCTTTATCTTTCTTAATGACTCAGCATCCATGACGTTATTGGTGGCTAAACATTATGGCCACCAGGGGCTGCAGCTACCAGACCACAGGCCCAACTGGAACAGGCCCTTTTTCCTTTGGAGCTGTTTGTCCCTGGTGTGACAACTGGTTTCTCTCCTCTGCTGGCCGAGAGAGATGACTTACACCCTTCAGTGAACCCACAGCTCACCTCCTTCAGTCTACGGCATTCTAGAGATCCGTGTCCCTGTAGGTCTCCGAGGCGGCTATCCAACACCCCCAGGTGGTTTATCAACCAGGCATTAGCTCAGCAGTGATGTTTTCCAGGCTGATTTCTCGTCCCATTAATTGTCTAGGGATCAGATGCCCTGGGCCTCCACCTTTCCACCAGCTGTCCAGTAGGCTAGAAATGACTGCTCATTAATATTTCTAGGCCACTGCATAGCATAATCAGCTAAATGGAGAACAGACAGGTTGGCTCAACATCCCTCAGGATAAGGGGTGATGGGGTGGAGGGAGCTTTAAAGGCTCCTTTGTTACCCACTCCTAAGAGGCAGCTGAGCCAGCCCTGGTTCCCAGCGCCCCACCCTATCTTTGAGATCAGTAATTACACTTGGCCACTTCTTTAAGTTCTGAAGTATCCTATTGCCAAGTGTCCCCTAATAAGCTCTATAAGAGGTACAGCCGGCAGTCAACTTATTTATAGTTTTCTTCCTATTCATTCTGTAACAGAATTTGATATAAAATCGACTGCATTTTCCTCATCGGTTGGGATTTTTCTTTTGACATTTTGCAATGGAATCTTTAATTGAATGTCATTCAGTAAACAGTTTTGTTGATAACGAGGATGGTTTAGACATAAGCTTTGAGTTTAAAATCTAGGATGGGGCTTCCCTGGTGGCGCCGTGGTTGAGAGTCCGCTTGCCGATGCAGGAGACACGGGTTCGTGCCCCGGTCCGGGAAGATCCCACATGCCGCGGAGTGGCTGGACCCGTGAGCCATGGCCACTGAGCCTGTGCTCCACAACGGGAGAGGCCACAACAGTGAGAGGCCCGCGTAACACACACACACACACAAAAAAAAAAAAAAAATCTAGGACGGCCGTAAAACAGTATGGTATCAGCCGGGATAGGAGCTGCTTTGTGATAAGTGTCAGGAGAAGGAAGGCAGGAGAGCGCTGGTTCAGGACAGAGGCATTATGGTCCGACCAAGGTTTCAAACTAAGTGTCACCACTCACTACCTAGATGACCCTGAGCCAGTGTTGAACTTTCCTCCATCTACTGTCTGTCCTGTAGCAGAAATAGGGATGCCCCTCCCAGATCCCCATTCAGGGAAAGACTGTTATCGTAGCTGCTGGGAGTGCTGTGGGCAGAGGCTTCAGCGGCCTTCCCCATGTCATGTCCCTTTTGGAGTGGCTCATGTCCAATGACGCGGTTGTATAAAGGCCTGGCCACTCAGCTCAACCTCAGACAAATCTGAAGGGCCATTCTCACTCCTTACAGGATCTTCTGAGGCTGTTGTTGGCCTTTTTCACAGCTCAGCTTCTCCCTCTGTCCATTCCTGCTTCCTGGCCTTCACTCCCATAGATGTTGATTCCAAGAATGTCCCCTAATAAACACCCTCCGCACTAAACTCAGAGCCAGCTTCCTGAAGACTCCCAACCTGTGATCTGTCTTCACCTGTACAGAGAGGCATAATAACACTTGCTCCAAAGAGTCGCTGTGGGGTGTCGCATTACATTATATTAAGAAGTTGCTTAGCACAATGCCAGACACATGGTAAGGACCCAATAAATGGAATTTCCTGCTACTTTGAAAAAAATATAAATGTAGATTTCAGAAACCAACAATCATCTAATTGGGAAATCATGAAAAATACTCTGAAATAAGTGAACTTTACGAGGGCTCATGAAGGAGAAGTAATGTTCTAGCAGCAAATGTATAGAAAAGACATTCTGGGGGAGATGGCATGCACAAAAACATTTGCAAGAAAAGGCTGGAATACTGAGAAATTGTACGTGAGTCTATTTGGCTAAGCGTAAGATGACATTATGAGTTGTGGGTAATTAGTGTAGGAAGGAAAGGTGGGACCATATTGCAGGCTTTGAATAGATATTTAACCCAGTTGGCAGTGGAAATTTGTGCATGAATTTGGACATGGAAACACAATCTGCTTTGGACTGTAGGAAGATAAATCTGGAAGTAGTAGCCTGTCTCCTGGAGATGCGAAGGCTGTTGTAAAACTTGAAGGGAGAAAGTGTAAAGGCTGAATTATATTAACGGGGAGGCATTTAAACAGGAAGGAACCAGTAGGATCGTTCGTGTGGAGGGTGACTTGTCAAGGTCTCATAGACTGATTAGATAGGACATGGAAAGGAGAGTGTGGTGCTGGACACGAGATAAGGCTCCCAGCTAGGGTATCTGGGAAAGGAGTGGCTCCGGTCATCCACGTGCAGAATGAAGATTTCCGGGGTGAATATGAGAAGTTCTCATAAAACAACCAAATGACGTTCTGACTTGGCCCCTGGAGAGAGAAGCCGGGATTTTAGCCGTGGATTCTAGAACCATCTAGAGAGTGGGCTCAGGAAAGAGGAAGTTCTTGAGTGAGTGATATCTATGATTTTGATAGAAGATTCCGTGCAGCAGAGTGAAGGGCTGAGAGTGCTTCCTGGAACGGGATGGTCATCAGGGTCTGACGCTGTGGAGAACTCAGCAGACGCCTGGGGGCTGTGGTCTGGGGTTAGGTTAGGTGATGGAGGTATGCCTGGTCAGTCTGGAGAATAACTCTAATGCTTTGCGGAAGAAGGAAGCTAGGTTAGAAAGTGTTAAGGCATGAGGGGCAGAAGATAAAGCTCAGTAAGTGACGGCCTTCTCACTGGCAAGGTCCACTTACTTATACAAGACAGGTACTGCTATTATTCCCACTTTTTAACTTGAGGAGATGCAAAGTGTTTCAGGTCTCACGGGGATGGAGCTAGGACCAGACCTCAGAGTCTGACTTGTACCCAGTGGTGTCTCTCACATCCCTCCCCAACTGGTGCACCCGGGACCCTACTTTCCCACCCTACCTCCACACCTTTGTGTCTTCTTGCCCCCGCCAACTCTCTGCTGAACACTTGGTCCCTTCTCATCAGCTTTCCTGCAGGACTCACATGCGCCTCTGTGTCTCTCCCTCAGGCCACCGCGGTTCCGGGCCAGCACATCTTGGTGGCGGTGCTCCCTGGCTTACCCACCGCTGCCGAGCTCTTTGTCTTGCCCTATCAGGATCCCACAGGAGAAAACAAAAGGTCAGCCGAGGACCTGGAGCAGGTGAGTCCTCAGGTGACATTTCAGCTTCTCCCAGCAGTCTGAGCCACAACCCTGCTAGTGTCTGACCACGACAGCAGTTCTGGGGAATCTCCACGTGGGAGCGAGGGTGCCAGCTGTTTGTGGAGTCTTCCACTTTCCTGTCCTCTGCTGAGGAACATAATCTGGTGATTTAACTACAGCTTCACCAAAAATATGTGCAAGAGTGTGTATTGTCATCAGTGGCTAAATCACTCAGAGTCTATCCCACGCTGTGGGATACTCTACAGTGTCTACGATGAATGAGATAAATCTTTGTGTACTGATGTGACAAACTGGCCAAGATATTAGGTGGGGGGAAAAAGCAAGAGGCTACACAAGACATAGAAGTCAAATCCATTTATATCTTACCTCACACACTTACATCATAGGAGTACCATCAGAATCAAATGATGTATCTTTTTAAAAAGGTACAACTTTCATACAAATCATGAATCCCCACCATACTAAGATGACCTGATTTGAGCTTATAATAAATGAGTGATATTGGCTCCAAGCACCTCTCCTGGCTACGTGGGGTCTACTCTCTCCTCATCTCCACCACCTCTGAAGTATTAGGGTGTCTGTGTGTGTGTGTGTGTTTGTGTGTGTGTGTGTGTCTGTTTCTCTCTCTTCTGCTCCCTTAGGTCTTTTTTCCTCCCTTCCTTCCTTTTAACTTCAAAAGATTATCCAATGTCTATAGTGAAGATTATTACTATGATGATGTTATTGTTGTTCTTATTCTTCACCCATTCAGTTAAAATGATCAGTCTTGGTCTGGTTCTCCTGTTAAAAACTACATGATTTTGGTTTCTCAATTCTTTCTGGCAGATAGATTAAAAATAGGATTCCTGGGGCTTCCCTGGTGGCACAGTGGTTAAGAGTCCACCTGCCGATGCAGGGGACACGGGTTCATGCCCCGGTCTGGGAAAATCCCACATGCCGTGGAGCGGCTGGACCCGTGAGCCATGGCCGCCGAGCCTGCGCATCCGGAGCCTGTGCTCCACAACGGGAGAGGCCACAACAGTGAGAGGCCTGCGTACCGCCACAAAAAAAAAAAAAAAATAGGATTCCTCTCAGACACTAAGTAAATATTGGCTTTCTCCCTTCCAGTACTTGGAGCTTTTCAATTTACTTAGAATAAATCTATAATCTAGTCCCATGATCTCTGGTCTCCAAGATGGTTTGAGAACCTCCTATAATAGCCTTATTAACAACCCCAAATTATAGGCTGGCCTACCTGTGGGCACACCCGCCTTTTAACTGCTGCTTTTTCACTTGGCAAAAGACTCACCTCTCTATTGTTTTCCATGTGCAAGTAATTGAATAACTGGGCTGTCAAGGAAAGCCCCACTGAACCCCATCTCCTAGTGAACTGTAGTTAGGGGTCGGGCAGCAGGGAACCCATCAGACCTACATCTGACTTTGCTCAGCCCTAGCTCTAGACTTCCCACTGTATTTGACAAATTATTCTCTGCACCTGCAGTTCAGTGGGAGGAAGAATGGATTATTTCTTATCACCACACTGCTCATGAGACCTAGAGGGGAGGTAGATCGCTGTCCAAGGCATGTAGGTAGGGACGCTTATAATTATTCCTCCTCTGGAAATCTTACGGATTGTGCATGAAATCCAGAATATAGTCTCCTCGATATAGAAGAGTCCAGTTTTAAAGCCAGCTAATTTCCCAGTTACCACATCATCTGTGCATCCCTATTTCTCATACTCTTCATTTTTTCTCTAAAATACATTTTCTAGATGTTTCCTTGAGAGGAAATGTGGGAAGAAGAGGGGTGTGTTCTCTGAAACTTGGTTTACTTGTGTATCTTGCTTTGACTGTCTATTTTCCCTAGAGTTCTTCTTTCTCTTTATTTGGTCTTGTCTGAGTGGCTCCTCCAGGGACACTCTCGGAGACCTGAGTAATTGTCCCTGAGGCAGCCTGGTATCAGGTATTGAGGAGCCATTTAATTGGAGATCTAAAGGCAGCTGGCTTGGCTTGTGTGAAAGCTGTGGGACTTAACATTTGGTACACATGTAGGGAGTGCAGACATTTTATTAGAAAGACCACAGGTTTGGAGAAACATAAACCAGGTTTCTAGCTTCAGCTCTTGTGTTCATTGTGTGTATCCTATAGAGGACAAATATTCAGAAAAGTTAAGTAATTCAGCCCAAATCACATAATCTATAATACCCATCTCAGAAGGTGTTTGAGAGGTCATTAAAGAAATGATACAGCAAAGCCCTTGACCTATAGTAGATACTCAGTAAGTGGTAAATAGATGTTGGTTACATTTATGGACATTTTGTGATAGGAGGAGAGTATATGAGAAATGCAAAAAAAAAAAAAAAAAAAAAGAAAGAAAAGTAAGAGTATTAAAGACTAGTATTGTCCAGGACATGTATTGGAAGAAAGAGGATGGTGACAATAAGGAGAAAAAGATTAATGAATGAAATTGCACAAGAGAACAAGGACAACAGGAAACAGAAAGAACATGCATGAATGAGTAAACTCGAGGGAGGATGACTCATCTAAGTTATCATGCCGATGGATGGCATTAAGGGAAAACAGAGTACCAAGTGAGAGATTGTAACTCTGGTTAAGGGAATTGCCAGTGTAGCAGCCTTACCCAGAACTCAAACTAAATACAGTGACCAAACAAATGCCAAACCAAGTACATAAGAAATCAGTGTCTTGTGGAGAGTATCACTACCCCGATTAATAAGTGCAGTTATGAAATCAACATACAAATTAAGCCTTGTGTCGAGAACCAACAAAATAGGGGCTGCCCACAGGAATCCTACAGGTTTTGTCCTAAGAGGGGTCCTTTACTCTTTCTCTCTGACTCAGTCACTCTAAAATGAAGAACTTCAGGCCCCAACAGGGAGCTGTGAATTGCCTGAGGAGACACAACTCTTCAAGGAAAATGAGTTTCTGGTTCTGTTTCTGCAACTAACTCTCAAGCCTAGAGTCCCCTTGCTCTGCCATGCTGCAGATGTGTCTTTGGGTACCACTTGACTTCTGCGGGCCCCCCAAGATACCAAGCCTGTTGTACCCGGAAATGAACAAGAGATGTTTTGCTTTGGGTTTTTTTCCTGATGCAGTGAACATATATTCTATTCAAACAAATTTAAGGGGAAAAGGTGAAGTCATGAGCTTCTTTAGTTGGGAAGTCCAAGGATATAGTTCAGGCGTGGATGAACTCAGAGAGGAAGCGTCACCAGATTACTCCCCTGTCTTCCTCTCTCCCTCTTTCTCCATCTCTTTTCGTTGCTACCACATGGGAAGTCCGCCTGAGAATGAAGCCAACACATAGGAAGACAAGAATGGCCACAGGAAGCCCCAGTCTTTTATTTAGTCATCTTATCAGCCCCATTCAAAAGACATTGCCTCTCCCCTGAGTGCACCCCAAGAGCCCAGGGTGATAATTCTCACTGACTCAACTTGGCTGAAGTGGGCATGTCTTAACTAGCCTGGTAATCAGAAGACTAGAGCTCCATTAGTGACAACTCAATGTTTTATACCCTCCCTGGATCAGGAGTTTAGGGAGCCCTTCCTAAACCAAATGGGCAAAGAATAAATAAGGATATGGTTCCTTAAAGAAAAATGTGGGGGAAGGAGAAGGAACGGGAGGCAGGCAAAAGCAACGGACTTCCTCTGTCATAAATTACATAGAAATTTCAACTGAATGCAAAATAAAACCAAACAACAGAAAGGACCCCACTCCTTTAAAGGCTGCACTCTGAATCCCAGATGGAACTTGGGAAGAGCTGACTTTATCCCCCCTGTTAATACCCTGGCCCCTTTCTTGTAAAGATACTGCACAGAACTCCCAGCACGGGAATGAGTGGGACCCTGACCAGATGGACCCTGAAGACTGTGAGGGCAGGGCCCCAGCAAAGGGCTCTGGGCTCTCCTCCCTCAGCTTCCTCTAATAATGTTCCCAGGGGAGGAGAGATGCTGGCTTAGTTGGAGCCAGCTTGTCTGTGAAATAAATTGAAAATTCCTCACAGTGAGAAGTACTTGACCTTGTTATCCGGATAACATTGGGCTGGGTTAATCAAGTGACCTCTGTCTGGGAGGGTTCCACCACTCTTTACTTCACATCTCCAGAGAGTGAGAAAAGTCTCACTTGCCCTTAGCTGGCCTCATCAGGGATAGGGCTACCCTGAAGCCAGCTGCTCAGGTGTGGAGCAAACCATACCCCCTCCGCCACTGTACTCCCAGGCATCTCTCTGAGTCCTCAGATTTGTATCTACCTCTCCTGCAAGGAGGAAGGACCTTCCATCATGCTCTGGGTGTGGTGCTGTGCTGGGGAGATAGGGAGACTACGTGGTGTTGTCTTGCTGAATCCTTAAAGGGCATGAGCGCATTTAAAAGGAACAAAAAGACTAAGGACAAAATGTCAACCACCAACAAGGAATTTCCTCTTCGGTTGTTTGTGTTACCATGTACATTTGACAGATGCAGAATCCAAAAGACAGGAAAAGGAAAGGTGCCTCTGGAAATGGAGCAGTCTATTGGCAACATTTTTAGAAATTAAAGATTCATTATGAAATGTAATAAATCATCTCAGACTATTTTCTTTATACTCAGTCTGCCCTGTTCAGATTTTTTAAAGCGAGGAATTGAAGAAATATTTTGGAGTTCACAAGGAAGGTCACTAAAACAGGAAACTGTAATTGAAAGAGTAAGTAAGAGTTGAGCCAAAGGAATATGGCAAAAGGAGAAAAAGAGAAGCTTAGAGCTGGTGTTGGAGAGCCCAGGGGAAAGGAGTGAATATGGACGAATTATTTCTTCATTATGTCATCCAGGAAAAACTTCTTAGGCACTTTAATCAAACTGATTCTGTCGTGCTAACAAAACAGAGAATTTTTAAATAGAATTCATGTTTGGCTCCATTGCTTACTCCAAGTTTTATTCCAGAAGTCATGCTATATGAATTGAGAAAGATCTTTCTCTGTTGATTCCAAAAGTAATATCATTCAACTACTCTTTGAGGGGGCCTTCGTAACTTAACATGATCAGGACTGACTGACTGGGTCAGTTGCAAGGTCATCCCAGGCAAGTCTCCCTCTAAACATGGCACCAGAATGCTATTTATGTTCAGTAGGGTTTGCATCCCTCCTCCCAACTTCAGAGATAAGCATTAGTTGTTTGGCCCAGTGTAGCTTTGCCGTGGATAAATCTGCCAAAGCCCATTTTGAATCTGTAGTTTCACTTTGTACCACTTCTTTGGGTTTCATGTTTCATAAATTACCAACTGCTGTGTTGTCCTTAAACGTCTCTTTCTTTGTGTTTCAATGTTTGACACTCCATTCTAATGATCTGAGAGTCTGTTTTCCTCTACTGGTCTCATTAAACATTGTTTAGATGTTGAATGTGTTCTTTGCATGGTAACCATCCCTTCTGTTGACTAAACATCTCTAGCTCACCACTTCTGGGTACCAGTAGGGTTGTACCCATGAGTCTCTTCTGTAGACAGAACCATGTGACTAATTCTGGCCAATGAGGTGGGAGCAGAAGTGATAAGTGTCACTTCCAAGCTGAAGTATTCAAATGCCAGTTACAGAACCTTAAGAATGCTTTTTCCCTCCTACGGTGTTGTGTACATTTGAGGGGGCTGATCTACCAGCCTTTGTCTCTGTGTGACTATAATGAGCCCAGCATCATTGCCTACCTGCAGTGGATATGGAGTGTAAGCAAGAAATATACTTCCTTTATTTCAAGTCCCCAAACTTCTAGCATTGTTACCTCAGCCTGACCTAACCTATTCTGATTACCACACTTAAACATCATACTTCGTGAAGAAGATGAGGAAGAGAACTGGTATTTTCCCTCTACCAGGTCCCTTCCACTACACCCTTTTGATGGTGTCTTTCCAAGTATTTTTATTGAGTTCCCACTGTCTTTTTAAGTGGTAGTTTAAACGAAGAGTGGGTTGCATTTGAATCATAGGCATATTCCACCAAATAGGCAGATACTAAGAATAATATGTTGTTTCTTTGGTCATGATTAGAGAACAAAAAATGGAGAGCAGCAGAAGAGGGATGCTAGTACAAAGGATAAATGAAATTTGCTAAGACTACACACTTTGGACAGAAAAAGAAAAATGAATAGATTCAACTTGCTTTAGGAGGAACGATCTCCCAGCAATTACACGTTATTTCACTTGAGTCTTTATCATGCAAACTTGCGTGCTTTCCATTTAGGCTGTCACCACACTGTTCTATAGTCGCAGTTTATTCTGCTCCTTTCATAGCCAAACACTCTCCTAAACATTATAAATTGTATTAACTGGTGAACAGAGTGTGGCAATCCTGAGGCTGAGGTTAGGAATTGCCTGTAGCTCATATTGGTCAACTGACACGGGACTGGTGTTTTAGGTTGTGCGCTTCACAGTTGGATGAGAGATAGAAGCATAATTAATGAAATGCTGCAATTTTTTTCTCCTAAATCTGCTCAGCTGGACCTCCTTCCAAATATCTTTTGCGTCTTTGTCAGCTGGCTCAAGGAAAATGTTTTTCATGGAAATGTCCTAAGATTAGAAGTTGAGCAAAACTGAATTCTCATCTCAATTCTTCAAATATTAACTGGGTAAACTTAGCAATGTCCTCTAAGCTCCATGTTCCTTTCAGTGGAGATAGCAACACTAACACCTGAGATACGTTGTGTTAGAAAAAAATAGTAAGAAATATGCAACTTTGCCCATACAAAGTGTTCAATGCATAGATAATGTATGTACAAACGTATATAACAACTCATGAACTGATGAAAACAATACAGAATAAACATTTCTGCAGATGGGGTGGAAAACATTTAAAGTAATGTCAAAATCTGTCAACAGTTTCGTACTCATTTGAGTAGAGAAATATATGGTTCTAGCTGAGATTATTCTTGTAAGCAGTGTAAATTTTATTTAGTTTTGTTTCTGTGCATAAGTTCTTTCCCACAAAGTATTGAAGAAACATCCTCAGGGAGAAGAAAGAAATATCACTTCAGCTGGTTGAAAGAAAGAAGCCTTTCTCATGCAAATACATAGTCCCCTTTTGTCTACGTGATGGACTCTGCAAACCAGGATAGTTCCTTAATTACTTCTGCTAAGTTTTTCCTATTTGAGTTAAAATATTTTTTTCTCCAAATATAAGTATGTATGTATGTGCGCACATGTATGCGTATGTATATAAGCATATGAATTTCATGCATACTTAATTATATATATTTCACACATATATACACACATTTCTGTATGTATTATGTTTATTTCATAGCCAAAACCTTTCTGATAACCTCTACTAAAAAATCCACTGTCGGGCTTCCCTGGTGGCGCAGTGGTTGAGAGTCCGCCTGCCGATGCAGGGGACGCGGGTTCGTGTCCCGGTCCGGGAAGATCCCACATGCCGCGGAGCGGCTGGGCCCGTGAGCCATGGCCACTGGGCCTGCGTGTCCGGAGCCTGTGCTCCACAACGGGAGAGGCCACAACAGTGAGAGGCCCGTGTACTGCAAAAAAAAAAAAAAAAAAAAAAAAAAAAAAAATCCACTGTCAGATCCTTAGAAAGGCCTTGCCAATTGAATGATAAGAATAAGATAGAATAGGAACTTGTACATTGTAATACTTTACAGGACACAAAGGAAAACCATTCTACACAGTCCGTGTTAGAAATCCACTCTTCCTGTAAACCTGGAACATTTTGGAAGCTTCTCAGTACCCAGGAGAAAGAGTAGCTTATAGAGAGAGAATAAAGTTGTTTTCAACATAAGTTTATCACAACCTTGTTCTTCTGTGTGGTTTGCCAAGTGGAAACATTTGAGAGGCTGAACTTGAACTGGATCCCAGGTGCTCATCCATGGGTCACTGACAGACATCCAAGTTCCTGTTAAGCAAAGAAGTTCATCTGCAGGGCAGTTCGGTTCCAATACTGGACAGGGGCCTCTGCAGGAGACTCTGTGCTTGGAAACAAAGCCATCAGGCCCTGCTTAATTGATTAAAGGACCAAAGCTGTCATTTTGGCAACTCAGTAGACTAAGTGAAACTTAATAAATATAAAAGGAAAAATCATTTAAGAATTTAACTAGATGTTCAGAAAGCATCTAACCAGACTTAAATTGCATATGAATAAAATACTACACTGTAATTAGAATGTTAAAAATGAGGCAAGGAGACCAGATAATAGGAGTGTGGTTTTGTCTGATAGCTTTCCACAAATGACTCGAAAGGGTGAATGAAACAGAGCAAATTGAGCTGGTTTTCTGCTTTAAACACGTGAACAGCGTTTTACCTTGTCTAGAAAACCTTACCTTATGCTGTTACTACCCAAAACAAGGTCCTTTGTCCCTTGTTGGGGTTATTTCATGGCCCAGAATTCCATCCGTCTACCCAGTACACATGTGTCAGCCTAAGGAGTGGTTTTAGGTTCATAAGCACGAAACAAGAGTCAGCCAATGCATTAAGTTGTGATTTACACTTTGTTGCAAATGTATAATTTACTATTTTAGCAGAACAATATTTATCATCAATAAATATCCGTGAAATATCCATTCTGGGAAAGCCACAGGGTATGTTTTGTGGAAGAGAAGGGAAACAAAGAAAGGAACAAGGTAGAGGCCACTATCAAGGAGGAAAATAAAGGGATATGAATCTCACCAGAATTTGTAAATTGTATATATTTACTTCTTTTAAATCCTTGTGTATAACAAATGCCCTCTCAGAAAACCAGGGGTGATTTCTCCAAGCTGGTAACAGGATAATTTTATAAGAGTAGAAATATCTGATTTACTAATAGTTTGTCCTATTTTGTAACAATTTGGATGTAAAGTCAAGTCATGCTTAGAAAATAATTCTGTCAGCAAATTGTGGACTAAAAACTCAAAATCATATAAACTCATATCATTCACATATCGTATTGGGATGCCTTGGCCAGCGCAGTGAATATTGCTCAGCACGCTTGTGTATAGTTGGTGTGACAGTGTTGGTAGCACTCACTCTGACACTTCTTCTTTCAGATATCAGAACTGCTGATTCACAAGCTCAACCTGAACTCCGTGCACTTTGAGTTGAAGCCTGGAGTCCAAGTCCTTGTCCACGCGGCTCACTTAACAGCAGGTCAGTGTTCCTGTCCCTGGGTTCTGGCTAGTGGCTCTAGCAGAGGGGGATCCCAATTTGTTGTTTCAGCAAAACAAGTTTAAATGGTGCCACTGCTAATCAGAAATAGGGCATCAGTCTTTGGAGGTTCCCTTGCCGGGCATTTTTGCCTTAATGGGGACCCAAAAGGCAACAGAATAAGGGGATTTTCCCACTTAGTCCCTGGCAAAAACCATCAGTGAATCACTAAAAGACCCCTCAAATGATAGCATACTTCATCTTACAGAAATCTTGAAAATAAAGTTAACCTTACAAGTAACTTTTTTCTGGTCTTTCTGCAAAACTTTATTTTTAAATCATTCATGTTACAAAGAATTTTCTTGCTTTCAGTCTTGGGATAAAATCGTACAATAGAAATAGCTGGGACTTAGGAGCTGTCCAGGGTCATAGCCAGAAGCTGAACCCCACGTTGGTCAGGATCTTAAAAATGAATTAATATCATTGAACTTCTGTCTCTTCACCTGTAAAAGATGATGGGGAAAACCTTCTTCCTAAGGCTATATAGAAGTGTCAATAATAATTCAGGTTATCCCAAGTGTATAGAAATAGATGTTATTGTTTTATATTAATAATAAATTAACACTATTTATTGAGTACTTATTTTTGCAGAGTACTGTATTGACGCTGCACAAAGGCCAGTAGGAGATGGTCTTTGCCCTCAAAAAACGTATCATCTGGTTGTAGTGTTTCAAAGTTTGGTGGTAGCAGTGGTGGCAGTACTGTGGGGTGGGGGAAGTGGGCAATGCTGGGATCTCTGAACAAGTAAAATGCATAAATGCCTTTATAGAGAGACAATAGAACGTTTCTAAGCTCTTGGACTTTGCAGTTGTGTAGCCAGACTATCGGTTTCAGTCTTGCTCCATCACTTGCTTACTATATGGACTTTGAGAGGAGACTTAACTAACTTCTCTGTCGCATCTATGACAATGGGATTGCGTGAGGATTGAGTTAATTTAGGTAATGCACTTAGAGAAGTGCCTGGTGCATAGTAAGGTATTATTTTTCTTTTTATTCTTTTTATTCCTAACAATCAGAGTTTTATAAGAAATTTAAAGCAGGGGTAAATTGTACCCAGTCAAAATGACCCAGGGAAGCTTCATGGAGGAGGTAATCTTTGGGAAGGACCTTGAAAGATAGAAAGGACTGAACTCAAGAGATTATTCCAAGTACTGAAGCACCAAGGAAGGAACACGAAAGCCTTGAGGGCTTTGGGATGCTGAATAAGTGGGAACAAAGATCAGGTGTTTCCAAGTCCATTCTCTGGTTTCCTGGAGGTGTGCCTAGGTCTAGAGGATGGCCAAACAGGTTGGCCATTGGCCTCTTTTCTGCTTGGATTCCATCTTTTTTCTTTATTAGGGTTTCATAAAATGTTTTTTCTTAAAAAAAAAAATAAGCACTGCTTAAAAAAACCCAGATATTTGAAAGTCAGTGTCCTGAGCATAGGATACGGAGGTGGGAGGGTGGAAATATGCCAGGCTGAGCCGTTTGTACTTCCTTTGGTGGGCTCTGGGAAGCCGTGGAGACCTAGGAGCAGAGGTGTGATGGATTCAGTGTCACCTGAGAAAGGTGACTCTTAAGAGAAAGGATTGAGTAGGGCCGACTAGCTATTCTGCAGCTTGTCCTCCTAATTCATCTGTCGAACAGACATTTACCGAGTTCCTGGCTACTCTGAGCCAAGAAGTGTTCTCAGCATGGGATAAAGTCTCTGCCTTCATGAAGCTTCCATCACTGGGGAAAGCCAGGGAGGAAGTGCGTTAACAAATGCCACCTTCCGAATGATGAAAAGGTCCTGAAGAAAATAAGAAAGTGTAAGAGAAAAGCAAACTATGAAGCATCTAGCATCCCTTAAGCCTGAGACCTGAACGAAGGCTGCCAACTTATCTCAGAGCATTTGATGATCAAGACTGGCTTTTTCCTACCAAGAAGGTTGGCCTTTGGTCTTCGGTGAATGGTGGTGACACGTGGCAGTTACACATTAGCTGGTTGAACTGGAAAACAAAGTCCAGAAACATCCCTTGTAGTCATGCTGATGGCCAAGCCACTGACAGATGTTGTCAAATGAACAGAAAGTAACTACTTGAAATTGGTTGAAATAAGGATACTGATTATTTCATCGAACTACACAGTCCTGCCTGTTAGTTGGCATCCTTAACTTCATCATCTTCTCCTACGACAGCTAAAGTGACTTGTTTCCTTTGAATTTAGAGGTTAAAAACAGCTATGCCTGATACTCCATACTGAACTCTGGGTTTGAAGGGATGTGGCCAACTAGTTCATCCCTTTACAGCATACTCTGCTTCTAAAGGAATGCTATCTTCAGGCAGCATATTTTACTGTAGTGTAGCCTGATTTATTAGAAAACACTCCCCAGGGACTTTGTTAGAAAGGGGAGCATCATAGACCAAGATAGCCAGAGAACTAACCCCACTCTCAAATTCTGGAGGCAACTTGCATTTCATACCTTTTCTTCCCCATACCTCGCTCTCTTCCAACAGTTATTTAATATGCCTGGTTTTTATTTAACTGATTGTCACATCACACGCCAAAGGTGGTTCAGATTAGCTTCCTGAATTTGAATCTTATTTTAAGTGGTACTTAAGGATGCCTTCCTGTGATGACATCTGGTTTAGAGCTGGGATCCAGCTGAAAAATAAGGATAAAAAAAGTGGCTAATTAGCTGAAACTGATTTGGCCAGAGGCTTGGTCAGGGAAACTTATATAACAAAGGCATCCATGAATCCGTAGTTCCATGTGGGAAAGAAAGGCCATTCCTGATAACCACAAAAAATTAATCCCACCAGTGTAAGTTCCAGGTGGCAAGGACAAATGCAAAGTTGGGAAGATCTGGAAAATTTATCCAATTAATGTTCATACTTCATTTCACAGCTGGGAATTTGGGGAGCAGTACGCAGATCCCTGGGAGGAAGGGCTGGCAAAAGGGAGTGTGTTCTGGGAACACACTGAGATTTGAAGGAGAGACCTCTGCAGCATAGATAGATACTATGCAAAGTTACCAAGGGAACAAAACAAAACTGCAGTTTGAGGCAAAAGCCCAGACTTAGACTGGGCCAATTTGGAGAGAGTGAGAAAATTCTTTGGCTCCCAACCATTCGGGCTGTCCCTGATTCTTCCCTGTTAGATCTGATAGTATCTCTCCTACATCTTTTGGCAGTGTAATTCGAAACCTGATCACCTGGCATTATTGAGCTTCCTAGGATGCCTGGCTAGGTGACTGGAGTAAATGTAGACTTATATGTGGATAATCAACTCCAGTTGGAAGAGTAAAGGAAGAGAATGCCAAGGGCTGACACAATAACTGAGCCTTGGAAACTTTCTCTGTATTGATTTTAGCCATATTTGTCATAATAGTGTTAGGACTGGCAGAATCTAAGGGTACAAAGTCACTGTCAGCCAGACTTTCATATGCAAGAGGCAAGGCTTGTGTTAAGGCTGGCACTCTTCAATGACTGTGATGAGGAGTAAAATATAGGAGGGATCAGTTTCCCATTGGCGATTGTTCCTAGGTTATAGCTCTAACTGCCCAATTTTTTTTTTTTTTTAACTATTAAGACAGGGTGGTAGACTATGAGGGAATTCTCCTTTCACTCATAGAAAACTTGGCACATTGGGTAGGGGATCAGTTGGATTGAGACAATTGCTGCAGTTTCTTTGATTAAGTTGAAATTAACACATTCATATTGGGATGGCTAGAAGAGAAGGAGAAAGATACCTGGGGGAAAAAAGACACAGTGAGGAAGATAATTTGATGCAGAACTTCCACCTCAGCTTCCTTTCCCTTCCTCTCAACCCCCCTGGCAGAAAATAAGAATAAACTACAATTTAAAAAAGGAAAAAAGGACCACTGCTTGCAACATTTCATGTCTCATAAGCAGGATTGCTAATACCTTTCCAGGGACCATTCCAGCACACTGCTGCATTCCATTAATTGCTTAGCAGATGTTCAGCAGCCTTCTTTTAAAAATATTTGAGCCAGAGTATGTTGCTGGTGGGAGAGGCAATGCATAATTTGGTTCATCTCCAAGGAAAAAGAACTGTCTCCTTTCAGGAATTTACTAGCCTTCTTTTGTTTTTCAAACTCAGTTCCCTGTTTGCTTTTATGGGAACACAAGGTAAGCATTTCCAGGTACCTGGATGGCATTAGAGACTGGATTTCATTTGTTTCCCCCACGTGTTCTATTAGGGAATTCATTAACTTGGTGCCTACGTGGAGCTAAACATTGAACGCAGTCCTTGTTTTGTTTTTAGCTATTCCTTTGCTTCTCAGTTTCTGTGCAATTCGTCTTGAGGGCCTAATCACTCCTGACAGCTAGGTTTCTAAAACTCTCTTGTAGAAAGGAAAGATTTCAGACTGTATGGGAATAAGGAGAGGACGAAGAGCTGTTATCAAGAAATTTGAGGGAGGGCCATACCCTGAGTGGCTCTCTTTGGCTTTTAGGACCTCGTGGCAGCTGGCGCTATGTTGAGCAGACAAAGGGAGAAGCGCTCAATCAAGCTGGGGGCTGGACTGGAAATGCTGGTGTTTTGACTGAAGTGTACCTTTGCTCGTGGTATTCCCAATTGGAATATTTCTCCCCCTTCTCTACTTTTCTCCATCTCTTGTGTCTCTGTATTTAAGGCTCAGCTCAGTGCCAACATTTGCATATAGCATCTTTCTGGAGATCTTTACCTGGATACCATCTATCCCTTGTCAGAACTCACGTGGACTTTTTTAAGCTGTATCTGTCTGATCATCATCATCACCTCTCCTATTTAATTTCCCGAGGATACAGTTCACCATATCTTTATAGCGTCTCCGTCATTGTACCTAGAAGAGAACTTGCCCATAGCATGTGCTCAATAAATACTGCTTTCATAAATAATTAGATATATAATTAATTTATAACCTGTAGAGATGCATTAAAAATTCCATCCCCCCCCCCCCGCCGGTTAACCTTTGGAGTCAGTGTGTTCAACTGTGAACCTGTCTCCATGTCATGTTACTTCTTACCGTGAGTGAGTGGAGCCTTGCACTCATTTATCCAGTAAGCATACAAGGAAAACCCATCTCTGTGCTTTCTTTATGTCAGGTATCCTCTTAAGATGTAGGATAGTCGTTGATACACACATTGTGGGAAATGGGTGGGTGGAAGGAAAATTAGAACTCTGTGTCCCAGAACGAGAGGTCCTAAGGACAATGGGAGACGGACTGGCAAGAGGAATGTTCCTGAAAGAGAGGGAAGCAAGTTTAACTTATTGGCCCTTATTTCACTTCTCTGATCTCTGATACCGTTTCCAGAGCAGCCTCACTTCATAACAGAGCTCAGGGTCTCACGCCTTAGATTACACTATGCTTTACCTGATCAAACAAACCAGACCTTCTTCACATCATTTGTAACGTCTCCCTTGAGTTCTGTCTTATGCATGCTTTTACCCTGGCCTGCCTTTATTTATTTATTTATTTATTTTCTCCTGTATTTTAAGAGCTGTGATATAGGGATGACTTAGGGAGAGTTTTTCCTGCAAGGCTCACAGGAAGGTTCAGAATCTCTTTGCAGAGCATTTGATCTGTGTAGGTACTTACAGCAGAACAAACCTGAGCCCTTAAGAAAATATCCCTAAAATGCCACTAGTTTTCTCATTGCCCCGGTAACCTGGAATTTACTCAAGGGCACAGTCCATTTCACATGTATCATCTTACTTCTCACGTGACTCTGTGCCTCATTTTGCAGTGATTCCTTTAAAGCTATGGTTTGTCCAGGGATATGAAATGAACTAGGACCCTCATTCAGTGCACACTGGCTAGACCTGAGGCCCCTAGTGGCCCCAATTCTAAATGAAGAGGATGAAAAACATTCCATGCAGAAAGTTCAATAAATGAACTATTCATATTGAATAGGAATTCACCCAAATGAGAGGAAATAAGGCTGCCAGGTTGAGGGGCGGTGCTGAGCAGAAGCACAGCAAAGTGATATCGTATGGTTTATACTTGGTTTGGGCATCTAGACACATACCCTAAAATATTCCTAATTGGTATATTAACTGAAAGTAAAATTATGAGCAGAGTAAAGAGAGAAGGATAAAATTCAGGGAAATCAAATATGCCATTACTTGATATGTCATTTATATCATGCACTTTGTCCCTCATCCATGCATGATGTGAGAAAACTCTCATTAATGCATGTTTAATATTGCAAAGTAGGATACACATGGAAAAGGAAAGAAGGGGCAGACGAAAGGATTTTCAAAGACAATAGGTTTGGACAACAGTCAGTAATCCTTTCTCTTTTCACAAAGTATTTACTCATTTTGTAAGAATTTTTCAACCCAGGTAACAAGAGATGGTAATTTATTTGATAGAGTTGGAATCCCAGGAGGTGGAATCTCTTTTTTAGTTGCCAAAGAAGCTAAGTTTCATGGCCATGTCGGGTTGGGTGCCGTAAAACATACAAGTGAAAAACCTTAAGAGGAAGCTGGGAATAGGGGATTGACACTCAGGTGAGGAGACCAGGACGCCAGACTGCTTTAAACTGCGAGCTTTATTTTATCATCTTTTAGTAGATTGCCAGGTGAAGGGAATCTGCTGACAGGTAATAAATTAAAGACCTAATTGCTGAAACAAATCTTTCAAGCTACATCAAACTCTGTATCTTTGTTCCTATGAGCACGCATGATCAGGAGTAAATTTAGTGATTATACTTTGGAGTGGGGGTGTGGGGACAGGGGGAAGGGGGCTGGGGAGGAAGCAGCTTAAAAAATGTGTTGATTCAGGCTCCCCTGGTGGCACAGTGGTTGCAGGTCCGCCTGCCGATGCAGGGGACACGGGTTCGTTCCCCGGTCCGGGAAGATCCCAGATGCTGCGGAGCGGCCGGGCCCGTGAGCCATGGCCACTGAGCCTGCGTGTCCTGAGCCTGTGCTCCGCAACGGGAGAGGCCGCAACAGTGAGAGGCCCGCGTACCACACACACACACAAAAATGTGTTGATTCTTCTTTGGTAGAATAGATGATGGCAATAAGAATAGAAATTAAAGACTGAGCAAGCAAGGGACAACACTACATCTTATTTGAGGACACAGACGCTACCTAGATGGATTCATACTAAATGACAAACAACAGCACTTCGAGATTTTTTGCATTTCTCAGGGCTTATTTATTGGGTAAATCAACCAAAACTTGGCTGCTGAGACTTCTACACAGAGACTGGAAGAGCTGGTGCTGACTGGTTCCCTCAAAATATTTGGGATAAATGTCAGCCTGTTCTGTGGTTGGAAAATCTCTTTATAACCCAGGGTAGGCAATCCCTGCTATAAAGCAGTTGTTCTTAAATTTGACTGTACATCAAATTACCGAGGAAACTTCATAAAAGTAGAGATTCTTCAGGCCTCACTGCACATCCCTGGAATCAGAATCCCAGGGAGAGATATCCACGAATCTGTGTTTGTAACAAGTTCCCCAAGGGATGCTTATGCAGCCAGGCCTTTCACCAGTCTCAACCACTGCTCTTAAAGAGCATTCCACACACAGAAATCCATCTGCATAACAAGGAAAGGTGCTGAGCTATCTCCAGCAATAAATCTGATTTACAACTCAGGGCATCCACTAAAACAGAGACATGCACTAAAAGGGAAGAACCCTTGATACTTAGTGTAGGAGGAAATTAGTAATAAACATTAAAATCTAATTCCTCCGATATTTGGAGCTTACTTAATTGGCAGAATGGGTGGATGACAGTGGGAGTAGGGAAAAAATGAAGCCTGTCTCTGAATGTGGGATATACTGTATCCATAATCGAGATGAATGGCAAAGGCCAGCCAAGAGCTGTGGCCGTGAAGCAGTTGAAAAATGATTAAAGTGTGAACCAGAATGTTAGTGGCAGATGTAATTGAATAGCCATGAGTTCTATGGAAGTTAAACAAATGATATTATCTCGATGTTATTAATGTGCTACAGTGCGCAGAAAATGATATATCCGCATCTCACTGTTATTTCTGCACATATTAGAGAATCGGGGTGTTCTTCTACTCTTAGCTTTCCAGTGGGGTCACTGCTCTTCTGGAGTTTTGGATACTGATGATAAAAAATTTGAAAGGTTAATACTTCTCAAAGGAAGAGCCTCAAATCTCAGGTTGAATTTAAAAAATTTTTAACACCCAGTAACTGCTCTCAACCCCTCGTGTGTGTCTAGCAGTTGCCTTGTTTAAGCTATTATGTTTAGGAAAACTGTCCTTTGTCGAGGGTATGTGTGGGTTTTTAATAAAACCGTTATCTTGTATTATCTTGGCCTCCGTGGTTGCTGCTGGCTGGTTCAATTTCTTTTTCAGGTGTAATAAAAAGATATTATCACAGACATATTAGAGAATTAATATTTCCCAGCTTCAGTTGCTGCCTCTGGATATGTTATGAGTCAACGTGAGAGGGGATAAGGTACTCAGAATTTCAGTCTAGGTCAAGATACGTCACGAATTCTGCCCGACAGTTTACATTGAGAAACCCCTTCCACTTGAAGGCAGAATTAGCATGAGTCCAGAAGCTTTAGAAAATTCACTATAATCTAAGCCACATCATTATAGATGCAGATGCCAAACCGTAGAGTTGTGGAGCTTGGAACTGTAAAGTAAAATAAATTGTTGCGATAACATTTGCCATTTAGGGATGAAATTAGTACTAGTGGAATTCTTCCACAGCCAAATACATTTTTCTGTCTCTTTAGTCTCTGGTTGCCTTATTACCTACACAGTTATCAGTTACAAGTCTTTTGCGAGTAAAGTCATGCTAGTAATATTTTTCCTTCCTTCTGTTTTTCCCCCCAAATCATTTTTTTCCTCTACAAATAATTAAGCTGTTTCACAGACACGTGTACCCAGTGGTTTTTAACAGTTATTAAGCTTTTATGGTATTATGATAACTAATAACAGGTGCTGAGATGTTAAACGTGACATCCAATGTGACTAAACCAAATGTGATACTTTCATAAATATATCAGCAATGAAGTTGCTCTTTATATTCTAAAGATTCTTTCTTCACCATTTTTTTCTAAGATTTCCTGGGCCCATAAAAAGGCATGAAATGACTATAGGGTAATTGGCCTGAGGATGCACCTAGAATCTCTTGGGCAGAGAATGGTCAGGAAAGAGTGATCAGATGAACAGTTCAGAAACGGGGTACAAGCATGCATCAGATTGGAAAGAAGCAGTAGTTAGGATGCAGGAGGTACCGTTCCCCATGGGAAAGGCAAGGCAGATAGTCCAGAGAAATTGGCAGGAGAAAATGAAGGCAGGAGAACACATACATAATACAGAGAAGATACCAGAATCTAGGACAAGCTACCTTTTAGACACCAAGTTTCTAACACCTACAGTGACCAAGACGGTCAGGCCATATCTGTTGTGTCTACATCAGTTTTCATAGCATTTCCTTTCATTCTTAAAGTGTCCTGGTTTGGAAAAGAACATTTATGGTCATGTTACTTATGCCCTGGCACCCTGCCAGTGGGGACAGACGTCCATACCAAGAATTTGATAATATAGAGCCCAATAGTAAGAATTACTAATTGGATGTTTAATCAGTTGGAAGAGAAGAGTTTTGAAGAGAGAAGATGTTAATAAGCTATTGCTATGTAACAAACCACCCCGAAATTCAGTGGCTTCACAGTAAGCCTTTATTATTGTGTATGAGTCTGTGGATCAGCTCAGTGGTTCTTCTGGATTTATCTGTGCTCCTTGTGTGTCTGCAGTCAGCCGTGGATTCTTGGGTAGGGAGCTCTGCTGATCTCGACTGAGCTGTCCCCGTGTTGGGGGTCAGCTGGCTGTAGGCTGGCTCTAGAACAGCCTCCGTTGGTATAGTTAAGCTCTGCTCCACATGGTCTCTCATCTCCTTCAGTGGGCTTCCCTGGGCTTGCTCACACATGGCCATGATAGGATTCCAAGAGAGAGAGCAAAGGTGCACAAGGCCTTGAAGCTCACAACTGGAGCACCGTCCCTTGTGTGCATGCCATCGCCAAATCAAGTCGCCGCGCTAGCCCAGATTCAGGGGGGTGAGGAAACAGATTTCACCTCTTGGTAGGAGAAGCTTCAAATTCAAGGTGCTCGAGGCATGGGCGCAGAAAGAAGTAGAGAATTGATCCAGTAACGCAATTAATCTAGATGGGGCTGAGCGGTCTCTTAGGGGAGATTTGAGATGCCTTTTAGGTAGTTTAGAAAATTCTCCTGAAGTCGTAATGGGATTGAAGTACTATTAGCAATCAAGGGATGTGTTGTTTTGTTTTGTTTTGTTTTGTTTTGTTTTAGTGACCCAGGGTGTATAAAGGTCAGGCACACTCTAAAGATAAGAACTGGGTGTTTTATGAGTGACAGTAGGAGGGGCTTACCACACAGTACTCTCAAGCTGGTATGCATAATAATGACCTGTGTAGCTTGTTCCACAGGTAGATTTCTGGGACTCACTCTCAGAGACTGATATATTTTTTCTCAAGTGAAGCCTAGGAAACTGCATTTTCACAAGTTTTCCAGGTGATTCTGATTCACGTGGTCAGGAAATTATACTTTGAGAAATGCTTTACGTAGTAAACAGGATACCTCACTGACTTGCCACCCTTGGAAACCAAAAGGCATCCTTCTCTTCCTGTCAATTACAGTGATAAGCTTGGTCTTTGAGGTATCCACGGTTGTCATTATTTGGCCAAGTGACCTCAACCTGAGGTGACTAGGTGTTCCTGAAGACTCATCTTCAGTTTAAAACTAGTAGCCATGCTTCACTAGTCATTAGAGCCTTCCCTGGGAATTCCCATCCAGTCTGACCTGCAAGATCATGGCTTTATGATCAAGAGGCTATAGCAATCCTTAAGACTGTTATGATTGGGTTTGGACTTGAACTGGAAGGAAGGGCTATTAGACAAGTGAGGGTGCTCTGTCATAAAGGCCTGTCAACCCTATGATCTAGATAAACGTTCTCCGTGCCATTCCCATATAACCTTAATTTCTGAAGAAGAGATTTCAGCCACATGGATTTTATGATATTCAAGGCATGTAAGTAAAGGCTGGCTTGGGTCTGCTTTGGAGACAGGAGAGGAAAAATAAAAGCAAGTTATGACAAAGTTGAACTTGCTTTTGTAACTTCTTGACAGCACTAACTTCTGGAATAGAAATGCAGTACGAGTTCAAAGTTCCAAGGTCATAGAGCAGGTAGAAGTCCTCCAAGAAAGTCCCTTTGATAGAATGAGAGTCAATACAGACAGCAGTAAGGGTATTTGTGGGGCTTCACCAGGTGATGCTCCCATATTGTTGACTTTAAAACTTAGAAATAACCCAAAGGGGCAAGGCTGCAGCAAAAGGGCTTAGTGATGCTCCAGGTGAGGCATTTCCTTAAGTGTGTTGTGTGGGACCTAAGTCTGTAAAGGGTCTGTACTCTAATGACTTTGTGAAACTCTATAGTGGAGTCTTACCATAGAGTTTCTTTCCTGAAGGACTGCTATCAGCTTTCATATACTGAATCTTCAAGATGGGGAATGCCACATATACCATTTCCCAAAATTATCTGACCATGGACTCTAGTCATTTTTCAGGGCTTGTTCTCTATAGAATACACTTTCAGAAATATGATAACAATGATACGACAGTTTTAAAACTACTGGGCGTGTGCCAGACACCCTGTCACTGCTTTATAAATTTCATCTTATTTTATCCTCACAACTTGCTAAAACAGGCACTAATTTTATCTCCATTCTGCAGACGAGAAAACTGAGGTTCAGTTTAAGTCATTTAGCTTGTCAGCAAGCGGCCAGGTAAGAATCTGATTTCAAAAAGGGACCATTATCAGTTACCTCACCCCAAACATGGCGTTTTAAGTTCACTCTTCTCTCATACACGTTAGCTGTGCCCTTGTATTTAGCACTCACTGTGTATCGATCACTTTTCACAAGAAGACTTGTTATTCCTGTAAGCAGCACTATTATTATAATCAATCTGGGTCCTCTTGAATAGAATATAATAACGCAGTGCATTTCTGCAGGGTTGTAGAAACGACGTGTGCCAGCCCCAGACTTAGAATCGTTAAGTCACGTGCTGTACCCCATGACCGTGCTTTGCTGTGTTTGTGAACAGTGGCAAATAAACCACTCAGCACTTGCCCCTTCTACCTTGTTTAGGCTGCAGTTGGAGAGGGATTAATTTATGCTTATTGCACACAGCAAGCTAAAACCCATTTATCACAAGTTTTCATTCCCCAGCAAAACACACACAAACCCACCTACTAGTGCTAGGCAAATTAAGCCATGCATCTGAGGCTGTGTGGAGCAATGGCAGTCCGGTGTATACTCAGGCACAGATCAGCCAGCAGAAGCCACCCCCGGGACCCAGAGGCCAGTGCTACTCAACTTCTCACCGCTGCTGCCTGCTTGCCTGCTTCTTGCCGCTAAGCAGTGACTAAGTGATGCAGAGATAGGGGTGGGGCTGGGAGCGGAGAGCACACATGTTAGAACTCAGGATACAGAAGCTCATTTTCCCAAAGTAATATGCTAATTATTTAACACTGTTAACGCCACCTGTTTATGAATGATGATTTGAGTGGGAGTGGTTTAGAATTGAAAGAGCTCAGCTTGTGATGGGTAGAGACAGGAGGGGGAAGGGAAGAGAAGGGAAATAGTGTCCATTTGCGTGTTTGCTTTCTGTGTCAGTGAGAGCCTGGCTAGAGCAATTTCCTCCCTTTAGTTTTCCGTTCATTTCAAATGCCAACCCTTTCAAGCAGCCTCGGTGTTCTTCCTGGTTGCTCCGTAACACTGATATTCTTCTGCGTCTTCTGCAAGAGTGTTTGGCTGGGAATCAGAAGCTCAGCTAATCAAGCTAACCTGCCTCTAACCGTCCTTACAGTCTGGAGCTCCTCCCTGAGCCTCCCTTTGTTCCCTGTCACATTAGGGGTTTGCATTAGAAGATGACCTTTAAAATAGCTTTCCAGTATTATTTCCATAAGTATGATGACGGTATTGTGATAATGTCCAGAGAAAGAGAGTGAGAGAGACCTTATCTTTTAGACTTACAGGTGAAATTGTACGATCACTGAGATTTGCTTCAACATAATCCAGTGTTGGGGTTTGTGGGCACTGGACGCGGGTAGAAATAACATTATCTGTGGGTTGATGGTTGTTGAAGGGTGGTGGGTGCATGAGGCTCCATTTCTCTATGCACAACTACCACCCATAAATACACACATATGCATATAGATGTGCGTATTCATGTCATCCATGTTGAAAAGTGAATGACCTAGGATTCTAACTGGTCCTTTGAAAACTTAATCATATTTTGACTTTGTCACTTGTTAAGTTGCTTCTTGTGCTCTGCTTTTGCCCTTCATCCCCATTCTCAGAAATATCTTTTTAAATTTCAGGTATCTCCTGCTGAAATTAGCCCAGGATTGAAGGATATAGAAAATTGTGTGTATGTGTGTGTGTGTGTGTGTGTGAGAGAGAGAGAGAGAGAGAGAGAGAGAGAGAGAGAGAGAGAGAGAGACTTGGTTTAAGTCATAGTTCTTCCATTCACTATCTCTGAGTCCTTTGGAATGACACTAACCAGTGAGGCCCTCACTGTTCGTGTCTGCTCAGTGACGATCACCGCCCCACCTTCCATTGGTGAAAGTCAGTTGCAATAATGTCTGATAAATGGAAGGTGTTCTTTCCCTCCTGACTTCCTGCCAATAGTGGTATGAGTTCTGAAGCATTTCTGGACTCCTTTGCACTGTGTTTGCCTAAGTAAATGAAAGAGACCTTAATTTTTCGATTTCGAGCTGGAAGCACATTTGCCTTGGGTGTTCCATTCAGTGAACCACTCCTGTCTCGTCACACACTCATACCTCACAGCTTAAGCTCTGCTTGACTCACAGAGGAGAGAGAATCACAGAGGTTGCTTCATTTTGGTGCTTCCTAAAAGCTGATTCGACTATAATAACTAAGCCCGTGTTCTGAGAAAAAGGGCTTCACTTGTGTTTTTCACCCAAACTGGTACATGGGATAGGCTTCCCAGTAGTGGTTACTGCATGGCTGGGAAGTAAGTCTTCAACAACCAGACAGAGCAGAAGCAGTCTCGGGTCTTGTCTGAAATCATCAACATTACAGTCACCTATTCTTGAATTTTTTACCTGGGTGACCAGAATGTTGCGCTCTTGGCTTTCAACAGAGAAAAGCCACGGAAAATGGTGCTTAAAGGTCACCTGAATTTCTGGGTATCAGGCTTTGCTTAGATTGATGGAAGGTAAAGGTCCGCATCCAGGCTTCTAAGGGGTACGTGTGGCTTTGCCTTTTATGCGGGAGCTATGCTACGTTTGCAAAATATCACTTTTCTAGAGGGTAAAAATTAATTGCAAACAAAGTCATTAAAGTAGAGGAGGCTTGACCCTGAGATAGAGGAGCAGGGTTTGGAGGCAGAGAGACGTGTTCCCCAGAGCTGCACGCTACAAGCAGAGTTAAGGAGGGAGAATCTTCTATGGCTGCCAAGGCATCTGTTTGGCCCAAGTGGAGAACTCACTGCCTCTGAGAGGCTGCCACCTCCTGGCGCGAGCTGTCAGGACTTGGGCAAGTTATGGAGACGACCCTGGACTGCACATTCCTCCTCCAGCATCAGAGCAGCTGCCCTTGTACAATAGTCACTTAGCCATCAGTTTCCAAGTGCAAAAAATGTAAGCAACCAGTCCTTTCTCTCATATGGCAGTTGCCGGGATAGGCGTTAGAGGGGTTGGATCATTCATAAAAATATTCCTGTTGATGTTTTTTTCTGGTTTTCTGCATTGCTTAGTGGGAAAAGCTTTCATTCAGAGTGTAGGAAAATTTAATACTTATATTATTATAAATATTGATTCAAAGTAATAATAGCAGTAGCAATAAAAGCTAAGATTTATATAAAGGTCTTACTATGTGCCTAGCACTGTGGCCAGTGCTTTACATACATCAATTCATTTGATCCTCACAAACGCCTAATGAGATATGCACTTTTATTCTCATGTCACCCTATCAGCCACATGAAGGTGAAGTAATTTGCCCAGGAGCTCACAGCCAGCACATGATAGAGCAGGCCTTGAATCCAAGCAGTCTGGCTCCAGAGTCTGTGCTTTAAATTTTCCACTGCGCTTCTTGAACAGGCCTGCTGGAGCCTTCTGGGGGCTGGGACAGGCTCAGATGCATCTGCATGTCAAGCCGTGTGACATGCGTCTTGTGTGTACGTCCCACGTGGTTTTCCGGGACTCACCGTACCTCTGTGTGAACAGTGCAAGCCTGTCGCAGAGTCACGCCCACCCACCTGCCTGCTCGTGACCGTGACCATGCCTTGCTTTCTCCCCTAGCCCCGCTGGTGGACCTCACTCCAACCCATAGTGGCTCCGCCATGCTGATGCTGCTGTCCGTGGTGTTTGTGGGGCTGGCGGTGTTCGTCATCTACAAGTTCAAAAGGTGCGTGTCCCTCCGTCCGTGTCTCCCCCCTTCCCCCTTCTCCCATGACAGGTTCAGAAGCATTTGTCGCAGCGATGTCCGTGTCCCGTGCACAGCAGTGATGGTTTCTGTTAATGTTTTAGGAAGATCCCGGGGATTAATGTTTATGCCCAGATGCAGAATGAGAAAGAACAAGAGATGGTCAGTCAAGTCAGTCACCCTGAAAGCAGGCCCTGTATCCCTCAGACCGAGCTCAGGCGGCCTGGCCAGCTGATAGATGAGAAGGTGGAGTCCCAGCTCATAGGTAAATGATTCCTGGCAGCCCTCAGCTGTTCGGCCTGAGTAGTCAATGGCTGGCTCTCTCTCTAACCCCTTCCTGGCTTGACGTAACCACTTTTTCTGCTCTAACACCCCTGAGAGAAACAGCTAAGATGCCTCTTTCCCTGCTTCTTTCCATTAGAAAGAGAAAAAAAAAAACCTTTCTTGCTCCTATGTTTTTTTTTTTCTCTTATGAGTTTATTCCTCTTTTTTTCAAAAACCCTTGCTGAAACATTGGGCTTCAAGTGTTCATGGTCAAAGAGCAAAGTGTTTGTTCTAACAATATACAAGAAGGGCAGGCCTCAGAGGCTGGACCTGCTGGTCTGGAGGGCTGGGCATGGTCTGAGGGTGTCTAACGACCAGAGCGAGCTGTGGCAGCCCCACCTGGAGACAGCTCTAAGGAGGGCACACGGCTCCAGAACATGCGTGGAAGAAAGACAGACCGATCACCCTGGGATTGTTTTAAATCTAGCAGTAATCAAAAACTGCCCCCCGGGAAACACGGAACCTGAGAATTCAAGAGCCATGAAGTTGGCAGAACTTATCTCAGGAGTGGGGTTTCCTGAGAGAGAGTGCTGGAGGGTTAGACTGTCACAGAGCAGATGGGCAGATTTCTTCCTCCTTTTCACCTGTGCCCTACCAGGAGTCTTAAAACTGGATTTCAGCGTAATTCAGTAGGGCTCACTCTCTGTCTGGGGAGGAAGCATGGGAAGCCAACAGCTAGGTATAGAGAGTCTCAGGGTCATTGCTAAGTTCTGCTGTTTATTGTGGAGGGCATTTCCCAGGAACTTAGATAAACCCATGGGACCACCATTGTGATCCATTTCTCTCCTTGTCTCCTCCTGTCTGATGACCCTAGGACTTGAAGCTGTAAATGTTCCCATCTAGACCCTGCATTGCTGACTCTGATGGATAAATTATTATATAAGCATTCATGCTTCACTCTGATGTGATAATGCCAAATCACCTAGAACGTCCTATGACTGTTAATCTGGTACCTGGGGGAAAAATGAGTTCTTAAAGGGAGACAGAGCCCTCTCTTTAAATGAACATGGGAACGTTCTGTGGCTGTATTAAGGCGAAATTTAAATGTGCTGCCAGGCTCATATCAGAGGTAATAATAACAATAGCCCCGCATCTGGTGTCCAGTTTTCACAGTGTGCTTCCTCTTATTTGGGGAGACGGTGAGAAATGCGTAATTGCTTTGGGTTAAAAAGAAAAAGGCTTTTCTGTCTCCAAGTCCAGAGAAGCGTTTACCCTATTTACTTCTAAAGCTTCTAAGTGCATTTTTGTGGGTCATTTGGTTTTCAGTCCCATTTCCATGGGGTTTGAAGTGCAGCTGCTGTTTGCTTTATTAAAGTAGCAATCCCTCCTTCGCCAGGAAGAGCTCCCAGCACGTTACACCGTCTCTGACACCTTTCCATTGCCAGTGTCATTAAATGAGTAAGTGTTACACGTTTTCTCTTAGGAGAGTAGCTTTACCCTCCCCTTCCTCCCCTTCTACTCAACCTGGTGACTCATCTCTCCGATTGCAAAGAGCAAGACACGCCACTCCACCTTCAACGCCAAAGCGGGGATCTGCTGGGGCTCAATTTGCCATTTAAGGAAAACCCCCAAAGGCTACAGGCGACCTGCTGATCAGGAAAGAATTTCGCTCTTGTCAAGTGCATCCTTCTCCATGACCACTAACTTTGTGTTTTTTTTCTTTGTTGTTCTGTTTCCTATTTTGCCAGGAAGTATTTCCATAGTTGCTGAGAATCAAAGCACAAAAGAAATCCCTACCTATGTAAATGTTTGACTGGAGGACGCCAGTAAAAACAAAAACAAACAAATAAAATAAAAACAATCAAAATCTAAACAAACAAACAAACAAACACTCACTGCATCGGGACTTTTTAATTCTTCAGACACAGACAACAAGGGTTTTTAGCTTTAAGCCTGTGCATGTGGACAGTACCTTGAGAACATGCTTGGAGGGGCAGTGTACAGGTGCTCTATTTTAATGGAAAAAACACTCCCCTCCCCCTTTCTTCTCCTCTCTCCTTTTTCTGATTGGTTGTGTTTGTAGAAAATTCCTAACATATATAGGCCAAGGAAATCTGCATGTATTTTTGGAAATATTCTTGGCTCTAGACTTAACAGCTATTTTAGCTCTACAGGCTGATGGGTAGATTAGCTACCCCAGCCCTTTTCACAAGACACAAAGACATGCACAGGAGTTTGAAACCCTGGGCTGTTTCTCTGTTCCACTTTACTTGTTGCCATTTTCCCCTTCTAAGTTATCTTCGGGAGCTCTGTTGGCCGGCAGGGGCCACAGGTTGCCTTCTCCATTCTGTACGGCCACAGGGACAAAGAAGCAAGTTCAAGTTCCATGGATGCAGGCAGAATAGGGAAAGAAGGAAGGCAGTCGGGCAGGAGTGTCAAAAGTGGACCTGTGTTTCCTGTTCCCCGCTTCCCATCACGACAGCTTCCCCTTGTAGCTTTTCCTACTCCTGCCCTGTGTAGAAAACAGAATCCCAGTTACCCGCATTCTTACCTTCCCATTTGTTTGCTCTCCACGTGTGGTCGTGATCTGTCAATGTCTTTGTGTCTCTTCCTTCCAGTCCCCAAGTTATCCTTCAACTGCTCCTGCCTTTTCTTCCCAAACATGTTGCCAGATTCTGGGCATTCATCCTGATGTTCTTTAAATACTAGCCTCGCCTCTGGCAACCCTGCCTCCACCACCCAAAGCTAATGATCTCTCTGTCAACTTTGCACACGCCCATGCATGCAGCCTACATACACACTGACCAAGCAGCATCCTGCCCTGCAGGGTTTAGCTTCATGTATTTTTTTTTTTGTATCCTCCTGTAGACCTGCCTCTTCCAAATATCCTTGCCTTTCCCCCCTGGAAACATATAATGTGTGTGAAAGAGTTGAGATATGCAAAGCAATTCAAACCTGGCCCATGTACCTTAGAAAAGAAAACATACAGATGAATAGTGGTTTTGTCACACCTTAACAAAAATCTCCTGCAGTCAGATTCCAGAAGATTCTTGTGAGAAATGTTTTGAACGTGTTACTATGTGGCAGGGCAATTTCCTCCTGTGATGGTTTTGCTATTACCCAGTATTTCCCCTCTCACAGTAGAGTGAAAATATTTGTAAAATGAAACCAATGTTAAGCAGAAGAAGAAGCAGGTTAATGGATTTGATGTTTGAGTGTCAAAAAGTCTTGAGATTATACGGAGGTCTTGTCTTATATTAGGATGGGATTGTGATTATTGTAAGATGACCCTAGACTTCTTACATGTGTGCTTTCTGATCTCTGAGCATAGTATCAGCAAAGGAAAATTTAATAAGCATAAAGGGGAGGAGTTATCAGACTCAAGCAGGTGGGCTCAAAGCATGAAGAAATCCCAGTTCTCCCAGGGCCATCATGAAAGAAGGTCCAGAGAAAGAGGGAAACAAAAGTATGTGAAGCAGGAGCCCTTGGAGTATTATGGATTGGATAAAGCCCACTCTAAAATGTAGGAGAAAGTGGTTTCAAAAGACCTCTCAGAGTGTAGCCTCCTACTTGGCCATGTCCCCAGGCCAGCGTCAGGGTATCGTAGGGCCCTGGGGACAATGGGGGTGCCCTAAAGATCCTGACAACCACTGCCCTTGTGTAGCTCAAGTAGGGGAAGAGTGGCAACACTTCAGTCAGAAGTTAATCAAGCAGAAGATTTTATGGCTGGAGATGCTCGGTATGAATCTGGGAGACGGATTCTGCCTAAGGCAGCCGTCTCTTTGTAGAACTCAAATGATCCTCAACCTGCCAGGCTTCCTATCCCGTGGGAAACATCCTCATTGAATCTCTTCAGTTGGAGCCTCCCAAATTTTATCTGGAAAACAGAGTGTTTGGAAACCAAAAGAGGCTCATTCACGACAGTACAGGGAGTCCTCAGAGTTGCAGTTCAATCATTTTCATTGTTAAACTATGAAAAAGGGAATAACACTCAATCTAACACAGTGCCTTGCCTAGAGTAGGTATTAAGAAAGTTGTTTGTTGAAAGAAGAAATGAATGAATACATGAGAAGACATAGCGAAGAAGGGCTTGTAAGTCCTAACCTAAAATAGAGGTGGACATGAGATGCCTGGCGTTTTGGAAGGTGATCAGAGATGGCTGGTTCTACATTCAGCATCTCCAGGGTCCTCATGTGCCTCTCCTCAGAGCTCCCTCCCACCTGTAGGAGACTAGTGAGGCCAAGTACTGCTCAGAGGGGACCTTATTATTCTTATGATCTAGCTCGTTTCTCAAAGCGTGGTACCCAGACCAGCAGTATCAGCATCACCTCGGACTTGTTAGAAACACAGATTTTGGGTCCCACTGACCCCAGACCTACTGAATTAGAAACTCCAGGGTTGGGGCCCAGCAATCTGTTTTTACAAGCTCTTTGGGTGATTGTGAAATACACTAAAGTTTGAGAACCACTGTACTAGGCCATGCCAGCTCAATCCTGAAGAGAAGGTAGTAATGAGGAGCTGCCAGTGGGAGGGACCCAAGTGCCTACCTACTCAACAACAGCAGGTGCAGACACAATGAGGAGTTTGGTAGGCTTGAGGCCAGAGGCATGGGTGGGGAGGGATGGATGGGGAAGGTAAGATTCAGGGCAAGCTACAAATCTGATATTGCAATGTTTTCCAAAATCCCAGAAGGCAAACTGCGTGCTCTACCCTGAACGACCCAACCAACGTTTTCTCCTTTGCCTTATTTTTGATTGGATTCACTGTCCAAAATGCAGAGGTTTGCTTTGCTTTTTTTCAGAAGTTCCAAACAGCAACTTTGAGAGGAATGGGGTGCTTGGCAGCTGTGTTTTCCAGGAGTCCAACTGAGCATTGAAATTCCCCCATTTGCCAACTTATTTTTATAGGAAGCCAATTTAAAAAAAAAAAAAAAAAAGAAAGTTTTCTTATAGTATTGAACTACTTCTAATTTTAAAATGACTTTTTTGATGTATTTTTTGTTAAATACTATGTAGTGTAATGTATAATTGCTCTTGTTTATTGCTTTTACAGTCATATTTATTAAACAGATAATGTCTCTGAAGTCTATGCCTCAAGGTGTTTATTTTATTCCAAACTTCGGTGTTCAGTCCAGATATAGAAGCGATGCATCTATAGGGTTTCATAAAGACTAATTGCATGAGAATTTAGTAAACGCTACAGGTTTGAGGGGTTTGGTTTTTGGGGAGTTTTGGGTTTTTTGTTATCAACGTAGGATATATATTCTACTACCTAAATTCTAACCTGCATTTCAGGTGACTGTATAATATCTGTTGCTTTACTGTTACTTTATTCTATAATATTTAAAAAAATCACTCCAAGCTGTTTACATTGGAATGAGTAACATTCTCACTATTGTTCATTCAAAATGAGAAATTATTGATATGGAACAAACACATTCAAATTTGTTCAGAAGCTTGTAGTTACTGAAGGACCAAACCTGCATGTAATGAACTGAAACTTGGGGAGTGGAAAGAGCTCAAGTGCTAGAGTGATAATGGCTTTGATACTGGAATCAGGACACTGGAGTTCTCCTTCCAGCTCTACCAGCTGTGTGACCTTGAGCAAAGCTTTAGTGTCCTCATGCATACAATTATAAGGAAAAGGACACCTTCCAGCTCTGGTATTCTGAGTGGGTGAGTCATTCCCAAGAGTCCCAAATAGCTGATTTAAACTTGGTGGAAAATAAAGAGGTGGACTGGATCCAAATCCTTTTGGCCTTGTGGTATCTTTTCTTAGTCAACATTTTGTCCTTGTATTTGGCTGAAACGTTCGTGCAGGCACAAAACCCTCCTTAACCTTTTCAAAGACCTGCCAGGCTTGGAATGGCATTGCCTCATTAGGACGGTCTCAGCACGCAATTGGAATTTCTGTTGTTTTTTAGGTGGCCTTTCACCTTTCCTTTCCCACAGACTAAGTCTTCCTTCCAACGCATCATTATTTTCCAGGCCAGAGCCTATATTGCTTTTCTCCATCAAGAGCAGCTTATCTCCTGTGTCACTGACGGTACAGGCAGTCAAACAAAAGTCATTCCTAGGGATTTCAGACAGAGGGGATTTAATTCAGGCAATTTGTTGCTTGAGTAACTGAAGAGCCAAGATGCCAAATAGGGGAAGGTGAAGTGGCTCCAAGATGAGCATCAAGAGGAAGGCTCTATCTTCCCTGGGCTGGAAGGACAAAGGGATCCCTAGAGCCCAGGACTCAGGACCACCAGATGGAAGCTGAAGACAGGGAGGATGTTTCTGGCAGAAGCTGGAGCCACAGAGGAGACATGGCCATTGCCAGCAGTGCTGCCCAAGCAGAGAAGAGGGGGAAGGGGAGCTTGCTCCAGGCCTCCCATCTCCAGCCAATGTTTCCCAGCCCAAGCCAGTGGGCAGTGGAGCCTGGGAAATGTAGTTTTCTGAATTACTAAGTAGAACAAGGAGGAGTGGGAGAGGAGTGGGAGAGGAGTGGGAAGTGGACTTCAGAACACAGACGGGTGACTGGCACAGCACCTCTCTCAAGGTCTGCCCACGTCAAGCCCAACAAATCTCCTTCAACCCAAAGGCACTTATTAAATAGTCGGCGTTCCTTTCTTGGTGCCATTCTTTCACGTATCCCCCTTTAAACAACGCATATTTAAAATGGGGCATTAAATGTAAAATAGATAGCTAGTGGGAAGCAGCCGCATAGCACAGGGAGATCAACTCGGTGCTTTGTGACCACCCAGAGGCGTGGGATAGGGAGGGTGGGAGGGAGGGAGACACAAGAGGGAAGAGATATGGGGACATATGTATATGTATAGCTGATTCACTTTGTTATAAAGCAGAAACTAACACAGCATTGTAAAGCAATTATACTCCAATAAAGATGTTAAAAAATAAATAAAATGTGGCATTACGTTTACGTATGTCCTTTTACACCTTTCTCACCGAATTCTATGCTCTTCTGTTTTTCATTTCACTCCTTCAGCCTCCAGCTGACAGCACTGGACATCACCATTAGGAGGCACTAGATAAATGTTTGCTGAAACTCAGCCCTTTTCAGTTTAGTGTGATTTTCAATTTAGTGTGGTGAGCAAGTCCACTTCATTTAGCAAAGACCTCTGAGGTGGCCTCTTGGTCCGACTCCCCTTACCTAGCTAGCACCTCTAATTACATGTTCAGTTGGTCGTTTGTCAAGAATCAGCATGTCCTTGCCCTTCCTCTCTGTTGCCACTCAAGCTGCTGTATTCAGAAAGCTATTCTTAGATATTAATTTAAGTGAAATAATTGCAGTTTAGAAAAAAATAAAACTGGCTAGCAAGTAGCATGAAAAACAAAGGCCTAAGTTTGGTTTCTGAATCATGATGTAATTTGTTTTCCTATTTCTTAGAGGTTAAGAGTATTTTGAAAATGCATGTTAGGCTCACACTTTCAGAATGGGGGAATCCCAAATTAATTCCAGATGGACATATATAAAGAAATAACTGTTATAGTTTCCATGTTAAATACATGAGAAGGGATCTTTGGTTTATAAAATACAAATAATTATTAATCCATATGTGGTACAAACATTTTAGGTGATGATAATACAACGGTGAACAAGGCTGATATCTGCCTTCATGGGCATATATTCTAATAGGGGCAAATAATAAAATTTAAGATAACATATACAATGGTATCCTACTTAAATAAATATTTTAGGATATTTACAGGTTAAAAAAAAAAAAAAAGACATAATAGGGAGCAGAGTAACTGGGGATGGGACAGGGGAGAGTTGGTCCCTGGCTTCTCTGAGCTCTGAAAATGTTACCGAACCAAACTTGGGTCCACTTGCCCGCGTGCAGTAAAGCTAATCTACTGACACCAGCTTGTGAAGGAAGGTGCAGTGTTTATTGCAGGGCTCTAAGCAAGGAGTCCAGGCAGCTAGTGCCTAAAAGGCCTGAACTCCCTGAAGGCTTTCAGGTAAATGTTTTTAAAAACAGGGTGAGGGAGGGTGGTTGTGGGGTATGTGATCAGCTCGTGGACATTCTTCTGATTGGTTGGTGGTGAGGTAATTGGGAGTCAACATCATCAACTTCCTGGTTGATGGGTCTGGGGTCTACGTGCTTGTGGGCAGCATACAGTTAAATTCTTCCACCTGGTGGAGGTTTCATTATCTGCGAAACAGCTCAAAGGACGTGGCTCGGAATAGCTATAGCCCTTGAGAAGGCACTAAAAGTCCTTGACTTTGTTTAATGGCTGAACTGTTACTATTTTGTCTTGCTTCACAGTTTCCCTTTCTTTCTGCATTTTCTCACGTCTCTGACGTGAGAAATTAAACTTATTCTTTGACTAAAGTTTTTCTACACACAAAGGCAAGTAGAAGACATGGGAAGAGGGGGTCTATTCTGGGAAAGCCCCATAGGGTCCTGCTGGGTTGCAAAAGCTGAAAAGGAACCAGCCATTCAGAGACATATACACTGTTCATTGGTTAAGAAATACACAAATAAAATACTTATCTTGAAGAGGACCTGACATTTTCTTGTGAAAGTGAGCCCTGACTACTTAGAGCTTGTGGTTGTTTTAAAGGGGTAGAAGGAGTGATCTGAAATCTGGCAGAAGGTTGTGCCACTAACTGGATGGTGTGGCTCTTAACACAGAGGCAAATGGAGATCATTGGTGGATGTTTGCGTGGTGTGTGTGTGTGTGTGTGTGTGTGTGTGTGTGTGTGCGCGTGCGTGTTCTGTGTATTTTTACACAGCTAAATTCATTTGGGTATAGTTTTCTGTGTTCACCTAATGTTTCTCATTGGCAAAATAACACATAAGCAAACACAAAATTTGCATTATCCTGAAATCTTTTCCTAATATATCAATCACATTAGAAAAAATATTTACATCTTCAAAAAAAGTTTTATAGCAGAACTGACAGTAATTCAAATGTTAGTTTAAAAGTACTTTGAGGGCTTCCCTGCTGGCGCAGTGGTTGAGAGTCCGCCTGCCGATGCAGGGGACATGGGTTCGTGCCCCGGTCCGGGAGGATCCCACATGCCGCGGAGCGGCTGGGCCCGTGAGCCCAAGTAGTTTGGATATACTGGTAGAAGAAAGAAGTCTCACTTGATAGCAGAGATAAAAGATAAGAAAATAGTACCAATCCTCCCCTTCCTCACCATCATGATTAGCCTGAGGACTTCTGCAGCAGAGACTGGCAGCCGCCTCACTCTACAAACCTTAGAGCATCATTCAATTTCCATCAACCACACCAATGACATTTAGAAATACGACTTTGGCCCAAAGAATGTTCAACTGTGGCCAAAACTCTTTGTTAAAGAAGATGACAGTATGAAAAGGTATGAAAGGTATTTATAAGGTATTCCATGAAAAGTGAACCAGTAAAGAAAGCTTTAAAATATTTAAAATAAGCTTAAGTTATCTAGATAATGAAGCCACTCTATGAACAATACTAAGATATTTCAATAGATGCATGTATAGATATCTTGATAAAAGCTTCTTGCCAATGTAAACATTGAAAAGAATTCAGTAAACAGTATTTATAAATTTATTAATAAATCATAATATATCTATATTTATCTATGTGATAAAGTAGAATGCTTCCAGTAAAACTATTTTTCTAAGGAATATTTAATGGCCTGAGAAAAGTCTCATGTGATGCCAAGAGAAAGCAGAATTTAAGCCTTCACATGGTATGAAAATAACTCGTACAGAAAATAAATAGGGACAGACTGAGAGATTAAAATATAGTAACACTGGTTATTTCTAGCTTGTAAAATGTCAGGTTTTTAAAAATTTTCATATCTTTGGATATTTTCTATATTTTTTTCTAAAATGAACATATATGGTCAGAAAAAATGCTATTTTAAATAAAACTTACAAGAAATATGGAGTAAATCTAAAATATATTTGTTTATTATGCTAATTATATAATTATGAATAGTTCTATGTTTAATATAATATGTAAAGTTCATAGAAAAGTTCAAAATTGTTGATGGTATATACTTAAATATCTTTAGTAAATTAAAGATAGCTTTTCTAGAGCAAGACAATTTTCATCTCATTTTTATCAATTTATATTTATATTGAGATGAAAACATTTTGCTATTATGGTACCTGCAATTTAATTCACGAAATTTCAAATGTTTAAAATTTTTAAACTGTATAACTTTGCTAACTGTGTTTATATGTATTGTACAAGTATATACACATACACATACACATGAACATGATTAATAAAATTTTACAGTATAAATATAATATAAATGTGTTCATTATTCAGATGTGTGCACATAGGTAACTACTGAAATCTTTTTTTTTTTTTTTTTTAATATGGCAGAGAAACAATCAGAACGTAATTTGGTCTACCTACTATAGCATTCCCAATTGCTAGATGTATTTTCAAATGTATTGTAAGTATTGTTTCTTCTTTTTAGCCTCTTAATTGTATGCAACATGTTACAAGGGAGTTCGGGCTGTAGGATAAGAGGATGGGAAGCATTTGATACAAGGAGGGGACAGTGAGCTACAAAAGGAGAGGAGACACAGGTGGTGATGGATGGTACATTTGCTGTGTTATAAGGAATAAATGATTTAAAACATGTAAATACTTCAAGGTAGCATGTTCATTTAAATCATGCAGAAACCTTGGTCTGGGAAGGTTAAGTCCCATGTCCGAGGTCACATAGCCAGTAGGGTAGTAAAGTCAGAATTCCAACCCAGGACTCCTAATGGATATGACCACTCCTCTTTCCACTCTACCACCCTCCCCTCCAGCCCTCCTCCAGGTAAGCCACAAATAGGAGATGGTTTAAAACAGAAAAATTGCAAGTTCCTGCAGTTCCCTACTGCAAATATAGTTGTGGGAAAGAGTTTACACAAGGAAAAGAGTTATTCTTTTGAAAGCACACAACAAAGCCTGCCTCAGCCCTTACTACTGAGTTACACAAATAGTGTAACCTACCATTTTCACCGTACTTGACGTGGTACATGGGGAAGTTAGGCCACCTAAGCCCTCCCAGAGGAAAGAACTGATATTTGCTACTAACTTTGTTAAACAAGTGGATATAGAGGAAGTGTTTTCCAAATACCAGCACGGAGTAATCTGAAACCCAGCAGCTCATACAGCACCCAGAGGGCTGCAGGAAAACTGTAGATACAGACATGGCTCAGTCCATTGGAGATTAGCTTCCTTACTGATTCTCATGCCTCTGAATGAAGTTTCTTCCCAGTGCCCTCATTGCAGGGCAAGATCTTCCATCCTCACTTTGGCCCATGGTGTGAAAAGTAATAACACGGAATGAAGCCTTGTGGTTCTGTTATATACGAGCACACTTGACCAAGCGTGTTTTTGTTTTTGTTTTTAACTGATGAGAGTCCACAGTATTATTGCAAATAGGAAAAAACTGCTTGGTTTGGGATGTCCCGCTCAGTCATGATGCATCATGAGACTTAAGTGGGAAGGAAGAAGAAAGCAAGCCTGGAAAGGACTGGTGAGGCAGGACTGACACAGGTGAGTGGCTGCTTCTTGAATTTAATGTAGTATCTAAAGAGGCATAAAAAATCTAGATTGTGTTTGGTCCAATCCCATAGGTGAAATGTGTAACCTAAAGATTCCAATCAGTGATTATATCACAAGTCAGTCTTTTTATTGTTTTTAATTATAAATGCTTTATTTATTTATTTTTTCACAGAGGAAGCTTGGTGGTGGATATGTAGCTATTTGATGCTTTTATGACTAAGAGTTAAAGTTCAGGCTCTCTTTCTTATAGAATGTAAATGTGTACCAACACATGTATATGTAATTGTTATAAAAATTAAGCTTAGTCACTAAAAGAAGATTCGCTGTCTGAACTTTCTTCTGTATTTTTTTCACCTTCTACATCAGGCACTGGGGCATCTGGCCTCTCAGGAAGATCTGGGTCTAGTCCTTCCGATATCATTTTGTTTCTTATTGCCATCACTGGAACACCCACTTGAACCATTTTGAGATATCTGGTGTATCTTATGTCATTGGCTACAGTTAAGATATTTTTCTGGTGTTACTTCACTTTCCCGTGGTCCAGAGTCTTGTAAACTGTTCTGTGATTGCTCTGAAGTGCTTTCAGAATGTGTTTCATTTGTGATCCTAGTGACACTTATAGGCGACACTTCAAATATGACATCATCTAGCCCAGGGATAGATGACAACTTTGCATCTAAAATATTGAGAGTTGTTTCAATTTGCTGGATACGAAGAGAAAGGTCTGCAGTTTCTCCTCACAAACTGTAGAAAAGGGGTTGAGGAACTGTACAGTGTACACCAATAATTGGTTTAGAAATGCCACCGTTCTTTTCTGTTGAATAGTTGGCCACTTAGTCAGGTCTATGTCTGACCCCGTGAGAGGAAGCCCATCCTCATCCATCTCCTCAGCGGGCGGAGGACCCAAGGCTCACCCAAAAACCTCTCCCCGACCGGGCCCGCCCAACCCGGTAATAGCATCCTAGTGCTTTTTTTTTTTTTTTTTAAACATCTTTATTGGAGTATAATTACTTTACAATGGTGTGTTAGTTTCTGCTTTATAACAAAGTGAATCAGTTATACATTTACGTATGTTCCCAAATCTCTTCCCTCTTGTGTCTCCCTCTCTCTCACCCTCCCTATCCCACCCCGCTAGGTGGTCAAAAACCACCGAGCTGATCTCCCTGTGCTATGCGGCTGCTTCCCACTACCTATCTGTTTTACGTTAGGTAGTGTATATATGTCCATGCCACTCTCTCACTTTGTCCCAGCTTACCCTTCCCCCTCCGCATATCCTCAAGTCCATTCTCTAGTAAGTCTGTGTCTTTATTCCCATCTTACCCATAGATTCTTCATGATCTTTTTTTTTCTTCTTAGATTCCATATATATGTGTTGGCATACAGTATTTGTTTTTCTCTTTCTGACTTACTTCACTCTGTATGACAGACTCTAGGTCCATCCACCTCACTACAAATATCTCAATTTTGTTTCTTTTTATGGCTGAGTAACATTCCATTTTATATATGTGCCACATCTTCTTTATCCATTCATCCGATGATGGACACTTAGGTCGCTTCCATGTCCGGGCTATTGTAAATAGAGCTGCAATGAACATTTTGGTACATGACTCTTTTTGAATTATGGTTTTCTCAGGGTATATGCCCAGTAGTGGGATTGCTGGGTTGTATGGTAGTTCTATTTGTAGTTTTTTAAGGAACCTCCATACTGTTCTCCATAGTGGCTGTATCAATTTACATTCCCACCAACAGTACAAGAGGGTTCCCTTTTCTCCACACCCTCTCCAGCATTTATTGTTTCAAGATTTTTTGATGATGGCCATTCTGACTGGTGTGAGATGATACCTCATTGTAGTTTTGATTTGCATTTCTCTAATGATTAATGATGTTGAGCATTCTTTCATGTGTTTGTTGGCAATCTGTATATCTTCTTTGGAGAAATGTCTATTCAGGTCTTCTGCCCATTTTTGGATTAGGTTGTTTGTTTTTTTGTTATTGAGCTGCATGAGCTGCTTGTAAATCTTGGAGATTAATCCTTTGTCAGTTGCTTCATTTGCAAATATTTTCTCCCATTCTGAGGGTTGTCTTTTGGTCTTGTTTATGGTTTCCTTTGCTGTGCAAAAGCTTTTACGTTTCATTAGGTCCTATTTGTTTATTTTTGTTTTTATTTCCCTTTCTCTGGCAGGTGGGTCAAAAATCTTGCTGTGATTTATGTCATAGAGGGTTCTGCCTATGTTTTCCTCCACTTATTGAAGAGGCTGTTTTTTCTCCATTGTATATTCTTTCCTCCTTTATCAAAGATAGGGTGACCATATGTGCATGAGATTATCTCTGGGCTTTCTATCCTGTTCCATTGATCTATATTTCTGTTTTTGTGCCAGTACCATACTGTCTTGATTACTGTAGCTTTGTAGTATAGTCTGAAGTCAGGGAGCCTGATTCCTCCAGCTCCATTTTTCGTTCTCAAGATTGCTTTGGCTGTTCGGGATATTTTGTGTTTCCATACAAATTGTGAAATTTTTTGTTCTAGTTCTGTGAAATATGCCAGTAGTAGTTTGATAGGGATTGCATTGAATCTGTAGATTGCTTTGGATACTAGAGTCATTTTCACAATCTTGATTCTTCCAATCCGAGAACATGGTATATCTCTCCATCTATTTGTATCATCTTTAATTTCTTTCATCAGTGTCTTATAATTTTCTGCATACAGGTCTTTTGTCTCCTTAGGTAGGTTTATTCCTAGATATTTTATTCTTTTTGTTGCAGTGGTAAATGGGAGTGTTCGCTTAATTTCATTTTCAGATTTTTCATCATTAGTGTATAGGAATGCCAGAGATTGCTGTGCATTAATTTTGTATCCTGCTACTTTACCAAATTCATTGATTAGCTCTAGTAGTTTTCTGGTAGCATCTTTAGGATTCTCTATGTATAGTATCATGTCATCTGCAAACAGTGACAGCTTTACTTCTTTTCTGATTTCGATTCCTTTTATTTCTTTTTCTTCTCTGATTGCTGTGGCTAAAACTTCCAAAACTATGTTTAATAGTGGTGAGAGAGAGCAACCTTGTCTTGTTCCTGATCTTAGTGGAAATGGTTTCAGTTTTTCACCATTGAGTATGATGTTGGCTTTGGGTTTGTCATATATGGTCTTTATTATGTTGAGGAAAGTTCCCTCTATGCCTACTTTCTGCAGGGTTTTTATCATGAGTGGGTGTTGAATTTTGTTGAAAGCTTTCTCTGCATCTATTGAGATGATCATATGGTTTTTCTCCTTCAATTTGTTAATATAGTGTATCACACTGATTGATTTGCATATATCGAAGAATCCTTGCATTCCTGGGATAAACCCCACTTGATCATGGTGTATGATCCTTTTAATGTGCTCTTGGATTCTGTTTGCTAGTATTTTGTTGAGGATTTTTGCATCTATGTTCATTAGTGATATTGGCCTGTAGTTTTCTTTCTTTGTGACATCTTTGTCTGGTTTTGGTATCAGGGTGATGGTGACCTCGTAGAATGAGTTTGGAAGTGTTCCTCCCTCTGCTATATTTTGGAAGAGTTTGAGAAGGATAGGTGTTAGCTCTTCTCTAAATGTTTGATAGAATTCACCTGTGAAACCATCTGGTCCTGGGCTTTTGTTTGTTGGAAGATTTTTAATCACAGTTTCAATTTCAGTGCTTGTGATTGGTCTGTTCATATTTTCTATTTCTTCCTGGTTCAGTCTCGGCAGGTGGTGCATTTCTAAGAATTTGTCCATTTCTTCCAGGTTGTCCATTTTATTGGCATAGAGTTGCTTGTAGTAATCTCTCATGATCCTTTGTATTTCTGCAGTGTCAATTGTTACTTCTCCTTTTTCATTTCTAACTCTATTGATTTGAGTCTTCTCCCTTTTTTCTTGATGAGTCTGGCTAATGGTTTATCAATTTTATCTTCTCAAAGAACCAGCTTTTAGTTTTATTGATCTTTGCTATTGTTTCCTTCATTTCTTTTTCATTTATTTCTGATCTGATCTTTATGATTTATTTCCTTCTGCTAACTTAGGGTTTTTTTTTGTTCTTCTTTCTCTAATTGCTTTAGGTGCAAGGTTAGGTTGTTTATTTGAGATGTTTCCTGTTTCTTAAGGTAGGATTGTATTGCTATAATTTTCCCTCTTAGAACTGTTTTTGCTGCATCCCATAGGTTTTGGGTTGTCGTGTCTCCATTGTCATTGTTTCTCGGTATTTTTTGATTTCCTCTTTGATTTCTTCAGTGATCACTTCGTAATTAAGTAGTGTATTGTTTAGCCTCCATGTGTTTGTATTTTTTACAGATCTTTTCCTGTAATTGATATCTAGTCTCATGGCATTGTGGTCAGAAAAGATACTTGATACAATTTCAATTTTCTTAAATTTACCAAGGCCTGATTTGTGACCCAAGATATGATCTATCCTGGAGAATGTTCCATGAACACTTGAGAAAAATGTGTATTCTGTTGTTTTTGGATAGAATGTCCTATAAATGTCAATTAAGTCCATCTTACTTAATGTAACATTTAAAGCTTGTGTTTCCTTATTTATTTTCATTTTGGATGATCTGTCCATTGGTGAAAGTGGGGTGTTAAAGTCCCCTACTATGATTGTGCTACTGTCGATTTCCCCTTTTATGGTTGTTAGTATTTGCCTTATGTATTTAGATGCTCCTATGTTGCGTGCATAAATATTTACTATTGTTATATCTTCTTCTTGGATTGATCCCTTGATCATTATGTAGTGTCCTTTTTGTCTCTTGCTATTCCAGCTTTCTTTTGATTTCCATTTGCATGGAATATCTTTTTCCATCCCCTCACTTTCAATCTGTATGTGTCCCAAGGTCTGAAGTGGGTCTCTTGTAGACAGCATGTATATGGGTCTTCTTTTTGTATTCATTGAGCCAGTCTGTGTCTTTTGGTGGGAGCATTTAATCCATTTACATTTAAGGTAATTATCAATATGTATGTTCCTATTCCCATTTTCTTAATTGTTTTGGGTTTGTTATTGTAGTTCTTTTCCTTCTTTTGTGTTTGTTGCCTAGAGAAGTTCCTTTACCAGTTGTTGTAAAGCTGGTTTGGTGGTGCTGAACTCTCGCAGTTTTTGGTTGTCTGTAAACGTTTTAATTTCTCCATCAAATCTGAATGAGATCCTTGCTGGGTAGAGTAATCTTGGTTGTAGGTTTTTCTCCTTCATCACTTTAAATATGTCCTGCCACCCCCTTCTGGCTTGCAGAGTTTCTGTTGAAAGATCAGCTGTTAACCTTATCGGGATTCCCTTGTGTGTTATTTGTTGTTTTTCCCTTGCTGCTTTTAATATGTTTTCTTTGTATTTAATTTTTGATAGTTTGATTAATATGTGTCTTGCTGTGTTTCTCCTTGGATTTACCCTGTATGGGACTCTCTGTGCTTCCTGGACTTGATTAACTATTTCCTTTCCCATATTAGGGAAGTTTTCAACTATAATCTCTTCAAATATTTTCTCAGTCCCTTTCTTTATCTCTTCTTCTTCTGGGACCCCTATAATTCGAATGTTGTTGCATTTAATGTTCTCACAGAGGTCTCTGAGACTGTCCTCAGTTCTTTTCATTTTTTTTTTCTTTATTCTGCTCTGCAGTAGTTATTTCCACTATTTTATCTTCCATGTCACTTATCCATTCTTCTGCCTCAGTTATTCTGGTATTGATCCCTTGTAGAGTGTTTTTAATTTAATTTATTGTGTTGTTCATTGTTTCTTGTTTCCTCTTTAGTTCTTCTAGGTCCTTGTTAAATGTTTCTTGCATTTTGTCTATTCTATTTTCAAGATTTTGGATCATCTTTACTATCATTATTCTGAATTCTTTTTCAGGTAGACTGCCTCTTTCCTCTTCATTTGTTAGGTCTGGTGGGTTTTTACCTTGCTCCTTCATCTGCTGTGTTTTTCTGTCTTCTCATTTTGCTTATCTTACTGTGTTTGGGGTCTCCTTTCTGCAGGCTGCAGGTTCGTAGTTCCCGTTGTTTTTGGTGTCTGTCCGCAGTGGCTAAGGTTGGTTCAGTGGTTGTGTAGGCTTCCTGGTGGATGGGACTAGTGCCTGTGTTCTGGTGGATGAGGCTGTATCTTGTCTTTCTGGTGGGCAGGTCCACGTCTGGTGGTGTGTTTCGGGGTGTCTGTGGCCTTATTATGATTTTAGGCAGCCTCTCTGCTAATGGATGTGTTGTGTTCCTGTCTTGCTAGTTGTTTGGCATAGGGTGTCCAGCACTGTAACTTGCTGGTCGTTGAGTGAAGCTGGATCTTGGTGTTGAGATGGAGATCTCTGGGAGATTTTTGCCATTTGATATTACGTGGAGCTGGGAGGTCTCGTGTGGACCAGTGTCCTGAACTTAGCTCTCCCACCTCAGAGGCACAGCACTGACTCCTGGCTGGAGCACCAAGAGCCTTTCATCCACACAGCTCAGAATAAAAGGGAGAAAAAATAGAAAGAACGAAAGAGGATAAAAGAAAATAAAATAAAGTAAGATAAAATAAAGTTATTCAAATAAAAGATAAAAATAATTAAGAAAAAATAATTTTTTTAAGTTAAAAAAAAAAAATACGGACGGACAGAACCCTAGGACAAATGGTGAAAGCAAAGCTATACAGACGAACTCTCACACAGAAGCATACACACTCACAAAAACAGGTAAAGGGGAAAAAATAATCTATCTTGCTCCCAAAGTCCACGTCCTCAATTTGGGATGATTCGTTGTCTATTCAGGTATTCCACAGATGCAGGTACATCAAGTTGATTGTGGAGATTTAATCCGCTGCTCCTGAGGCTGCTGAGAGAAATTTCCTTTTTTCTTCTTTGTTCGCACAGCTCCGGGGGTTCAGCTTTGGATTTTGACCCGCCTCTGCGTGTAGGTCGCCTGAGGGCGTCTGTTCTTCGCTCAGACAGGACGGGGTTAAAGGAGCTGCTGCTTCGGAGGCTCTGGCTCAGTCAGGCAGGGGGGGAGGGAGGGGCACGGAGCGCGGGGCGGGCCTGCGTCAGAGGCGGCGTGACGTTGCACCAGCCTGAGGCGCGCTGTACGTTCTTCCGGTGGAGTTGTCTCTGGATCCCAGGACCCTGGAAGTGGCGGGCTGCACAGGCTCCCGGGAGGGGAGGTGTGGATAGTGACCTGTGCTCGCACACGGGCTTCTTGGTGGCGGCAGCAGCAGCCTTAGCGCCTTATGCCTGTCTCTGGGGTCCGCGCTTTTAGCCGCGGCTCGCGCCCGTCTCTGGAGCTCCTTTAAGCAGCGTTCTTAATCTCCTTTCCTCGTGTACCAGGAAACAAAGAGGAAAGAAAAAGTCTGTTGTCTCTTCGGCAGCTCCAGACTTTTTTCCGGACTCCCTCCCGGCCAGCCGTGGTGCACTAACCCTTTCAGGCTGTGTTCATGCCGCCAGTCCTCTCCCTGCGCTCCGACCGACCGAAGCCCAAGCCTCAGCTCGCAGCCCCGCCCGCCCCGGCGGGTGAGCAGACAAGCCTCTCGGGCCGGTGAGTGCTGGTCGGCACCGACCCTCTGTGCGGGAATCTCTCCGCTTTGCCCTCCGCACCCCTGTTGCTGTGCCCTCCTCCGCGTCCCCGAAGCTTTCCCCCTCCGCCACCCGCAGTCTCCGCCCGCGAAGGGGCTTCCTAGTGTGTGGAAACGTTTCCTCCTGTGCAGCTCCCTGGTGTACAGGCGCAGGTCCCGTCCCTATTCTTTTGTCTCTGTTTTTTCTTTTTTCTTTTGCCCTACCCAGGTAGGTGGGGAGTTTCTTGCCTTTTGGAAGGTCTGAGGTCTTCTGCCAATGTTCAGTGGGTGCTCTATAGGAGCAGTTCCACGTGTTAGATGTATTTCTGATGTAGCTGTGGGGAGGAAGATGATCTCCGCATCTTACTCTTCCGCCATCTTCCTCAACTCCCCCAGAAGTCAGTCTTGTGTCCATAATCCAGGCAGCCCCTGGATGTCCTCAATCATCAGTATCAGTTTCTTATGAATAAGACTCTCGTGAGGCTCCTGGGGTTGGGAGGTCAGCAAGGGCGGACCCTGCAGGACAGGGGATGGCGGAAACAAATCAGGGCATCTGGCTTCAGTTTAAGTGGATTGTTAGCAGAACAGAGTAGCGGTCTGGAATCCATGCAAAAAACTGAAGAAAAGGCCAAACACCTAGGTCTGAGCCATATGATGGAGAGAAGAGAATAACTGGGACTTAGTACAATACTCCCAAGCACATTGGACCCACAATTAAAAGCATCCCAACTTCTCCCAGACTGAGGAAGTGAGCTGGTGACTCCTAATATAGTCTTCAATCCTGGAAACACTGGTTCTAGGACAATGTGGGTTCCACATCCCATTCCTCTGGGAATGGATTATCTGATCATCTCAGAGCTTCTTGGACAGTCTCTTAGAAAGTGACAGGAAGAAAGAGCCAATTGAGAGTAACGGCCCATTAGTTATCGGACTCAAATAGATTTTGTCTGCACTTTCTTTCACCCCACTTTCTCCACACTATTTCTGTTCCTTTGGCATCAGCACTGATACAGGTCCCAGCTCTGTATAGCTTTAGGAGGCAACAAATAAAGCCAGTGTACATGTAACCAACTCACCTTGACCTCTTTTGCAGGGAAAACTTTTCAGTGAACAAGCAGGTTTGTGTGCTCTGTATATATGCAGACGCACTCTTTTTGGTATAATGTGTGGTAGGCAGTTTCTGGGAAAAACAAAAGCAATGCCAGATGGTTTATTAGGTATATTATAGTGGTCCACTCTGCATGATTTTATAGGCATTACAAATGGGACTGCCACCCATCCTCTCGAGGGAAGCAGAGGCAGAAAGTATCTCAGCCTGAGTCCAAGTTTTCTGTGCTCAGGGGATGTCTCTATTAAGAATCAAATCTGCCAAAACTGCTTTCCTAGAATTATAGACTCAGAATTTTAAAACTGAGGGTGTTTGGGGGGGGGGGGAATAAGAAATCATTCTGAGTATTTCTTAAGCGCTGATTAGGTACTGGGCCTCATTCTAGAGTGTTGACTTAGCCAATCACCTCCTTTGACTGAGGTATTTTCTCATGGACACCTAGTAAGTTAGAGCAGAGCAAAGACTTCTGCATCCAGATTAAATCCTCTTTTCTGTACCACATTGTTAGCCTCTGTTCTTTTATCTGTGATAACTTCCCTCATCCGCACCCTTGAAGAACACAGACAAGACCCTTGAAATGAATAAAAAAGAATGTAGGAGAAGTGAGAAAAATGACTGCCACAAACCCAAGATTTGAGGGTATAGAATGGACCTCAATCCATGAAAAAGCATGTGTTTAGTCATTTACTCAGTCATTTATTCAACAAACACAATCTGAATAGCTACCACGTCACAGGACAGTCTCTGAGGTGGGTAACTTTGAAGAAGCAGTCTAGTCATCAACTAGTAATTAAAAAAAAAAAAGAAATTCTAGCCTTTATTTTCATTTTTCAAAGAATATTATTGGGCATGTGAATTGTAACCCTAGCAACCCTTCTTACATGTCCCAATTTTTCTTACAGCCACTAGCAACTCTTTTACTTTTTCTTTATTCTCCATTCCTGCAGGTACCCAACACCCAGGGGTCTTTATTATGAAAATCAACTTAGATTGAAGCTTAAATCCAATCTCTGACCACATCTCTGTCCCTTCACTTGATTCTGCATTCCACAATATCTCATTTAAAAGACAGTTTAGAGAAAGGGAGGAGAACACTTACACTTGAATAAATCTTGTCTGAGAATTATGTGTATTAGTAAGTCACCTAAGAATTCATAGGAGGAAGTAGATTCAATCTAATTCTGCAATAAGTTAAACATGAGAAACAAGAGATAAAGAGAAGTTAAACATTAATATGAAGTTTAGGGCCTGAATGCTATTTGAAAAAGAGGGTCTTGGCAAAGATAATGATTTCAGATTTAGATACCTTGCATACAAGAGGCAATAAAGACCCACTGAAGGCAGTGGTGAGGGGTCCCAGCAGATGGTATAAGGAAATTGAAACATTATAAGAAGTAGACAAGAATATAAAATCCCAGACATCCAGTTCTCTTTAGTGCAGGAAAAAAAAAAATGCTTCACCCATCACTAGGTCTGGAAGGTGTTTCTATGAACAAAAAGGTATGGTAGTAATGGTCATCCTATGTCAGAAGATGCCTTTGAGTTACGTTCAGTCTCTTTTTTGAGGGAAGGGGGTGGCAAATGTAGTATATTTTAGAAAAATTCATTGATAATTATTTTAAAAGAATTTGGCATTTAAAGAGGTATGGTTCTCTTACTTTAAAATGAAAATAAGAAAACCTCACTTATGTGTATTCCTAATGCCCAATGATGCCATGTAAATAAACTAAATGGAGTGTAAACCTTCTATATTTCAATTATTCTAAAGAAACCGGCAAATCTGGAGGTTTATTTATAGATTGTCTTTTGATAATGACTGATCATCCTTAGTTTTTAAGTTCAGGTTTAACCCATTTCTCAGCAGGGTCAGCTACTTAGAAACTGCCCTAGTAATGCTGGTGAATAGGATTACTAAACTGTATTTCTGTTGGTGAACTTGGAGCCCCTAATACCAGAGCCTCAATTCACAAGTTACTAGTGGATTTTCCTGTACTTAAGATCAGTGTACTGGTATGAATGTGAGTTTTGGAGCTAGATCTGGGTCAATGTCCTGGATTTTCCTCTTACTGATTGTGTGGGCATGGACAAGTGTTAACCTTTCTTTCCTTGCTTTCCCACTCCTCTATTTTCTTTACCCTTTTTCTCCTTAAATCCAGCTGCATAAAATAAAATATACAGCAACATCACATGGTTAATGTATAGCTTAAAACCATGATCTATGGAAAATACTTAGTGCAGAGTCTGATGTGTACTAAGAACTCAGTAAATGCTAGCCAGGAATTCTAGCAGCAGTTAGAAATACTAGTACAGTACAATGGTACAAATGTTCCTGTATCTGGTTATTTAAGGTATCAGCTGATAAGCATGGCTTAATTGCAGTATCATCACATATTAGTTAAGGTTCCAGAGAAACAGAACAAATAGGATAGATGCATAGATTTACTTTAAATGACTCGTGGTAATGGCAGCTGGCAAGTCTGAAATCCACAGAACAGACCAGCAGGCTGGAAATTCTCATGAGTAGATGTTACAATCTTGATTCATAAGGCAATCTGGAGGCACAATTCCTTCCTTCACTGGGAAGCTCAATCTCTTTTCTAAATGCTTCCGATTTATCAGATGAAGAGCACCCACATTATGGCATTATAATCTGCTGTACTCACAGTCTGCCGATTTAAATATTCATCACATCTAAAAAATATTTTCACAGAGACTTTGAGACTGTGTTTGGCCAAACAACTGGGCACTATAGCCAAACGGACAGTCATTAATTACTACTTGGCATCAGTGTAACTCCCCAGAATATGCGGTAGTCTGACTGTTAGCTTACTGTCCTGTCCCTTTGATTCTTCTTTCTCTCCTAGTGTCCTGGTGACAGTTAGGTTACTGACCTGTCCCTTTGATTCTTCTTTCTCTCTTAGTGTCCTGGTCAAGTCATTTATTTCTTTGAGACTCAGATTTATCCTGTAGAAGATATTGTCCTTCCAATTTCTCATATCCCTTTCTAGATGGCCAGTGGGACATCTCCATGTAAGAATGTTGGTAGATGGTCACTGTCTGTCTAAGAAATATATGACAAATATATGACAGTCTTGAAGAAGCCAATGTGACCTTTTTTTTTCGTTCTTCCAGATATAAAACTAGTGCAATTTAGCACCTAAGGAGGTTAGAAGTATTTACAAGTCACTGCCCACTTTAAGGGCATATCAGATGGCTGACTCATGCCTGACAACTCTGTTCTCATGGCACAGTTGAGCAAAAATAGACTTTAATTCATTCATATAAATAAATTAAGATAATTTAAATGGACAGTGTGCATCAGGACTTGAGATACCCCCATTGTGAACTCAGAGGCATCAGGCAGGAGAAATCAAAAGTCTGCCCTTCCTATAGCAGCTGCTGATACATGAGGACTGAACTAGAGTTTGTTTGTTTTTTTTCACTAAAATTTAAAAGATTGACCGTTTTCACACAAGCACATTATCCACAGGGTGAAAGCATGAAGAATAGCACTTAAGTGTAGAGAAAAGGAAAAGACAGAGAATAAAGATGACAAAATTGAAAGGAAGAACAAGGAAAAAGAGAAGAAAAGAGAAAGAAAAGGAGTAGAGAGAAATTTTTCTGGGCACATGATGCATGAAATCATCCTGTCATCAACTCCACAAAGGTATAGCTCCACATATGGTAAGAAACATTCAGAGGGCTGGAGGGGCCACCCACTACTGCTTCATGGACCTCCAGACAGGGTGGAGATGGCTGGGAGACCCTCTGAGAAGGAGGGGGGTGTGTGTTTGGTATTTTGCTTTCTAAGAAACCAAGATGCTGAAATGAATTTAATTATAAGGCTAAGTGGAGGAACCATAGAATTAGAAAATGGCTAACTGAAGACAAAAGATACTCATATCTATGATCAAACTGGGAATAGAGCAATTCTCTAATATTAAGGAGATTGGAATAAATGTCATGAGCTAGCAGGAGGCAGAGGGGTAAAAATTCAGACAGGGAGCTCCAGAAAGCAGCAATCCTGCAGGGACTGGGCCCAAGCCAAAGGCAACAGAGGCTAAGAGCAGAGAAAAGAGGACAGAGTCACACCCCTGACCAAACAAAACCGTCTTTAACTGTAGAAAAACCAGGTGACCTGAAGTATATTCTAATCCTCATCTTCCTTCTGCTATACTTAAGAGAAGCATTAATGTCTGGATTTCTTTAAGGAAGAGGGTTTGAAAAGATGGTGAAGCTAAAAGTCTCTGTGCTCACCATAACAAAGCCACAACATTCCTTTCTAAGAATAGGAATGGGATAGAAAGCACAGCATATTATACAGAGAATGGATAACATTCTCAACTGGCTCAACATAAACTGCACATAAACTGTAATAGATAGTGTTCTGGGGTATAAAGCTGAAGTGATGCCTGGTGATATATTGTAGAGTGCCTTGAATACCAGACTAAAAAGACAGGACTTTATCTAGTGGAGAGTTTATTTCCAAAGCCTTTGGAAATTTTTAGCACTGACATGGCATCATCAGAACTCTCCCTTTAAAGCTGACCTTGGAGCAAGGTGAAAGATGGTATATTGGTTATCTGTTGCTGCCTAAGACATGACCCCAAAACTTACCAGTTTAAAACAATGAACATTTTAAATTTTTATTTATTTATTTATTTATTTATTTATTTATTTTGCGGTATGCAGGCCTCTCACTGTTGTGGCCTCTCCTACCGCGGAGCACAGGCTCCGGACGCACAGGCCCAGCGGCCATGGCTCACGGGCCCAGCTGCTCCGCGGCATGTGGGATCTTCCTGGACCGGGGCACGAACCCGTGTCCCCTGCATCAGCAGGCGGACTCTCAACCACTGCGCCACCAGGGAAGCCCTGAACATTTTTTATCACACAGTTTCCAAGGGGCAAGTATCCAGGAGTAAGTTAGCGAGATGATTCTGATTCAGGGTTCCGTAGTGGGTGGCGGTCAAGCCGTTGACCAGGACTGTAATCACAGGAGTGGGCTGGAGGACCCACGAAGATAGCTCGGTCTCGTGGCACTCGCAGAAATCCTTAGATTCTCAGCACATATTCGTCTCTACAGGGCTGCCTGACATCCTCATGGCATCGCGGCTGGCTTCCCCTGGAGTGAATGATCCAAAGGCAAGGGAGAGAGGAGGAAGCCTGGTGCTTTTAATGACTTAGCTTCTGAAGGCTCACACTGTCACTTCTGCTCTATTCTATTTATTAGAATTGGGTCAGCTAAGTCCAGCCTACACTCAAGGGGAGGGTAATTAGTCTCCACTTCTTGAAGGGAGAGATGGCAAAGAATTTAAGTAAAACCAACCTAGATTAGCATCTGAACGTTTTTGGGATTTTCTGCTTTTCACCTGGTACCTCCCATATCAATAGGTATTCGGGACAACAAATTAGAAGTCTAGTGCGATGGTGAAGAGGATCAAACAAGCAGATTTTAGCTAAAGCGGTGTGATGAAAAGATGACTCTTAGGGGCAACATATGTGAGATACATTAGGAAGAAGTATTTTAGGAAGATGTGCTGTAAACTAGAAGTAAACAATAAGGAAGGAAAAACAAAGATTCTTTTAAAATTTCTTATTTATAAATTCCCTGTGATCATCAGACAGGGTAGAGAGAACTGTTCTAATGATGTCACTGGCAAACATAAGGAAGTCAGAGCAAGAGCTGAGGAAAGATGGAGAGATAATGAGTTTGCTTTTGGAAAGGATGAGTTTATGATACTATGGGGCCTACCACGTGCTAACACTAGCAGGCTGGTAAAATACTAACCTGGAACTGAACCATGAGTCTGGGAAGTAGGGGTTGGCACGGCCCTCGTCTGCACTGCACAGTATGATAAAGCAGACAGTGAACGGGTTGGCCGAGGGAGAAAGAGTGAAGAAGGCTCAGTTCCAACTCAGGAGAAATAGTGACATTGAGGGAGGGAGGGAAGAAACAGAACTGTTGAAACTGACCTAGAAGAGAGTTTGAAATCTCCTGGGACCCATGAGATAGCAGTATTGTGGGAGGAAAGGGAAGGTGGACTCCACTGACACTGTCAAATGCTGAGAGGTCAGGAAGAATGTGGATTGTGGGGATAACTGTATTTGGAAAGGATGCCATCTGTGACCTCTAATGGTAATAAGTGGGATGGAAAGTGAAGCAAAAATCACATGGTATGGTGTTGAGTAGTGAGTAGAAAACTTCAGTGGTGTGCTGAAAAAGGTTTAAAACCTGGCTGCCTGGGGTGGGGACTGATTTGTAGCATTGCTGCATTTCGTGGTGTAAATACTTTCATCATAGCCATTTACAAACTATCAGTGATTTAACAGTTGCCCCCGACATTCCTAAAAATTTAATAATTTGTTCTCATGAGTCTGTATGCGCTGGTTGCAGGACATCACTGGAGGGACTGAAAGATGAATAGGTATATAAGGCATTTTTTGGAACATTTTTGGAAACAGGCGTGGTAACTTACACTTACGCTCCACAAACGTAGGAAGGGAAGACATCCTCTCAGAAAGCTTTCAGAAATCCTCATCGTATCCAGAGGCCAGAGGAAATCTTCTTTGGCTTCACCCTTTGTGCCACATTCCGTGAGTGTTCCATGGGCACCTGGAGTGCACAGGGCCACCTGGAGTTCACTTTCCCTTAGTCTTCTCCCTCCTTCCTCATCCTCTAGGACCTCACAGCAGCTACATTTTTCCATTACAAATCTTTTGCCTTTAACACTCACATCTTCATGGATGAAGTACATAAAAATATAAGCAAACTTCTTATTTTCTAACATCTGTCACCTCTTGTAGTAGAATTTTGGTATGTCCTGCTTAAAGCCATCTTCCACACCAGGGATAAGCCCAGTGAGGAATAAAGGGACAAAGGAAGGAGGAGAATCAGGTCCTCCCACACTTAGCATATGTAAAATGAGACTTCAGAGTAAAATACTAGCTAACCACTACCTCCCTCTGCCAGAACCCTCGTATCTCTCACTATCATTGTGATTTGGGTCAGCAGTGCCCTTGATCCTGAGCTGCCACCCCTCCAGCGAAAAACACCAACAAAGACAATACAAGGTCTATCTTCTAATCTGTAAGCATTTCTTCTGTGCCAGAGGATAATGTGCTTACTGGAGAGTTTTGAAGAAACTCAGTGCCAACATTTATTCACAATGTATGTTCTTCCGAGCCTAAAGTTACCAGATTTGAAAGCTGTGTGATTTTAAAGCAAATTGATCAAGACCACAAATGTTAATAAGATGCATGACTACAGTCTGTATATTAACTATGATCTTGGAGGAAATACTCTTGGGAATCCTATACCAGTGTTTTGCATTTGAGCTTAGAATTCTCATTTTTAAATGAAACTTTATTGTGATTATTAACCTGCAGAAATTTTAATTACCCTTTCAATGCTTGAAGGTTCGTAATGGAGAGGTGCCAGAAAAATCCCACTGCTAATTAAATCCAACTGAATATTTCCTTCACCTGACGATACAGAAGTACTTCTTGTTTGTCAAATCCCTTTCAGCCAAATAACCACTTAACTAATCTCAAATTGAATATCTTGCTTAAGATCCTTTCTCTCCAGGGAGCTGCTGTTGACTATTATAAAAGCATCATCCAGGGAAATATCTCTTAGCTTCCTGACTGGAGGAAAGGGAAAAAAAACATGTTTCCTTATATCACTGAGTAGATTGAAATCTGGGAGAATGAATAAGCTGACATTCTGAAGCAAAAGCATTAGTAGAAGGTGGGAATGGCTTCTGTCACTGCAGGACAAATCCTAGTCCTGAGTTCACAAGAAAGACAAGAGGAATTGGATCTTTTCATCTTTGGATTAATGTGACTCTTCTTTCTGAGAAGGCTAAATTGTGGCTTCAATAATCATGACTCTAAATCACCAAATAGTGACCTGGAGACCCTGTAGGCCATAGGAAGGGCAGAGTGACCTGGAGGTCAGCATATCACATGAGGGAAAAGAGAGTCAGATCTGGCTCTGTCACTTGCCCGCTTTGTGACTTTCAATCATTCACTTAAATGCTTTGAACTCCAGTTCAAATGACATCTGAGACATGTCTGAAATAGTGCCTGCCTTTCTACCATTTAGGCCTATTGAATCGAAATAGTATCAATAAAAGCATATTCTAAAATTAGCTCATGTTATTCCTCTGCTCGTACCATGGAATGGCTGCTGTGTCATCCAGCTTAAAACCTCATGTGCCCATGTGCCTTCAATGGTCTGCATCTGACTTTGCGTTGCTGCTCTGGCCTCAGCTCCTGCTCCTCTTTCCTCTGCCCTTGCTGCCCCAGCCACGCTGGTCTCCCCTGTTCCTTAGAGAAATACTCTCCTAACCATAGCCCTCTGTACTCACCACTTTCTCTTCTTGGGATGTTCTTCCCCTGGTATTCTACAGGACTTGTCCTTTCACTTAAATCTCAATGGAGTCTTCTGAAGTTTTGACACTTCACTACTGCTAGCCCTTGCTGTGTCTCTGGTAAACATCTGTGATGATTAATTTTATGTGTTAATTTGGAGGGTGTTTTGGGAGGAGATTAACATTGAAATTGCTGAATTCTGAATAAGCAGATTACTCTCCATAATATGGGTGGGCCACTTCCAATAAGCTGAAGGCCTGAGTAGAATAAAAAGATTGATGAAAAGACAACCTACTGAATGGGAGAAAATATCTGCAAATGATAAGACCGATAAGGGATTAATATCCAACGTATATAAAGAGCTCATGCAACTCAACATCAAAAAACACAGAACCCAATTTAAAAATGGGCAGAAGAACTGAATAGATATTTTTCCAAAGAGGACATGCAGATAGCCAATAGGCACATGAAAAGATGCTCAACATCGCTAATCATCAGGGAAATGCAAATCAAAACCACAATGAGATATCACGTCCCACCTGTCAGAATGGCTATAATCGAAAAGAATACAGATAGCAAATGTTGGTGAGGATGTGGAGAAAAGGGAACCCTCCTACACTGTTGGTGGGACTGTAAATTGATGCTGCCACTGTGGAAAACAATATGGAGATTTCTCAGAAAACTAAAAGTAGAACTACCATATAACCCACCAAGTCCACTCCTGGGTAAATATCTGAAAAAAAAACCCAAAAACACTAATTTAAGAAGATACACATACTCCAATGTTCATAGCAGCATTATTTACAATTGCCAAGATGTGGAAACCACCTAAGTGTCCATCAACAGATGAATGAATAAAGAGTGGTATATATATATATATATATGTAAAATGGAAAACTACTCATCCATAAAAAAGAATAAAATTTTGCCATTTGCCGCAACATGGATGGACTTGGAGGGCACAATGCTAAGTGAAAAAAGTCAGACAGAGAAAGAAAAATACCATATGATATCACTTATATGTGGAATCTAAAAAATACAACAAACTAGTGAGTAAAACAAAAAAGAAGCAGACTCACAGATATAGAGAACAGACTAGTAGTTACCGGTTTAGGGTGGGGGACAATATGTGGGGGGGAATGGGAGGTACAAACTATTGGGTATAAGATAGGCTCAAGGATGTATTATACAACACAGGGAATTTAGCCAATATTTTGTAATAACTATAAATGTAAAGTAACCTTTAATAATTGTATACACACACACACACACACACACACACACACACACACACACACACACACACACACACACACACAAAGGCAAAAATATAACTAAGCAAGAGAGACTTCTCCAGCAGACTGCCTTTGGAGAGAAATTGCATCACCAACTTTCCTGGGTCTCCAAGCTGCCTTTGTTCAGACTGGAATTGAACCATCAGCTCTCCTTAGATCTCCAGCCAGCTGGCCCACACTTCAGATTTTACACTTCCAAGTTCAAGTCAAGGTGTTTTTAATCCAATGTAAAAACCTCTAAATCCCTCGACACTATAGTAGCAACAGTAGAGTTTGCATTTTTGGTTTTGCAGACCTAGTTCTCTCAGACTGATGGCTAAACTATAACTTCATTCTTGGAGCCCCTACTATAGTCCAAATTCCTTTTTTTCCCCCAGTATCCCACTCAACAGAGCTCTGAAACAAGGTTGGATTTGATGTATTCATTGATGAGAAGATCTAACAATGAAGCCAAAAGAATGGAAACATTGTTATAAGATCAGGAAGAGACCTCCATTTTTGCTTACTATTTCAACTGCCTTTGTTACATGCATCTATTGTCATTTAAAAAAATTTTTGTGAAAAACATATAATGTTTACATCTTAACTATTTTTAAGGGTACAGTATAGCAGTATAACTGTTCTCAAAACCTTTTTCATCTTGCAAAAGTGAAACTCTATAAACATTGAACAACAACTCCCCTTTTCCCCCTTCCCCCAGGCTCTGGAAACCACCATTCTACTTTCTTGTGTCTTTTCTTATAAGGGAACTAATCCCTAATCATATGAGAAATAATTGAGGGACCAGGAATGCTTAATTTAGAATAGGGTATGCCTAGGGGACTTGAGAGATGTTCTTATGCATCAAACATTTGACATGCATGTCTTCTGAATAGACTGCCTCAAATCTGATTTGGAAGCAGGTGGGATATGAATGATTTAAAAAAATAAATAAATTCTGGATTATTCCTCCTCTCAGTGGCTGGCATATGAATCAGATATTGGAAAGTACAAGAAGAAAGAATTTAGGCCAACATAAGAAGGTTTTTTGTAACAGAACTGTCTTATCATGGGATAAGATTCCTTTGGGAGGACAGAGTTCCACACTGCTACAGACGTTCAAATATAAGCTGTTAATAAAACAAAAGAATTTCATCAAAGGTCATCAGGCACCATACAAGGATTAACTGAAATGTCCCCTTTATTCTCTTCTAAGGATGAAATTTCTGTGTGGCTTTGGGAAAGAGAAAGACTATAGGTTATTAGCTATCTGACATGACATAAATGCAAAATTCAGTGTTTTATATGAGATCTAGAAAGTTGAAAATTCAAACTGTCTCGTGAACATATTCAACCATAGTATACTTTACCAAAATTTAAAATACAGGGAATTCTCTGGCAGTCCTGTGGTTAGAACTCAGTGCTTTCACGCCAGGGCCCAGGTTCAACCCCTGGTCAGGAAACTAAGATCCCGCAAAGCCACGTGGCATGGCCAAGAAAAAAGGGTGGGGGGAGCTAAGGGGCTTTATTCCATTCCTGGCCATAACACAGTATAAAGAACCACCATAAACAACTATACAGCTAGGCAAAAATATTAACAGACTGTATTCATACATTGAACACTAGGAAATCCTGGAATGTGATACATGAGAGAAGGGAAATAAATGAAATAAGTGCTACAACTTCCTTGGCTAAATGCATAGGGACAGTTTTTGAACTATGGGTGCAGGGAAGGGCAAATAAACAGGGCCTAGTGATCTTGCTGAATGGACGAGATAGAGACCAAAATTCAAGGAGACAGAGGCATCTGGAAGTGCATGTAGAACTCTGGAAAAGAGAGCAATGTAGAGAAATAAAAGTCTAGAAATCTGCATAAGTACGCTCTGGAGTTATCGCTGAGTAATAAGCAACCCTTATATAGGGTGAAACTACAAGGATGAACAAATAAGAATCACAGGTGAAGTAGACTCAGATCTCACAGTGGGTAAAGAGACGTTCAAGCTTCAACCAGCCAGAATGGATACTTCATTTTGATGCCCCAAATTTCATACTGTAGAAGCAAGCCTGAACAATCCTAGAAAGAAGGCTATTCTAGCTCTGTACTCTCTTAAAAAAATGTTTAAATCACACCATGAAGGGATCATATGAATCCACAAACAATCTAACTGCCTGACAGAACAAAGCTCTTTAATGGAAGACAAGCCAATCTAGACACTCTTCAATGTAACATTCACAAAATCAAATTATAACTAGACATGCCAAAGACAGATAAATGCATTCCATAACTAGGAGAAAGATCAGTCACTAAAAACAGATCCATCAACAAAGAAGTAAATAAATGGAGAGATATTCCATGTTCATGGATAAGAAGACTCATTATTATCAAGATGTCAGTTCTTCTCAACTTGATCTATAGATTCAAAGCAATCCCAATAAATATCTCATCAAGTTATTTAGTGGATACTGACAAAATTATTCTAAAGTTTGTATATAGAGGCAAAAGACCCAAAATAGCCAACATAATATTGAAGGAGAAGGAAAAAGTTGGAGCACTGACACTACCTGACTTCAAGACTTACTGTAAAGCTATAATAATCAAGCCAGTGTGATATTGGTAAAAGAACTGGCAAATAGATCAATGGAACAGAATAGAGAGCTAAAAAGAACATTGCCTCAGTGACCTATGGAATAATACCAATGTACAAGATACATATAGTTTGTGTCATAGAAGAAAAAGGCAAGGGGCAGAAAACTATTTGAAGAAATAATGGCCAAATTTTTCCAAATGTGATGAAAACTATAAATCCACGGATTATAGAAAACCACATCAAGGGACATCATAATTAAATGGATTAAAAAAAACAGGGACAAAGGAAAAATAATGTAAAAGGACCAGGAGATTAAAAGATACGAAATACTGAGGAACAAAGATTAGCATTACCACAGAGAAAAAGGACACATCAAACGCAAAACAAGAATAAGAATTATTGAAGACGTCTTATCATAAATTATGCAAGTCAGAAGATAATGGAGCATAAGTGTAAAGTAGTTGTGAGGAAAATCTGATAACCTAGAATTCTATATCCAGCAAAAAAAATTCTTCAGAAATTAAGGTGAGATGAAAAATTTTCAGACAACAAATGCTGAAAGAATTTTATGCCAGCGGATTAATACTATGGGGAATGTTTAAAAAGTTCTTCAAGTTAACACAGAGGGACACCTAGATTTACATAAATAAATGAAGATCATCACGAATGATAAATTTTCCCACAATTTTAAGTGTCTTTAAAAGAAACTTAACTGTTTAAAACAATATCAATTTATTATGGGGTTTATTAATACATAGAGAATAATATACAACAAAAATAGCATGAAGGACAAATGAAAGGAGGAAAATGAAAGAACACTATTGTCAGGCTTATACATTTTTACATCAAGGAGGCATATTGCAAACACTAAGCAACCACTAAACCCATAGATGAGATCAAATAGAATAAATTAACCCAATAAAATTCAAGTTAAAAGGGGGAAAAAAGCAAACACAGATATGGTAAATAGGAAAAAACAAAACTGGAGCTTTAAACCTATTCATATTTGAAGATCATGAATTTCAATGATGTAGATATCCCAGTTAAAAGTCAGAGATTTTTCCAGACTGGAAGAAAGGCAATACCAACTGTATACTGTCTACAAGAAAACCATTTAAAATAGAACTACACAGATAAGTTTTCATAGGGAGAGGAACCTGGTGTGATTGATACATTTTTGATCCTGATTGTGATGTTAGTTTCACAAGTATATACCTTGTGAAAGTATAAATGGGTGCAAGTACAAAATGGGTGCATTTCATTGCATGTAATTTATGTTACAGTATGTATATTACATTATAATATATATGATATATTTCATTAAATTTTAAATAGTAAAGTTGATTTTTAAAAATCAAAACAAAACAAAATCCAGATTAAAAAAAGAAGTTATGTTCAAAGATGTTCTGCTTCCATGCAGCCAAAGCTCATCCAAGTCTTTGCAGTAAAATTGGGGTCATATGGCTTAGTGGTCTCTAGTACTTTAAAGAATAAGATTTTTCTGTTTCCTCTCTGATCCTAGAGAAAGAGTACTGACTTTTCCCAGGCTTAAAGCTAAATTGAACTGAACCATCTATTCCCCCTCTGCTCTGCTTACGGCATAGAGTTCCCATTTACATAGGGCTAGTTATGACATGGGCTGATGGAGCCTGATCAAGCTACTCACCTGCCTGTCCAGGACTTTGGTCTCCCTCCAAGGTCAGTACAATTAGCAGGGTAAATGGCTAGAGTTCAGGAGCTCCTAGAGACCTAGAGAGCCAGAGTACCCAAAGCATGATACCCAAGTATAAGGTCAGGCCTTGATCCTTTCCACTGAAGCTTTAACTCTGAACAAGATCTGTACCAGTAAGCCAAGCCTTTTCCACCGTGAAAAATCGAAGTGAAAGTGATGCAGTTAATGAAATGAAGTCAATATCGTGTGGTTTAGAAAGTCCATCACAGCCCAATTTTGGTCCAAGACTTGTTTGCAACACTGTTGTTAACTTTCAGTCTCTCTCTCCCAAAGGGAAAAGAACTTCCACTGAGCTAAATTCTCTTAATATTCTAAAACCATTCATTGATAACATTGCCCTGTGTTGGTGTATTGCCTTTGCGATTGTAAAGTATTTTCTTTCCAGTTAACTAATGTACACTAGTTATGTTGCCGAAATCTGGCCTTGGTACATCAGCGCCGGATTAAATCTGGGAGATAGAGTTTGGGGTGAAGTAGAAAGAAAGAGCTTTATTGCTTTGCTAGGCAAACAGGGCCACAGCAGACTAATGCCCTCAAGACTGTGTGTCTGGCCCTGGAGGGGGTAGCGAGGAGTCTTATAGTGTTCAAGGAGCAGGGTGTGGTCATGGACATTCTTCTGACTGGGTGGTAGGGTAATCAGGAGTCAGCATCATCAACCTTCTGGTTCCAACCAGTCTGGAGTCTACGTGCTGGTGAGCAGCATACAGTTACCTTCTTCCACCTGGTGGGGATTTCAGTATCTGCAAAACAGCTCAAAGGACATGGCTCAGAATATTATCTATAGTCCTTGAGGAAGAATGAAAGATCCTTGACTTCGTTTAATGGCTAAATTATTATTATTTCGTCTTGCTTGACCCTTTTCCTTTCTTTCTGCATTTTCTCACTTCTCTGATTAAATTTATTCTTTGACTAAAGTTTTTCTACACACAAAAGGCAGGTGGAAGACATGGGTGGGAGCCTATTCTGGGAAGGGTCCTGCTCCGTTACAGTTGTCTCATGTATTAATGTATTTCCCAGCTGGATTTTAAGTTCCCGGAGGCCCCTTGCAAGTCTGAATTCTGCAGCATATCCCCCAGCAGAGCTCCATTCGGTCTTAGAAGCATAATAGGCAAAAACTTTCTCATCAAGAACTTAGCTTTTTCATACTAGTTCTCTGACCTTTAATATCGCTGATGGTGAATCTTCCACAGCAATTTTCCAAGGTGTACACAGCGTATTTACCAATGATGAATGCACAGTATCAGATGTTACATAGATCACTTTTTAAAACCTTCATAGTTCTGTATTTATTTTAGTAGGCATTATAATATATATAAGCAGAACATAAATCTTATATTTTCACAGGTGATATTTGTAAAGACAAGGCTTGAGATGGATACCGGTTGAAAATAGAGGTGTAAGTAAAATTTTTAATTAATATACGGGGAATACAGATATAGCAAAAGTCATCAAGGTGATATGGAAATGCTTGGATTTTGTGGGTGGGAGAAACTACTTTCAGACACACACTGGGATGATTGATTACCCTGACTTAAGCACTCTGATTTTTAGAGTTATATTACTTAGCCATCCTCTGTACCTCCATCCACCCCTCCCCCTTACAAACACAAACAACCCCCAGCGCATTGGCTAAGACCACAGACACGCACACACATCCATTTCTAATGGTAGATCTTCCAGCTAGCCAGTGTTTTAATGACTGAAACGACTTACACCTGAACCTAATGGGCTCCACTCCTGGAGCCCAGATCTCGCAGCTGATCCCCTGACCTCTTCTAGGTACCAAACTCTGCGGCCTATCAAGAGGAGGCCCCAGGAAATGGGTTTCAGGGTGTTTGGGGTGATTTATGAGCTTACAAACTAGGTCATGAGTAGGAAATAAGTGCAATTTATCAGCTCTTTGGAGTCAGTGGCAGAGCTGGAGGAAGAGCGGGCTCCGAGGCCTATTAAGGAAATAGCTCTCACCTACCTAGGAGGGACGGGGATCGCAGCTCACCTATGGCCAGAAGCGGGGGGCTTCATCTTATTTCGCACCAAGTACTCCTCTTGCCAGGTAATGTTTCAGTTCCAGTTGGAAATCTTAACAGAAAAAGAACATGTCAAACTTAATGTTGAGAATTGATGTTCTGAATAAAAAAATTGTACCAAATTAGCATTTCAGATTTAGTTTGATGCGTAGCACGCTGCCCAGGAAGTTGGACCATTTGCAGGTTGTTGGGAAATAGTTCCAAGTGGCAAACAGCTTCCTTCGCCACCCTCTCCTCCTCTCCTCCTCCCTCCCCTCTACCATCTCCTCTGGGAGGTATGGGTCCTGATCTGTGTGTGGGTTGGAGGAGGTGGGGATGATGATAGATACTAATAGGGCCTGGGGTGACTGTAGGAAATTGTTCGATTGTTTGTAATTTGCATGTCACATGAAGGATTCTTGGGTCCCAGATTTTAAACAATAGGAACTGCTTAAACTCGGATCCCTATGTTTGAATTCACATTCCTTGGGACAGAAACAATTTTTAAAAAGTCAGCCTGTCTTCATAACCTCCTCTATCCAAGAACATGTAAGAACAACATGGCACAGTGTTTCTCTCAGTTAAAATTTTTTTTTAACTCTTTAAACTTTAAAAAAAAAAATCAAGAAATAAGTTAACTTGCTTTTCGTTTATGTTGAGCACTATTCTGAAATCGGCTGATTTGTGTCACTTCTTTTCCTCTGTCCCCCACATTCTGACGCCAAATCAAATGTTTGTTTGATGTCAAATCTGGACTGAATTGTATAAACTTGATCCATCAAAATGAGGCTTTTATTTTTCTACAGTGGGTGTCAAAATACTTCTATTTTTAACCATCCCCTTCATGCAGAACTGGTTCATTTTGCTATGCACTATTATATGTATTGTTCATTTTCTGTTCACATAAGTGTACATTTTGGAAGAATCTGAGGGGGCATCGGTCTACCCCCTTTTGTCTGAGGTTCACAGAGAAGTCGTTTCCCCAAGTTCACATACACAGTGACTGTTAGGAATTCTGGTTCTTCCTGGTTTCGCTCTCAGGCCGGGCTATTTTCCATGACACTCCTATCTCCTATAGCAGGGATGGGGTCTGCATTCCAGAGAAGACTCTGGTCTGTTCCCTCTAGAAAGAATTTCTTGAGTGTTTGGTGAGTGCACTTGGCTTCAGAGCTAGTCTTGAAAGTTTAATGCGTTTTCTTGTCAATCAACCAAATTTCCAGACTCCTGTTCTGCTTCTGTGCCCTGAGCCTAACTGCCTTCAGCACTGCCAGTGTGAGATTGTCCTGTCTTAATGGGCCACAGTGGAGTGAGAGCTGAATCCTGGCTGCCTAGTGCATGCAGCAGAATATAAAAAGGGAAGGAGCTGTCCACAGGCTGGGAGATAATGCAATTATCAGACTCTCGTGGGGGCAGAAGTTCTAAGAAGTGAAATATTCAGAGGAAGCTTAGCCAGAGGCCACACCGCAGGAGCCAAGTAAGTCACCTATTTATTCATTTATTTTTCCAACACATATTATTGACCACCTTTTTATGAATGCACTCTACTAGATGCTATGGAGAATGTAAAAATAAGTAGCCCCTATATTCTTATCCTATAAATTGAATTAGAAAGCCTCACCTAAGAAATTCCAGAAGAGGAGCTGTCACAAATAGAAAAAGTTAATGCTAAGAACCAAATGAGAGGCCCAGGTAAAAAATGTTGTATGATTTCCACATCGTGAAAGAGTTTATTAGGACTTTGGTTATGACAAGTTGCAACACTAATTGACATTTCTTGTTCACTTTATTGTGTGTCAAGCACGTGTTTGTGCTTATTTAAATCCTTACAGTGGACTCTATATTGCCCCTTTTAAGGATGAGGGTACTAAGCCTTGGTAAGTTTTTACTAACCAGCCCAAACTCACACAACTGTGAATTATTGGAGCCAGGCGTCAACTCCAGGGATTTTAATGAACAACCAAACTCTGATAAAGGAAGGCTGCATGGAAGGCGTAACAGTGAAACAAAGATTGTTTGAGATTTGAGTCGATGAGGATGAGAGAGAAGGGCAAATCACTGAAGGGAGTAAGAAGGGGCAGAGAACTCCATGGTTGAGGAAGCTTGGGATTTATGCCCAGATCACATCTATTGGGATCATATAATTGGCATGCTGATCGTATACTGCAGCAGGGCCCAACAGGGTGGTTGTTTCGAATAGTATGAACTGGACTGGATGCACGGAAATAGATTGTGTCCCACATCAAGACAGATGACTTACAGAGTTACTCTCTATTGCTATTTCAATTAGAACAAAAGAGAGACAAGCCTGTTGAATCGTTATGTTATTTGTTTTTTATTTCTCTGCCCTGGGTTCTGGGTAATATCACTGATCAGACCCTGTCCACCTAAGGAAAATCAGCGTGAAAAGAAAAAAAGGAAAAAAATTAGATCTTTCCTCCAAAAAGATACTCTTCATCAAAAAGCAACACAAAGCAAATCAGTGTTGCAGGTTTTTAAGAGTAATTCTTGCGCTGTACAGTGGAAGACAGAGATGAAGTGAGTCACATAGCTGAAAATAGAGAAAATATCATCTTACAAGTGAATAGTGCTCTCTTCTTTTTCTAAGTGGTGTTGGAGATGTTTTATTTTAAAATTTGATCTAGTAATCTAGCCCCCTCTACAAAGATGAGGAATCTGGGTCAAGAGAGTCAAAGATTTTGCCAAGGTGATGAGGATGTTAGTGTCAAAAATAAGCTGGACTAGGGGTTTTCTGGATTCTGCCTGATCAAACTAGATGGTGTGGGCTCTTGCTGTTAATTTTCTTCCCTTTACATTATTGGGTGTCTCTTATCTTAAAGAAAAAGAAGTTTTCTTCAAAATTACCACTTCCATTCTTTACAATCAAAATGTATATTTGTTAAGTATTTCTGTCTTCTTACGTTAGGTGTTTCTTGAGCATTGGGACCATGTCTTAACCATCTTAATATTTTTCACAGCCTCCAGCACACACCAGGGTCCTATGCAAGGATGTGTCCTGCTTTAGGAGTTGAATGAATAACTAAATGTTATGTGTGCCACTGAAGCAGAGAGGTAGCGGGATATAGTCAATCATATTTAGGGTTGAAAGGCACACAGACCTAAGTCTGTTATTTACCACTTATAGAATGTAGGGCAAATGGCTTCACTTTTTGAATTTTTAGAATTTTTTAAAAATTTGTAGAATGGAGGTACTAAAAGAACTTAATCTCACAAGATTCTCTGAGAATTGAAATGGATTAATGCATGTGAAATACTTAACACCATTTGTGGCATCGGTAGGTTTTTAATTAATTGATATTATTATCTAACCCTTCTCATGTTTAAGAAAATAAGAGTCAAAAAGTCTTGTATTGCCCTAGTTGGTTACTAACAAGTTTGAATATTTAATGTTTCCATTGAGTCAAAAGCCTACTTCCCTTGAACACAGCCAGCTGAATTCAGCAAAATAGCTAAAAGGTGAGTGTTAACTTATACAAAAATGCACTGTGTTCATTAAATACACAACCTTGAGTTTTCTGTAGTGTGTATGAGGTCATTTAATGATTGACTGTCCCGTTATTAATGAAGGAGAGATGATTCTTGTAACTTTGCGTCCTTTTCCCCTGATAGCTCAGCTTCAAGGGGATGGGAGGTCGGGATGGTGATACTGAAATGATGACACCTACCAACTTCTCTCTTTGTAGCTCTGAGTGTCTGTTTTGTGTTCAGATCAGTGAGAGGAAGGCCTCGCTGCCCTTCAGAATGACATATACATTGCTAGTAATTACTTTCCTAAAAAGCCTGAGTGTAGAAGAGGGTGGCAGGTTATTGGAAAAGTGTATCTGCAATTTGAAGCATGAATTATTAATTTTGTCTTGGGATTAAGTTCAGTCTGTGTTTATGATCTGTTGGAAAAAAACTCTGATGGGTTCTAAATAAATTCAGTATCGATTTAAACTATTAGAGGAAGTTAAATCAAAATAATTAGGATATTAAAATACCTTATGCATTTCCTTATTTAGGCTCTGGATCTTTTCCAAGGAACAATAGTAGCATGAATATACTTGGATATTTGTTTCTCTTAGAATGGGACTGTTTGCTCATGTAAGGTTGATTGAGAACTTGCCTGAGACAGAAAGCCAGACGGATGTGTTGACATTGTGTTCTCCCTGTTGTAACTACGAATTCATGCCCTAATCTCACACACACACACACACACACACACACACACACACACACACAGACACACACACACACACACACAGACACACAGACACACACAGACACACAAACACAGACACACACACAGACACACACACACACACAGACACACACACACACAAACACACACACATACACACACACAGACACACACACACAAACACACACACACAGACACACACACACACAGACACACACAGACACACACACACAGACACACACACACAGACACACACAAACACATACACACACACACAGACACACACACACACACAGACACACACACACAGACACACACAGACACACACACACACAAACACACACACACACAGACACACACACACAAAACAAAACAGAGCAATAACAACAAGAAACTAACATGAAGTTTCCAGAAGGGCCAAAGTATCTCAAATAATTCAGCAGGGTCAGTTTTTAAAATGATTCACCACTAATGCCTCATAGCAGAATTATGACAAAGACATCAAAGACAAGAGCCATAAAAAATCTCCTTTCCTTGCTTCATTTATAAATATATATCATAGGAGATGGGGCTATTTCAGATTGAGACCATTGAAGGAAAGATATATTTTAGCAAAAGGGAAGGAGATTATAAATGGCATGAGTGTGAGCTGAGAATTCCTGGACCACTACTGAGACTGAATTATAATTCTCTCACCACTGCAAAAGTGACACAAGCTCAGTGCAATGTATTGCGAGCACAGCACTGCTGTTAGGTGGCCATGGTAACTTCAAAACTTCTTATCAGTAAGTGTTAACTTCTCACATAAAGCGTTCATGCCTAATGATTACCACTAAGTAGATAGAGGTAGTTCTTTTTCTTATGTTTAAAAAATTATTATTTTTAAAATATAAAGGCAATTTCAAGTCTGACGTGAAGCTATTATGACCCAATAAACAATACTTAACAGAAATAAGCCAAGACTGTGAGGCAAGTTTCTCTTTCGTTTTGGCTCTTAAATCTCCTTGCTAACTCATCTCTTAAAGTAAGCATGTTTTATGTGTACGGAGTGGTCAGCACAGTGCACGGCAGAGAAAATGGCTCTGTGCGTTTGGCTATGGTAAGAATGTTGCTTGTTATTATTTCTGTCAGCAGCAGCAGCAGACCTCCTTCCAGGCTGCATTGGAAAACCCATACTGTAAATTTATCTTGGTCATTAACCTTTCCCAAGATGGTTCTGGATTCATGAAGTCTGACAGGGCAGCATTTACACAATACCCTGTGGAAGGCCATTGAATTTCAGCACCAATCACTGTGACTCTATTGATTTGCTGCCAAAGCCTTTAATCTGCTGTGTTAAATCACAACTGTAAAAATTGTCAACCCAAATTTTCCCCGTCAAATATAAAGCATTACAACACAAATTACATTTTTAAAACACACATTTCTTATTCTTTCTTATTTCTTTTTTTACTTTGTTATTTTCCCTGGGGGGTGGGAAAAGTGTTTCAAGAGGGACCTGTCTTTAAAGTTATTTTAATCCTTATTCTATCTAATCCTGTCCTGGACTCATTTAAATCTGCTTGATTTTTAAGTCATGATTATTCCTCCAGATACCTATTCATGACATCCTTCCAAGGAATTGTTCATTAATATCTAATTTTTACCTTCTAATGCTGGCTTTTTAACTAATGAAATCTGTAGTAATTATAAATATCCATCTTATAAAACCTCAGAATTATTGGCATTTGTATATAAAGTCAAGCAATGAGAGAATGATATTAACATTGAAGTTAGCTCTTTCCTTTTCATTTCAATGAAGTGAAGTTAGTACATATATAGTTATGCATATTTAAATAAAAGAATCTCGTTTACCTCCTTTCAATATTTTTATGCTGTCATTAGACTCTTGAATGGCACCCAGGGGAGACCACATCTAATTTAAACTTCATGATGGGAAAGATCAGGAAACTTCAGATTCAATATTTAGCTTGATGATCTGAAAAGACTGGGGCAAGTTTCTGTGATATTGGGCTCTGATCTACCCAGGGTGCCCTGGAGTGATAGCTTTCCCTTATCTTTTATGAATTATCAGATGAAATTTTATCAAAAAGACAAGTCTTTTTGAAAAGTTGGAACACTTCCCTAGCTCATGAGTTTAAGCTTTGCATAAGCAGAATAAGCTCTAAATTCCCTTGGCACTAACCATGTAGGAACAACAGTGTGCCTCCTGATGTGACAGCAGTAAATCTGCAGAGAGCTCAGTGCTGATCTGTGTCCGTGCTGTACAGTTCAAAGTAAAGATCAGGTGATAGATGTGGAAGGTCCACGAAATAGGAGTTCCATTGCAGCTGGCTGGCTCTTGGAGAGGAAAATGGATATATTAGGGTGTAGTGGAAAGAGGACAGAGTTTGCCCAAGGGTACAGGGTTAGAAAGTGGCAAAGCCATGATTCAAATCCAGATTTGTTGGATGCCAAATTTATATAATGTATCTGATACTCCATTTCATTATCTGCAAAATGAGAATAATAAAGTCTACTTCAATATTACTGATCCAAAGGTTAGATAAACGTTATCCCCCATTTATTGAATGCTTTCGAAATACCAGTTTACTGTTTTCATTTAATACCAATTGTGCCCTGGGGACTAGAATGGAGAATTAGCTGCTGTTCTTCAGTGATTGAATAGAGTCCGTTGCCCCCTAGAACAAAGCATGAAATGAAGCCCATTGCTCACAAGCAGATAGGCTTCAGTTTGTTTCCCTTAGGCTGGTGCTTCAGACTAATGCAAATATATACTTCATATATATTCCTTGGAGATAATTGAATGGGAAATAAAAACTTCTGGGCTCTGCACTGAACTTCTGCTTTGGGAGAGCAATTGAACTGACATCAGCATCAAAGGATACTTTTGATAAAAATACTTTTTATTCTTCTAGCATAAAATGAGAGAAGACTTATCTAGATTACTTCCTCATTTCCACACCAGACTTAATTTCAAATACCTTGACTAAATCTGATAGTTTTCTATCCAATATTTCATGAGAGGTTATACTGACTAACCTCCTTGACTCTCACCTCATGAAGTCCTTAGTCTTTGCAGGTTGAGCAAATCCTTCATATTGTTTTGCTTATTTATTCCTGTATTAGCTTTAATGGAAAAAAATGAATTATTTTCTTAGGGCTTTCTATACAAGTTGTCATAGTAATAGTAAGTCAAAATCTATTGTTTTAGGGCCACCAACTCATATGATTTTTGAGGCTCAGTGTTACCTATTCATCATTTCTTTATGCAGAGTTCACAGCAAACTCTGTGTGTGTGTGTATATATGTATATATATATATATATACATATATACACACAAAAGTATGCATGTATAGTATATATATAGTCATTAACTTAACATATATTTAGTATTAATTCATGTACATTCAGAAATCTGCAGAGCAAAAATAATAAAGAAATAATTTGTTCTTTTTCTTGTTCTCCTGTCTCTTAGAGATGATTCAGGAAGACATGATTAACAAGAAAAGCTAAGTTACTAGAGAATAAAAAAAATTACAGATGTAAAAAGTACAATGTAGTATTAAAAACAATAGTTTTTGCTTAATAAATGTTCACTATGTGCCACGCACTATGCATGTGTTACCACATAGAAAAATCACATATGATTTTCACCAAATTCAACAAGATAGATATAATGAGTCTCTTTCTAAAGGGAAGAAATAGAGATTGTGAATGATCACATGGCTTGTTAAGACCACTTGCAAAGTTTATGGTAGAGGTAAGGCTGGAACCAAATGAAGCCCCAGGTCTATCCACAGTTCTAGGTCATCTTCTACACACAGAGAAAGTCAAACCAAAAGCCAAGGGGAAATCAGTATGGAATGAGATTAGATAGAAGAAATATGTATTCTTTCCTTATATCAATCTATGAGCCTGTTCTAGGGTACAAGCTCCTATAATGCTATATCTCTTTGAAAAATAAGTTTTTAATGACTTTTTATACTTATAGTAAAATGATGCATTTTTCATAAATATTAAGGTCCTTGGAGATCTACGGATTAGGAACATGAATTCATTTACTGGGTAAAGTGAGAATACATGTGCAGTTAGGGGACACATAAAGCTGAAAGGCCATTGAACTCATAAGATTTAACCCGTTGTTTTACAATCAACTGAAATTTAGCACTGTGTTCAGTTCTGTGGACACGTTTTAAGTTGAAAAACTAGAATGTATTTAAACAAACAAGCACATGATGCTTAACATTCTGGAGAAGCATTATAGTGTTTCTATTTATTCTATTCATTCACCCATTTCTTCCACACACATTTATTCTATGACTGTGTTAGAGGTATGCGGCTATATTGTAAAACAAAACAGCAGGGAGCTTACTGTCTGCTCAGTACTAAAAAAGCCCTAAGCATTCAGTCAAAAGACTTGGGTTCTCTGCATTGTTAATTATTTGTTTACTTGTTGATCTTTCCATTAGAATACAATAATTTTAGAAGTTGGACCTTCATTTTACTAATATTTGCATCCCTGGCAGCTGGTAACTTTGTATCTCAGCCCAGAGTAAGTTATCAGTGAATGAACGAGAAATCAATGAGAGATCAATCGTTGGAAAAGACTTCACAGAGGACCTGAGTCTAAGTATTGAAGGCTGAATGGTATTTGGAAAGACAGAAGGGAGCAAAGAGTATCTGTAGCATGGAGAACTGGATGACATAAATCACAGAGATAGGAATGATTGTTGAATGGTTATGGATCAGTAAGGCATGAGCACCAAAGCAAGGAGAGGATAAAGTCATGGGAAAGAGAATGATGGACAGTGAGGCTCATGGGCCACAGATCATGGGAATCCTTGAAAGTCAGGATAAGAAGTTGAAATTCACAGGTATTGCAATAGGGAATGAAGAGCTTTGGGCAGCGGAGAGAGATGGTGGAGACAACGACCAACCATGAGAGTTGGACAGAGAGTCACAGAATGAACAGGAAAACTGACTGGACAGATCCCATGAGACTGGTTCAGCAACAGAGCAGTGACACAACGACTTCCAGTAATCTGATTCCGCTATCCATGGTCCATCCTACAAAGACTAGTGAGTGTGATGAAAGTAGATACTTGCAACTCTATTGCATTCTCAAAACTGGAGAATCCATTCATTCATTTGTTCAATTTCTTGAATAAATGTGAAATTTGTGAAATTGAATAAATTTATTCAAGAAATTGAAATTTCACATTTCTCGAACCTCTGTCATATGTCAGAGGATATGCAATTTCTGGGGATTCAAAAGTTCGGAAACTGACTAAGGATATGGAGCTGAAGCACTCTGCCTCAAAAAAGGTTCAACTCAAATCTCTAATTAATTTTATCTGTGAAACATTTGAACAAAGGACACTTCCTTTTATGACGTCTTACAATTGATTATGCCTTTTAACCATGGCACCAAACTCAGTTGTGTTATACTGTCATGGCACAATTTTGGGGGTTCTGTCTGATGGCATTGTAGACATGAATGTTTACTAAAGCCATAAAAAATGGAGCCCGTATCATCCTAGACGTTCAATTTTCTGAGAAAAATGACACAACTTCTGTTGTAATTGCATATTAAAAACTGCAGAAATAGGGCTGAGCAGAGAAGCTTAAAATATGCATCATTTTGCTACTGCTGTTGGTTTCACTCTGCTAATGACATGAAACTATATCCCAAAGGTCAGTATTAATCACTAGGTTGATTTCTTTTGGAGGAGGCAGACTGCTATAGTATACATTAAAGAAATTCAAGGAAAAAGAAAGTAAGCCTAGAGTCATGAGCACACAAGCAAGAGAAGAACAAATACATCTGAGGTATTTTGTTGGCCTTTTGACTCCGTGCTTCTAGGGATGCCGTTGCCTAGGTTTGCAAATGTAAACGTAACAGGAAAAGCTGACTATTTAAGGAATAAATCATAAGATGTAGGGTATCTATGGCATGCTGTTGTGGACATATAAAATTAACAAGACTATCCCAGTTAGGAGTAAACAAGGGATGACAATAGATGTGATAGAATTTTGCAGTGGTTATTGTTGTTTGTTGTGTTCACCTACAACAACTCCACTTTCCGCTAACTCTTCCTGATTTTGATGAGGTCACGAGTAAATTATATTTGCCTTAATTTGTGCCTTTTCTATTTTTTTTCCTATACAGTTTATATATTACTTATAAAATCAGGAAAAATATTATAAAAATGTCATTCAATTTAAATAGTTGTCAGAGTCTCAGGGGGCATCCTACATGCTCCTGAATTCATGCATATGTTTTTGTTTGTTTGTTCTGTTTTTGTTTCTACTCTGTTTCAGCTGAGGCCACCAAACACTTGTTGATAGGCTCTGTCCTCTCCTTTCTTTGGTCCATGTTTTTGCTCACACTAACTTCCATAGTCCACGTTCTCCAATACTTAAGACCAGGAGAGATGATATTTTACCTCGCTACTTGTGGTTTATTCCGTTACCCAGGTTACAAAGTAGAACTGCCTCATTTACTCAGTGCTTTCACAAAGTTCAGTAACACAGCTCTTTGATTTTTTACTGATTTTAAGAATTCTAGCCAATCTACTCGGCTGTCAGATATAAATTCATGAAGACTGGGCTATAAACTGTAAGTGATCAATATTTTTCTCTACTCAAGATGTCTCTTCCTCTTTAGTATCATTCTATTTTTCTTGGACCAACCTAGTTCTCCTCAGCTCTCTTTTCTCTTGAGATAAGTTATTTCTCAAAAGGCTTCTGGAGGACCTGCCTCACCCATCTTCAGACATGATCAGATATGTCTGAAACCTTGAAAAGATGTAATTTAGCTTCCAACTTGGAAGCACCCACTGTTAGAGGTGCACTATTATTAGTTCATGTATTTTACATTCGAAATGTTTTTTCACTGTGTACAAGTATCCGCATATAGAATAAATTTCCATTGCAATTTTGTCACAGAGGCCCTGAATAACATTTTTTAACATAGTATGCATTTAATGAGTAATTTGAAACAGAATGAAGATCAAATTTGGATCAGTGTTATTTTCTATTTTAATATTTTAATAATTTAAATATTTAATGATGAGTGTTTTTATGACTTGAGTCTAATTGTCTTGGTATATACTTCCACTGAGGAAACTAGAGTCAATATCTTATTACCTAAACAGGGAATAGAGAGAACACAGAGTGATATAACCAGAGACCTTTCAGAGACTGTGAGAGAAGTTTGTATCTATAATATCCTAATATAGTGTTGAATCTCAAAATAGGTGTATCAGCCATTCCATAGTAGGTCAAACCCCAAACTCCCTAATTGATAGAATTATTTGCTTTGGCATCACATAGCTGCAGTGTTCATATTAAAATAGTCCACATATTCTTGAATATTTGCAACTTCAAAATTGTGAAACTTTGTATCCCTTTAAAATGATTTTAATTTGAAAATTGAGAGTGAGGTTAAAGGCACAATTTGTTAGATGCCGTAGCTAGCACTCAATGACCCACAGCGTAGGCCTGATTTATTATGCAAATACAGAGCCGGAATAATATATTCTGTTTAATCATGCAAGATTTTTTTTTTGTTTGATGGAGTGTCCAGGCACATAAATGAATATTCTATGAATCCAAAATCTACTTCAAAAAGGGAGGTATTTATATGGGGTTGTAAGAACAAGGTGCCAGAACTGTGATTTACAGAATATGCTTGGCCGATGGTAGAAAACAGTTTGTCTGTAAACAACTGAATTTTATAATGAGAAAATTACCGGAAGCTTTTAGCTACTCAGGTTATTTAAGTGAAAGATGAATTCATCCGTTATAAGCTGTATAAAATCCATTGATTACTTGACTTGATTACTTAAACCTCAGGGCCTGAGAATCTTTTCTGACTGATATATCCTCCCTTCACCCAGAATTTGTTATTGAAGAATGATTTTATGATACTGCAGCATTTCAGGTAAGCACTGTTTTCTGAACAAACATGAGGAGATAATTCACAGAGGCAAATGAGAGTCTATTTAGGGGCCAGCAGCGCATTTTGACAGCTATTAACTCTTCCCACACCAGTCACATCTCAAGTCTAAAACCTGAACTCAGCGGGAGAACCATGACAAATTTTGCTTCTATCATTTTTCTCGGGGTCCAAATACCTTTCAGCAAAACTACTTTTTTAACATAAGGACTGATACACATATCAGAGAAGAGCAATTGGGAAAATGATGAATATGTGAATCATTGCTAGGATTTTGTTGATGTGGGTTGCTTGCAGAGATGAAAACAAATATTGTAAAATTAATGTATTCCTTTCTGTTAACCTTTAAGGTAAGCAGTATTATCTGTATTTTATAGATGAGAAATCTTCTGAGATGTTAAGTAACTTTTCCAGTGACATTCAACTGAGAAATAGCAAGGTTAGGATTTCAACTGGATTCTCTTTCCTTTTTACCTGTTCTTAAGGGAAGGAGCATCAGTGATTTCAGACCTTGATTTTTAAAAACTATAGGAAACTCTTTGACATAAATCACAGCAAGATCCTTTTGACCCACCTCCTAGAGAAATGGAAATAAAAACACAAATAAACAAATGGGACCTAATGAAACTTAAAAGCTTTTGCACAGCAAAGAAACCATAAGCAAGATGAAAAGACAACCCTCAGAATGGGAGAACATATTTGCAAACAAAGCAGCTGACAAATGATTAATCTCCAAAATATACAAGCAGCTCAATATCAAAAAAACAAACAACCCAATCCAAAAATGGGCAGAGACCTAAATAGACATTTCTCCAAAGAAGATATACAGATGGCCAACAAACATATGAAAGAATGCTCAACATCACTAATCATTAGAGAAATGCAAATCAAAAGTACAACGAGGTATCATCTCACACCGGTTAGAATGGCCATCACCAAAATATCTACAAACAGTAAATGCTGGAGAGGGTGTGGAGAAAAGGGAAACCTCTTGCCCTGTCGGTGGGAATGTAAATTGTTACAGCCACTACGGAGAACAGTATGGAGGTTACTTAAAAAACTAAAACTAGAACTACCATATGACCCAGCAATCCCACTACTGGGCGTATACCCAGAGAAAACCATAATTCAAAAAGAGTCATGTACCACAGTGTTCATTGCATCACTATTTACAATAGCCAGGTGATGGAAGCAACCTAAGTGCCCATCATTGGTTGAATGGATAAAGAAGATGTGGCACATATATACAATGGAATATTACTCAGCCATAAAAAGAAATGAAATTGAGTTATTTGTAGTGAAGTGGATGAACCTAGAGTCTGTCATAAAGAGTGAAGTAAGTCAGAAAGAGAAAAACCAATACCGTATGCTAACACATATATATGGAATCTTAAAAAAAAAAAAAAAGGTTCTGATGAACCTAGGGGCAGGACAGGAATAAAGACACAGACATAGAGAATGGACTTGAGGACACAGGAAGGGGGAAGGGTAAACTGGGATGAAGTGAGAGAGTAGCATTGACATGTATACACTACCAGATGTAAAATAGATAGCTAGTGGGAAGCAGCCGCATAGCACAGGGAGATCAGCTCGGTACTTTGTGACCACCTAGAGGGATAGGATAGGAAGGGAGGGAGGGAGATATAAGAGGGAGGGGATATGGGGATATAAGTATACATATAGCTGATTCACTTTGTTATACAGCAGAAACTAACACAACACTGTAAAGCAATTATACTCCATTAAAAATGTCAAAAAATATAGGAAGAGTATCATAATAAAAGTTATAGACAGGAAAAAAACACACAGAATATAAAAATTGTAGTAACATATTGTTAAAATGCCAACATAATGTAAACCTACATAGCATGATGGTTTTCTTCCAGTTCATTTCAAAAATCAGATCAGTGATTATGACTAAGTTAGTAAAGATTGCAATATTCATTGCAATTATCTAAAATACAAACTGAGCAGACTTCCAGATTCCCTGCTATCTCTCCAAACCATAAGAGATTGATGAATCCTTTTAAGAAGAAAATTGGGGGGCTTTTTTTTAATTGAAAAAAGAACATAAAAATATACAATTTTCACTCAAACTGGCAGGTTTTTTTCTTAATTAATTAATTTATTTATTTTTGGCTGCGTTGGGTCTCTGTTGCTGCGCGCAGGCTTTCTGTAGTTGCGGCAAGCGGGGGCTACTCCTCGCAGCAGTATGCAGGCCTCTCACTGCAGTGGCTTTTCCTGTTGCGGAGCACGGGCTCTAGGCACGCGGGCTTCAGTAACTGTGGTTCACGTGGGCTGTAGAGCGCAGGCTCAGTAGTAGTGGCGCACAGGCTTAGTTGCTCTGTGGCATGTGGGATCTTCCCGGACCAGGGCTTGAACCCGTGTCCCCTGAGTTGGCAGCCAGATTCTCAACCACTGTACCACCAGGGAAGCCCAAACTGGCAGGTTTTAAAGTTGTGTGATTTGTAGCTTCTGAAGAATGCCAAGGCCAATATTAACTTGTGATGTTCTTAAAATTATGATGACCATCTGCCTTCCAGTATGTTAATATAGAACCAATCTCTGAAGAGTGCTTCTCATTACTGAGATAATAATAATGCAGAATGTTGTGCAAAGTGTGTTTATATGATTGCTGCATTTTAAAGAGACTTTGATGCTTCAGGCCCATCCGTAAAAAAGAATATTCAGTAGTATTTTGAACCAATTCTGGCTATCTACTGCATCCATTCTTGTCATATCCTTTATTCTTTGTAATTTTTCCATAAGACAGTTAAATGCAGACACAATTTTTGCTTTTAAAAGTTTATTTCTACTACTCTACTACTTGAAGTTATATATTTTTCTGTTTTTATCATTAGTTGCCATGAAGACAAATGAGCTACTTTGTTCTATAGGATGTGAGTAGTTTTCTGTTCTGTGGTTTGGGAAGGAAGAGGATCAGATTTCACAAAATCCTCTTCATCTTCTTGTTTAAAATAAGGCCAAGAAGAATAGGAGTGAGAAATAGATCCTCTGATGATCATTGCCCACATGGCTTTTGCTCTTGCATTTCTTTTCTGTAGCTGTACTGTTATGAGCATGTCCTTCTTCCCATAGTACCCCATGTGCCATTCTGCGGTAGCACCAGATGTTGGGAGAAAAAAGCACACAAATGGGGCTTGTACAGGATCCAGTGGTTGGTCAAACTAATGTACCACTGAACTTTAGCCATTAGACTGTGATGTCTCTGCAAGTAGAGACCATTGATGTTTTGCTTTTGTATCTCTGGTGCCTAGCACACGGTAGGATGTACAACAAAATGCATTTATGTTGGAATGAGACTGGCAGTCCCACCTCTTCCACTCTCCACCCTCTAGGTGTGCTCATACGACCAGTGTGTGCCTCCTCATGCTTAGTTAAGGGACTGGAAACTTCTTAGGAGTGATAACCATACTGCTTGGTGGAACTTGTTGGAGACAGAACACCAAGGTTTGGGGTAGTTCTGTGCATTGTCAAAGAGACACATTTGGTGGAGGTATGGTGGAAGGATGGACAGCAGAAGAAATAAATTGCAGTAGATTCTTTAATAGACATATGAGCACAATAGGAAGGCATAGCCAGAGGCTTGAAATAAATACTTATTTCAGTGACTTCACAGGGTTACTATGAAGGGCCCATGCTGAGAATCATAGAAAGAATAGTAATTAAGACAAAAACAGTATTGTTGGGGGTTTGAAGCTGCTAGTTAATCCCATTCATTTCCCCTCCAAATTCCAAATCAATGGAGCCAGCTTCACTTCTTCCTGCCTTGATTAAAGAACATAGCAGGCATGTAACTTAGACTAGGTTTCCTAACACGTGCAAGGCCTACATTCCAAGATTCAAGTGGTACATTCAGCCTTTAACATATCAGTTTTGCCTACAAGAGAAATAATGACCAATGGCTGTAGAACTTGAGTGGTTTGGCCAATTAAATAAATTATTCCACCCAGTGGGGAGCAGCAACTAAGAGAAGAAAGAAGGGGTAGATTCTTTCTCCCCGTTGCCTCTGAGCAACAAAATTTCCTCATATACAGGTTGGCAGGAATTGGGGGAAGGACATGATTTCTTTAACATGACTTCCTCCATTGTCTTTGTGGTCTCCGCTCTCTTTTCAATGACACAGGATTCAAGTCTCTGTTAGCTTTTAGCATGTTTTCTCTCTGGCTACCATAACCCATTCTAATGACACTGGACAATGAACACTAGACCCTGGTTGTTCCATACTCTGGACATTCCTACTAGTAGTCTGTCTCCTTAGGGACTCCTGAAAGCCTGTAGGAAGGATTGGGTGAAAGTAAGTTTGATGAGCTGGGTGAGTATGAAAACTCTAGAGGAGTCCTCTTCACAGATCAATCTCTCTTTGGATCTCTTTTCATAATTCACGTATACCATCACATTGCTACACAATTAGAAGAATACAAGCTACAGAATTTTATCTTAGTAGTGTTTAGGTAGTCTCTCTCTCTCTCTTTTTTGTACACACACACACAGCCAAATGATTGTGAGTGCACAATTTATACACCTTTCTCCATAACTGTGGACTAGAGGTTGTGTGTGAGTGGAAGGGGGCTATGCAAGAATCATTCTTTGCTATGAGATACATGTGACAACAGCAGCTACAATTGTAAGCCGATTAGGTAGATAATTGACAACACAAGTGCACTAAAGTTGTTTTCCATTTGCTTCAGTTGTGTTTAATGGAAGTGGCGTTCTGTATTTCTCACAAAGTGAGGCTTCTAATCAAGGCACAAATGATCTAATTAACCATCTTTGATCCTCTGGAATAAAATGTAGTTTTGTTTAGGGAAGTCAAGTAAGTGTTAGAATCGTCCTAGCCTTTACCACGAGGCTTCTGTCTCCTCTTTCCAATGGTTTTGTCATCAGAGCCAGAAAATTAGTGCTTATACACTGTGAGCTTCATGCAATCACTGAGTAAATCGTGCCAGTATCTTTACCAACCAGGCATATTATAAAATTCTGAATTGTGACTTGGTCGTATTTTCTAATTTTGTATCCAGTGGTTTTGACGGTCATCACAGTTTGTAAGAGCATTCCCCAGCCAGTGATTCTGAAGCCTGACTGCATATTAGAATCACCTGAGAGGCTTTTAAACTCCACAAAGGCCCAAGTTTCTATTCCAGAACAACATGATAAGAATCTCTAGATGAAGGACCCCATGGTAGGTGGTTCTGATATGCACCAGAGTTGGGAATCACTGACAGAGACCAAAGGTCAGCAATATTTTTCTGTAGAGGGCCAGGTGGGAAATGTCATAGGCTGTGTCACAACTGCTGGAGTCTGTTAGAAGTATGCAGCTCTGCTATGAAAGCAGCCATAGACAATATGTAAACAAATAGGTAGTGCTCTATCCCAGTAAAATTCTATTTATAACTATGACATTGTGATTTATAAGAAGAGATATATATTTAGTCTTGGTTTTGTTTCTGACTGAGAGCTCCTAAAACCCTTGGAATTGCTTAAGTGTGGAGAGTGCAAAGGTGTCTTTTGTTATGTTAATGAAGTTGGATCACATCCAAGGATCAGGCTGGTTTCCAGGAGAACCAACCAAGGGATTAGAGGGTAGGAACTTTCAGTCCCACCCCCCTGATTTCCGGGGAGGGGAGAAGGGCTGGAGGTTGAATCAATCTCCAATGGCCGATGATTTAATCAATCATGCCTAAGTAATGAACCCTCCATAGAAATCACAAGGACGGGCCTGGGAGAGTTTCTGGGTTGGTGAAAACATGGAGATTTGGGGAAAGTGCCGCACTTAGAGAGTGTGTGGGAGTTGTGTCCCCTTTTCCCACACCTCAGCCTATGCATCTCTTTCAATCTGACTGTTCCTGAGTCATATCCTTTCATAATAAACTGGTAATCTAGTAACTAAAACGTTTCTCTGAGTTCTGTGAACTGGTGTAGCAAAATAATCGAATCCAGGGAGGATATCCTTGGAACCTCCCATCTGTAGCCAGTTGGTTAGAAGCACAGGTAACAACTGTCTTCTGTCTTGTGGAGCGGTGGTTAGAAGCACAGGTAACAAGCTGGGATTTTGACTCTGTCTTATGGGGGTGGGGGGGACAGCCTTCTGGGACTGAGCCCTTAACCTGTAGAATCTGATGCTACCTGCAGGTAGATAGTGTCAGAATTAAGTTGTAGGACCCCCAGCGGGCATTGCTGAAAATTGCTTGGATCAGGTACCTCCCCTCAACATACATGCACGTTGTAATTGGGTCCCATAACCCTTACAGTAACCAGAAGCAGCAAGCCAAATTTGGCCTGACCTTAAAGATTTGGATTAGCAACTATTAATCCTGATTTTAGCCTCAGAATCCAGTAATTAATTTAATAAATGAGCACACAGAACTGTGTGTTGACTGACAGGGAAATAAAGCGAGCATTAGCTTTAGAGTAAAAAAATCTGGGTTCCCAACCTTGCTTGCACGACCACTACTTGCTCTATAAAAATATGGGAATGTCATTTAGCCTGTTGAGCTGCAGCTTCTTCACTTAGAAAATAGGAATAGCAATACTTAACTCAAGGCACTATGGCGCTGCTGGATTTCTCATGAAAATTCAATAGTTTTCCTAGCTAATAATACCTCACATTTATTGAGTATTTACCATATAGCAGGCACTGTTCTAATCATTTTATATTCATCAACTTATTCCCCTCAGAAAAAGAAAGATGAAAATGGCACAGACGTGTCGTCAGTGAATTTTCACAACAATGGAGAAAAAAATGTATTCATAAGTTGCTACATTTCAAGAGGGAGTGTTGCAGAGTAGTACATGTTAAAAGATTTGCAGCAGTATGTTAGGTATTGAGGATGGAGAGATCACATATAGCTGGGTTAAGTAAACTCTTCAGAAAAACAACTGGTAACAAATCCTGGTAGCTGAAGGCTGGGTGTAATTTCATTTTGCAGATCTGGGAGAGCAGAAGGAAGAGTGTGGGCAAAAAAAAAAAAAGGTGTGGAAGTGGGAAAGCGTGGGATGTGTTTAGGGACGGAGGCCTATGGCTGGAATTGTACTAATGGAGTAGAAGTTTCTAAGGTAGGAAAGTTAGATTAGATTCAGAACATGCAGGGCTATCATTCCCAGGTTAGGTAGTGGAACTTAATGTAAATCAATAGAGAGATAGTTAAGGTTTTCAGAGGTGAGAGCTATACTTTGGGCTTTGATTTAGAGAGATTAATCTCACAATGGAGGGAGGGAACTGCGTTATTGTTCCTTTATTACACTCATTACATAGAGCTGTAATGATTAAATGAGTTAATATAAGTAAAGCTCTTGGAATGTTATCTGGCAAAGAGTGAGTACTGTAATTGGTAGGAATTATTATTGTCCCATAAATAATATGGAAGGATTATCCAGCCTTTTTCTTATTTATTTGTTTGTTTATTTTTGATGTGTCTAGTTTAACATAGCTCTAGAAGGGAATTATAGATGTACATGCATCTTAAACATTCTTTACTGATTTTAAGAAAACGATGTCAAAACTTGGACAGAAGGCAAAGAAGGTGGTGAGAAGCCTGTCAATGTCATACTGGTGCACTAACCAGCCTTTCCCCAGATTATTTATTTTAGACCTAATACCTTTGCAAATGGAGCCACAGGAGGCTTTGAGCAAGGGCAGTACACATGTGCCCAGAAGTGCAGCAGTGGAACGTTCAATGGATTGGAAAAAGAGAGAGGAAATCAGCTCACTTAAGCTTTCTAGCTATGAAATTCTGAGAATCTTAATTATCGTGGTGGGAGCAGAAGTGTAAAGGAGAATACAGATTCAGCAGTTTTGGTGAGTCTACTTCACTGTTAAGAAACAGAGGTTGATTGAATGGGAAGGAATAAGAAAGTCTAGATTCATGTTTCCTAAATAGGGGGGTCATGAGGAACACTAGGGAGGTCTCATGGAGGAGATGATTTGTGGTGAAATTGTGCTTGATGTGTGGTGGATTCAATCTGACCATGCTCTGTTGGAGGTATTCAGAGCAGAGCTGTCTTGCAGGCAGTTGGAAATGTGGGAATTAATCAAAACCAAAACCAAATAGGAACTCTGTAATTCCATAAATAGGACAACTCTGACAATGATGAGCAGAGAATAACTACTACCTCTTCCTTTACTGTTGGCTCAAGATTTGATCAGGAAAAGGCAGATGATAAAGGATACACTTGATTGTGCATGAGGCCGAATTCATTCCAGCAAAGCACAGGCTTTGCTCCCTTCTCAAAATACCTGTAAGGGTCAACCCTCTGCATTTTCCTTTCCTGTTTCATTGAAAAATGTGTTTTTGTTGTTGTTGTTTGGAAAGCTGCATTTTTTTTTGGTTAAGCTTTGTTGTACAGCCACAAGTAGCCTAGCAATTGTAATGGTTATTGACAATAGATTATGGTTATATTAATTGTAAAATTGTGCTCCTTATCATGACCTTTATTTTTGGCGTGACTAAATTCTCCATGGTCTGTGGCTGCAATGCCACAACGCTTCCCTTCCAAAAAAGAGACCTATGCCAAAACAAAGCAAACACACGCAAAAGAAGCAGTTGAACTCATGAATTCCTATGCAACCAGTTTTACACAACTAGTTAGTAATCAGTGGGAATAAATCCAATGGGGATTGTTACTTAGCGTTTTTGACCTCTAATTTATGTTGTAGCCCTGTTTACAGTGAGCACATTCCTGGATTATGATAATGAAGCTGGTGCTGGTATAATCAGTTTTTTATACAGTTATACTCAATTGGGCTTCATTCTCTAGCCCTCTTGAAAAATCATCCTTCAAGTGAATAATGTCAGAATCTTTGTCCCCACAACCTACTACAACCAGTTTATACCAGTGTGCCTTTAATAGCAGCTGTTGATCTAGTTACTCTTAAAATAACCAATTGTTTAATTGAACTAACCAGATGGTGTTGGTAGCTTAAGGCACTTTTACGCTTCCCAAGCAGGATTTATTATCAGGGTAAAAAACCTTTCTAGGGATTCCCTGGTGGCGCAGTGGTTGGGAGTCCGCCTGCCGATGCAGGGACCACGGCTTCGTGTCCCTGTCCGGGAAGATCCCACATGCCACGGAGCAGCTGGGCCTGTGAGCCATGGCCGCTGGGCCTGCGCGTCCGGAGCCTGTGCTCCGCAACGGGAGAGGCCTGCGTACCGCAAAAAACAAAAACAAAAACAACCCTTTCTGTTTGATAGTAACAAATACTTTCTATTATCTTCACTCATTTTTTTTTTTAACCAGTATTATTAGTACTTGGTAGGTTTCTGGTTCAGTAACAATTTTCAGTTCTACTATCACGTAAAACATGCAGATCCTTTTTTAGTTATATATTTATCCTGTCCCCTTAAAAAAAAAAAAAAAGTAGCTTCCACCTTCTGTGATGAAACTAGCAGCCTCCTGAAGAGGGAGATTAAGTAAAACCCATCTCTATTTTGCTGCAACTAGCAATTCCACAAGCAGGCACCTTCTCACCAGTAATTATTAGGTGGCAGCTTTCATTTCAGAAGGTACCAATAAATGGTATCACACCAATCCATCTCTAACACTGCTGGCGTGTTAATGAAAATAAGGGAAATTACAGGCGCAAAAACAAATCCTGTGCCTGAAACAAAACAAATGAAGCATACAGGGTCCCTAAGAGTGTTTTTATCGGCATAAACAATATCAGCTTAGCGATGATGACTCGCAGAATTAGAAATGAAAAGGGTCTTGTTCTTTGTAGGTGTGCTATAAAAGCAGAATATACTGCCACGTGCCAGGTGTTGCTGATCACAGTCTGTTAAAAATATAGGTTCTCTCTTAGAAAACGTCTTTCTTTGTTCACTTGGGGCCAATGTTATCTCATCGAGAATAACACAAACGTCAATTCCTTATAACAAAGCATTTCCTACTCTTAATTGAATGCAACCCAACTCAAAGGGGCTTAAACAAAAGGGAATTTCTTGCACACCTTCCCTTCTCAAAATCATGTCACTGAAAAGCCCAGTATTGGGGTTTTCTTTATTCACAGCTACATTCAAGACCTCAAGGAATCATTGAGGTTAGTCTGTTTCTCTCCACATATCAGTTCTGTCCTCCTCTTATCCTGTTTTCTTGGGCAGGCTCCCACTCTGCCAGGGTGCATGCAGCCAGCTCCAGGGTTTTATCTTATCAGCTGAGCATTGCCAGTAATTCCCACACCTGCATTTCATCGACAGATGTCAGGCCCATAACTGAACCAGTTACTCCAACTGAATGACATGGAGTGTGTCTAATTGACCAGGCACAGGTCGTTGTCAAAACTTGGGATGAAAGTACAAGAAGGATGGTTTTCTATTAGAAAATCAGGGTGCGGGTATTGGTCTGTGGATGAATGGATGCCAAACCCACACAAAGAAGTAATGCTACCAGCTTTCGAAATGTTTTAACTAGTGGCTTTCCTTGACCTCCTTTGTGAAGAAAGCCCCTTTCATTCCTTGGGCAGAGCAAGTCCCTCACCTCCTGGCATTTTCATAGCACTCAAAGATGTTTTGACCATAGCCTTTCTTACACTGTCACATAATTTTTTTATATAAATTTATTTATTTTAATTTTGGCTGCGTTGGGTCTTCATTGCTGCACGTGGGCTTTCTCTAGTTGTGGCGAGCGGGGACTACCCTTCGTTGCAGTACGCGGGCTTCTCACTGCGGTGACTTCTCTTGTTGCAGTGCACGTGTTCTAGGCGTGCGGGCTTCAGTAGTTGTGGCAGGCAGGCTTGGTAGCTGTGGCTCGTGGGCTCTAGAGCGCAGGCTCAGTAGTTGTGGTGCAAGGGCTTAGGTGCTCCACGGCATGTGGGATCGTCACGGACCAGGGCTCGAACCCATGTCCCCTGCGTTGGCAGGCGGATTCTTAACCATTGCACCACCAAGGAAGCCCCATTGTCACATAATTATCATTGGCATTACTATTTCCTTAGGCGTCTTTCTCTCCCATAGAGACGTAAGATTTTTGAAGGCAGAGAAAATTAGCTTTTAGCCACCTTACATAAACTTCACCAGTGCCTCCACAGTAGAGGCTCAATAAACATTCACAAATGCTTTCATAGTTGGTTCTTATGTATTCAAACCATTGCCCTTTCTTATCTTTTAGCAAGTCCAAGTTTTCTTTCTCTGAGAAGACTGTTCCAGTGGTTTTTAATTTTACTCTTTACTTTCTAAAGATGTTTTCTAAAATTTTATTAATTCAGTCAATAAGGGAAACAATTTCATCTCCTCCATGAAGTCTTTCTTAAGCACCCTGGTCTTTATAGATGCCCGTCTATGAAATGTGTTAATTAATAGCATCCTTTATGCCATTTTAATGCCAGTTTATGAGTTTCTATGTCATGTCTAGTTGACTGTACTGAAATACCATGTCTTACCTACTATTCTTCTGTGCTCTCCAGAGCCGTTATATGAAAGCTTGGTTAAGATATGGCACATTGAAAAGTGTGAAACACAAGAAGTCAAAGGGAAAAATATAGTGTGAAGTTGGAGATGGCTGAAAAGACCTCAGCTAAATAGATAGGTAGTGATATAAGCTAAAATACCTATAGTCAAATCTGTCTGAAGGTGAATATAGGTGAGATTTCTTCATCTCCTATTTTTCTAGCACAGACATGTTTTCTTTATGTGAAAAAAGCAGGTTTAAAAAAATTCCAGAGGGGACACTTGCCCACAGATGGTGATCAGATTTATCAGCAATAAAAATATTTATGGCCTCTATATGATTGTTTCTCTTATAACAACAATTGCTTTCAGAACTTTTTTTAAAATAAATTTATGTATTTATTTATTTTTGGCAGCATTGGGTCTTCGTTGCTGCGCACAGGCTTTCTATTGTTGCAGCAAGTGGGAGCTACGCTTTGTTGTGGTGCGCAGGCTTCTCACTGCAGTGGCCTCTCTCGTTGCAGAGCATGGGCTGTAGGTACGCGGGCTTCAGTAGTTGTGGCACATGGGCCCAGTAGTTGTGGCTCGCAGGCTCTAGAGCGCAGGCTCGGTAGTTGTGGCGCACGGTCTTAGTTGCTCTGCCGCATGGGGGATCTTCCCAGACCAGGGCTTGAACCTGTGCCCCCTGCCTTGGTAGGCGGATTCTTAAGCCCTGTACCACGAGGGAAGTCCTTTTTTTTTTTTTTTTTTTATAGGGTGGAATTCATTTAATCTTTATTTACAGGATGCTGCAAGATATGAAATTCCACATAGAAATAAGAAACCCATTGAGAGGAGAAGCAGAAATGAAGGAGATTTTATTTGGTATCCTTAAACTCCACCAATGGAGCTGGTTAAAAGGATCTATCTTATTCTGTAGTCTCACAGAGGCAGAGCCTGAAACAAAGATTAGTGAGCAATTAGTTTAGCAGGTAAATGAGAGAAGTGAGAAGGAAAAGGGAAGGAAGTGAGTAAAGGACATATAATTAATTGTTTTCCAAGATTGAGTTTTCTCCTTCTGGGGAACTCTGGAAACAGTGAAGACCATGGCCTCAGAGTTATCCCAACCTAGAGGTAGGGAAATTAGACTATTTATACACCAACTTCCACCAGTCATTATTTGGGAACTGTTCTTTTCTTTTTAATTGAAATATAGTTGATTTACAACATTGTGTTAGTTTCTGGTGTACAGCAAATATATATATTCTTTTTCAGATTCTTTTCCTATATAGCTTATTACAAAATATTGAGTATAATTCCCTGTGCTATACAGTAGGTACTTGTTATTTATGTATTTTATATGTAGTAGTGTGTATATGTTACTCCCCAATTCCTAATTTATCCCTCCCTGGCAAGCTTTCTCCTTTGGTAACCATAAGTTTGTTTTCTACGTCTGTGAGTCTGTTTTACAAATAAGTTCATTTGTATCCTTTTTTTTTTTTTTTAGGTTCCACATATAAGTGATATTACATGATATTTGTCTTTCTATAACTTACTTCACCTAGTATGATAATCTCTAGGTCATCCATGTTGCTGCAAATGGCACTATTTCATTCTTTTTAGTAGCTGAGTAATATTCCACTTATATATATATATATATGTATGTAGAACATAACTGTAGTTCTAGAGTTTGGGGCATTTTATATCTTTGTATCTATAGTGTGATTTAAATGACAGGTATTTGAACCTTGATAAGTCGTCAGTTATTATTTAACCACCATCACATGGTAAACTCAAGAACAGCCACACACCCACAGAGTAACGAACACCATGTGGAAAAGGAAAAACCATGTTTAGAAAGGAAAAACTCTATTCCACTGATTTGCTTCTCTGTAAGGGTAAGGGTAAGGGCTCTGGGCAGTCTATGGGGCCATCATATTCATGCACAAACTTTAAGGGCAGAGGATTTAAGCCCTGAACATGCTCTTTTGTGGTTTTAATGAAGTGATCAAGAATAGAAAGTATTTTGGATGAAGTCCAAGTGGATTCAGTAAAATGAAAACAGGGATGTATCTGTGATACAGTGATACTAACATGATTACTTCTGAATGGGTATAATCAACAGAAATACAGTCAAAGCTGTGGTAATTAGGGAAAGGAACAAAGTGTATTTTCTCTCTTATGTGTCAATCATTTTCCATCATGTTTGTCCTGGAGCTGAGGCACGAAGGAGGCCCGCACCATCCAGAGTCAGCTGTGTTTGGGAAAATCATTCTGTCAGGATCAGTGTAGCTGGAAGATGCATAACCAGTGCCTTCGAGTGCAGAAGGATTCAGGACCCAATTTACACGCTGTTTTTGTTCCAAAATGTGGTTGTAACTTGCGTATTGCTAATTCTTAATACATTTTCTTCAGAATGATAGTTTCTTCCTCAGGCCAGGACCCAGAACTGGGTTACAATGTTACAATGCAACTGAGTTGATAGAGTACTGGTTGGGTGGTTGAGTCTTTGAGTCTTTGAATCAAGTTTCTTCCTCAGGCCAGGACCCAGAACTGGGTTACTCAGTTACAATGCAACTGAGTTGATAGAGTACTGGTTGGGTGGTTGAGTCTTTGAATCAAGGAATCGAGGCAGTGAAAAGAAGAGAAAGAGTAAGAGGAGAGGCCAAGGTGAAAGTGAAGGAGAAGGAAGATGCAAAGCAAATAAAGAGAAAACACCTAAAGGCAGAGAGTACGGTTTCTCCCCACTTCCAGAGCAGATAACCGACTCCAGGCAAACTGAACAAGAAGTGTTGTCCCGGAAGCATCCGGTGTCTCTATGGGTCTCTCACCTTCTACTGTTCTCCCCAGGCTTGATATGTCCCTAAACCTTCCACTGTGACTCCCACCCTTGCCTCCCTTCCATCCTAACATACTTTCTGCTCCAGGAATTTATACCCCTCCCACATTCTATCTCCTTGGTACTTCTGGTCTCACCTATTTATTAAAGAGAAATAAACTGATGCTAAATTCAGCACTATTGATAAAATGAGAACTCTTCCAAGGCATTTCTGGTTTTTAAAAAATTTTTATTGAAGTATAGTTAATTTACAATGCTGTGTTTAATTTCTGCTGTACAGCAAAGTGACTCAGTTATACAAATATATACTTTTCCATTGTGGTTTATCACAGAATATTGACTATAGTTCCTTGTGCTGTACAGTAGGACCTTGTTGTTTTTCCACCCTATATATGATCGTTTGCATCTGCTAATCCCAAATTCCCAATTCTTCCCTCCCCAATCCCTCCCTCCCCCTTGGCAACCACAAGTCTGATCTCTATATTTCTGAGCCTGTTTCTGTTTTGTAGATAAGTTCATCTGTGGCATATTTTAGATTTCACATATAAGTGATATATGGTATTTGTTTTTCTCTTTCTGACTTCACTTAGTATGATAATCTCTATGTTTATCGATGTTGCTGCAAATGGCATTATTTCATTCTTTTTAATGGCCGAGTAGTATTCCATTGTGTGTGTGTATATATATATATATGTATATATGCCACATCTTCATTATCCATTCATCTGTTGAAGGACATTTAGGTTGTTTCCATGCCGTGGCTATTGTAAATAGTGCTGCTACAAAGGCACTTCTGTTTTTCAAAAACTAATCCAAAGTATATTTAATTAATGGAATTTCAGATGGTTTCAGGATAAGTGAGGAGGGAAGATATTTTAAGACTTGGAGACCTAGAAAATATACAGACAAACATTTCTCAGGAGACCTTGTCCTTGTCTTTCTTTACTTCACCCAAAGAGTCCCTAAAAATTTTAAGAATTTTCAAGAGAACCTCTATTTTACGTCTAGAATTTTCTTTATTTTCTCCTACTGGAATGTTACTGCCATTGAAGTTGAGACTTTTAAGTCACCTTTGTGTTTCTTTACCCTTCCCTCCATTTTCTAGTCTCTCCCTGACAATAAGTATTCAACACCCAATAATCTTCAAATGTGTAGTGCATTTTCCCTACTTCCCTTCTAAGGGTCAACACATTAAAAAATGTTTTTTCTACTGTCTTTCAAACAAAAGAAAGCACGGCTTTTCTTTTCCTCCTCCTAAAAATAGAAAGTCATGGTTGCATTTATCCATGATACAACATGGAATCCTCCAATGAAAGTATATACAAACATAGGGATCTGCTTTTATAACCTGGGCCATTTTCCCTAGATGTGGAGTTGAGACAACTTGAAATCCATCCCCAAATTGAAACCAAATTTATCTCCTCTTCATAATAATAGGGACTTTATGAACAGGTCTCTTAAATAATGCAAGACATCAAATTTTCAGAGCTCACCGTCATTCTGACGACATTTTATATCGGAGAGGGTGGAATGAGAGGGGAGACTTCCAGTCATAGGAAAGATCTGTGTCCTGAAGTGACATTGGAGGGATTCAGTAAAGAAGAAGATAAAAAGACTCTGACACTGAAACATGGAGGGGTTTTGATTATTTCAGCATGTGGTCCAATAGGCAACAAATTCAGCAAGGTGAGGATTTGCATAATGTAACGAGACCAGAATTAAGGAAACAGAAAACTGAAAAGAGAGTAGTGAAAAGATCCTTTACCTAGGCAAGACAGATTAGGGTAGAATGTGAAAGAAAAGAGAGAGAATTCCTGTCAATCAGACATCACATTCTCTTAGAATTGGCCCCCATCCTCATTACAGAATGCCTCTGGCAGGAGTTTCATAAGAGCCAAGATATTTCATAGATTTTTCTGAGTGTCAGGATATTTTTTTTTCTTATATAACTCAAACAACTTAGGAAAAATGTGACTTTTTAAAAAGACAAATTAAATTCCATTTGCGAATGGATCAGTAACAATGCCAAGTTGTCAGAATTTTAAAACCTGTGAGGAAAGATGGAAGACATTTGCTTCACAATTACCGGAATTTGGGTGACATCACTGAGTGCTAACTGCTTCTTCACAATTGAAGATGGGGCTTGTTAAAATTGATTTAGTTGGATTTAACACATGGTCCAAGAGCAGGTGAATGGAAGTGATGTGCTCTGTAAAGAAGGTACTATTAAGAGAAGTAGATTGTTGTTCATGATGGGACTCCCTAAAACAGACATAAAGATGTTAAAATAGGCATAAAGAGGTGATGAACAATTATAAGCCTGTAACAACCGAGTCATGTCCTAGGGGAAAAGTGGGAATTTATAATGTATTTTCAAGATCTTAATGAGGAATTCTTAGGTATTTCAAGCCAAGTGTGATTATTTTCCTTTCCTTTAAAAACATATTGACTTTATGTGGTTCTTTGAATATTCTTTCCAAATTTTCTTTGCTGATTAATTTCTGTAATAAAGATATCCAAAGTGATGGTCAAAGTGAAGGGGATGAGATTTTTATATTCTTGTCTTTTTCAACGAAGGTATTGAACTGTGTTATACTTTATTTCAAGGAAGGAAATGTGTTCAATGGTCTTAATTTTGTTCCTAGAGTGATTATGGGTCTTTTTGCAGTGGGTCCATCAGGTTTTCTTAGGGGTTATCTTAGCACACAATCATATTTGGAATGATACCTAGAAGTTTCCAATAGCCTCTGTGCAAGGCTTAGCAGCAGAAACTAGGAAATGAAGTCAAGAGAGAAGCTCTTTTTATTATCAATGTAGCTCACACTTCATGTACTTTCTTTTCTTATTTTGGAGGATGAGGCATTTGGGAAAATTCATTATATCCTGTGTGTGCAGTTCTTGCAGCAGAATGAATGTGCAAGGCAGACTTCTGGCAGCTCTCTCTGAGATGCACTGAAGAGATAGATGGTCGGAATGTCCCCAAAGGTTTCACAGGCTGGATAAAACATGTAGAATAGTAATATGAGTCTCTGTTTGCCTTTGCAGGTTTAAATATTTATAGGTTGTGAGTAGTACACCCTTTTCTCATATGAGCCCAGGGTGGAATCATCATTCTCTCCAGCTTTCATCACATGGTTAGGGTAAACATTCTTGTCTTCCTCCCTCCCTCCCTTCTTTTCTGCCTTCCATTGTCCTTCCTTCCTCTCTCCCTTTTTTTTTTTTCCTTCCTTCTTTCCTTCCTTCCTTCCTGCCTGCCTGCATCAGGCATCAAATGACATAAGAAATTAAAGGCACTCTAGATCAAATAGTCTGGGAATTGAAGTAGTACATGATTTTGAACTCGTTTGTTGCAGGCAATAGAAACAAACAATGTTCAACTTTACTGGAGCCCTGGGATTCTGGAAAAGGCTGAAGTTTAAGAAACCCTCTAACTCTTTTATGTCCTGGGAAACAGCTTACTACAAAGAACTATCCTTCCCCATATGACTTAGATAGACTCATGGATGCCCTTCTAGTTTACTTATGACAAGACCAGATACAGACCCTCCAAATTCCCATTCTTTTTGCCTCCTAAATGATTCACTCAAATGCTTGTCCCCAGTGATCAATTGGAACAACATGCTCTTCAATCAAATTTGGTTAAATTTCTTTCCTTCCCCCAGGCCCCTGAACTTTGACTCACCCTCAGCTGGAGCCTACAAACAACTTCTCCTTAACAGCTCTCAGGGAACAGGCTGGTCTCAGAGTAAAACATTCTCTGATCTACAATCCATCAAACCACACTTTCACCCCACTTTTCTACAACAGTTTTTTTTCTAAACTTGTTTATTCCTCTCCCTACAGAAGAACGCTGTCCAACCTTTGAGAACACTTGCATATCTTAAGGCCTGAGCACTCTCCTTATTGTAATAGTACCTCTCTATCCGTTGCAATAATCGTTTTGAATAAAGCCCCTCCTTAGTAAGTCTGAATTTTTTTTTAAACTTGGCACAAACAATGTAAATAAAGTCAAAAGAAGACTCAAAGCAGCTCAAGGACATAAAGCAGTTAACTGAGTAAATGGCTCTTAGAATGGACAAAATCTCAGTAGAGATACTTAATCTTGGAGGAGAGTTGTTTAGATATCCATAGTGGGGACTGATCACCTCTGTACATGTCTTGCCCTTGTATTCCTCTCAAGAGACAGATTCCAGGGACAGGGAGTTAGTCTTGCCTGACTTGGGTCCCCAAAGGGCACACAGGGCTCTCTGATTGAAAGTCCCACCAATACCATATACAGTGGAGGAAAAGGTGATTCCTCATATAAAAGCTGTGATCTTGTTCCAAAAAAGGATGAAAACTTTGGCTAGGTAAAGACAGCAGAAATTCACTACAGGTATGGGCCTTCCCTGGGAAGCCTGGCACATTTAGATTTTCGACAAAAACACAAATACGGTGTATGAAGGAAGTAACAGCTTGGGGTATCCACATACGTGTGACTCTATGCCAAAATGTCACGGCTAATCTGAAAAGTAGCCACTTGGTGCCACTTTGATATCTACATTTCCATTCTTTGTCGAGCAAAGAAAATTATAACAATTATATAATGTTCTCTGTATGCTTATCTCTCAGAAGCCTAGCCGATGCTGCAGTAGTAGCAGGGGAAGTTATCACTATGCATTTGACTTTTTGTAACCAATGTGTAATCCATGTGTCTGCATAAAAGAGATAGAGATACAATGTCCTGAAAGATTTCCCGACAATCTTCAGCTTTATAAGCAAAAGCACAGAACTATTTCTCTCTGGCCTTATATTTTCACTCATTTATTTTAGCAATGTACAGGCACGGGCTAAATGATGAGAGCCTTTCCCTCACCAAAAGGCAGGTTATATTGCAAATATATTTCAGACGAAGTTAGAGTTCATCTGTAGGATGAAGCCTAGTTCTTTTAGTCAAAAAGCAAGACACTTCAAGAAATTTCCTCTGTATGTATGAGAGTTAGGGAGAGGAAGTTAGAAAGAGCACACATGAGAAAGTTCTTCATTTTAAAAAGACTAACTGATTTTTTTACCAGGGGCAGATCGTCACTAAGACTTACTTAGAAATCACATACATATTTGTAATGTAGGGCAGTTGCTAGAGCTGTTACTGAGCTGAACCTGCTAGTTAATTTCATGTCAGGACTCAAATGAAAGTGGCAAGGTAAGTGTCCTTCATTTCTAAGGTGCCTTATGGCAGGAGAAGTCAGGGTTCAGTTTGAATGATTCACAGGCTATATGAATCAGCTCAGATTCAGCTGATAGAAGGCCGCTGGGTCATGAATCAGCTGGATTCATTGTTCAGATATAATACTCATCAAACGGATAGAGTCATGAGGAAAACAAAACAAAACAACAAAACAAACTATTACCTCCACCAAATCTCTATGGGAAGATCTAAAAGAGAAAGAACAATTAGGGCTTCTAGAAAGTGGAAAGGACTACTTTAACATTCATTATAGAGACTCAGTAAACTCTTGCAAATTGATTAAAGCAGATATGGCGTATCTGCAAAAGCAATATTACTTTGAAACTAGACTTCTTGGTTTAAATACTGGCTCTACCATTTACTAATTGTATTACCTCAAATTACTGAAATTCTCTGAGATTTATACCTGGAAAATGGGGACCGCAGTAGCTACCTCATAGTTTGTTTCTGAGGAAATTAGATATATTAATATGTCATAGAATGCTTAAGAATATGTGTTGGGCTTCCCGGGTGGCGCAGTGGTTGAGAGTCCGCCTGCCGATGCAGGGGACATGGGTTCGTGCCCCAGTCCGGGAGGATCCCACATGCCGCGGAGCAGCTGGGCCCGTGAGCCATGGCTGCTGGGCCTGCGCGTCCGGAGCCTGTGCTCCGCAACATGAGAGGCCGCAGCAGTGAGAGGCCTGTGTACTTCAAAAAAAAAAAAAAAAAAAAAGAATATGTATGTGTTACATAGTAAATTTCAACTAAGTACTAGATATTTTTAGTACAGTTATTCCATAAGGACCTACAGATAACAATAATTGTTTGCTTTGGGAAAATCAGTTTCTCTGAACCTGAGTTGCCTCTCCTATAAAATGTAGCATTTTAACCATTGGTCTCTATGTGATTATTTCTAGTTTGCAGGATCACTTCAAAATATGACATCATGTAACCCTCACAACAACACTAGGAGGAAGCAGGTGAGATTATTTTCCATTTAATGGATGAGCTAATAGAGGCCCAGAGAGATTAATTGTCTTGCCCTAGTATCACCATGACTTAAACACAAAGTTTGTGGCACAAAGTCTTGTATAGTTTCTACCATGATTTCTAGAATCCCCCTAAACGTAAAGATGCTTATAGAGTTTGTCCTGTTGAAGCTTTGAAGTTAGTGAGCAGAAACTCATTCATTAAATCTCTCTCTCTCTCTGATTCCATGGTAGTCATAGGATTATATAACATGATTGTATTATAGTCTACTTAAGTCATTTTGGGCAGGAGACCTTGATTTATTGCTGAGAGCATTGCACCCATCTGATTCTTTTCCTCTGGCTTATGGCGTGCCACGTATTTTCATATACATGCCAAAGTGATGATTTTGGCAATACGTTTGGGGTCACCTGATCTGATGATGAAGCCAGAGCATGACTCAGTCACCTGCTATGGGATGAAACCAGCAGGAGATCTTCAAGAAACTTGTTCAGAGTAATTTCTAGTGTCATGCTTCTTAATTGCATGAACTACAATGCCAAAGCTGTTTGCAATGTTTATTAACCTGTCAGCGGCATATCTATGAGTAATAATGAAGTCAAGGAGATGATAGTACCTTGCAGCTGAGTGTGTTGGAGAGCTTTTTCTGCCCTCAATTTCACCCTATAGAATGTAACCAAGTGCAGTGGTAGCACACTTCCCACCCCCAAGCTTCCTTGCTGCCTTGCATCCACTCAACAACTCAATACCAGTGTCCAACAACCAAAAAAATAGTAGCATTAGATTATCACCAATGGCTTGTTACAAGAAAGGAAGGACTCCTTTAATTCCCCAACAGCACAGATATGCTTTCTATCAGCAGGAATTTCAAGAACAGTGTCAGTTACTCTGACAGAACAAGCTCAGATTGACAGGAAATGTCACCCATCAGCTTCTCAAGGCACTACGGAAGGTTTTATGTATCGTTATTCACCTTTAAATAAAATACAGCTAAAGCTGACACTCAGGCTTGTAATGAGATGAGCACTATTGATGTTTTCTGTATAGTAAGACAGGAAACACATTCAGAAAATCCCCAGAGAAGCAGAGCCATGCTTTTTAATGGGAAATAGCAGTCATTGGGTACTTATTGGGTATCCACTTTATTCAGCCCTCAGCTAGACACTACGTGGGAGTCTTGGAACAAGTACATGAAGCAGAGTTTTCTTTTAGGAATTCATGACTTCTCTGGGGGAAGTAAAATGTATATGCTGGAGATAACTTTTAAAAATCACAACTGAACTGAAAGCTAAATTGAAGCATAGGTAAGTGTGTGTATGTGGATGGTAAAGGGAATACGTGTTTTGAATAATCAGGAAGTGGACAACTATCCCGGGGAAGGAAGTATGGTGAAGAAGAGAGATTAAGTCAATTCTCTCCTGACCACCTAATACACAGAAGGCTATGTGCTAACCATTTTTCTCATACTGGATGGGGGAAGGATAAGGCTATCATCAGGAGGAATACCTAGGTCAGTTGAATGAAAGCTTCCAATTTTTCACTCTCCTGTAATAGACTTATACATCTATATTGGTATAATGGTATGCGGTGGGTGGATGTACCTTCCCTTCACTTTGGTCTTGGCCATGTGACTTGGCAAATGAGTTGTTAATAGATGCAATGGGAGCAGAAGCTTGACATGTGATCTCTGGAGTTCTCCTGTGTCTTTTGATCTGCTATGTAAAGCAGGTCGCTTAAGTATTTCCCCTTCTCCCCAGACCAGAGAAGGAACATGCACGGAGCCAGATCCAAGCCCAACACTAGCGTGCCTCTGAGACCAGCTGAATCTCACTAACCTGAAGCACAGCTCCCTAGCAGAGCTCCGACTAGATGCGCTAATTTGTTTTTAACCGGCAGATAAGAGCAGGAGAATAAATGCTTCTTGTTATAAGCCACTAAGATATTGGAGTCCTTTGCCACACAGCGAATGCGGACTGATAAAGAAATTAAGGTTGCCCTCATATAAATTTTATCCTAGAGGGGAAATTACGGTTTGTGTTTAAGTATACTCTTCAGTAACTAGAATAAGTGTCTTGAAAGAAGTATAAAGTATTCTGGGGGACAGGGGTCACAGTGGAGGTGAGAGGCCTCAGGTTTACAAAGACTTTCTGAAAGTGACAGCAATATCCTTAAAGGAAAGGTAGGCTTTGAGCAGATCATGGAGAGGCGAGGGAAGGATCGAGAAAGGATCTGTAGTTTCAGCACCTGTAGTTGTTTTTCACGGTAACTCAAGTGCCTGACATTAAGCTTCTGATTGCTGCGCCATCCTCTTCAAAGACAGCTGTTTCAAATCAACACATTGCCCAACACAGGGCTATATAAGGAGCCAAGCCGCCCCACCCCGGAAGTTCCTTTTTTTTTTTTTTTTTAAGTGCTCGCTGGTTGGCTTAGTAGCTGACTGTTCGCTAGTTTTTCCCTCTCGCTCTTAAGTTTTAAATTCCGAAGAAAGAGTGAGCCTATGAAACCCTAGACACCCTACCCTGGACCCCGATAAAGGCAGAACCCCAGGCCTGCGCACTAACTTCGTCTCCCCGGACCTTGCCGTGTGGCCCCAGGCGTGCCGTGTACCCTCCAGGGCTGTGAGTAATACATTTTTTTTGTTTGTTTTTTTCAGTTTCCTGATGGTTTTGTGGCTGAGGTATGTCTTGACATTATAATAAGAACCACAAGGGCTGGTCAAGCTAGAACATTAGCTCCAAAAAGGGAAATGTTTGCGGGGGCTCACTTGCCTTGGGCCCAGGTGAGTGGCCCCAGGCATCGCTAACCAGTGGCATCACTATGGAAAGACTAAGACCGGGAACAAAACGGTATCCCAGTTTAGAAAGTGGAAAGTGCTGGGAAAAGAAGGCGGTGTGTAAATGGGGTGGTGTCTTTAATTTCTGTTGCTGTTGGTGAACCAGATTCCTTTGCGTAAGTGAACTGAATGCTCCGTTGAAGTGTAGGCAAGTGTGTGCTGAGACTCAGGTTGGCAGCAGAGAAAAAGTTTATTCGCAACAGCAGCCAATCGAGGGGATGGGAGAACAAATCTCAAATCTGCCTCCACAAAGACAGGGTTTAGGGATGTTATTGGGATGAAGAGGCAGGGTGGTCTCGGGCATGGGGAAAAGTCATTGGAGTTAAGAAAATTGAGATAATTGGCATCCTGCTCAGGTGCACCTAAGCTACATGCTTCTTTAAGGGTTGCATGTTCAAAAAATGATGGAGTTAGCATGTTCTGAGGGTGGAGTTACTGGCCCTGTGATGTCAAAAGGTCACCGACTTGACGCTCTCATTCACAGTTGGAGGGTCAGTGGTCCCAATCATAGAGGCGACGTAAGGAAATTCTGCTGCCACCAAATGTGAATATGAGAGAATTTCAGGAAGGAAGTGATGGACAGTGATGTAACCTGAAGAAAGATTAGTTAATTCATATATCTGGCAGACATTAGGAGTTTACCAGAAACCAGTTTCTTCTAACAGATGGAGAAAAATCTCATCTGCATTATGATCTCAAGGCTCTGAAAAACATACGCAGCTGTGTTTTGTGCTCCGGATGCGCAGGCCCAGCGGCCATGGCTCGCGGGCGCAGCCGCTCCGCGGCATGCGGGATCCTCCTGGACCGAGGCACAAACCCGTGTCCCCTGCATCGGCAGGTGGACTCTCAACCACTGCGCCACCAGGGAAGCCCCGTAGCTGTGTTTTTAATTGTGCCCTTCATTTGCAGAAAACTACTAAATATTTCCATCTGAGAGTTGCTAATAAGGAAATGTCTTTTGGTTTCAAAAATACCTAGGTAATTCAGGCAACGGTGAGGAAACAGAAATTAAAGATTGCTTTTCCTTGGATTTTTAGGGGACAGAGGTTTTCCTAAAAAGCCTTGTCTTAGCTGTCTGAGAGAACTAGTAATCCTTCCCAGAAAAGAACATTTTCAAAATGCAGTGGCATGTTTCTGACATGTCACAGGTTAATGTTTGTCAAATGTTTCTGATGTAAAGAGAAGAAAAAAACAAAGTGATTCTTAATTGATTACTACTGACCAATGAGAAAGCACTCAAGTCCCCTTCCCAATTGTACAAAGCCCTGAAGTACCACCCACCCACCCTCAAACATGTTCCTGAACAAAATGCTTCTGAACAAAAGTAAAAATTGAAGAGCTTTGGTACTGAATGTAGTGGGGAAAATATCCAGATTCTTATTTGTGCCTAATGTGAACATATATTTTTATCATAGAATTGTCTATATGAATATCGGGTGTTGTTTTTCACTGGGGTTTGCAATCAAACATGAATTCTGTGCTATTGAGTGAAAGCACAGTACCCAACTTTATTCCCCCAGACTGCAGCAGACGTACAGACATGGCCAGTTGCCTATCTAGTAGATTCTAACAAAACCGTGCTTCTGTTTGTGTTATCCACTCTCTAAAGCACGGCCATATGTCTCAGGAAGCCAGTCCCAGGAATCTCATTCTTCTCTCCCTGTGAGTGGTTTGGGAATAGGTGTGTGATACAGTTCTGGCCAAAGACACTTCTGGGAAAGCTTGCACTGCTTGTAATAAGGGACAAAAGGAAGAAATTGTCTCTCTTCTTCTGTTGGAATTTTTTATATCTGAAAATTAGCTTTAGAATTGTGGAAGCCATTTGGTGACTCTCAGGGCAAAACCATCAAGTAGAAAATGGCTAAGGGAAAAGAGGAATGGTACATGTGTCCTTGAGGTTCTTGAGCTGATGAATGAACCATTTTGGAGTTGCTCTACCTTGGAATTTCTTAGGACTTATTTTGCTTAATTGTTAAGGACATTCTGAGTTGAATTTTGTCTTATCAAAAATGTATTAACTGATCATCTGCCTTCCCAGTCTCTCCCAAGAAGACCATAGAATGTGCTTAAAGAGTCAGTAGGATGGAAGAGGCAGAAAATCTGAAAGCCTAGGCCATGGGACCATTTCAGCACAGGTCCAGAGAATAACATTCTGCATTTGTAGAGAACTAAAAGCAGAGCAAAAAAGTCCTGTCACTTCTTAATGACATACTTCTCAGGTCCAATTTGAAAATGAGGAAGTACAGAGAAAAACTCTTTGATAACTAAAGCACAGTAGGACCATAATTGGTATTATTCAAATCACATGTCAGGGATTGAATCAAGCAGGATCTTGATCACTGTCATTGTTTCAAAGAGAAAGGCTCTGGGTATGGCGTTCTCAGCAAAGGGGCCAGAGTAGAATGAGTATGCGTAACTCAAAACAGCGAATAATAAAACTTTTAGATTTGTGCAATTTCAACCAATTCATTGAATTGTACTTTGACCAGAAACAAGGGATCTTAGCATGAGCTTCTCACATGCTTAATTGGAGTAAAATGTAGTTTAGCACACACTTAGAGAACTAATTAATCTTTCTGAAGATAGCTTTCACCTGAATGAATAGTGTAAATTGGAAATTGTCATAAAACGCTGTGCCATTTATTGATGCAAAGCTGAACCAGATGATTTGATATAAATACTGGTTAAAATATAATTGCAAAGCAACTATACTTCCGCTAAACTTCTAAGGCTTCACTGAGGAGTCAGGAGATTATGTGTTCTTGGACATAAAGTCAGTAGAGAATGCATATGTAAAGCACTGGCTTCCACCGGATTTATGTTGAAACACCACAAAAAGAAACCACATATTACAGATGAAGGGAAAAGAAAGGACAACCAGATTACAGTATAGCATTGATCTCAAGGTATAAGTTAAGAGAACTAATAACCAATCCTTTTATCAGCCTAACACATGTTTGGGGAAATATTTACGTTTCTTCAACTTATTTATTCTTTTTAAATTTGGCAGGCCTTATATTGAGGTTTAGAACTCAGATGATAGGCTCTTTCCCTTTATAAGTTTACCTAATTCTTTGTTGAAGGCAAGGAGTAAGGGGGTCGAATTTGTGATGTGTGTGTGTGTGTGTGTGTGTGTGTAGACACACCTACACGTGCATGTGTTTGGTTGTGCTGCTGCACGTCAGGGAAAAGTGAACCTCTTGGTTTAGGGTAAAGTAGGTCTTCAGCTTTGGCCAATACATTTTATTCACATCTAGGTGTTGTGGCTACCATAATGGACAATGTAGGTTTAGAGAGAATATTAATTAAGATGCTTTGGATGGGATCACAGAAGACACAATTCAAAATGGACAAGAAATGCAGAGATAGGATGGTCCTAGGGCAGGTTCCAAGACATCATTAAAGATTCAGGTTCTTCCCATAATTTTATTCTGCATTCCTTGGGAAGTTGGCTTTGTACTTGAGGCCACTCCACAAAACCCAGAATCCCACTGATACAGGTTTGGAAACCTCTGAACCGAATGTTTTCCTGTTTCTTTAAGCTTTAAAATTCTGATTTGCTCTACCCAAATATATTGTAGGGAAAGGTTCATATGCCTTTAAATCTGGAATCTCCCTCAGAACACCTAAACCAAGATGCAATGCTGAAGTTTTTAATTCTGAGAAAATCTAGTAGGTAGGAAGAAATGTTTGCTACAAATAGTAGGCTAAACATGAATTTAATAGTACTTTAATGTTAGTGAGCAAGGAATTCACGAAAGGACTACAATGGAAAAAAGTTAAGTTCATTCAAATAATTATAAAATAGTCACATGAATTTAAGATATCTTAAGATGATAATTTGAAAAACTGTTGCAGTATCAGTAAGCTTGGGATTTCATCTACCCACTATCAGAATGGCCAGAAAAACCTTTCAACTCTATAGTTAAAGCGCCCATACTAGATTTTCAAAGGAGACAGTTTTATAAATGCAGCCATCGGTGAAGATCTGAAAAATAGAGTGTGAGTACTCTTTTGGCTCACAGGATGATTATGACACATAGTCACTATTTTTTGTGTGTTGTATTTATTGTATTAAAAATTCACTAGCTACTCTTTGTATTTGGGATGGCCTCTGGGTGAATTTTAATTCAGGGAAACAAATTTAAAAGCCTAGAAAAATGTCATCCACATGTATCACGCTGCTATATTTTAACAAACTCACTGATTTTAAACAACCAACAGCCTCCATTTTCACCACTTATGAATAGGGTGTGTTCAGTGTCTCATGGATTGAGTCGCTTTAGAAATGCCTCAAGACCAGCTGCTCCAACAGGATTTTGGCTCATTGGGTTTCTGTCAAAACTCAGAACTACAAATACTGCTCTGAAGATAGGAGGCGAGGGAAAGCTTCAAGAATGAAAATGATTTGAAAGCTCAAAATAGCTCGCGTTGACTTTGGCACAGGAGGGTGTGTGTGTGTGTGATTTTTTATTCCTAACTCAATTCATTCAGGGTCCTTTAAATTTAGAGTCTGCAACTTCTATCAAAACTCTTATTATAAAGCCTATTTTTTCATTATTATTATTATTTACTGTGAAGGAGATGGAGAGAGGGGGCACCCTTCAGAGGTAGGTAGAGGCAGTATACACAGAAGTTAGGTATTTGGACTTTAAAGCCAGGCTACCCAGGGTTGAATTCCAGTAGTGCTGCTACTGGTAGTATGAACCCCTCTCCATTTTGGAGCAAAAGGAGACTGCTGATAACGCCACTTCCTAGAGTAGTTATGAGGGCTAAGAGTTAATACATACGAAGAATAGTCCCTGGAACATAATAAATACTCAGTATCATTAAACAGCTCTTTTAATTTAGTTTATTACTAAGAAGTCCCTTTGCTTGCTATATTTGGCTAAGTCATATTTTTCTCTTTGATTTCTTTGTATAGGTAACATTCACTTTAGAACTACTTAAATCATCAAGATATAAGTTGTAGCAATCTTGATGACATTTCAGTCTTAAGTGGGTAGGAGTCCACAAGTCCACCCTGGAGGGTTCTCCAGCATTCTCTATCAAGAGATAAATATACCTCTTTGAGAGTGAGAAGAGCCAGCTTGCTGCATAGAGTTGGCAAAAGTGCTTGAAGTAGTTGTGAAGTCTTTGGGTGTGGAGCCAGCGTGTTCTTGGATAGACTTTCATCTTTCATCAGGGTTATATTTATTCCTAAAGACATTTTCAGTTCCTGAAAGATTACTCATTTTACTTTGGACATCTAGCTAGAGAGGTTGCTATAGCTCCTTAATTCTCTTCAATTCTCTGGATGTGAAATTCCTTCCAGATAATATCACTGATCTGGAATAAGTACTAAGTGATTTGATTTGTTAACACGATAAAACTAGTAAACCACGGGAGACGGGATAGCCCTTTGGGGCCTGTGAGTTTTCACAGCACTTTCTTTTTATGGCAGTATCTTTCATCCAGGGAATAGATTTGATTATTTTAGTACATTTTCAAGATAGAGAATTTGTAGGGTAGTTGAGGTATGAAAACTTGGATAGTTTGGCCAACAGAAGGTCAGATTTCTTTTTTTGAGATGGTACTATTTGAACAAATGCTCCTATATTTTTACTTCCAGTTCTTTTCTATTGAGGCCAAGAGTAAATTTACGTAAAAACAATTCTGACTATAGTCATCATCAAGAAAGCTACTTTTACACAGCTATTTAGAAATGGGAGGTATCAGCTGACATCAATTACCTGATTTTTCACCAACTTCATGTCTTCAGCTGCAGCTTTTCTTTATCTCAAGAAGACTTAATAAAATGTCTTTGAATTTCTCAATCAGAGCCCTCATGACATGTAATTAAGTAACGAAACTTAGATTTTTAGGAAGGGTTTTGTATCGAATTAGAGGTAGGAGAAATGACTTAACCAAGCTTTGCACGAAGAAAAGTGAAGATGTGTAACAAGGAGGAAATCATGCAGATACAATGACTAAGGAATTTACTCTTGTTTTAAATTATAACATTACGCTTTGAAAAGGGGTAAAAAAAAAATGGCTTGTAGTTGTATAGCTTTTTTCTGAAAAATGTTGCTGATTCTATTGTAAGACCTACAGAAATTCCCAGATTTTGGTGTTCGTAAGAATCACTCCTGATGCTGATTGAAATGGCAAGTTTCTTTGTCCCATGTAAGAGCTACTAAATGAATCTGAATTTTATGCACAATGAAGTTTGAGATAAGCTGGCATAAAGTATCCCCCCTGGCATATCTCCCATTTTTTTTCTTTTTACTGAGTTTGCCTTTACAAAATCTCTAACTAGAGCCAGGTCACCTCCCATTTCTGTCTTTTTTATCCCTCAAACTTTATTGAGATAAAATTGACAAATAAAATTTTATATATTTAAGGCGTACAAAGTGAGGGATGACTTAATATACATATACATGGTGAAATGATTACTACAATCAGGTTAATTAAATCATCACCTCACACAGTTGTGTGTGTGTGTGTGTGGTGAGAATGCTTAAGTTCTACTGTTTTAGAAAATTTAAAGTATTCAGTACGGCGTTAACTACAGTCACCATGTTGTACAGTTGCGCCCCAGAAATTCTTCATGTTAAAACTGAAGGCTTGTACCCTTTGACCAGCGTCTCTCCATTTCTTCCACTCCTCAGCGCCTGGTAACCACCATTCTATTCTGTTTCTACAAGTTGGATTCTTTTCCCCCTTTTTTAGATTCCACGTGTAAGTGAGATCATACAGTATTATTCTCTGTCTGGCTTATTTCACTTAGTAAAGTGTCTTACAGATTCATCCATGTTGTTGCAAAGGGCAGGATTTCTCTCTACTGACTGAAAAATACTCCATTATATGTATACCACATCTTCTTTATGCATTCATCTATTGGACATGTAGATTGTTTCCACATCTTGGCTGTTGTGAATAATGTTGCAGTGGACATGAGAGTACAGGTATCTCTTCAAGTTTCCCCTCCCTCCCCCTTCTTGTTCCCTTTTTCCCATGGTTAGATTTTCTCCAGGCCTGTCCACAGTCTCTGCCTGAGGTCGCTGCCCGCCCCAACCTCTTCCTAAACCTGTGCCACATACTGGGTGGCCCTGGGAGAGGCGGAAGTGGGGGTTCCCCCTTCCTTCCATGTATCCAGCGCTCCCCCTTGATTTTTAATTACCAGGGTTGCGGGAGTTATTGATCTCATTGGTTATTTGTTTTCAAAGAAATTTTGAAATTTATTTTAATAAATTCCTTAGATATATACCCAGAAGTGAAATGACTGGATCACATATTAGTTTTATTTTTAATTTCTTTGAGGAATCTCCATACTGTTTTCCCTAATGGCTGTACCAATTTCCATTCCCATCAAACAGTGCACAAGGATTCCCTTTTCTCCACATCCTCACCAACACTTTTTACCAGTTGTCTTTTTTTTTTAATAAATGCCATCTTAAAAAGTTTGAGGTGATATCTTGCTATAGTTTTGCATTTCCCTGATGGTTAGTCATATTGAACACCTTTTAATGTACCTCTTGATCATTTGTATGTCATCTTTGGAAAAGTTTAATTCAAGTCCTTGGTCCATTTTAAATATTGTACTATTTGTGTTTTTGTTTTTGTTTGAGTTGTATGAGTTTTTAATATATTTTGGATATTTATCAAATATTTTGTTTGCAAATACTTTCTCCTATTCTGTAGGTTGCCTTTCATTTTGTTAATTGTTTCCTTTGCTGTACAGAAGCTTTTTAGTTTGATGTAGTCCCACTTATTTATTTTGATTTTTTCTCTTGTGGTATCATATCCAAAAAAAATCATCTCTAAGATCAATGCCAATGAGTTTTTCCCTGTGTTTTAAGAGTTTTAGTTTCAAGTCTTATATTTAAGTATTTAATCTATTTCAAATTAATTTCTGTAAGTGGTATAAGGTAGGGGTCCACTTTTATTTTTTTGCATATGGATTTCCAGTTTTCCCAGCACCATTTATTGAAGAGACTCTCCTTTCCTAATTGTATATTTCTGGCACCTTTGTCAAAGATTAGTTGACTGTGTATGTGTGGGTCTATTTCTGGGCCCTCTATTCTGTTCCATTGGTCTGTGTGTCTGTTTTTATTCAAATACCATACTGTTTTGATTACTGTCACTATCTTGCACAGTTTGAAATTAAGAGATGTGATGCCTCCAGTTCTTCTGCCTCAAGAGTGCTTTGGCTACCAGGGGTCTTTTGTGGTTCCATACGAATTTTAGGATTGTCTTTTCTATTTCTGTGAAAAATATCATTGGAATTTCAATAGGGAGTGCATTGAATCTGTAGATTGCATTAGGTAGTATGGACATTTTAACGACATTATTTTTTCCAGTCCATGCACAGGTGTTATCTTTCCATTTATCTTGTGTTCTTCAATTTCTTTAATCAATGTCTTACAGTTTTCTACATACAGATCTTTCACTACTTGCAATATTATTTACCCTTTTGAAAATAAATTCTTAAATATTTAGAGCTGCTGAGGTCAATAGGAACTTAAGGCCAGTCTAGTCATTATAACATTTATTTAGTAGTGACCTTCTGCCAGCTACAGAATGTCTGGTCCCAAGGTCCAGGACACGGAAGCTGCCCTCAGTATGCTCTCGGTCAAGTAAAAGACACAGACATGCAACAGATACCTGAGACTGATCAGTAAACTGTGAGAAGTGCTTATAGGAGGCCTTGAGGAAGGACATGTAGCCTAACTTTAGGGATGTGGGGAAGGTCAGGAATTACATTCTAAAGGAGATAACATTGGGTGCATGTATTTTTTGGAAGCTCTATTTATAATAGCCAAGAAAGGGAAGCAGTCCAAGTGCCTATCAACATATGGTTGGATTAAGAAGATGTGGTATATATATACTGTGGAATATTACTCAGCCATAAAACTGAAATACTGCTACTTGCAGCAACATGGATGGGCCTAGAGAATACTATGCTTAGTGAAATAAGTCAGACAGAGAAAGACAAATACTGTATGATACAACTTATGTGGAATCTAAAAAAAAAAAAAAATGTATATGCAGAACAGAAACAGACTCACAGATAGAGAAAACAAACTTGTGGTTACCAAAGGGGAGAGGGACTGAGGGGAGGGGCAAATTAGGGGTATGAAGATTAACAGATACAAGCTACTCTATATAAAATAGATACGTGATGAGGATACATTGCACAGGGAATTATACCCATTATCTTGTAATAACCTATAATGGAGGATAATCTGCAAAAATACTGAATCACTATGCTGTACACCTAAAACTAACACAATTCTGTAAATCAACTACAATTACAAAAAAAATAAAGGAGATAACGTTACGGGTGATACTGAAATGATGAGCAGCCTTTATCTAGAACAGGGGGAAAACAGTGTAGGGGAAAGTCATTCCTGACAAAGTGATATTTTTGGAGATAATAAATATTAAGTGATGCTGGAAATGAGTCTAGAGAAAGAAGCAAAACTTCTTATGTTCAGGGTGTTATGTTTAGGACCTTGGCCTTTAGAAGTTTGACAAGAGGCTTTTTGTTAGCCACACTCATATCAGAGATGGCACATAATTACCATGTAATGGTATCAAGTGGCTGAGCATTTTGCCCTTCAACTCAGTTTGCTGTTGAGGGAACAAGACATAATTTTTCCTCCTGTTCAGTAGATAAGAGCTAACCCGCTTTTTGCAGTAATCACTCACAATCTCATCTCGGAAGCAAAAGGATAACATTAATGGGTGGTATTTACCTTAGCTGAAGCTTCATGCAATTGGTGTAGAGACATCATAGTATGCACTAATGATGTCTACCAGCACAGCCCAGTCTATAGGTTAAAGGAACCTGTTCTATATAAAGACAGTAGAGCAGGATGGTTAGGGACTTTATGGAGTCAGATGCCCAGGGTTAAATCTGAGCCCTGCCATGTTCTGTCTGTGTGACCTTTTGTAAATGACTTGATGTCTCTAAGCCTTGATTTGTTTTAAAAGTGTGGATGAGAATACACCTGCTTCTCTAATAGTACTGAGAACTAAATGACATAATATGCTATGATGAGTTGAATTGTGTCACCCACCCTCCCCCCAAAAGATATATTGAAGCCTTAACCTTCTCAGAATGTATCACCTTAGAATATGACCTTATTTGGAAATAGAGTTTTTACGGAGGTAATCAAGTCCAAATGAGTTCATTAGGGTGGCCCTTAATCTACTATGACTAGTAGTATAGAAAGGGGGAGATTTGGACACAGAGACAGACACACAAGGGAGAACAACCTATGAATGTAGGCAGAGATTGGGGTGAAGTATCTTCAAGCCAAGGAACACTGAAGTTTTCTCTCAAACCACTAGAAGCTAAGGGAGAGGAAAGAAACAGATTCTCCCTCAGAGGGGACAAACCTTGCTGACACCTTGACCTTAGACTTGATCTTAGACTTGATCTTACTCTCCAGAACTGTGAGATAGTATGTTTATGTCGTTTAGCCATCTAGTTTGTGGCATTTTGTTACAACAACCCTAGCAAACTGATGCATACACATAAACTCCCTGGTACATAGTAAATTCTCTACAATTACTAGGTTTTCTTGTTGTTGTTAACACTGTTTTGTCACAGTCCTGGCTTTCGACTCAGATTCTGCCTTGTCCAACATTGTTTATTTGAGTGGGCCTTGTTCTATGAGTCAAGGGCTGGAAAACCAGAAGTACTGTGCAATATGTGATGGCAGATACCTCATAACTAAAAGTATAGGCAGAGCAATTCTGGAAGAATGGAACCACTATTGACCAGTCCAATGTAGGGTTGGAACGGTGACATGGCAGGCCAGCAGAGAAGAGCAAGGGCTTCAGCGATGAACACACTAGGCATGGCATCTTCAGAAAATGCAAACTAATCAACAAGTAAAACTCAAATACAAAAACCAAAACAACTTAATGATTTGATTATGGAGGAAGGGGAAATTGAGCATATAACGTTAAGAAAAAGGTCTACTTACATGGTGGGTGTCTATTTTTATTTCTCCTGAATTAAAAGTATCTACTAATTACATAGGAGTGACCATAACTAAAGAGAGTTACAACAAGAAGAAAAAGAGAATAGGAAAAAGGGGAGAAGAGGAGGAGAAAGAAAGAGGAGTGAGTTCGGAGACCAGCCCTGTATAAATGGAGACTCTTTCTTCTACTGTGAATAAGGCATTTGAGCAGAATTTCTCAGAAAGGTGTGATGGAACCTTTATCAGTGCAGTTTCTTGTCAAGGAGGGGCTCTTGCTTTGAGATTTGTGAGCCCACTCACTCTGGACTTAACAGGGCTCTGTCCGTGCACCTGACCAATTGAAAAGGGAGAAGGAAGAGAAAATAAGTAGGATATGTGTGTGTAGAGGGGGGAGTGGGGAGAAGTGATGAAAAGAGCCAGTAAGAAGGGGACAGACAGAGAAAATAAATAGAAAAATGAAAGACTAGACAGGCATTGGGATTCAGGACCCAGTTTCTATACACTAGCTCTATGACTTTGGACAAATTATTAACCTCTCTTAAGACTCTGCTTCCTCATCTACACAATGAAATTAATAATAACACCTATCTCCTCGAGTTCTTATGGAGGTTAAATTATCTAATATGCAAAACACATTGTTTTTATTACTGTATTATTACTGTGCTGTCATCCATCAAGATGAGACGATTAAATAAATTGTGGTACATCTAACCTATGATGTTGTTAAAAAGAATCTAGTAGAGCTTCATGTGCCAATAAGGCAGGAGGTCCAATATCAACAGGTAAGTATAAAAAACTGTAGAAGATAGTTCACAGTATCTGTTCATTTGCATGAAAAATAATGCATTTTATTGAACATTTTTATCTATGTAGATTATTTCTGCAAGAATGATGAAGAAATTGGTTATAATGTTTCCTCTATGGAAGTCATCTGAGATACCATAAACCGGAAAGGTCACATTTTACCATAGTCCTCTTTATTCCATTTGAAATTGTATCATTTTCATATATTTTAAAATTAAAAACAAAATTAAAAGAAAAAAAATGAGGGTGAGAATAGCTCCTGTCCTGTAGGTAGAGAATATTAAATGAGATATACACATATGCATATGTTAATGTTGCACCTGGCCCTCCAGAGCATCATGGTTATAATCACAGTTGCCCTTCAATATCCACAGAGGATTGGTCTCAGGACCCCCCGTGGATGCCAAAATCCAGGAGTGCTCAAGTCCCATACATAAAATGGCATAGTATTGGCACATAACCTCTGCACATCTTTGCACATACTTTAATACCGTCTAGATCACTTAGAATACCTAATACAATGTAAATGCTATGTAAATAGTTTTGCTTTGGGGAATTTTCTGGAAAATTAAAAAAAAGTATTTTTGATCCATGGTGGGTTGAATCCAGTTCTGCAAGAGCACCCATTTTCATGCTATCAGGTTAGAAAGATATTAGAGAATTGGGTCTCTAGGTGCTCCTGAGATTCTCCACTAACAAGAGGTTTCCTGTCTCCATGGTTTACAGAAGTCTCCTATGTGGAGCTGTGATCCCGATCCATGTTTGGGTAGAAGTTTTCAATTTAAGGGGGAAATCCCAGAAGAGGAACGCATGCGTTGGAGCTAGAAGTTTACAAGTGCTTTTTTCTGTCCTCTAAACTAGAATGTTAAAAGAAGGCAGGTTCTCTAAAGACTTGGTTTGTTGCCATTAAGCAACCATCTAGCAAAACCAGAATCATTATGGATAGTTTGAAAGTGTTTAATTTATGCACTGGATAAAGTTATGTTTTTTTTTCTAGTGTCAGAGTAGAAAAATGAGTCTTAAAAGGGCAGTCCTTCGCCAGGTGGCTACCTTAGGCTGTTCTCATCTTGACCCTTTTTTTTTTTTTTTTTGCGGTACGCGGGCCTCTCACTGTTGTGGCCTCTTCCGTCGCGGAGCACAGGCTCTGCGGCCATGGCTCACGGGACCAGCCGTTCCGCAGCATGTGGGATCTTCCCAGACTGGGACACGAACCCGTGTCCCCTGCATCGGCAGGCAGACGCTCAACCACTGCGCCACCAGGGAAGCCCAGACATCCTTTATATATGGATTTATTCAAGGAGCGACCGTGAGTCAATCTATATCCCACTTAGTTTCAGCAGACTGGTGCTAGGAAACCTGTTTTGTTTTCTTCTGCTGTACCTAGACCAACACAAGGCTACCCTTAATTGGTGATTTTTGGGAAAGCAACTAGATAGAGCTCATCAGTGGTTGAGCTGGTGATTCTGAGGCCATCTATTGGAAATGAGTTGAGAAAGTTGCCCTCCATAGAAAACTTGCTCTCATAGTACCATCTAACACCATGACCTGTAAAAGCAAACAAAACCCCTTAACACTGGGGAAAATACTTTTTTTTTCTTAAATGTCTATGCTGTGTAGAGTTAAATGTGCTGCTGCAGTAGATATGGGTGTGGCTACGACATCTGCTTCACTTTGATGGGAAAAATCTCTCTATCTTGGCAAGACACCATACTCTAAGAGCACAGGAATCCTGTGGAAGAATAATAGTTCTCTTTCCCTGGTTCCTTGGGTTCTTCTTTTATTGTGCTCTCGTTTTTAGTTGGTTAATTGTATTTTCCAACCTGCACATTGCATAGCAAATAGGAAACCCATTTTAGTGTAAAAACATCTATCAGTTGTTGGTGAAACACTCAAGGCATTAGTTACCTTCGAACCAGAGCAAAGAATAATGGGTTTGATTTCTCCCTTTAGTTGCTTTGGGAAATAGATGCTGTGGCAAGATAACTATTAGATTTTTTATTTTCTCAAGGTTGTACAACTCAGATAACCTGAACTGTTTACCAGATGAGTCTATGTCTTTAAGTGTCAACCAGAAAGTGAAACTAGTTGCTGAAATTGCAGCTTCAGGCTTGCTTAGTTCAATGCGCCTCTCAGAATCATATTTTCATGCATTTATTCATGCATGAATGTTTGTTTTCAACCAACCTTTGTTGTTGTTGTTTTTTGGTTTTTTTTTTGCGGTACGTGGGCCTCTCACTGTTGTGGCCTCTCCCGTTGTGGAGCACAGGCTCCGGACGCACAGACTCAGCGGCCATGGCTCATGGGCCCAGCCGCTCCGCGGCATGTGGGATCTTCCCGGACCGGGACACGAACCCACGTCCCCTGCATCGGCAGGCGGACTCTCAACCACTGCACAACGAGGGAAACCCCTTGCGCCACCAGAGAAGCCCACGCTTGAGTTTTAACTTCCACTTGGGCATAAGGATTAAGCTTTGTTGACCTGAACAATCACTTGGGACACTTTAAAAATAATGATTTCTGGGTTCTCTCCTCCATGAATTCTGATTTAGTAGGTGGAGGGAGGTCCAGGAATATGAATTTGTAACAAGCCACCCAGGCAGGTACAGGGTTTTCCTCCCCTGAATTTTTATTCCCCATCACTGTACCCTTTGCTATCCTTCTACTAGCACACCCTCGAGAGGCTGGCATTTTCAAAAAGAATTCTTTTAAATACCAAGCAACAACAGAAAAGGCATAAAAAAAAGACTCCTACAATTAGTTAAGCTTACGCAGCAAAAGGGCCTGCTGCTACCATAAGTACATACAATCTAGGCTTCAGACTTAGAACAGTTTTACGAGGTCATTCTTGGAATTCTTTCCCTCCGAGTGAATTTCCCTGGGAGACAGCTCACAGCTTATTTCCTGCACCTAAAAGTCTGTCAGTTGTTCATTATACCTCTAACTCATTTGAGCATAAACATTTATTTACTTTCAACTTTATGGTGCACTTGGAGTCCTTCAGCTCCATTTCAGTTTCCTAGTCAAAGGGATGCCCTCATTCTTAGCTGAGTATAAAAGATGTATTAATAACTGAGATCAGCTGACACTCTATCCCCTGTACACAGTGAGGGACCTCTGCTGCACACTTTCTAATCATAGTGCCACAGGTTAGAGAGACCTTCAGTGTGAAATAATGCCTATGACAGAGCCCTTGCACAGATACCATCCCAAGCATGAACATGCTGCATAATTGATTTTGTTGAAGAATCAATGAAGAAATACAGTCATTGTGAGTGATTCAGAGACACTCGTGTCTCGGGATACTGACGTTGATATCTAGAAAGCCGAATGTGCTCTCTTAACCCAGATCTTCCATCTGCCATCAGGAAAAGTGACTTTGTCAAGGTGCTATTTCATGAACTCATTGAAATAAGTTATCTCAAATTGTTAGCTTCTTGTGCTCTCTTCAGAGACGATAGATTAAATAGAACGTATTGGCGTAGTAACCAGGCTACTCTCTGAGAAATCGGAAGTGTCAAAGTGATACTATGACATGGGCAGTTTGAGAATACATCCATTCCACAAACATTTTAGGAGGATTGTGATGTAAGACTTAGAGATAGAAGTGTTCAGTAAGAGCTTATAAGTGAGCCTTCACATAATACAGCAATAACTACACACGACTGAAAAAGCTGCATTGCTACTGCCATATATAAACGAATAGACCTTTCGACTAAGTTTCAGGCACGGAGTGAGGACCTTTCTTCAAAGCGAGTGGGTCTGGGGAACTAATTCAGTGATGTCAGATCTGAATGGAAAATGCAGTTATTAGATGAAATTCTGCATTGTGCTGAAAAGTCCCCAGCTGCCCAACCAAGGCAGAGACCTGGGCAGGAAGATTTATAATTTCAGTTTGGTTCAAAATCTTCAAGACAACACACATTCATGTTTGAAAATTTAGATCTCTGATATGGACAATGCAGTAGGGAAAACAGAACCATGTGCCGCCTTTCTCTCTTTTAGTTTTCCTTTTGTTGTCTCTGAGACTGTATTGTAAAGATGAATCAGATGGGCTCATTCTCCTGAGAAGGCTGCTCAATTAGGAGGATATGATAACCTTTGAAAAAGAAATATGAAATGCTGATGAGCCAACACAGGAATCAACACAGGAATTTAAGTATTGCCTCTGTACCAGCTCACAATATTGGTAACAAAAACAGTAATTATCATGGTATTTCAGAAAGCGGTTAGTCTCTGTGTGGGTGTGGAAAGTCAAACAGGAGAATGAACTTCCTCTTTTTGATTGACGTTTTGGAGGCAATTCTTACCCTTATCAGCCTAGATTTACACAAAAATATCTCTCTGAAAAATCATAAGCGAGGTCCAAAAAATATGAACTCTGTTAAAATAAAAAAGCAAAACTAATTCAGAGTATTTAGCTACTGCAAAATTATTCTTTCTGGCTCCATAGACACAAACTAAAGACATATTAAAAATTGTTTGAAAAAGCAAAATAAAGTACATCTTTTCATCAGTATAAAAATATTAATATAATATTAATATATTCTCAAAAATAATTCAACATTATTTACTGAGGATATTTTGGAGTAGACACTGAAAATGGTGATAGGTTAATAAGGGTCAACAAGAGAGATATGATCCCTGCACCCTTGAAACTTACATCCACTAACATCAAATCTCTTCACATCTCCCCCTCTAGTTACTCCCTAGTCAGTCTCATCAGTCTCAAGGCTTTAATATCAAGTATAAAGTATTGACTCCCAAAATGTCTTTAGTCTGGACCTGTCCCTTGGACTTCAGATTCGTGTATCTAACTCCCTGATTGACAGCTTTACTGGAATGATTATTTGGTACCTCAAACTCTCTAAAATGGAACTTTTGTTCTTCTCTTACCACCAATGTCTCTGTCAATCAATTCTTCCTCTTTTCTTCAACCACAAAATGCTAACTTCATTCTTCTGGTTGATCTTGCTAAAAAGCTTGTAGTCATCTGTAACAATTTATTTATTCTCTCTCTTTTGCTCTCTCGAATTTACTTATATCCACTCTACAACGTATTCTATAATGATAACCCTGAAATATATTCCTGGTTCCATGGCTTCTAAGTATCATCTCTACTATTAGGCTATACTAAGCCAGCAAGTTTCCTTTTCCAGAATATTGTAATCACTACCAATCGGTCTCAGCTTCCAATGTTGATCTTTATATTTTCCATAGAGCAGCCAGATGGGACATTTAAAAAATGTTAGATCTTGATACTGTCCTGCTCAAAACCCTTTAGTGATTATCTGTCTCATTCTAGGTTAAAAATCAAAGCCCTAATGATGACCTACATGGCCTGCCCATATCCCCACCCCCTAACTCTATCATAACATTTTGTTTGCTGTCCACATCCTTCCATTCTTTTCTCCTCCAGATTTTGCATTTGATCTTCATTTGATTGGTATGTTCTTCCCCCACAGACACTTGCATAACCCTTCTTTCATTTTATTTAACTCTTTAAATTTCACTTTGTCAGAGTGGCCTTCCCTGACCCAGCTCTCAAGAACAACACATTCTCCCTCCGTACTCTGCTTTTAAATCTTTTTTTTAAATTTTTTGTTTTTAGCATTTCTCATACTTCTAATCATCTGTAATCACTGTTGATCCTCCATTATTCCAGCATTCAGTATTTGTAAATTCTCCTACTTGCTAAAATGTATTTGTGACCCCAGAATCAACGCTTGGAGCACTTTCACGGCCATTCACAGACTTGTGCAAAGTGGTGAAAAAGCCCGATGCAGACATTCCTCCCTGAGGTCGAACAAGGTGATGCTCTGCCCTCTTTGTTCAGCTCTCATGTGATGTACACGTCCTTTTTGCAGTCTGTTAGGGCCATGTATTTTCTCATTTTCTTTTTGTTACTGTGTAAACCAGCTTAAGTGGGTCTTAGGGTTCCTAAGTGCGAGAAGGCTGTGATATGCTTTACAGAGGAAATACCTGTATTAGGTAAACTTTGTTCAGGTGTAAGTTAAAGTGTTGGCCCTGAGTTCGGTGTTAATGAATTAGCAATATATGTTAAATAAGGTGCCTTTAAATAGAAACACACATAAAGCAACGCTGCGTATTACTTGTTTGATGAAGATGTTGTGACCAGAGGCTTGCAGGTACCTAACCTCTATTTCCTTCAGGATCAGTGGTTCTGGATTCACTAATTCAGTGTTTATAAAGTGGTGACTTTATAATACATAACTACTGTGATAATGAGAATTGATTGCATTTTGTTTTTCTATTTTTTTATTTCTCCAATAAAACATAAACTTATGAGAACAAGAACTTAATGTTCACTATTATATAGCCAGTGCTTAGAGCAGTGCCTGACACATAATAGGTGCTCAATAAATATTTAATGACATAATGAAAGGAAGAAAGATAATTCTATTGTGAGAGAAACACAATATGTTGGTAGTGTGAGAAATACAATAAGCTAGTTTAAAAAAACCCACAAAAGGTATGTTATGATACAGTCTCTGAAGGTGCTAAGCAGGGTGATGAGAGTAGTTGACAGGCAGGGCTGCTGTCGTTTGATCTGAGACCTAAAAGGGAAGAATAAGACAGCAATGAGAAGCACTGATGAAACAGTATTCTAGGCAGAGAGAATAAGTGAAGACACATAGTGAATGGGATGGCAGCAGAGATTTAATAATAAAATGAGGATGGTGTGAGCAATAGGGATAGTGGTGCAGATAAGATAGAAGAAGTTGGCTGAGGCTAGACCAGGAAAGCATTCTGTATTTTAGATATTCTAAGAGAACTAGGAATCCATTGAAAGATTTTAAGCAATGTGAATTGATAAATCTGATTTATGTGTCAAAGAAAAGAAAGATCAAGGAGAGACTGATTAGGCAAGTAATGGGCTCAATTTTTAGTTGCCGTATATTCTGTAGTTGCCAAACAACTATTCTGGGATGGGGTCATAGTTGCTTCCAGGACCTGTACAGGCTGCCATGGGCTGCTAGTTTGAGTTCTTACAAATGGACTTAAAGAACCTATATGGGAATTTCCAGTGGACAGCATGCAGCTTTGACCAAAGAACTATTCTCCTTTGGGGAAGGTCCTCTTCTTCAACCAATTGTACAGATTTGGAAGAAAACAGACAAACTGGAGAGAAGGGAAATGCTTTTGAGGTCAGAATGATCTGTCAAAGGAACTTTGGTGATCTGGAAATTAGGGAGTGGCAAACATTGTAATCAGACTTTCTCAATTTTGTTAGGGACAATATGTTTTAAAATTCTGGACAGGGCTCAGTACTGAGAGTGTGCTGAATTTTTGATAGTTTTGAAGTGTGTATGTAAGGGAAAAAAACCTTTGCTTCTAATACTATATATCTCTAGATGTCTCTATTAAAAATTGACATTTAGGAATTACAGAGTTTGAATTTTTGTTTGGTTAGCTCATTGTTGTTACTGTTGACAGAATCTCTAAGCCAGAAAGAGTCTCAGAGGTCATACTGCTCACTTCACTATTGCTAGAAAAGTTGCCAGTATTAGTAAGGTCTAAAAAGTTTAACTTACATGAAGAAAATCTGATTTCTAGTGGCCTCTCAGATCACTGTGTTGAGAAGGATGCTGATGCAGAATCTGGTCTCAAAGAGTACTATGATCAACTACTCTAGGATTAGGAGGGGGTAACTATGTAATGTGTGAAATTTTGGTCATGCCTAAAGTAAGCTACTGTGGGAAAATAACCTCTGCTGGAAGAATATGATGTAATAAAATGAGTACAGGAATAATATCAAACAGATCTGGCTTCAACTCCTTGTTACATCCTTTATAACTACATGTGTTTTTAGAAGTACATAAACTTCACTGATTGTCTCTATCCAAGGAGGGTGGTGATATCTATCTTCCATGGGGCTCAAATAAAATACTGAATGTAAGTGCATAACTCATGGTGAAACTTGGTAAACGTTAGCTCTCTTTAAATTTCCATTTCCTACTATCACTGGGGAAGATGATTTGTTTCAAGGGCTCAATGGTATTTTTAACATGATGCTCCCTTTATGGACCATCCTTAGAATTTTTTTTTTTTTTTTTTTTTTTGCGGTACACGGGCCTCTCACTGCTGTGGCCTCTCCCATTGCGGAGCACAGGCTCCGGACGCGCAGGCTCAGTGGCCATGGCTCACGGGCCCAGCCGCTCCGTGACACGTGGGATCTTCCCGGACCGGGGCACGAACCTGTGTCCCCTGCATCGGCAGGCAGACTCCCAACCACTGCACCACCAGGGAAGCCGCCATCCTTAGAATTTAAGGCTTACTTCCGCTACTACCTTCATAGATTAATCAACAGACATTACATAAACTGAGTGGGGACAACAAGGGAGGGATGGAATGTTACTGTTCACCACACCTCTCATTAGTATCGAAGTCAGGAGGCATTCAGGGACTGCCCTTCACTTTGTGTCAATTCTGGTCACACACTTCTAGAGCGCTCTAGCTCTCAATTTTTATCAAAAAGAGAGGAGTCTTATGAGTATAAAATAGCAGAAACTTAATTCTCTCAGAGATATCTACTTTGAAATGGGTTTTCTGTGAGAAAATTTGTTAAAACAAAGATATAGTTATTAAATGTAAGTATTTTAGGTGTTATAGGAAAGAAATCGTATGTGCTATTAATCTGGGTTAGACCATGGCTGACCTTCCATTCCATCATTCAGCATGTTTTTTATTAAATATTTTCTGTGTACCAGGTATGGACTAAGCACTCTATAATTCTAGAAAGAAGACTGTGCCCTTTGTAATTACTAAGAGATAGAGAAAATCGGCAAGACTCAGATTCTGTTTGGTATTTGGCCAGTGGTTATCACAAAACTTAAATGGTGAGAATTATGGAAGTATTAAGACTTAGAAGATCCCCTTTAGCTGCAAAAATGATGGGAAAAGGCTTCAAGGCAAAGGCTGCGTTTGGAATTTGCCTTAATGATGGGAAGGATCTAAGTAGATAGGGTTTAAAGTAGAAGGGAAAGAATTTTATAGATAAGTAGAAATTTATGAAAATGTGCCCTGTATGTTCAGGAAGTGATACTGTGGCTGGATTTAGAGTATACGTATGTATAGGATAGGCATGGACCAGATTACAGAAGGATTTAAATGCTGATGTTGGTGTTCATGATGGATTAAAAAAAATAATAGAGAATCATTAATTGATTTTGAAGAAGGAAGACTGTTACTAGAACAGGGTTTTAAGAGGAAAAAAACTAAAAAAAGAAGAATCTGGTATTTGTATATAAATTGCCCTGGAGTTGGGAAAAATAGACTAGGAATACCCCTTAAGGGGCTAGTATTAGGATAAGAAAGGAGCATGAAGGGCCTGAGTTAAGACACTGAGGGTTGGAATGTAAATGTGAGTTATATTGGGAAGGGAGACTAAATAAGATTTGTAAATTGTATTTATTTACATAAATAATTTAGATCTCTACTTACATGTTAAATTAAGTCTTGGAGTGAATGTGCATGGATGTGCATGGACATTTTACTTGGGTGTGGAACTACCACACTGGAAATGCACTACTGTTAACAAATTAAAACCACAACAAAACTTGTTGACATTTAAGATTTTCAATGTGGTTGAATTGTGAATAAGAAAAAATCTGCTTCCCATATCTGAAACAGTACATTAAATTGATGTTACAGAGAAGGAATGAAAAAAGCCATCAGTCATCCATGTAAAATATGCCTGTCAAGAAAGTGTGCATTGGATGCCATTTTATCACATCTTCTCTACGTGTTTTTAGGTCAAGTGAAAGGATTTATCAGCTTGCGCTAAATTGCCAATTTTCAGATAATATATACCTCCAACTCAGATCATTTGAAAGGATTTATCTCCTGTAGAACACTACACACAAAGTGGTGGTGTTTTTCTTCTGTGACTTTGCTTGCAGAGGAGCCATTAAATACACAAAACTATCGATTTTCTTGTTTCACAATTGCTTCCAAAGCTCTTAACTTGACCTTCTCCAGCCAAGGCCGACCATTTCACATTTGTCAGTAATCACATGCAGTTTAGAATATTTCACTCCAGCTGACTCTGTTTTCTCTTGCCTTCTTTGGATGACCAGGACTTGAGTTTGGGCTAAAGGCAGAAAGAGTATGAGAAATAGTATCATACATCTGATACTGTTTACAGGACTATTATTTAAAGAATTCGGTGAGATTTTGTACTATGTTGAATCTTCAAATCCATGAGCACAGTATATGCTTTTATTTTGATCATCTTTGATATTTTTATTTTATCAAAATTTTATAGTTTTTAGCATACTAGTTCTGTATATGTTTTCTTAGATATATAACAAAATATTTTAAAGCTATTTTAAGTGATATTGTTTATTAAATATAAGTATATAATCATGCATTGATAGTATGTAGAGATGTGATTGATTTTGTATGTTGACCTTGCAACTTCTGACCTTGCTAATCTTACTTATTAGTTTGAGGAATTTGTTTTTGGTAGATTTATTGGGATTTTCTAGGTAGGGAATAATGTCATCTGTGAATAGAGACATATTTCTTCCTTTCCAATTTGTATTTTTTTGTTAATTTACATTAAACAATACTATATTGTATATAGTTTTATTTATTTTTCTTGACTTATTGTTAAGCTAGAATTTCTAATATGAAGTTGATTAGGAATAGTGAGAGGAGACATTCTTGCCTTGATATTGATACTAAAGAAAAAGCATTAAGAGTCAAGTATGATGTTAGCTATAAGTTTCATTTTTGCACAGATGCCCTTTTTCATTTTTTTAGGAATTTGATTTATAGTTTGCTGAAAATTGTTATCGCAGATATTGAATTTTGTTGAATGCTTTTTATGAATCAGTTGACATGGTCATGTTTTTCTCCTTTAACTCATTAATATGGATTACATTGATTTTTCAAATGTTGAATAAGTCTTGCATTTTTGGATAAAACCTCCTTGGTTGTCATGTATTATTATTTTTATACGTTGCTAAATTTGATTCACTTATGTTTGATTGAGGACTTTGGCATCTATTTTCATTAAATATATTTTCCTGTATTTTTATTTTCTTGTCCTGTTTTGTCTGGTTTTAGTATCATTAATTATGGCCTCATTATACGAGTAGGGAATTGTTCCTTTTAGATTTTCTGGAAGAGTTTATGTAGAATAGATGTAATTTCTTATTTAGTGATTGGTAGAATTCACCAGTTAAACAATCTGGGCCTGAAGATTTCTATTTCAGAAGGATTTTAACTGTGAATTCAGTATATATAATAATTAAAGGACTATTCAGGTTATTTTATTGTGTTTGAGAGGGCAGTTTGTGATTTTCAAGGCATTGGATCTAAACTGTCAACTATATGTACATAGAGTTATTGTAGTATTCCCTCATTATGGTTTTAATACTTACAGGGTCTGTAGTAATAGTCACCCTTTCAATCCAGAGTAATTTTTATATATTTTTTCCCCTTGGTCAGTCTTGCTTGAGGTTTACCAATTTTGTTGGCTTTTTCAAGAATCTCTATTATTTTTCAATTTTCAATTTGATTAGTTTCTACTCTTTATCATTTATTTTCTTCTGCTTGTTTTGGGTTTATTTTGCTCTTTTGTTTTTCTTATTTCTTAAAGTAGAATCTGAGGCTTTTCTTTCAAAACAGTTTTTGGGGGCTTCCCTGGTGGCCCAGTGGTTGAGAGTCTGCCTGCCGATGCAGGGGACACGGGTTTGTGCCCCGGTCTGGGAAGATGCCACATGCCGCGGAGCGGCTAGGTCTGTGAGCCATGGCCACTGAGCCTGCGCGTCCAGAGCCTGTGCTCCGCAACGGGAGAGGCCACAACAGTGAGAGGCCCGCGTACCACAAAAACAAAAACAGTTTTTGGTTCCCCTAGCTTTACTGGGGTATAATTAACAAATAGAAATTGTGTGTATTCAAGTTGCACAACCTGATGTTTTGATATATGTATACATTGTGAAATGATCACCATAATTAAACTAGTTAACATATCCATCACCTCAAATAGTTGCCTTTTTTGTGTGTGTTGAGAACACTTAAGATTTACACTCTTGTCAAATTTCAGTTATACAATACATTATTAACTATAGTCACCATGCTGCACATTAGTACCCTATAACTCCTTCATCTTGTGTAACCAAAACTTTGTACCCTTTGGCCTACACCTCCCCATTTCCCCCACCTCTATTTAAATATAAACTTTATTGCTATAAATTTCTCCAATGCACTACTTTAGCAGCATCCCACAAAATTTTATGTGTTGTGCTTTCCTATTTGTTCAGTTAAAACTATTTTCTAATATTCCTTGATTTTTCTCATTGACCTATGGGTTTTTGAGATGTATGTTGCTTAATTTCCAAATGTTTTCAGATTTTCCTTTTATTTTCTGATGACTAGATGAATTCTGTTAGAGTCAGAAAATGTATTTTGTATAATTTCAAGTTTTTTACACTTGTTAAGTTTTATTTTATGGACCAGAATATAGTCTATTTTGGTGAATGTTTCATGTGCACTTGGAAACAATGTATATTCTACCATCATTGGTTGGAGTGTTCCATAAATACCAATTCGATCCAGTTGTTTGATGTTGCTCAGTTTTATGTTTGCTGACTTTTGTTTTTTTAATTTTTGGCTGCATTAGGTCTCTGTTGCTGCACACGGGCTTTCTCTAGTTGCTGTGAGTGGGGGTTTCTAATTGCAGTGGCTTCTCTTGTGGTTGTGGACTCTAGGTGCGTGGGCTTCAGTAGTTGTGGCATGCAGGCTCAGTAGTTGTGGCTCGCGGGCTTAGTTGCTCCACGGCATGTGGAATCTTCCTGACCAGGGATCGAACCTGCATCCCCTGCACTGGTGGCAGATTCTTAACCACTGCACCACCAGGGAAGTCCCATATGTGTGCTGACTTTCTATTTATTTGTTCTATTGATTATTGGGAGAGAAGTGTTGAAGTCTCCCAACTATAATTATAGATTTGTCTATTTTTCCCTTCAGTTCTTTCAATTTTTGAAACTCTTATTAGGTGACGTTGTCTTTTTGGAGAACCAACATTTTTATTATTATGCAGTGTTTCTCTTAGTCCCATTTAATTTCCTTTGTTCTAAAACCTACCTTGTCTGATATTAATATAGCCACTTTAGCTGTCTCCTTTAAATTTTACCGTTTATTTTTCTCATTTACTATTTATAATGTAAAAATTTAAGGCTATGTTTCTTTCATTGATTTCTGCTTTAACTGTTCAGAGACATTGTGTTTTCATTATTGCAATTAGTTTTTATTTATTAAAATTAGAAATTTTGTTTTTCTATCATTCAATATTCAGTTTTAATTATATTGAATATTATTTTGAGAATACCATTTCTATTTCTATTTTAGAAAAATCTGTTAATGTTTTATTTTTTGAAAACTGTGTGGTCAATTTTAGTACATGTTTCACAGATATTTGAAACAATATTTTCTTATCAGTATTTATATATTTAGCAGAAGCTACTATTTGTCTATTTCCCCCTTTTTTTTTTTTTTTTGCCCTACGCGGGCCTCTCACTGTGTGGCCTCTCTCGTTGAGGAGCACAGGCTCCGGACGCACAGGCTCAGCAGCCATAGCTCACGGGCCCAGCCGCTCCGCAGCATGTGGGATCTTCCCGGACCGGGGCACGAACCCGTGTCCCCTGCATCGGCAGGCAGACTCTCAACCACTGTGCCACCAGGGAAGTCCCCCATTTTCCCCTGTTTTTATAATAGAACTTTTTGACAGGCCCAGGGCTTCTTAGAAAAAAGAAAATATGTTTAGCCTCCATGCAGCTATATGATGAAGTTCTGGCCAATAGGATGTAAGCAGGTCATCTACCAACTTCTAGGAACTTTCTACAGAGAGAGAGATGTCAGTCATTGCTGATCTGTTTTCCTCAGTTTTTCCATTTTACAGCTTGGAATATACATAAGATTGCTGGAATCCCATCTTGGATTGTGAGAATTAAAGTCACTCTTTTATGATAGTGGAGTAGAAAACCAGAGGAAATGTGGGTCCCTGAAAACTTTTTGAAACAATATCACATACCAGGCTTGGATTGACAAACTATAAGTTTTTAAACGTAATAGACTGTTATTTTACTTAAAGTACGATGGTTTTAGGTTTTTTTAATCTCCCTGACCTAATTCCAATTATATACTTACATTCATTTGTTTTTCTGTGTCTTAATTTTAGTATATTTGATATGTGGTGATAGGCATCACTACCATTAACTTCATGAATTTGTCTGCAATTTTTATAAGTATCTGTTATCGCTTCCCTCTGTTTCCTTCACTTATTTATGAATGGTGGCATTATGTCTTATCATCCATAACAATTAGCTCTTCGTCACAAATCATTTAAAATATATTCCTTGTTCTCTCATTTAGCTTTGGCAGCTCCCTTTCATCTCCTCCATTCTCTACTTGGGCCTTTGCCTTTGTCATAGACTACTGTAATTTTGGCTTATTTGATAGTCTATACTAGTTTAACATGGTTTTCCAGATTCCTCACTCATAAGTGAGAAGAGGAAGAGTTTGCTCAGAGGAAGTGCCTTGACTTTGAAGCCAGTTAGATGACTTTCCCTGTCACAGCGCTACAAATGAACTGTGATAAATCAAGGACACAGCTTAGAAGGAATTGTATCCCTCGTGTTGTGAAGACCTAGAAGAGTAGTTTTGCATGAGTTACTTTATTACTTTGCAGTAAAACACGTGCAACTTGTGACCTACGAATATTTTAGCTTCTTCATAGGGCAATTACATTCAACTGAGGCCTTTATTTTTTTCCCCATCAACTTACTTTTTAAGTTTTACAAGTATTTTTTTTCATTCGTACTCAAACCCTATTAAAGTCTATGGGCTAGGGATCAGAATTGTACCAGTATTTAGCCAGGGGAACAAATAGCTAAACTCATAAATCCCAGAAACTTTCCAATGGTTAACATAATTGACTCTGAACACCAATAAGGTTACCCTATTTCAGGGAAAGATCCACCTTTCCAACTCACCCTCTAGGTGAATCTGTTGGACTGTAAATATAAGACTGTGAAAGAAAGAAATTAGAAATTAAAACCTGTCATCACACAGAATACCAGCTTTGTAAAGATCCTAGTTAAACAATCTCACACTTTTATTTTACTTGAATACAAATGGATAAGAAATAGAGAATTAGTGTATTTAAATATTATTGACCACAGTTTTACCATTTCTCCTCAAAGTGTCTGTATTTGTTTCCTATGGCTGCTGAAAGAATTTACCACAAAATGGAGAGCTTAAAAACAACAGAAATTTATTATCTCAAAGTTTCTGAGGCCAGAAGTCCTGAATCAATGTATCAGAAAGATTGGTTCTTTCTGGAGTCTCTGAAGGACTGTCTATTCCATGCCTGTATCCTATGCTGGTGGCCAGCAATCCTTGGTATTCCTTGTGGTGTAACAGCATAACTTCTGCCTCTATCTTCACATGACCTTGCCCTTGGTATATCCCTGTTTCAAGTTTCCCTCTGCCTTTCTTTTTTTTTATTATTTTTTACTTTAAAAAAATTATTTATTTTTGGCTGCATTGAGTCTTTGTTGCTGCTCGCAGGCTGTCTCTAGTTGCGGCGGGGGGCTACTCTTTGTTGGGGTGCATGGGCTTCTCATTGCAGTCGCTTCTCTTGTTGCAGAGCATAGGCTCTAGGCGTGCGGGCTTCAGTAGTTGTGTCAGGCGGGCTTCAGTAGTTGTGGCATGTGGGCTCAGTAGTTGTGGCTCATGGGTTTGGTTGCACCGCGGCATGTGGGATCTTCCTGGACAAGGGGTCGAACCCATGTCCCCTGCATTGGCAGGCGATTCTTAACCACTGTGCCACCAAGGAAGCCCTGCCTTTCTTTTATAAAGACAGGTAAATGAGGATGATCTCAACCCAAGATCCTTAACATAATAACATCTGCAAAGATACTTTTTCCAAACAAAATTGCATTTGTAGATTTTGGAGGTTAGGATGTGGGCATGACTTTCAGGGGGGTCACTGTTCAACTCATTCAGTGTGCATCATACATTTGGTTATTTACATCTAGGTTGTTAATATTTAGGTGATTCATTTTCACATTAAGAAGCTATAGGAGAAGTCCTGGGACGAGAACAGGATGTCTTCCATACAACCAAGGGGGAAAGGTACAAGATGGAGCATTCATAGTAGGGAAGATATGCTCTCTAAACACAGACCTCACACTGTGTGTTATCAGCTCCTATGTGTGTTTCCTCAGAATATTGCCACTCTTATGGTACAGAGAGAATATGGGAATTATATTTCATGCAAAGAAATTACTTTACACAAAATCATTATTTTCACTCTAGGATTTCAATGTAACATAATACTTTCAAAAATAGCTGTTGATTAGAAACAGGTAAGGGTACACGGGTAAAATAAGTGTTCAAAGTCTGAATGATCTACTGTCTAAGGTGTTAATGGAGTTTGTTGAAAAACTTATTGAACCACTGCTGATGGTTATTTATGAAAATTTACTGAGACCTGGGAAATGACAGAATTGAATGCCAACGTTGCATCAATTTTCCAGGACAGAAAGAATCACTATCATGGTAATTATGGTTCAGTGAATGTAACTTAAATCCTTCAATAATGGGACAACTATTAAAAAAGAACCTGTAAAAAACCTCCTAAAGGTAACAAAATCATGAACAATAAATAGAATTGGTTTATAAGGGAAAAAACTGTGACAGATGGGATTTAACAGCTTTTTGATAGGATTACCAAATTAATAGACTATGGAAAGGAAGTGATGGTAATGTTTTAATTTTATTGTATGTGATAGTCTCTAGTGAAATTTACATCAATTCATATTTTCTGGAAAATGAGTAGTGCCTTGTGGGTTGAAAACTACTTAAAGTCTCAAACAGAAAAAATCAACAACAAAGTCTCTAGTTTGGGAATGAGTAGGATATTCTGATCCATTTGGGTTTAAAGTGAAGCTGAATTTTAATAACTCATTTGAGATCTCCAAGAGACATGTAACACATTTATGCATACCAATGAGACCAGCAAACAATGGCCATTTTTCCTTTTATTATTTTTTTTTTAATTTAAAGAAAAGTAGAAAGGCAATAGAATTTGAAAGTAAAGTGATCTAGTATCTAAAGGTAATAAGACACATGATTTGAACTTGGACTTCAATTCAGCTCTGAATACTATATTCAGTCTAAGAGGCTCTCTGATGTTTGTTTTCCTTCCTTTTAAAAAAGAGATATTTTTAAAAGGTATTTCCTTATTTTAGGGTGTTTGATTCTTAAGAGTGGTCCCCTTGGGACTATTTTATCCAACAGAGAGGAAAGAGGTTTTTAAGTTTGAAAAGATATGAAATATACTGTTGCGAATTAAGGATTTGGATAGAAGAAAAATGAAATAGGATCAAAGACCTGAAGAATTAGAATTGAGAAAGAATTGTGTCAAAAGTATTGCATAAAAGATAGTATAGCATTAAGAATAATATTTACCATGTATTTTAAAAGACATTATAAAATTATAAGATAAATTAACTAAAAATGGAAATGAAAGTTTTGTATATAGCATGTACTTAGCTATGTAAACAGTATGCAGAAAAATGTTCAGGAAGTAACTTAAAATTATCATCATTATTGTGTGTTAGAACTATTAATGATCTCTATTTTGTGTGTGTGCTGACTTTTTCAAATTTTCCACAATAAAAATGCAATATGGCATTAATCAGCCTTCTGAAAAAACATAATTTTGTGTGTACCAATAAAGTTTCCTTGGAATAGGACATAAAACTGGGGGAGTTAAGAGCATGCAATTTTTAAGTAGTATGTGATAGGAGCTTTATGTACATTATTTCCTTTAATCTTTAAAACAATCTTTTGAGATAGTTGTCAGTTCTAATTGTCCCTTTGCAATATGGCTTTGGGTCTTGGATAACACATTGATTGAAAGACGCCAAATGAATAAATCAAAGACAGTTTAGAAAAGAGGAGAATGATTAACGAGCTTTAGGTACTGATTTATGATGTGAGACAGAGTTTATAGAGAGTTCTGTCAGGCATAAATGTGGTCAAGAAGAGATAAAGTAAGGACAGAAAATGACACAATTATTTAAAGTGTATAGAGCAGGTAAAATGGGTGGAAGGTACTGAATTATAACAGGATAGTGAAACATAAAAAAAATTCCACTGTGGACTCATATCTGATTCTAATGAGGGCCAAAAATAACAAATATTTGGTATTTTAAAATTACTACTTGTCAGCAAAGCTTTCGTTTTGTAATAGCAAGAGAAACTGGAGAAATCCTAAGAACAGGTGTGAAAATACAGAAATCAGAGTAATTTTCATTGGGGCACAAATTAAAAATGGGAGATGGTTCTTAATAATGGATCAAAGCAATGGATGCTAAATTCATTAGAAGATAACCTGATAGGGACCATTATAAATGATGCCTCAGACTGATTATAATGCCTCATTATAAATGATGCCTCCGTATACTTAGGGCTATTTATCAGGCTTAAGGGCACAAAAAAAGAGTCAATCAGAAATTATGTGTCACTGGTTGAAATGTAATAGGTAACATACTTAACCACCTATGAAGTGTTCTTGCCAAAAAAATCAAACTTGAATCTGATCATGCCTCTAGATTTAACGTTCAGTTCCAAGCAATATAGGAAACAAAGGAACATGGGGATGCAAATAAGAAAAATCCACAAAATAACAAAGAACAAAATTCCAGCTTCTTTAATATATCAATTGCAAGGAAATAAAAAGCGGGAAGAGAAACATGTTGATTAAAAGACAAGTTAGAGGGAAAATGCTAATTGCTGTTTAGAATGTGAAGCAACAGGAACTCTTCATTAATTGCTGGTGGAATTCAAAATGTTATGTCCATTTTGGAAGACAGCTTGTCATTTTCTTACAAAGCTAAGTAAAGTCTTCCTATATTATGCAGTAATTGTGCTAACAGGTATTCACCCAACTGATTTGAAAATGCCTGCACACATAAAACTGCATGCAATGTTAATAATAGCTTTAGTTGTGATTGCCAAAAACTGAAGTTAATTAAGATGCCTTTCAGTAGTTGAATGCATAAACAAACTTTGGTACATCGATACAATGAAGTTTTCAGTGATATAACTTAATAGCTCATTTATTTTTGTAGTGACATGGATGAATATTAGATGCATATTTCTAAATGAAAGAAGGCAGTGTAAAATTACATACCATGTGATTATAATTATCTGACATCCTGGAAAAGACAAAACTGTATACAGTTTAAAAACAATCAGTGGTTGTCAGGAATTTGGGAGGAGGAAGGAAGACAATAGGTGAAACGCTGAGGACTTTTTAGGTTGGTTAAAATGTTCTGTATGATGCCATATACAGACCTTTGACCAAATCTCATTGAACTTTGTGTCACAAAGAATAAATTTTAATGTACACAAATTAAGCAAATCATTTAAGGAGTGGGAGAATTCCCTGATGAAATGCAAGATATGACAGACCAATCTAACTTTATTACAAATGTATGAACAACTCACTGAAGAGGGTAGGGAGAAAAAGATGCTAACATAAGTAACTTTTGAAATTAATGGAGTTTGTCAAAACAAAGCAAGAAAAGCCCATACTGTAGAACTATATGCCCGTTGATAAAGTTGTTTCCCATAGGGATACAGGTTAACAAATCTTATACTCCAATACGTGTACACTGGAAATGAATAATTAAATAAATGGCTGGCAGATAAAGTGAGCCAGGTTTCTCGCTGCTGGAGTGAGTTTACAGATAAGGGAGATGCCTAGAATGATTCATGTGGTAATGAATTAGAGTTGGAGACATCAATATGAACTTATATTTAGCTTAGTATAGATAAAAATGTTTACAGAGAAAACATGACAGATAAATAGACATGTGAATGTACATGAGTAATACACACAAGTATGTTTTCTTTGCTCTGTCAGCTGAGAAGGCTTAAAACAAGACCAAAAGACAACCCTCAGAATGGGAGAAAATATTTGCAAATGAAGCAACTGACAAAGGATTAATCTCAAAAATTTACAAGCAGCTCATGCAGCTCAATATCAAAAAAGCAAACAACCCAATCCAAAAATGGGCAGAAGACCTAAATAGACATTTCTCCAAAGAAGATACACAGGCTGCCAACAAACACACTGAAGAATGCTCAACATCATTAAGCATTAGAGAAATGCAAATCAAAACTACAATGAGATATCATCTCACACCAGTCTGAATGGCCATCATCAAAAAATCTAGGAACAATAAATGCTGGAGAGGGTGTGGAGAAAAGGGAACACTCTTACACTGTTGGTGGGAATGTAAATTGATACAGCCACTGTGGAGAACAGTATGGAGGTTCCTTAAAAAACTAAAAATAGAACTACCATATGACCCAGCAATCCCACTACTAGGCATATACCCACAGAAAACCATAATTCAAAAAGAGTCATGTACCAAAATGTTCATTGCAGCTCTATTTACAATAGCCAGGAGATGGAAGCAACCTAAGTGTCCATCATCGGATGAATGGATAAAGAAGATGTGGCACATATATACAATGGAATATTACTCAGCCATAAAATGAAATGAAATTGAGCTATTTGTAATGAGGTGGATGGACCTAGAGTCTGTCATACAGAGTGAAGTAAGTCAGAAAGAGAAAGACAAATACTGTATGCTAACACATATATATGGAATTTAAGGAAAAAAATGTCATGAAGAACCTAGGGGTAAGACGGGAATAAAGACACAGACCTACTAGAGAATGGACTTGAGGATATGGGGAGGGGGAAGGGTAAGCTGTGACAAAGTGAGAGAGTGGCATGGACATATATACACTACCAAACGTAAAATAGATAGCCAGTGGGAAGCAGCCGCATAGCACAGGGAGATCAGCTCGGTGCTTTGTGACCACCTAGAGGGGTGGTATAGGGAGGGTGGGAGGGAGGGAGACGCAAGAGAGAAGAGATATGGGAACATGTATATTTATAACTGATTCACTTTGTTATAAAGCAGAAACTAACATACCATTGTAAAGCAATTATACTCCAATGAAGATGTGAAAAAAAAATGATATCCCAGTTACAGTGAGCACACCTAGTACCCAGATTTTGGTTTCTAATAACATTCTCCAATAAAAGGAACCAAGATCCTTAAAGAATTGCTGATTTTAGGACTGCAGTAAGAAATATACATGATAAGGCTAGAGATCTTACATTGCCTGAAAGTAAGTACTTAAAAATCTTATAAATAAATTACACTAATGAGGGCATGTCACAGGAACACAGAAGGCTGTTGAAAGAGCTACTCCAAGGGCTATACCTAAAAAACTTTGAGCAACAAAATGAAGTTGTATTGAATTATAAACACAAAACAAAACGTTCATGAGTTCATACTTGTATAAATAAACAATTGAATGCATACATAAATGGAGGAGAAATGAAACCTGTACCATGCAAAAGAATTCCAAATAGTTATGTGGATATTCTGCCCTCAAGAAGATGGAGAATAATTGCCCAGTCCTTAAGTGTGGGCTGCACGTAAGTGCTTCCCTTCCAAATAGTGCTGTATGGAAAAAGCTGGGGGCAAGGGGAGAATAACTTCATAGTGGAGAAACCTGACAAACACTACCTCAGCAAGGTGATAAAAGTCAACATTAACAGTGATAAGCCATGGAGATAGTATAAACCTTTGGTATGATGGGATGAGAATGGCACCTTATCTCTGTGATCTTCTCCCCCAAACTCATAACCACATTTAATCATGAGAAACTATCAGACAAGTCCCAGTAGAGGGACATTCTACAAAATGCCTGACTAGTACTCCTCAAAGCTGTCAAGGTCATCAATAACAAGGAAAGTGAAGGACTGTCATAGCCAAGAAGAGTCAAAGAAGACCTGATGACTAAATGTAATGTGGTATTTCACATGGGATCCTGGGACAGAAAGAGACATTAGGAACAAACAAACGAAATCTAAGTAAAGTATGCACTCTAGCTAATAATAATATATCAATATTGGTTTATTAATTATAGCAAATGTACCATAGCAATGCAGAATGTTAATGATAGTGGAAACTGGGTGCGACATACATGGGAATATTTGTACTATTTCCTCAAATTTTCTATACATCTAAAACTGTTCAAAAATAAAGTTTCCTAAAAAATTTTTAAAGGCAGTCAAAGATATTTATACTAAATATGTGGTACCTCTCTGGACTGTGATGTAAAGAAACCAACTGTATGAAAAAAATAAAAATAAAAGGGAAATTTAAATAGTGACTGGATATTTGATATTGCAGAGTTATTTTGAATTTTATTAGTAAAAATCAAATTCCACTTTTAAGAACTTTATGCAGAAGTGGTCACAGAAGAAATAATATGATAACCCAGTTTGGAGGGAGGAAGGGGGAGATAGGAAGTTTGCATAAACCAGGACTGACCACGTGTTAATAATTGTAAAAGTAGGTGATGGATTTGGGGAGTTTATTACACTATCGTCTATAATTCTGTATATATTTTACACGTTTTAGAAGAAAAGTTTTTTTTTTTTTTTTTAAGCTTAAGAAACATATGAAAGAAAATGGAAGAATTAGGGGAACTTGAAAAGTCACTGCCATGGATTTCAGGGAGTGTTGTTCAAATATACTCTGAGCTTCCTTCTTAACTCTGATGTTATGGACGTTTATGTCCTAAATGGTTTTAGATGTGTAGAAAGAAATACACTGCTCACATTTAAGATGATTTCTGAGGGCAAAGGGAAGGTTAGTCTCTGGTAAATGTTTGATTTGATTAGTTTTGAACCATTTCATCAGAAGCATTTTTGTCTCAAACATCCATAGCACTGGTCTACCAACTGACTCATAATCCATTGAAAAAGTTCATGAAAATGGATGTAATAAAAGATTTTGTCTTATGAGCCTTAAGTTATGTTTTGAAAATCAGACATCAATTTGGTTGGGGAAGGGTGGATCTTTTAACTTTCTTCCTTATTCATCTGTGTTTAACTATATTTGTGTATATACATGTCTGTATATGGAATAAAAGCCCTTTTCTCTGAGAATTTCCTCTGTGGTAGACAATTATTTAAAAATTGCTCTATGCAATTTTTGAAAGAGAGTAGTGACAGCTGCTTAAACCCAGGGTAAATTTATAGAAAAGATATATTTATATATAAAAGCCCTTAATGTTATGACAGTGGCTTTGTCTTAATTTGGAAATAGGGTGTGACTGCCGTAGGGAATGTGCTATGACAAATTATGACTAGTTGGTATTTTTTTCTTTTTGTCTCTTTTTTTTGCAACTGAGATGCTTTGCAGAGTGTTAGGGAGGATATGACCATGGTGAGAGGAAAGGCTGAATTTTTGGCAAACTGCAAGTTGTCATTGATGTTAGCCGATTGATGTCAGATATATTCTAATAACTCACTTGAAAATAAATACTTTACTACTTACTGTTGGCAGAAGGTAAGGTTTATTCATTGAAAAATGTCCAACTACATCTAATGTATAAAAACATGACTTGTGCTATATAATTCTGCAAATATTAAGGACCTAATTAATTCTCTCTGTATGTATGTGTATAATATCTCTATCTCTATCACCTCTATCTCTATCTCTGTAGAAATTTGCTCCTTGGGTTGGAAGCAATTTTACCAAGGTCACATTGCTAATTAGTAGCAAAAAGAAACTAAAATCCCAGTCATCTTTCCCCTAAATCTCAATGTCTCTATTGAGCTTTGAATATCTTTGTTGTACCCTCTTAGCATGATCCTCTGTAGAGAACAAGCAACATATAGAAAGACGGTTTTTTCACTTCACAATGAGCATGTGTGTTCCTGTATATGCGTGTTCACATTTATGTGTGTGTGTATTTGCTTTGCAAAAATATGACAGTAGAGGAGGACGGGAAATGCTAACAAATAGACAAAACCTGGCCACTGGATAAATGTCAAGTTTACTCACACTGAATCTATAGATATCATTTCACCTTTGGCTAATAGCCCCATCAGCAATTGGTCATAAAATACACCTATTTGTGTTGAGAGTTATTGCTGTTGTATACTTTAATAAACATGAAAATGTCTTCATAAATTTGTGATCTAACACCACGATCTGTTGCCTCTAGGATGAAACACTAAATGCTGGCATTCAATTCTCTCGGCCTCCATTTTCAGTATCAGTTAATACCATTCCTCAGCATAAAGTTTGTTCAGTATCTTTCAAATATGTCTTAACCTTTTATTCCTTTGTTTATGTCAGTTCTATAAATACCTCCCTCCATACTCCCTTCTTTCATTAGTAGTTCTGATCCTAGCTACCCCTTTGGGGTACCCCTTAGAGCCACTCCTTATGTGGGTACACCTTAGGGAAGATTTTTCTGCCTTCACAAACTTCCCGTGACTAATTCTTTCTGAATCCCTCATGTATCTCATACCAATAAATAGGAGGCTTTTCAGACTGCTGGCAATATGTGGACAAGAACCAAGTATAATGTATCTTTGTATACAGAAGCCCAAAGTAGATCTAATATAAATGTTTGTGAGTCTAGTAAACAATAGACATTTTTTCCCCCAAGACACAATGTTGCATCTTAAACCCCAACTGGTTTGTTAGCTAACAGGAAAAAAAGAAGCAAAATCATCAGCCTAGAGCAGTTGTTTCTAAAAGCCAATGAATCATGGATCAGCCGAGAGGGTTGCATCAGAATCATTTTGAGAGTTTAAAATATTCAGAGCACCACCCCAGAGGGTCTGATTCTGATTTATGGTTGTGTCCCAGAATTCACAAGTATAGCCCAAGAGGGTTAGAACTGAGGAAGGCATTTGTGTTCATATAAAATGGCTATTTTCTGGCTTTAGACAGAGGATTTCTACCATAGCTACACACTGCAATCACCTGGGATGTTTTCAAATTAAGCCCATGCTGGGGCGTCACCTCTAGAGATGTGGGTGTAATTGGATTAGGCCCTGGTATTAACATCTTCAGAAGCTCCCTGGGTAGATCTAATGTGTAGCCAGTATTGGAAACCACTGAACGGACATCCTTTTTAAATTCCATTCATCAAAACCACTTGAAATGTACTACTCTGCCCTCTAATTTCATTTCCCATGCGTTTTCCTTCCTTTCTCTTATCCCACTCCACCTCCCACCCAAACCATCAGATTCTTCTTAGATGGAGTTGTTTTTTCCCCCAGTTAGTTTTTAAGAATTTGCATTTGATGAAAATGCCTAGTAGAATGAGTTATCTCTGAAGGCTGCCTGCGGGGGGGAGGGAAGTGGATTGTGAGGTTTTTACAGCACCTTCTCTGTCTTCATAATGAGCAAAGGTGCTTAATAAAAAGCATTTTAAAAAGATTTTTATTACTAAGATAACTAACTGTGCTTAAATAGTAGTAAGAACTATTTCTTTGTTCATGTCTCAAGTAGGTCAGCGTAGAAAGTAGTTTTGAGAATCAAAACAGGAAACAAATACTTATGGGTCATGTTGCCTGTTTATTGGCAACCCAAGGTGTCTTGCCCCCTCAATCTATTTATACAAATGCCTTTTTTTCCACCTGAGATCTTCATGCTTTCTTTCCTAAGAATTTATCACTTTTGCCAGAATTGAGATTTGGCTTTAGAAATGTTTCAATGCTAGGTCAAAAGCAGCAACAACTATTTGCTTTTGAATCATTTTGCCATCAATTTGAGACATAAGAGTTATGCATAATTTTACCTTTCAAGATGAAAGAGAATAAAGTATACTAGTATATCTGTTATTTTTTAAGTGATCCAGGTACCTAGGGGCATTTCTGGACCTTTGCCTCCTTACAGATATGTACGGTTGACAGGTATGATTCCACTCATCCCCAGTAAAGCACAGGTACTTGTGTTTTCAGCCTCAGATAACTGCAGTTGAAAAAAAAGAAAGGGAGGGCTTCCCTGGTGGCGCAGTGGTTGAGAGTCTGCCTGCCAATGCAGGGGACACGGGTTCGAGCCCTGGTCTGGGAAGGTCCCACATGCCGCGGAGCGACTAGGCCCGTGAGCCGCAACTACTGAGCCTGCGCGTCTGGAGCTTGTGCTCCGCAACAAGAGAGGCCGTGACAGTCAGAGGCCCGTGCACCGCGATGAAGAGTGGCCCCCGCTCGCCGCAACTAGAGAAAGCCCACGCACAGAAAAGACCCAGCACAGCCAAAAATAATAAATAAATAAATGAAATTTAAAAAAAAAAAAAAAAAAAAAAAAAAAAGAAAGGGAGACAGAATGTTCTACGTTGGCCTTCAATTAATTGGGTCTTCAAGGTTCCAAGGGCTGAGCCTCCTCGTTTTAGAAGCAGTAGAAAGTTATGCCCAGAATACAAAAGCATAAGGATGCATACAGCATCCATCCATGTGAGATTACAGTGCAGCTTGTGGTTGCTCTAGCAAATTGTGGGTCACATTTGTATTCCTGTTGCAGGGGCTTTTGGTGCAAAGGTCATGGATATGACCAATGGGATGCTGGTAAGGAAATTAGTTTCAGCATGTTGGCACCAGCTAACTGGTTGTTATTGCAGTGATATTCCTGAAGGAGAAATACATATTAGTTATTGCAGCACAAAACGTGTCCCAGAAAATGTCTCCCTTATTTTGAGGTTTATTTTTATATCTCCTTTTTATATACATTTTTAAACTTTCAGACATTTAGAATGAATTTTTGAACTTGTAAATAGCCGAAGAGTGGTGTGGTGGACAGACCCTAGGGTCACACCCAACCATCCCCGCCTTCTGGTGTACACGCCCTTGTGTGATCCCCTCCCCCTGAGTGTAGGCAGGAACTCTGGCTTTCTTCTAACCAATAGACTATGGCAAAAATGATGGGATGTTACTCGCCTTTCACATTGTTATGTGAGACTTCATTTCAGCATATTGAGCTCTAGGTTTCATGAAGTAAGTGGCTGTGTTGGAAAAGTCCAGGTGGCAAGGAACTTCAGGGGGCCTTTAGGAACTGTGAGTGGCCTCCGGAACTTGAGGGTGGCTTCCAGCTGACAATCAGCAAAAAGCTTAGACCCATCAGGCATACAACCATAATGAAATGAATTTTCCAACAGACTAAATGAGTTTGAAGTTGATTCTTCCCCAAGCAAGCCTTGAATGCAGCCCGTCTGACCTGTTGATTGTAGCCTTGTGAGACCCAAAGCAGAGGCCTGAGCTAAGCCATGTCCAGACTTCTGACCTATAGAAACTGTGAAAAAGAATAAATGTGTAGTAATAAATTACTACAAATTACTAAAACTGTAGTAATTGATTAGGCAGCAATTGAAGAGTAATATACAAAGTGTCCCCTGGGGCCTTTTAAGCTAATAAAATATCCTAGCTGGCATTTACTTACCTGAACCATGTAATGAAGAAATGACATTTTTAATCCACAACATCATTATCTTCTGAATTGAAAGTGACCATCATTAAAGTGGAGAACTTTCACTCATTTCTATCAGACACCAAGCTTTCAGTAAAAACAGTTTTTCTGTTATGTTCTTACCTGTTCTCACTGTAACACATTGGTATTATGTGATTCCTTTTTGCTATTCTCATAAATTTTAATCATAGGGAACAGAGAATAATCTTTATTTCTCCCCAATGAAAGTATTTTTTCCCATTTGGCATTTCCCAAGGGTCATTTTTGAAAAGTAACAAAGGACATTTTTTTTTTTTCTTTTTAAAGTAGCTTGGCTTCTGGGGCTTGATAATTTGCCTTGTTAGTCACTGTTCAATTGTTATACTAGTTCAAGACAGGTGACTTGATCTTTAAAAGAGGACAATGATATAATACATTTCCAACCAGTGGCTAGAGGGAAGTTTGCAGCCCACATAATGTATAATTCAGTTAGGCACGTTGGTTGGGAAAGAAGAAGGTCTGCATTATTGCATTTAGAAGTAAATTGCCCAGTTGTTAGAAAGACATTACATCATTACTTTCTCTGCCCAATCGTATTTTTCTGTTTTGCCATTCTTAAAAATGTAATTTACTCTTTCTCTATATATTTACTAGGATAGTACTAATTTTATTTTTTATAATCATCTGGTATATAATTGCAGAAAAGTTAATAAAACATTTAAAACTGTCAGATTATACTAAGAAAAAAATGTAGTTTCACAAACAATTCTAGTTGGACCAACATCTAGGTTGCTTTTTACCAAGTGCATAGAAGCACTTATATCCTTTTGTAGGACTGCTTCCCTTTTATATAAAATGACTAATATTGAAATTTAGCTATTCTTCCATCAGGTGACCATTGTTCTTCAGTCATAGCCTAAATCTGTTTTCAGAAGTAAAAATATCGTAAAAAACTGACCATGCTACATATTACTAGCATATATAGACACAGATATATACATATATGTATGAGATAATGGATCTGTGTATATCTATCAAACTATGTATCTGTGTGTGTATGTATGCATCTATCTATCTAAACTCTCAGTTATATTCTATTGATCTATACATCTCTCCTTATGCTGATATTACTGCTTTATAAATTACTATAGTTTTATATCAGTAGTAACTTTTGAAATTGGGAAGAGATTCCTCTAGCTTTGTTCTTTATAAAGTTCTGGCTATTCCTTTGTACTTCCAAATGAATTTTAGAACCAGCTAGTCAGTTTCTGCAAAAAAGGCAGTTGGAATTTTAATAATCAATTTAGGGAGTACTGCCCTTTTTGTAACATTGTCTTCTTTTTTTTTTTTTATTTCTGAGACATACATTTTAAAATAATAACTAGAATTATGACTTACAACATTATACCAGAACATATAAGATTTTTAGAAATTTCATGTAGTGTCTGAAACATTTATATTAACATATTTCCATACAAATAACCCAAAGAAAGTTTAGTACTAGTTGTTTTTTTGTTGCTTTGTTTTTTTTTTTGTACTGCAGGTTCTTATCCGTCATCAATTTTATACACATCAGTGTATACATGTCAAGCCCAATCGCCCAATTCAGCACACCACCATCCCCACCCCACCGCGGTTTTCCTCTCTTGGTGTCCATACATTTGTTCTCTACTTCTGTGTCTCAACTTCTGCCCTCAACTTCATCTACAGATGAAATGGTTCATCTGTACCATTTTTCTAGGTTCCACACACATGCGTTAATATACGATATTTGTTTTTCTCTTTTTGACTTACTTCACACTGTGTGACAGTCTCTAGATCCATCCACGTCTCAACAAATGACTCAATTTCGTTCCTTTTTATGGCTGAGTAATATTCCATTGTATATATGTACCACATCTCCTTTATCCATTTGTCTGTAGATGGACATTTAGGTGGCTTCCATGACCTGGGCTATTGTAAATAGTGCTGCAATGAACATTGGGGTGCATGTGTCTTTTTGATTTATGGTTTTCTCTGGGTATATACCCAGTAGTGGGATTGCTAGGTCATATGGTAATTCTATTTTTAGTTTTTTAAGGAAACTCCATACTGTTCTTCATAGTGGCTGTATCAATTTACATTCCCACCAACAGTGCAAGAGGGTTCCCTTTTCTCCACACCCTCTCCAGAATTTATTGTTTGTAGATTTTCTGATGATGCCCATTCTAACCGGTGTGAGGTGATACCTCATTGTAGTTTTGATTTGCATTTCTCTAATAATTAGTGATGTTGAGCAGTTTTTCATGTGCTTCTTGGCCATCTGTATGTCTTCTTTGGAGAAATGTCTATTAAGATCTTCTGACCATTTTTGGATTGGGTTGTTTGTTTCTTTAATATTGAGCTGCATGAGCTGTTTATGTATTTTGGAGATTAATCCTTTGTCTGTTGATTTGTTTGCAAATATTTTATCCCATTCTTAAGATTGTCTTTTCGTCTTGTTTATGGTTTCCTTTGCTGTGCAAAAGCTTTGAAGTTTCATTAGGTCCCATTTGTTTATTTTTGTATTTATTTCCATTACTCTAGGAAGTGGATCAGAAAAGATCTTGCTGTGATTTATGTCAGAGTGTTCTTCCTATGTTTTCCTCTAAGAGTTTTATAGTATCTTGTCTTACATTTAGGTCTCTAATCCATTTTGAGTTTATTTTTGTGTATGGTGTTAGGGAGTGTTCTAATTTCATTCATTTACATGTAGCTGTCCAGTTTTCCCAGCACCATTTATTGAAGAGACTGTCTTTTCTCCATTGTATATCTTTGCTTCCTTTGTCATAGATTAGTTGACCATAGGTGTGTGGGTTTATCTCTGGGCTTTCTATCTTGTTCCATTGATCTATGTTTCTGTTTTTGTGCCAGTACCATACTGCCTTGATTACTGTACCTTTGTAATATAGTCTGAAGTCAGGGAGTCTGATTCCTCCAGCTCCGTTTTTTCCCCTCAAGACTGCTTTGGCTATTCGGGATCTTGTGTCTCCATACAAATTTTAAGATGATTTGTTCTAGTTCTGTAAAAAATGCTATTGGTAATTTGATAGGGATTGCATTGAATCTGTAGATTGCTTTGGGTACTATAGTCATTTTCACAGTATTGAGTCTTCCAATCCAAGAACATGGTATAGCTCTCCATCTGTTGGTATCATCTTTAATTTCTTTTATCAGTGTCGTATAGTTTTCTGCATACAGGTCTTTTGTCTCACTAGGTAGGTTTATTCCTAGGTATTTTATTCTTTTTGTTGCAGTGGTAAATGGGAGTGTTTCCATAATATCGGTTTCAGATTTTTCATCATTAGTGTATAGGAATGCAAGAGATTTCTGTGCATTAATTTTGTATCCTGCAACATTACCAAATTCATTGATTAGCTCTAGTAGTTTTCTGGTAGCATCTTTAGGATTCTCTATGTATAGTATCATGTCATCTGCAAACAGTGACAGTTTTACTTCTTCTTTTCCAATGTGTATTCCTTTTATTTCTTTTTCTTCTATGATTGCTGTGGCTAGGACTTGCAAAACTATGTTGAATAATAGTGGTGAGAGTGGACATCCTTGTCTTGTTCCTGATCTTAGAGGAAATGCTTTCAGTTTTTCACCATTGAGAATGATGTTTGCTGTGGGTTTGTCATATATGGCCTTTATTGTGTTGAGGTAGGTTCCCTCTGTGCCCACTTTCTGCAGGGTTTTTATCATAAATTGGTGTTGAATTTTGTCAGAAGCTTTTTATGCATCTATTGAGAGTATCATATGGTTTTTATTATTCAATTTGTTAATATGGTGTATCACATTGATTTGCATATATTGAAGAATCCTTGCATCGTGGGATAAATCCCACTTGATCGTGGTGTGTGATCCTTTAATGTTGTTGGATTCTGTTTGCTAGTATTTTGTTGAGGATTTTTGCATCTATATTCATCAGTGATATTGGTCTGTAATTTTCTTTTTTTGTGGTATCTTCGTCTGGTTTTGGTATCAGGGTGATGGTGGCCTCATAGAATGAGTTTTGGAGGGTTCCATCTGCAATTTTTTGGAAGAGTTTGAGAAAGATGGGTGTTAGCTCTTCTCTAAATGTTTGATAGGATTAACCTGTGAAGCCATCTGGTCCTGGACTTTTGTTTGTTGGGAGATTTTTAATCACGGTTTCAATTTCATTACTTGTGATTCGGCTGTTCATATTTTCTGTTTCTTCCTGGTTCATTCTTGGAAGGTTATAACTTTCTAAGAATTTGTCCATTTCTTCCAGATTGTCCATTTTATTGGCATAGAGTTGCTTGTAGTAATCTCTCATGATCCTTTGTATTTCTGCCGTGTCTGTTGTAACTTTTCCTTTTTCATTTCTAATTTTTTTGATTTGAGTCCTCTCCCTCTTGATGAGTCTGGCTAATGGTTTATCAATTTTGTTTATCTTCTCAAAGAACCAGCTTTTAGTTTTATTGATCTTTGCTATCATCTTCTTTGTTTCTATTTCATTTATTTCAGCTCTGATCTTTATGATTTCTTTCCTTCTGCTAACTTTGGATATTGTTTGTTCTTCTTTCTCTAGTTCCTTTAAGTGTAAGGTTAGGTTGTTTACTTGAGATTTTTCTTGTTTCTTGAGGTAGGCTTTTATAGCTATAAATGTCCCTCTTAGAACTGCTTTTGCTGCATCCCATAGGTTTTGGATCGTCGTGTTTTCATTGTCGTTTGTCTGTAGGTATTTTTGATTTCGTCTTTGATTTCTTCAGTGATCTCTTGGTTATTTAGTAACGTATTGTTTAGCCTCCATGTGTTTGTGTTTTTTACAGTTTTTTTCCCTGTAATGCATTTCTAATCACATAGTGTTGTGGTCAGAAAAGATGCTTGAAATGATTTCAATTTTCTTAACATTACTGTGGCTTGATTTGTGACCCAAGATGTGATCTATTCTGGAGAATGTTCTGTGTGCACTTGAGAAGAAAGTGTAATCTGCTGTTTCTGGATGGAATGTCCTATGAATATCAATTAAAGCTATCTGGTCTATTGTGTTATTTAAAGCTTCTGTTTCCTTATTTACTTTCATTTTGGATGATCTGTCCATTGGTGTAAGTGAGGTGTTAAAGTCCCCCACTATTATTGTGTTACTGTTCATTTCCTCTTATATAGCTGTTAGAAGTTGCCTTATGTATTGATGTGTTCCTATGTGTGTGCCTATATAATTGTTATATCTTCTTCTTGGATTGATCCCTTGATCATGATGTAATGTCCTTCCTTGTCTCTTGTAACATTCTTTATTTTAAAGTCTATTTTATCTGATGAGTATAGCTACTCCAGCTTTCTCTTGATTTCCATTGGCATGGAATATCTTTTTCCATCCCCTCAATTTCAGTGTGTATATGTACCTAAGTCTGAAGTGGATCTCTTGTAGACAGTATATATATGGGTCTTGTGTTTGTATCCATTCAGCAAGCCTGTGTCTTTTGGTTGGAATATTTAGTCCATTCACATTTTAGGTAATTATAGATATGTGTGTATCTCTGACCATTTTCTTAATTGTTTTGGGTTTGTTTTTGTAGGTCCTTTTCTTCTCTTGTGTTTCCCACTTAGAGCAGTTCCTTTAGCATTTGTGGTAGAGCTGGTTTGGTGGTGCTGAATTCTCTTAGCTTTTGCTTGTCTGTAAAGCTTTTGATTTCTCCATCGAATCTGAATGAGATCCTTGCCCGGTAGAGTAATCTTGGTTGTAGGTTCTTCCCTTTCATCACTTTAAGTATATCATGCCACTCCCTTCTGTCTTGTATAGTTTCTGCTGAGAAATCAGCTGTTAACCTTATGGGAGTTCCCTTGTATGCTATTTGTCATTTTTCCCTTTCTGCTTTCAATAATTTTTCTTTGTCTTTCATTTTTGAAAATTGGTTACTGTGTGTCTCAGCATGTTTCTCCTTGGGTTTATCCTGTATGGGACTTGCTGCCCTTCCTGGACTTGGGTGGCTCTTTCCTTTCCCATGTTAAGGAAGTTTTTGACTATAATCTCTTCAAGTATTTTCTCAGGTCCTTTGTCTCTGTCTTCTCCTTCTGGGATCCCCTATATTGTGAATGTTGTTGCATTTAATGTTGTCCCAGAGGTCTCTTAGGCTGTCTTCATTTCTTTTCATTCTTTTTTTCTTTCTTCTGTTCCACAGCAGTGAATTCCACTGTCCTGTCTTCCAGGTCACTTATCCGTTCTTCTGCCTCAGTTATTCTGCTAATGATTCCTTCTAGTGTAGTTTTCATTTCAATTATTGCATTGTTCATCTCTGTTTGTTTGTTCTTTAATTCTTCTAGGTCTTTGTTAAACATTTCTTGCATGTTCTCCATCTTTGCCTCCATTCTTTTTCTCAGGTCCTGGATCATCTTCACTATCATTATTCTGAATTCTTTTTCTGGATTTTGCCTGTCTCCACTTCATTTAGTTTTTCTGGAGTTTTATCTTTTTCCTTCAACTGGTATATAGCCCTCTGCCTTTTTATCTTGTCTATCTTTCTCTGAATGTGGTTTTTGTTCCACAGGCTGCATGATTGTAGTTCTTCTTCTGCTGTCTGCTCTCTGGTGGATGAGGCTATCTAAGCTGTAACATTGTCTTGTGATTCATGCAGACAGGATGTCTCTGTTTATCAAGGCCTTCATTATTTTCTTTCAACAATGTTTTGTGGTTTTCAGTGTGCAAGTCTTACACTTCTCTTGCAAGAATTTATTCCTAAGTATTTTATTATTGCTGATACTATTTCAGTTGAGGTTGTTTTGTTAATTTTATTGGCAGATTGTTCACTGGTGCTTAGAAATGCAACTGAATTTTGTGTATGCATCTTTTATCCTTCAACTTGCTAAACTCATTTAATACGTTTTTTTAATGGATATCTTAGGATTTTCTATGTCCAAGTTCACATCATTTGCAAATAGAGATAATTTACATTTTACGTTTTTTTTTGCAGTACGCGGGCCTCTCACTGCTGTGGCCTCTCCCATTCCGGAGCACAGGCTCCAGACACACAGGCTCAGCGGTCATGGCTCACGGGCCCAGCCGCTCCGCGGCATGTGGAATCTTCCTTGACCAGGGCACGAACCCGTGTCCCCTGCATCGGCAGGCAGACTCTCAACCACTGCACCACCAGGGAAGCCCTCCATTTTACTTTTAAAATGGATACGTTTCTTTTTTTTTTTCTTGCCTAATTTCCTGGCCTGCAGTACAGTGCTGAGCACAAGTTATGAACATGGATGTCCATGGCTTGTTCTTGATCTTAGAGGGAAAGATTTCAGTCTGTCATTCTTTAGTATGAAGTTCCTGTGCATTTTCATAGATAACTTTATCATTTTGAGGAAGTTCTTTTCTATTCCTAGTTTGTTGAGTGATTTTCTGATGAAAGTATGTTGGACTTTGTAAAGTGATTTTTCTGTATCTACTGAGATTAGATTTTGTTCTTTATTCTGTTAAATGTGTAGTTTTTCCTATTCTATTAATATAGTGTATTATACTGATATTCATATGTTGAATCAACCTGGGATTCCTAAAGTAAGTTCCACATGGTCATGGTGTATGATAGTTTTCATACGTTTCTGGATTTAGCATCTTATTTTGTTGAGGATTTTGTGGAAGTATTCATGAGAAATATTGGTCTTTAGTTTTACAGTTTTGTTTTCCTTTTAATGTTTTGCCTAGTGTTGTTATCAGGGTAATACTGGCACCATAGCATGAGCTGGGAAGTATTTTCTCCCTGTCTAATTTTTGGCAGTGTTTGCGAGGGATTGGTGTTAATTCATTTTTAAATGCATGATAGAATTCACCAATTTGGCTACCTGGTACTAGACTTCCTGTGAGAATAAATGTATCTTATACACATATATTTTTATATATATATATATTTTTAATTATAAACTATATTATATGTCTCACTAGAAGTTTGATTTTTAAAAATCAGTTTTAATAGTTTTGTGTATTTCTAGAAATTTTGTTTTATCTAAGTTATTTATTGATATGTAATTGTTCATAGTAATTACATAAAATCCTTTTTTATTTCTTACTGTCCCCTTTTTATGCCTGATTTTAGTAAGTTAAGTCTTTCTCTTTGCCTGGATAATATAGCCAGAAGTTTTTCAATTTTGTTAATATTTTTTAAAAAGTCTTTGATTTGTTGATTTTTCTCTAGAATTTATTTCCTCTATAATATCAATTCCTACCTCTGCTTGCTTTGGCGTTAGTCTGCTCTTTTGCTAGTTCCCTTAGGTGGAGAACTAGGTATGATTTCAGTTTTTTCTTTTTTTCTCATGTGGTATTTATAATTTTTCCTTGAAGACTGCTTTTGTTGCATCCAATAAGTTTGAGTATTTTGTGTTTTTGTTTTCATTCATCTCAAAGTATTTTTTAATTTCATGGTGATTTCTTTTTTAGCCATTAGTTATGAGTATATTGTTTAATTTCCATATTTTTGCAACTATCCCACATTTCCTTTTGTTATTCATTTTATTTCATTCCATTGTCAGAGAACATACTTTGTATAATTTCAGATCTTTTAAATATATTGAGACTTGCTTTATGGACAAATATCTACTCTATCCTGTAAAATGCTATATATACACTTGGGAACAATTTGTATTCTGCTTTTGTGTGGCCTATTCTATAGATATCCGTTAGGTCTAGTTGGTTTATATTCTTAAAGTCCTCTCTTTCCTTGCCAATCTTCTGCCTTACTGTTCAATATATTATTGAATTGTAGTACTCAAGTCTTCAACTATTGTTATTGAATCACTCAATTCTCACTTCAGTTCTGTATTTCTACCTGTTTTTGCTTCATGTATTTTGGGACTCTATTGTTAGAGGCTTATATGTTTATATTTGTTATATCTTCTTAACAGATTGCTAGATTTATCATTATAAAATGCTGTTCTTTGTCTCTGGTAAACAGTATTTTCTTAAACTCTATTTGTCTAATATTAGAATGCCCACTCTGGGTTTTCTTTTGTTACTGTTTCATGGTATATGTAGTTTTCATGCTCTAACTTTCAAGCTATTTGTGTGTGTCTTTGAATCAGTATATAGTTAAATCATCAAAATTGTTTCTATTTATCTTTTAATTTTAATTATGATATTTAATTCATTTAAGTGTAATAAATACCTATAAGGTAAGAGTTACATATGCCATTGGTTGTTTTCTATTTGTCATAAATATTTTATTAGCCTTTTTCTCCATTAATGCCTTATTTTCTATTAAAGAAATATGTTCTAGTGTACCATTTTAATTCCTTTTTCATTTCTTTTACTATATTTTAAAAATTAATTTTTAGTGGTTGTTCTAGGATTTATAATCAACATCATAATTTTAACAATCTACTTTGGATTAATACCAACATAATTACAATAATATGTCAAAACTTTATTCCTTTATAGCCTTATTCCCTCTTCCCTCCTTTCTGCTGTTATTGCCTTACAAATTGCATATTTATACATTGCATGTGCATCAGTCCAGATTCATAATTAGTACTTTATGCAGCTGTCTTTAATAGGAGAACAAATTGTTACAATCAAAAATATATTTATTATTGGTCTTTTATATTTACCCATATAATTATTTTTAATGGTGCTCTTTAATTCTTTATGTGAGCTTATTTTAATGTCTCGTATTTCAGCCTTAAGAGGTCCCTTAGACATTTTGTTGTGGCAGATCTATTATGGACAAGTCTTCTTAGATTTGTTTATTTGAGAATATCTTTTTTTTTTTTTTTTTTGCGGTACGCGGGCCTCTCACTGTTGTGACCTCTCCCGTTGCGGAGCACAGGCTCCGGACGCGCAGGCTCAGCGGCCATGGCTCACGGGCCCAGCTGCCCCGCGGCATGTGGGATCTTCCCGGACCGGGGCACGAACCCGTGTCCCCTGCAACGGCACATGGACTCTCAACCACTGCGCCACCAGGGAAGCCCGAGAATATCTTAATTTGACTTTCATATTTAAAGGATAGTTATGCTTGATACAGAATTCTTGGTTAACAATCTTCCTTTCAATTTTTATTTTTTAGCAGTTTGACTATGTCAACTCACTGGTCTCCATGACTTCCAATACTAAATCAGTTGTTAATCTTACTGACAAGCCCTTATAAACGAGAAGATGCCTGTCTTTTGCTGCCTTCAAGATTATTTCTTTCTCTTTGACAGTTTGATTATGATGTGTCTAGGTGTGGATATCTTTGAGTTACCCTACTTGGAATTTGTTGAACTTTTGGGCTTGTAGATTAATGTTATTCATCTGATATTTTAACTCCATAATTTACATTTGGTTCTTTTGAAAATAATTTGTGACTATTTTCACATTCTCTATTTGGTTAGATGTTATTTTCATATTTCCCTTTAGTTCTTTAGACATGGTTTCATTTAGGGCTTTCAACATGTTTGATATACCTGATTTAAAGTTTTTGTTTAGTGAATCCAGTGTCTGGGCTTCTGCAAGTTCAGTTTCTATTGATTGCTTTATTTTTTTCTCTATGGATCATACATTTTTATTTCTGTACATGATGTACAGTTTTTGAAAAATGGACATTTTAAATAATGTGACAACTGTAGAAATAAGATTCTTCCCGTTTTCCAGTGTTTGTTGTTGTTTGTTGTTATCGTTTGTTTAGTGAGTTTTCTGAATTAATTATGTAAATTCTGGACTCTTTCCCATGTGGCCACTAATTCTATGCTCAGTTAGCTTAGCAGTCAGTTAAGAATTGGACAGACATTTCTTTTGATCTGTGGAATCTGTAAGTCTCCCAGTCTTTGTTGAAGGCTTCATGCGGGTGTTTGGTATTTTCACCACTCAGCCAGGCAGTCTACAACTCCATGTTAGCCTTCAATTTCTGCTTGCACATAGACTCAAGGTTAGCCAGAAGTTAAGAGGTTAGGGCCTTTGCAGGTCTTTCCTGAGCATATGCACTGCCCTATGCATGAACTTCTAGTTTCCTAGAAATGTTTTTGAACTTTTCAAATCCACTTATGAATATCTCATTCCCCAGTTTTCTTATTAAGCTTTTTGGTTAGCCTATTATTTGACCTGTTATACAACACTTCAGGCAGCTACAGTGTTTGGCAGTCATCTCTGGTTTTCAGTAAATGCCTTGGGGAAGAGACTTTTTGATTGTGTGTGCTGAGTCAAGTCAAATCACATCAGCCTTGTTAACGGGGACTTTTAGGGAGCTAACAGACAGGTCAAATAGTGAGAATTCCCTGGAGGTTGGGCTTTGAGGGAGCTCTAACCCAGTTCTGCCTCTTCTAGGTGTTTTTTTGTTTTTTGTTTTAACTGACTGTGGACTATCAGTTTTCAAGGATACTGCAGATCCAAGGAGGGGGGAACCTGGGAATAGTGCGCAAGTTAAGTTGTCACAAATCTTGGAGTCCTTACTGATAATCAGCTGTTTTTCCTGAATAAACATTCCCCAGATTGCTGCAAACCTTTGGTTAATTTCCACAGTCCTAAGAGTTTTGATTCTGACTATTTTTGCCAACGTTCTTTTATGGAGGAGATAATTTGGTTTGAATTTTGTCCTTACTCTACCAGTTTTGCTGACATTTGCACCATTAAATGGAGCTTTTCATTTAAGCTTTCACAAGCTGATTATGATTTTTCCACAAACTGTATTAAATAATGATAGTTTAGTCTAGAGATGATAATTTTGAGATAGAGAGTGAGAGAAGTTTGTGTGGGTATATTACCTTCCCGTAAACTCTTGAATGACATTTGTGAATTCTTTATTTTTAGTTTGTGACAATGTCAAAACATCTCTTAGGCTGTCTGTATCTCAGTATTTGGTTAAATGATCTTAGAAAGAGAGAAACCAACCTAGCCAAGAGGTCTGAACTGAAAATAGAACTTCAATTGCTCTCCTTTTATTTACACACTGAGGGAGATAAAGTGCTAACTACAAATGGCATCTTATTTCAGAGAGCCTCATTAGTGTTCTTTTCTGCCTCTACTCCTGAAGCAGGTAACTTCCACTTTACTCCCATAATCCCTCTCCATTGTTTATTTATTAACAATTTACTTAACCTAGCTAACCAACCAAACAACATTACCTTTCTTATGCAAGAGCTTTTTAAAAAAGTTGTTGTTACAGGTTAACCTATTTTTGGAAATTTAAAATATACAAGTCATAAATAATAAACGGATAGATAGAAAGAAAAAAATAGATATATAAAGGGAAAAAATTAAACTAACTTAGATTTTACCATGAAGAAATAATCACTTCTAAAACTTTGTTATATATTTCCAGATTTCCTCATGTAAATATACATGCAGATATGTTAAATATATTAATATGTATAAAGAAATATTTGTCAAAATACATTATACTGTACCTTATTATTACTGCTTAAAATTTAAAGTATATTCTATATGGGATGTATGTTTCCATTTTTAATGGTTCTCTCTTACTCATTTAGACTGCCAACTATAATTTAAAGAATAAATATTTGGATTTATCCAAGCTATTTGATATTAGACTGCTTAAATTAAACCCTACCATTAACATCATGACAATAAATGAGCTAAATATATATTTTCTTATTTGATCATTTATTTTTAGTGACAAATTCACAGAGCTGGAATTAATGGATCCAAGTGCCTTTTATTAGACTTTTGATACATATAACTAAATTTCTAGGATATAACTTAACAATTTGCATTTCAAGCAGTAGGTTACTGGGTCTTAGCATTACCTTTGATCTTTGCCAGTCTTTTTATTCTCATTTAAAGAGCTTCTCTTTAAAAACCAGAGCACATGAACTTGTTTTTACTTTTTTTAATGTTTGTTTCTCCCCATTATTTTTGTGTTTGTTAGTGGGTGTTTTTTTCTATTGATTTGCAAGAACTTTTTATATATTTCGGATATTTAACCTTTTTGCTTTATATGTTGTAGTTTGTTTGGCTATTAAAATTGTGTATTAGTTTGGGGTTCTCCAGAGAAATAGAACCAATAGAATATGTGTAGATACATAGTAAGATATTTATTTTAAGGAATTGGCTCATGTGACTATGGAGGCTTATGTGACTATGGAAAATCTGCAGGGTGGGCTGGCAAGCTGGACACCCAGGAATATCTGATGTTGAAGTTCAAGTCTGAAGGCCATCTGCTGGCAGAATTCTCTGTATCTCAAGGGATGTCAGTCTTTTGTTCTGTTCAAACTTTCAACTATTGGGATGAGACTCACCCACCATGATGAAGGGCAATCTGCTTTACTCAAAGTCCACTGATTTAAATGGTAATCTCATCCAAAAAACACCATCCCAGAAACATCCAGCGTGTCTGAGCACTCATCTGGACACTATGGCCCAAGCAAGTTGACAAGTAAAATTAGCTTTCATTGATGTCTGTATTGTTCCTGACTTTTCTGTCATGCATAGTAAGATCCCTTCTCTGAACCAAGATTTTTTAAGTACTGCTCTCATGATTAACATTTATATTTTTAATCTGTGTGTAATTTACTAAGGTGGATAATGTTAGGCTTAGATATAATTTTATATTTTTAAATGGTTAGGCAATTTCTCTAGTAAACAGAATAAATGCCACCCAGTGATGTTCATATACTAATCTCCTGAACTAGTGAATATGGTATCTTACATGGCAGAAAGAATGTTTCACATACGATGTTGTTAAGGATCTTGAAATGGGGATTATAAAGATGGGTCCAAGGTAATCACAAAAGACCAGATAAAAGGGAGGCAAAAGGGTCAAAGTCAGAGATGGTGATACGATGACAGAAACACAGGTTGGAGAAATACACTTAAAAGATGGAAGTATGGGCCATGAGCTAAGTAATGCAGAAACAATCTAGAAACTGTAAAAGGATAACAAACGGATTCCTAGAGCCTTCAGGAGGCACATTACCCTGCAGACAGCTTGATTTTAGCCTACTGAGACTGATTGTGGGCTTCTAACCTCCAGAACTGTAAGAAAATAAATTTGTGTTCTTTTAAGCCATGAAATGTATGGTTATTTGTTTAAAACGCAGTAGGAAACTAATATACACTATTTATTGAATAATTCATCATTTTACTTATTTGATATTTGGCATTTATCATGACTCTTCCAGGGGTAATATTTAGCAAGTGGCAAACTAGTATATTTTAATCATAAATCATGATCTCTTGTAGCTTTCCATCTTAGAGGCCTAACTATCAGGTCTTTTACCCCAAATAAGGAGAAAGTAGGTATTTGCCTTCTTTAGCAAAACAATCGGTGTCCTTGGTAAGACAACCAGACAGACATTTCCAAATTACTTTTGTCAGTAAAGAACAAAGCCCAGACTCAGTTTTCACATTTCTCTTATCTTAGAAAAGACTTATCCCTTTACCTAGGATAGCTAGGCAAAATCTTCTTACTAAAGACTAGATAATATGCCACAAGGGCATTAAAGAAAAGTTAATCCTTTTTATCCCAGAAGGGATTAAAATGAGGGAGGGGAGAAGAAAGCATTAGGAAGAGAGATGCTCCCACATGAATCCTGTCTGCCTCTTTAGGTATGAGTGGAGGGAAACACAGGTGCTTTCTTCCACACTCAGGGAGAAACTATTCTGCATAGCTTCTCCACCTAATAATGTGAGACCCAAGCAGAGCTAAGGTGGGGAGGGGTATTGCATAGTGAGAAGACTGGATTTAATAGTTGGCACTCATGAGCCTCCCTAGGCCTCCATATATTTGAATACAGATTTGAGAGCCAGTAGATCTGCTTTGATGCTCATCACACTCATCACAGTAGTGGTGACAGCCTGGGCTAGAGGGTAGGAAGAGAATATGGCAGGCTCCAGACATTGTTGATTCAGCAGAGGGAAGGTTTCTGAGCAGGTAGGGTCTACTAGGTTAGGGAAGGCCCATTAAATATGCCCAGGAACTGAGAAAGAAGAAACCACATGTTCATCAGCTATTACGTGGTCTGAGCTGTCATATTTCTCATAGGGATCATTACAGTAGACTCCTGACTGGTTTTCCCTGTTTCCACTTTTATCCCCTTATTGTCTCTTCTCCATATATCAGGCAATGTTTATTAACTATGTGCTCAAAACCTTCCAAAACCAGTGAGATGTTTTTCTATCTCATAAAGAGTAAAAGCCAAAGTCCGTTATGACCTAACCCCCACCACCTTTCCTACCTTATCCACTATAGCTTGCCCTCTCAATCATTCCTCTCCTCCTCTGGCCTCCTTTGTTCTTTCTCTAGCATGCTAAGTACAGTCCCGCCTCAGGGCCTTTGCACTTGCCTTTCCCTTTCCTAGAATGCTCTTCTTCCAGGCATACCCATGACTCATGCCTCATTTCCTTCCAGTCTCGACCCAAATATCACCTTATTAGAGACTTTTCTCCCCATGACTTTATATAAAATAGCAACCATGTGATGCCTTACTCTCCATGTCCATTTCCCTCCTTCACTTTGCTTCCCATGTACCATGATCTGACATGATTTATTTGTTCCATATTTTTTTATCTTTTCCCACTAGAATATGGGAAGAACAATGCCTGGGCCATGGTGGAGACTCAATACATATTTGTTGACTTTAATGAATGAATCAGCCAGAGCCAACAGATCTGTAGTAGAGTGGTGAGGATATGTCTGTTTTTTAAGATTGAAGAATAAAGTGCAGCCGTTTGGGATACCTCTGTTTTTGAATTAAATTTCTTCCTGTTAAAGTGAGAGCCACATCTACATATTTCCAAATCGTGGCCTTGGACTCAATATTTAGACAGTAGTCTTCTATTAATGACAAAGGGAAGAAGAAATTATACATTCTACTTTAGTTTCAGAGAGGTCAAAGAGAACTTTGTTGCTTTTACAGAGCGGGAATGTTCATGCCATCTCATTGTTATTATAATAAAAATCTTCCATAAGTTTCATTGTCTCAAGAGTACTGCATGGATGATGCCTTCCTCTCACATTATACTTTCTTCTGTCTCTGGTATAATTAAACATTGCGTGAAAATGAATAAGAATGGTAAAGTACATTTTTTCCAAGAATATCACTTAGGTTTGTGAATATTTAAATGTCATGGTATGACGTATTTGATTCCATCCCAATACCCCCCAAGATATGTTGACAAGTAACACAGAGTGAGTAGCTATTCTTCAGTATATTGGAAAATTCATAATTATCCTTTTTTTTCCAAAGTATGATGCTCTGAGGGATGAGGCTACCTGAAATGAATTATTCCTCCTGGGTCTTCAGAATCCCAGTTCATTGACTGGACCCAGATGATCTGCAAACAAGTAATTTCTGAAAATTATTTCTGAGCTGTATTTGAATCTAATGGTGATATAAAGAACAATCTTTAGGAGAAATGCCATGTATGACAGTAAGGCAGAGCTAGTTAATCTGTTTCTATCTTTTTTGCCCATGAATATCTCTCTAAACAGCGTAGTTTCTCAAGACCAGATCAAATTTGAGGATGGGCAATGTGTAAAAGGAGGCTTAGCATGGGATTTTTTTTATCTGGTCTAGCTCAAGCTGGAAAGACCTGTGCTGGGTTGGAGAGAGTCTTGGTCCAAGAGGGGAACCAAGTGTTCCATTCCAGTTAGATCACGAACTGTGTGACTTTTCAAATACCCGTGGGCTTCAAGTTTTTTATGAGCAAAACAGTGGGGTTGGATAAATGACACTGAGGGCCCATTTGGGATGCTAGCTCATCACTAGCCTGATTAAATTATGAAAGAGTTGACCCTCTGATTAACTCGTATTTCAAAAGAATAGTGCTGTTTGGATTAACTTTCATTTGAGGAGGAAGTTTTGAGGGAAGGAGCTCCACCTGTCGGGGGTTACTAGCTTATCCTTAGTAATAGTAGAGAAGGTGGCAATTTGTCAGAGTGGACGTGGTAGAAAAATCCCTGGTTCTACCGCATATGACCTCTGATGTCCCCCTAAAATCCTCTCCTTTCTGGATGACTTCTCCAGATTAAGGAGAAAGTAAAATTTCTGCATGAATCCAACTAGATTCTAGCCTTCAAAATAAACTCTCCAACTAAAAAATCCACCCCAAACAGCATTTTTAAATTATTGCCAATATTTTCTTTTTCTTATTAGAAAAGGAAATATGTGAACAAAGAGAAAGATATAATTTTTTTCTTTATAGTTTCATCAAGTGCCTAGTTTTGAGGTGAAATTCAGTGTTTGAGTATTGAATAATTCAGGTTTTTTTAACAGTGAATAATGTACCTTGTAAAATCAGGTTCTTGCTGCTCTTGTTCTGTTAACAACAGATTCCTGAAGTTCCATGAATTAAATTCAACTATATTTCTGGGAATATAATGATAAAAGGAAAGAATAATGACCATTGACTGATGAATTTATTGAAGGTGGTTTGTTTCACTTAGTTATTACATTGTCAGCATCTACTCTATTAAAAGCACTGGATTTCAATTTGTAAAATATTAGATGTATCTTTAAAACCAATGAGCATTGGAGACTATCAATGTCTTAGATAAGCCCCTGAGTACTAACTTCTGTACCATGTTTTGCCCTCAATTTATTTCTCCTCTGAAATATTTAAACAACTAACTCCAGATGATTCAGATCATGACTTTCCTGAGCGTTGAAAGTGTTGGCCCTAGCACATAAGGTACCCCTGCAACCAAAGAGAGCCAGGAATGTTCTGCAGTGTTCCATATCTAATTCCGGGAAAGAGTCTTTTCAGTTTTCCAGAGTGTCATATGGGCTAAGAGAATTCGATGAGGATTATTTTATGCTTACACAATATTGCTTCAGAACAAGGACAGAAGATATATCTGTGTATAAAAGTGACTTTTCCAAAGGCACCCTTAATTCTAATACCCAATTTAAAATGGCCTGTGAGAAGCCCTTTGAAACTAGAAAAATAATAAATCAAAGACCCTCAAGTATAGAAAGTTTATCTAGCTGCTCTGCAGAAATTTTGCCAACTCACGTCATGATACTCAAGAAGTAGTATTTCAAAGGCGAGCTCTGCAAATATAGGGAGGATATAAGTCAAGGAAGTCAGGTACAGACTAGGATCTAGCTGGCTAAAATATGAGTGAGGGTTATGCATTTTCAACTTTATATAAAAAAGTTTTTTTGAGGAGGTATTGACTGAGGAAAGGAGTTCTGTATCCTGGCAACTTAGGGATGGCAGAATAAATTAAGAGAGAGAGCAGGTCATTGGTAGTAACAAATGAATTTTCTGTGTCTGCAATACCATCCACACCTGGACTCATCAGGTTCAATGTGAATAGCATTTAGTTAGACTTGAAGTTCTTCTGTGGCAGGTGCCAGACAGAATAACATACCATCTTAATGTTAAGGAAAAAAGAGAATTATGTTTTGGTGGGTTGTGAGGAAGAGGTAAGGACTCTACTCATCAGAGGCAGAAACTTTGATTAGTTAGGATGGGAACTTACAGAAACAGAAAGGCCAAGTAACTTTATGTATTAGTTTGCTGGGGCTGCCATTTTTACCGAACCAAACGTGGGTTCACTTGCCAGCGCACAGTAAAGCAAATATACTGACACCAGGATGTGATGAAAGAAAGTGCAGGGTTTATTATAAGGTGCCAGAGAAGGAATCAGGGATAGCTAGTGTTCAAAAAGCCCTAACTATCATGGGTTTCAGGAAGACATTTTTATTTAGTTTTTGTTTGTTTTGTTTTAACATCTTTATTAGAGTATAATTACCTTACAACGGTATGTCAGTTTCTGCTTTATAACAAAGTAAATCAGTTATACATATACATATGTTCCCATATCTCTTCCCTCTTGCATCTCCCTCCCTCCCACCCTCCCTATCCCACCCCTCTAGGTGGTCACAAAGCACTGAGCTGATCTCCCTGTGCTATGCGGCTGCTTCCCACTAGCTCTCTATTTTGGTAGTGTATATATGTCCTTGCCACTCTCTCACTTTGTCCCAGCTTACCCTTCCCCCTCCCCGTATCCTCAAGTCCATTCTTTAGTAGGTCTGCATCTTTATTCCTGTCTTGTCCCTAGGTTCTTCTCACCATTTTCTTTAGATACCATATCTATGTGTTAGCATATGGTATTTGTTTTTCTCTTTCTGACTTACTTCACTCTGTATGACAGTCTCTAGGTCCATCCACCTCACTACAAATAACTTAATTTCATTCCTTTTTATGGCTGAGTAATATTCCATTGTATATATGTGCCACATCTTCTTTATCCATTCATCTGTTGATGGACACTTAGGTTGCTTCCATGTCCTGGCTATTGTAAATAGAGCTGCAGTGAACATTTTGGTACATGACTCTTTTTGAATTATGGTTTTCTCAGGGTAAATGCCCAGTAGTGGGATTGCTGGGTCTCAGGAAGGCATTTTTTTCTTGCAGTATGTGGGCCTCTCACTCTTGTGGCCTCTCCCATTGCGGAGCACAGGCTCCGGACGCACAGGCTCAGCGGCCATGGCTTATGGGCCCAGCCGCTCTGCGGCATGTGGGATCTTCCCGGACCGGGGCACGAACCCGTGTCCCCTGCATCGGCAGGCGGACTCTCAACCACTGTGCCACCAGGGAAGCCCAGGAAGGCATTTTTAAAGGCAAGGTGAGGGAGGGGAAGTGCATGGTCTGTGATCAGCTTGTGTATAGTTCTGATTGGTTGATGGTGAGGTAACAGGGCAGTGTCACGGGGGTTAACATTATCAGTCCTCAGGCTCTAGTAGGCCTATGTGCTCAAGGTCATCAAGTAGTTAACCAAAGCCTTCCATTTGGTTGGGGTTTTAGCATCTGTAAAACAGCTCAGGAAATGTGCTGATCCTGTTACCTAGGTTTTTCAGAGACTCGCTAAAGCAGAGGATATGGGGAGAAGTCTGTCTCCAGAATGCCCCATACGGAATACCACTGACTTGGTGATTTAAACAAGAGACATTTATTTTCTTACAGTTCTGGAGATCACAAATCCGAGATCAAGGTGTTGGCAGGTTGGTTTCTTCTGAGGTCTCTATCCTCGGCTTGCAGATGGCCACCTTCTTGCTGTATCTTCACATGACCTTTCCTCTGTCAGGTGCCTCCCTGGTGTCTCTACCTCTTCTTATGAGAACATTCATATTGGATCAGGCCCCATCATAATGGCCTCATTTTAATTTAACTTAATCAGGTCTTTAAAGACCCTACTTCCAAATACAGTCACATTCTGAGGTACTGGGGGTTAGGGCCTCAACAGATTAATTTTGTGTAAGTGGCACATTTGAGCCCATAACACTGCACAAGAGGTGAAAAATGATGATTTGTTACAAACACTCAAAAGGAGATAACTACCTAAACTTGACATTCAATTAAGAATGCTGAAAAGACTTTTTCAGAATGCCTGCAATAGGCTACTTATACCAGGGAACTGCTAGGGTATGAATCCATGGTAGGTACCAGCCCTGTTTAGTTTGTGGTCTTCAACAAACTGTGGTCCCTGGATAGTTGCCATTCTCTGGGACAGTCTCGTCCCACAACCAGTTAGAATAGTCCCACTTGCCAAATTCCATAAGAGCAGACTACTCTTTTTCTCCTAGTCTCCTAACTTGCTTCATAGACTACACTCCAATATCTCTGCCCCTAGGAAGCTTAAGTATTAACCAGGGAGGACTAGAATGGCTTCTCCAGGTATAGCTATTCATACAGTCTCATTTCTTCTTCCTAATACACATGGTAATTGTAAATACAATCTTGCAAATAATTTTTAATTTAATGTTTTCTTTTTCTACCATATTATGAGAGTCTTGTTGACAGCTGTACACTTGGTTCATCTATGATATAATAGATGCTCAGTGATTATTTTCTGAATGAATAAAAATCCAGTTACTATCCTTTAGTCTCTTGCTATGTGCTCAGCATCATGGTTTTCCTGTGCGTACCATGCTGCGTGATTCCCAGCCTCAAGGAACAGGAAAAATGATTGGAAGACAAAGCAAAATGAGTGAAATGAAACTGGGTGTTTGAATGAATGTATGGTGCTGATGAGATGATCATAGGGGAGAAAGTGTAAAACAATAAAAGTTTCTTGAGGTAGATGGGATATGAACTGGACTTGGAAGGACAAGATACATCTAGAGAAGGAGCAGAGGGGGGTTGTAGCATAGATGCAGGCATAAGAGTTAAGACAATCCATGGGGCTTAGCCGGGCAAATGTTTTTGCTATCATTTTAGGAGATAAAGCCCTCTCTGTATTTCTGAAATGAATATCCTTCAAAAAAAAAAAGTGACACTGCTTGCTACTTCTTACCCACCATCATTATTACTAAGCAGATGACAGACACTGTTTTTGACTAAATGAACGAATTCTACACACACACAAACACACACACACACACACACACACACTTTCTAAAAGTGGGATTGAAGGGAAAGAAATCTGATCCTTGATGGTGAGGAATGGTGAACTTCTAGATTAAGTAGCACCAGATGGATAAAACTTCAAAGTCTGTTTCACACTGAAAGCCAGTTGGCAAGGATTCACCAAATTAGCTATTATGTTGTTTTGTTTTTCTTTCTTTACTGTGCAAATCAATCAGTACATAAAAATGAAAGAAAATTAACCTAAAACCAAAGTCAATTAAAACAGGTAAAAAGCTCCAGAGGGACTTTTGCTAGAAAAACATCAGAGAAGTTTTTGCTTGGAAAAGAGGAAAGAGGAGAGAGCAGATAAGAGTACCAATGTCACTACCAATTTGACAAGGCCTTTGCACTGATAAGAGTCTCTAATCCACTGGCTTTTTTTTTTTTTTAAGTGGCTTCACATTTTCTCCCTCTGTGCAACTCTCCGTAATTTTAAGTGATCCAAAATGTCATATAGTTGAATCAGACAGTATGTAGCCTTTTCAGATTGCCTTCTTCCACTTAGTAAAATGCATTTAAGTTTAAGTCTTTTAATGGTTTACGGTTCATTTGTTTTTAGTACTGAATAATATTCCATTGTCTGGATGTACCACAATTTATCCATTTACCTACTGAAGGACATCTTGGTTGCTTCCAAGTTTTGACAACTATAGATAAAGCTGCTATAAACTTCAGTGTGCAGGTTTTTGTGGAGACATAAGTTATCAGTTTCTTTGGGTAAACACCAAGGAGCATGAGTGCTGATTCATATAGTAAGAGTATGTTTAGTTTTGTAGGAAACTGCCAAACTGTCTTCCAAAGTGTCTGTACCATGTTTATATTCCCACCAATGACGAGTGAGAATTCCTGTTGCTCCAAATCCTCGCCAGCATTTGGTATTGTCAGGGTTGCAGATTTTGGCCAATCTAACAGGTGTGTAGTGGTATCTCATTGTTATTTGAATTTGCATTTCCCTGATGACATAGGATTTGGAGCATCTTTACATATACTTGTCATCTGTATATCTTTGGCAAGGTGTCAGTTAATATCTTTGACCCATTTTTCACTCTGGCTGTTTGCTTCCTTACTATTGAATTTTAAGGGTTCATTGTCTATTTTAGATAACCGTCCTTTCTCAGATGTGTCTCTTGCAAATATTTTCTCCCATTCAGTGGTTGTGTTGTTGTTCTTTTGACATTGTCTTTCACAGAGAGAATTTTTTCATTGGAATGAAATCCAGTTATTCAATTATTTCTTTCATGGATTGTACCTTTGGTGTTGTATTTAAAAAATCTTTGCCATACCCAAGGTCATGTAGGTTTTCTCCGTTGTCATCTCCTGTAAGTTTTATAGTTTTGCATTTTACATTTAGTGCTGTGCTTTTGAGGAGGAATTACAGAGAGACTAAGAGTATTGTAGTGTGAGGCGAAAAGGGAGAAGATAAAAGCAAAAGAAAGAATGAGAGAAAGAGAAGGGTGAGAAAGAAAAATGAAGGTGTTAAATCTACACGTATGTAAGAATTGTCTTAAAATGAACGGTTGCTACCTCAGGCTGATGGGATTTTAGGTCATTTTTACTTTATCTGCTATACTTTCTTCTTCCATGTGTCATTTAAAAATGAGCATGTGGTGTTTATATAAACAGGAAGCGTAATAAATCTGATTTTAATGGACTGGAAAAAGTTTTCAAAAGAATTTCGTGGTTGAAAATCTACAAATGTCCTTGTCTAAATTGAAGCAAAAATCTTGCACCTGAAGGAACTATGAAGAATTTCAAAAGTTGACCAGCTTGAAAACAAAATTTACATAATTTTTTTTATTGCTGGTTGACCATAGCCTACTTTAGGAGATATTTATTCAGGAAAATAACTTGGGGGATAAAAGGTATAACTATGATAGCACTTTTATCTAAAGCTTTCTACTTTGAATATATACATTATCTGTCCAAAGAGCCACTCCAGTGTTAAGTACAGGATGCCTTCACCATTTGTCTTCCTCTGAGCAGTAAAGCTGTTAGGAGCCACTATGCATAATGCCTGGTGAAATGGTCAGCTAGGAATTAAAGAACAACCATAATTTGCTAAGTTTTCTAAAATGCATTTAAAAAACTCCTTTCACATTACTCTCTTTGATTCGTAAAGAAGGGAGGCAGGCTGCCAGTGGCCTTCTGCAAAATCTGATTACAGCTTTGATGATTGATACCTCGCCATTAGCACAGAAAGAGAAAAAGACTAGAAATTGAACAAAGTAAATCAGCAAAATCTTTCTAGTTTATAGTGAACACTTACACATGATTCAAAAACGTTTTAACCAAGATTTCATTTTCTGTAAATATGTGTTGCCTTCGAATATGAAAGTATTCATTTCAGTGACTTTTGCCTGAGCTGCACTTTAATCTTGTCTTCAAGAAAGTCCAAGTTGGCCTGCCACCTTCCCCAGGCTTCAAGGCTGGTGTGATTTACTTAAGTGACAGTGTACCACTCTATCTGTATTTCTGTTTTCATTTGGCAGCTCCTAAGAAATGCATGTTGCTGTTGTGGGAGATGGGGGCATTGGAAAAATTCAGAAGTGAGTCTTTTTTCTTGGAAACTTCCTTGCATTTGCTAAATGTCCTGTGTCAGTTTGACATATAAGACACGCTGTCACAGCTCATTAGATAGAGCATTAGTGCATTGATTATACATTCATACCTCTCCATAACATCATGGACCAGAAAAGGCAATTCATAGTATACCACAACTACAAAGGAGTTCTTCCACAGGGGTTTATGCACAGAATAACTATCATGGCAGGATTTACTATCTAACGCATGACACAGGCCATCTTGTAGCAAATTTCCAATAATCAGTTGGATGAATTGTGTATAGTTATGGAAAAATTTTTGTGTATTTACATATCATCCTTGCATGTGTATGAGATACTTAGCACTGTTCAGAAGTATTGAATGGCCCACTATGTCTTTATAGATAAACATATTGACAAACTGACATTTACTGTATGCCAACATCATAACAACTAAATGTCATCATTATGAGCACTTACTATATATGCCAACAGGGTAGAGTCAATACTTATAGAGTGCCTGCAGTATATAAGACTGTAAGCTCCTTGAAGGTAGAAGCTATGTTTGTAGAGTTTAATAAAATGCCTAGTACAGAGTCGTTACGCTTCCTGCAAACAGATTTTCTTAAATGAGTGAACATACTAAGCTATACAATTCTTGTTTAATTTTCAGTCCCCCTTCCCTTCCCCCAAATTTATGATTAGGTGCTTTCATTGATCTTGTTTTAAATAGATTGAAACTGAGACGTAAAGAGGATTATTAACATTCCATGAATACCCAACTGATTAGTGACTTAGAGTATTGTTTTCAAGACGATTTGAGGGCCTAGATAATCGCTAGGAAATTTTAAGGAAAAGCAAAGTGGCCAGAAAAAAGATGTTCTAAGAATTAACTCTAGGAATGGGTCAATGAATCTCTTTGACCTTCAGAATACTCTGTATAGTTCTCTATCTTTCAAGTTATTGAGACTGTTTTGTATTAGTTTCCTGTTGCTGCTATAACAAACTCATACTCTTGGTGACTTAAAACAACAGAAATGTATTACCTTACAGTTCTGAAGGTCAGAAGAACAAAATGGGTTTCACTAGGCTAAAATTTAAGTGTTGACAGGGCTGTGTTCCTTCTGGAGACTCTAGAAGAGAATCTGTCGCCTTGTCTTTTCCAGCTTCTAGAGGTCACCCACATTCTTTGGCTCTTGACCTCCTTTCCATCTTCAAAAACAGCAATAGCCAGTTGATCTCAATGTAGCTCTGACTCTAGCTTCCTTCATAACATCTCTTCCTCCGACTCTTCTTCCCTCTTTAACTTAGAAGGACTCTTCTGATTGCACTGGGCCCACTCAGATAATCCAGAATAATCTCCCACCTCAAGATTTTTGGCTAAACAACAACTAATCAATCCCTTTTGCTCTGTAAGTTCACATAGTCACGGGTTCCAGGGATTAAAACATGGGTATCTTTGGGGAGGATCATTGTTCTACTTACTACATGGTCCATATAAAGAATAGAAAGAGGTTAGGGAAACATCTTAGATGCTTTGTTTGACATCCCTCAAGAAGTAAGTCCACGAGCACCCTTAATCCAAAGTAACATAATGTTAAATTTGTTCAATGAGACGTGTTTTGAGTAAAGATCAAATGCTAATTTACTGAGTGCGATTTTGCCCTTGTTTGGGATTCTGGATTATAGATAAAAATGTAAGCTACTGATGCAGATTCACATTGTCATGGATCTACATGGAGGAAATCACTGTGGAAGTGATATAATCCTCTTGTATTGTTTTCAAGATGATTTGAAACCTTGAGGGCCTAGATAATCGCTAGGAAATTTTAAGGAAAAGCAAAGTGGCCAGAAAAGAGATGTTCTAAGAATTAACTCTAGGAATGGATCAATGAATCTCTTTGACCTTCAAAATATTCTGTATAATTCTCTATCTTTCAAGTTATTGAGACTGTTTGTATTAGTTTCCTGTTGCTGCTGTAACAAACTACCACACTCTTGGCGACTTAAAACAACACAAATGTATTACCTTACAGTTCTGAAGGTCAGAAGAATACACAAAAGTGTTTACACTTCTAAAAATAGTGGGGTTCCGCTTCCTTCTTTTTTAAAGGAGGTACTCAGAGTTATGTGTAAATGTGTGGTTAGATCCTTATTACAACTCAGACCATATTGATTTCTCTACAAGAATCTTGGGAGTGCATTAAAATTAAACTGTAGTAATACCCATTTAATTACCTTGCAGGTATTATTTTAGTCCTCCAAATCAGACTATTTATCTAAGATGATTTTTCCTCAGCATACTTTCCTTATATCATTTTCCTGATCAAATTCTTCATTCAATTTCTTTAGGTATAGGCTTACTCAGACTTGTACTCAACATTCTCCTTAGACTGTTCCCAGATGAATGTTTAAACTTTCACGACTCTCTGAAGAGAGATTTTGTGGGGATTTTTTTGCTTTACGTTTCATTCCAGAAGTTCTGTGGGATCTCCGTAGATGCCCTGGAGCAAAAGGCATGTTCCTGGAAAGGTCTCTGGACTTCTTTTCCCAGCTTCAGTCAGAATACTTCAGTGTTTTCTGGTTTATACATTGGGTTTCATTGCAAGGTTATTATTAAGGAAAAGTTTCCAAAGGGGAGTTGGGGAAATTAATTATAATGGCTGTTGTCTATGATTAGTTTATTTAGCCAAATGATACCTGTTACTGATGAGCAAAGATCTCACACATTAGGACTTCTTACATTTTGCTTCTATCCCTTCCTTGCTCTTAGATGATTGCTCCCTGTCCAGGTTCTCTGCCCTTAAGGGCTAACTTCAGTTTTATCTTATGCGCAAGACTGTCTCTGGTCACTTCATTACAGAGTGATCGCTCTGGAACACCAAGGATGGCACTTGATCATATGTTTACTGTCTGGTTTAGTTGTATCCCTAGTGCTATGCATATGGCCTGGCATGCAGTAGACATACAGTACATGGTGCATGATGGAAGGAAGGAACGTAGGAAGGAAGGAAGATGCACAGAGGGAAAGACAGAAGGGAGAAAGGAATTTGATATTACACGCATTGTGTTAGGTGTCGCTGAACTTTCATTTTTGGGTTTAACTTCATATGTAAATGAAAATCTATCCAAGTAGTTTAAAGCAAAGAGAGACGACAGGTTTAGTTAACATTTATCAAATGCTCTATGATATGCTAGGTGCATTATATGATTATTCTCTTTAATTTCATCTTCATAGCAGTCACGTGAAGTTTCACCAAAAAGGAAATTGAAGCTGGGCAAGTTAAGTAGCAGTCCCCACGTCACCCAGCACCAGCAGGGCTTGAATTCAAATCCCAGAGTGTGTGTGTTACATGCATTTCTTCAGGCTCCCATGAAGCTAGTCACTGCTTTCTAAATCTCACAGAACATCTGACAGGAAGCAAATACTCATTTCTTTTTTATGAATAAATAAATGAATTATTCAGTGCCTTATTAAAGATGGATGACATTAGTGCCTTTCAATAAACTACTGCATTTCTACAATTTTGCTACTCCCACCACCATCCCCACTGCCCTGTTAAGGGCCCCAACTTTAGAGCCATCCTGCCTTGGTTTCAGTTTTCGCTATCTCACGAATCAGCTGTATGGCGTAGTCAAGTTCCTTAGTCTTCTATGCCTCAGTCTTCTCATTTGTTACAGGAGGAAAATAACTGCACTCACTTCATTGGGTTATTAGGAGGATTAAGTGCAGTTAGCCAAGTTCCTAGACTGTAGTAACGAGCGTTTATGGAGCACTGAATGCTACCACCACTTCCACCAACATTTATTGGGTTTTTAATAAATGTCAGGAATTGTGCTACATTCTCACTATAAACCTTCTAACAGGCCCATAAACTAAGTACTGTTACTGTTCCCCTTTTAGATGAGCAAACAGAAGCTTAGAATAGAAATTGCTTGCCCAAGGTCACTCAGCTAGTACATGACAGAGCTGGGCTCACACCCAAGTCTGTCTGATGCCCCTGATCTAAACTACTAAGTCTCTGCTGAAAATTTGGCCTCTACCCACTGGCTCTTTGGGGACTTTTTGTGTCCTCTCCTCTGTGTATAGCACCTCTCCCACTATATGTTATGTTTGGCATGTCTCTTTCATTATGTTCCCTGTTGTACTGATTCATTGTGCATTTAGCTATGCTCACTGGGTGTCCCTAGGACTCCCTTATTTTGCTGTCAGACCTGAGGTGCCACCAAACTGGGAAGGTAGTTGGGTCTTGTTATTGCTGTGTTTGATTCTCATTCTTTTGGTTTGTGTCAGCTGTTTTACACACACATACACACACACACACACACACACACACACACACACACACACACGAGTCTTTCTACTCTGGGTTACCTGAGAAAATGATCTGTTATCAAAATGGAATGACATCAGCACTATGGATTTCTCTGTGTCCTCATGGCTCAGGGGACGTCCTTGTCTAAAATAGTGCCCCCAGGAGAGCCCTATTTAATTTTCTCTAGTAAAAGCAACTTACCGGAAGCAATGTCAGTGAGGCTGTGTGCTGAGTATGTTAATCTATTACCTGGAAAATGTTTCAGCCTAAAATGGGCTGATCTCCACTACTCTGGGACACTTGTGATCTCCGTAGAGGGCACCCAGTGATACAGGTTCAAAGAAAAATATCTGAAATAGGAGGCTGTTCTTTCAGAGTTTAAGTAGTAAACTCTTACCTTTCTTAATTCCCTCTTTTATCCAAAGTAAAGAGACAATCCATGGACTGTTCTGAGGATGCCCGAGGCAAATGAGGCAGCTAGATATTTCATAGGTTGCCTACTATGTGCAATTCATTCAACGTTTGTGCATTTAGTTTTTTTCACAGATACCGGGCTAGAAGCTTGGAATAAAAATAAAGACAGATTTTCAAGGGAATTGGAGTCCAGTAATACCAAATATAATACTGTGTGACTTAGCATAAATTTTCTCACTTAATCCTCATAACAGTCTTGAAAAAAACCAAATTATTATCTCAGTTTTTACACATGAGCAATGAGAGGCTGAGAGAGGTTTAATATCTGGTATTTCAATTAAGGACCATTTAATTCTGCAATTCATGCATCTTACACTATATCACTGTGTCTCTCAGGGGCCACTGTGGGAAACCTCTGGGAACTTTTGTGTAGCATAGTGCTTAAGATTGCAACTTTGGTATCAGACAGATTGTAGTTCAAGTACCAGCTCTGTTACCTATAACTTTTATGACTTCGGGTGTGTGTATATAAGCATGCATATGCCTACACACACACATGTTATATATTACATATAAATCTATATTATAGAATTGCCATGAGGGTTACATGGGATACTATATTAAGCCTGCTATAAACCTAGCATGTAGATCTTTGTTAAATGGCATCTACCATTATGTTACTAGTATTGAAGGGAGTTTCTGTTGGGTTGTCCAGTTACAGTAAGAAAAACCCTAGTGTGAAGTGTAGCTCTATTTTTCCACAGAGATAAGAAAAATGGAATTAGCTGGTGGGTAAACTACCATTAACATGAATGAGTAAGCCCCATCCTTTCCCCTTCAGTCCCTCCAGTTTATTATTTTTTAATAGAAAGATGCTTTTGAAAATAACAATGAAACAAAACCCATTCTCATCATTTATGGCTAGTTGACACTGGAACGAATTTTTGAATATTAAGTGTAAAGCCTTAAAATATTGGTGGAGTTCCATTACAATGCTATGCTGTTATTGAAATGAAGTGGGTCATGGGAACCTAGTAGGAAAATGCACAGCCTTCCTGCCCTTGTATGACTCTGTGGCACATTCTCTCCAAAAAAAGAGAATTTATTATAAAGAGAATATTATCCCAATAATACTCCTAAGGAGCTTGAATAAATGTAGGGGCAATTCTGACCTCTTTTGCCTTAGTGATCCATAAATATAGTAATTTCTGACTCAGAGACTGGGCATGGAAGATATCTATTCATTCACTATTTCAGCAAATACTTAGTGAGCTCCTCTCTGTAGTCCTTTTCATCACATGGAAATTTTAGTCTTGAGTGATCCCCTTCTTGTGTCCTTCATTCAATATAGGTCACATTTACAGTTGCCTATAATGTGCTTATGATATATACTTGAGTAATACAAGGTCATATAAAGTATCATTATAATTCTGCAAAAAATAAAGACAAATGTACAAAGAACAAAAGACAATATAAAAATAGTTAATATTAACTATTTTGTACTGGTGAGGTTACAGGGAATTTTTGGTGTGTATATCTGTATGTGTGTGTGCGTGTATCTTCCATCATTTATAATATTATTAAAACTTGTAGGTCATAACTTTGTCTATGCCAACATTCCTAAAGTCATCTTTGAGCTTTTACTAGCTCTGCTTTATACATATGTCATTTAATCTTCATTACTCATTATTTTTTATTTTCATTCTACACTCATTCCCAAGGTAATTCATTCAGTCTCATGGCTTTAATTACCATCTATGTGCTGATGACTTCCCAGTTGAATTTCTAGCTCTGACCCCTCCCTTGAACTCCATATGTGAAAATCCAGTTGCATACTTGACGTCTTGTATTCAGTGTTTAATATCCATCGTGACAGTAACATGTCTCAAACAGAACTGATACAATCCTGACAAACATATCTCACCATTTTTTTTTTTTTTTACAAACTTCCTCTTTCTGTAAAATTTCAAGCACCACTTTTCAATGATTCATTCAAATAAAAAACCAGTATGTCCTTGATTCTTCACATTTCCAATCACCAAGTTCTACAAGCTTTATTTTTAAAACATATCCCTAGTCTGCCCACTTCTACTGTTAACCAGCCTAATCCAAGCTGACATTCTCCCTGACCTGGATGACCATGTTGGTCTCTAAGCTGGTCTCTGTTTCTTCCTTGGCCTTCCACATTTCAGTTCTCCATGTAGCCATCAGGATAACATTTAAAAAATAAATCAGATCATGTCACTTACCTGCTCAAAACTGTTTAATGGTTTCCATCACATTTAGAATATAATTCTTTCCATGACTGGACAAGACTCTTAGTGGTCATGGATTCCCTCCTTGACCCCATCTCCCTTCCTCTCCCCCATTCATGTTGCTTCAGACACACTGGCCATCTCATCGTTTCCTGAGCAAGCCAATCTTGTCTTCACCTGAGCTATTTTCCTGACTTGAACACTATTCCACTCCATCTTCATGTGGCTCACCCCCTCCCTTCATTTACAACTTTTAAAATGTTAGCTCCTCAGAGAATCCTTATCTGACCAACATAGGCAGAATAGCCACCTCTTCTGCTTGTTACCCATCTGCTTGTTACCGTTCTTTATCTTCACCTGAAGCTTTACATGCATATACCATATACCCATGTAAACACACACATATTCAGATACTAATTTATTATTTGAATTACTCAGTATATTTTCTGTGTATGTTTTTCTTATAAAAACTCTCCTTTCAAGATTGTAAACACTTCAAGATCTGGGACCATGTCCCAGTCTGTACCTATTGAAGGGATCAGCATATAATAATTCTTCAATAAATGTTTGTCAGATTGAATTGAAGCAATATAGAGCCCTTCACATTTATTACTCATTTGCTTGTATTGATTTTTAAACTGATTAAAAGATTAAATAATCCATCTTTGCAGGTACATACAAAGAGTTAAAATAGTTTAAAAAAGAAATACAACTTTTGGTTTAATGCAAATCCTTGCTGGGAAGAGTCACCCTGGTAGCTTACATACGTAGCAACCCTTTGAGGTCAGTACCAAGGAACTATTTTTATTGCCAATTTTGAGTTAAGGAAATTGAAAATCTACATTGAGTTTAATATCATAAACTGTAAAAGTAGTGAATACTAGAGATTAGCTAAATCCAATTAGAGATAAATTGCAGCTAAGAAAAGCTAACAGAATTCCCAAAGTCCTTACAGACTCTTAGTGGACTAAGGCCAAAAAGATGAAGTGTTGGCAATGTTGAAATAAAAAATTATGTTTCATTCATACATGTTTTGAAGTTTTTCCATGAGTCTGTCTTGTCTCTTGTTCCTGGAAAGGCAGCATGCTGGGGGGGGAGGGGAGCCTGGTAATGAGGCTACTGTGTATCCTTATGCATTCCTCAAGGCATCCACCCTGACATCACAGGGCAAGTTTCAATTAACAGTAGATCTTGGCAGCAATACAACTTGAGTCCTTTTTTCCCCGTGTCTCTTCCAAGGTGCCAGGGTTCATCATAATACTTAATTATAACGTAATTGTAATGCACCTACTACATTGGTGCTGTTAAAGCAACATTTTTTTCTTATATATATATATCAGTTATACACACACATATATATTGCTTACCTTTTTTACCCGCTCTGACCACAAGAACTATGTCTAAAAATAGCCAAGTAGGGTGTACCAGTGTCATTGAGTTATTTATCTTTAACCCTATCTGGAAGGGATCTGAGGTTTAGAACTTCATGAAAATAACAGAAAGACTGAGACTGAATGAATCCTCACTATTGAATAAATATACTGTGCTGCATAATTTATGTTAGCGAGATTAAATATGGCAACTCTGCATGTTTTACAGAGGGATACTACTTTTTTATTCCCCCAAATTCAGTAGCTGATGAAATTTCTTAGCTGGGGATAGCTGAGGAAAGAGTCCCTGTTTTGATAGAACCTGAATTTCTGCTTCATTTCTTCCTCATGGCCTATGACTAAGCACATGGCAGTCCACACTGAGCATTTACTTCCTCATGTTATCTTATGATTTTCAGAAGATTCTTGCCATTGCTTAATCATATACTTAAGTTCACTGTTAGCCTTGGGAATGTCTTTATTTACAAACTACAAAAATTCGCGCAAAATGCTTAGGCCACAGAACAGACTTTGCTATAAGGATATAGGACTTTCTTCAAGAGCCCTGTTTAGGGAGTGGAATCAAGTCTCGGGGAGATCTAATATCTGAGGCTGTAAAGCTCTCAAGAATCAAAGCAGATTTAAAGAAAGGTCTGTCTTTCTAGACAAACAATTATATCACAGCTTTTTTTCAGCATTTCTCCTTCATTCTTCAACTCCTGATTTTACTGATTAGCTCAAATGACCAGCAGAGACAAATTGGCAGCAATCGATCCTGATTTAAATAAACAAGGCAAAGTGGATCAAACCACTTGGATGAGATAGCCATCTCTGCATGAATCAGCAACGACCACGGGGAGAAGACCATAGAGCAAACGACCTATAGCCCATTGCTTAGGCTGAGCAGAGGATAGGTTCACAGGAGGGAATTTGGAGGCCAGGCAGACACTGCAGAAAGTGCCCCTGCTGGTAAAAGTATCAGTAGATTTGCAAGGAGGCTTTGCTGTCCTGCCATATATTAATATTTAGTCCTGCATGTCGCTGTGTACTTATGCGGAAAGGCTTTGCTCTGTGTGTACAATACAGCTTCCTACCTTTTTCTCTACTCTGAATGTTCAGTGTTCCCTTATCTGTGTCTTCGGGTTCTGCATGGTCAATATTTAACATCGCTTGTGTCTTTTGTTGAACAAACGTTCTTTGGTTGTTCGTGGACAGTATCTCTCTGTTACACAAATAATGGACTTACTTCACATGAATATTTTTTCCCCCCTGCTTACAGGCAAATGCCAAGGATTGATGGAGAATAAACAAACACAGTGAGGTTGTTTACTATGTTTATTTCCTATCTCAAAAGGAGATATAGCTCTCTCCAGCAATCCTACTACACATGTTAATTATGTATATTTTCCCATTCTCCAAAGACTATATACAGCCTAGTTGACTCTCCTCAAGCCTTCTCCATTCCAGCAGCCCCTTACCTTCAGCTGATAACTCACCTCATAAGTTATTGAGCTAATAGAAATAATCAGTAGGTACTTCCTCATCTTTCCAACATCATAGTTACCAACCCATCCACATTTCTACTCATTCTGAATGGCCTTATCTTACAATGGCTGGATGTGGTATTGATCTTGGATAAGTTTTGCACTTCCATTTGGACTCCTGAATCTCTCCCTTCTGCTCAAAAGCCTCTCTCCTGCTTTATACACACTCTCTCCAGCATCATCAGTTTCTCCCTCTCTGTTGGATGATTCCCGTATCACAGTAAAAGTCTGTCCAAATTTTTCCTATCTTTTTCTGTTTGTTTATTTTTTAAATTAATTTTTATTGGAGTATAGTTCCCTTACAATGTTGTCTTAGTTTCTACTGTATAGCAAAGTGAATCAGCTATACATATACATACATCCCCTCTTTTTTGGATTTCCTTCCCATTTAGGTCACCACAGAGCATCGAGTAGCAAATTTTTCCTATCTTAAAATGCTTTCTGTGGACTCTGTCGAACTTCCTCTTGCCAATAACATATTTTTCTATTTCCTTTGTTATGAGATTCTTAAAAGTGTGGTGTATAGTTGCTGTTCCCACTTACTATCTTGCATTTTTTTTCTTATCAACCCACAATTGTGTTTCTGTCCCTCCCACTCCACCGAGACCATTTTGTCAAAGTTATCAATGACATCCATATTGCTAATTGAATGATTATTTCTCTGTTCTTAAGCTCTCAAAAGCACTAAATATGGCTGATTATTCCATGGTTATTTGAACATTCTTATTTTGGCTTCTGTGACAGAAAACTCTCCTGTCTTTTCTCTTACTTTGATGGTTCCTTGTTCCTGCCCTACTTAGCTAACTGATCCTCCTCTGCTCAACTTTTCAGTGTTTCATTGATCCCTGGCTCAGTCCTGGACCCCCTTCTCTTCCCTAACTACTCATTCTTTCTGGGTGAACTTTTTGCCTATGAACCATCTATATGCCCTTCACCTTCAAATTCATTACTTACAGAGTGAGCTCTTCCCACTGCCCTACACCGGTGTATGTAACCACTTACTTACTGTACTACCGAGATTTCTAAAAGACATCTCAAACAGAAGAGATAGGAACTAGAATTCCTGATTGCTGCCCATCTTCCCTCTCCTCATCCTGTAGTCTAGCCCACACAAATAAATATTAAAAACACCCACTTGGTGGCTTATGCCAATAGTCTAAGAGCAATGTTTAGCCTTGTATTTCACTCTTCTTACCATAACCACTCCCCAATTGTTTTGACTATACTTTTGAAACAGTTAATCAAGTATGCACCTACTTCCCTGTCCATTGCTATAGTTCTCATCCACGTCACCATCCTATCTTGCCTGGACATCTTTAATAAGTACTTGTCTTTCAATTTTTTTTTTTCAGTACAAATCTTTTGTGTATGTACTTTCCATGTTGTCTTTTTAAAAAACTTACACATAACTTGACTCCCTCTTCTGAAAATAAAACTCTCCAGTGGAAATTTGAAGTTTAATCTAACCCATTACTCTGATTTACAAAGTTCTGCATGACTAAGCCTCTGACCAAATCTCTGAAATTATTTCCTACCAGTCTTCCCCAAGTTTATTGTGCAGTCAAGAAAAACAAAACACACACACACACACACACAGTTTTCTTTCTGTTTTCAACACATCAACCTCGCTCACATTTCTGGTCTTAGTCAGTTACACCTTCTATAAAAAAAAATACAGACTGGGTAGCTTAAACAATAATGATTTCTTACAGTTCTGGAGGCAGGAAAGTCCAGGATCAAGGTGACAGTAGGCATGGTGTCTGGTGAGAGCCCACTTCCTGGCTTGAGCATAGCTGACATCTTACCGCATCCTCACATGGTAGAAAGAGAGCTAGCTCTTTGGCCTCTTCTTACAAGGGCACTCATCTCATTCATGAGAGCCCACCCTCATGACCTAATTACCTTCCACAGGTCTCACCTCTAAATATCATCACTTTGGGGACTAGGGCTTCAACATGTGAATTTTGGGAGGACACAAACATTCAGGCCATAGCAGGGTCTTTGCACTAGGTGTTCTGGAATGCTCTTCCCCTTTATACATGCTTAGATACCTTTCTTGTCATTTAGATTTCTACATTACTATTGCCTTCTGAAAAAAGCCTCCTTTGACCATCCAGTCCCTTTCTAACATGTTGCTCTATTTTCATCACCTGCACATCACTTATCTTTTGAGACTGAAACAGCATCTGTTTTATGGTATATGCTCAATAAATATTTGTTTTGCTATTTTTGCACAACGCTATTGACTTTTTGTAGGCCATGGATTTGTTTAGTTTGTTTTTTAAAGAAATAAAGAGCAACATCCAATTTGATTTAAATTATAGTAATTAAGACACAATAGAGAAGTGCAACTGAAAATAAAGCAAACAGAAGACAATGCTAAACTGAATATTTTCAGAGACAGCATGTACTTAACCAAAGTGGAATAAATCTGTTTTTGAGAAAATGGGGTAGGGATGAGAATCCATAATGATTGTAGTTCTCAGGGTCCTGTTTTTACATCTTATTGAAAATAACATTTTTATATATTGGAAGATTCTTGTTTTACACTCCACCAACTTCCAAAGCTCTGTGCTATGTTCTTTGTGGGAAGATTGAAACCAGACTGGTATTTTGTTCTTTTGTCTCATGTCTGACCCTAAGAGTAGCCCAGACAGGTGGACTTTGGGAGTTCCAGTCATAACACCAAATGATCTAGGGAAGTCAGCAGGCCACATGGGAAACTCAGACCGTGAACTATGGTCCTCCAAAGAGCTGTTCTTTCTTTTACACAATGTGCTCATGGCTGCTTCTTTCAAGAATTAAAAAATATGTGTATAATGTGGGAGAATTAGATTATTTCCATATCTATAGATTTAAATATCAACCAACTAGTTATTTCCAGCTGTAGCAGAGACATGTTGTTTATGTTGCCCAGAAACTATTCACTTTTCTTCCGATAATATTTCAGCTCTCTCCCGGGCAACCACCCTGTTATCCCACTTTCAGGTTACAGGTGTTCTGTGGAGTCAGCTAAGTTGCCAGCTAGAGAGTTAGTGGGTTTCTTTTTGTGGCCAGTCAGAATATCACACACTCATGACTATAGTAGTAGGTTCGATGCTATGCAGATAATCAGAGTCAAATTGAAATGGGACTTTTATTGGGATTGCTGAGAGAGAAGCACTCTTTCAGTTTTTCTCGTCTTTGTCATGACAGAATGGGGGCTGGATCTGCCACCCCAAAGAGTGAGTGTGCAGTTGAACAGGCCCAGTGGATAGAGAGAGATCATGTCGTGATATCCAGCTGGCCCCATTCCTGGCCCTGTTCATTACAGAGACTAGTAAGTTTCCATTTTGATTCAGGTTTTCTGTTATCTGGTATCGAAAGTGCTTCTCTTGAACTATTCAACTTAGGGTTCATTTTCCTGTTTCCTGATATTTTTGTTGTCGTCTTCTCTGCCTTCCCTTGTACTTTGGACTCAAGGAAAACATTTAATGTCCTCATTTTTTTTTTTTTTTTTTGCGGTACGCGGGCCTCTCACTGTTGTGGCCTCTCCCGTTGCGGAGCACAGGCTCCGGATGTGCAGGCTCAGTGGCCATGGCTCATGGGCCTAGCTGCTCCGCAGCATGCGGGATCCTCCCGGACCGGGGCACGAACCTGTGTCCCCTGCATCTGCAGGCGAACTCTCAACCACTGCGCCACCAGGGAAGCCCCTGTCCTGCTCATTTTGATGTCACAATATATATGAACTTGCATTGATTTCCAACTGTATTTGTAGTTGTGTTTATGGTAATGTGGCTGTGTCACACTATATTTTTGAGGGTACTGAGTAAAGAGAAAATACTTATTGAGTATGGATACATTACTGAATTATCTTTTTATACTACTTTGTGGATATCATGACATTAGATCTTGAAGAACATAACAAAGAAGTTTAAAAACCAGGTCTTGTCATCCTAGGCTTTCATTTCTGGTTGGGAAGATAGGATTACTTATGGGAAGCAGTTGAGTGGGGGTAACAGCTTTGTTGTCAAAATGAGAGGTACCACTGAATTTGATGGTTCAAAAAAGAGATAGATGAATATGGTTTGGGGTGTGCAGAGAAGAATTTGTGGAGGATTGGAGAAGAATTTGTGGAGATTGGAGGATTGGTATAGTTGGAGAAGGTTCAAGAGACTTTTTGGTGAGGGACAAACAGCAAAACCTTGGTGCCTTTGGAGAACAATGAAGCCAATGTGATTGGAGCAGAAGGTGCCCCTTAATAATATGAGCTATTCTTATCAGAAAGTGCCAAGTTAGTCATTTGAAGAATATAGTTTTGTCAAATATCAAAACCAACCTACATTAGGCCTTATTTCCAGTTTATGGTGCAGAAAATTAATGATTTGTTTAGCTGTGTGACTTGCCCAACTTATAGGTGGCAGAGTAATAAGTGACATGTCTTACTGCAGAGCATGTGCTTTTGAAGGCTGCACAGGCAGAGTGGAGCCAGCTCAAAGAGAGTCTCCAATACCAGTCTGAGGAGCCTGGTGAGAATTCTCTGGAGAGATCTTGGGTCTTTAAGGAATGTTCTAGTTGCTCATATAGTGAGGTTTTAAAGTCGAATCAGGATTTTAGTGCAATTTGAAATGACATAAGTAATAAGGCATCTTCATTTGGGTCCATGATGCCACTCCGATAAGGAAGTATCTTCTAGTTGGAAGAAGGCTTTCCTTGCTTTATTTCATTCCAGTTTCCCCCAGAGCATCCCTGGATCTGTTCCCTAGCTTGTTTCCACAGGTTAGAGTAAAACTAGAATTGAAACAGGAAGATTAACGGCTGTTTTTCATTAGATGTATTTAAAGTCTATTTGTAAATTTTTCTAACAGCTGCAAAGTGGCTTTTTAATGTGTCCAGTAATTGAAATCATTTTGTAATGCAAGTCTTGTCATACCTCATTAAGATCATCCTCCTACCTCTAGGCCAATTTAGGAGTGGCTCAGACATTCGGACTGCCCCTCTGAATAAATTTAATTTGTTTATAGCTATCAGAAATGCAACATTAGTTTTGGTGATTCCAGGGTGACTGCTACATTCAGATGTTCAGCGTCCTACTAGCTTTAGCGTTATTTTGCAGAATCTGTCCTTGGTTTGGTTACCAGGGTGTGGGAATGCCAGCCTCTTGTTATTTATTGTAGGAGTTAACTCTTTCCCCTGAGATATATGTCTCTGTCTCCCACCATTAAATTTAGAAATGGAGAATTGCCCACATTGCTGTCCGATTATGGTACCAGTGCCTTTGCCTTTAAAACTCCCTTTCGGCCTTGCTTTGATTGTTCTGATTATTTCCATTATCTGTTGCTGCTGTTGTAACAGCACTTTTGCTCTTTTACATTCATAGTGGTGCCAAGGAATCAGTAAGCTGCAAACACAATGTTTCATTTTAGTTCATTTTTATTAGGAATACTGATTACATAAACCCTTATCAGGATAAACTTACTCGCATTAAAGCAGAAGCAGAATTCGGGGACAGAGCAACCATGTCATACGCCAGAAGCTGACATCAAAATACTCATTTGAAGGAGTCCAAATCTGGAAAGAGTAGAGTAGAGCCGGGTGATAGCCATTTCAGGCAAGCAGGAATGAAGCCAAGGTCAAGCCAGAGCTGAAGAATAAAAATGATTCAGGGCAAAGCTAGAAAGCAGTTGTGGATCAAACCCCAGCATGCATCAGATATTTTATCAGGAGCAAAGAAAGAGCCCTGAGACAGAATTCTGCTGGGCCAGGCCCTGATGCTGCGGGATTATATTTTCACTTGCTATTTTCATCTGTTCCACATTCAAAAGCTTCTACTTCCAGTAATTCTTTAAGATACCAAGTGATTTCCACCACCCTTGATTGAGAACTGATGCATGGTGCTTTGCATACATCATCTCTAATCTCATAAGAACTCTCAAGGTAAGGATTTTTACTTCAATTTTACTGATGAGGAATTTACAACTCAGAGTCATTTAGTAAATCTGTCTGGGGTTACACAGTTACTTTGTGGCAGAGCCAGGATTCATAGCCAATTGTGTCTGAATCCAAAGTTGATTTGGATTTTTTCCTGAGCTCTTACCCTGCTTGCCTTTTATGTAATGGAATTCCAAGTCAGAATGTCACCTCCCCAGTTGGAATGTCACCTCCCCAGTTGGAATACATGAGCATATCTATTTTATGTATAGTAGTTTATATCTGTTAATCCCATATACCTAATTTGTCCTTCCCCCACTTTGTCTCCCTTTTGGTAACCATACATTTGTTTCCTATGTCTGTGAGTCTATTTTTGTTTCACAGGGAATTATACCCAAAATCTTGTAATAGCCTATAATGGAATATAATCTGCATTAAAAACAAATTGAATCACTATGTTGTACACCTGAAACTAACACAATGTTGTAAACCAACTATACTTCAATAAAAAAAAAAAAACTATACATGAGCAGAAGACAAAAAGATAAAATCAAATGTAGAATTCAAGTAGTTAAATTTATTATCTTTTCAGATTAGCTAAATAACTTTCCAAGGTAATTCATCCCCGTGTTGCCAAAACCATTACTGAAACCTAGGCCAGTATTATGCCCCTAGACCTTAGTCTCTTGAGGTCATGCCACTGAGTATTAGAGCTATTTGAGTTTGGAGTCTCTGCCATTTACATTCTGTCCTGTCTTCCCTGACAGCCTGAACACTTTGAATTTGGAAATGCATTCAGTTATTGACCAAACACTTGGACCTTATTCAGGTTCAAGGGAGGTTGCCATCCAAATGAATACCCCTGTAGGAATTATTTCACATTAGGAAGGTCATAGGTGAGTGCCTGGTGTCAAAACTGATCCATCATACATGAACAGGCAGCATGTGACTACATTTTTTTTGGTCCTTGTTGATGCTAGGTAATAATAAATCCCTTTAGCCTCAAGGGATTTGTTGTGGCTTGAGTTATGCCATGGAAAATTTCATCAGTCTAGTAGCGATGAAGTACTACTCTAAAAGAGGTGTGCAAATGATTTCTGATATTGAGAAAACAACCCACAGATCTAGTCATTTGCATGAAAATTAGATGAAGCCCTAGAGCTTGGGACTTGGTTTTGTTTTGGACGTCATCTAAAAAGAGAAATGCTTATAAGATGCCAGATGTCAACTAACATTTTCATTGAATCAATTGTAATTTTAAAACTGATAAGAACAGTGACAGTATTTTACTTCTCAGTTCTGCTGTATTATTCCATCACCAAGCTGCCACCTAAATAATCTCTCTAAAACAGTACTTCTCAAAGTGTAGTTCTCAGAGCATCAGCATCGAATGCTTTCGTGTCACCTGTGAACTTGATAGGAATGAAATTCTGAAGATTGACCCTAAATCTATTGAATTAGAAATTCTGATGGCCAGGACTTAGTGTTTTATCAAGGCTTCCGGGTGATTCTGATGCAACTAAGGTTTGAAAACCAGTGCCCTAAATCTAGACTTATTTGTGTTTACTGGGTGTATATATCAGGACTATGTTGTTTGCATGTGTCAGGAACTCAAGTTTAAACCAAGAGGATTTGTATTGACTCCCATGCCTGTAAAGTCAAAAGGTACAGCTCACTAAACTAGAATTCAAATGTTATCAACATAGTGTAGTTTCCAGATTTTGGGTCTGTTCTCCTCAAGGTTGTTTCCTTTATAGGCAGGTTCTTTACATGTAAAGAGGGGCACTGACGGCTCTAGGCTTACATAATTCCCATGGACCTTATTTCTGATAGCTTCAGTTAAAGTACATGGGGATTACAGTCATTGGCCTCTCCTGGGCCACTTGCCCATCCCTGAACTAATGATCAATGTGGCCCGTTAGGTGGAGTATTCTTTTTATTTGTGGAAGGAATTTTTTTTTTTAATTTAAAAATATTTTTAAATTTTATGTATTTTTTTATACAGCAGGTCCTTATTAGTCATCAATTTTATACGCATCAGTGTATACATGTCAATCCCAATCTCCCAGTTCGTCACCCCCACCCCCCCACCACTTTCCCCCCTTGGTGTCCATATGTTTCTTCTCTACATCTGTGTCTCAATCTCTGCCCTGCAAATCGGTTCATCTGTACCATTTTTATAGGTTCCACATATATGTGCTTACATATGGTATTTGTTTTTCTTTTTCTGACTTACTTCACTCTGTATGAAAGTCTCTAGATCCATCCACGTCTCTACAAATGAACCAATTTCATTCCTTTTTAATAGCTGAGTAATATTCCATTGTATATATGTACCACATCTCCTTTATCCGTTTGTTTGTAGATGGACATTTAGGTGGCTTCCATGAACTAGCTTTTGTAAATAGCAGTGCAATGAACACTGGGGTGCATGTATCTTTTTGAATTACATTTTTCTCTGGGTATATGCCCAGTAGCGGGATTGCTGGATCATATGCTAATTCAATTTTTAGTTTTTGAGGGAACCTCCATACTGTTCTCCATAGTGGCTGTATCAATTTACATTCCCACCAATAGTGCAAGAGGGTTCCCTTTTCTCCACACCCTGTCCAGCATTTATTGTTTCTAGATTTTCAGATGATGCCCATTCTAACTGGTGTGAGGTGATACCTCATTGTAGTTTTGATTTTCATTTCTCTAATAATTAGTGATGTTGAGCAGTTTTTCATGTGCTTCTTGGCCATCTGTACGTCTTATTTGGAGAAATGTCTATTTAGGTCTTCTGCCCATTTTTGGATTGAGTTTGTTTCTTTAATATTGAGCTGCATGAGCTGTTTATATATTTTGGAGATTAATCCTTTGTTGATTCGTTTGCAAATATTTTCTCCCATTCTGAGGGTTTTCTTTTCGTCTTGATTATGGTTTCCTTTGCTGTGCAAAAGCTTTGAAGTTTCATTAAGTCCCATTTGTTTATTTTTGTTATTATTTCCATTACTCTAGGAGGTGGATCAGAAAAGATCTTGCTGTGATTTATTTCAAAGAGTGTTCTTCCTATGTTTTCCTCTAACGGTTTTATAGTATCTGGTCTTACATTTAGGTCTCTAATCCATTTTGAGTTTATTTTTGTGTATGGTGTTAGGGAGTGTTCTAATTTCATTCTTTTACATGTAGATGCCCACTTTTCCCAGCACCACTTATTGAAGAGACTATCTTTTCTCCATTGCATATCCTTGCTCCTTTGTCATAGATTAGTTGACCATAGGTGCGTGGGTTTATCTCTGGGCTTTCTATCTTGTTCCATGGATCTACGTTTCTGTTTTCATGCCAGTACCATATTGTCTTGATTACTGTAGCTTTGTAGTATAGTCTGAAGGCAGGGAGTCTGATTCCTCCAGCTCCATTTTTTCCCCTCAAGACTGCTTTGGCTATATGGGGTCTTCTGTGTCTCCAAACAAATTTTAAGATTTTTTGTTATAGTTCTGTAAAAAATGCCATTGGTAATTTGATAGTGATTGCATTGAATCTATAGATTACTTTGGGTAGTATAGTCATTTTCACAATATTGATTCTTCCAATCCAAGAACATGGTATATTTCTCCATCTGTTGGTATCATCTTTAATTCCCTTCATCTGTGTCTTACAGTTTTCTGCATACAGGTCTTTTGTCTCTCTAGGTAGGTTTATTCCTAGGTATTTTATTCTTTTTGTTGCAATGGTAAATGGGAGTGTTTCCTTAATTTCTCTTTCAGATTTTTCATCATTAGTGTATAGGAATGCAAGAGATTTCTGTGCATTCATTTTGTGTCCTGCAACTTTACCAAATTCATTGATTAGCTCTAGAAGTCTTCTGGTGGCAGCTTTAGGATTCTCTATGTATAGTATCATGTCATCTGCAAAGAGTAACAGTTTTACTTCTTCTTTTCCAATTTGTATTCCTTTTATTTCTTTTTCTTTGATTGCTGTGGCTAAGACTTACAAAACTATGTTGAATAATAGTGGTGAGAGTGGACAACCTTGTCTTGTTCCTGATCTTAGAGGAAATGCTTTCAGTTTTTCACCATTGAGAATGATGTTTGCTGTGGGTTTGTCATATATGGCCTTTATTATGTTGAGGTAGGTTCCCTCTATGCCCACTTTCTGGAGAGCTTTTATCATAAATAATTGTTGCATTTTGTCAAAAGCTTTTTCTGTATTTATGGAGATGATCATACGTTTTTTATTTAATTTGTTAATATGGTTTATCACATTGATTTACATATATTGAAGAATCCTTGCATCCCTGGGATAAATGTGACTTGATCATGGTGTATGATCCTTTTAATGTGTTGTTGGATTCTGTTTGCTAGTATTTTGTTGAGGATTTTTGCATCTATATTCATCAGTGATATTGGTCTGTAATTTTCTTTTTTTGTGGTATCTTTGTCTGGTTTTGGTATTAGGGTGATGGTGGCTTCATAGAATGAGTTTGGGAGTGTTCCTTTCTCCACAATTTTTTGGAAGAGTTTGAGAAGGATGAGTGTTAGCTCTTCTCAAAATGTTTGATAGAATTCACCTGTGAAGCCATCTGGTCCTGGACTTTTGTTTGTTGGAAGATTTTTAATCACAGTTTCAATATCATTACTTGTGATTGGTCTGTTCATATTTTCTATTTTTTCCTGGTTCAGTCTTGGAAGGTTATACCTTTCTAAGAATCTGTCCATTTCTTCCAGGTTGTCCATTTTATTGGCATTGGCATAGAGTTGCTAGTAGTAGTCTCTTAGGATGCTTTCTATTTCTGCAGTGTCTGTTGTAACTTCTCCTTTTTCATTTCTAATTTTATTGATTTGAGTCCTCTCCCTCACTTTCTTGATAAGTCTGGCTAATGGTTTATCAATTTTGTTTATCTTTTCAAAGAACCAGCTTTTAGTTTTATTGATCCTTGCTATTGTTTTCTTTTTTCTATTTCATTTATTTCTGCTCTGATCTTTATGATTTCTTCTGCTAACTTTGGGTTTTGTTTGTTCTTCTTTCTCTAGTTCCTTTAGGTGTAAAGTTAGATTGTTTATTTGAGATTTTTCTTGTTTCTTGAGGTAGGCTTGTATAGCTATAAACCTCTCTCTTAGAACTGCTTTTGCTGCATCCCATAGGTTTTGTATCATGTTTTTGTTGTCATTTGTCTCTAGATATTTTTGATTTTCACTTTGATTTATTCAGTGATCTCTTGGTTATTTAGTAACATATTGTTTAGCCTCCATGTGTTTGTGTATTTTACAGTTTTTTTTTCCCTGTAATTCATTTCTAATCTCATAGTGTTGTGGTCAGAAAAGATACTTGGAATGCTTTCAATTTTCTTAACTTTATTGTAGCTTGATTTGTGACCCAAGATGTGATCTATCCTGGAGAATGTTCCCTGTGTGCTTGAGAAGAAAGTGTAATCTGCTGTTTCTGGATGGAATGTCCTATAAATATCAATTAAATGTATCTGGTCTATTGTGTCATTTAAAGCTTCTGTTTCCGTATTTTCATTTTGGATGATCTGTCCATTGGTGTAAGTGAGGTGTTAAACTCTCCCACTATTATTGTGGTACTGTCGATTTCCTCTTTTATAGCTGTTAGCAGTTGCCTTATGTATTGAGGTGCTCCTATGTTGGGTGCATATATATTTATAATTGTTATATCTTCTTGAATTGATCCCTTGATCATTATGTGGTGTCCTCCTTGTCTCTTGTAACATTCTTTATTTTAAAGTCTATTTTATCTGATATGAGTATTGCTACTCCAGCTTTCTTTTGATTTCCATTGGCATGGAATATCTTTTTCCATCCCCTCACTTTCAGTCTATATGTGACCCTAGGTCTGAAGTAGGTCTCTTGTAGACAGCATATAGGTGGGTCTTGTTTTTGTATCCATTCAGCAGACCTGTGTCTTTTGGTTGGAGCATTTAATCCATTCACGTTTAAGGTAATTATTGATATATACGTTCCTATGAACATTTTCTTGTTTTGGGTTTGTTTTTGTAGGTCCTTTTCTTCTCTTGTGTTTCCCACTTAGAGCAGTTTGTTTAGCATTTGTTGTAGAACTGGTTTGGTGGTGCTGAATTCTCTTAGCTTTTGCTTGTCTGTAAAGCTTTTGATTTCTCCATTGAATCTGAATGAGATCCTTGCCAGGTAGAGTAATCTTGGTTGTAGGTTCTTTGCTTTCATCACTTTAAGTATATCATACTGACATGATATACTTAAAGTGATGAAAGGGGAGAACCTGTATATCACTCCCTTCTGGCTTGTAGAGTTTCTGCTGAGAAATCAGCTGTTAACCTTATGGGAGTTCCCTTGTATGTTATTTGTCGTTTTTCCCTTGCTGCTTTCAATAATTTTTCTTTGTCTTTAATTTTTGCCAGTTTGATTACTATGTGTCTCGGTGTGTTTCTCCTTGGGTTTATCCTGTGTGGGACTCACTGCGCTTCCTGGACTTGGGTGGCTATTTCCTTTCCCATGTTAGGGAAGTTTTCGACTATAATATCTTCAAGTATTTTCTCTGGTCCTTTCTCTCTCTCTTCTCCTTCTGGGACCCCTATAATGTGAATGCTGTTACGTTTAATGTTGTCCCAGAGGTCTCTTAGGCTGTCTTTGTTTCTTTTCATTCTTTTTTCTTTATTCTGTTCCACAGCAGTGAATTCCACCATTCTGTATTCCAGGTCACTTATCCGTTCTTCTGCCTCATTTATTCTGCTCTTGATTCCTTCTAGTGTAGTTTTCATTTCAGTTATTGTATTGTTTATCTGTTTGTTTGTTCTTTAATTCTTCTAGGTCTTTGTTAAACATTTCTTGCATCTTCTCGATCTTTGCCTCTATTCTTATTCCGAGGTCCTGGATCATCGTCGCTATCATTATTCTGAATTCTTTTTCTGGAAGGTTGCCTATCTCCACTTAATTTAGTTGTTTTTTTCTGGAGTTTTATCTTATTCCTTCAACTGGTATATAGCCCTCTGCCTTTTTATCTTGTCTATCTTTCTGTGAATGTGGTTTCTGTTCCACAGTCTGCAGGATTGTAGTTTTTCTTGCTTCTGCTCTCTCAGGAGTATTCTGACTAACCAGATTTGGGCTATAGGTTCCACCTGGAGCCCATGAGGGACAACAGTACCATGTGAACCACATCTGCTAAGTTCATTTTCCCAAAGGAAGAAATGTAAAATAACAACAAAAACAAAAAAGGAACAAAAGTTTATTATGAAATCATTCCTCTACAAGGTTGTGTGTTGAATTTCACCTCCCCCCAAATTCATTTGTTGAAGTCCTCACCCTCTACTGTCTGCCGCTGTCCTGCATAACTCAGAATGTGACCTTACCTGGAAACAGTGTCATTGCAGATATGATTAGTTTAGTTGAGGCCATATTGGGAGTAGGACGAGCCTCTCATCCCATATGACTGGTATCCTTATAAAACGGAAAGTTTGAACACAGACACAGGCACAGTGAGACATGATGTGAAAATTGGAATTATACTGCCACCCGGCAAGGAGTTATCAGAAGGTAGGAGAGAGGCCTGCGTTAGATCCTTCTCTAGCACCATCAGAGGGAGCATGACTCTGCCAGCATCTTGATTGTGGACTTCTAGCTTTCAGAAATGTGACACAGAAGATGTATGTTGCTAAAGCCACCCATTTTGTGGCACTTTGTTATGTCAGACTTGGGAAACTAATACGAAGATCAAGGGCTTATTCAGTCTATTACCACACAATGTTTATATCAGATTATTCAACCCTGCCTGCATATTAGAACCATGCAGGGTGTGCATCGTTCAGCTTCTTAGGACACATGGCATACTCACTGAAAATCACTAAAGAGAATTTGATAAAGTTACTCTTTAGAGAGGCACGGGCAAGGTGAAGGAAACCACCAAGGGGTGGTGAAGCATCAGCTCTACCTGCAGCAGGACACTGTCACGATCTGGGAGAGGGAGTGCTGAGCTGCCAGGTGTTGGAGTAGCCAAGTAAAGCAACAGGCCAAAAATGAGAGTCAAGACTTCAATCACTTACTGCAAGGTGAAAGTAAGAGAGTGTAAAGCTGGAGAAGGTGCAGACTCCTGCTGTTCTGTTTGTCCCCATGGTATGGGAGCTGGTCAAGGGTCAGCGCAGCAGCACAGGTTCGGGGGAGGGTGTCCCACTGCTGAGAGAGTCCAGACCAAAGGCTCTGGCAGTTGAATGGATCTAGGATGGGGTGTTAGGGGGAAAGGATGGTGAGGGGGAAGGGCTAGCGGTGAAAAAGTGTTGGGTATTGAGATAGAGCTGAGGAAGTGTCTTCAAGGTTTTCCTGTCCTTCTTCTATAAAGAGGTCTTCACAGATACAACTGAAGAAGACATCTGCCCAAGGCCTTGGATAAAGAGAGACCTAGGAATAAAGGTGCCAGGGCTAGAAATGCAAATGTACAAGAGTGAGACTGCCCAGAGGGACCTGAGTCCTTGACTGCAACTCCCTTCAGAGATTGCAATGCATTGTGTGTGCACTGAGTCTAGTGGAGGGAGGGTTGCTTCCCCCTGCAAGGCCGGTCAGGTGAAGCCTCTGTAATTGTCTACGGTCAGGCCTGAAATATTGCACGTGGATTTTTAACCAGGACCCAGACTCTTCAGGCACCATTAGTACTCCAGAGCAAAAGAGGCAAAAAGGAGAATGATGCAATTTGAGGTCAGTAAAAGTCATTGCCATGGCCACCGTGGGAAGCACTGCCATACTTAGAACGACAGTTGTGCAGGGAGAGAGCATGGCGGGAGGAGCAAACCCTCCAGTATCCTTTCCCTTCTTCTGCTAATTCCCCCACCCCCACTGGCTCAACCCGGTGGGAGGGCACAGGGTCAGGGCGCTGGGGGGATGTAGTTTTTAGTTGTCAGCCTCCCAGAGTATAAATCAGAGAATGGCAGGGGGTGGGGAAGCAAAAGATGCATAGTCGACACTCTGATCTTTGGAAAAAACACCAATGCTTGGGCTGCAGCTCTACAGACTGTGGTTTAATTGGTTAGAAGTGGGTGTAGGCACTTGTGTATATTTTCTAAAGCTTTTACATGAAACCTAACCTGCACAAAAATAAATTCACAAATTATAATCTCAATGAATTATCATAAAATGGACACATCCCTGTAACCACCATGCAGATGAAGAGACAGAACGTTATTGGTATTCTAGGGTCCTCTGTCAATCATAATTTTCTAGCTCCCCCACCAAAGGCACCCACCATCTTGATTTCTGGTACCACAAATCAGTTTACTTGTTTTTTAACTTTATGTCCATGTAATCATATACTTTATATTCTTTTGTGTCATTCTTCTTTCATGCAAGTAGAATTTGTTACATCTAGGTGTCTATTCCTGTTCTGATAGAACTGAACTTGGAGCACGGCTGCCATGTGGCCTCTACCAATGATGCCAGTATTTACCAATGGGAGAATTTCCTTCTGGACTCTTTCAAGGGAAGAATCAGCTCATGTTTGGGATTTTGACTAAAACAGAGTTCCCATTTTGCAATTTTCCAGCAGTTAGCTGTTACTTGTGTAACACCATTAAATAGATGTATCTTGGCAGAATTGTTATTGTTCTTTACTCCTTCAAGCCCAGTATGGTATAGTCTGCATCAGGGATTCAAAGAAGTCTATGCTGATGTCTCTAAAATAGGATGGATTGGAGTGATGCATGAAAAACAGCTCATTCTATCAGACTATATAGGACGCATGTGAAAGGAGCAGTACTGATTATAGAGGCATTATATATGCTTGAAAAGACCTTACTTTCAGAAAAGAAGTATGGGGTCTTCACTTCAGGGTCAGAGGTTCAAAGGAATTTTCTGTTTTATGGTGAGGACAAGTTTTTAATTGATTTGTGTACGAGATGTGGGTTTAATGATGACTAGTTAATGACTCTAGCAGATGGCAATGAAGTAATAATGAGAGTTTTGAGGGAAATAAATGGTGCCACATAAATTAAATGCAGAATTGGGATAACAATTCATAGTCATGCAAGGTAGCTATTTAGACCTTAACAGATTGTAGAATACACCTGTATATTAAAAAAGTGGCAAATGATACAGAAGTTATATTATAAAGAAAGATGGCTTATTAATAGACACATACTGAGCATAAAGAATGGGACAATAATGTATAATTCAATAAAGCCTTATTGAATTTCAAGTGATGGACAGTAATTTCAAGTTTTAAATCCAAATAAGCTAAGCCTTAGTTGACTTTTTTTTTTTTTACCAAGTTGGTGTTGTGTAACTAGGGCCATAATGTCCAGCTCAGTGGCTAAAATCCTATTGGTCCCTTTTTGCAGATAGCAAATGTGTTTAGAACTTAGCTTGAAGAGAATGATGGATGAGAACAACTTCTCCAGGGAGACTCCTCTATTTTTAAAAAATTAATTAATTATTTATTTTGGCTGTGTTGGGTCTTTCTTGCTGCACGTGGGCTTTCTCTAGTTGCGGGAGCAGGGGCTACTCCTCGTCGCCGTGCATGGGCCTCTCATTGTAGTGGCTTCTCTTGTTGCAAAGCACAGGCTCTAGGGCATGCGGGCATCAGTAGCTGTGGCATGCAGGCTCAGTAGTTGTGGCGCATGTGCTTAGTTGCTCCGCGGAATGTGGGATCTTCCCGGATCAGGGATTGAATCCATGTCCCCTGCACTGGCAGGTGGGTTCTTAACCACTGCACCACCAGGGAAGCCCCCATCTATTTCTTAAGAGGGGAATATTTAGGAAATCTTCTCTGCAGAATTCTGCCTGAATACCAGCCTTGCAATGGCTTCAAAATTTAATGAACATAGGCAGTTCCTTCCGGGTAGAGGCCCTTAATGTAGCAAAGGATTGTCAGTCCCTTTCTTTAAGTGGTTGCTCATAAGCTCTTTTGTTTTAATTACACATTAAGTCATCCTGATGAAGTGAATTCCCCACTGTTGCTCTGACTAGAACCCTTAAAAGCTAATACTTTCATTGGGAACAGTGGATCTTGAGAGCCTTGTTTTGAATGATGAAATTTGCTATAAATCTTTCTTAAAACAACTTTGTTTTTTCAGGAATTATTCTTAAAACAGCTCTTTGCCATATACTTATAATACTTCCTTCTTCTGACTTTAAAACAGTTTCAAGGTTCATTATTCTGGGCAAGCCCCCTAATTTTGTAGCTAATGTGGCACTCACCATTCTCTTACCATGGAAGATATTTTGACGTTGACAAAAGCAAAATAATCTCTAATGGTTGAAATGGTTCTAAGAGGTTTTGAAGGCAGGCACACTCTTACAAGTCTCCTCAGACGCTAAGTCATTGTCCTTGCCTGCCAACCACGTCACCCAGGTTGAGGCCTGAGAAGGTAAGGTTTGAAGAGATTTAGAAGATTTGTATGAAGGGATGTAAATCTATCGATTCAAGAATTGTCTCCAATATACACAATTTGAGTGACAGTAGTGAGTTTTAATGAACAGTTCCCTCTGTCAAAGTAAAAATGGGGTGCTATAGTTTCCTGTGTTTAAGCATTCGGATATGACAACTTCCAAAATTCTTAAGATGCTTGTTCGAGACAGTATGTTTAAGAGTAAGAAAGTATGAAGCTTACAGAGCAGTTTTCCCCAGATACACATCTTCAGGCCATAAGTCTGTGGTGCTGCTTTCACTGGTCTGTAAACAAAATGAGGATGTTGTCAATCCTTCTTAATGCTATTATCATTCATTTGAAACCTTGTTCTTCAAGATTTCCCTTTCCTACTTTTTTGGTTTTAAAATTATTCCTTTTGTGGCATATCATGTTGGTACTTGGTAGGGGATGTTGTTGCTGCTTGTTTGTTTGTTTATTTATTAATGCCCCTAGCTGAAAACTATTTAAAAGCAGATGACTTCATTTGGGCACCATTCAAATTATTTTAAAAGTGTGTTCTATAAATGGCAAAAGACCAAAAAGTGCTGTTTTACAGGATGCTGTCTTAGATTATCAGAAATATAAAAATGAATGGGGAATTCTTTATATTTCCACTCTAGACTAAAACATGCAAGTATCAATACATTGTAGGACAAAGGGTTTGGGGAATGTGCTTCCAAGTCGCATTGTCAATTGACAACTTAGATAGAGTGCCATCCTTCTGTTGGTCAACGTTCTCCTTGAGGGAAGGGATTCCAAAAATACCTCGGATAGGTTCACGCTTATCCTCATTCTCGCATAGGCTATACAAGGAGGGCTTGCTGTGAATTGGTCTGATTTTTGCATGGCTGTGATTGTTGTGCATAGATGTAGCTAGCTCTCTCAGGCTCTGTATTCCTGAGTGCTGAGAGGATCCAGCCCCGGTGAGGATCTGACCATCATTCCATTGTCTCACTCCAAGTGTTTGGCTGGAGTATAGCAATACCTGAGTTGCATGTTTCAGCTCAATGGGGGAAGGAGGCCTCTTACACAGGGTTGGAGATAGACTTGGAATTTGGTTATTATAATACATTGCTATTCTACTTTGTGATACCACTGTTTCTTGTTTCTTGTATACAGATATACATACAAGATACTGCTGTTTCTTCTTGTATTTAGCTGTCTTTAGAAAGCTGAGAGTGGAGATGTGTGTTGGGACAGGACTTGGGTATTTCTAGATTTTATGGTTATGGTTCTACCTAATAAAACTCAGGTAAGATTAACAAGTAATACCCCAGTATCATGACAAATGTCAACTTAGCTCTTTTGTTCTAAGCAAACATTTCTATAAAACTCCAGAACAGGTTTCTGAGATTATTAATGGCTGGTTTTGTTCTGGCTCTCCCTTAGGAAACCCTTTCCTTACTCCATTAATCTGTTTATAATCTCCCTCCATTAGATCACCATTTATCTCGTAGATTCGATTCTGATAGGATATATTATACTTCGTTGCAAAATATTTTTGGAGATTTGTATGTCTCCTAAAAGACAGTAAATCCTTGGGTGTGAGAGCTGAACTTCATTTATCTTTGTATCTCTAGCACATATCACTGTGCCTCTCATGTGGTAAACATGCACTGAAATGTGTTGAATGAGTACGGAAACATCTAAATGAGTTATTTAATTTCATCAAGACTTATAACCATGAAATTGAAATAAATATTTAATTATATCAGCAGATATAACCACTGTTGTCCTTAATGTTCAGTTCCTTCCAGTCCTAGTCCTGTGGGCTGGTAATAGGAGCTTTCCTTTTCCATTCTTGTGGGTTCACAGATTGAGTTTCCTTTAGTTTGAGATTCTCCGAAATAGCCATGAAAGTGTCAGTCATTCCCTTTGAGTCAGGCTATCACCAATACTTTCTCTTGTTCTCGTGATGGCAATATATGCCTTTTTTTGCTTTCATTTAAGAGCAGACTGACACTCGTTGACTTAACTAAATTTACACCCTCATCTGATCTGACTTCATTTGGTACTAACAGCAAGTTCTTATGCCACTGCATAGGTTGATTGACATTACCCAGGAACCTAGAATTTCACAGTGTATTTTCATTTTTATAATAAACATTGCTAAAAGTAAAGTTTATTTATTTATTTATTTTTTTAACCTAGCACATCTGTTTACCTTATAAAGGCATTCTTTATATCTTGAATCAGTCCCATATGGATCATTTTTCAGAGACAAAACCTCAGCATACAGAGAAACTGATTTCTCTTTTCAGTGTCTATAATTAGCTGTATTATACCTTTAAAATGTACTGCAAGTAAGGCAAAGAAATCTGGAACTGGTTAATTTTTTATCATCACTAACTACAGCTTTATTCATGCAGAATGGAATGGCAGGATGTTTTTTTGATATTTGATAATCATTTTTATTTATTTCTGCTATATTTACTAGTGCTTCAACTTACTGAAGTTTAAATAGCTGCTTGAGACAATCAACCCTGTTTCTTTCTCTTTTTTTTGATGAATCAACCCTTCATATTTATCTTCCTACAAACCCATAGGTTTTCTATCTTCTTGCAAATCCATATATGAACTATTGAACCATAAAGTTACCTTTCTGAGCCCTAGTGTCCTTGCCTATAAAATGGAGATTTCGACTAAAATTTTCTCAAACTTTGATACATTATAGATCTATGAATATTTGTTATGTTTTTTTCTGTAATCCTAACTAGTTAATTTAAGACCTTGATTTTATTTTTTTGCTGCACCGCACAGCTTGTGGGATCTTAGTTCGCCAACCAGGGATTGAACCCTGACCACTGCAGTGAAAGCATCTAATCTTAACCACTGGACTGCCAGTGAATTCCCAGATCTTGATTCTTTTATGTGTTGTATTCACAACACTCTCAGGTTGATGTCAATGCAAATTTGATAAAAAATGGCCTCTAACATCTTAGCAAAGTCATTGATAAAAATGTTGTTTGGGATAGGCTGGGAACCAAGCCCTGTAGGGAATTGATTCGTTAGTTGCTACTCTTTGGGTATGCTACTTCAATCAATTGTGAATCTACTAAGTTTTACCAATTTCAAACATTTTTATACTTTACATACAGATAGAAAGAGAGGACTTTCAAATGCTTTACTGCAATCCAGCTATACCATGTATACATTGATGTCTGACTTAACCATCTTTTAACGCTATAAAAAGTGGAATGTGATTAGTTTGATATTGCTCACTTTCAATTAGTCATGCCTTTAACAAACCCAGTCATTTCTGCTTCTTAATAGCCACAAACTACTCTATTATAGTATCACTCTAGAAGTCTTCCTGGAAATTACATAGGGCTTGGCAGTTGGAAGGTTGTAAAATCTGCCCAGTTCATTTTGAGTCTTAAAAAAGATATTGCCCATCTCCAGTTTCTTTGCATCGTTCCCATTCTATCTGTTTCTTCCAAGAATCTGGATGTAGCTCAGGTAACACATATTTCCCTCAGTACCTCAGGATGCAGTTCTTCTAAAGCTGAGCCTGGACTTGTTACAATCTCTTTCAGTCTCTTCACCTACATTAGACTTCTGTAACCATTTACCATAATTACTTGCATATAGTTTTCTTCATCAGAGAAAAGAGAAAATGTAAGAGTTGTATAGTTCAAGTTTACCTTGTCAACAACCAACATTAAAATAATTGATTTTTTTCTGAAGCTCTCATTTTCTCAGTACTGTTTACAATTAGCTTTAGTTTTGCTAACAATGATCATTATGGTTTATCATGATTTCCTTCTTTATATCATTCATTTGAGCTCATCAAAGATCATGTTACACAGCCACCCTGGTTTCTCTTTTCTACCTCACTGAGGTACTTTACAATGGCATGCTCAGAATAATATTTCTTAGAGCCCTGCTATCTTCTCAAGCCATCTTCCTTCCAGAGTGAAATGCCATGGAATCATTCCTATGACCTAAATATTTTAAAAATTGCCTACTTAAAAATTCATGCTGGTCATTTGATAACAGACTTTATATCCTTATGTACTAGAGCATCATAAGTAAAATTGTTAATTTCATTCACAATTAACTGTCATTTCAAAATCCATTAAAAATTCTGTCACTTTTATTTCATCCATCCCTATCTATCTATCTATCTTAGGCTGAAGTCACAGTTTTCATACATTAAAGTTCCTCAACTTCAACATCATCAAATTTTGGGCAGGATAATTCTTTGGTGTGAGGTGCTGTCCTGTGCATTGTAGGATGGTGATCAGCATCCTTGGTTTCTATCTACTGTAAGCTAGTAGCACCTTCCCCAATTATGATAATGTCTCCAGATATTGTCAACTGTCTTGTTAGTAGTTAAGTTACCCTGATTGAGAACCACTGCCCTACTAGATTCCTTTGCTGTCTAGGAGATGAAATATCCAGTCAAGATCTTGTATTTCCTCTGTCATTTCTCAAGCAAATCTTCTAACCACTATTCTTCTCCTCTCTGATTAGAGCATGAGGTACAGTGGAAATTCATCATCGTTTCCCCCTTCTGGACAAATAACTGTCATAAAATGTTATTTTCCTCTCATTTTTTATCTTTAAATATCTTTTTAAATTAAACTTCTGCCCTCAGGTGAATAGGCTTTATAGCAAATGTACATGTTATTTAAATGCACAGCCAGTCTATCTCCCTTCAGGGCATAATTAGAATTTTAAAGTGTTATAAGATGGTATTTGCCTTTTAAAAATGTGTTTTTTTGAAGCGTTATATACTGAAAAACAATACTAACAATATGGGTTTATAAATAAAAGTTAAATGAATGGTAAATACAGTGTTATGAAGGTCTGAATAACACACATATATTCTTTGTGTGATGTGAACAAAGTTAATAAAGAAGGTAGGACTTTGGACCTTGAAGGATCAAATGGAAAGGCAGAGAGAGCAGGAAAGTCACAAATGCTAAAACCATGAGAAAAAGCACAAAACTCCAGAAAAAAAAATATTTGGTTGGAGGTGTGCATAGTCTGTTTACCAGCAGCTGGAGAAAAATTTTCAAGGGAAATGATAAACATTTTATTGGGTGGTGTTTTAGTTTTCTTTAGCAGCTATAACAAATTACCACAAACTTAGAGGATTAAAATGATACAAATTTATGTTTTGAACAATTCTGTAGCTTAGAAGTTCTCACTGGGTTAAAATCAAGCCTTTGGTAGGTCTGAGTTCTTCCTTGCAGCTCTAGGGGAGGATCTGTTTCATTGCCTTTTCCAGCTTCCAGCAGCCAGTTGCATCCCTTGACTTATGACCCCTTGCTTCATTTTCAAAGCCAACAACAATAGGTGATGTCCTTTTTATTCTGCCATCTCTCTGGTTCTGTGTTTCCAGCAAAAATACTCCATTTTTAAGGACCCATGTGATTATACTGGACATACTGAAATAACTGAGGACAATCTATCCCAGGGTCCTTAACCTAGTCACATCTACAAAGTCCTTTTTGCCATATTAAGTAATGTACAGGTTCTAGAATTATGATGAGAGCATCTTTGTAGGAGGGGTATTATTCTACCTACCACAGATAAACTGGCTAAATGCAGAGAGCCTTGAATGATTGCTCAAAGGGATTGCCTTAAGTCTGTAGAGAAGGAGGAGCCATTGAAGTGGATCAAGTTTCATAAAGAAACTCAGATCCTCATCACACACAAGAAGGTATGTTTTCATCAGTTTAGTAGACTTCAAGTTTATTTCTATTTGTCCATTTGTTCTAATATTTCTGTGTCATCTACTTGATCCTTCAGTACCTAAGGCTACCATTCAGCACCTAGGCTGCTAGTTCCAATGCAACTAGGATCCAAGTGCCAAATTATGTAATGGGAGTTTGGGCATCCTCTTTATTGATGTGCTGTGAATCAAGGTGGAAGGCAAATAAAGCAGGCCTGGTGCAAAGCTGTTAGCTTTAAGTCACAAGGAATGTGTAGCCATGGAATAAAGCAAGAAGATCAGAGGAAACATTCCACCGTAAAAATGATGATGACTGACTAGAGGTTAGGGCAGTGAAGTGGTTTGTCTTAGTCCTTTAAGGCTGCTAAAATAGAAAACCATAGACTGGTGACTTATTACATAACAGAAATTTCTCATAGTTCTGAAGGCTTTGATGTCCAAGATCATGGCACCAGCAGATTGGTGTCTGGTGAGTACCCACTTCCTAGTTCATAGACAGCCATCTTTTATGCTGTGTCCTCACATGGAGGAAGCAGTGAGGGAGCTCACTGGGCTCTCTTTTATAAATGTACTAATCGAATCCATTCATAAGGGTTCTAACCTTCTGACCTAAGCACTTCCCAAAGACCACACCTCCAAATAACATTACATTGGGGATTAGCTTTCAACATATGAGTTTTGGGAAATGCATTCAGTCTGTGGCATGGGTACAGAAAGTAGAACAATCCCAACACATAGTAATTAACAAAGTTTAAAATTGAGGCAGTATTTGCCTCAGCCGGAAATCCTCTCATATTCTGCCTCTTGCAGAAGAGCCAACAATTTACTTTTCCAAATCAAGTTAATCTAAGGCTCAAGCTCTCATGACTAGCGTTTCCCTCCAAGACCTGGCACTCTGCCGATAGGAGAATCATAGAGCATTGAATACAAAGTATACTTGACGATCAGCAGTTTTCAACCCTGCATTGTAATCCCCTAGGGAAAAAATTAAATATGTGTTCTCAGACCAGCGCAACCTCTATATCAGAATCTCCAAGGAGAACAATCAGGAAATCTGTACTTTCAAACAAGATCCCCAAACAATGTCTTTAAAGAGCCTGACCCAGATCAGTGGGCTGACTGTGGAAATGACAGACATGGACCCTCATTTCACTGAGTGAAACTGGGGTCTAAAAGAGTTAAGACATTTTCCCCAAAGTCCCATTTAATGGCCTAGAAGTCCTCAGCCTAAGTATCTGCAGTCTAATCACTGGGGTATGACCGTTTGGAGTCTAGGAGGACCCTTGGCACATAACTTCTGGACAATGAAAGTTTCATGCACGAAAGGTCTCCTTTGCCCCAGATAATTTTGGGCTTGGCATTACAAATAGCAACAACTAAAACTTGTCACTCGAAGAGTTGGTATTATATGCCTAGCTAGATATGTGCTTACATTTGCTCCATAGCATATGACAGTTTCCTGCCTTCATCATGAGGAATGTGTAAAGCTACCTGATCTAAAACTCTTCACCTTCTGGTCTCCTCCTTACCTGTTTTTGCAAGTGGGTCTATTGTGCTTAGAATATTAGACCTTCAAGACTTTCCTTAGGCCTTTAATGAATTCTCTGAAATCATCCTGGAGAATGGGGAGTTGATTAGGGTGATGCATTTGAAATGTCAGAGGTCTTTCTACCTCATCTGAAAGGAATCAGGAACTTTGATAGATGTGCTCAGAGATAATGGAAACTGAAACAGATCTTCAGAAATCCCTAAAACCTACCTCAGTTATTCAGCTTTCCATTTCCCATTTTTTCCCACTTCGGATGAGACAATATAACTAATGTAGATAAATCCATGAGGAAATATAATTTCAGAAAAATCCATCAAACCTAAGTCTCATTACATGTTTTTTAATCCCTCTATCTTCTGCCCCTCCCCTAACTTTGCTTGTAATGGCTAGAATACTTCTTACCCCATTTTGTTTTGCATTTGAGGAGTACTTGGTAATGGCAGAGTTCTTTAGGGAACCACTGACGCTCCTTATTCAACAAATATATACTCTGCCCCTGTGTGGCAGACAGATATTAACATGGCCCCTGTGATATTCACTGGTTGGTGTTCATGACATTATATGATCCCTTTGGCTTGAATGTGGGCAGAACCTGTTGTTACTGAACTCAAATTCGGCTGCTCACTGCTCAAAAGCCAATACTAAAGAGACATGTGTAGCTAGAAAAGGAAAGATTGCTTTATTCAGGAGGCTGGCAACCTGGGGAGAAAGTGGACTCGTGTCCAAGAACCAATTCCAATGATTCTGCCCGACCATGAAAGTTTTTAAAGGGAGGAAAGGGATGCTAATCGCAGTTAATCATTTGAGAAGGGGGTTAGAATCTCCATTATTTTCCACTGTGTGCAGACTGGCCAGCTCCATTGTTCTCCTCTTCTGATGCTATCTTGGTCACAGCATCTAATTAACAAAATGCTGGGGAAAGTTCTGGTTATCCTTTTAATCACCTGTTCACCATTTTCCCTTCCTTCAGTCTAAGAAAAGAATCAACATGTTAAGTAAGAAGAACAAGAACAAAGGCTTTGGAAACTATGCAGAAGACTGAGGGTCCTGGAATTTAGTTAATGTAGAGATTAGAGTTTAAAGTGTAACTAGATTCTAAGGCCAGGAGGCTGCTTACACTGTAACTTGCTTCTAACTATAGAATATTGCAAAGGTGATGGGATGCAGGTGATTGTGTATGTGATTATGTCTCATAAAATACTAGTGTCCATCTTGCTGGGATTTCTTTCACCCTGACTGTGAGAAAGCAAGTGGCCATTTTTGGGAAACCTTACGTGGCAAGGACCACTGAGCAGTCCTTAGAACTGAGAGCTGTCTGTTCTTGCTGAACAGCTAGCAAGAACCTGAAGCCCTCTTTCTAAAGCTGCAAGGCACTAAATTCTGCCAACCACATGAGTGTTGCCTCACACACTGGCGGTACTCTAGGTGCCAGCAATGCCCGGTTAGTCCTTCCTGAAGAAATGGATGGACACTATAAACAACAGTCTTCTCCCCAGGAGCAAGGAATGATTGTTTCTATCATATATAACATGCAATCTGTTGACCTCAGTGGCATTGCTTTACAGATCATTCTGGAATTTTATAAAGACAGATTGGACACCTGAATATCACTAGTGCAAAATGAGCCTGGCTAACAATACTGTATTGTACACTCAAAATTTAAGATGGTAGATCTTCTAAGTGTTCTCTCCCTCCCTCCCTGCCCCCCCCCCTCTGTCTCACACACACACACACACACACACACACACACACACACACACACACACTTAACAAAGTGGGGAAGAAAATTTGGGAAGTGATGGATATGTCTATGGCCTTGATGATGGTGATGGTTTCAGTTATATACTTACCCTAAACTCACTGAGTTGCATACATTAAATATGTATAGCTTTCTGCCTGTCATATTTCAATAAGGTAATATAAAAAAGAAAGAATTATCAATCATGCATTCCATATCCATTGAAACTACCAGGAATAAAAAGAAATAAAGGTATTCTCACACAAAGGACAGCTAAGAAAATTTGTTACCAGAAAATCTATCCTTACTGAGTAGCTAAAGGAGTGGAAGTGAAGAATCTCCTTGATGACATTAATGAGAACTAGTAGTGTACCTCAACTAGATGCTAACGTTCTGGGAAACGTAGTTTACCTGTGTAACCAAAAAAGAGAAAAAACATTGGAAAGCTGTTTTCCCTTCTCTGTTACCAAATGTAAGTGTTCTTCACAAAACAATAACGACCTTTAGCTTCTTCTGTTACAAATACATTCTCCAGCTAGTAATTAGTCTTTTGATATTACCTTTTTGTTGTTGTTAAGTAGAAAAATATGCTACACTTTTATGTAGCTAGATTTTTGTCTTTTTCAGTTTTGTCTTTAGAGCACCTGTATCCATTGGAAAATGAGATAGATGAATGTACATCTATGTGTTCTCCAATCATTTCTGTTTTATTGATTCCATTTACTATTTTTAATTGATCTTTGTTTCTGTATGGTGTGAAGTAGAGAAATTGATTTTATTTTTCTCAAATTAACAAACTGTCCTAGGAAAACTTAATACAAACAACCTTCCTTTCCATACATTTAAAAATACCATTTTTTTAATATGCTTTATTCCTGTCTGAGAAATTTCAATTATCTTTCACTGATCTGTTTAACACTATTTTTTCTTTAGTATTAGAAAGCATAATAAACTTTTCACAACTCTTCTATTTCAAAACAGCCTTTAGCCTAAATACTTAGTTTTCCATATGGATTTTGATAAATACACTACTTCAAAGGCCTTGTATATTTATTTTTAAAATTTGTTCCCAGGAATTTTATATAGGTGATTTAGTATTGATAAATGACATTTTTCCTGTGTGTGTGTATATACATTTTAAACAAATTACTGAAATCAGATATGAAAACTATTACCATATAATTATCATATAAAATCACCTTAAAGCATTCTCATTGACCCTAATATAACTTTTTTTCTTAATTGTTTTTTGATTCTTGTGATACATCTTTATTTCAAAGTGCCTCTTCCCTTGGATTCTAAGTGCCTCGTTTTTGTTTTTATGTTGCAGAATGCTCCATACACTGGTATCACATGTTTCCTGCTGATGATTCATCAGTTTGAGTAGAGGTTTATGAGGTCTTTTAATTTGCCCAAAGTCAAGTTTTTTATATTTTCATTGATTTAGCTTATTGTCCAAATTTGTGCTGGTGGGGATAAATGGAGAATTGATGGTTTACTATTTACTCAGTCATTTAGAGGTGCAGGTGGTTAGAGAGGAGGAGCAAGCTGCAGTTATGGCCCCTTATATCAAGAGACCACACTAAACCCTGGGTTAGTGAACTCAATATATCTGATGCCCATTCTTTGCATATTATGTGACTCTGTCTCATCTCTTCTACCATATATTCTAGACTAGATTCCTGCTTGATCAGGATACATCTAGACCCCTGCTGGCTTTTTAGTTTATGCAACCTTGGTAGCCCTCCATAATTCCACAAGATTCTTATAAGGGATGTTTAGTAATCAGTCACACTAAGTGCGCTTCTACGTGTGTGTCTGCTGTCTCAGCCATGGCTACCCTCCACTTTTGCTTCTCCCTTCTAAATTAGAGTGTATTTGTGGGTGTTGTCTGATCCTTTTCCATATATTTTACCAACTTTGGATTTCTTTCCAGAAAGACTACATGTGAATGCACTCTTGAGATCTTCCTTTGGTCTTGTTCCAACACTATTTGAAGAAATTCTCCAATTTCTTCTAAGTTGATTACACAGGGAATGGTCATGTAGAGGCCTGCTAAAAGGCCTATGCATCTAATCTTTACTTTCTTGGAGGAAATCTTCTCTATTCCTTTTACTTTTCTCCTATATTAAATAACCAAACATGTTGTATCTTCAACACTTTGTCTTAATACATCCACAAGCTCACTAGCATTTAGCGTATTCCATTTACTTGGAGAATGTTTGATGTGCTCTTTCTCTTCATCTAGCTGTCCAATGATTGCTTTACCTATTCTTATAGCCATCATCACCATCACAATGACCACCACCACAATTGCTCTGTGTTGGAGATAATCCAGTGTTTCTCAACCTTATTTTTCACTATTGTTCCCTTCTAAGGAAAATTTTTAGATGTATTTTTCTAATTGGCATCCCAGCATGAAATTTTAATACCACAGATATACTGTGCATCTGATAATGTATTCCGACAGTTTGCAGGGCCACAATCCATTGTAAGTTCTACATTTGCTTTACCCCTCAAGAACCAATTTTCACCCTCTTGATCACAATGTTGCCCACATTGAAAACATGGTGTAATTTTTGTGCCAGATAATTTATTACATATTTCGTATTTATACTTAAAATATCTTGTGTTTGATTATTTTTGAATGTATGACTGGTCATTTCTCTGATGATGGATTAACATAAAACTCTTTCTTTTTATACAAATCAGCTTAAAAATTTGGCCTTCCAATGCCTAGACAACAAATATTGTCCTTTTGGCTCTTCTCATGCTTGATTTTCCCTGCTAATTCATTCACCACACACACTTCTGCAGAGCTGGAACCATGAGAAATGTGTAGTGTCAGAACACTGAAGGGCTGTGACTATATCCTACCACATGGCAAAAGCAGTGTCTGCAAATGTAATGAGATTTTCAAATGTTAATCACTTTTTCTTTTCTTTACTAACTCATAAAACCTCTGGAACCAGGCTTAAAGAGATATGAAGCTACCTCTTTTATGGGAGTGGTGGGGGTGAGGCTTCTTTCTGTCCTAATGATTTCTACAGTTTTATTTATTTACAAAGCAGTGATCATTATATCCATACTGATTTGCATTCTAAACATGTATTGTTTTTGTCACTTGCTTTAAAAAAATGTAATCTCATACAGGAGACATGTTTGCAACATGTGATCCTATTCTCAGTGGTCACTGTTGACTGGAATGTGGATGGACAGCTGACTTGGGGTTGACATCCATTCATAGGTCAGTTAATTGAATTACTTATTAAGAATTTGACCTGAGAATAAAGACCAGAGTCAGGCAGTAGTGGAGTAGGAGGAGGAGGGGAAGTGGGAAAAGGGGGAAAAAAAAAAGAAGGAAGAAAAAAGATGGAGAAGATGAAAGAAGAAAGTCTTGCTATCAACATTATTTCAGAAGGGGAAAATGGTGTTAACAAAAGTGGAAAGAACATATCTCACAATAAAAAACACATTAAAATGAACATTCTTGATATAATGAAAAACAGTGCATTGTTTAATTTTCCTTATTTCACAGTGATCTGTTAATAACTTCAACTCTTACAGCAGTAAGCCCTTCCTAATATGTGGCCCAAGATTGACAAGGGTTGACAGACTTACATATTTCAAATCCTGAGATGCAGATAACTGAAAAAGCAATTCTTTTGCTTTTGCTCTGCCTTGACATAGATTAACTTACTCCAGTAACCAGTGATGATTTCACACAAATGAATCATGTTGATTGGCAATTACATATGTCTTTATAATAAACAATAGTCATGTTAAGAATTAGTAGATGCCATTTAGTCGGTTGACTTATCTTTCAAGACATGAGGCTCATGAGGGAAATTACTGTCAATTTTTATCCTATTATTTAAAAAAAAACTGTTCAGCAAACTGAATTGGCAGTTACGTCAGTGTTGACGGGACTAAAGTGGAAAGTTCAGCCTCATCTGACTTTATCTTCTTGACCATTGTTGTACTTTAGGTGTGACCCAGGCGTATTATAGGATGCTCCTGGAAAAAAATAAAGGGTCGAGGCCAAGGAGAGTTTATAACTGTAACATCCTCCACACACATCCATGCTACCATGGCCTTATATCAAATATACTTTGAGCATCTAAGGTTTCAGGCATGATTATGCATATACTAAGCAAAACCCATGGCCAATTATGACACATATACTTCCCAAGATACTTAAATTATAACTTACAAAAAGTCTAACCTTTACAAATGCATTTTGCTATTTGTTTTTTTCATCCCTTTTAGAAATGCTTTTTTCAATAAAATTTCACTTTTAATGTGCTTCTTGTTTATCCAAATTTGTTACAATATTCATGTGGTTTTGATCAATTATGTACTTCTAATATTTGAAGAACAGCTCAACCAGGAAGAATATTTCAAGTGTGCAGCAAAGTGATTCAGTTATGCATTTACATATCTCTATCCTTTTTCAGATTCCTTTCCATTATAGGTTATTATAAGATACTGAATATAGTTCCCTATCCTTGTTGTTCATCTGATTTATATATTGTAGTATGTATGTATTAATCACAAACTCCTAATTTATCTCTCTCCCCCACCCTCGCTATCCCCTTTGGTAAACGTAAGTTTGATTTCTATGTCCATGAGTTTATTTCTGTTTTGTAAAAAAGTTCACTTGTATCATTTTTTAAGATTACACATATAAGTGCTATCATATGATGTTTGTCTTTGTCTTAATTACTTCACTTAATAGGGTAATTTCTAGGTCCATCAATGTTGCTACAAATGGCATCATTTCATTCTTTTTTTATGGTTGAGCAATATTCCATCTTCTTTATCTATGCCTCTGTCCATGGACATTTAAGTTGCTTCCATGTCTTGGCTATTGTAAATACTGCTGCTATGAACTTTGAGGCTATTCATGTTAAATGAGTTCTTTCCCAGATTTTTTTTTCCTGTTAGGGTTCAAATGTGGTGGAAGTTAAGGCTTGAGTGAACAGCTTTTTAAAAAAATTTCTATTGAAGTATAATCAATATATATTAGTTTCAGGTGTACAACATAATAATTTGATATTTGTACACATTGCAGTTGGATCACCACAATAAACCTAGTTGCTATCTGTCACTGTACAAAGTTACAAAATGTTTTTCTTGTGATAAGAGCTTTTAATATTTATTCTATTAGCACATTTAAATATGCAATGCAATATTATAGACTATAGTCAGCTTTCCGTAAATTATATCCCCATAACTTATTTATTTTATAATTGAAAGTTTGTAGCTCCTGATGGGTTCCCTTCACCCATTTTTTCCATCCCTCCATCAGTCTGTTCTCTGTATCTATAAATTTTCTTTTTTTTTTGATTTCACATATAAATGAAATCATGTGGTATTTGTCTTTCTCTGATTTATATCACTTAGCATAATATCCTCTAGGTCCATTCATGTTGTCATAAATGGCAAGATTTCATTCTTTTTTTTTCTATGGCTGAAGAGTATTCCAAGGTGTATATATACTATGTCTTCTATCAGTTCATCCATTGATAGACATTTAGGTTGTTTCTGTATCTTGGCTATTGTAAATAATACAATAAACATAAGGGTGCATATATCTCTCAAATTAATGTTTTCATTTTCTTCAGTTAAATAAATAGCTGAAAGTGGAATTGCTGGATCATATGGAAGTTCTATTTTTGATTTTTTGAGGAACCTCCAAACTGCTCTAATTTACATTCCCTCAAAAGTGCTTGAGGATTCTGCTTCTCCACATCCTTGCCAAGACTCCTTATTTGTTGCCGTTTTGAGAACAGCAACACTGACAGGTGTGAGGTGATATCTCATTGTGGTTTTGATATGCATCTCCCTGATTATTAGTGATATTGAGCATATTTTCATGTGCCTGTTGACCACGTGTCTGTCATCTTTGGAAAAATGTTTATTCTGATCCTCTGGCCATTTAAAACATTTTTGTTATTGAGTTGTATGAGTTCTTTGGATATGTTTTGGATATTAACCCCTTATCAGAGATATAATTTGCAAATATCTTCTCTCATTCAGTAGGTTACCTTTTCATTGTGTTAATAATTTGCTTCAATGTACAGAAGCTTTTTAGTTTAAAGTAGTCCTATTTGTTTATGCTTTTGTTGACTTGCCTTTGGATTCAGATCCAAAAAAATCATCTTTAGGACTAATGTCAAGTTTATCACCTATGTTTTCTTCTAGGATTTTTATGGTTTCATGTATTACATTCAAGTCTTTAATCCATTTTGAATTAATTTTTGTGTATAATTTAAGATTATATATATTTTTTGGTGGAGTCTGTAGGGTTTTCTACATATAAAATGATATCCACAAATAGTGACAGTTTTACATATTCCTTTTCAGTTTGGATGCTTTTATTTATTTTTCTTACCTAATTACTCTGGACTTCCAATTTATTTTTCCTACCTAATTACTATGGACTTCCAATACTGTGTTAAATAAAAGTGGTGAAAGTGGGCATCCTTTTCTTGTTCCTGATCTTGAAAGAAAAGCTTTCAACTTTTCACCATTAGATATAATGTTAGCTATGGGCTTGTCATTTACGGGTCTTATTATGGTGAGGTGCATTCTTTTTTTGCCTACTTGGTTGGGAGATTTTAACGGTGTTGAATTTTGTCAAATGCTTTTTCTGCATTTATTGAGATAATCGTATGATTTTTATCCTTCATTTTATTAATGTGGTGTACCATGTTGATTGATTTGCCTATGTCAAACCATCCTTGAATCCCAAGAATAAATTCTACTTCATCATTATGTATGAATCTTTTAATATATTGTTAAACTTGGTTTGCTAATATTTTCTTGAATTTCTTTTATCTATATTCA